>NC_090437.1:117411386-118611386 GCF_031143425.1 Pleurodeles waltl
AGGAACTGGTGGTGTTCTTGGTGGGATCATTCTTTTCAGAGCCTCCATAAATGCTTTTATGACTGGGACCCTGAATAATGAAGTTGAGTGCGTACTTTACAGATAAGCTGAAATTGCGGTGAGATGTATTTTAATGGATGAAAAAGCTAACTTTGACTTTTGTAAGTGCAGTACGTAGCTGACGATGTCTTTAGCAGATGAGTGTAATGGTTGAATTTGATTATTATGGCAGTAATAAACAAATCTTTTCCACTTATTTGCATAGCAATGTCTTGTGGTTTGTTTCCTAGCTTCTTTTATGACCTCCATACATTCCTGTGTAAGGTCTAGCTGCCCGAATTCTAAGACTTCAGGAGCCAAATTGTTAGATTCAGCGATGCTGGATTTGGGTGTCTGATCTCTTTGTGTTGAGTTAACAGATCTGGTATGTTTGGTAGCTTGATATGGGGCACTACTGAGAGGTCTAGTAGTGTTGTGTACCAAGGTTGTCTTGCCCAAGTTGGTGCTATTAGTATGAGTTTGAGTTTGTTTTGACTCAATTTGTTTACTAGATATGGAAGGAGTGGGAGAGGGAGGAAAAGCATATGCAAATATCCCTGACCAACTCATCCATAACGCATTGCCCTGAGAGTGAGCCTGTGGGTACCTGGATGCGAAGTTTAGGCATTTTGCGTTTTCTTTTGTTGCAAATAGGTCTATTTGCGGTGTTCCTCACCTTTGGAAGTAAGTTTTTATTATTTGGGGATGAATTTCACATTCGTGGATCTGTTGGTGATCCCGAGAGAGATTGTCTGCTGACTGGTTTTGAATTCCAGGTATGAACTGCGCTATTAGGTGAATGTGGTTGTGAATCGCCCAATGCCATATTTTCTGTGCCAGGAGACACAACTGTGTCGAGTGTGTTCCTCCCTGTTTGTTCAGATAATAAATCGTTGTCATGTTGTCTGTTTTGACAAGAATGTGTTTGTGGGTTATTATAGGTTGAAATGCTTTCAGCGCTAGAAATACTGCTAGTAGTTCTAAGTGATTTATGTGAAACTGTCTCTGCTGAGTGTCCCATTGTCCTTGGATGCTGTGTTGGTTGAGGTGTGCTCCCCACCCTATCATGGAGGCATCCGTTGTTATTACGTATTGAGGCACTGGGTCTTGAAAAGGCCGCCCTTTGTTTAAATTTATAGTGTTCCACCATTGAAGCGAGGTGTATGTTTGGCGGTCTATCAACACTAGATCTTGAAGTTGACCCTGTGCCTGTGACCATTGTGATGCTAGGCACTGTTGTAAGGGCCGCATGTGCAATCTTGCGTTTGGGACAATGGCTATGCATGAGGACATCATGCCTAGTAGTTTCATCACTAATTTTACCTGTATCTTTTGTTTTGGGTGCATGGCTTGTATTACGTTTTGAAATGTCTGTACCCTTTGTGGACTTGGAGTGGCAATCCCTTTTGTTGTGTTGATTATTGCTCCTAAGTATTGTTGTATTTGACACGGTTGTAGGTGTGACTTGTTGTAGTTGAGTGAGAAACCTAGTTTGTGAAGGGTTTCTATGACATACTTTGTGTGTTGTGAACACCGTTGTTGCGTATTGGTTTTGATTAACCAATCGTCTAGGTACGGGAACACATTTGCTGCCTTCTGATATGAGCAGCCACTACTGCCAGGCATTTTGTAAAAAACTCTTGGCGCTGTTATCCCGAATGGCAACACTTTGAACTGGTAATGTACTCCTTGGAATACAAACCTTAAGTACTTTCTGTGGGAAGGATGTATAGGTATATGGAAATATGCATCCTTTAGGTCTAGTGTTGTCATGTAGTCTTGTTGTTTGAGCAGTGGGATCACGTCTTGCAGTGTCACCATGTGAAAGTGATCTGATTTGATGTAGATGTTTAGTGTTCTGAGATCTAATATAGGTCTTAGAGTTTTGTCTTTTTTGGGTATGAGAAAGTACAGGGAGTAAACTCCTGTTCCTCTTTGATGAATTGGTAATATCTCTATTGCATCTTTTTGCAACAACGCTTGGACCTCCAGTTGTAAGAGTTCCATGTGTTTGGACATGTTGTGTGTTTTCGGTGGGACATTTGGAGGGAATTGTAGAAATTCTATGCAATAACCATGCTGGATAATGGCTAGGACCCACATGTCTGTTCTTATTTCTTCCCAGTGTTTGTAGAACTTGGTTAGTCTCCCCCCCCCCCACTGGTGTTGTGTTGGGGATTTGTGACGTTGAAGTCACTGTTTATTTTGTGGAGTTTTGGGACTCAGGAACTTCCCTCTACTCTTTGGGAATTGTCCCCCTCTATATTGTCCCCGAAAACTTCCTCGCTGATATTGACTCTGATAAGTAGGCTTTGTTTGTGAGGTTGAGGGTTCTGTGCTCTGTCCCCGAAACCCCCCTCGAAACTGTGATTTCCGAAAAGTGCCTCTGCTCTGTGGGGAGTAGAGTGCGCCCATGGCTTTGGCCGTATCTGTGTCTTTTTTTTTACTTTTTCGATAACAGTGTCCACCTCCGGCCCAAACAACTGCTGTCCGTTAAATGGCATATTCAGCACGGTTGTTGTATTTCCGGCTTGAATCCTGATGTACGCAGCCATGCGTGTCTCCGTATGGTCACTGCTGTATTTACAGTCCTAGAAGCTGTGTCCGCTGCATCCATTGCTGACCGTATCTGATTGTTCGAGATACTCTGTCCTTCCTCCACCACTTGTTGTGCTCTCTTTTGGAACTCTTTGGGCAGGTGTTCTATGAAATGTTGCATTTCGTCCCAATGAGCCCTATCTTATCTAGCCAGCAAGGCCTGTGAGTTGGCAATGCGCCATTGGTTGGCTGCTTGTGCCGCAACCCTTTTCCCAGCAGCGTCGAACTTGCGACTCTCTTTGTCTGGAGGTGGTGCGTCTCCTGATGTGTGCGAGTTCGCTCTCTTGCGAGCTGCCCCTACTACCCCTGAGTCTGGTGTTAATTGCTGCGTGAAGTACACAGGGTCTTGTTGGTGGCGGTTTGTACTTCTCCACCCTTGGAGTAATGGCCCTGCCCTTCACAGGCTCCTGAAACACTTCTTTGGAGTGTTTCAGCATTCCCGGTAGCATAGGGAGACTCTGGTACTGGCTATGTGTGGACGATAGTGCGTTAAATAAAAAGTCATCCTCAATAGGTTCTGCATGCAGGGTGACATTATGAAACGCCGCTGCTCTTGACACCACCTGTGTGTAGGCGGTACTGTCCTCAGGTGGTGACGGTCTCGCTGGATAACAGTCGGGACTGTTATCTGATACTGGCGCATCATAAAGATCCCATGCGTCGGGATCATCCGGACTCATTCCAGTATGAGTTGGGGACTGCATCATTGGTGGAGTGGCTACCGGTGATGGTTGTGGTGAGCGTTGTGGAGATGGTGGCAGGGTTACTTGTCTTGCCACCTTTGCCTGTGGCTGCTTGTCTTTCTCTTGGAAGGCAAGTTTTCTTTTAATTCGAATTGGGGGAAGAGTACTGATCTTACCTGTGTCTTTTTGAATGTGGAGCCTTCTTTGAGTGTAATCTGGCTCTATTGTCTCTAGTTCCTGTCCGAATCTGTGTCCTTGCATTTGTGAGGACAGGCCCTGTTCCTCTGTGTAGGAACTTGATTTCGGTTCCGATGCCGGATGTTTCGGTATGGAAACTTTTTCGGCTGTCTTTTTCGGTTCCGACGACACTTTTTTGATCTTCGGCGTTCTGATCTCTCGGTGCCGACTCGTTTCGGTGCCGCCCTCTCGGTGCAGAGATTGCTCTGACCCGGGGTCGAATCTGCTCTGTGCCGGTATCTCGACCGGAGTCGGATGACTTCGACACATGCGTGCCCTTTTTCGGTGCCGATGGTCGGTCACCTATTTTTCGGTTAAAGCCATGGCCTGCTATCGGTGGCGTCCCCTGGGCTTTAGTGGTTTTTCCGTGAGTTTTGTGTATTGACGTCTTACTCACGGTTTTTGGCGTCTGTTCGGGATCGACCTCGTCCGAATCCTCGATGGAGAAGGTTTCTTCTTCCTCTTCCAAGTGTTTTTGTCCTGTCGGCGCCAACGCCATTTGTAGTCGTCTTGCTCTTCGGTCTCTTAACGTCTTCCTCGACCGAAACGCTCGACAGGCCTCACAGATATCCTCTTTGTGTTCTGGAGACAAACACAAATTACAGACCAGATGCTGCTCTGTATAAGGATACTTGTTGTGACATTTGGGGCAGAAGCGGAATGGGGTCCGTTCCATTAGCCTTGAAGACGCACGTGGTCAGGCCGACGAGGCCCCGCTGGGAAATCGAAAGCCCCGAAGGGCCACCGGAGCTCTTCAAAATTCGGTGTCGATCTGTTGTAACTAACCCGATACCGAACGCAAACAATAACGTCAAATTTTCCGAGATTTTAACTAACTTTCCGAACCGAAACGTAGAGCAAAAAGGAACACGTCCGAACCCGATGGCGGAAAGAAAACAATCTAAGATGGAGTCGACGCCCATGCGCAATGGAGCCGAAAGGGGAGGAGTCCCTCGATCTTGTGACTCGAAAAAGACTTCTTTGAAGAAAAACAACTTGTAACACTCCGAGCCCAACACTAGATGGCGGGATGTGCACAGAATGTGTATCTGCAGCTACACATGCCATCGAACATATATACAGGGAGTGCAGAATTATTAGGCAAGTTGTATTTTTGAGGATTAATTTTATTATTGAACAACAACCATGTTCTCAATGAACCCAAAAAACTCATTAATATCAAAGCTGAATATTTTTGGAAGTAGTTTTTAGTTTGTTTTTAGTTTTAGCTATGTTAGGGGGATATCTGTGTGTGCAGGTGACTATTACTGTGCATAATTATTAGGCAACTTAACAAAAAACAAATATATACCCATTTCAATTATTTATTATTACCAGTGAAACCAATATAACATCTCAACATTCACAAATATACATTTCTGACATTCAAAAACAAAACAAAAACAAATCAGTGACCAATATAGCCACCTTTCTTTGCAAGACACTCAAACGCCTGCCATCCATGGATTCTGTCAGTGTTTTGATCTGTTCACCATCAACATTGCGTGCAGCAGCAACCACAGCCTCCCAGACACTGTTCAGAGAGGTGTACTGTTTTCCCTCCTTGTAAATCTCACATTTGATGATGGACCACAGGTTCTCAATGGGGTTCAGATCAGGTGAACAAGGAGGCCATGTCATTAGATTTCCTTCTTTTATACCCTTTCTTGCCAGCCACGCTGTGGAGTACTTGGACGCGTGTGATGGAGCATTGTCCTGCATGAAAATCATGTTTTTCTTGAAGGTTGCAGACTTCTTCCTGTACCACTGCTTGAAGAAGGTGTCTTCCAGGAACTGGCAGTAGGACTGGGAGTTGAGCTTGACTCCATCCTCAACCCGAAAAGGCCCCACAAGCTCATCTTTGATGATACCAGCCCAAACCAGTACTCCACCTCCACCTTGCTGGCGTCTGAGTCGGACTGGAGCTCTCTGCCCTTTACCAATCCAGCCACGGGCCCATCCATCTGGCCCATCAAGATTCACTCATTTCATCAGTCCATAAAACCTTAGAAAAATCAGTCTTGAGATATTTCTTGGCCCAGTCTTGACGTTTCAGCTTGTATGTCTTGTTCAGTGGTGGTCGTCTTTCAGCCTTTCTTACCTTGGCCATGTCTCTGAGTATTGCACACCTTGTGCTTTTGGGCACTCCAGTGATGTTGCAGCTCTGAAATATGGCCAAACTGGTGGCAAGTGGCATCGTGGCAGCTGCACGCTTGACTTTTCTCAGTTCATGGGCAGTTATTTTGCGCCTTGGTTTTTCCACACGCTTCTTGCGACCCTGTTGACTATTTTGAATGAAACGCTTGATTGTTCGATGATCACGCTTCAGAAGCTTTGCAATTTTAGGAGTGCTGCATCCCTCTGCAAGATATCTCACTATTTTTGACTTTTCTGAGCCTGTCAAGTCCTTCTTTTGACCCATTTTGCCAAAGGAAAGGAAGTTGCCTAATAATTATGCACACCTGATATAGGGTGTTGATGTCATTAGACCACACCCCTTCTCATTACAGAGATGCACATCACCTAATATGCTTAATTGGTAGTAGGCTTTCGAGCCTATACAGCTTGGAGTAAGACAACATGCATAAAGAGGATGATGTGGTCAAAATACTCATTTGCCTAATAATTCTGCACTCCCTGTATATATATATACACACACACATCTGTATATGAATCTGCAGCACTACATGCCACAAACAGATGTATGGTTGGTAAGTGACATTTTCCATTCAATGCCATGTGTAGCTGCAGCTACAAATGCTGTGCATACACTGAAAAGCAGTCCCTCTCATAAGTATGCAGTGGCTAGCCTGTAGGAGTTGTAGTTTAAAATAGTGTTTTAAGCACTGCTTGGCCAACATTTTCTTGTTGTCGAGATAGCACATCCACACAGTAGTGTTTAGTAAATGTGTGTGGTGTGGCCCATGTTGCTGCTTTGCATATGTCTGCCATTGGTATATTTCCTAAGAATGCCATTGAAGCTCCTTTCTTTCTAGGAAAATGTGCTTTAGGAGTCACTATTAGTTGCCTTTTAGCTTTAAGAAAGCAAGTTTGAATACATTTACTGTCTATCTGGCCAATCTTTGTTTGGAAATAGGATTACCTTTATGAGGCTGTTGGAAAGCAACAAAAAGTTGTTGATTTTATCAAGTCTTTCGTTCTGTCTTTACTATACGTGAGAGCTCTTTTGAGATCAAGAGTGTGGAGAGCTCCTTCAGCAACTGAATCTGCCTGAGGAAAGAAGACTGGCAATTCCACTGACTGATTAATGTGAAATGGTGGAACCAATTTGGGTAAAAATGATGTATTTGTTCTAAGTACTATTTTGCGTTTCTGTACCTGAAAAAAAGGTTCTTCTAAAGTTAATGCTTGAATTTCACTTACTATTCTTAACAAAGTAATTGCTACCAGGAAGGCAACCTTACATGAGAAACTAAACAATGCATGGGTTTAAATGGTGGAACCATAAGCCTTGTGAGCACAAAGTTAAGATTCCCATGCAGGAGCTAGTGGAGTTCTGAGTGGAATAACTCTTAAGGCCTTCCATAAAGGTTTTTATGACAGGAATTCTCAATAGAGAGGTATGTTTTCTGTTTGGAGGTAGGCTGATATTGCTGTCAAATTAATTTTAATAGATGAATAGGCAAGATTTGCATTCTGTAAATGAGGCAAATAACATAGAATATCCTGTACTGATGCTTTAAGTGGATCAATGTTTTTAGGTTGGCAGTAATATACAAAATGTTTCCATTTCTTTGCATAGCACTGCCTGGTTGTAGGTTTACATGCTTGTTTTAGAATGTCCATATATTCTGATGGAAGCTGTAGGTATGTAAATTCTATGACCACGGGAGCCAAATCGCTAGGTTGAGCATACTGGAATTGGGATGCCTGATCTGACCCTTGTTTTGAGTCAATAGGTCTGGTGTGTTTGGAAGCTTGTGAAGTGGTACTACCGACAGATCTAACAGTGTTGTGTACCAGCGTTGATGTGACCACATGGGAGCTATGAGTATCATAGTGAGAGAGGTGTGACGGATTCTGTTGACCAGAAATAGAATTAGGAGGGGAGGGGGAAAAGTGTAAGCAAATATCCCTAAAATTGATCCACAGGGCATTGCCCTTGGATTGAGGGTGTGGGAGCCTGTACGCAAAGTTTGGGCATCTGGCGTTTTGTTTGTTGCAAAAAGGTCTATGTCCGGTGTTCCCCACATGTGATAGTACTGATGTATTATTTGTGGGTGAATCTCCCATTTGGGTATTTGTTGCTGTGTCCTGCTTAAGAGGTCTGCAAGTTGGTTGTATTTCCCTGGGATATACTCTGCTAGTAGTTGAAATTGTGAATTGCCCATTTCCAAATTGTCTGTGATAGAAAGGACAACGGGGATGAGTGTGTCCCCGCCCCTGTTTTTGCAGACAATACATTATCATCATGTTGTCTGTTCTTATTAGCACTGTTTTGCAAGTGATCCGTGTCTGGAATGTTTTGAGTGCTAAAAACACTGCTAGCAATTCCAATTGGTTTATGTGGTAAACTTGCTGTACTGAGTCCCATTCTCCCTGTATAGTAAGACTGTTGAGATTGGCTCCCCAACCTGTCATTGATGCATCTGTTGTGATTATGGTCTGCAGCACAGGGTCCCAAATGGCCGCTCTTTTGATAAGTTGGGTTGATTCCACCATTGCAGAGATTTGTAAGTTTGGCGGTCCAACAACAACACTAAGATTCTGTAGTTGACCCGCTCTGCCTGAGACCATTGTTGCGAGAGACACTGTTGCAGTGGTCTCATGTTTAGACGATCATTTGGCACTATTGCCATTCATGATGCCATCATTCGTAATAGCCTCATGACAAACCTTACTGTGTAGGTTTGATTGACTTGTAATTGGGATATGAGAGTGTGAAACGCTTGAATTCGTTGTGGATTTGGGGGGGCTGATGCCGACAGTGTTCAGAATTGCTCCTAGATATGGTTGAATTTGTGCTGGCTGAAGGCTTCTGGTAATTGATTGTGAACCCTAGCTTGTGTAGGGTATCTATTGTGTATGCTGTTGACAGTTTTGAATGGTGCTGGCTTTTATTAGCCAGTCGTCCAGATATGGGAAGACATGTATGTACCGTCTTCTGAGGTATGCCTCAACTACTGCTAACCATTTTGTGAATGGCGTTTTATATAGAAAAATATATTTTCTTAGTTTATTTTAATACCTACAGGTTCAAGATTTACAGTTAATACTTTAAATGTAAGGTACTTCACTTAGATACTTTAGGAACTTTGAATGAAAACAATATCATGTACAGTCTTTGTAAAAATGGCAATAAGCTATTTTCAAAGTGGACAGTGCAAAAATCAACAGTTCCTGAGGAAGAGAAGTAAAGGTTAGATTAGGAGGTTAAGTCTCAGTCCTGGGGCATAGGCAGCCCACCATTGGGGGTTCAAGGCAACCCCAAAGTTACCACACCAGCAACTCAGGGCCAGTCAGGTGCAGAGGTCAAAGAGGTGCCCAAAACACATAGGCGCCTATGGACAACAGGGGTGCTCTGGTTCCAGTCTGCCAGCAGGTAAGTACCTACGTCCTCGGGGGTCAGACCAGGGGGATTTTGTAGAGAACTGGGGGACACACAAGTAGGCACACAAAACACACCCTCAGCGGCACAGGGGCGGCCGGGTGCAGTACGCAAAGCAGGTGTCAGGTTTTCTATAGGTTTCAATGGAGGGACCCAGGGGTCACTCTGGCGGTACAGGCAGGCACAGGGGGGGCTTCTCGAGACAGCCACCACCTGGGGCAGAGGTCGCCTCGGAAGTTCGGTTCCTTCAGGTCCTGGGGGCTGCGGGTGCAGTGTTGATTCCAGACGTCGGGTCCCCTGTTACCGGCAGTCGCGGTCAGGGGGAGCCTCTGGATTCTCTCTACAGGCGTCGCTGTGGGGGCTCAGGGGGGGGTCATCTCTGGTTACTCACAGGCTCGCAGGCGCCAGGGAGTCCTCCCTGAGGTGTTGGTTTTCTGCAGGTCGAGCCGGGGACGTCGGGTGCAGAGTGTGAAGTCTCACGCTTCCAGCGGGAAACGTGAACTCCTTGAAGTTGCTTCTTTGTTGCAAAGAAGTAGCTGGTTTTGCACAGGGCTGCTGTTCACAGGAGTTTCTTGGTACTGTAGTCCAGGGCAGTCCTCTGAGGCTTCAGAGGTCGCTGGTCCCTGTCGGATGCGTCATTGGAGCAGGTTTTCGAAGCTGGAGACGGGCCAATAGGGCTGGGGCCAAATCAGTTGTTGTCTTCCTCCTTCTCTCCATGCTTGTAGGTCAGCAGTCCTCCTTTCTTCAGTTTGCAGGAATCTGATTTCCTGGGATCTGGGAAGCCCCTAAATACTGAATTTAGGGGTGCGTTAAGGTCTGGGAGGGCAGTAGCCAATGGCTACTGTCCTTGAGGGTGGCTACACCCTCTTTGTGCCTCCTCCTTGTGGGGAAGGGTGCACATCCCTAATCCTATTGGAGGAATCCTCCAAACTCAAGATGGAGGATTTCTCAAGGTAGGGGTCACCTCAGCTCAGGACACCTTAGGGGCTGTCTTGACTGGTGGGTGACTCCTCCTTGTTTTTCTAATTGGATTTAGGATTTACACACGCCTTTATTCGGCTAAAAGCCATAAAAGGAAAATACAATCAAGCAATACAAAAAGCACATTATTCCAACAACATTTACTATTCACTTAAATACTAAAATCAGACTGTCTAGATAATGGCCAATGTTCGTCTTAGAAGCAATAAGTAACAATAAATTACAATATTACATTTTTAAAAACCCTTAGAATTAAAAATTAAAAATTTGCCTCACATGCCATCAGGTACTTGTTTGCTTAACTAGGGGAGGACTGTTTTAGTCAATTAAGTAAAAATGAAAATGTCACTTACCCAGTGTACATCTGTTCGTGGCATTAGTCGCTGCAGATTCACATGTTTGGCACAGTCCGCTGCCTGGTGTTGGGCTCGGAGTATTACAAGTTGTTTTTCTTCGAAGAAGTCTTTTTGGTCACGGGACCGAAGGACTCCTCCCTCTTTGGCTCCATTGCGCATGGGCGTCGACTCCATCTTAGATTGTTTTCCCCGCAGAGGGTGAGGATGGAGTTGTTTGGTATAAATAGTGCCCATGCAATGGAGTGAATATGTATGTATGATAAGAGTTTCTAAAAATTATTTACAAATGTTCAGATGTTTAAGGTTTATGATCTACTTCTAAACGGCTACAGGCTTCCCGGGGAGGTGGGAGGGTACATGTGAATCTGCAGCGACTAATGCCACGAACAGATGTACACTGGGTAAGTGACATTTTCAGTTCGATGGCATATGTTGCTGCAGATACACATGTTTGGCATAGACTGTAAAGCAGTTACCTCCCCTAAAAGCGGTGGTTTAGCCTGTAGGAGTTGAAGTAGTTTGGAATAATGTTCTTAGTACAGCTTGGCCCACTGTAGCTTGTTGTGCATTTAGTACGTCTACACAGTAGTGTTTAGTAAACGTATGAGGCGTAGACCAGGTTGCAGCCTTACATATTTCGCTCATAGGAATGTTTCCTAGAAAGGCCATTGTAGCACCTTTCTTTCTGGTTGAGTGTGCCTTTGGTGTAATAGGCAATTCTCTTTTGGCTTTAAGATAGCATGTTTGAATGCACCTGACTATCCATCTAGCAATGCCTTGTTTAGAGATTGGATTTCCTATGTGTGGTTTTTGAAAAGCTATGAACAGTTGTTTTGTTTTCCTGATTAGCTTTGTTCTGTCAATGTAATACATTAGTGCTCTTTTGATGTCCAATGTATGTAGTGCCCTTTCAGCCACAGAATTTGGTTGTGGGAAGAACACTGGCAATTCTACTGTTTGATTTAAATGGAATGGTGAGATTACTTTTGGCAGAAATTTAGGATTTGTTCTTAGAACTATTTTATTGTTGTGTATTTGAATAAATGGTTCTTGTATGGTAAATGCCTGTATTTCACTTACTCTTCTGAGGGATGTGATTGCAATGAGAAATGCGACCTTCCAGGTTAGATATTGCATTTCACAGGAATGCATGGGTTCGAAAGGGGGACCCATGAGTCTTGTTAAGACGATGTTAAGGTTCCATGAAGGAACTGGTGGTGTTCTTGGTGGTATAATTCTTTTTAGCCCTTCCATGAATGCTTTAATAACTGGTATTCTAAATAGAGACGATGAATGAGTAGTTTGTAGGTAAGCAGATATAGCTGCGAGGTGTATTTTTATAGATGAAAAAGCGAGATTCGCTTTTTGCAAATGTAGTAAGTATCCTACTATGTCTTTAGTAGAGGCATGTACTGGTTGTATTTGATTGGCATGGCAGTAGTAAACAAATCTTTTCCACTTAGATGCATAGCAGTGTCTAGTGGAAGGTTTTCTAGCTTGTTTTATGACCTCCATGCATTCTTGTGTGAGGTCCAAGTGTCCAAATTCTAGGATTTCAGGAGCCAAATTGCCAGATTCAATGATGCTGGGTTTGGATGTCTGATCTGTTGTTTGTGTTGTGTTAACAGATCTGGCCTGTTGGGTAGTTTGACATGCGGTACTAGTGAAAGGTCTAGTAGAGTTGTATACCAAGGTTGTCTTGCCCATGTGGGTGCTATCAGTATGAGTTTGAGTTGGTTTTGACTCAACTTGTTTACTAGATATGGAAGGAGAGGGAGAGGGGGAAAAGCGTACGCAAATATCCCTGACCAATTCATCCATAGAGCATTGCCTTGTGATTCGCGGTGTGGGTACCTGGATGCGAAGTTTTGGCATTTTGAGTTTTCTCTTGTTGCGAACAAATCTATCTGGGGTGTTCCCCAAATTTGAAAGTACTTGTTCAGAACTTGGGGGTGAATTTCCCATTCGTGGACTTGTTGGTGGTCTCGCGAAAGGTTGTCTGCTAGTTGGTTTTGTATTCCTGGAATAAATTGTGCTATTAGGCGAATGTTGTTGTGAATCGCCCACTGCCAAATTTTTTGTGTTAGGAGGCACAATTGTGTTGAGTGTGTTCCTCCTTGTTTGTTTAGATAATACATTGTTGTCATGTTGTCTGTTTTGACAAGAATGTATTTGTGTGTTATTATGGGTTGGAAGGCTTTTAACGCTAGAAATACTGCCAACAGTTCTAGGTAATTGATATGAAGTTTTGTTTCGTGTATATCCCATTGTCCTTGAATGCTGTGGTGATTGAGGTGTGCTCCCCACCCTGTCATGGAAGCATCTGTTGTTATAACGTATTGAGGCACTGGGTCCTGAAATGTCCGCCCTTTGTTTAAATTTTTGCTGTTCCACCATAGAAGCGAGAGGTATGTTTGGCGGTCTACCAACACCAGATTTTGAAGTTGACCCTGTGCCTGTGACCATTGTGATGCTAGACACTGTTGTAAGGGTCGCATGTGTAGTCTTGCGTTTGGGACAATGGCTATGCATGATGACATCATGCCTAGAAGTTTTAGCACAAGTTTTGCTTGTATCTTTTGGTTTGGAAACATAGCACTTATTAGCTTGTGGAATGCTTGCACTCTTTGTGGACTTGGAGTGGCAATTCCTTTTGATGTGTTGATGGTTGCTCCTAGATATTGTTGTGTTTGACACGGTTCTAGGTGTGATTTTGTGTAGTTGATGGAAAACCCCAGTTTGTGAAGGGTTTGTATGACAAAGGTGGTGTCGTTTGCGCATTTTTTTACTGTGTTGGTTTTGATTAGCCAGTCGTCTAGGTAAGGGAACACATGTATCTGTTGTCTCCTGATGTGTGCTGCTACTACTGCTAGACATTTTGTGAACACTCTTGGTGCAGTTGTTATTCCGAATGGCAACACCTTGAATTGGTAATGTATTCCTTTGAATACGAACCGTAGGTACTTTCTGTGAGAAGGGTGTATTGGTATATGAAAGTACGCATCCTTTAGGTCTAATGTGGTCATGTAATCTTGCTGTTTGAGCAGTGGAATGATGTCTTGTAGTGTGACCATGTGAAAATGGTCCGATATGATGTAGGTATTTAGTGTCCTGAGATCTAATATTGGTCTTAATGTTTCGTCTCTTTTTGGAATTAGAAAGTACAGGGAGTAAACTCCTGTGTTTTTTTGTTGTACTGGTACTAATTCTATTGCATCCTTTTGCAGTAGTGCTTGAACTTCTAGTCCTAAAAGTTCTAAATGATGTTGTGACATTTTGCGTGTTTTGGGGGGGATGTTTGGTGGGAAGTTGTGGAATTCTATGCAATAGCCATGTTGGATTATTGCTAATACCCAATTGTCTGTTGTAATCTGTTGCCAAGCTTGGTAGAATTGGCTTAGTCTTCCCCCCACTGGTGTTGAGTGAAGGGGTTGCGTGACTTGAAAGTCACTGTTTAGGTGGAGGTGTTTTTGGAGTCTGGAATCTTCCCCTACTCCTTGGGAATTGACCCCCCCGATATCCCCTGAAACCACCCCTTTGGAAGGAACCCTGATATGGTGTGGTTCTTGATTGTTGGCTGGTGGTGTCTGTGGGTTGGCCACGAAACCCCCCTCTAAATGGAGTTTTTCTGAAAGAGCCTCTGCTCTGCGGGGAGTAGAGTGCGCCCATGGCTTTGGCCGTGTCTGTGTCCTTTTTAAGTTTATCAATGGCTGTATCCACTTCCGAGCCAAACAGTTGTTTCTCGTTGAAGGGCATATTAAGGACAGCCTGCTGGATTTCAGGTTTGAAGCCTGAAGTGCGTAGCCAAGCGTGTCTCCTTATGGTGACAGCAGTGTTGACTGTTCTTGCTGCAGTATCGGCTGCGTCTAGTGAAGAGCGGATTTGATTGTTTGAGATCGTTTGTCCCTCTTCCACTATTTGCTGCGCCCTTTTTTGGTATTCCTGGGGAAGATGGTCTACGAGAAGTTGCATCTCGTCCCAGTGTGCGCGGTCATATCTGGCCAGCAGCGCTTGTGAATTTGCGATGCGCCACTGGTTGGCTGCCTGTGACGCCACTCTTTTCCCTGCCGCGTCAAATTTTCTGCTTTCTTTGTCCGGAGGTGGGGCGTCGCCAGATGTATGTGAATTTGCTCTTTTGCGAGCTGCCCCTACTACCACAGAGTCGGGTGGTAACTGTGAAGTAATAAACACTGGGTCTGTGGGTGGTGGTTTGTATTTCTTATCCACCCTTGGGGTGATGGCTCTTGATTTTACGGGCTCCTCAAAAATTTGTTTTGCGTGCCGTAACATCCCTGGTAGCATTGGGAGACATTGATATTGGCTATGTGTAGCCGAGAGGGTGTTAAATAAGAAATCATCCTCTATAGGATCGGAATGCAGTTGGACATTGTGGAAGTCTGCAGCCCTAGCCACCAGTTGCGAGTATGAGGTACTGTCCTCTGGCGGTGACGGCTTTGTGGGGTATGACTCGGGATCATTGTCCGGCACTGGGGTGTCATACAGGTCCCAAGCGTCTTGATCCTGATCGTCATGACTTATGGTAGTTTGCGCTGGTGAGTGCATTTGTGGCGGTGTTTGTGCCGGCGATGCCTGTGGAGGAGAGGGCGGAGGCGTGACTTTTTTAACCACTTTGGCTTGTGGTTGTGTGTCATCCTTTGGAAGTCCGATCTTTCTTTTCCTCATGATTGGGGGAAGGGTTGATATCTTCCCTGTATCTTGCTGGATGCACAGTCTCTTTTGTGTGTAGTCCGATTCTACACTTTGGAGCTCTTGTCCAAATTTGTGCATTTGGCCACTTAGTCCTTGTTCCTCTGAGTAGGATGAAGGTGTGGTATTTTTCGGCGCCGAGAGAGAATGTTTTTTCGGTTTCGGCACCGACAGAATTTTTGTTCCTTTCGGCACGGATTCTCGGTGCCGATGTCTTTCGGTGCCGGTATCTTGTTTTTGTCTCTCGGAGCCGCTTTCTCGGCTCCGAGGTTGCTCCATGGCGGTCCCTCGACCGGAGTCGGGTGTCTTCGCTATGGGCGTGCCCTTTTTCGGCGCCTTCGACGGGTCGCCTGTTTTATGGGTCGAGCCATGGCCTGTTGGCAGTGGCGTCCCCTGGGCTTTCGGTTTGTCGATGGATTTACTTTTCGACGTCTTACTCACGGTTTGTTGCTGTTGTTCGACGTCGGAGTCTCCGGATTCTGATTCCGGAACCGAGAATGTTTCCTCTTCGTCGTCGAAACGTTGTTTTGTCGACGTGGACGCCATTTGGTGACGCCTGGCTCTTCGGTCCCGGAGTGTTTTTCTGGACCGGAAGGCTCGACAGGCTTCACAGGTATCCTCCTTGTGCTCGGGGGACAAGCACAAGTTACAGACCAAGTGCTGATCTGTATAAGGATACTTACTGTGACATTTTGGGCAGAAACGAAACGGGGTCCGTTCCATCGGCTTCGATGTCGCACGCGGTCGGGCCGACCAGGCCCCGATGGGGGATCGAAACTGCCCCAAAGTCTTCCGATGATCGGTGTCGATGTACCTAACTATCCCGATACCGAACGGAACAATACCGACGCTTTCTTCCGAGATTCTGACTAACTTTCCGAACCGAAACACGGAGCGAAAAGGAATACGTCCGAACCCGACAGCGGAAAAAAAACAATCTAAGATGGAGTCGACGCCCATGCGCAATGGAGCCAAAGAGGGAGGAGTCCTTCGGTCCCGTGACCAAAAAGACTTCTTCGAAGAAAAACAACTTGTAATACTCCGAGCCCAACACCAGGCAGCGGACTGTGCCAAACATGTGTATCTGCAGCAACATATGCCATCGAACATAAATAAATAACTGGATCTAAAAGCTAGTTCCATAAGTGTCTGATGACAATTCTAAAGAACTTAAAAGTCCTCCCGATAACTACGGTCCTTGTGCTAAGGGGCAAAATAATTTTATAATTAATGTTCTTCCCAAGCATTATCAATATCCCCTGGGCTAGATATATCCTTAGCTAAATGTATAACCAGAGTCCATTGAATTACAGAAGACGGCTCCAGTTTATCATTTTGAGGACCGTGAATTAACTGTGGGGGTTTAGTCTGAGTTAAACGCCTAGAGCTTGAGTTAAACCCCTAATTTTTCTAATTATCTCCTCCAGCCTTGGCGGCAAAAGTGGGGGCACTGGCCGGAGGGGTGGGCATCTCCACTAGCTGGGATGCCCTGGGGCACTGTAACAAAAGAGGTGAGCCTTTGACGCTCACCACCAGGTGTTACAGTTCCTGCACGGGGAGGTGAAAAGCACCTCCACCCAGTACAGGTTTTGTTCCTGGCCACAGAGTGAGAAAGGCACTCTCCCCATGTGGCCAGCAACATGTCTGGTGTGTGGCAGGCTGGCAGAAACTGGTCAGCCTACACTAGAAGTCGGGTAGGTATTCAGAGGGCATCTCTAAGATGCCCTCTGGGTGTATTTTACAATAATTTGCACACTGGCATCAGTGTGCATTTATTGTGCTGAGAAGTTTGAAATTCCCAGTTTCAGTGTAGCCATTATAGAACTGTGGAGTTCGTGTTGACAAACTCCCAGACCATATACACTTATGGCTACCCTGCACTTACAATGTCTAAGGGTTTGCTTCGACACTGCAGGGGCATAGTGTTCATGCACCTATGCCCTCACCTGTGGTATAGTGCACCCTGCCTTAGGGCCGTTAGGCCTGCTAGAGGTGTGACTTACCTATGCCACAGGCAGTGTGAAGTTGGCATGGCACTCTGAGGGGAGTGCCATGTCAACTTAGTCATTTTCTCCCTACCAGCACACACAAGCTGTGAAGCAGTGTGCATGTGCTGAGTGAGGGGTCCCTAGGGTGGCAAAAGACATGCTGCAGCCCTTAGAGACCTTCCCTGGCATCAGGGCCCTTGGTACCAGGTGTACCAGTTACAAGGGACTTACCTGAGTGCCAGGGTTGTGCCAATTGTGGAGACAAAGGTACAGTTTAGGGAAAGAACACTGGTGCTGGGGCCTCGTTAGTAGGGTCCCAGCACACTTTCAAATCATAACTTAGCATCAGCAAAGGCAAAAAGTTAGAGGGTAACCATGCCAAGGAGGCATTTCCTTACACACAGCATATGTATCTGCAGCTACACATGCCATTGAACGGAAAATGTCACTTACCCCTTACATCTGTTCGTGGCATGTAGTTCTGCAGATTCACATGCTATCCATAGCTTCTACCATCTAGTGTTGGGCTCGGAGTGTTACAAATTGTTTTTCTTCAAAGAAGTCTTTTTGGAGTCACAGGATCGAGGGACTCCTCCTCTCGGGCCTAGTGCACATGGGCATCAACTTCTTTGTTAGATTGTTTTCCCGCAAGAGAGTGTAGGAAGTAGTGATAGAGTGAAAGAATGTAAATGTGGTATAAAAAAGTAATAAGTAAATAAGATGTCCATGTAAATGTATATAAATATGTACAAATAAGAAACTGCAACAGGCTTCCAGGGAGGAGGGATGGTGCATGTGAATCTGCAGCACTACATGCCACGAACAGATGTACACTGGTTAAGTGACATTTGCCGTTGAATGGCATATGTAGCTGCAGATACACGTTATGCATAGACTAAAAAGCAGTTGCTCTCCCCAAAGGAAGCGGTGGCTAGCCTGTTGGAGTTGTTTGAAATAATGTTTTTAGGACAGCTTGACCAACATTGGCATGTTGCTTTGAAAATACGTCCACACAGTAATGCTTTGCAAATTTATGTGGTGTAGACCATATGGCAGCTTTGCATATGTCTGCCATTGGTATGTTTCCTAAAAAGGCCATGGAAGAACCTTTTTTCCTAGTGGAATGAGCCTTAGGTTTTAACAAAAGTTGCTTTAATGTAATTGTCAACACCAGAGCAGTATGCGCTCTATTGGCGATAAAAATGCAAAAATCCAGCACTCTCAAAACAACGTAATTTATGCACTGTGGTGATATGTTGTAGTTTAACCTTTTGCATTGCAGAGTTCAATCCTGAAAACTTATTTTTAATATGCTTACAAATACTGTTCCTTTGCAATGTATTGCTGCAGGTTTTCAGTGTGTGTTAGGGTGTGGCCCCTTTCCAGGGCCTTCCAGAGACTTTCCCTGCAACATGCCTGGGCGTGGTTCTGGGCTGGGCCAAGACTCTATAAAAGAGAGCCAGACCAACTCCCAGTGCTCACTATTCAGAGGTCCCAGTGCAGAGCAGCAGCTTCTTCCTGAGCTCCTGTCCCGGCGGCCTATTTGGATCTTCCAGTCTTCTGCCCTTCATCCTTTATTGGTGATCATTGTTCCAGGCGGTAAGACGGTGGTTGGACTGTTCCGACACAGTTATTGAGAATTTTCATATTCTTGGTTTAATCCTTACATGAGTAACAGATTACTTGCGCGCTACCATTTCTTGACATTTATATGGTAGTTTACAAATAGGCAAGATGCGCGATTTGTTTCATAAAGGTTTGACTTTGTTATTCATTGTGTGCTACCATTTCTTGACATTGGCATGGTGGCTTAAGAATCGGCAAGACGTGCGATTCGTTTTATGGTGCTTAAACATTGTTGTCCATTACGCGCTACTATTTCTTGACATTTACATGATGTTTTACGAATTGGCAAGAGGCGCAACTCGTTTCATGAGGATTTAACTTTGCTGTTCATTGCGCGCTACCATTTCTTGACATTTACATGGTGGCTTAAGAATCGGCAAAAGAAGCGCGATTTGTTTCATTGTACTTTGATCTCGTTATTTATTGTGAGCTGTTATTTCTTGACATTTACATCGTGTTTTACGAATCGGCAAGACGCGCAATTCGATTAATGATGGTTTGACTTTGATATTCATTGCGTGCTACCATTTTTTGGTATTTTACATGGTGACACTCGAATCGGCAAGACACACGATTCTCTCCTCAAGTTTATTTCATGTTGTTTATTGTATGCCATTATTTTAAGATATTTATTATGTAATATTCGAGTTGACAAGTTATGTGATTTGTTTCCTGAATCCATATTGTGCTATTCATGGTGCACAATCCTTTTATGGTGTGTGTGTGTATATATATATATATCTATATCTATATATATATATATATATATATATATATATATCTGCAATATGTGCTGAAACACTAAGAGTACACAGAAGGCCAGAATTTCTAGATGCAATATTGTATGGTACTAGTATACATTCTCAAAACAGGATTTATATGACTGGTTTAAAATTTAGTGAGAATGTTTTTTTCTGATTCTCATGTAAAGGAAAGTACTTGAATAAGAAAGTTTTCATTTAATTTATCTTGATTCCCCTACGGGTATCCGGCCATCTTGAAACTTAGTCATTTTAAACTTAACTCTTAGATTGTACATGTTTTCAGAGTGACTATGCTTAGAATCATAGTCTAGTATTGATTTCAGGAGATATAATTTTCATATTGTGTGTTCTAACCTTTTTCTTACTACAGGCACTACAACCTTTGGCAAAAATGTTGGATTAGTTTTAAGTACAACTTTATGCTTGTGTACTTGGAAAAAAGATTCCTCTAGAGTGAATGCCTGTATTTCACTAACTCTTCTTAATGAATTAATTGCTACTAAGAAAGCAACTTTACAAGTTAGAAATTGAATCTCACACAAATGCATGGGTTCAAAAGATGGGCCCATTAGTCTTGTGAGTACAATATTTAGATTCCAAGCAGGAACTGGTTGTGTTCTAGATGGAATTATGCATTTTAGTCCTTCCATGAAGGCTTTTATAACTGGGACTCTAAAGAGTGAGGTATGTTGTATAATTTGCAAGTATGCTGATATGGCATTAAGATGAATTTTAATAGATGAGAAATCTAAATTTGCCGTTTGTAAATGAAGTAGGTAGTATACAATATATTTTATTATTGCTGTAAGTGGGTCAATTATTTTAGATTGACAGTAATAAACAAATCGTTTCCACTTGTTAGCATAGCATTGTCTAGTTCAAGTTTGCATGCTTGTTTGAGAACTTCCATACATTCTAACTGAAGTTGCAAGTATCCAAATTCTATGACTTCAGGAGCCAAATCACTAAATTGAGAACACTAGGACTGGGATGTCGGATTCTTCCTTTGTTTTGTGTTAACACATTCGGTCTGTTTGGAAGTTTGCAGGGAGGTACTACTGGCAGGTCTAGGAGTGTTATGTACCAATGCTGTTGTGACCACGTGGGGGCTATGAATATCATGGTGAGAGAGGTCTGACGCAGTTGTTTGACCAGAAACTGAAGTAGTGGGAGAGGGGGAAAAGTGTAACCAAATATCCCGGACCAGTTGATCCATACAGCACTGCCCTTGGAAAGGGGGTGTGGGTGTCTGGATGTGAAGTTTTGGCATTTTCCATTTTCGCTTGTTGCGACTAATTCTATTTCTGGTCTCCCCCACTTTTGAAACTACTATTGAAGTACCTGAGAGTGAATCTCACGTTTGTGCATCTGTTTGTGTCCTGCTTAGGAGATCTGCTAACTGATTGTGTATTCCTGGAATGTATTCTGCTACTAAGTGAATGTGATTGGGAATTGCCCATTTCCATATTGTTTGGGCTAGAAGGGACAGTTGAGATGAATGTGTCTCACCTTGTTTCTTTAGATAATACATGGTTGTCATATTGTCTGTTTTTATCAAGACAGTCTTGTGTTTGACAAGTGGTTGAAACGCTTTTAGGGCAAGGAACACAGCTAATAATTCTAAATGGTTTATGTGATAATTTAGCTGTTTTTAATCCCATTCCCCTTGTATGGTATGGTTGTTAAGATGAGCTCTCCAACCTATTACTAATGCACCTGTTATTGTAGTCTGAGGCACAGGGTCCTGAAATTACCGCCCCTTCATTAAATTGCTGAGATTCCACCATTGAAGGGACTTGTGTGTTTGGCGGTCTAACACTAGATCTTGCAACTGACCCTGTGCTTGAGACCATTGTAGTGAGAAGCACTGTTGTAGTGTTCTCATATTTAGTCTTGCATGCAGTACTGTTGCTATGCAGGATGCCATCATTCCCAATCGTCTCATGATAAACCTTACTATGTATTGCTGATTTGGCTGCATTTGCGGTATGAGGTTTTCGAAAGCTTGTATCCTTTGTGTATTTGGACAGGCTAAGGCTTTTTGTGTTTTGAGAATAGCACCTAGGTAAGGTCGAACCTGTGTTGGCTGAAGATGTGATTTTTGGTAACTGAGTGAACCCTAATGTATGTAGGGTTTCTATTGTGTATTCCGTGTGTTGTTGACATTGTATAATATTGCTTGATTTTATTAGCCAATCCTCTAGATAAGGAAAAACATGTGCGTGTTGTCCTCTAGGTAAGCTTCGACTTCCACTAGACATTTTGTGAACACTCTTGGGGCTGTTGTTGTGCCAAATGGCAGAACTTTGAATTGGTGGTGCTTTCCCGCTATCACACACCTTAGGTATTTTCCGTGAGCTGGATGGATGGGTATGGAAAATGTCACTTACCCAGTGTACATCTGTTCGTGGCATTAGTCGCTGTAGATTCACATGCTGTGCACAGTCCGCCGTCTGGTGTTGGGCTCGGAGTGTTACAAGTTGTTTTTCTTCGAAGAAGTCTTTTCGAGTCACGAGACCGAGGGACTCCTCCCACTTCGGTTCCATTGCGCATGGGCGTCGACTCCATCTTAGATTGTTTTCCCCGCAGAGGGTGAGGTAGGAGTTGTGTATGCTAGTAATAGTGCCCATGAAATGGAATGAATACGTATGTACAAAATGAAGGTTTAAAGTAATATATTTACAAATGTACAAATGTTCAAGATCTACTTCTAACCGGCTACAGGCTCCCGGGGAGGCGGGTGGGCGCATGTGAATCTGCAGCAACTAATGCCACGAACAGATGTACACTGGGTAAGTGACATTTTCCGTTCGGTGGCATGTGTAGCTGCAGATACACATGATGTGCATAGACTAGTAAGCAGTTATCTCCCCAAAAGCGGTGGTTCAGCCTGTAGGAGTTGAAGTAGTTTGAAATAAAGTTTTTAGTACAGCTTGACCTACTGTGGCTTGTTGTGCAGATAACACATCTACACAGTAGTGCTTAGTAAATGTATGAGGCGTAGACCATGTTGCTGCCTTACATATTTCGTTCAATGGAATATTTCCTAGAAAGGCCATGGTAGCACCTTTCTTTCTGGTTGAGTGTGCCTTTGGTGTAATAGGCAGCTCTCTCTTTGCTTTAAGATAGCAGGTTTGAATGCACCTAACTATCCATCTAGCAATACCTTGTTTTGAAATTGGATTTCCTGTATGAGGTTTTTGAAAGGCAATAAATAGTTGTTTTGTCTTCCTAATTTGTTTTGTTCTGTCAATGTAGTACATTAGTGCTCTCTTGATGTCTAATGTATGTAGTGCTCTTTCAGCTACCGAATCTGCTGTGGGAAGAACACTGGTAATTCTACTGTTTGATTTAAGTGGAACGGTGAGATAACCTTTGGTAAGAATTTTGGATTTGTTCTTAGAACTACCTTATTCTTGTGTATTTGAATAAATGGTTCTCGTATGGTAAATGCCTGAATCTCACTCTCTCTTCTTAGAGATGTGATGGCAATGAGAAATGCAACTTTCCACGTTAAGTATTGCATTTCACAAGAATGCATGGGTTCGAAAGGTGGACCCATGAGCCTTGTTAAGACAATGTTGAGGTTCCATGAAGGAATAGGTGGTGTCCTTGGTGGTATAATTTTCTTTAGGCCTTCCATAAACGCTTTAATGACAGGTATTCTAAATAGGGAAGTTGAATGAGTAATCTGCAGGTAAGCAGATATTGCGGTGAGATGTATCTTTATGGAAGAGAAAGCTAGATTTGATTTTTGCAAATGTAGTAAATATCCTACTACTTCTTTTGGAGATGCGTGCAATGGTTGAATTTGATTATTATGGCAGTAACAAACAAATCTTTTCCATTTATTTGCATAGCAGTGTCTAGTGGAAGGTTTTCTAGCTTGTTTTATGACCTCCATACACTCTTGTGTGAGGTCTAAGTGTCCAAATTCTAGGATTTCAGGAGCCAAATTGCTAGATTCAGCGATGCTGGGTTTGGATGCCTGATCTGTTGTTTGTGTTGTGTTAACAGATCTGGTCTGTTGGGTAGCTTGACATGAGGTACTACTGACAGGTCTAGTAGTGTTGTATACCAAGGTTGTCTTGCCCAGGTTGGTGCTATTAGTATGAGTTTGAGTTTGTTTTGACTCAATCTGTTTACTAGATATGGAAGGAGAGGGAGAGGGGGAAAAGCGTACGCAAATATCCCTGACCAATTCATCCATAGAGCATTGCCTTGGGATTGATGGTGTGGGTACATGGATGCGAAGTTTTGGCATTTTGCGTTTTCTTTTGTTGCAAATAGATCTATTTGAGGTGTTCCCCAAATTTGAAAGTAAGTGTTCAGTATTTGGGGGTGAATTTCCCATTCGTGGACTTGTTGGTGATCCCGAGAGAGATTGTCTGCTAGCTGGTTCTGGATCCCTGGAATAAAATTGTGCTATTAGGCCAATGTGGTTGTGAATTGCCCAATGCCATATTTTTTGTGTTAGGAGACACAACTGTGTCGAGTGTGTCCCCCCCTGTTTGTTTATATAATACATTGTTGTCATGTTGTCTGTTTTGACAAGAATGTATTTGTGGGTTATCATGGGTTGAAATGCTTTCAACGCTAGAAATACTGCTAACAGTTCTAAGTGATTTATGTGAAACTTCCTTTGAGTATGTCCCATTGTCCTTGGATGCTGTGTTGATTGAGGTGTGCTCCCCACCCTGTCATGGAAGAATCCGTTGTTATGACGTATTGTGGTACTGGGTCTTGGAAAGGCCGCCCTTTGTTTAAATTTGTACTGTTCCACCATAGAAGCGAGATGTATGTTTGGCGGTCGATCAACACCAGATCTAGAAGTTGACCCTGTGCATGTGACCATTGCGATGCTAGGCATTGTTGTAAGGGCCGCATGTGCAATCTTGTGTTTGGGACAATGGCTATGCATGAAGACATCATGCCTAGGAGTTTTAATACCATTTATGCTTGTATCTTTTGTGTTGGATACATGGCCTGTATCACCTTGTGAAATGTTTGAACCCTTTGTGGACTTGGAGTGGCTATCCCTTCTGTTGTGTTGATTGTCGCTCCTAAGTATTGCTGTGTTTGACACGGCAAAAGGTGTGACTTTGCATAGTTAATGGAGAAACCCAACTTGTGAAGGGTCTGTATGACATACTTTGTGTCTCGTGAACACCTTTTGTTAGCGTGTTGGTCTTGATTAACCAGTCGTCTAAGTAAGGGAACACGTGTATCTGCTGCCTTCTGATATGTGCAGCTACTACTGCCAGGCATTTTGTAAAGACTCTTGGCGCAGTTGTTATTCCGAATGGCAACACTTTGAATTGGTAATGTATTCCTTTGAATACGAACCTTAGGTATTTCCTGTGGGAAGGATGTATCGGTATGTGGAGATACGCATCCTTTAGGTCTAATGTTGTCATGTAGTCTTGCTGTTTGAGCAGTGGGATTACGTCTTATAATGTGACCATGTGAAAGTGGTCTGATTTGATGTAGGTATTTAGTGTTCTGAGATCTAGTATTGGTCTCAGAGTTTTGTCCTTCTTTGGTATTAGAAAATACAGTGAGTAAACTCCTGTGTTTTTCTGTAGGCTTGGTACTAATTCTATTGCGTCCTTTTGTAGTAATGCTTGAACTTCTAGTCCTAGAAGATCTATATGCTGTTTTGACATATTGTGTGTTTTCGGTGGGACGTTTGGAGGGAATTTGTGAAATTCTATGCAATAGCCATGTTGGATAATTGCTAAGACCCAAGTGTCTGTAGTTATTTCTTCCCAAGATTTGTAGAATTGGCTTAGTCTTCCCCCCACTGGTGTTGTGTGATGGGGTTGTGTGACTTGTGAGTCACTGTTTATTTTGAGGGGTTTTGGGACCTTGAAATTTTCCCCGACTTCTTGGGAATTGGCCTCCTTTATATTGTCCCCGAAAACCTCCCCTTTGATATTGACCCTGGTAGGTAGGTGGTCTTGTCTGTGAAGTGTTGGTTTCTGTGGGTTGACCCCGAAACCCTCCCCTAAAAGGTGTCTTTCGAAATGTGCCTCTGCTCTGAAGGGAGTAGAGTGCGCCCATAGCTTTGGCTGTATCGGTGTCCTTTTTTAGTTTTTCCAATGGCAGTGTCTACCTCCGGCCCAAACAATTGCTGTTCATTAAACAGCATATTGAGCACAGCCTGTTGGATTTCGGGTTTGAACCCAGAAGTGCGCAGCCAAGCGTGCCTCCGTATTGTGACTGCAGTGTTTATTGTCCTTGCAGCTGTATCGGCTGCATCCATGGAAGACCGTATCTGATTGTTCGAGATACTTTGTCCCTCTTCCACCACTTGTTGCGCTCTTTTTTGGAACTCTTTGGGAAGGTGTTCGATGAAATGTTGCATTTCATCCCAATGAGCCCTGTTGTATCTTGCCAAGAGTGCTTGCGAGTTGGCGATACGCCACTGATTTGCTGCTTGTGCTGCAACTCTTTTTCCCGCTGCATCAAATTTGCGGCTCTCCTTGTACGGAGGTGGTGCGTCGCCTGATGTATGAGAGTTGGCTCTTTTACGAGCTGCCCCCACAACTACTGAGTCCGGTGTTAGTTGTGTTGTAATAAATATTGGGTCTGTGGGAGGTGCCTTATATTTTTTCTCCACCCTTGGAGTTATGGCTCTGCCTTTAACTGGCTCCTGAAATATTTGTTTTGAGTGCCTTAGCATTCCTGGGAGCATGGGAAGGCTTTGATACTGGCTATGGGTGGAGGACAGGGTGTTAAAGAGAAAGTCATCCTCAATAGGTTCCGAATGTAGTGAGACATTGTGGAATTCGGCTGCCCTTGCGACCACCTGTGCATATGATGTACTGTCCTCCGGTGGTGACGGTTTAGTTGGATATGAGTCTGGACTATTGTCAGACACTGGGGCGTCCTAGAGGTCCCATGCATTGGGATCATCCTGGCTCATTGTGGTATGAGCTGGTCAGTGCGTTAGTGGTGGAGTTTGCGCCGGTGATGCATGTGTTGATTGTGGTGGAGAAGGTGGTGGTGTTACTTTCTTTACCACCTTTGCTTGTGGTTGCTTGTCCCCTTGTTGGAAAACAAGTTTCCTTTTCATCTTGATTGGGGGAAGAGTGGTTATCTTCCCTGTGTCTTCCTGGATGTGAAGCCTCCTTTGAGTGTAGTCAGTCTCTACAGTTTGAAGCTTTTCACCAAATCTATGCAATTGGGTGTTTAGTCCTTGTTCCTCTGTATAGGAACTAATTTTCGGTTCCAAGGCTTTTTTCGGTACCAAAACCGTTTCAGTAGGCTTTTTAGGCTTCAAAGAAGATTTTTGATTTCGGCGTGGTATCTCGGTGCCTAACATCTTCGGTGCCGCTGTCTCTGCGCCGAATTTTCTCGGAGCTGGTGTCTCGGCTCCGAGGTTGCTGTATGGCGGTATCACGACCGGAGTCGGATGACTTAGACACCAGCATGCCCTTTTTCGGTGCCTTGGCTCGGTCACCTAGTTTTTGGGTTAAGCCATGGCCTGTTGGCAGTGGCGTCCCCTGGGCTTTTGTGGACTTTTCGTGAGTCCTAATTTTCGACGTCTTACTCACGGTTATGTCATGTCTTCGGCGTCGGATTCCCCCAAATCCGACTCGTGGATGGAGAGCGCTTCCTCTTCGTCCTCGAACCGATGTTGTCCTGTCGGCGTGGACGCCATTTGCAATCTTCTGGCTCTTCGGTCTCTGAGCGTCTTCCTCGACCGAAACGCTCGACAGGCTTCACACGTATCCTCCTTGTGCTCCGGGGACAGGCACAAGTTACAGACCAGATGCTGATCCGTATACGGATATTTGTTATGGCATTTAGGACAGAAGCGGAACGGGGTCCGTTCCATCAGTCTTGAAGTCGCACGCGGTCGGGCCGACCAGGCCCGACGGGGGATCGAAATTACCCCGAAGGGCCACCGGAGCTCTTCAAGATTCGGTGTCGATTTGTTCTAACTAACCCGATACCGAACGCAACAATACCAACGTTTTTTTCCGAGATTCTAACTAACTTTCCGACCCGAAACACGGAGCAAAAAGGAACACGTCCGAACCCGATGGCGGAAAAAAAACAATCTAAGATGGAGTCGACGCCCATGCGCAATGGAACCGAAGTGGGAGGAGTCCCTCAGTCTCGTGACTCGAAAAGACTTCTTCGAAGAAAAACAACTTGTAACACTCCGAGCCCAACAC
Source organism: Pleurodeles waltl (assembly GCF_031143425.1). Classification (NCBI taxonomy): domain Eukaryota; kingdom Metazoa; phylum Chordata; class Amphibia; order Caudata; family Salamandridae; genus Pleurodeles; species Pleurodeles waltl. Next base: position 117,439,121 of record NC_090437.1, read on the forward strand.
CAGACGGCGGACTGTGCACAGCATGTGTATCTGCAGCTACACAGGCCACCGAACATGAAAATACGCATCTTTGAGATCTAATGCAGTCATGTAATCTTGTTTTTGTAGTACTGGAATGACGTCCTGCAGAGTTACCATGTGAAAGCTTTCTGACAGGATATATAGATTTAGTGGTCTGAGATCTAGAATGGGTCTGCGAGTGCCGTCCTTTTTGGGAATGATGAAGTATAGTGAGTATACCCCTGTCCCATGTTATTTTGGAACTAATTCTATTGCCTCTTTTAGTAGTAGCGATTGTACTTCTTGTGACAGAACGTTGTTCTAAGGAAATGCCTCCTTGGCATGGTTACCCCCTGACTTTTTGCCTTTTTCTTATGCCAGTTATGATTGAAAGTGTGCTGGGACCCTGCTAACCAGGCCCCAGCACCAGTGTTCTTTCCCTAAACTGTACCTTTGTTCCCACAATTGGCACAGCCCTGGCACTCAGATAAGTCCCTTGTAAATGGCACCCCTGGTACCAAAGGCCCTGATGCCAGGGAAGGTCTCAAAGGGCTGCAGCATGTATTATGCCACCCTGGGGACCCCTCACTCAGAACATGCACACTGCTTGCCAGCTAGTGTGAGCTGGTGGGGAGAAAATGACTAAGTCGACATGGCACTCCCCTCAGAGTGCCATGCCAACCTCATGCTACTTATGGCATAGGTAAGTCACCCCTCTCGCAGGCCTTACAGCCCTAAGGCAGGGTGCACTATACCATAGGTGAGGGCATAAGTGCATGAGCACTATGCCCCTACAGTGTCTAAGCAAAACCTTAGACATTGTAACTGCAGGGTAGCCATAAGAGTATATGGTCTGGGAGTCTGTCATACACGAACTCCACAGCACCATAATGGCTACACTGAAAACTGGGAAGTTTGGTTTCAAACTTCTCAGCACAATAAATGCACACTGATGCCAGTGTACATTTTATTGTAAAATACACCCCAGAGGCATCTTAGAGATGCCCCCTGAAACCATACCCGACTTCCAGTGTGGGCTGACTAGTTTTAGCAGCCTGCCAAACACCAGACATGTTGCTGGCCACATGGGAAGAGTGCCTTTGTCACTCTGTGGCTAGTAACAAAGCCTGTACTGGGTGGAGGTGCTTCTCACCTCCCCCTGCAGGAACTGTAACACCTGGCGGTGAGCCTCAAAGGCTCACCCCCTTTGTTACAGAACTCCAGGGCACTCCAGCTAGTGGAGTTGCCCGCCCCCTCCGGCCACGGCCCCACTTTTGGCAGCAAGGCCAGAGGAGATAATGAGAAAAACAAGGAGGAGTCACTGGCCAGTCAGGACAGCCCCTAAGGTGTCCTGAGCTGAGGTGACTGACTTAGAAATCCCCCATCTTGCAGATGGAGTATTCCCCCAATAGGATTAGGGATGTGCCCCCTCCCCTCAGGGAGGAGGCACAAAGAGGATGTAGCCACCCTCAGGGCTAGTAGCCATTGGCTACTAACCCCCAGACCTAAACACACCCCTAAATCGAGTATTTAGGGGCTCCCAGAACGTAGGTAACTAGATTCCTGCAACCTAAGACGAAGAAGGACTGCTGAGCTGAAAACCATGCAGAGAAGACGGAGACACCAACTGCTTTGGCCCCAGCCCTACCGGCCTGTCTCCCCACTTCAAGTAAAACTGCAACAGCGACGCGTTCCACAGGGTCCAGCGACCTCTGAAGCCTCAGAGGACTACCTTGCATCGAATAGGACCAAGAACTCCAGAGGACAGCGGCTCTGCTCCAAAGAAGAAACATCTTTGCAACAAAGAAGCAACTTTGAAAGAATACACGTTTCCCGACGGAAGCGTAAGACTTTGCACTCTGCACCCGACGCCCCCGGCTCGACTTGTGGAGAAACAACGCTACAGGGAGGACTCCCCGGCGACTGAGCCCGTGAGTAGCCAGAGTTGACCCCCCTGAGCCCCCACAGCAACGCCTGCAGAGGGAATCCAGAGGCTACTCCTGACCGCGACTGCCTGCTTCTAAGAACCCGACGCCTGGTAAGGACACTGCACCCGCAGCCCCCAGGACCTAAAGGATCTGACCTCCAGTGCAGAAGCGACCCCCAGGTGGCCCTCTCCCTTGCCCAGGTGGTGGCTACCCTGAGGAGCCCCCCCATTGCCTGCTTCGCTGAAGAGACCCCTGGGTCTCCCATTGAACTACATTGCAAACCCGACGCCTGTTTGTACTCTGCACCCGGCCGCCCCCGTGCTGCTGAGGGTGTACTTTTTGTGCTGACTTGTGTCTCCCCCCCAGTGCCCTACAAAACCCCCCTGGTCTGCCCTCCGAAGACGCGGGTACTTACCTGCTGGCAGACTGGAACCAGGGCACCCCCTCCTCCATTGAAGCCTATGTGTTTTGGGCACCACTTTGACCTCTGCACCTGACCAGCCCAGAGCTGCTGGTGTGGTAACTTTGGGGTTGCCCTGAACCCCCCACCGGTGGGCTACCTTGGACCCAACTTTGAACACTGTAGGTGGTTTACTTACCTGCAAACCTAACAAACACTTACCTCCCCCAGGAACTGTTGAAAATTGCACTGTGTCCAGTTTTAAAATAGCTTATTGCCATTTGTGTAAAAACTGTATATGCTTTTTTGCTAATTCAAAGTTCCTAAAGTTCCTAAGTGAAATACCTTTCATTTAAAGTATTGTTTGTAAATCTTGAACCTGTGGTTCTTAAAATAAACTCAGAAAAGATTTTTCTATATAAAAACCTATTGGCCTGGAATTTGTCTTTGAGTGTGTGTTCCTCATTTATTGCCTGTGTGTGTACAACAAATGCTTAACACTACCCTCTGATAAGCCTACTGCTCGACCGCACTACCACAAAATAGAGCATTAGAATTATATAATTTTGCCACTATCTTACCTCTAAGGGGAACCCTTGGACTCTGTGCACACTATCTCTTACTTTGAGATAGTATATACAGAGCCAACCTCCTACAATAATATAATCTGGGTCAGAGGGTCCAGGCTTATATATTTTTTCTATTCTAGGTGTGATGATTCTAGATTTCACAAGATCACTAAAAATTTGGTCTGCGTGTTTTACCATGCCCGGTAACATTGGGAGACACTGGTACCTAGAATGTGTTGAAGATAATGTATTAAATAAATAATCTTCTTCCAATGGCTCAGAATGCATTGTTACCCCCATGATAAGCTGCAACCGTGGCTATGACCTGTATACTGTGGTATCCTCAGGTGGAGATGGTTTGGATGGGCAAGTATCTGGGTCATTATCTGGGATTGGATGGGATCAGGATCATAAAGGTCCCATAGATCTACTATATCTCCTTGCGAATAAAAAGTGTTTTGGTGAAGGCATTGGTGGAGGGGTGGTGTGAGGAGAGACAGATAGCTGTGGAGCATGAGGAGAAGAACAATAAGAGTTACTGGTTTCTCCTTTTGCACCTTTGCTGGTGGCTGTACAGTGTCCAGTTTCTCTTGGAATGTCAGCTTTCGTTTTTTTCTTTTTAAAGGAGGTGCAGTAATAATTCTTCCTGTCTCTTTATGGATGTGTATTCTAGATTGTCTCATATACACAATTTTTAGAATGGGCCCAATGTTGGACTCTTCATCAGAGGTTTTATGGCTTACTCTTAATTTCTTGGAAAGTCCTTGCTCCTCTATATATGATGTCTTTTTCGGTTCCGAAGTCTGTTGTTTTTTTGGTACTGAAAATGTTGTGGAAGGTCTTGGCTCCAAAGCCGACTTTCGAATTTTCAACTCTGAAACTTGGGGTTTTCTGCTGGAGTCCAAACTGGAGCCCTTTATAGTTTCTCGACTCCAAAATGGACAGAGGAGAGGCCTTTTTCGGCGCTGATCCCGAAGGTCGGTCGCCAACAGTCTTTTTTCGGGCTGAACCATGGCCTTACGGCAGTGGGGTACCCAAGGACTTAGGATGTTTTTTGTGTGGGGGTGCAGGGTGCGAGAAAGTAGCCTCTTTCTAGCCTTGCTACCCCCACTTTTGGCCTGTTTGGGAGTGTATGTCAGGGTGTTTTCACTGTCTCACTGGGATCCTGCTAGCCAGGGCCCAGTGCTCATAGTGAAAACCCTATGTTTTCAGTATGTTTGTTATGTGTCACTGGGACCCTGCTAGTCAGGACCCCGGTGCTCATAAGTTTGTGGCCTATATGTATGTGTTCCCTGTGTGGTGCCTAACTGTCTCACTGAGGCTCTGCTATCCAGAACCTCAGTGGCTATGCTCTCTCATTTCTTTCAAATTGTCACTAACAGACTAGTGAACAATTTTACCAATTTACATTGGCTTACTGGAACACCCTTATAATTCCGTAGTATATGGTACTGAGGTACCAAGGGTATTGGGGTTCCAGGAAATCCCTATGGGCTGCAGCATTTCTTTTGCCACCCATAGGGAGCTCTGACAATTCTTACACAGGCCTGCCACTGCAGCCTGAGTGAAATAACGTCCACGTTATTTCACAGCCATTTTACACTGCACTTAAGTAACTTATAAGTCACCTATATGTCTAACCTTTACCTGGTAAAGGTTAGGTGCAAAGTTACTTAGTGTGAGGGCACCCTGGCACTAGCCAAGGTGCCCCCACATTGTTCAGGGCCAATTCCCCGGACTTTGTGAGTGCGGGGACACCATTACACACGTGCACTACATATAGGTCACTACCTATATGTGGCTTCACAATGGTAACTCCGAATATGGCCATGTAACATGTCTATGATCATGGAAACTGCCCCCTCTATGCCATCCTGACATAGTTGGCACAATCCCATGATCCCAGTGGTCTGTAGCACAGACCCTGGTACTGCCAAACTGCCTTTCCTGGGGTTTCACTGCAGCTGCTGCCAACCCCTCAGACAGGTTTCTGCCCCCCTGGGATCAAGCCAGGCTTGTCCCAGGATGGCAGGACAAAGGACTTCCTCTGAGAGAGGGTGTTACACCCTCTCCCTTTGGAAAATGGTGTGAAGGCAGGGGAAGAGTAGCCTCCCCCAGCCTCTGGAAATGCTTTCATGGGCACATTTGGTGCCCATTTCTGCATAAGCCAGTCTACACCGGTTCAGGGACCCCTTAGCCCTGCTCTGGCGCGAAACTGGATAAAGGAAAGGGGAGTGACCACTCCCCTGACCTGCACCTCCCCTGGGAGGTGTCCAGAGCTCCTCCAGTGTGCTCCAGACCTCTGCCATCTTGGAAACAGAGGTGCTGCTGGCACACTGGACTGCTCTGAGTGGCCAGTGCCACCAGGTGATGTCAGAGACTCCTTCTGATAGGCTCCTTCAGGTGTTGCTAGCCTATCCTCTCTCCTAGGTAGCCAAACCCTCTTTTCTGGCTATTTAGGGTCTCTGTCTCTGGGGAAACTTTAGATAACGAATGCAAGAGCTCATCCGAGTTCCTCTGCATCTCTCTCTTCACCTTCTGCCAAGGAATCGACTGCTGACCGCGCTGGAAGCCTGCAAAACTGCAACATAGTAGCAAAGACGACTACTGCAACTCTGTAACGCTGATCCTGCCGCCTTCTCGACTGTTTTCCTGGTGGTGCATGCTGTGGGGGTAGTCTGCCTCCTCTCTGCACTAGAAGCTCCGAAGAAATCTCCCGTGGGTCGACGGAATCTTCCCCCTGCAACCGCAGGCACCAAAAAGCTGCATTACCGGTCCCTTGGGTCTCCTCTCAGCACGACGAGCGAGGTCCCTCGAATCCAGCAACTCTGTCCAAGTGACCCCCACAGTCCAGTGACTCTTCAGTCCAAGTTTGGTGGAGGTAAGTCCTTGCCTCACCTCGCTAGACTGCATTGCTGGGAAAGGCAACTTTTGCAGCTACTCCGGCCCCTGTGCACTTCCGGCGGAAATCCTTTGTGCACAGCCAAGCCTGGGTCCACGGCACTCTAACCTGCATTGCACGACTTTCTAAGTTGGTCTCCGGCGACGTGGGACTCCTTTGTGTAACTTCGGGTGAGCACCGTTTCACGCATCCTCGTAGTGCCTGTTTCTGGCACTTCTCCGGGTGCTGCCTGCTGCTAAGAGGGCTCCTTGTCTTGCTCGACGTCCCCTCTACCTCCTGGTCCAATTTGCGACCTCCTGGTCCCTCCTGGGCCACAGCAGCATCCAAAAACGCTAACCGCACGATTTGCAGCTAGCAAGGCTTGTTGGCGTTCTTTCGGCGGGAAAACACTTCTGCACGACTCTCCACGGCGAGAGGGATCCGTCCACCAAAGGGGAAGTCCTAGCCCTTTTCGTTCCTGCAGAAACCTCAGCTTCTTCTGTCCAGTAGAAGCTTCTTTGCACCCACAGCTGGCATTTCCTGGGCATCTGCCCATCTCCGACTTGCTTGTGACTTTTGGACTTGGTCCCCTTGTTCTACAGGTACCCAAGATTGGAAATCCATCGTTGTTGCATTGTTGGTTTGTGTCTTTCCTGCATTATTCCTCTAACACGACTTCTTTGTCCTTAGGGGAACTTTAGTGCACTTTGCACTCACTTTTCAGGGTCTTGGGGAGGGTTATTTTTCTAACTCTCACTATTTTCTAATAGTCCCAGCGACCCTCTACAAGGTCACATAGGTTTGGGGTCCATTCGTGGTTCGCATTCCACTTTTGGAGTATATGGTTTGTGTTGCCCCTATCCCTATGTGTCCCCATTGCATCCTATTGTAACTATACATTGTTTGCACTGTTTTCTAAGACTATACTGCATATTTTTGCTATTGTGTATATATATCTTGTGTATATTTCCTATCCTCTCACTGAGGGTACACTCTAAGATACTTTGGCATATTGTCATAAAAAATAAAGTACCTTTATTTTTAGTAGAACTGTGTATTGTGTTTTCTTGTGATATTGTGCATATGACACTAAGTGGTACTGTAGTAGCTTCACACGTCTCCTAGTTCAGCCTAAGCTGCTCTGCTAAGCTACCATTATCTATCAGCCTAAGCTGCTAGACACCCTATACACTAATAAGGGATAACTGGGCCTGGTGCAAGGTGCAAGTACCCCTTGGTACTCACTACAAGCCAGTCCAGCCTCCTACACAGGGGCAGATGTATTCACATGCTGGCCAGCTGTGATGGGTCGGTCGTCTTTGGATTCCTGTTCGGAGTCTGTGTCTCGGATGGAGACTGCTGTCTGCGCCTGCTCTTGTTCAGTGACGTTGAGATGATCACTGCTTTTTCGATGCCATTTCACGTCTTCGTGCTCTTTGATCTCTGAGAGCCTTTTTTGATCTGAACGATCGACAGGCCTCATAGATTTCCTCCCGATGGTCTGGAGAAAGGCCCAAGTTGCAAACCAAATGCTGGTCCGTATAGGGATAGTTTGCGTGGCACCGAGGGCAGAATCGGATCCATCAGGCTCTCCAAGCGGTAGGCTTGAACAGGCCCAAGTTGGGCACGTGCGCGCAGAAGGGCGAACAAAAGTGATTTTCCAACAATACTATCGGTTCAATGCTAGATGGAGAACACGATCGAAACAATACCGACGAAAAGGAAGGTTTTCTAAACTTTTACAAATCAAAATCTCGGAGCGAGAGGAAACCCGTCCAAACCCGACGGCGGAAAGAAAACAATCTAACAATGGAGTCGATGCCCATGCGCAATGGAACAGAGAGGAGGAGTCACTCGATCCCATGACTCCGAAAAGACTTCTTTGATGAAAAACAACTTGTAACACTCCGAGCCCAACACTAGATGTCGGAATGGATATGCAAAGCATATGTATCTGCAGCTACACATGCCATCAAACACATTTACAATATATTCAACTACAAAGACCACAGGCCTCGGGGGAGGAGGGAGGGCGCATGTGAATCTACATCACTACATGCCACGAACAGATGTTGTAGAAAAATGGCCCTTGTTGCAGTTACTCACCCACTTTTTGCCCGATATTGATGCTGACTTGACAGTGTGTGCTAGGACCCTGCTAACCAGGCCCCTGCACCAGTGTTCTTTCACTAAAAATGTACCATTGTTTCCACATTGGCACACCCCTGGCACACAGATATGTCCCTTGTGAAAGATACTAGTGGTACCAAAGGACCTGTGAACAGGGAAGGTTCCTAAGGGCTGCAGCTTATGTTGTGCCACCTTAAGGGACCCCTCACCTAACACATGCACACTGCCATTGCAGATTGTGTGTGTTGGTGGAGAAAAAAGGGCAAAGTCGACAGGATACCATGCACACAAAATACTGCCTGTGGCATAGGTAAGTCACCCCTCTAGCAGGCCTTAAAGCCTAAGGCAGGGTGCACTATACCACAGGTGAGGGCATAGCTGCATGAGCAATATGCCCCTACAGTGTTTAAGTCCAATCTTAGACATTGTAAATACAGTGTGGACATATTAAGTATATGGTCTGGGAGTTTGTCAAAACGAACTCCACAGTTCCACATTGGCTACACGAAATACTGTTAAGTTTGGTATCAAACCTCTCAGAATAATAAAACCCACACTGATGCCAATGTTGGATTTATTAAACATGCAAACAGAGGGCATCTTAGAGATACCCCCTGTATTTTACCCAATTCTTCAGTGCAGGACTGACTGGTCTGTGCCAGCGTGCCACTGAGAGACGAGTTTTTGACCCCCCCTGGGGTGAGAGCCTTTGTGCCTTCTGGGGCCAGAAACACCTTTCCCCTGCAGGAACTGTAACACCTAGCAGTGAGCCTCAAAGGCTCAGGCTTCGCGTTACAATGCCCCAGGGCACTCCAGCTAGTGGACATGCCCACTTTTGGTGGCAAGTCCACAGTGATAATGAGAAAATCAAGGAGGAGTCACCCCCTCAGCCCCTGGGGTGTCCAGAGCTGAAGTAACCCCCTCCTTGAGAAATCCTCCATCTTGCTTTGGAGGACAGGGACCAATAGGTACAGAAATGTGCAACCCTCCACAAAGGGAGTGAGCACAAGGAGGGTATGGCCGCACTCAGGGTCAGTAGCCATTGGCTACTGCCACCTAACCCCTTAAAAACGACCCTAAATCTTCTATTTAAGGGCTCCCTGAACCAAGCTAGTCAGTTTCCGGACTCCACAAGAAGGACTGCTTAGCTGAAACCCCAGCAGAGAAGGAAAGGAGACAACAACTGACTAAGCCCCAGCCCTACCGACCTGTCTCCTGCTTCAAAGAACGCGCAGAAGAAAGGCGACATGTCCTGAAAGTCCAGCAACCTCTGAAAAACCTCCAGAGAACTGCCTGCATCACAGATGATCAAGAACTCCTGTGAACAGCGGCCCTGTCCAAAGAAGAACAGAAGAAACCTCTTCTGAAGGACTCCCACCTCACTCCAGCATGAGTCCTAGCCACTCTGCACCGGACGCCCACAGCCCACGTCCAGGTGGCCCAACAGACCAAAGAGGACCCCCAGGCAACAGCGACCAAGAGCCCACACTGGATTGATCTCCCCACCCTCTACGACGATGCCTGCAGAGGGAATCCGGAGGACCCCCATGACCGCGACATCCCTGGACAAAGATAACCAACGCCAAAGGACCCATGGCACCCAGGCCTTAGAGAAATCGACACCTGTTGCAGCGACGATCAACAAGCGGCCCTCATCCCTGTCTGACCAGTGGTGTGCCCACCTGCAGCACCTGAGACCCTCGGGGTCCCCTCAGTTTCACTGGAAACCTGATGCCCTGTCTGCACCCTGAAACCGGCCGCCCCAGTGCCGCTGAGGGTGTAGGATTGGTGCCTACTTGGGGGCCCTCCAGTGTTCCTCTAATCCCCCCCTAGTCTGCCCTTCCGAGCCGTGGGTACTTACCTGCTGGCAGACCGAACTCTGACTACCCCCTATCTCCATAGGCTGGCCCCGTGTTGCTGGTGGTGGGTGTCTGGGGTTGACTTGAAACCCTAACGGTGGACTACCTATATCTCGGAGACTGGAACTGTAAGTCATGTACTTACCTTTAAAAAACTGTACTTTATTTTCTTCCCCCAGGAACTGTTCTGAAAATGCAGTGTCCACTTTTAAAATAGATACTCTGTTTTCTTAAAAACGGTTTACTTGACTAAAGTGAAATAAAGATACATTGATGTCTATGCTAATTACTTACCTGCAACAGTATTTACTTCTGAACTGAGTCTTGTGGTTCTAGTAATAAAGTAACAAAAATATATTTTTCTATATAAAATCCTATTGGTCTGGAGTTAAGTCACTGTGTGTTTTTTCTATTGCTTGTGTGTGTACAGCAAATGCGTAACACTACCCTCTGATAAGCCTAACTGCTCAACCACACTACCACAAATAGAGCATTAGTATTATCTATTATTGCCTCTGTCAAGCCTCTTGGGGAACCACTGGACTCTGAGCACACCATATCTCATTTTGATATAGTATATACAGAGCCAACTTCCTACAGATGTCTACTGGGTAAGTAACATTTTCAGTTCGATGGTATGTGTAGCTATATATAAACATGCTTTGCATAGACTGTAAAACAGTCCCCGCTCAAATAAGTGGTGGCTAGCCTGCAGGAGTTGGAATAGCTTGAAATAATGTCCTAAGGACTGCCTGGCCAACATTTGCTTGTTGACGAGCTAGAACATCTACACAGTAATGTTTGTGGTGTAGAACAAGTAGCAGCTTTACATATGTCTGCCATTGGTATGTTGCCTTAGAATGCCATTAAAGCTCCTTTTTTCCTAGTGGAGTGTGATTTAGGAGTTACTGGTGACTGTTGTTTAGCCTTGAGATAGCTAGTTTGAATACACTTCACTAACCATCTGGCCAACCCATTTTTTGAGATGGGATTGTCTTTGTGGGGTTCTGAAAATGCCACAAAGAGTTGCTTTCAATTCCTAAAATCTTTTGTTCTGTTTATATAATACATGAGCCCTTTTAACATCAAGGGTGTGTAGAGCTCTTTCAGCAACTGAGTCTGGCTATGGAAAGAATACTGGCGATTCCATTGACTCATTGATATGAAAAGGTTAAACTACCCATGGTAGGAATTTTGGATTTGTTCAAAGAACTAATTTGTCTTTATGAATTTGAGAGAAAAGTTATTTTAAGGTGAACACTTGAATTTCGTTAACTCTTCTTTAAAAAGTGATTCCTACTAGGAAAACCAATTTCCAGGAGAACTGTAGAGTACAAGAATGCATGGGTTCAAATGGTTATCCCATAAGTCTTATGAGTACGATGTTAAGATTCCATGCAGGAACTGGAGGGATTCTAGGAGGAATTCCTCTTAAGACCTTCCATAAAGGCTTTTAAATGTTGTCTGTTTTGCAAATAGGCAGCTATAGCTGTTAAATTAAGCCTAATTGACAAGTATACCAGATTTGCTTTTTGTAAACGTAACAAATAGACTGTAGGAAGCTAGCCTGGTGTGTCCTGTGAACCTATGGTACTTACACCTTATACCAGGTATCCCCTCTTAGTGAATTGTAGGCAGTGTCGAGTAGCCAGGCTCTCTAGAGGTAGCTGTAGATGAGCAGCCAACGCTTATCTAGGAGACATGCAAAGCTCATGCAATACTACTGTAGTCACACAATACTTGAAAGAAAACACCCAGTTGTACAAAAATAGAGGTACCTTATTTTTGCAACAATACCACAAAATACTAGAAGGGCAACTCTCCAATAGTAGGTAAGTAATACACTAAATATATACACAAGCAATCAGAAATAGGCAGAAAAGGTTAGAAAACAGCGCCGATACCAATAACCAATATTGACCCTAGGGGGGCCCAAACCATTACTAAAAAAATGGAATGCGAACACAGGACCCCCACCTAGGAAAGTGGAATGTGTAGAGGGGAGCACTAGAAAACCAAAGAGGTAAGTAAAACAGTACCTCACCCCTCCCCGACCAGGAAAGCTGAAGAAAATCACTGCAATTTCCCTAAACCACCCAAAAGGAGGAAAAGAAGGAAAAGAAGAAAAAGAAGACACCCAGACAAGACTGCAAGAAACCAGCAGTGGATTCCTGAAAACCACCACCTGTGGAGAGAGGGGACCAAGTCCAAAAGTCACAGTAGAGTCCAGGAGGACCCATCCAGCTGTACTTGCAGGAGTTGGTCGACGGTGTGGAAGAACAGATCAGCACTGCAGCCCTGGAGCCACAGAAGAGTTCCTGATGGATGTAGAAGATGTCCCATGCTGGAATGAAGATTGCAGATGGGTGTCGGTGTAGGGTAAGTCCACCAACAAACCTTGGGAAAGGCAAACTTCTGGTTAGTGGGAAAGTGGTGCTGCCAGGGACCAGGAAGGCCCATGAGGACTCAACCCAGGAGGGGGAGTTGCAGGGGCCCCTGAGCGTCGCAGAGAGTCCACAGGAGCAAAGGCAGCACCCACAGGAGTCTCACAGGACAGGGACACAGAAGTTGCACAAGGAGCCCACACAGCACTACAGAAATGGATGCTATGCCGTAGGAGAACCATGCAGAGGGATGAGCGTCGCAGGAAGGAGTGCTGGAGACTGCAGATACATGTCGCCTGAAGATCCCTAGGAGGAGATGCAAACAAGCCTTGGCAGCTGCAAGAGACGCAGTGCACCGGGGTACTGTCGTATGTGGGACGGCAAGGGGTTACTTCCACCAAGCTGGCAGAGAGGACTACTCACGACCACCACCTGTGATGCGGGATCCACACAGCTCAAGATAAGGGGAGATCCATGCAGCCAGTCGTCGTTTGCAGCAGGTGCCTCTTGATACAGGGGAGTGACTCCTTCACTCCAAGGGAGATTCCTCTTCTTGTGCAGGCTGAGAAGTTGCTGTCGTCTGAGGATGCACTGCCAGGGAAGTGTTGCAAAGCTGGCAGGAGCTGTGGAAACAAAGTTGCAGAAGAGTCTTCTTTGTTGACTGCAGCGTTGTTGGTTCCTGGAGGTTCCAGTCGCAGTTCAAGTGGCCAGAAGTCAAAGTGAAGTTTGCAGATGAATCCTGCTGAAGTCTTCCAAGCCGAATCTCAGGACCCCACCCAAGAGCGAGACCCTAAATAGCCCTGAAAGGGGGTGTGGTCACCTAGTAAGATAAGCACCTATCAGGAGGGGGATCTGACGTCACCCTGCCTGACTTGGTCACTCAGATGCTCCCAGAGTTCTCTGCCAACCTTAGAAACAAGATGAACCCAGGGACCCTCTGGATGTGCTCTGAGCACCCCACCACTAGGGTGGTGATGAACAGGGGAGTGGTCACTCCCCTTTCCATTGTCCAGTTTTACGCCAGTGCAGTGACCGGGGGGGGTGGGCAACTGGGCACCTGAACAGGTGTGAACTGGTTTATGCACAGATGGCACCAAATGTGCCCTTCAAAGCATACCAGTGGCTTGGGGAAGCTACTGCTTCCAAGTCTGTAGCACCTTTTTCCAAAGGGAGAGGGCGTAACCCTCCCTCTCCCAAAGGAAACCCTTTGTTCAGCCTTCCTGGGACTGAGCTGCTCAGACCCCAGGAGAGCAGCTGTAGCTGCAGTGCAAGCCTCAGAGAGCTGGTTTGGCAGTACTTTTTGGGGGTGCTGGTTGTCCATGGTAATATGGGGGGGAGCAATTCCATGATCTTAGACACCTTACATGGCCATATTCGGAGTTACCATTGTGAAGCTACATATAGGTATTGACCTATAAGTAGTGCACACGTGTAATGGTGTTCCCGCACTCACGAAGTCCGGGGTATTGGCCCTGGATAGCGTGGGGGCACCTTTGCTAGTGCAAGGGTGCCCTCACACTTAGTAACTTTGCACCTAGCCTTCAGTAATTGAAGGTTAGACATATAGATGACATAAGTTATTTAAGTACAGTGAAAATGGCTGTGAAATAGTGTGTGCACTATTTCACGCAGGCTGCAGTGGCAGTCCTGTGAAAGGGTTTGTCTGAGCTCCTTATGGGTGGCAAAAGAAATGCTGCAGCCCATAAGGATCTCCTGGAACCCCAATGCTCTGGGTACCTATGTACCATATACTAGGGACTTATAAGGAGGCTCCAGTATGCCAATCGGAATTGGAATATGAAGTCACTAAACTATAGTGACTAATTTGGAAGCAAAGAGATCATAAGCACTGAAGTTCTGATTAGTAGAACTTCAGTGAAATAGTTAAGCACTACTGACAACACACACACGAGGCCACAAACTATGAGCACTGCGGTCCTGGCTAGCAGGATCCCAGTGAGACAAGCAAAACACACTGACAAATAGGGATTTATCTATGCGCACTGGGGTCCTGGCAAGAAGGATCTCAGGGACACAGTAAAAACACTGACACAAACAGGCCAAAAGTGGAGCTAACCATGCTAGAAAGAGGCTACTTTCTCACAATCATGTTTTGTTTGCTCTTCAATTATTTATGCCACAGGACCAGATAAGTTGCTTTCAACTAAGGAAGTATCCCCTAAGCACAGCTCTGCTCTTTTACATCTCTACGTGTGTAGGACTAAGGCCCGAATGCACTCAAAACTTTCAGGTGGTACAGTTTTTAGTTAATGCCACAAAGTATGACTTCAACAGACGTTTTATTCATCCTCACAGATAGGCAGAGCATCAAAGATGAAATAGCATGAATGAAGAAAACAGATCATCTTAGCACAGCAGAATAGATACAAGTGCCCTTAGATTTATGGTTTTTAGGAGTGACAAACGCACACTGAGTGAAGTAGTTATATAGTAAATCCTTTACCCCTAGATTGTGTTCATAGGCCGGGATTTAGAATTAATGGATCAATTTATGCCAATGCTCAACTGCATCCTGATATTGAATTTACCTGGACTATCATGTCTATGGAAAGGAAATATTAATCAAAATGCATTAAGACACTGTGCAAATATATGGGACCTCAATGTTGCACTTGGATGGATAGTACAGTAAGTCCTCAGACAGTCATGAAATTATGTTTCTTTATATTTCCACAGGAAATGGCACAGTTAATGTAGGCAGAAATATCAACTATATTGACACAGTAGATAACTCCAGCCTCATGGACTATTACCAGCAGTATAGAGAACTACTGTACATCCAGCTACCACAGAATCGGAATGGCCTATATACAATGGTCACCTTGCACGCCCATTTTTGGTAATTCATTGGAGTTAATTTATCAATGTGCAATGAACACCAATGATTTTGTTACATCACTGAAGGACAAGAACCACAGAGTATTACGGTTCTACAACTTAGAACGATGTCCCCCAAGAGTACTGGTTGTTTAATGATGCACAGATTTTCTTTGGAAGCATTCTGCCGTTTGTTCAGCCAAAGCAACTGCTCGATGGCTACAGATAACTCAATGGAAATTTATTAAGTCTATAAACACTACAAAAGGTGGATTCAATGCAAAAAAAGAAGAGTTGCGTGCCATGACGATGATGATAATGCAACACCATTATGTACTTGATCTTATGACTGCAATGGAAGGAGGGGTATGTGAAAAAAAAATTGTGACTGCTTGCTGTACTTCCGTCCCACCAAATGATGCAGACAATGGAACTCTGTCAGAGACCATACAGACTTTACAAAATATACAGAATAAAATGGTAGATGTATGAGGTGCCAGAGGAAATTGGCTTAGTGGGTGTTTGTCTTCATTGCCATTCTGGATGTCGGACTGCTGGGATCCCTGTTGCCAGCTTTGGTCTCTGATGATTGGGTATTCAATTAATTTTAGCATTTAGTGAAGGATTAGTACAAAGGTAGGAGGAATGTTTGTAGTTAGGACACCAACATGAGTAATAAAATGTCACAGCAATATATATCCCCTAGTTCCATGTGCAGACCAAGATTTTTGGTTCAGTAGTTGAAATATCAACTAGAAAGGAAGATACTGGAAAGGAAATGAAATTTAAAGAAACTGCGTTATATCAGACACCAATGAACAACAATATAAAATCATATGTGGTGAAAGAGCAGTGTAGGCCCAAACATTGTGTTGACCCAGGGAGGTGGAGTTCACTTGAAAACAGAATTCATGATCAGCACGTTTATAGTAAAAAGAAAACATGTGTTTGTGAGTGTAGGAAGTTGGCTCTGTATGTACTATTCCAAAGTAAGAAATAGTGTGCACAGAGACCAAGGGCTCCCCATAGAGGTAAGATAGTGCAAAGTTAGAGAATTCTAATGCTCTATTTTGTGGTAGTGTGGTCGCGCAGTAGGCTTATCAGAGGGTAGTGTTAAGCATTTGTTGTACACACACAGGCAATAAATGAGGAACACACACTGAATGACAATTCCAGGCCAATAGGTTTTTGTATAGAAAAATATATTTTCTTAGTTTAATTTTAAGAACCACAGGTTCAAGGTTTACAAGTAATACTTCAAATGAAAGGTATTTCACTTAGATAACTTAGGAACTTTGAATCAGCAAAAGAGCATGTACAGTTTTCAGAAAAATGGCAATAAACTATTTTAAAACTAGACAGTGCAATTTGACAGTTCCTGGGGGAGATAAGTGTTTGTTAGTTTTGGAGGTAAGTAAACCACCTACAGGGTTCAAAGTTGGGTCCAAGGTAGCCCCCCGTGGCGGGTTCAGGGCAACCCCAAAGTTACCACATCAGCAGCTCAGGGCTGGTCAGGTGCAGAGGTCAAAGTGGTGCCCAAAACGCATAGGCTTCAACGGAGAAGGGGATTCCCGGTTCCAGTCTGCCAGAAGGTAGGTACCCGCGTCTTCGGAAGGCAGACCTGGGGGGTTTTGTAGGGCACCGGGGGGGACACAAGTCAGCACAAAAAGTACACCCTCAGTGGCACGGGGGCGGCCGGGTGCAGAGTGCAAACAGGCAACGGGTTTGCAATGGAGTTCAATGGGAGACCCAGGGGTCTCAACAGCGAAGCAGGCAAGTGGGGGGGGGGGGCTCCTCGGGGTAGCCACCACCTGGGCAAGGGAGAGGGCCACTTGGGGGTCGCTTCTGCACTGGAGGTCGGATCCTTCATTTCCTGGGGGATGCGGGTGCAGTGTCTTTACCAGGCGTCGGCTTCTTAGAAGCAGCCAGTCGCGGTCAGGTGGGCCTCTAGATTCCCTCTGTGGGCGTTGCTGGGGGGGCTCAGGTGGGTCAACTCTGGCTACTCACAGGGTTGCAGTCGCCGGGGAGTCCTCCCTGTAGTGTTGTTTCTCTGCAGGTCGAGCCGGGGGCGTCAGATGCAGAGTGCAAAGTCTCACGCTTCCGGCGGGAAACGTGTTGTCTTTAAAATTTGCTTCTTTGTTGCAAAGATGTTTCTTCTTTGGAGCAGAGCCGCTGTCCTCGGGAGTTCTTGGTCCTTTTAGATACAGGGTAGTCCTCTGAGGCTTCAGAGGTCGCTGGACTCTGTGGAACGCGTCGCTGTTGCAGTTTTTCTTGAAGTGGGGAGAAAGGCCGGTAGGGCTGGGGCCAAAGCAGTTCGTGTCTCGGTCTTCTCCGTAGGGGTTTCAGGTCAGCAGTCCTTCGTCTTCAGGTTGCAGGAATCTATCTTGCTAGGTTCTGGGAGCCCCTAAATACTCAATTTAGGGGTGTGTTTAGGTCTGGGGGTTAGTAGCCAATGGCTACTAGCCCTGGAGATGTCTACACCCTCTTTGTGCCTCCTCCCTGGAAGGGGGGAGGTGGGAGGGGAGACATCCCTAATCCTATTGGGGGAATCCTCCATCTGCAAGATCGAGGATTTCTAAAAGTCAGTCACCTCAGCTCATGACACCTTAGGGGCTGTCCTGACTGGCCAGTGACGACTCCTTTTTCTCATTATCTCCTCCAGCCTTGCTGCCAAAAGTGGGTCCGTGGCCGGAGGGGACGGGCATCTCCACTAGCTGGAGTGCCCTGGGGTGCTGTAATAAAGGGGATGAGCCTTTGAGGCTCACCGCCAGGTGTTACAGTTCCTGCAGGGAAAGGTGAGAAGCACCTCCACCCAGTACAGGCTTTGTTACTAGCCACAGAGTGACAAAGGCACTCTCCCCATGTGGCCAGCAACATTTCTGGTGTGTGGCAGGCTGATAAAACTAGTCAGCCCACACTGGAAGTCGGGTATGTTTTCAGGGGGCATCTCTAAGATGCCCTCTGGGGTGTATTTCACAATAAAATGTACACTGGCATCAGTGTGTATTTATTGTGCTGAGAAGTTTGATACCAAACTTCCCAGTTTTCAGTGTAGCCATTATGGTGCTGTGGAATTCGTGTGTGACAGACTCCCAGACCATATACTCTTATGGCTACCCTGCATTTACAATGTCTAAGGTTTTGCTTAGACACTGTAGGGGCATAGTGCTCATGCACCTATGCCCTCACCTATGGTATAGTGCACCCTGTCTCAGGGCTGTAAGGCCTGCTAGAGGGGTGACTGATCTATGCCATAGGCAGTGTGAGGTTGGCATGGCACCCTGAGGGGAGTGCCATGTCGACTTAGTAAATTTTCTCCCCACCAGCACACACAAGCTGGCAAGCAGTGTGTCTATGCTGAGTGAGGAGTCCCCAGGATGGTAGAAGACATGCTGCAGCCCTTTCCCTGGCATCAGGGCCCTTGGTACCAGGGGTACCAGTTACAAGGGACTTACCTGGATGCCAGGGTGTGCCAATTGTGGAAACAAAGGTACAGGTTAGGGAAAGAACACTGGTGCTGGGGCCTGGTTAGCAGGCCTCAGCACACTTTCAAATTATAACTTGGCATCAGCAAAGGCAAAAGGTCAGGGGTAACCATGCCAAGGAGGCATTTCCTTACACCCCCCTCCCACCCCCCCACCACCCCAAATGAAAGAGGATGAAACTAACCTTTTTTTAAGAGAGTCTTCATTTTCTAAGTGGAAGAACCTGGAAAGGCCATCTGCATTGGCATGGGCAGTCTCAGGTCTGTGTTCCACTATAAAGTCCATTCCCTGTAGGGAGATGGACCACCTCAACAGTTTTGGATTTTCACCTTTCACCGGCGAGCCCATCGGCCTTGGGCCTGTCGCCGCGTTAATGTCGGGAGCCGGACTGAGCGGATAAGCGGCTGGGCGTGGGACCGCGCGCCGTTTGAGGGGGAGCCAGCCGACCGCAGCTGGGGAGACGGGGCGGCCCCCCTCCTGTCTGGGGGTTGCTGCAGGGCTGCTCGTGGAAGGCCTTGTGTTCCCGAGACCGCGGAGGACGGTGTGACGGCGACCAGGGGTGCGTGCGGGCCCTCTGGCCCCACCCTCGCAAGTAAGGAGAAACGACCGGAGCCCCTGGGCCTGGTGGGGGGCCCGGCTGCCGGGAGCCTTGCTGTGGCACCGACCCTGCGTGCGGCACGCTGTGTCTGGCAGAGGGGGCCTCTGGTGTAGCGGACACCCACTTTGAGCACCGGCACACTCCTGCGAAACGGGCCTGCCTGACCGGACCGGTCCGGCCCCTGAAGGGGCGACTACTGTGATCGAACTGGTGTGGTGCCTCGTGTCCTGGTGCAACGCGCCCCGAGTCCACGGAGATCCTGAGCGAGAAAGCACGGGTCTCTGGTGCTGATGGGATTCTACCTGGCGGCCCCTGCGGGCCTTGAACTGCGCTTGAGACGGAAGTCCTAGATGGGGGATCCCCTGAGCTAACGCACCGTGGTCGGATTCGCCACTGGGGGGGGGGACGATCTCCTACGTAATTGATGTCCCCTAAGAACCGCCACAGGGCTAAAGTCATGGACGGCACAGCGACCCCCGGGCGCGGGGGGGGGGACGTGCGGGGTCCATTGCAGGTCGATGTACAGGACACCCTGGACAAAATATTGGGTGCGATAGAAGACACTAAGTTAACACTGCAACACGACATCAATCAGGTCGCGGTTGAACTGGGCCTCTTGAGGGCTGACCATCACAAATTATCGGACAGAGTCAAAGAGACAGAAACCACACTGGCCGACATCGCACCAAAACAAAAAGACCTGCAGGCCGAAATGTCGCATCTCAGAGATAGAGTGATGCAACTAGAGCGAAGAGCTGAGGACGCAGAGGGGAGAAGCCGGCGGAATAACGTGCGAGTGGTGGGCCTCCCGGAGGGGGCAGAAGGATCAAATATGGTAGAATTCCTGGAAAAATGGTTGAGCACAGTGGTGGCACCGGGCCGGCTGACTTCATTCTACACTCTGGAAAGAGCACACCGCGTGCCTGCGAGGCCCCTGGCGCCGGGCAGGCCCCCCGAGTGGTGATCGCAAGATTACTACACTATAGAGACAGGGACATCTTACTACAAAGGGCGCGAGAAGAGGGCCCATTTAAGGTAGCAAATGGCGAAGTCATGCTGTTCCCGGACTTTACAGTAGAGGTACAGAGTAAGCGTGCCTCATACATGGCAGTCAAAAGGGCCCTAAGGGACGAAGGTATACAATATTCGTTGCTGTACCCGGCTAAGCTGAAAGTAATGCTTGATGGTAAAACAATATTTCTTCAATCCCCGGAGGAGGCATGGGAATGGCTGGAAACTTATGGGACCCAGACAGAGCGGCTCGGGAGGGGGGGGCCCGACCGGGGGTGGACCGCGCCGGCCCCCCAGGGAAAGACGGACCCGAAGTCGCCCACGCTTGGCACCATCCCGGAACCAAAAAGAAAGTGGCAGAAGAGCAGCACTGGAGGCAGCGGCCCGTGTGAACGGAGAGGGGACCCCCCGGGAGGACTCTGGCGGTGAATCTGACGAGACTGTGATGTCATCGGCGGGGGGCTCGAGCAGCTCGGTGCAGGCCCCGGTAGTGACCCCACAAACTGCAGATGACCTCTGAGGACCAGAGGCTTACCGGATACCCCGGGGCGGGCGCAAATGGTGCACTAATGGCCCCTCCGTGCAGGGCCACCCCCCTACTGGAATCTCGCCTGTACAGGTGGACTGGCGAGAACTTCAACTAAAAGATGAAACATGCTGCACTGTTGCACGGGTGTTTTTTCTGTTTTTGGGCAGCCTACTGTTTGAGAGGTGCCCTGGGGAGGGGGAGTTGGGATAAGCAATTACTAGTTAGGATGGCAAGGGGTGGTGAATGGTTGCGTAACAACAGTGCTTCACTAAGGATCAGGGGACAGCAGATGGTAAAAGTAGCAAAGAGTAGCCAATGTAAATTTAAAAATCACCAACATGGCAGAATACAATTTCTTAACGTCGAACGTTAGAGGGATGGGGTCACCGGCCAAGCGACACAAAATACTGGCTTATTTAAAAAGGAGGAATATACAGGTAGCAATGCTACAAGAGACCCACCTGGCGGCTGGTGAACCTGAGAGATTGAGACGTAGGTGGAGGGGGCGGGTGTTCGCAACAGAGTACTCAGCGTACGCAAGGGGAGTAACGATCTGGATCCGTGCAGGGGTTCCCCTAGAGATAGAAGCTTCCAACATAGATCGTGAGGGGAGGTTTGTGGTTCTGGAGGGACAGCTATGCGGCACACCGATTGTCCTGTGCTGCGTGTATGCCCCAAATCAGGACCAGATCCCCTTTTTGACGAGATTATCGAGCCACCTCACCCGCCAGAGGAGAGGAGAGCTTTTGGTTAGAGGGGACTTCAATAGTATATTAGATGTAGACTTGGATAGATCCTCCCCCCCACTACAGGGTGCAATGTCAAGTAAGATAGCTGGGAAACTTAGTGAATGGATGAGCTACTGGGGGCTAGTGGATATATGGCGGGAACAACACTTACACGACCGGGATTACTCATATTATTCGGGCCTTCACCGACTCCACACCAGAATCGACAGGGTGGCGTGTACGGCAGACCTTGCACGTGGGATGGTTCACTCAGAATATCTGGGCCGTACACTGTCCGACCACAGCCCCCTATTGGTAACATGGAGGGCAGCAGAGATTAGGCCCCCCATTCCGACCTGGAGATTGTCCCCTACAGCACTTGAGGACCCAGCATATAGAGACGCCCTGAGACAGCATCTGACTGACCATATTCAATTTAACAGTGGATCCACCACCTCTAGATCTACGGAATGGGAGGCCCTCAAGGTGGTGACAAGGGGTTTTTGTCTTGGACAATCGGCCGGAGTGAGACGCACACTTGAAAGGGAGCTGACTACGCTAGAGAAGATAATACATGAGGGAAAACTTACTCAGGGGACTGGCACACTAGTAAATGAGAAATATACTCAGGCAAAGAGAGACCATTCCCAGATCGAAGAACAACTTAGATGCCACAGCACACAAAAATACTTTTCCTCCCTACAATCTGAAGAGGGTAGGTCTGGGAAAATGTTAGCCTGGTTGGTGAAGCCGGGTGGAGATGCTGAGCCCATCACAAATGTGCTGGATAAGGAAGGGTCATGCAGAAGTAGACCAGGCCCTGTAAATGATGCATTCAAGGAATATTACACCTTTTTATATGGAAAACCGGCTGAAATCAGTACGGAGGTCTTTGATAATTAGCTACAACATATACCTATAACGAGCCTGATGGCCGGAGACAGGGATAGGCTGGGGGGCCCAGTGACGGTGGCGGAGGTCAGTGAAGCTATAGCTCAATTAGCCTCAGGGAAGACCCCGGGAACAGACGGCCTCCCCATGGACTTTTATAAAAAATTCGAGAAGCAACTGACCCCCCCAGTTGGTAGAGATGTATACAGAATCGCTACAGAATGGGATAATGCCGTGCACCATGAGAGAGGCAATGGTAGTCCCACTCCCTAAGACAAAATCTAGGCAACCCTCGGTGACTGACTTCCGCCCCCTGTCAATGCTAAACAGTGATTTTAAAATACTAAGCAAGATCTTGGCCAACCGTTTACTCCCTCTTGTACCAACTCTGGTACATGTAGACCAGAATGGTTTCGTCCCGAATCGCAGCACCTCCTTAAACCCGAGACGTCTCTTTGCGGTCCTGAATATGCCTAGCGACATGAAACCTGCAGCAGGGGTGTTGCTCGCGGTGGATTTTGAGAAGGCATTTGACTCGATTAGATGGGACTACTTGAGAGCAGTGATGCTCCGTATGGGAATGGGTGAAGATTGGGTCAAATGGGTGGACTTGTTGTACACGTCACCGCTGGCAAGAGTGAGAACAGGTAAAACAGTATCCGGAACTTACCCAATTCACAGGGGAACCAGACAAGGTTGCCCATTGTCCCCACTGTTACTCGCCCTGGCCATCGAGCCGCTGGCGTCCCAGATGCGGCGGGAGGGCGTGGGTAGAGGAGTGGAATGGGGACACCAAGAACATATCATCTCGCTATATGCTGACGATATACTTGTCTACCTTAGGGACGGAGAGAAGGATCTCCCATGGGCGCTGGGAGTGCTGGAGAACTATGGGAACATATCTGGACTTTGCCTCAACCGTAGCAAGACATGCGTGTTCCCTATGGCTCCGGGCGGCGGATGCCCGACAACATGCCCTGGGGATATGATTTGGGCCCCTCGAACCTTTAAGTACTTGGGCATACAGGTGTTTCACGACAGGGCAGACTTGCGCGAGGGTAACCTGGGCAGAGCTCTACGATCTCTGAAGTCCTCGGTGGGGTTCTGGCGATCGCTGAAATTGACGATAATGGCCAGAGTAGCATTGTCCAAAATGGTAATGCTGCCCCGTCTTCTATACTACTTCGCTAACCTGCCCCTTCTGATTCCAACAGCGTGGTTTCGTGAACTAAACACCCTACTCAGGGAACTTATATGGGATGATGGCCGTAGACGCACCTCGCTCCAGATACTATGCAGGCCAACTAACAAGGGGGGTCTAGGAGCACCAGATTTTGAAGCCTACTACCTGGCATCCCAGCTGCAATGGGTTGCCGGGTGGCTCACAGGTAAGGGTCACCTGGAGAGGTACGCCGACCAAGTAGTGGAGGACATAAATCAGTTCATTGCTCGAATGACAAATAGGAAGCTTAATTCCCACATGCACAGCCCGATGACAAAAGTGGCGTCAGCATGTTGGAAGAGGTGCGTGAAAAGGGATGGCACTGTCCCCCCGTACTCTCCGGCCCTACCCCTGGCGGTACTTACGATCGAGGCTGATGAGAGGAACCTGGGAGGCATGAGCCTCGGAACCTGGAGGAGAGCAGGAATAGAAACGGTGGGAGACCTGTTTCAGGAGGGAGTGTTGAGGTCCTTTACTAATCTTGTTGACAGTGGAGTCTCCCCGGGTCAGTTCCTTATGTATCATAAACTGATTCATGTGCTGAAAACACACTGGATCACGGTCAATGCGGAACCAGCCACCCACAGGGTGCTGCATCTCCTATTGACATCAGGAGATGAGTCCCATCTGATATCTAAATTATACCGAGTTCAAGTTGAGGATGCACTAGATTCCCTGCGGCCACTGAGAGAGAGATGGGGGAGGACAGTCGGTAGGGAACCGTCAGATGCGGAATGGAACAGAGCTTTGGCTTACCCCCAGTCCGTCGCTCGCAGCACGCGCCTGAGATATATACAATATAATTACCTCCACAGAACGTACCTCACCCCACATCGGCTAACAGTAATCTATGGGGGAGTTCCTAGGGTGTGCCCCAGATGTAAAAATGTAGACGCAAATTTTGACCACATGGTATGGACCTGTCCAGAGATCCAACTGGGGTGGGAAGAGGTGATGTCCGACCTATCGAGACTCCTTAATATGAACCTGACTCCGACCCCTGACAGATGTTTGATGGGCTTTGGGAATGGGTTGCCGCGGGGAAGAGTGTAGACCCGATTTCTGAATCTGGCACTGGTATTATATAGGAGACAGATCACAAAGAACTGGAAGGCACAGTTTCGCCCCCCCCCGGGTTGGGTGGAGACAAGACGTTACAACATGGGCTAGAACCGAACTCCAGGTCCTGAAGAGCGAGGAGGGGAGGGGACTGCGTCGCCACCCTATAGCACAGAAATGGGAAGTAGCAATGACAAGCTGGGACAATATATTGAGAACAGCGGATGCAGACACTCCAAAAGGAGTGGAGACTGGATAAACATAGGAAGGGAGGAAATGTTGCCTCGCCCTCTAGGACATGATAAGGGAAGACACGATAAGGCAGAGATTAAACAAAAGGCGGACAACAGGGGACAGAGCCCATGACATTGATTAACAGACAGGCTGGACCCGGTAGACGCCCCACCCACCTGAAACCAGACAAGTCTATGAGTAATGACACCATACATACTGGAAAAGCCAAGAAATGGCATCCCCCTGCATTAGCAGCCTCCACCCACTACTTTGCCATCGTGTTTAAGTTAATTAATGTTTGAAACGAGTTAAAGGTGTTGTATAATAGCTAGAAAAACATGACTCTGCTACACTAGGCCAATTGGGCAACCCATACGAGAAGAAGCGCCACTGATGTTCTACTCTTGCATACGTTTAAAGTATAAAGGTTATCGAATAATTAATGAAGTAGAACATTCAAACAAGATGGTGCTGTAAACATAATACTGTTTATTGAATGATAAAATGTTAATAAAAAATATTTTAAAAAAACTTGGTCAGACTGTCTTGTAAATGTTGTTTTTCACAGGCATGCTGTCTCCTGTGTCCACATCATGGGTGCACAGGTGTGTCTGACCAGGGGTTAGGGAAAAGGGCTCAGCAAACTGTTGTAAGACCTTCCTACAGTCAGATTGCTGTTGGACAGAGAGGGTGTCTGAATAGATCACTCCATCTACTGAGCCATCTTTAGGGTCTGTGGAGAGGAGATCAGGGAGAGGTTCAGTCTCAGCTTCCTCGTCCTCATCTGTTACCATCAACAGATTCACAACTGCTCTGTCATGAAAGGGTTTGAGGCGGTTCACATGGATCACCCTTTTGGGGGTCCTGCTAGTGCCTAGGTCTACCAGGTAGGTGCCTTGACTCTTTCTTTCTAGCACTGGGTAAGGGCCAATCCATCTGTCCTGAAGTGCCCTGGGAGCCACAGGTTCCAGAACCCAGACGACTTTCTGCCCTGGCTGAAACTCAACCATAGCAGCCTTTGGGTCATACCACATTTTCTGAAGTTGTTGGCTGGCCTCAAGGTTTTTGCTTGCCTTTTCCATGTACTCTGCCATCCTTGAGCATAGGCCTAGTACATAGTCCACTATATCTTGTTTAGGCTCATGAAGATGTCTCTCCCAGCCTTCTTTCACAAGAGCTAGTGGTCCCCTTACAGGATGGCCAAACAGAAGTTCAAAGGGGGAAAACCCTACTCCCTTCTGAGGCACCTCCCTGTAGGCGAAAGGCAGACATGGCAAGAGGGCATCCCATCTCCTTTTGAGTTTTTCAGGGAGCCCCATGATCATGCCTTTCAATGTCTTGTTAAACCTTTCTACAAGACTATTGGTTTGTGGATGGTGTGGTGAATTTGTAAGTCACCCCACACTCATTCCGCATAGGTTTCAGGTATGCTGACATGAAGTTGGTACCTCTGTCAGACACCACCTCCTTGGGAAATCCCACTCTGGTAAAAATATCAATGAGTACTTTGGCTACTGCAGGGGCAGTAGTCGACCTAAGGGGAATTGCTTCAGGGTATCTAGTAGCATGATCCACTACTACTAGTATGTATTGGTTCCCTGAGGCTGTGGGAGGTTCCAGTGGACCCACTATGTCCACACCCACTCTTTCAAAGGGGACCCCCACCACTGGAAGTGGAAAGAGGGGGGGCTTTGGGTGTCCACCTGTCTTACCACTGGCTTGACAGGTGGCACAAGAGACACAAAACTCCTTTACCTTCTGGGACATGTTGGGCCAATAGAAATGGTTAACTAACCTTTCCCAAGTCTTGGTTTGTCCCAAATGCCCAACAAGTGAAATATGAGCTAAGGTAAGAATGAACTTCCTAAACTCCTGAGGCACTACCACTCTCCTAGTGGCACCAGGTTTGGGATCTCTTGCCTCAGTGTAGAGGAATCCATCTTCCCAATAGACTATGTGTGCCAATGATTTTTCCTTTGGTCTTTTCAGCAGCTTGCTGCCTTAGGCCTTTAAGAGAGGGACATGTTTCTTGGCCCTTACACAACTGTTCCCTTGTGGGTCCCCCGGGGCCTAGGAGCTCAACCTGATAAGGTTCTAACTCCATGGGCTCAGTTCCCTCAGAGGGCAGAACGGCTTCCTGGGAAGAGAGGTTCTCTTTCTCTTGTTGTGTTGAAGCTGGTTCCCCAGTCTTCTTTCCTTTTCTCTTGGAGGGTTGGGCCCTTTTTCCAGGCTCCAACAGCACTTTTTCACCCTGAGCCTTGCACTGTGCCCTTGTCTTGACACACACCAGTTCAGGGATACCCAGCATGGCTGCATGGGTCTTGAGATCTACCTGAGCCAATGCTGAGGACTCCAGGTAATTTCCAAGCAAACAGTCTACAGGGATATTTGAGGAGACCACCACCTGTTTCAGGCCGGGAAAACATTGGCCACAGCACACAGAGAGTAATGTCCAACAGTAAGGCAGAAAAAGATATTCCTGGTGTGGTTCCGAGAGTTGAGGGAAGTATAAAGTTGAAACAAGTCTCAAATCCTGTTTGCAGATGGTGTCTTTATTCGTAGGTGCTTAGAAAGCATTGAGTCATCATGGAGATACAGCCAACACGTGTTTCGTCACACAAGTGACTTTATCAAGGCTGAGTAAATGGTAAAGAACTGAAATAGGTATGGCTGCGCCAGGCAGCTGCAGGTGCGTGTGTAAAAGGCTTGCATGAAATCGAAGATATGAGAAGGCCCTGATAAGCCTATAAAATGACCGAGTAGTAGCGTAGTGGTGAGCTGTCCGGTAAACGCGAGATCAAGTGACGAGCCCATGCTGAGGACTCCAGGTCATTTTCAAGCAAACAGTCTACTGGGATATTTGAGGAGACTACCACCTGTTTCAGGCCATTGACCCCTCCCAACTCTAAAGTTACCATAGCCATGGGATGTACTTTAGTCTGATTGTCAGCGTCGGTGACTGGATCAGTTTGTCCAGCCAGGTATTGACCAGGGGAAACCAGTTTCTCTGTCACCAAGGAGACACTGGCACCTGTATCCCTCAGGCCTTCTACACTTGTCCCATTAATTAAGAGTTGCTGCCTGTATCTTTGCATATTAGGGGGCCAGGCAGCCAGTGTGGCAAAGTACACCCCACCCCAGAGACTAATGTAGCTTCAGTGTGAACCCTGATTTGCTCTGGGCACACTGTTGACCCCACCTGGAGACTGGCTAGTCGTGTTAGCTAGAGTAGAGTTTGAAGTGGAACCTTTCTTGGGACAGGCCTTGTCTCCAGTTTGGTGTCCCTGCTGATTACAGCTACGACACCAGGCCGCCTTGGGATCAAACTTTTTTCCCTTGTTCCCAGAATTGGATTGTGAAGAGGCTTTGGACCCTCCCTCCTGAGCAGGTTTTTGAGGCCCTGTAGAAGACTCTCCACTTCTTCCCTTGGATGTCTCAACACTATTCCACTGGGGAGGCTTTGTGACCCCTTTCTTTTGGTCACCCCCTGTGGAAGTCTTGGTCACCCTAGTCTTGACCCAATGGTCCGCCTTCTTCCCCAATCCTTGGGGAGAAACTGTTCCTAGGTCTACCAGATGCTGATGCAGTTTATCACTGAAACAATTACATGACAGGTGTTCTTTCACAAATAAATTGTACAGCCCATCATAATCATTTACACCACTGCCATGAATCCAACCATCCAGTGTTTTTACTTAGTCAACAAAATCAACCCAGGTCTGGCTCGAGGATTTTTGAGCCACCCTGAACCTAATCCTGTACTCCTCAGTTGAGAATCCAAAGCCCTCAATCAGGGTAGCCTTCATGAGGTCATAGGATTCTGCATCTTTTCCAGAGAGTGTGAGGAGTCTATCCCTACACTTTCCAGTGAACATTTCCCAAAGGAGAGCACCCCAGTGAGATCTGTTTACTTTTCTGGTTGCACAAGCCCTCTCAAAAGCTGTGAACCATTTGGTGATGTCATCACCATCTTCATATTTAGTCAACATGTCAGGAGAATCTCTGACCCTATTTATGTTTATGTAGGAAGATGGCTCTGTATGTACTATTTCAAAGTAAGAAATAGCATGTACAGAGTCCAAGGGTTCCCCTTAGAGGTAAGATAGTGGCAAAAAGAGATAATTCTAATACTCTTTTGTGGTAGTGTGGTCGAGCAGTAGGCTTATCAGAGGGTAGTGTTAAGCATTTGTTGTACACACACAGGCAATAAATGAGGAACACACACTCAAAGACTTACTCCAGGACAATAGGTTTTTGTATAGAAAAATATATTTTCTTAGTTTAATTTTAAGAACCACAGGTTCACAATTTACAAGTAATACTTCAAATGAAAGGTATTTCACTTAGATAACTAGGGATTTTTGCAACAGGAAAATAGCATGTACAGTTTTCACAAAAAATGGCAATAAACTATTTTCAAACTGGACAGTGTAATTTGACAGTTCCTGGGGGAGATAAGTGTTTGTTAGTTCTGCAGGTAAGTAAACCACCTACAGGGTTCAAAGTTGGGTCCAAGGTAGCCCACCGTTGGGGGTTCAGTGCAACCCCAAAGTTACCACACCAGCAGCTCAGGTGCAGAGGTCAAAGTGGTGCCCAAAACGCATAGGCTTCAATGGAGAAGGGGGTGCCCCGGTTCCAGTCTGCCAGCAGGTAGGTACCCGCGTCTTCGGAGGGCAGACCCGGGGGGGGGGGGGATGGGGGGGGCCAAGTAGGCACAATAAGTACACCCTCAGCAGCACGGGGCGGCCGGGTGCAGAGTGCAAACAGGCGTCGGGTTTGCAATAAAGTTTAATGGGAGACCCAAGGGTCTCTTCAGCGAAGCAGGCAGGCAAGGGGGGGGGCTCCTCGGGGTAGCCACCACCAGGGCAAGGGAGAGGGCCACTTGGGGGTCGCTTCTGCACTGGAGGTCGGATCCTTCAGGTCCTGGGGGCTGCAGGTGCAGTGTCTTTACCAGGCGTCGGGTTCTTAGAAGCAGGCAGTTGCGGTCAGGGGTGGCCTCTGGATTCCCTCTGCAGGCGTCGCTGGGGGGGGCTCAGGGGGGTCAACTCTGGCTACTCACAGGGTCGCAGTCGCCGGGGAGTCCTCCCTGTAGTGTTCTTTCTCCGCAGGTCGAGCCGGGCGCGTCTGGTGCAGAGTGCTAAATCTCACGCTTCCGGCGGGAAACGGCTTGTCTTTAAAAGTTGCTTCTTTTTTGCAAAGATGTTTCTTCTTTGGAGCAGAGCCGCTGTCCTCGGGAGTTTTGTCCTTTTAGATGCAGGGTAGCCCTCTGAGGCTTCAGAGGTCGCTGGACCCTGTAGAACGTGTCGCTGTTTCAGTTTTTCTTGAAGTGGGGAGACAGGCCAGTAGGGCTGGGGCCAAAGCAATGTGTGCCTCTGTCTTTTCTGCAGGGCTTTCAGGTCAGCAGTCCTTCGCTTCAGGTTGCAGGAAATCTATCTTGCTAGGTTCTGGGAGCCCCTAAATACTCAATTTAGGGGGTGTTTAGGTCTGGGGGGTTAGTAGCCAATGGCTACTAACCCCGAGGGTGGCTACACCCTCTTTGTGCCTCCTCCCTGAGGGGAGGGGGGCACATTTCTAATCCTATTGGGGGAATCCTCCATCTGCAAGATGGAGGATTTCTAAAAGTCAGAGTCACCTTAGGTCAGGACACCTTAGGGGTGTCCTGACTGGCCAGTGACTCATCCTTGTTTTTCTCATCATCTCCTCCGGCCTTGCCGCCAAAAGTGGGGCCATGGCCAGAGGGGGCGGGCATCTCCACTAGCTGAAGTGCCCTGGGGTGCTGTAACAATGGGGGGGAGCCTTTGAGGCTCACCGCC
Organism: Pleurodeles waltl; assembly: GCF_031143425.1. NCBI lineage: Eukaryota > Metazoa > Chordata > Amphibia > Caudata > Salamandridae > Pleurodeles > Pleurodeles waltl. The sequence continues at coordinate 117,469,680 of NC_090437.1, forward strand.
AGGTGTTACAGTTCCTGCAGGGGGAGGTGAGAAGCACCTCCACCCAGTACAGGCTTTGTTACTAGCCACAGAGTGACAAAGGCACTCTCCCCATGTGGCCAGCAACATGTCTGGTGTGTGGCAGGCTGCTAAAACTAGTCAGCCGACACTGGAAGTCGGGTATGGTTTCAGAGGCCATCTCTAAGATGCCCTCTGGGGTGTATTTCACAATAAAATGTACACTGGCATCAGTGTGCATTTATTGTGCTGTGAAGTTTGATACCAAACTTCCCAGTTTTCAGTGTAGCCATTATGGTGCTCTGGAGTTCGTGTGTGACAGACTCCCAGACCATATACTCTTATGGCTACCCTTCACTTACAATGTCTAAGGTTTTGCTTAGACACTGTAGGGGCATAGTGCTCATGCACCTATGCCCTCACCTATGGTATAGTGCACCCTGCCTTAGGGCTGTAAGGCCTGCTAGAGGGGTGACTGATCTATGCCATAGGCAGTGTGAGGTTGGCATGGCCCCTGAGGGGAGTGCCATGTCGACTTAGTCATTTTCTCCCCACCAGCACACACAAGCTGGCAATCAGTGTGTCTGTGCTGAGTGAGGGGTCCCCAGGGTGGCATAAGACATGCTGCATCTCTTAGAGACCTTCCCTGGCATCAGGGCCCTTGGTATCAGGGGTACCAGTTACAAGGGACTTACCTGGATGTCAGGGTGTGCCAATTGTGGAAACAAAGGTACAGGTTAGGGAAAGAACACTGGTGCTGGGGCCTGTTTAGCAGGCCTCAGCACACTTTCAAATAATAACTTGGCATCAGCAAAGGCAAAAAGTCATGGGGCAACCTTGCCAAGGAGGCATTTCCTTACAGTGAGCTTGAAGGAATGTATAGTCTTAAGCACCTCAGGCACGCATTTGATTATCTCAGTAAATTACAAACATGACTGAAGAATGGGAGCAGGATAATGAAATAGCCTAGGGTATGCAAGAACTGCTAAGATATCATGTAAGCAGAGCGATAAGGCACACACAAATACACGTGCATTTAAGTACAGTGAATTGTTAGTTTGTCAAGCATTGTTAAAACAGCAATAAAGAATGTATAAGAAATAGGTTAACGGTTAAGGGACACCGGCGACGTCATTTTGCAACTAGAATGTAATTGCTAAACTTATTGATTAACCTTTTGTAAATGTTGGTACTGCTATATAAGTGGCTGCCTGTGAAGTAGCGAACTGAGACCAGCTGTCTACCTGTGTGGGGATAGTTACTCTCCCGGCTGCGACAGCAAAAAGCTGTTTTTTTTTTTTTTTTACCTTGCCAAGAGGAGTCCTGTCTTTTTTTTTTATGTTCACTTTCCCTGCAACACTGCAAAGAGGCTGCACCATCGAGTACTGCAGCTGATGGCTAGCCAAGGAAGGAACTGTGCTTTCCCTGTCCTGCTCAAGGAGAAGTTGTCTCCAGAGATCAAAAAACCCAAGAGACTCCAAGAGTCCGATGTTCGTAGCACAACAACAGCTGAAGAAGCCTGCTGGGGCGGGTTGGTAAGCTTAAGTATTACCGTGCAGCACCAGGGACCAAGACCCAGCACACTAAGCTGAGCCTAGGAGTGCTGTCTGAGAGCTGCTGGGACCATCAGAAGACAAGTTATCAACCCAGGATGGATTGGCCTGTGACTGCGACTGATAGTTAAGTGGTGACTGGACTACAGTCAGACCAGAGAAGACCTTGTGGGACATAGACCCTGAAACAAGGACCCTTGCGCTACCTTCCTGGCCCAAGGTCTGCCATGCCAGAAGTCTGCAGTCATCAGTGTCACATCCACAGCATCTCTGAGCATCGTCAGCATCCTTCACCCCTTGCATCAGAACTATTTCCCTTGGGAAAACCTGCAAAGGATAAAAGTGCCTGGATTGACTGAAGGTTGCTTCTCTTGTTAAGGTAACTATCCTGGAGGACCTGGCTCCCAAATGGAGTTGGTCTGGCTGACCCCCCTTACTGACTCCCGAATGGAGCTGGTCAACTACACAAAAGTTTTCTGAGTGTTGAATTAATTTAATTTGCCAGTGCTTGTTCGCAGTTTAGTGAATTGTCGTGATTGATTAATCCTTATTAATTCTGTATCTCTGGAACTCTCTGGTGGATTTATTTTTAGTTTTGGAGTCTAAATTCATATAAAAATACAGTCTATTTTTATTAATTTGCGGTGGATTTCTTTAGTGTCATGTTGATTTCTTCAATTGTTTTGGTGCAGTCTGAATACTTTATGCAGAATACTTTGTGATTAAGGCTTGCTTCTCAGTGCCACAGCTCCCCTGAACTGGGCTGAGTGTTTGACGGACAAAATCTACTGGGCCTAAAGAGGGTTGGTAAGGGTAATATACAGTGAGGTGACACTACCACATTTTTTAAAACTTTTTTATTGAGGTTTTTCCACTTTACACATACATATCATGACAGAGTCCATCTAACATTTACATTTGCAATTGTTACTTGTTAGCACGGACACGTAAGACATGGGGCAAGCTGGTGTGGAACTCAAAGTAGTATCAGTTCAGGGATAGCAACTGTGAGACTGTGTACTGACAGGTGGAGGGTATGCTAGCTATGTGGCGCATGCTGAGTGCTATGGAAAAACGCAGCTCAGGCAGATTGCCATAATGTGTGTGTAGGAAGTTGGCTCTGTATATACTATCTCAAAGTAAGACATAGTGTGCACAGAGTCCAAGGGTCCCCCTTAGAGGTAAGATAGTGGCAAAATTAGATAATAATAACGCTCTATTTTATGGTAGTGTGGTCGAGCAGTATGCTTATCAGAGAGTAGTGTTAAGCCTTTGTTGTAAACACACAGGCAATAAATGAGGAACACACGCTCAAAAGACTTACTCCAGGCCAATATTTTCATATATAAAAAATATATAATTAATTTATTTTTAGAACCACAAGTTCAAGATTTGAAGTAAATACATAAAATGCAAGGTACTCCACACAGGTAAGTTAGGAACTATGAATTAGAGCAATAACATATACAGTTTTTGTTAAAATGGCAATAAGCTATTTTAAAAGTGGACAAAGTGGAAAAATCAACAGTTCCTGGGGTAGGTAAGTAATCGTTAGTTTGTCAGGTAAGTAAAGCACTTACAAGTCTTAGTTCCTGGGCATAGACAGCCCACCGTTGGGGGTTCAAGGCAACCCCAAAGTTACCACGCCAGCATCTCAGGGTCGGTCAGGTGCAGAGGTCAAAGAGGTGTCTAAAACACGTAGGTGTTTATGGAAAACAGGGGTGCTCTGGTTCCAGTCTGCCAGCAGGTAAGTACCCGTGTCCTCGGGGGACAACGTAGGGGGGTTTTGTAGAGCACTTGGGGAAGTGGGGGGGGGGGGGGGGCTGTAGGCACACAAAATCCCTCTCAGCGGCCAGGTGTAGTGTGCAAAGCAGGCATTGGGTTTTGTATTGGATTCAAAGGAGGGACCCGGGGGTCACTCTAGCGGTGCAGGCAGGGCACAGGGGGGCTTCTCAGGCCAACCACTAACTGGGCTAGGCAGAGGGTCGCCTGGGGGTCCCTCCTGCACGGAGATTCGGTTCCTTCTGGTCCCAGGGGCTGCGGGTGCAGTGCTTGGTCTAGGCGTCGGGTCCCTTGTTACAGGCAGACGCGGTCGGGGGGAGCCTCTGGATTCTCTCTGCAGGCATCGCTGTGGGGGTCCAGGGGGGGGGTCACCTCAGGTTACTCCTGAGGTCGCAGTCGCCTTGCAGTCCTCCCTGTTGAGTTGGTTCTCTGGAGCTCGAGCCGGGGGCGTTGAGTGCAGAGGGTGAAGTCTCACGCTTCTGGCGGGAGAACTGAGTTCTTTAAAAGTTGCTTCTTTATTGCAAAGATGTTGCTTTGGTTGAACAGAGCCGCTGCTCACGGAAGTTTCTTGGTCCTTCGATTCAGGGCAGACCTCTTAGGCTTCTGAGGTCACTGGTCCCTGTTGGATGAGTCACTGTTGCAGGTTTTCGAATCAGGAGACAGGCCGGTAAGGCTGGGGCCAAAGCAGTTGTCGCCTTCCATTGTCTCTGCAGGGCTTTCAGGTCAGCAGTTCTTCTTGTTTCAGGTTGCAGGAATCTGATTTCCTGGGTTCTGTGGTGCCCCTAAATACTTAATTTAGGGGTGTGTTTAGGTCTGGGAGGGCAGTAGCCAATGGCTACTGTCCTGGAGGGTGGCTGCACCCTCTTTGTGCCTCCTCCCTGAGGGGAGGGGGACACATTCCTAATCCTATTGGGAGAATCCTCTAAAACTAAGATGGAGTATTTCTAAAGGCAGGGGTCACATCAGCTCAGGGCACCTTAGGGGCTGTCCTGACTGGTGGGTGACTACTCCTTGTTTTTCTAATTATCTCCTCCAACCTTGCCGTCAAAAGTGGGGGCAGTGCCCAGAGGGGCGGGCATCTCCACTAGCTGAGGTGCTGTGTGGCGCTGTAACAAAAGGGGTGAGCCTTTGAGGCTCACCGCCAGGTGTTACAGTTACTGCAGGGGGAGATGAGAAGCACCTCCACCCAGTACAGGCTTTGTTCCTGGCCACAGAGTGACAAAGGCACTCTCCCCATGTGGCCAGCAACTCGTCTGGTTGTGGCAGGCTGGCAGAAAGGGGGAGGGGATGGAGGGGGTCTGATAGGGAGCCACTGGGGAGAATGCTGCACATCCACAGCTGTGATGGTTCTCAGCTGGTGCCAGGGCAGCGTGTGGATAGGGTCCGAGGTACCCACCCTGAGGGAGGGGAAGGCTTTTTATCTGTGCATTCCATCATGGGGTGGGGTTGCATCTAAGCATCACTATAGGGTAGAAATGGCACCAAGCTCACGCAAATCTTCACAAAACTGTGCAAGCCTAGTGTCCCATGCGGACGCTATGGCCCACTTGTGGAGGTGGCGTACCTCTTTGTGATGCAGATTAGTGCTTTCCGCTGCTCCCCAAAAGGAGAAGAGTTGTTTGCCATCCTATCGAGGGTGGGGGTTAAGGAGCTTTCCAATGCACAATGAAAACACACTTAGCAAGTAGCAGGGCCAGATTTGCAAAGCAGGTCTGAACTGTGTTTCTTTTCTCACTTATATATCTATATATATATATATATATCCCCAGAGCTGTTGCCTTCCATGTATTCAGATGCAGGAGTTCTGCGACAAATGCTAAGGGGCGGGGGGGGGGGGGTGAGTGGGGGGGGTGTGTGTGTGTGTGTGTGGGGGGGGGGGGGTAAATGATTCATATCTGACCGCACATTGCCAGTAGTTCGCCGTAGAAGTGGAGTGGACGAGGGGGGATATCCTGGTCTTGTCATAACTGGTCAAATGTCTTTCGGTGCTGGTTCTGGATTATGTCTCCCATTGTTTCAATTGATGTATCGTGCTAGATAAGTCCTCAGAGGTGAAGGCACCTGGAAACAGAGGTAACCCTTAGAGGGGGATCCCAGGGGCATAAGGAAAGGCATGTCCTGTCAGTTGGAATACTCGAGCAGGCATTTGCAGGCTACCTAAACATGTAATGACTATGAATGGTGGGGTCTGATGGATGGCATCAGGACCTGTCAGACGACAGTAGCCAAGAAAAGTCCTTCTTCCATAGCAGTTTCATATAAGTTTCCTCCTGCCGTTAAGTGTGACATCCACTGGAACTGGACATTTGCTGTAGGACATTGATGTCCCACAGCAGCTCCACTAGCATTTGGCCAAGCTCACAGAAGAATGACCTAGGTGGGTATATCAGGATGTTAAAGATATACAGGAGGTGGTGATGACTACCATTTTAGAAAGGGTGATTTTTCCAGTAAGGGCTAGGAGCAATCACTTCCAGACTGAGTCTGGAATGTGAGCATCTGTTTCAGGTTCCCCTCAAAGAGGTCAGTCTGCAAGTGGTAGTGCTGGACCCCTGAATATGAGGTAGTTACCCCGGCCCAATTCAGAGAGGTAATACCTAACTATATTTCTATGGCTGTCTCATCATGACCGAGGGGTAAGACATAAGACTATGTCTAACTGACTCGCAGGCCTACTGCTCTCTCTCGAACTCCATTAGTATGTACCATTTCAGTGCCAACGCAGATGTGTCAGAGGTATATCAGTACATCATGGCATATAATGACACCTTGTGGACCCTCCCCCTCCCCAAACAGGACAGTCCAGTGCATGCACTCTGCCCTGAGATGGATGGCGAGAGGTTCCATGGTGATGGCAAAGAGAATAGGTGAGAGGACAATCGGGGTGAGTGCCACATCCAATCTGGAAGGGAACAGAAATTAAGCGGCCATCTCACAGCCAGTACCCCGGATTAGCGTAAAGCAAGTTCGTATATGTGAGAAATAGCTCACCAATGCCTATTTCAGCAAGGACCTGAAACAGGTAATCCAAGCACAGCGTATTGAACGCCTTCTTCAGGTCAAGTAGGAAGGCAGCAGCTTGTGGTAACTTCAGTGATGCCTCAACCATCACTTGAAAGAAGCATTTGAGATTATTGGACGTGTTGCAACCTGGGACATCTCCAGTTTGGTCTGGGTGCACAATGCTGGGTAGCACCTGGATGTAACGTTCTGCGAGTACTTTCACCAACATTTTATAAGCAGGCCCCAAAATGGCCATAGAGCAGTAGGATGTTAAGTATAGGGAATCCTTCCCAGGCTTTAGCAGGGAGGTTATAAGGAATTCTCAGAGGGAGGGGGCAATGGTCTCACACCAAGGGCCTCATTATACAGGTACACAAGCTTTATGGCCAAATGGGCTGGGAAAAAAAAAATTTAAAAAAAAAAAAAAAATCGGTCATTGTTCTCTAAAGGGAGATCATCCATGCCCGGTAACTTATTGTGTGCCAGATCGTGGATGGACTTCACGTCATCCACTGAAATGTGGGTGTCCATTTCTGTGTGCTTGAGTGCTGAGATGCTAGGGAGGATAGCTATGAACTAGTTTGTCCCCATTGGGGGTACCGCTGAAGGCACCAGATATAAATCTGAATAAGAGTAATGGAAGACTTGCAGAATACAGTGTTGGTTTTGCAGGAGTGGACCATGGTCTGGGACCATGGTCTGGGACAATCTCTGATCGATGGAGCAGTGACCTCTTGTTGTGCTGGCCATGCCAAGAGGTGGCCTGGTTTATTGCCTGTAAGGTGCACCTGTGTTGTGTGCTGCAAAGCTGTAGCACTAGTGGTGCTCTAGGAGTGTAGCGTGGTGGGTTCTGAGCTTTCTGATGGATATCAGTGTTGTGCGGAACCCGGCTTTCTAGCTCTGCAAGGGTTGCCCCTATCTCAGAGTCAAGTCTTTCCCAAGTTCCCTGTGAACCCTCACTCTGTTTTGGATGAAACCCCCGCACTGGGCTACCTATTCCACAGCATGCATGGTGGCCGTAGCATTGTGTTCAGCAAAGGAGTGACATGTGAGTGAGTTGGGAGCACCTAAAACTGGGGTCAAGTATGTCTTGAGGTAACCGCCAGGTGGGGAAGGGGTAGGTGGTGTGCTCCAACCCATGTATATGATGTGTGCTGCATGATCAGTGATGATGCGACCTAACTAGCAAGAGAATTTAAGCTGTGGGAGAAGAGAGGCGGCGCTCACTTAGAGGTCAATGAGTACATAGAAATCGTGAGGGGCTGAGCAGTGTAAATATTGCTGGGCTACCATTCCACAGCATGTGTGGTGGCCGTAGCACTGTGTTCAGCAAAGAAGTGACATGTGAGTGAGTTGGGAGCACCTAAAACTGGGGTCATCAAGTATGTCTTGAGGTAACCGCCAGGTGGGGAAAGGGGTAGGTGGTGCGCTCCAACCCATGTATATGATGTGTGCTGCATGATCAGAGATGATGCGACCTAACTAGCAAGAGAATTTAAGCTGTGGGAGAAGAGAGGCGGCGCTCACTTAGAGGTCAATGAGTACATAGAAATCGTGAGGGGCTGAGCAGTGTAAATATTGCTTAAGGAGGGTGATGGGTCCTCCAGGTGTCTAGCAGTGACTACTGTCTAGTCCAGCGATTAAAGATAAAGATCCCAGGAGTCGCCAACTAGCAGTTCCTCAACGGTCGCCGGATTGCAGGAGGGTCAGTGACCAGCCAGGTCACCAACACACTGACAAGTGCAAATAGGAGCATAAGAGGTGTTTGCAAAGTTGTGGGGCCCAATAAGGTCCAGGAGACTCTACCTGACTCCTTCACTCCAAGGAAGATTTCTTCATTATTCCCAGTGCAGAGTTCTTGTGACCCTGGAGGATGCACAGCTTTGAAAGCTGCAGAATTCTTGCAGGATCCAGAGAAACAATGTTGCAGTGGGAGCCTTCTCACCAGAAGGAGACTCGTTCGGTTCCAGGCGAAGAACAGTAGCAGTTCCTGGGGCAGAAGATGTCTTTCAAACAGTTCCTTGTAGAGGCTTGTTGACAAATCCGAGGACCCACCCGCGAGGGAGCAGTTAAATAATTCTGAAATAGGGTTGGTCACTCTCTGCAATGCCCCACCTATCAGAAGGGGTCAGGGACATCTCCTACCTGGCCTAACCAACCAGATGCTCCCAAATCTGCAAATCTTACTTTCAAGATGGCAGAATCAAGTGGCCACCTTGCAGAGCCCAGGGCACCTCCCTAGGAGAGGGGCTGGATAGGGGGGTGGTCACTCCCCTGTCCTTTCTGTAGTTTCATGCCAGAGCGGGAACCAGGGATTCCTAAACTGATGCACACCGGATTATGCAAGGAGGGCACCGAATATGTCCTTCAAAGCAGTCTGGTGGCGCTCAAGAGGCCACCCCAGTCCTTAGACAACTAATACACAAAGAGAGGTGGTCACACCTCTTCCTTGCAGGAAATCCTTTGTTCTGCTTCTTTGGCCTGAGTCTGGCTCATCACCAGGACGACAGAACAGTGTCTAAGGTCAGTAGCAGCAGCAGCGGGCTGGCAGCTTGACCCCGTAAGGCTGCACAGTCAGAAATGGGGGATCCCTTGGGGAACCCCGAGTACATGGTATCATGCAACTAACACTGGAATCGCTGTAGTTGCATGATTCCAACATGTTTGATACAAGCCTAGGTTTGGAGTACCCATTACGTAGTTAGACCACTCGTGTTGACCAGTGTCCACTACATATCTTATGATGGCTTCCCGCACTTAGAGTCCAGAAATTGGCCTGGAGTTTGTAGGGATAATACCCTGCTTATGCAAGGGTACCCTCACACTTAGAGGCATGTGTAGGAAGCTGGCCTGGTGTGTGGTGAGCACCTATGATGTTACCATCTTATACCAGGCCCAGGTATTCACCTATTAGTGAAGTGTAGCCAGTGTCTAGGAAGTCAAGGGCTCTCTAGAGGTAGCTGTGGATGTGCAGCCAAGACTTACCTAGGAGACATGCAAAGCTTAAGCAATACCACTATACTCACGCAGCACTTACACACATGAAAGAATCACACAGAGATACAAAAATAAAGGTACTTTATTATAGTAACACAAATACTAGAATACTGCATAGGCTATTCCCCAACTGGAGGTAAGTAAACACTCTTATATACACATTAGCAATAAGTAGCATAGAAAGCAATAGACATTGGTAAAATCAATAGCCAACAGCGAGGGTCCTATGCGAAGGCCAAACCATACACTAAATTAGTGGAATGTGAAGGACAGATCCCCACCCAAGGAAGTTGAATCTGTAGAAGGGAGCAGGAGTAACTAGGAACCTCAAGAAGTGAGTATCAGAGTGACCCCCCGCGACTAGGAGAGCAGAAGTAAGTACCTTGTTTTCTCCAAAACAAACAGGAGGCGTTTGGAAAAGTGTTGTGCATGACCCAACGAAGACTGGAAGAACCCAAAGGTGGATCCTGACAGAAGAGGACCTGGAAAGGAAGGGGACCAGGTCCAGTTCGAGCTGGAGGTTCAGGTTGTTGTAGGAGCCACTACCACCTTTCTGTGGATGGAGTACCAGCTCAATGGTAGATAAAGAAGTTCAGCTGTGCAGCACAGGAGCCGAAGAGGAGACCCAGAATTGATGCAAGTGCTGTCCCAAGTCGGTGGTCGAGATGCAGTCTGTCAGTGGTGCTAGAAATCCACCAACAAGCCTTGGCAAAAGCAAGAGACGGAGAAGGTTTGCAAGGCTGAAGAGGACCAGCAAGGTCCAGGGTACTCGACCCAAGGAGGGGAGTCCGGGGTGACCCTCAGCAGTTGGGAGAGTCACAAGAGGAGGCATCCCCCACAGGCAACCCACTGGCAGCAGGCACAGGGGTCGCAGTGAGGCCCACTCAGCACACCAGGAGGAGTGCCCCACGTCGCTGGAGCGGCAGGAGACACTGCTTTGCAGGAAGGTGTGCTGGGCCTACACGGAGCCTGAAGATCCCTTGGAGGAGGAACAAACAAGCCTTGATAGCTGCATGAGTTGCGGTTCACAAGGGTACTGTCCTGCAAGGAGAGACAAGGGCTTACCGTCCCACAAGCTGGACAGCTGGATGAAGGGGGCCACTCCAGACCACCACCTGTGATGCAGAATCCATTCAGCTCCATAGGAGAGAAGATCCACAGTCTCATTCATCATTGCAGTTGGTGCCTGGGGATGCGGGGAGTGACTCCTTCACTCCAACAGAGATTCCTTCTTTCTTCTTGTGCAGGCCGAAGACTCGTCAGCCTTAGGGCATGCACAGCCAGGGACTGTTGCAGTTGCTGGAAGGAGCCGGAGAAACAATATTAGAATGCAGTCGTCGCAGATTGTTGGTTTCTGGAGGGTCCAGTTGCAGTCCCAGTGACCAGAAGATGAAGTAAACTATGCAGCGGAGTCCTGCATGTCAAATCAGAAGACCCACCCAAGAGGGAGACCCTAAATAAGCCTAGGAAGGGGGATTGGTCACCTAACAGAGTGACCACTTATCAGGAGGGGGCTGGGATGTCACCTACCTGACCTGGCCACTCTGATGCTCCCAGGGGCCTCTGCCCACCTTGGGCTCAAGATGGCAGAATCAAGTGGCCACCTGGAGGAGCTCTGGGCACCACCCCTAGGGTGGTGGTAGTAGTAGTACAAAACTTTATTAGACTTTCGAACAAGTCATAAAAGTAACAAGTGAAACACATCCATGTATAAAAAATACAATAAAAACAAAAGAATAAATAACAAAAATGAAATACATGTCATTAATTTGTCCATTCACACATGTTTAAACAGCCTAGTTAGATTGGCACCAATACACCCATAGACTTTCTTGCAATTATTACAGAGCATAAAAAATTTGCCAGAACTACACACATTTCGATAGAAGATAAAATCTGTAAGCTAATATACGCAATGCGACACTGACACAGATTAATAGATCTTAGAAGAGGCATTAAAAGACGCTTTCTCTGTTTATCATAAAATTTACAAAAGAGGACCACATGTATCGTAGTTTGGGGTGCTTTTGGTTGCGCTCCAGTCGTTCATGGTCGGGAATGTTACTAGACAATGGAAGGTATCTAACCTTAATCTTGTAAGGACAAAACGATACTGAGGATTTACCACATTTACCAGATATGGCTGCATGCCCTCTGTGGACAGAATTAATTGGTTAGACATAACACTACACTTTTTTGATTTTACTTCCCATCGCTGATCTTCTAGATGCTTCAAGGTCAAGGTCCTCAATTCCTTCCTGGTAATTCTTTCCAGTAGTTCTGGATTTGTATAATATTCTTTAATGCCCATATTTTCAAAAAAGGTCATAATATACCTCAGCCAAGGGACTCTTAAGAGAGTATGTTGACGCCATACAATCACATAAAATTGCCTTATTTAATCCAGTATGCTCCGAGGTCCAAACTTTCTGCCATAATAATAATGGTTGTATCTTTATTAAGTCAGCTAGAAAGGAAATCCCTAGTTCAGCATAACTAATGTACGACGATGTGCCATTTGTTACCATTAACAAGTATCTCAGAAAATCATTTTCCACCGTCTGGATCAGTTACCGTTAGTGTGTCCCCAAACACCTGATCCATACATGGCGACTGGGATACACTTGGTTCTATAGATTTTTACCATATTCTGCGGGGTAATCCCCCCTAACCTTTTTGAAAAGATTTTCAAGGCCGCCGTTGTTTTGATGATCTGGACTTTTTTTCGTTTTCACACAGTGTGCCCAGGAGCCCTGTTTATCAAACATTATACCCAGGTATGAAAATGTTCAGGCTATATCAACTTTCCCTTCTTGTGTGGTGATATTATAGGTCTTGCTCCGTTTCCTACCACAGATCATTATAAAAGTTTTAGGGCAGTTAACGGTAAGGCCCAAATCTGTCATCAAGGTTTTACAAGTGGTTAAAAGTTTTTGGAGGGCTAATGGAGTCCTGACCATAAGTACAGCATCGTCTGCATAAAGTCGCGCCGGGACAGGGCGGTTACCTATTTGGGGGAGATCTTTACATTTACTTATCAGTTCACGTTCTAAGTTATTTATATATAATGAGTGTAGGAAAGTACCATCTTGCCTGGTATGTTACCCCCATATTTCACTGTATATATGTTGTTTTAGTTGTATGTGTCACTGGGACCCTGCCAGTTCCTGAACAACTGAACTCATTAAGGGATCTGTTGGCTCTATATCACTAGCCTGACAATATATCTTGGAAAAATATTCAATCCAGTCCTCATCTAAAATTGCAATTTCCATTCTAGGGGCATGTCTGTCCCCTAACACAGGGGTGTTTATTTTTTTCCAAAAGAGGATATTACCCTTTGTAAGGCTAGCTTTGTTTAAAGTTTCCCACAGGTTTCCTTTCAAAGTGGAATTCCTTTTTTTTATGGCTGCCTTATATTCCTGTCTAAGTGGGCGTATCTCATTCGGGCATCTTATTGGGGCGCTTAAGGCCTTTTTTAATCTCTTATGTGCTTTTGTACAATCATGATTGAACCAACCCATTTCTCTGTCCTGCCTTTCCTGCTTTAATGGTAAGGGCTTCTTTCACGCCTTAGGTTATCTGCGAAAAAGCACTTAAGCATTTTCCTGGGTCTATATCATCGATAAGGCAGTCTACAAAGGCTTGATTATAGTCACGGATTAGCTGTTTCAGTAAGGCCTTTGAATCTATCTGCGACCATCGCAATGTATATCCATTGTGCGGGGCTAGTTCGATGTCATTTACCAACACAACCTTATCCACTGTTGCCAGTGTAGGGGGAGTTAGTGGAACTTCCAGACTCTGAGGGAAATGATCACTTATCGCAATATCATGAAGTGTATAATTGATCAGATAATGTGGGAAGACATTAAAACATAATCAATCACCGTATCAGCACCCCTTCCGTTAAAAGTTGATTTGAACTGTGGAACTTCGAAATAGAGTTCCTTTACAAAAGACAAGTTATATTTTTGGGCCAATAGGTTCATCGCATCACCTTGGATATCATGTGAGAAATAAGGCCTTAAGCCAGTGACTTCAATTTCCCAGCCGCATACCTTCTCCGAGGTTTCTTTGTAAAGGTGGACATTAAAATCGCCGCCCCATATGATAAGGGTTTCACGTCTGTTATTCACACATATTTTCTCTAAGACCTCTCCCATCTCCGTTAAGATATTGGGAACTTCTCCTGATGGTGCATTATTATAAAAATTCATAATGACTAGCCGGGTCTTCTGGTCCAAGGTACTCTCAATCATTTGGTAATACATTCTCGAGATTTGCATCTTTAGGTTTAATAGCGGCAACTTGTTAGATATATATGTGCATAAGCCTCCTTTTGGCCTGCCATGTTTGGTCTGTACTGCTGGTGTATGGAATGTTTTATAACCATTTATATGAACAGGATTTACGAGCCAGGTTTCCTGAAGCATAAGCATGAAAAATCTTTGATGAAATTCATCCAGAGCTCATTACTAATCTTATTAGTTAAGCCTGCCACATTCCAATAAAGTAGAGCTATTTCTAGTTTCTGCTGGGGTTGGCCGTATACTTTGCTTATGGTTGGGAGAGGGTTATGCCTCCATCTGTTGTATGAATTATTGCCAAAGGGGGTCTCTCTGATTTGACCGTCTTCCTACTATATTTCTTTCAAATGCCATTTCATGAGGTGTGGCTTTCTAATTCATGCTGAGCCCTTCTGTATTTATTTCCGACACTATTTCATGTGTATTTCTTATTCATGCTAAGTCAATCTAGACTTTCTAAAGTTGTGAGAGGTTGGAATCTATTGCAAGAAAGAATGGGGTCAGGGCTGGTTAGGGGTATTTTGTACGATAGTTGTGGATTATTAAAATTATGCCCCACAGGTCTTTGATAGAAGAATCCCAAAGGTAATAAGGAGATTCCTTGATAAGTAGCCTGCCTAGACCCTAATTCACGGATAATTCTGCCCACTAGGTCTGGGGATTTAAATGAAAGAATCACGCAGTCTCCTTCCAATACTTTCTGACTGCTTCCTATCCACTCAATTCTTCTAGCCATTTTTATATCATCAAAGAGGGGCCCCACCATTCTAAAGCACAAGTGTGTTCCTATCCAATTGAGAGACTTACCCCTCAAAGCTGTCCATCATTCCAGTTGCTGGTCAGCTACAGGTGGGACATTAGCCAGGACCACTACATATGGAGTTGCCTCCGGGGAAGATTTAAAAGGTCGCTTGGTGTATATAGAGGCTTCGAGGATCTTATTCTTCTATGTTGATCTCTTCCTGGATTTATCTGGGGCCAATTTATCCTGCCTATACGTAGAATATTATTCACTGTCCTTGGTAGTGTATGTCTGTAGGAGGCTGAACTGGCTTGTAGTGAGTACCAAGGGGTACTTACACCTTGCACCAGGCATCCCTTATTAGTGTATAGGGGTGTCTAGCAGCTTAGGCTGATAGAAAAGGTAGCTTAGCAGAGCAGCTTAGGCTGAACTAGGAGACGAGTGAAGCTCCTACAGTACCACTAGTGTCACTTGCACAATATCATAAGAAAACACAATACACACATATACTAAAAATAAAGGTACTTTATTTTTATGACAATATGCCAAAGTATCTCAGTGAGTACCCTCAGTATGAGGATAGCAAATATACACAGGATATATATGTACACAATACCAAAATATGCAGTAATAGCAATAGAAAACAGTGCAAACAATGTATAGTTACAATAGGATGCAATGGGGGCACATAGGGATAGGGGCAACACAAACCATATACTCTAGAAGTGGAATGCGAACCACGAATGGACCCCAAACCTATGTGACCTTGTAGAGGGTCGCTGGGACTGTAAGAAAACAGTGAGGGTTAGAAAAATAGCCCACCCCAAGACCCTGAAAAGTGAGTGCAAAGTGCACTGAAGTCCCCCAAAGAGCACAGAAGTCGTGATAGGGGAATTCTGCAGGAACGACCAAAACCAGCAATGCAACAACGATGGATTTCCAGACGAGGGTACCTGTGGAACAAGGGGACCAAGTCTAAAAGTCACGATCAAGTCGAGCGTGGGCTGATGCCCAGGAAATGCCAGCTGTGGGTGCAAAGAAGCTGCTACTGGACAGTAGAAGCTGAGGATTCTGCCAGAACGACAAGGGCTAGAAACTTCCCCTTTGGAGGATGGATGTCCCACGCCGTGGAGAGTCGTGCAGAAGTGTTTTCCTGCGGAAAGACCACAAACAAGCCTTGCTAGCTGCAAAGCTCGCGGTTAGGGTTTTTGGATGCTGCTGTGGCCCAGGAGGGACCAGGATGTCACCAATTGCGCGAGGGGACAGAGGGGGCGTCCAGCAAGACAAGGAGCCCTCTCAGAAGCAGGCAGCACCCGCAGAAGTGCCGGAAAAGGCACTACGAAGTGGAGTGAAACAGTGCTCACCCAAAGTTGCATAAGAGAGTCCCACGCCGCCGGAGGACAACTCAGGAGGTCGTGCAATGCAGGTTAGAGTGCTGTGGACCCAGGCTTGGCTGTGCACAAAGGAAATCCTGGAAAAGTGCACAGGAGCCGGAGTAGCTGCAAAACACGCGGTTCCCAGCAATGCAGTCTGGCGTGGGGAGGCAAGGACTTCCCTCCACCAAACTTGGACTGAAGAGTCACTGGACTGTGGGAGTCACTTGGACAGAGTTGCTGAGTTCAAGGGACCTCGCTCGTCGTGCTGAGAGGAGACCCAGAGGACCGGTGATGCAGTTCTTTGGTGCCTGCGGTTGCAGGGGGACGATTGTCGACCCACAGGAGATTTCTTCGGAGCTTCTAGTGCAGAGGAGGCAGACTACCCCCACAGCATGCACCACCAGGAAAACAGTCGAGAAGGCGGCAGGATCAGCGTTACAGTGTCGCAGTAGTCGTCTTTGCTACTTTGTTGCAGTTTTGCAGGCTTCCAGCGCGGTCAGCAGTCGATTCCTTGGCAGAAGGTGAAGAGAGAGATGCAGAAGAACTCTGATGAGCTCTTGCATTCGTTATCTAAGGAATTCCCCAAAGCAGAGACCCTAAATAGCCAGAAAAGAGGGTTTGGCTACTTAGGAGAGAGGATAGGCTAGCAACACCTGAAGGAGCCTATCAGAAGGAGTCTCTGACGTCACCTGCTGGCCCTGGCCACTCAGAGCAGTCCAGTGTGCCAGCAGCACTTGTTTCCAAGATGGCAGAGGTCTGGAGCACACTGGAGGAGCTCTGGGCACCTCCCAGGGGAGGTGCAGGTCAGGGGAGTGGTCACTCCCCTTTCCTTTGTCCAGTTTCGCGCCAGAGCAGGGCTGAGGGGTCCCTGAACCGGTGTAGGCTGGCTTATGCAGAAATGGGCACCATCTGTGCCCATGAAAGCATTTCCAGAGGCTGGGGGAGGCTACTCCTCCCCTGCCTTAACACCTTTTTCCAAAGGGAGAGGGTGTAACACCCTCTCTCTGAGGAAGTCCTTTGTTCTGCCTTCCTGGGCCAAGCCTGGCTGGACCCCAGGAGGGCAGAAACCTGTCTGAGGTGTTGGCAACAGCAGCAGCTGCAGTGAAACCCCTGAAAAGGCAGTTTGGCAGTACCCGGGTCTGTGCTAGAGACCCGTGGGATCATGGGATTGTGCCAACAATGCCAGGATGGCATTGAGGGGGCAATTCCATGATCATAGACATGTTACATGGCCATATTCGGAGTTACCATTGTGAAGCTACACATAGGTAGTGACCTATGTGTAGTGCACGCGTGTAATGGTGTCCCCGCACTCACAAAGTCCGGGGAATTGGCCCTGAACAATGTGGGAGCACCTTGGCTAGTGCCAGGGTGCCCACACACTAAGTAACTTTGCACCTAACCTTTACCAGGTAAAGGTTAGACATATAGGTGACTTATAAGTTACTTAAGTGCAGTGGTAAATGGCTGTGAAATAACGTGGATGTTATTTCACTCAGGCTGCAGTGGCAGGCCTGTGTAAGAATTGTCAGAGCTCCCTATGGGTGGCAAAAGAAATGCTGCAGCCCATAGGGATCTCCTGGAACCCCAATACCCTGGGTACCTCAGTACCATATACTAGGGAATTATAAGGGTGTTCCAGTATGCCAATGTGAATTGGTGAAATTGGTCACTAGCCTGTTAGTGACAATTTGGAAAGAAATGAGAGAGCATAACCACTGAGGTTCTGGATAGCAGAGCCTCAGTGAGACAGTCTGAGGTTCTGGATAGCAGAGCCTCAGTGAGACAGTCATAACACGGTTAACACATTCAGGGCACACTTATGAGCACTGGGGCCCTGGCTGGCAGGGTCCCAGTGACACATACAACTAAAACAACATATATACAGTGAAATATGGGGGTAACATGCCAGGCAAGATGGTACTTTCCTACAATGTCTAGTAGCTGGTGCTGGTGGTAGTGATTGTAAATTAGTCAAAGACTTTGAGGTAAAATGTAATTCATCTGTCCTGTCTTGTGTGACAGGTTGTATATTACTCGCAGAGTTTGAGATCAACAGTGGTGTACTAGAATCTTTTTTCAAAGAGTATAAGTCCTCAGATTGTAGACACTTCATGATTTCTAGGCCTGCTTCAAGATTACTCTCTACCACTTGTAAGCGCTCTATAAGGGAGTTCAGTGAAGCCCCAATTGATGATTTCAAGGTATTTACTAATTCGTAGAGGTTTGCAAGGAGGGTTCGAGTTGTATCTACTGAATTACTTGTAGTTTTCCTTCGAGGTGGTTTCTTTAATGGCTGTCTACCAAGCATAATTACGGGCTCTTTCTTTAATGATTATTTTTGGGGGATATTATCTACCGTCCCTGTCACAGGTTTCCTTGGGCGTTTAGCTACAGGTGAAAGATCATCCGGGGCGTAGATTAGGTCTGAGGTATTTTGGATACATCTATTTGTGTGCCTTACTTCCATATTCACACCCCCATGATCACAATGGTTGGAATCATCGTGCATCCCAATATTCTTTGGTGATTGAATAGTATGTTCTTTAGGTATCAACAGTTTTCCTTCTACGTTGGCGATTTGTTTATCTATCACCCCGATCGCCCCTGAAATGTATTTTAATATGGATGTACTATCTTTTAAATTTGGGGGGTGGTTCAATGCTGAATGCTTTCTTTCACCCATACTTTATATAATATCAAACTTATTTCCAATATAGAAATAAGACTAAGAAAAGAATACAAATTAGGTTGGCTTGCCAACCCCCACAAATCCTCATGTAGTTGTACCCAAAAACCAACACAGCCACAGTTAGGTAGCTTGGTCACAAAGTTTGAGTACACACTCACAGTCAATGGTTGTTATTGCGAGTTTACTCAAAAAGTGAGGTCATATATTGTATAAAGGTTAACAAAACATTCTCACTTGTATATCCGATGTTCCATCGACTGCCACTTCACCTCCAGGTTTTTATTCCTTAATTCTTGGAGGGGTGGCCCAACCCAGCCTCCTTCAGGCTCTGATGGGCCCGCCCGGGGTGTTGCGGTGCGCTTTGCAGCGCCCGCGGGGTCAGCCAGCCCCCCCCTGGCGTGCAAAGGCTCCTAGATTGCTCCTGGGACTTGGAGTCCCACCAGGAGCTGAGGTGAGGAAGAACAAAGCCGCGGGGCGTTGCAGTGCGTTTTGTGGCGCCTGCGATGTCAGCCAGCCCCCCCTGGCGTGCAGAAGGCTGCTAGAATGCTCTTGGGACTTGGAGTCCCACTAGGAGCTGAGGTGAGGAAGGATCGTATCATTTTCAGTAAACCATCACCTAACCTAGGATGACTGAGGCTCCTCTTTCTCCTCCTTCAGTCAGCGTTATATGGATTTATCCCATTCACCAGGGCCCCCAAAGGAAGGATTAAGGGGGGTGGGGTGGGGGGTCAGCCCAGCCTCTTCCTAGCAATGACGGGCGAAGGACGGGCTCACCCGGGCGCCGCCTGCGCGCACCCCGCAAGGCGGGAGCGCAATAGAAAGTTTAAAGGGCTCTTCTCCGCCCCCAGCAGCAGACAACAAACCAGCATGTCCCCATAGGCGGGAGCACAATAGAAAGTTTAAAGGGCTCTTCTCCACCTCCTGCAGCAGCAGACAGCAAACCAGCGCATCTAGGGTGGTAACGGACAGGGGGTGGTCACTCCCCTTCCCTTTGTCCAGTTTTGTGCCAGAAAAAGGGACCCGGGGTCCCCGCACTGGTGCAAACCGGTTTATGCAAAGAGGGAACAAAGTGTGCCCTTCAAAGCATACCAGTGGATTGGGGAGGCTACCCCTCCCAAGCCATATAACACCTATTCCCAAGGGAGAGGGTGTTATCTCCATCTCTCACAGGAAATACTTTGTTCTGCCTTCCTCTGCCCGAGCTGGTCAAGCAGTAGGAGGGCAGAAACCCATCTGAAGGGTGGCAGCAGCGCAGGCTGCCTGGAAAACAGCAAAAGACTAGTAAGGAGCAATGCTGAGGGCCCTCAAGGAAGCCCCAAGAGTGCATGGAATCATACTACCAATACTGACGACCGTATTGGGGTATGATTCTGACATGTTTGATAGCAAACATGCCCAGGTTCGGAGTTACCATTAAGTAGCTGGACACAGGTAGTACACAAGTAAAAATGGCTTCCCCGCACTTATGAAGTCCACCTCTCCCATCTACAAAGACACTGCCAAACAAAGAAAAAAGATTTTTGAGGAATAAATTATGGGGCCTCAACCACAAAAGCATAGTATCATAAAGTAGACAAGCACACTCTGGAGGATGATTTCCTCATTAAAGCGTTGACCAGAACACAATGCACAGTTCAATTTTTGCAGATGCTAAAGACTATGCATAAACAAACCACCAAGATTTTTAAACAGCTCATACAATCTAGACCCATAACACCACGGGTTGATTAATTTTTTTTTTTTTTATGCAAACCTTCACCAACTGACCCTACTTAGATTAAAGGGCATGCTCCCTTAGTGGTGTATACTGTCAGAAAATGGGCCAACTCTCAAGGTACTGGAGTTGCTCCTCCCACTCACAACGAAAGCAAAAAATATGTTGCTGTGGGTGAGTGTAGCCACTCAGGCAGTCGTCTACCTTCGCATCGCCAATTCTGTTTCGCTTCTCCGGGTACAACAGGGCACAGTAAAATGAGAGGTAGGAGTTAGTGTAACATCTTCCACACCATTAAAAAGAGGGTCAATACTACTAGTGGAGGGGGCGGGTCATATCCAGTGCAAGAATTCAGTGTGCCTTAGATGCGGTAGATACAAGCATGTGACAGATAACATCATTAAGTGCCATGCTTGGCTTTAAGCCAGATGTCCATTAATACCTACTCAACTTGCCTTATGATGAGGAACACCTATTCGGTCCACAAGTAGAAGAAATGCTGGGAAAAATCTAAAAGGACACAGACAAAGCCCTAAGTGCCCTTCAAACATACCGGCATATAGGTTTTTTCCGAAGGGTCCATGTAGGAATGTGCTATCTTTCTAGCATAGTTGCCCCCCTTTTTGCCTGATGTCAGTGTGCTTAGACTGTAGTTCACTGGGCTCCTGCTTACCCAGGACCCCAGTGACAGTGCTTGCTTTCCTAAATGTAGTTGTTTGTTATGTTTCACACCCACAATTGGAGTACTGGTGTACCCAATTTAAGACCCTAGTGTATGGTACCTAGGTACCGAGGGCATCGGTACACCAGGGGTTCCCTATGGGCTGCAGCATGTATTATGACACCCATAGGAGCCCATGCAAACTGTGACTGCAGGCCTGCCATTGCAGTCTGCGTGAAAGAGTGCATGAACCCTTTCACTGCCAAAAGTAACCACTGCACTTAGACATTTTAAGCTACCCCTCTGGTAGGCCCTTCCGCCCAAGGGCAGGGTGCATGTTGTAGGAAAGTACCCTCTTTTTGGCATAGTTACCCCCACGCTTTGACTGTTTTCACTGGGATCCTGCTAACCAGGACCCCAGTGATCGTGCTCTCTCCCTCAAAATTTGGTTGCTTAGGACTTTGCACACCCCACAATTGGCCTACTGGTGCCCCCTTATAAGTCCGTAGTCTATGGTACCTAGGTACCAGGACATTGGGCACCACAGGTTCCCCATGGGCTGCAGCATATATTGTGCCACCCATGGGAGCCCAGGCAAAATGTAGCTGCATGCCTGCCATCGCACCATGCCACTGCAGCCTGCGTGAAAAGGTGCATGCATCCTTTCACTACAGATCACTGCACCAGGTCTCTGTAAGTCACCCCTATAGTAGGCCCTCCTAGCCCAGAGGGTAGGGTGCCGGTACCTGTGTATGAGGGCACCCCTGCATGAGCAGAGGTGCCCCTACGAACTCCAGCTCCGTTTCCTGGCCTTCGTAAGTGGGGGGAAGCCATTTTACCAGTGTACTGGACACCGGTCACTATCTGTGTCCAGCTACATAATGGTAACTCTGAACCTGGGCATGTTTGCTATCAAACATGTCAGAATCATACCCCTATACTGTTGCCAGTATTGGTTGTATGATTACCTGCACTCGGGGGGGGGGCTCCACAGAGGAACCCCCAGCAGTGCTACCAGCTTTCTGGGGGTTTCCGGGCAGCCCACGCTGCTGCAACCCTTCAGACTGGTGTCTGCCCTCCTGCTGCTTGAACAGCTCAAGCCCGGGAAGACAGAACAAAGGATTTCCTCTTGGAAAGGGAGACAACACCCGCTCCCTTTGTAAATAGGTGATACGTGGCTTGGGAGGGGTAGCCTCCCCAAGCCACTGGTATGCTTTGAAGGGCACATTTGGTGCCCTCCCTGCACAAACCAGTCTGCAGCGGTTCAAGGACCTCCAGTCCCTGCTCGGTCATGAAACCGGGCAATGGACTTGGAGTGACCAATCCCTTATCCATCACCACCTCAGGGGTGGTGCCCAGAGCTCCTCCAGATGACCCCCTTGATTCTGCCATCATGAATCCAAGGTGGGCAGAGGCCTCTGGGAGCATCTGAGTGGCCCGGTCAGCTTGGTGACATCACAGCCCCCTCCTGATAGGTGGAGACCTGGTTAGGTGACCAATCCCCCTTCGAGGGCTGTTTAGGGTTTCCCTCTTGGGTGGGTCCTCAGATTCGACATGCAAGATTCCAGCAGGGCTTCTCTGCAACCTTTACTTCGACTTCTGGCCCCTGGAACCACAACTGGACTTCACAGGAGCCTACAATATGCAACTCCAACGACGCCTTCACTCTGCAACATTGTTTCTCCGGCTCCTTTCAGCAACTGCAACATTTCCTCGGCTGGGCATACTCTGAGGGCTGCAAGCCTTCAGTCTGCACCAAGAAGGAATCTCGCTTGGAGTGAAGGAGTCACTCCCCTGCATCTGCAGGCACCAACTGCAACGACGACCGGCTGAGTGGGTCCTCTCCTGCAACTCTGCATGGATCTTGCCACAAAGGTGGTGGTTTTGAGTGGTACCCTCCACCAGCTGTCCAACTTTAGAAACGGTGAGTCTTTGCCTCTCCTTGCAGGACACTACCCCTGTGCACCACAACTCTTGCAGCTACCAAGGCGTGTTGACTCTTCTTCCAAGGGATCTTCAGGCTCCGTGTAGCCCCGGCCTCCAGCACTCTTCCCTGCAACACATGGTCTCCTGTCTTCCTGGTCCCCGGCAGCTCTGCAAATCTTCTGCTGCAACTTTTGCCTTTGCCAAGGTCTGTTGGTAGTTTTTCCACACCACTGACGGACTGCAACTCTTCTTCCAATCAGGGACATCGACTGCATCACTTCTGGAACTCTTCCTGTGCTGCATAGCTGACTCCTGGTCCTCACCGTCGACCTGGTCCTGCAACTCCAGAAAGGTGGGTAGTGACTCCTGCCCCAACAGGACACTCCAACTGGAACAGGACTTGGTCCCCTTCATTTGCATGTCCTCTTCTGTCTGGATCCAGCTTCTGTTTCTTGCAGTCTTGCACAGTCCTTTTCGAATGTTTGTGGGTTTGGGAAAAAAAGGTACTTACCTCTTCTCTCTTCTGGTCACTGGGTGCCACTCTGGTACTTACCTTTTGGGGTTCCTGGTTCCTCCAGCTCCCCTCTACAGATTCCACTTACCTGGGTGGGAGTCCCTCATTCGCATTTTTTTATTTTATTTTTTAAGTACATGGTATGGACTTTCCCAGGGGTCACTATTGTCTATTGCTATTGCACTGTTTTCTATTGCTTTCTATGCTCATTCCTGACAACTAAGTTGTATATATTAGTGTGTTTACTCACCTGCTAATAGAGTATTGAGTATTACCTGTATAGTATTTTAGTATTTGTGTCACTAAAATAAAGAACCTTTATTTTTGTAACACTGTCTGGTTCATTCATGTGTGTGAGTGCTGAGTGACTATAAGTGGTACTGCATGAGCTCTGCATGTCTCCTAGATAAGCCTTGGGTGCTCAGTCACAGCTACTTCTAGAGAGCCTGGCTTCTAGACACTGCCTACATCTCACTAATCGGGGGATACCTGGACCTTGTATAAGGTGATAATACCATTGGTACTCACAACACGCTGGGCCAGCTTTCTAAAAGAGGTATATAAATGAAACAGATAACAGACAATGCCTTGAACATTAGGTTTTAAAGGAATTTGTTTGGAATGACAGTAGTGAACAAATCTTTTACACTTCACAGCATAACAATCACCAGTAGCAGGCAAGCATGCTTCTTTAAGAAAGACCATACAGGGTTGCAGTAGATAAAATAACCAAACTTCAGGACCCAGATCGCAAGGTTGAGGGATCTGGGTGCCTGGTTTCTCTATGGCTCTGTGTGAGAAGGTCCTGCCTGTTCGGCAGTACCTCATGGGGAACTACTGAGGTCTAGGAGTGTGGTGAACCATGGTTGCTGCACCCACGTGGGAGCTACTAGGATGGGAGTGACAGATGTCTGCCAAAGTTTGCAAACCACAAACAGAGGTAGTGGGTGAGGTGGAAAAGGGTAAACAGATATCCCTGACTAACTCATCACTAGTGAATTGCAGCTGGACTGTGGATGTCTGTTTTCCGCTGTGGCAAAAAGGGCTAGTTCTGCATGAGTACAAAGCCAGAAGTATGGGAGGAGAACTTGCGGATCAAGTTCCCATTCGTGGACTTGTTGATGCCTACTGCAGAAGAGGTCTACAAAGTTGTTGTCCACTCCCAGCAGGTATTCAGCTAACAGAGTCCATTTCCAAATGGGCTGGGCTAGATGAGAAAGCTGAAGGGACCTTGAGCCCCACTGCTTTTGGAGAGAATGTAGTAGGTTGGCACTGGTTTTATGCTCCCTTTTGTTTTTGTTTTAAAGAGCATTGGAACTTCCTCCGTGAGCAAGTGTAGATGCTCTGATGAGAATTTGTGTTTGCAAGGTATAATGTTTGGAGGTGTGGGTAGAAGTGAGCTAAAGGCAATCATGTTGGAAAATATCCAACACCCACTGCTCAGAGGTGATGCTCTGCCAGACAGGAAAGAACCTCTGTAGTCAACCCAGACAGGTGTTGTGTGATCTGGAGGATGGCTGGCAAGTATTTGGTGGAGGTGGCAGAGTGTTTGGTGACACCACCCTTGCATTTACCCCCCTGGAGTCCTTGCCCCTATTGTATCCCCTTGGTTGATGAGGTTTGCACCTGGGAATGTTGGTAGGATGTGGAGACAGATCTGTGGAGGTGGATTTTGTTCCTCCATGATGGGGGAGCAGCAACAAGAGTTGTGTTGCAATAGCGTTTGCAATGCTCCCATAGATTTGGCCACCATGTTATCTTTTTTCATTATCTGAACTACAGTGCCCACTTGAGGGCCAAATAGGTGTTGGCTGACAAAAGAAAGGGTGAGTATGTTTTGTTGCACTTCTGATTTGAAGCCTGAGATCCTAAGCCAGGTGTGACGTCTTAGGAGCACACTGGACGTAATGCCTCTTGCTGCTGTGTCTGCTGCATCAAGAGACCATCAAATGAAGGTGTCTGCAATTCATTTACCCAAGAGGCTATCTCATATGCCCTTTTTTATGTTCCTCAGGAAGATTCTAGAGGAGCCCCTCCATCTCGTACCAATAATCTCTGTCATAGCAGGCTAAACAAGTCTGCATTTCTCCATTGGTTGGTACACTGGGCAGCCACCCTCTTTCCGCTGTATCTTTCTTCTTATGTTATCTGGTGGGGGCGCATCACTAGATGTTTGCGAAATTTCCCTTTTTCTCGCTGTGGCAACCACCAAAGAGTCAGGAGGGAGTTTACCTTTCATTCATGTATTTAGGAGGGGGGGGGGGTGTATATATATGGAAAATGTCACTTAGCCAGTGTACATCTGTTCGTGGCATGAGACGCTGCAGATTCACATGCTGTGCACATCCCGCCATCTTGTGTTGGGCTCGGAGTGTTACAAGTTGTTTTTCTTCGAAGCAGTCTTTTCGAGTCACGAGATCGAGGGACTCCTCCCCTTTCGGCTCCATTGTGCATGGGCATCGACTCCATCTTAGATTGTTTTCCCTGCAGAGGGTGAGGTAGGAGTTGTGTATATAGTAATCGTGCCCCTGCAATGGAGTAAATATGTATGTACATTATGTGGTTAAAAGTGATGTATTTACAAATGTACAAGTCTAATTTTTTCTCAACTTAAAACGGCTACAGGCTCCCGGGGAGGTGGGAGGGCGCATGTGAATCTGCAGCGAACATGCCACAAACAGATGTACACTGGGTAAGTGACATTTTCCGTTCGATGGTATGTGTAGCTGCAGATACACATGCTGTGCATAGACTACAAAGCAGTATTCTCCCCAAAAGCGGTGGTCAGCCTGTAGGAGTTGAAGTTATTTGAAATAATGTTCTTAATACAGTCTGTCCTACTGTGGCTTGTTGTGTTGCTAACACATCTACACAGTAATGCTTAGTAAATGTATGGGGCGTAGACCAGGTGGCTGCCTTACAAATCTCTGTGATTGGTATATACCAAGAAAAGCCATTGTGGCGCCTTTCTTTCTAGTGGAGTGTGCCCTTGGAGTAATGGGTAATTCTCTTTTAGCTTTAAGGTAACAGGTCTGAATGCATTTGCTTATCCATTTGGCAATGCCCTGTTTGGATATAGAGTTACCTGCATGAGGTTTTTGGAAAGCTACAAACAATTATTTTGTTTTATGAAATTTTGTTCTGTCAATGTAATACATTAGCACTCTTTTTATGTCTAATGTATGCAATGCCCTTTCTGCTACTGAGTCTGGTTGTGGAAAGAAGACTGGGAGTTCCACAGTTTGGTTTAAATGAAACGGTGATATGACTTTTTGGTAAAAATTGTGGATTTGTACGGAGAACCACTTTATGTTTATGTATTTGTATAATGGGTTCTTGAATAGTAAACGCCTGAATTTCGCTAACTCTTCAAAGTGAAGTGATGGCTATTAGAAAGGCTACTTTCCAAGTCAAAAATTGGATTTGACAAGAATGCATGGGTTCAAATGGTGGGCCCATGAGTCTTGTTAGTACAATATTAAGATTCCACGAAGGTACTGGTGGTGTCCTTGGGGGTATGATCCTTTTTAGTCCTTCCATAAAGGCTTTAATAACTGGCAGTCTAAAAAGCCATTTTGTATGTTTTATCTGCAGATAAGCAGATATTGCAGTGAGGTGGATTTTAATGGACGAAAAGGCTAGATTTGATTTTTGTAAGTGTAGTAAATAACTTACAATGTTTTGTGTGGAGGCATCTAACGGCATAATTTGATTAGCCTGGCAGTAGCAAACAAACCTTTTCCATTTATTAGCGTAATAATGTCTTGTTGTGGGTTTCCTTGCTTGTTTAATGACCTCCATACACTCTTTTGAAAGGTTTAGATATCTGTTTGTGTTGTGTTAACAGATCTGGTCTGTTTGGTAGTTTGATGTAGGGTACTACCGATAAATCCAACAGTGTGGTGTACCACGGTTGGCGAGCCAACGTTGGTGCTATGAGTATTAGTTTGAGTTTGTTTTGACTCAGTTTGTTGGCCAGAAAAGGAATGAGCGGGAGAGGGGGAAAGCGTAAGCAAATATCCCTGACCAGCTGATCCATAGAGCATTGCCCTTGGACTGAGGGTGTGGGTATCTGGACGCGAAGGTTTGGCATTTTTGCGTTTTGTTTTGTTGCAAACAGATCTATGTTTGGTGTCCCCCAGCGGTAGAAGGGATCTTGTAGAATCTGGGGATGTATTTCCCACTTATGAGTTTGCTGGTGATCTCGACTGAGATTGTCGGCTGATTGTGAATGCCTGGTATATATTGTGCTAACAGGCGAATGTTGTTGTGAATTGCCCAATGCCAATTTTTTTGTGTTAAGAGACACAGCTGTGACGAGTGTGTCCCTCCCGGTTTGTTTAGATAGTACATTGTTGTCATATTGTCTGTTTTGACAAGAATGTGTTTGTGGGCTAGAAGGGGTTGAAAGACTTTGTGCTAGAAAGACTGCTAGCAATTCTAAGTGATTTATGTGAAGTTGTTTTTGCTGATTGTCCCATTGACCTTGTATGCTGAGATTGTTGAGGTGTGCTCCCCACCCAATCATGGATGAGTCTGTTGTGATAATGGCGTGAGGCACTGGGTCTTGAAAAGGCCGCCGTTTGTTTAAATTTACAGGGTTCCACCATTGAAGCGAAGTGTGTGTTTGGCAGTCTATCAACACTAGATCTTGTAGTTGACCCTGTGCCTGCATCCATTGCTTTGCTAGGCACTGTTGTAAGGGCCGCATGTTTAGCCTTTCGTTTGGGACAATAGCTATGCATGATGACATCATGCCTAGCAGTGTCACCACAAACCTGACCGTGTATTGTTGGTTTGGCTGCATGGTTGATCTTATTTTTTGAAACAATAGAATTCTTTGTGGACTTGGAGTGGCAATTGCTCTTTGTGTGCTGAGTGTTGCTCCCAAGTATTGTTGTATTTGGGATGGTTGCAAATGTGGTTTTTGGTAATTTATAGAAAACCCTAGTTTGTGTAGAGTATCTATTACATATTGCGTGTGAACATGACATTGTCGTTGAGTGTTGGCTTTTATTAGCCAATCGTCTAGATATGGGAATACGTGCATGTGATGTCTCCTTATATGAGCTGCTACTACAACTAGGCACTTTGTAAATACCCTGGGGGCCGTTGTTATTCCGAATGGCAACACCTTGAATTGGTAATGTTTGCCTTGTATCACAAACCTGATTCAGCGTCTCCAGTGTTGCCGGGGGAACGGATCTCCCCTTCTGGCATTTCCTTCTTGGCGGACATAAAAAGACACACCCCCCGCGGGACGCGGCATTCAGCGTCTCCAGCCCCAGCGTCTCCAGCATTGCCGGGGGAACGGATCTCCCCTTCCGGCATTTCCTTCTTGGCGGACATAAAAAGACACGCCCCCGCGGGACGCGGCATTCAGCGTCTCCAGTGTTGCCGGGGGAACGGATCTCCCCTTCCGGCATTTCCTTCTTGGGGGACATAAAAAGACGCGCCCCCCGCGGTACGCGGCATTCAGCGTCTCCAGTTGTGGCCGGAGGAACGGATCTCCCCTTCCGGCATTTCCTTCTTGGCGGACATAAAAAGATACGCCCCCGCGGGACGCGGCATTCAGTGTCTCCAGTGTTGCCGGGGGAACGGATCTCCCCTTCCGGCATTTCCTTCTTGGCGGACATAAAAAGACGCGCCCGGGCGAAGACCGGGCCAAGACGGGCCCGTCTTCGCCCGACTGTGGCCAGGACGGGACTAGTCCCTTTAAAAGAAGTTTTCAACCATAACCCCAAGTAAGATTAGCACCTTATTTACTTTTGGGCTAATACCGTTAACTAACTAAATCATGGGGAAAAGGAAAGCTGTCGATTTGCCTGCACCACTGGACGATATAAAAAAAAAACAGAAAAAGCGTCCTAGGAAACAAGTCAATAAGATCACACGAGGTGGTCCGAAATCACTTGATGAGATAGACCTATTTGAGGAGGTGGAGGCCATCCTCAATAGCAAATTAGTCACCAATGGAACCCTGCCCCCAAAGAAGCCCTTGCCCCAACCCAAAAGGATCCAAGAGTTCTTCAACAAGAGAAAGAAGGGCCAAACCATTGACTCTGAAAAATTGATTGATGGAGTAGAATATCTGCCTAATACCAATGTTACTATTCCCCCTATTCAATAGGGAACTGTGGCCCACAGTAGTGCCACCAATTTCTCACCCACCCAGGGGATATCTCACGTAGAGGAAGTAGAACACATACCCCTCCCACTGAGCCCCGAGATAAGGTTGGTCCCTAATCTACCGTGTAGAAATCGTTTCGAGCTCTTGGCTGAGGACGGCGATTTGATTAGGGCCCACGAACACCTTATGGCCAAGCCAGTCATTGAGGCTGATATTTCCCCTCTTATTAATACTACCCGTTCCGAACCAACTGTTAGCGAAGTTAACCTGCCCCTAATACTCCAAAGAGTTGATGAAGTTAGGAATCTGCTACTGCAGCTAGCTAAATTCCTCCAGGGGATAATGGCATATCCATCGAGATGTAAATGTCAAGTGTCAGAGGCGGCTGGGAAAGGAGGGATCCTGGTGGCCGAACCAATTACATCTACCACAAATGCACATGGCGGATCAACCAATTACTCCTGAAGTACTGGATCTCATATGGGTGCAGCAGAGGCTAACCTAATCCCCTACGCAGTTAAACCTAGAAGTAAGCAACCAGGATGCAATAGTACCCCAATAGATGGAACTACTACGGTGAATTGTGTTGATGTCATTGGTCGCCCCCTTGCCTCTCTGAATAGCCACCTACATAGGAGGCACAATACCACTACCAATATTTTAGGTAGGATGGATTGTACCCCCTCTAATACCAATAGGCTGTCCACCTCCCCTCCGATTAGTGATCCAATTTGCGCCATCCCCTCCCAAGGAGTTTATAGCACCCTAGACACGCCAGCAAAAAGCACTGGCCTTAGGCACGGAGGCGACATTCTTTTTTTAACCAATGTTCCGAAGCTGTCACTAAGGTCTGTTGAGGACCAAGAGTCTCGGATTAACAAGGTTACCCACTGGTTACGCTATCAACAGAAATGCCTTTCAGTTATACGCTTGGACATCTCAAAAACCAAAAGATGCGAGTCCCTCTGGGTCAAATTATGGTGTAATCTTAATCGAGTTTTTGGAGAAAACCTTGGCAGACCAACTCATTGACTTTGTTGCACGCGTGCACCAGCATAAGGGGCAAAAAAGAGGAGGTGTTACCTTCGTGTCCGAACTAGTTGATCCAAAGCAGGCCCCTGTGCGTGGTCAGATGGCCCACACCAATAGGAGGGATCCCTGGGAGCTAGGTGAATTTAAGCATCATGGTCCTGTAGGCCTGTCTCCTGCCCAGAAAGCTCCTCCCAGGGATAACCTAGAGGAATCTCAAACTAATAGCCCTGATAAGATTATTACTAACGAGTCGAACCCAGAGGATGCTTGTCCCACAACCTATGGTATTGAAACATAGTTCCATAGATTACTTGGGCGTGAGGCTCACAGATACACTCCACTGGGAAGAACAGGCTAGCAAGAGTGCTGGGCTCCTGCAACATCAGGCAGCATCCATACTGAGCCTCTAAAGGAGCACGATGACCATAGCTGTATCCCCAGCAATTAAGATCTATGTGGCCAAGGTGCAGGGAGCCGCTGCCTATGGTGCAGCGATATGGGGTTTCTCTGATAGTAGCAGGATAACCAAAAGTGAGAATAGTTTTGCAAAGGCCATATGCGCATGCCGTTCCAGCACCCCACCAATCCCTTTGTTTTTAGACTTGGGACTAAAACGGATGGCCAACCTAATTATTTTACGACCTCTGCTATATTGGGTAAGGCTATGGATAGTCCCTGAATTGGTCGTATATAAGAGCTCACTTTAAAATGTTCCAAATCTATCTCTATCCCATGGATTAAACATGCATCTAGTTGGTTTCGCACATTGGGATTGGGAGACTTCTGGGAGAATCCCCACCAACTTGAGAAATCCCATGTAAAAGTATTGAAGGGTGTTTACTGGTCCTATGTACGGAACAACTATATTTCTCACTCATCTCATGGCCATCTAACTAACCTTTTTATTGGTTTTAAATGGTACCCAGAGTTTGAATTATATCTAGATATAATACCTGACTTACTCGGCAAAGGACTGTATGCCAGATTTTGTTTCGGGACATTACCATTGAAGACCTTGAGGAGTAGATGGGGATCCAATGCCACTTCTGATATTTGTCCCGTGTGTGGCAATTCCCCTGAAACAGTAGAACATTTTATGTTTTTCTGTCCTGCATACTTCGTCCCTAGGTCTAAATGGATCCGCAAAATCTGCCGGGAAATGAAGATAAGGAAATGCGCTTAAGCTCTGAGGTCCTTAAAAAGTCACAATTCAAATGTGTTCATTTATGGAGTAAGCAAGTTTTTAGTAGCAACATGGCGTATACGCAACTCATAAATAATGACTTTTAACGGATTTTAAAGACTGGGCAATCAGGGTTTTTTATCCTTAGATATTGGTTTAGGGTAGGCATGTACTGCTTTATTTATGATGTTATTTATCTTTGTATTGTATTGCTTTGATGGTCTGTAGATCGAATAAAGCTTATTGTGAATTCACAAGCCTGAGCTATTTCCTGTGAGATGGATGGATGGGTATGTGAAAATACGCATCTTTGAGATCCAGTCTTGCCATGTATTCCCCTTGTTTTAGTAAGGGGACTACGTCCTGAAGTGTTACCATGTGGAAATTATCTGATTTGATGAAGCGATTCAGTGTTCTGAAATCTAAGATAGGCCTTAACGTTTTGTCTTTCTTTGGGAAAGGAAATACAGGGAGTAAACCCCTGTTCCTTTCAGGTGATAAGGTACTAGTAGTTCTATGGCTTCTTTTGCTAGCAGTGCTTGGACCTCTATTTGTAATAGGTCCACGTGTTGTATGGACATTTTGTGCGTTCTTGTGGGACCATCTGGAGGGAATCTTGTGAACTCTATGCAGTAACCATGTTGGATAATTGATAGGACCCACGTGTCCGTGGTAATGTGTGTCCAACTGTGGTGGTATTTGGTTAATTCCTCCCCCCCCCCACCACCACCGGTGATGTGTTGGGGAAGTGTGACATTGAAGTCACTGCTTGCTGCTAGGGGTTGGCTTGGCAGGCTGGAATTTCCCTCTTCCTCTTGGGAACTGACCTCTGTAGGAACCACAAAACCCCCCTCTCTGGTACTGAGACTGTTAAGTGGGTTTTGTTTGGGAGGTGGATGGTTCTAAGGGTTGCTGTCTAAACCCTCCCCTAAACTGTGGTCTCCTAAATGTTCCCTTGTATTGAGAGGAGTAGAGCGCACCCATGGCTTTGGCCATGTCCGTGTCCTTTTTCATTTTTTCAAATGTGGTATCCACTTCCGACCCAAATAGCTGATGTTGATTAAACGGCATATTCAATACCGCCTGTTGTATCTCTGGTTTAAACCCAGAACTTTGCAGCCATGCATGCCTTCTAATTGTTACTGCTGTATTGACAGTCAGTGCCGCTGTGTCTGCTGCATCCATTGCTGAATGTATCTGGTTATTTTAGATACTCTGGCCTTCTTCTACCACCTGTTGTGCACGTTTTTGGAATTCTTTGGGCAGATGTTGAATAAAGTGTTGCATTTCGTCCCAGTGGGCTCTGTCATATCTTGACAGCAAAGCCTGTGAATTCGCAATGCGCCATTGATTGGCTGCTTGTGCTGCCACTCTTTTTCCCGCTGCGTCGAACTTGCGACTTTATCGGGTGGTGGTGCATCCCCGGAGGTGTGTGAATTCGCTCTTTTCCGTGCTGCGCCAACTACTACAGGGTCTGGAGTCAGTTGCTGCGTAATGTACATAGGGTCTGTTGGTGGAGGCTTGTACTTTTTCTCCACCCTAGGAGTAATAGCCCAGCCTTTCATGGGTTCCTGAAATATTTCCTTTGCGTGCTTTAACATTCCTGTTAGCATTGGAAGACTCTGGTACTGACTATGTGTGGATGACAGAGTGTTAAATAAAAAGTCATCCTCGATTTGTTCAGCGTGCAGGGTGACGTTGTGAAAGGCAGCTGCTCTGGACACCACCTGCGTGTAAGCAGTACTGTCTTCAGGTGGTGATGGTCTTGCTGGGTAACAGTCAGGACTGTTATCTGACACAGGCGCATCATAAAGATCCCATGCATCTGGGTCATCTTGGCTCATGCTTGTGTGTGTTGGAGACTGCACCATCGGTGGGCTAGCAACTGGTGAGGATTGCGGTGAGCGTTGAGGTGATGGTGGCGGAGTTACTTGTCTTGCCACCTTTGCTTGTGGTGGTTTATCCTTCTCTTGGAAAGCCAGTTTCCTTTTCATCCTTATAGGAGGTAGAGTTCTTATCTTCCCTGTCTCCTGTTGGATATGGAGCCTTCTCTATGTATAATATGGCTCCCCTGCCTCTAGTTCCTATCCGAATCTATGGCTTTGCATTTGTGTGGAAAGCCCTTGCTCCTCCGCGTATGAACTAGTTTTCGGCTCCGAAGCCAGATGTTTCGGGATCGAAACCTTCACCACCATCTTTTTCGGCTCCGAAGCCACTTTTTTGTGTTTCGGTGTTCCGATCGTCTCGGGGTCGAGTCTTTTCTGTGCCGGTATCTCGACCGGAGTCGGATGACTTCGACACATGCATGCCCTTTTTCGGTGCCGATGGACGGTCACCGAGTTTTTGGGTTAAGCGATGGCCTGCCGGCGGTGGGGTCTCCTGGGCTCTGATGAATTTTCCGTGAGTTTTGGCTGGGGCGGTTTTACTCATGGTTTTCGGCGTCTCTTCTGTTTCGGCCTCGTCCGAGTCAACGATGGAGAAGGTTTCTTATTCCTCCAATTCTTGGTGTCCTGACGGCGCCGACGCCATTTGAAGTCTTCTCGCTTTCTGGTCCCTCAGAGTTTTCCTCGATCGAAACACTCGACAGGCCTCACAAGTATCCTCTTTGTGTTCTGGAGCCAAACACAAGTTACAGACCAAATGTTGATCTGTGTAAGGATACTTGTTGTGGCATTTGGGGCAGAAGCGGAATGGGGTCCGTTCCATTAGTCTTGTCGACGCACGTGGTCGGGCCGACCAGGCCCCGGTGGGGAACCGAAACCCCGAAGGGCCACCGGAGCTCTTCAAAATTCAGTGTCGATCTGTGTTAACTAACCCGATACCGAACGCAAACAATACCGTCGAATTTTTCCGATATCTAACTAATCTTCCGAACCGAAACACCGAGCGTAGAGGAACATGTCCGAACCCGATGGCGGAAAGAAAACAATCTAAGATGGAGCCGACGCCCATGCGCAATGGAGCCGAAATGGGAGGTATATATATATATATATATATATATATATATATATATATATATATATATATATATATATTTTTTTTTATTCATTTGATTCTTTATTTTTAATCGACCCTTGGTGTAATTACACGGACCTTAACTGGATCTTTACATATACCAGGTGTGTGTCGAAGCACACCTTTAAGCAAAGGCAGATACTGTACCGAGCACTGACTAGAGGAGAGGGTTTCAAACAAAAAAATCATCCGCTAGTGGTTCTGTATGGAGCTGAACCTTATGATACCCAGCTGCCCTACCTATGATGTTGTGGTAGGTTGTTGCGTCATCTGGAGAAGGCTTTTCTGGGTAGAGATCAGGGTCTCTGTATCTGTAAGTGGGTCTTTCATAAGTGCGTCAAAGGTCACCCTGTGCGAAAATGGAGTACTGGTGAAGGAAGTTGGCTCTGTATGTACTATTTCAAAGTAAGAGATAGCATGCACAGAGTCCAAGGGTTCCCCTTAGAGGTAAGATAGTGGCAAAAAGAGATAATCCTAATGCTCTATTTTGTGGTAGTGTGGTTGAGCAGTAGGCTTATCAGAGGGTAGTGTTAAGCATTTGTTGTATACACACAGGCAATAAATGAGGAACACACACTCAACGGCTTACTCCAGGCCAATAGGTTTTTATATAGAAAAATATATATTCTTAGTTTATTTTAAGAACCACAGGTTCAAGATTTACAAACAATACTTTAAATGAAAGGTATTTCACTCAGGTATCTTAGGAACTTTGAATAATCACAATATCATGTACAGTTTTGGCAAAAATGGCAATAAGCTATTTTAAAAGTGGACACAGTGCAAAAATCAACAGTTCCTGGGGGAGGTAAGTAAATGTTAAGTTCACAGGTAAGTAAAACACTTACAGGGTTCAAAGTTGGGTCCAAGGTAGCCCACTGTTCGGGGTTCAAGGCAACCCCAAAGTTAACACACCAGCAGCTCAGGGCCGGTCAGGTGCAGAGGTCAAAAAGGTTCCCAAAACACAGGCTTCAATGGAAATAGGGGTGCCCCGGTTCCAGTCTGCCAGCAACTTCGGAGGGCAGACCAGGGGGGTTTTGTAGGGCACCGGGGGGGGGGGGGGGGGGGGGGGGGGACACAAGCAGGCACAGAAAGTACACCCTCAGCGGCACAGAGGGGGCCAGGTGCAGAGTGCAAACAGGCGTTGGGTTTTCAATAGGTTTCAATGGGGAGACCCGCGGGTCTCTTCAGCGAGGCAGGCAGGCACGGGGGCTCCTTGGGGTAGCCACCACCTGGGCTAGGAAGAGGGCCGCCTGGGGTCGCTCCTGCACTAGAGTTCGGTTCCTTCAGGTCCTGGGGGCTGCAGGTGCAGTGGGTTTTCCAGGCGTCGGGTTCCTTGAAGCAGGCAGTCGCGGTCAGGGGGAGCCTCTGGATTCCCTCTGCAGGTGTCGCTGTGGGGGTTTAGGGGGGTCAACTCTGGCTACTCACGGGCTCGCAGTCGCCGGGGAGTCCTCCCTGTAGTGTTGGGTTTTCTTCTGCAGGTCGAGCTGGGGGACATCGGGTGCAGAGTGGAAAGTCTCACGCTTCCGGGGGGAACGTGTGGTCTTTAAAAGTTGCTTCTTTATTGCAAAGTTGCAGTTTTAGTTGAACAGGGCCGCTGTCCTCAGGAGTTTCTTGGTCCTTTTAGATGCAGGGTAGTCCTCTGAGGCTTCAGAGGTCACTGGACCCTGGGGGACACGTCGCTGTTGCAGTTTTTCTTGAAGTGGGGAGACAGGCCGGTAGGGCTGGGGCCAAAGCAGTTGGTGTCTCAGTCTTCTCTGTAGGGCTTCAGGTCAGCAGTCCTTCGTCTTCAGGTTGCAGGAATCTAGTTTCCTAGGTTCTGGGGAGCCCCCAAACACTGAATTTAGGGGTGTGTTTAGGTCTGGGAGTGGCTACTGTCCTTGAGGGTGGCTACACCCTCTTTGTGCCTCCTCCCTGAGGGGAGGGGGGAACATCCCTATTCCCATTGGGGGGAATCCTCCAAAATCAAGGTGGAGGATTTCTAAAGGCAGGGGTCACCTCAGCTCAGGACACCTTGGGGGCTGTCGTGACTGGTGGGTGACTCCTCGTTTTTCTCATTATCTCCCCTGGACTTGCCGCCAAAAGTGGGGGCTGTGTCCAGGGGGCGGGCATCTCCACTAGCTGGAGTGCCCTGGGGCATTGTAACACAAAGCCTGAGCCTTTGAGGCTCACTGCTAGGTTTTGCAGTTCCTGCAGGGGGAGGTTTGAAGCACCTCCACCCAGAGCAGGCTTTTGTTTCTGTCCTCAGAGCACAAAGGCTCTCACCACATGGGGTCAGAAACTCGTCTCTCAGCAGCAGGCTGGCACAGACCAGTCAGTCCTGCACTGAACAATTAGGTAAAATACAGGGGGCATCTCTAAGATGACACCTGTGTGCATTTTTTTAATAAATCCAACACTGGCATCAGTGTGGGATTATTATTCTGAGACGTTTGATACCAAACATCACAGTATTCAGTGTAGCCATGATGGAGCTGTGGAGTTCGTTTTTGACAAACTCCCAGACCATATACTTAATAATATGGCCACACTGTACTTACAATGTCTAAGAATAGACTTATAGGGGCATATTGCTCATGCACCTATGCCCTCACCTGTGGTATAGTGCACCCTGCCTTAGGGCTTTAAGGCCTGTTAGAGGGGTGACTTACCTATGCCACAGGCAGCATTTTGTGTGCATGGCATCCTAAGAAGGATGCCATGTCGACTTTGCCTTTTTCTCCCCACCAACACACACAATCTGCTATGGCAGCGTGCATGTGTTAGGTGAGGGGTCCCATAGGGTGGCACAACATATGCTGCAGCCCTTAGGGACCTTCCCTGGTCACAGGGCCCTTGATACCACTGGTACCTTTTACAAGGGACTTATCTGTGTGCCAGGGGTGTGCCAATTGTGGAAACAATGGTACATTTTAGGTGAAAGAACACTGGTGCTGGGGCCTGGTTAGCAGTGTCCCAGCACACTTCAGTCAAGTCAGCATCAATATCAAACAAAAAGTGGGGGGTAACTGCAACAGGGAGCCATTTCCTTACAACTGGTCTTTGTCAGTTCCCGCTCAAAGAACAAATAGAACCCTTTGGTGAATAAGCTGCTGGTGAAGTTGGTGCAACAGGTGGTGGTGGTGGTGGTGGGGTGGGCTGGTAGCCTTATAAGCCTTTTTCCTGTGCTTTGGTGGTATGGTATATGCCTAAAGCCCCCGCAAAAGTCAGTTGTCTCTTAGTGGATTGTGCATCAGTATGGGGACTTCTTGACAAGATACGCTAAGCGTCTGGGGAAATGACCAGATGCTTTTATCTGGTCTATCTTGTCCTGCAACCTTTGGAGCACTGGTTCCACGGTCTTGGATCTGACCGTTTTATTTGCTAAGAAGTATGATTTCTGCTCCAATGCAACCTTCGATGCAGAGGCTTTTGATGCAGAGGGTCTTGGGTCCACTGTGGATTGCGGCTCAGAGGTGGAGTGATTTTTCGGCGCCAACTCACTCGATTCTGAGATACTGCTCCACTCCGATAGTGTGGGAGTCTGTTTGAGAGCATGGGTCGTCTGCTGCTTTTTTCTGCGCTGAGCTGGGGCTGGCCATTTCCGATACAGCTGTTCAGTGTCAACCATTGCCCAAGGGCAGTGGTGACCCAAGTAAAGATGTTGGTCGGTCCAGACCCTTTGGGATGGCATGCTGGTGTTGAGGCTGGGGTGGCGGGCAGCACAGTACATACAGGTTATGCTGGTGTTAGGTCCTGCATCTCAAGCACAGAGCTTGGGCTGCATTCAGGAAAAAAAGAGGCCTCATCTGTTGCCAACACATGGGCCTCGTTCTGAGGCCCTTTGGATCCAAAAGGGTCAGGTGTATCCTCCACTTGGATGGAACCTCTGTAGTAGTCGAGCACGATCATGCAGTGTCTTCTTGGACCGAAAGAACTTGTAGGCCTAGCAGGAGGCTTCCTGATGGTCCAGAGAGAAGCAAAAGTTACACACCTGATGGAGATCGATGTATGGGTGCTTGGCGCGTCATTGAGAGCAGAAGGGCCTTTGGTGCACCTCTGGATGGACGTGGTGAAGATAAAGTCCACCGGAAGGTGAAGACCCATAGAGGCTGCAGCTCACTTGAGTTGCCCAAACAAAGTAGACATCACTGCAAGGATGAGAGGAACTCAGAAGAGCCGCGATCGAAAACAATACAGACTGTAAAGTTTGGAAAGAAGAAACAACCACGGTGTCAAACTGGAGCAGATGAGCACATGCCCAAACTAGATGGCGGAAGAAAACAATCTAACAACGGAGTTGATGGTTATGCGGATTCCCAGCTAGAGGAGGAGTCACTTGACCTTGTGACTCGAAAGACTTCCTTCAAAGGAAAAATAAATTGCACACATCCAAGATCCACTCTAGATGTTAGGTTTATGCTAAGCATGTGTTTCTACTTTTGTTCTTTAAAAATAATTCTCATCCTAAAAGAGGCAGAGTTTGCAATGTCTTAAATGCAAGCAGTTGGCAAGACAAGCATCCTCAGACTAGCACATGCGCCTTTTTTCCATACAGCAACATTCCTAAGCCAAACCTGGGAGTAAAGTACTCACATTAAAAGACCCTGCTGACTGCATACATTTTGTTAAATGTGGCAGACTGTATCGAAGGTCAGTCAGAGGTAAAATGTGGAGATTATGGTTAATGTTACGTTTTTTAACAACATTAGCTGGGAAAAAATAAAAAAAAAGATCTGTATTGTGGTTAGCCTTCTGGGAGGCCCCATTGATATCTAGACCTAATCTAAGAGTTGAAAAATATTCTGCTAAATAAGACTATCCACTGTCACAAGAGGCACTGAGGTGAGTTATAAAGCACAGTTTATAGATTTGGTTTCAATGGCAAGAGCATGAGCAGTGGAGAGAAGTGATTTGGACATATAACTTTTCTAGGAAATGCAGAGAAAAATGTAAGATATAGGGAGGATTTCGATATTAAGATATCAATTACAACACTAGGCTTGGATTGTGATTCAATTAAATTTACAAGCTTTAAGGGCTGTAGAAAGGTCATATTCTATATACCATCGGTAAATCATAATGGGTTGTATATAATTCATAAAGAAAAAACTCAGGAGGGTTCCAAGTAGAAAATTATAAGCTGGGAAGGACCAAATGTTTTATGACCTAGCCCTGAAGAAGTTTTTCACAATTGCAGAACACTTGTTGACTGAAGTGACTTTTTACACTGAGCAAACACAAACAATTACTTTAAGAAGGCCTATGTCTTTGTTGCTCAATTTGCACTATGTAGTGAAAAGGTTATGTTTTAGGATCTAAAAACCTGATATAGGAGTTTGCTGTAAGATCTTCTGCATGTGAGTGTCATAAAACAGACATCTACCGATATCAACTCGGTTTGCCTCATAAATGTACAATATAAACAAAATATATTGTTTGCTATTATACATTTTTTCCTTAACCTTTAAGAATTTAGTATATAACTCCCTACATTCAGATGTACGTTTTGGCTTTATGTATTAGTCGGTAGGGTTACCAAGTGGGTGGTGAGCAAAGTGCGATTTCTATCAGATAACCAAATATAGTAAGATGTTTTTCAAGCATTTCTATATGTCATGAGAGAAGATCTGTAAGAGAGCCACAAGTTGTTACTCCAGAGTGGTCCCTGTTATATCAGCAAGTGAGATTTTTAGGAGATGTACATCTAAGTTCAACCTCTCATCAAAATTGAACACCTTGTATGCAAGAAGAATGTTAATCCTTCAGGTACAGCAATGGCTGCATCGGAGCCAGAGCCCTTGTTGTCGCCCGGTGTCAGTCATGTATATTTAGTCAGGAGGGAATAGAATTTCCATCTGTGTTTTGCCAAGAAGAGGAAATTAATTAACACTGGTAAAAGTTTTGTGGCCTGAGAAGCCACAAGGAAAACAGATGCAGGACAGCCACTTTACAACTTATAAATTCATGCTTTGGGGCTAAAATACTATAATTGGAAGATATTACATGTTCAGCTGAATACGTTCAACCACAGTCAACCGGCAGACGTGCAGACTCTGTCCTGACAGAACATACAAGCAGTCTGGTCACTGATGCACCTGCTGTATGCAACATAGCTTATATACACTTCAGAAGCCCAGGGTATGACCCCATAACAAAAAACTATAGTGCTGACCACGGAACAACCCCTCCTACAAGGATGACAGTAGCAGTAAGGAGTTTTCCAGACTATCTGGAGAGATGTGCATGGGAAGTGCCCCATCCTTTACAAATAACAGGTCGCAGTGCATAAACACTGAAGTCTCCGAAGGGTCTGTGTGTTCTGATGACATGACCTCCAAACACCCCAAAAAAACCTTTTTATGCAAGGCACAACTAAAAAAAAAAGTACTATAGATTTAAATAACTAAATACAGCTCAAGTAAGCGTGGAAGTAAAATTAGGTACAACTGATGCTTTCCTTACCAAGAAAGAGACCCAATCAGAAGTAGAATGAGGGACCTGCGCATGCAAAAACAAAAACACTCACAATTCCGATTGTCTAGTTAACAGGCGTCCTTCCTTGCCAGGACATGATCCCTGCAACAGTAAACTGTACCACTCATCCCTTGCCAACCACTCCTATAATAGGATGACTAAAATAATCAGAGACAAAATACTCAGTTACAGAAAAGATGCTTGGAACACATTCATAAATAAGAGGCCTTCCAAGTAAGAAAACCCTAGTCTCTGAAGGGTCTATGTGTTAAGGTGATTCTAGGTGTAGTAGACTGTGAGGCTTAAGGGTAAATCTACATGGATAAATGCCTTTGCCAATTATGGATATAAAGTTTCATCATTACTGGTTTCCCCTTTTATTCTGTTATAAAACTAAATATGAAGTAACCAGAAATATATGTTTTTGGTTTTGTTCTAGCCTCTGTGTCCGAATGTGTTGAATATCTTCTGCCTATTTGTCTTGTGCTGTTGTGTAACTGTTTCTTCTTTAAACAAATGAATGAAGTGTTGTGTCTCAGAATTAGTCTAGGATAGTGTTAAGTTATTATGTACACCTTACCTAGAATGTACAATCAATGTAATGTAGTTAGTTTTCAAACACAGACTGGCTATTGCTTGAAACACATTGATCTTTTCGTGCACTGAGTAAAGTAGAAATCTTTACTCTTTCATCCAACCGCATCCACTGATACCTGATGTACTAAACCAGTAACACAGAAGGACAAAGAACAAGAGGGCACTGTTCACCTACTGCACTTTGAATTCTACACAATAAAATGTACATTTTGAAAAGAATGACCTGAATGGACTCCTCTACAACTTACCATCTTGAAAGGTATCATTGATCCCAATCATAGCTTGGAAGGGTGTTGTTATTTTAGCTCCTTCAGCTGAGCTGAGGAATACAACAAACGTCTCAAGTCCTTCGATCACCGGGTACTGTATATCATCCAAAATTGTCAAAGTGCAAAACTACAATGAATAGGAAATGTCTATCAATAGAAAGGTTAAGAGTTCAGATGAAAATGTATGAGTAGCATGTAGAATCTAATCATGATGGCAAGGCAAAAAACAAGCTTTTTTTTTTTTTTTTTTTTAAACACAATATATTAGTTGCTGTCATTTTCCATTGCAGAGCAAAATATATATTTGTATACTAGTAATTACTGATAGTTTAGGTAATTAAATTACAACAAATGAATGTGACAATTAATGTTTGAGACTTAACACAACAAGCTGTGCTCCTACTTATTTGATGCCATGCTCTGTTCCCTTTGAATAGGGGAGCATTTACTGCTAAAAAGCAACAGTCTCTTGGATAATGGTACCACTGAGGGACCCTGTTTGAAAGGGGGGGGGGGGTTAATGGGTTACTCCACCCCAAATCTGGTGGCTAAGGCTGTTTCCCACTTTGCCATTGGTGTGTCCCTCATACTGTTTTTAAGGAAATGTCTTAAGGTGACCCCCAAATGTTCGACTGATGCTGGTGTCTCCAATTAGAAGTGGCTAACTAACCTGTAAATCCCTTGTATATGATATCCTGGCACCCAAGGCATGTATGTTAGAGGGGTACCCCAGGGCTTGAAGCACTGGTTGTGCCACTCTGGAGGACCCCCAGTTAAGACCAGTCCACCATTGCCGACTGGTAGAGCAGTTCAGCACTGCAAGCCCAACTTTGCTGTTAAAAGCAATGGCAAAGCCACCACTTCCCCAGTAATCAGTGAAATTCACCCCTTTGGCAGGCCTACTAAGTACTAAAGGCAGGCTGCAACATATGGCCCATGCAAGACACGTACTTTGCATGTCCTGATAGTAAAACATGTAAAACTACAGTTTTTATTGTGGAAAGTCTTGATTGAGCAATTGGCAAGTACAGGGTTACATGCAGATCTCCCAGCTGTGCTAAATCCTGAACGGTTTGGCCAAAGAAGGCACTCCAAGGTATCAACCAATTCATTACTGTAGGAAGTTGGCTCTGTATGTACTATTTCAAAGAAAGAAATAGCATGCACAGAGTCCAAGGGTTCCCCTTAGAGGTAAGATAGTGGCAAAAAGAGATAATTCTTATGTTCTATTTTGTGGTAGTGTGGTCGAGCAGTAGGCTTATCAGAGGGTAGTGTTAAGCATTTGGTGTACACACAGGCAATAAATGACAAACACACACTCAGACAATTCCAGGCCAATAGGTTTTTGTATAGAAAAATATCTTTTCTTAGAATATCTTAAGAACCACAGGTTCAAGATTTACAAACAATACTTTAAATGAAAGGTATTTCACTTACGAACTTTGAATTAGCAAAATAGCATATACAGTTTCCACACAAATGGCAATAAGCTATTTTAAAACTGGACACAGTGCAA
Source organism: Pleurodeles waltl (assembly GCF_031143425.1). Classification (NCBI taxonomy): domain Eukaryota; kingdom Metazoa; phylum Chordata; class Amphibia; order Caudata; family Salamandridae; genus Pleurodeles; species Pleurodeles waltl. The sequence continues at coordinate 117,513,145 of NC_090437.1, forward strand.
TTTTCAACAGTTCCTGGGGGAGGTAAGTGTTTGTTAGTTTTTGCAGGTAAGTAAACCACCTACAGGGTTCAAAGTTGAGTCCAAGGCAGCCCACCGCTGGGGGTTCAGGGCAACCCCAAACTTACCACACCAGCAGCTCAGGGCCGGTCAGGTGCAGAGGTCAAAGTGGTGCCCAAAACACATAGGCTTCAATGGAGAGGGGGGTGCCCCGGTTCCAGTCTGCCAGCAGGTAAGTACCCGCGTCTTCGGAGGGCAGACCAGGGGGGGTTTTGTAGGGCACCGGGGAGGGGGGGGGGGGGGGGGGGGAAGGGGGAGGGAGACACAAGTCAGCACAAAAAGTACACCCTCATCGGCACAGGGGCGGCCGGGTGCAGAGTGCAAAAAGGCGTCGGGTTTGCAATGGAGTTCAATGGGAGACCCAGGAGTCTCTTCAGAAAAGCAGGCAGGCAAGGGGAGGGCTCCTCGGGGTAGCCACCACCTTCGCAAGAGAGGGCCACCTAGGGGTCGCTCCTGCACTGGAGGTCGGATCCTTCAGGTCCTGGGGGCTGTGGGTGCAGTGTCCTTACCAGACGTCAGGGTCTTAGAAGCAGGCAGTCGCAGTCAGGGGGAGCCTCTGGATTCCCTCTGCAGACGTTGCTGTGGGGGCTCAGGGGGGTCAACTCTGGCTACTCACGGGCTCGCAGTCGCCGGGGAGTCCTCCCTGTAGTGGTTCTCCACAAGTCGAGCCGGGGGCGCCGGGTGCAGAGCGCAAAGTCTCACGCTTCGGTGGGAAACGTGTGTTCTTTCAAAGTTGCTTCTTTGTTGCAAAGATGTTTCTTTGCTGTCCTCTGGAGTTCTTGGTCCTTTTAGAAGCAGGGTAGTCCTCTGAGGCTTCAGAGGTCACTGGACCCTGTGGAACGCGTTGCTGTTGCAGTTTTTCTTGAAGTGGGGAGACAGGCCGGTAGAGATGGGGCCAAAGCAGTTGGTGTCTCCGTCTTCTCTGCAGGGCTTTCAGGTCAGCAGTCCTTCGTCTTCAGGTTGCAGGAATCTAGTTTCCTAGGTTCTGGGGAGCCCCCAAATAATGAATTTAGGGGTGTGTTTAGGTATGGGAGGGCAGTAGCCAATGGCTACTGTTCTTGAGGGTGGCTACACCCTGTTTGTGCCTCCTCCCTGAGGGGGGGGGGGGGGCACATCCCTATTCCTATTGGGGGAATCCTCCAAAATCAAGATGGAGGATTTCTAAAGGCAGGGGTCACCTCAGCTCAGGACACCTTAAGGGCTGTCCTGACTGGTGGGTGACTCCTCCTTGTTTTTCTCATTATCTCTCCTGGACTTGCCGCCAAAAGTAGGGGCTGTGTCCAGGGGGCGGGCATCTCCACTAGCTGGAGTGCCCTGGAGCATTGTAACAGGAAGCCTGAGCCTTTGAGGCTCACTGCTAGGTGTTACAGTTCCTGCAGGGGGAGGTGTGAAGCACCTCCACCCAGAGTAGGCTTTTGTTTCTGTCCTCAGAGAGCACAAAGGCCCTCACCACATGGGTGTAGGAGGCTGGACTGGCTTGTAGTGAGTACCAAGGGGTACTTGCACCTTGCACCAGGCCCAGTTATCCCTTATTAGTGTATAGGGTGTCTAGCAGCATAGGCTGATAGATAATGGTAGCTTAGCAGAGCAGCTTAGGCTGTACTAGGAGACGAGTGAAGCCCCTACAGTACCACTAGTGTCACTTGCACAATATCATAAGAAAACACAATACACAGATATACTAAAAATAAAGGTACTTTATTTTTATGACAATATGCCAAAGTATCTCAGAGTGTACCCTCAGTATGAGGATAGCAAATATACACAAGATATATGTACACAATACCAAAAATATGCAGTATAGTCTTAGAAAACAGTGCAAACAATGTATAGTTACAATAGGATGCAATGGGGACACATAGGGATAGGGGCAACACAAACCATATACTCCAAAAGTGGAATGCGAACCACGAATGGACCCCAAACCTATGTGACCTTGTAGAGGGTCGCTGGGACTATTAGAAAATAGTTAGGGTTAGAAAAAAAGCCCACCCCAAGACCCTGAAAAGTGAGTGCAAAGTGCACTAAAGTTCCCCAAAGGACATAGAAGTCGTGATAGGGGAATTCTGCAGGAAAGACACAAACCAGCAATGCAACAACGATGGATTTCCAGTCGAGGGTACCTGTGGAACAAGGGGACCAAGTCCAAAAGTCACAAGCAAGTCTGAGATGGGCAGATGCCCAGGAAATGCCAGCTGTGGGTGCAAAGAAGCTGCTACTGGACAGTAGAAGCTTCGGTTTCTGCAGGAACGACAAGGGCTAGAGACTTCCCCTTTGGAGGACGGATCCCTCACGCCGTGGAGAGTCGTGCAGAAGTGTTTTCCCACCGAAAGACCGCCAACAAGCCTTGCTAGCTGCAAATCGTGCGGTTAGTGATTTTGGATGCTGCTGTGGCCCAGGAGGGACTAGGATGTCGCCAATTGCGTCAGGGGACAGAGGGGACGTCGAGCAAGACAAGGAGCCCTCTCCGCAGCAGGCAGCACCCGCAGAAGTGCCAGAAACAGGCACTACGAGGATGCATGAAACGGTGCTCACCCGAAGTCGCACAAAGGAGTCCCACGTCGCCGGAGACCAACTTAGAAAGTCGTGCAATGCAGGTTAGAGTGCCGTGGACCCAGGCTTGGCTGTGCACAAAGGATTTCCGCCGGAAGTGCACAGGGGCCGGAGTAGCTGCAAAAGTCGCGGTTCCCAGCAATGCAGTCTGGCGTGGGGAGGCAAGGACTTACCTCCACCAAACTTGGACTGAAGAGTCACTGGACTGTGGGAGTCACTAGGACAGAGTTGCTGGATTCAAGGGACCTCGCTCGTCGTGCTGAGAGGAGACCCAAGGGACCGGTAATGCAGTTCTTTGGTGCCTGCGGTTGCAGGGGGAAGATTCCGTCGACCCACGGGAGATTTCTTCGGAGCTTCTAGTGCAGAGAGGAGGCAGACTACCCCCACAGCATGCACCACCAGGAAAACAGTCGAGAAGGCGGCAGGATCAGCGTTACAGAGTTGCAGTAGTCGTCTTTGCTACTTTGTTGCAGTTTTGCAGGCTTCCAGCGCGATCAGCAGTCGATTCCTTAGCAGAAGGTGAAGAGAGAGATGCAGAGGAACTCTGATGAGCTCTTGCATTCGTTATCTAAGGAATTCCCCAAAGCAGAGACCCTAAATAGCCAGAAAAGAGGGGTTGGCTACTTAGGAGAGAGGATAGGCTAGCAACACCTGAAGGGGCCTATCAGAAGGAGTCTCTGACGTCACCTGCTGGCCCTGGCCACTCAGAGCAGTCCAGTGTGCCAGCAGCACCTCTGTTTCCAAGATGGCAGAGGTCTGGAGCACACTGGAGGAGCTCTGGGCACCTCCCAGGGGAGGTGCAGGTCAGGGGAGTGGTCACTCCCCTTTCCTTTGTCCAGTTTCGCGCCAGAAGAGGCCTGAGGGGTCCCTGAACCGGTGTAGACTGGCTTATGCAGAAATGGGCACTATCTGTGCCCATGAAAGCATTTCCAGAGGCTGGGGGAGGCTACTCCTCCCCTGCCTTAACACCTTTTTCCAAAGGAAGAGGGTGTAACACCCTCTCTCTGAGGAAGTCCTTTGTTCTGCCATCCTGGGCCAGGCCTGACTGGACCCCAGGAGAGCAGAAACCTGTCTGAGGGGTTGGCAGCAGCAGCAGCTGCAGTGAAACCCCTGAAAAGGCAGAAGGTGAAGAGAGAGATGCAGAGGAACTCGGATGAGCTCTTGCATTCGTTATCTAGAGAATCCCCAGAGACAGAGACCCTAAATAGCCAGAAAAGAGGGTTTGGCTACCTAGGAGAGAGGATAGACTAGCAACACCTGAAGGAGCCTATCAGAAGGAGTCTCTGACGTCACCTGATGGCACTGGCCACTCAGAGCAGTCCAGTGTGCCAGCAGCACCTCTGTTTCCAAGATGGCAGAAGTCTGGAGCACACTGGAGGAGCTCTGGACAACTCCCAGGGGAGGTGCAGGTCAGGGGAGTGGTCACTCCCCTTTCCTTTGTCCAGTTTCGCGCCAGAGCAGGGCTAAGGGGTCCCTGAACCGGTGTAGACTGGCTTATGCAGAAATGGGCACCAAATGTGCCCATGAAAGCATTTCCAGAGGCTGGGGGAGGCTACCCCTTCCCCTGCCTTCACACCATTTTCCAAAGGGAGAGGGTTTAACACCCTCTCTCAGAGGAAGTCCTTTGTTCTGCCATCCTGGGACAAGCCTGGCTGGGCCCCAGGAGGGCAGAAACCTGTCTGAGGGGTTGGCAGCAGCAGCAGCTGCAGTGAAACCCCAGGAAAGGCAGTTTTGGCAGTACCAGGGTCTGTGCTACAGACCACTGGGATCATGGGATTGTGCCAACTATGCCAGGATGGCATAGAGGGGGCAATTTCATGATCATAGACATGTTACATGGCCATATTCGGAGTCACCATTGTGAAGCTACATATAGGTAGTGACCTATATGTAGTGCACGCGTGTAATGGTGTCCCTGCACTCACAAAGTCCGGGGAATTGGCCCTGAACAATGTGGGGGCACCTTGGCTAGTGCCAGGGTGCCCTCACACTAAGTAACTTTGCACCTAACCTTTACCAGGTAAAGGTTAGACATATAGGTGACTTATAAGTTACTTAAGTGCAGTGTAAAATGGCTGTGAAATAACGTGGACGTTATTTCACTCAGGTGCTCCCTATGGGTGGCAAAAGAAATGCTGCAGCCCATAGGGATCTCCTGGAACCCCAATACCCTGGGTACCTCAGTACCATATACTAGGGAATTATAAGGGTGTTCCAGTAAGCCAATGTAAATTGGTAAAATTGGTCACTAGCGTGTTAGTGACAATTTGAAAGAAATGAGAGAGCATAACCACTGAGGTTCTGGATAGCAGAGCCTCAGTGAGACAGTTAGTCACTACACAGGTAACACATTCAGGCACACTTATGAGCACTGGGGCCCTGGCTGGCAGGGTCCCAGTGACACATACAACTAAAACAACATATATACAGTGAAAAATGGGGGTAACATGACAGGCAAGATGGTAATTTCCTACAATGGGGTCAGAAACTTGTCTCTCAGCAGCAGGCTGGCACAGACCAGTCAGTCCTGCACTGAACAATTGGGTAAAATACAGGGGGCATCTCTAAGATGCCCTCTGTGTGCATTTTTTAATAAGTCCAACACTGGCATCAGTGTGGGTTTATAATTCTGAGAAGTTTGATACCAAACTTCCCAGTATTCAGTGTAGCCATTATGGAGCTGTGGAGTTCGTTTTTGAGAGACTCAGACCATATATTCTTATGGCTACCCTGCACTTACAATGTCTAAGGTTTTGCTTAGACACTGTAGGGGCATATTGCTCATGCACCTATGCCCTCACCTGTGGTATGGTGCACCCTGCCTTAGGGCTGTAAGGCCTGCTAGAGGGGTGACTTACCTATGCCACAGGCAGTGTGAGGTTGGCATGGCACCCTGAGGGGAGTGCCATGTCGACTTCATCATTTTCTCCCCACCAGCACACACAAGCTGGCAAGCAGTGTGTCTGTGCTGAGTGAGGGGTCCCAAGGGTGGCATAAGACATACTTAGAGACCTTCCCTGGCATCAGGGCACTTGGTGCCAGGGGTACCAGTTACAAGGGACTTATCTGGGTGCCAGGGTTTTGCCAATTGTGGAGACAATGGTACATTTTAGGTGAAAGAACACTGGTGCTGGGGCCTGGTTAGCAGGGTCCCAGCACACTTCTCACTCAAGTCAGCATCAGTATCAGGCAAAAAGTGGGGGGTAATTGCAACAGGGAGCCATTTCCTTACAATTACATTAAGCCAGACTTAACAAACCTGCCACTTTGTTGCCTTTAAAACTCCTGTGCCTTCCCGGGAGCACATGCAGCCTGTTCCACAACTCAGTGTTCTGCCCGCCGGGGTGTGTTTACCTCAGGAAGAAGAAAAATGTGCGACTGCAGGCGAGAAAGGTGTTACTTCCCTGCCACGGGAAGCCATTTAGGTGTTAGCCTCAAAAGGCAGGCTTCAAAGAAGAAGTCTTTGAAGGGCAGATGTTTCACACTAGGGAGAAGGCCTACCCCATTGTTTAGGCAAACTGGCATGGGGAACAGAAAGGGGGAAACCAGTTGCCAAACCGGTTTCTCCAGGGGCACGCAAGCACTGAGGTAAACACACCCTAGAGTGGGTTAGTGAGGTTTGAACACCGAGAAAGGGGTCTTGCTATCTTGGAAGTGAGCAGAATGGTGCATCATGGTGTCACGTAGGCTCTCATTATCCTGAGACTACTGGACTTGGGCAGCAGAATCACTTGCACTGTGGGGGACTGAGTCTGAACCCACTACAGGCGACACCCGTCTGCCTAATCCAGGTTTTGTTCCAGCTAACTAGCAGTGGCCCAAGAGCACGGATGATTGGGCAATGGAGCACATGACACAATTGACTCCTCAGGGAAATCGTGATCACTCAGATCTCATCCGTTTCTCTCAGTTACATTAGTCTCACATATTGTAGGAGGCTGGACTGGCTTGTAGTGAGTACCAAGGGGTACTTGCACCTTGCACCAGGCCCAGTTATCCCTTATTAGTGTATAGGGTGTCTAGCAGCTTAGGCTGATAGATAATGGTAGCTTAGCAGAGCAGCTTAGGCTGAACTAGGAGACGTGTGAAGCTACTACAGTACCACTTAGTGTCATATGCACAATATCATAAGAAAACACAATACACAGTTATACTAAAAATAAAGGTACTTTATTTTTATGACAATATGCCAAAGTATCTTAGAGTGTACCCTCAGTGAGAGGATAGGAAATATACACAAGATATATATACACAATAGCAAAAATATGCAGTATAGTCTTAGAAAACAGTGCAAACAATGTATAGTTACAATAGGATGCAATGGGGAAACATAGGGATAGGGGCAACACAAACCATATACTCCAGAAGTGGAATGCGAACCACGAATGGACCCCAAACCTATGTGACCTTGTAGAGGGTCGCTGGGACTATTAGAAAATAGTGAGAGTTAGCAAAATAACCCTCCCCAAGACCCTGAAAAGTGAGTGCAAAGTGCACCAAAGTTCCCCTAAGGACAAAATAGTCGTGTTAGAGGGAGAATGCAAGGAAAACACAAATCAGCAATGCAACAACGATGGATTCCTGTCTGAGGGTACCTGTGGAACAAGGGGACCAAGTCCAAAAGTCACAAGCAGCTCGGAGATGGGCAGATGCCCAAGAAATGCCAGCGGTTGGTGCAAAGAAGCTCTTACTAGGCTGAAGAACTGTGAATACTGCAGGAACGACAAGGGCTAGAGGCTTCCCGTTTGGAGGATGGATCCCCCACGCCTTGGAGAGTCGTGCAGAAGTGTTTTCCCGCCGGATGGACGCCAACAAGCCTTGCTACACGCAAATCGTGCGTTTGGCGTTTTTGGACGCTGCTGGGGCCCAGGAGGGACCAGGAGGTCGCAAATTGGACCTGCAGAGAGAGGGGACGTCGAGCAAGACAAAGAGCCCTCACTGAAGCAGGTAGCACCCGGAGAAGTGCCAGAAACAGGCACTACGAGGATGCGTGAAACGGTGCTCGCCGAAGTTGCACAAAGGAGTCCCACGTCGCCGGAGACCAACTTAGAAAGTCGTGCAATGCAGGTTAGAGTGCCGTGGACCCAGGCTTGGCTGTGCACGAAGGATTTCCGCCGGAAGTGCACAGGGGCCGGAGAAGCTTGCAAAGTCGCGGTTCCCAGCAATGCAGCCCAGCGAGGTGAGGCAAGGACTTACCTCCACCAAACTTGGGCTGAAGAGTCACTGGACTGTGGGGGTCACTTGGACGGTGTCGCTGGATTCGAGGGACCTCGCTCGTCGTGCTGAGAGGAGACCCAAGGGACCGGAGATGCAGCTTTTTGGTGCCTGCGGTTGCAGGGGGAAGATTCCGTCGACCCACGGGAGATTTCTTCGGAGCTTCTGGTGCAGAGAGGAGGCAGACTACCCCCACAGCATGCACAAGCAGGAAAACAGTCGAGAAGGCGGCAGGATCAGCGTTACAGAGTTGCAGTAGTCGTCTTTGCTACTATGTTGCAGGTTTGCAGGCTTCCAGCGCGGTCAGCGGTCGATTCCTTATCAGAAGGTGAAGAGGGAGATGCAGAGGAACTCGGCTGAGCTCATGCATTCGTTATCTAAAGTTTCCCCAGAGACAGAGACCCTAAATAGCCAGAAAAGAGGGTTTGGCTACCTAGGAGAGAGGAAAGGCTACTAACACCTGAAGGAGCCTATCACAAGGAGTCTCTGACGTCACCTGGTGGCACTGGCCACTCAGAGCAGTCCAGTGTGCCAGCAGCACCTCTGTTTCCAAGATGGCAGAGGTCTGGAGCACACTGGAGGAGCTCTGGACACCTCCCAGGGGAGGTGCAGGTCAGGGGAGTGGTCACTCCCCTTTCCTTTGTCCAGTTTCGCGCCAGAGCAGGGGCTAAGGGGTCCCTGAACCGGTGTAGACTGGCTTATGCAGAATTGGGCACCTCTGTGCCCAACAAAGCATTTCCAGAGGCTGGGGGAGGCTACTCCTCCCCTGCCTTCACACCATTTTCCAAAGGGAGAGGGTGTCACACCCTCTCTCAGAGGAAGTTCTTTGTTCTGCCATCCTGGGCCAGGCCTGGCTGGACCCCAGGAGGGCAGATGCCTGTCTGAGGGGTTGGCAGCAGCAGCAGCTGCAGAGAAACCCCAGGAAGGGCAGTCTGGCAGTACCAGGGTCTGTGCTACAGACCACTGGGATCATGGAATTGTACCAACAATGCCAGGATGGCATAGAGGGGGCAATTCCATGATCATAGACATGTTACATGGCCATATTCGGAGTTACCATGGTGAAGCTACATATAGGTAGTGTAAAGAAATGGCTCCCTGTTGCAGTTACCCCCCACTTTTTGCCTGATACTGATGCTGACTTGACTGAGAAGTGTGCTGGGACCCTGCTAACCAGGCCCCAGCACCAGTGTTCCTTCACCTAAAATGTACCATTGTATCCACAATTGGCACACCCTGGCATTCAGATAAGTCCCTTGTAACTGGTACTTCTAGTACCAAGGGCCCTGATGCCAAGGAAGGTCTCTAAGGGCTGCAGCATGTCTTATGCCACCCTGGAGACCTCTCACTCAGCACAGACACACTGCTTGCCAGCTTGTGTGTGCTAGTGAGGACAAAACGAGTAAGTCGACATGGCACTCCCCTCAGGGTGCCATGCCAGCCTCTCACTGCCTATGCAGTATAGGTAAGACACCCCTCTAGCAGGCCTTACAGCCCTAAGGCAGGGTGCACTATACCATAGGTGAGGGTACCAGTGCATGAGCATGGTACCCCTACAGTGTCTAAACAAAACCTTAGACATTGTAAGTGCAGGGTAGCCATAAGAGTATATGGTCTGGGAGTCTGTCAAACACGAACTCCACAGCACCATAATGGCTACACTGAAAACTGGGAAGTTTGGTATCAAACTTCTCAGCACAATAAATGCACACTGATGCCAGTGTACATTTTATTGTAAAATACACCACAGAGGGCACCTTAGAGGTGCCCCCTGAAACTTAACCAACTATCTGTGTAGGCTGACTGGTTCCAGCAGCCTGCCACACTAGAGACATGTTGCTGGCCCCATGGGGAGAGTGCCTTTGTCACTCTGAGGCCAGTAACAAAGCCTGCACTGGGTGGAGATGCTAACACCTCCCCCAGGCAGGAACTGTGACACCTGGCGGTGAGCCTCAAAGGCTCCCCCCTTTGTCACAGCCCAGCAGGGCACTCCAGCTTAGTGGAGTTGCCCGCCCCCTCCGGCCACGGCCCCCACTTTTGGCGGCAAGGCTGGAGGGAACAAAGAAAGCAACAAGGAGGAGTCACTGGCCAGTCAGGACAGCCCCTAAGGTGTCCTGAGCTGAAGTGACTCTAACTTTTAGAAATCCTCCATCTTGCAGATGGAGGATTCCCCCAATAGGGTTAGGATTGTGACCCCCTCCCCTTGGGAGGAGGCACAAAGAGGGTGTACCCACCCTCAGGGCTAGTAGCCATTGGCTACTAACCCCCCAGACCTAAACACGCCCTTAAATTTAGTATTTAAGGGCTACCCTGAACCCTAGAAAATTAGATTCCTGCAACTACAAGAAGAAGGACTGCCTAGCTGAAAAACCCCTGCAGAGGAAGACCAGAAGACGACAACTGCCTTGGCTCCAGAAACTCACCGGCCTGTCTCCTGCCTTCCAAAGATCCTGCTCCAGCGACGCCTTCCAAAGGGACCAGCGACCTCGACATCCTCTGAGGACTGCCCCTGCTTCGAAAAGACAAGAAACTCCCGAGGACAGCGGACCTGCTCCAAGAAAAGCTGCAACTTTGTTTCCAGCAGCTTTAAAGAACCCTGCAAGCTCCCCGCAAGAAGCGTGAGACTTGCAACACTGCACCCGGCGACCCCGACTCGGCTGGTGGAGATCCGACACCTCAGGAGGGACCCCAGGACTACTCTGATACTGTGAGTACCAAAACCTGTCCCCCCTGAGCCCCCACAGCGCCGCCTGCAGAGGGAATCCCGAGGCTTCCCCTGACCGCGACTCTTTGAACCTAAAGTCCCGACGCCTGGGAGAGACCCTGCACCCGCAGCCCCCAGGACCTGAAGGACCGGACTTTCACTGGAGAAGTGACCCCCAGGAGTCCCTCTCCCTTGCCCAAGTGGAGGTTTCCCCGAGGAATCCCCCCCTTGCCTGCCTGCAGCGCTGAAGAGATCCCGAGATCTCTCATAGACTAACATTGCGAACCCGACGCCTGTTCCTACACTGCACCCGGCCGCCCCCGCGCTGCTGAGGGTGAAATTTCTGTGTGGACTTGTGTCCCCCCCGGTGCCCTACAAAACCCCCCTGGTCTGCCCTCCGAAGACGCGGGTACTTACCTGCAAGCAGACCGGAACCGGGGCACCCCCTTCTCTCCATTCTAGCCTATGTGTTTTGGGCACCACTTTGAACTCTGCACCTGACCGGCCCTGAGCTGCTGGTGTGGTGACTTTGGGGTTGCTCTGAACCCCCAACGGTGGGCTACCTTGGACCAAGAACTGAACCCTGTAAGTGTCCTACTTACCTGGTAAAACTAACAAAAACTTACCTCCCCCAGGAACTGTGAAAATTGCACTAAGTGTCCACTTTTAAAACAGCTATTTGTCAATAACTTGAAAAGTATACATGCAATTTTGATGATTTGAAGTTCCTAAAGTACTTACCTGCAATACCTTTCGAATGAGATATTACATGTAGAATTTGAACCTGTGGTTCTTAAAATAAACTAAGAAAAGATATTTTTCTATATAAAAACCTATTGGCTGGATTTGTCTCTGAGTGTGTGTACCTCATTTATTGTCTTGTGTATGTACAACAAATGCTTAACACTACTCCTTGGATAAGCCTACTGCTCGACCACACTACCACAAAATAGAGCATTAGTATTATCTATTTTTACCACTATTTTACCTCTAAGGGGAACCCTTGGACTCTGTGCATGCTATTCCTTACTTTGAAATAGCACATACAGAGCCAACTTCCTACATTGGTGGCAGCGGTGGGATACAAGACTTTGCATTTGCTGGACTACTCAGCCAATACCTGATCACACGACAAATTCCAAAATTGTCATTAGAAATTGATTTTTGCAATTTGAAAAGTTTTCTAAATTCTTAAAAGTCCTGCTAGGGCCTTGTGTGTTAAGTCCCTGTTTAGCATTTCTTTTAGAGTTTAAAAGTTTGTAAAAGTTTGAATTAGATTCTAGAACCAGTTGTAGATTCTTAAAAAGTATTCCAACTTTTAGAAGCAAAATGTCTAGCACAGATGTGACTGTGGTGGAACTCGACACCACACCTTACCTCCATCTTAAGATGAGGGAGCTAAGGTCACTCTGTAAAATAAAGAAAATAACAATGGGCCCCAAACCTACCAAAATACAGCTCCAGGAGCTTTTGGCAGAGTTTGAAAAGGCCAACCCCTCTGAGGGTGGCAACTCAGAGGAAGAGGATAGTGACTTGGAGGACAATTCCCCCCTACCAGTCCTATCTAGGGAGAACAGGGTCCCTCAAACCCTGACTCCAAAAATAATAGTCAGAGATGCTGGTTCCCTCACAGGAGAGACCAACACCTCTGAAATCACTGAGGATAACCCCAGTGAAGAGGACATCCAGTTAGCCAGGATGGCCAAAAGATTGGCTTTGGAAAGACAGATCCTAGCCATAGAGAGGGAAAGACAAGAGATGGGCCTAGGACCCATCAATGGTGGCAGCAACTTAAATAGGGTCAGAGATTCTCCTGACATCCTAAAAATCCCCAAAGGGATTGTAACAAAATATGAAGATGGTGATGACATCACCAAATGGTTCACAGCTTTTGAGAGGGCTTGTGTAACCAGAAAAGTAAACAGATCTCACTGGGGTGCTCTCCTTTGGGAAATGTTCACTGGAAAGTGTAGGGATAGACTCCTCACACTCTCTGGAAAAGATGCAGAATCTTATGACCTCATGAAGGGTACCCTGATTGAGGGCTTTGGATTCTCCACTGAGGAGTATAGAATTAGATTCAGGGGGGCTCAAAAATCCTCGAGCCAGACCTGGGTTGATTTTGTAGACTACTCAGTAAAAACACTAGATGGTTGGTTAACTGGAAATGAAGTGTGTGACTATGTTGGGCTTTATAATTTGTTTATGAAAGAACACATTTTAAGTAACTGCTTCAATGAAAAGTTGCATCAGTATCTGGTAGACCTAGGTCCAATTTCTCCCCAAGAATTGGGAAAGAAGGCAGACCACTGGGTCAAGACTAGGGTAACCAAAACTTCCACTGGGGGTGACCAAAAGAAAGGGGTTACAAAAACTCCCCAGGAGAAAGTGGGTAACACTAGAAACAAAGAAAAAGAGTCCTCTGTAGGCCCCCAAAAACCAGAACAGGTGGGTGGGCCCCAGGACACAACCCAAAACAAAGGTGGGTACCAGGGTAAGAACTGGGATGCCACTAAGGCATGGTGCCACAACTGTAAACAGTCTGGGCACCACACCAAGGACACTTCTTGTCCCAAAAACAAACCCCAGAACAAAATTCCTGGGGTAACCAGTGTAGCCATGGGAGATGACTCCTCAGATGAGGAGGTCTTCCTAGCCTTCAACTGGAAACGGGGCCCAACAGGTGAGTTGGAGATTCCAGAGGGAAGCAGACACTTCCACCACCTACTGGTGAATGGAATCCCAACCACTGCCCTGAGAGACACTTGTGCCAGTCACACTATTGTGCATGACAGGCTGGTGCTCTCAAACCAGTACATCCCAGGTGAGACTGCCAGGGTAAGAGTTAGCCTAGACAGGGTCACTAAGAGGCCTGTGGCTTTAGTGCCCATAGAAGTGGGTGGCACTCTTAGCTGGAGAAGGGTAGTAGTCAGTACAGACCTCCCCCTTGATTGTCTCCTTGGAAACGACTACCCAGAGGTTAGTCAGAGCTCAAGAGAGGAACTGGTCCCGTGCCAGTCCTCTCCCAAGGATTCTGGAAGTCCTGCCTCTGCAGTAAATGCAAGCAGGCCCCAGAAGAAGAAGAAAAGAAAACAGAGTAGGAAGGGTGGACAACCTTTAGCCAAGGTTACAGCAAGCCAAGGAGATTCTGCTCCAGTAGGGGAGAACTCCAAAAATGGCCCTGATAAAGTCCAACCTGACCCACAAGAAGTCCTGGCTAGTCAGGCAACTGTTAAACCTGAGTGGGTGGCTCCTCAGCTAACAGAAGAAAGAGTGGAAGAAGGGTGTTTACTACAAGATGTGGTAACCCCCCACTCCAATACAGCAGACAGGCAACCTGAACCCAAAGAAGCCTGTAACTTAGCCCCTTCCCTTTTAGGTGAAGAGCTAAAGGTGTGGTTCTGGGCACTGACAGCTGTCAGTGGCCTCTGCTGGGTGTTAGCCTTTATGGCTGCACTATCCTTAGCATGGTGGTCTGACCCCATGCCAAATAGCAAGTTAGGCCCCCTGACCCTATTGGTCATGGTGGGGTTACTCCAGCTCTGGGTAACCTCTCTGGGTAAGCTAGGGGTAACCCTGGCCAAGATAAGGTTAGCAGAGGTGGATACCTCTAAGACCAAAATAGAAAGAATGGGTGGAGACATTGAAGAGGCAGACAAGAGGCAATTCAGACTAGGTCCTATCACTGTGGAAGTAGGTCAGTTCCCCAAAGGGAATGACCTGAACAGAAGGATGTAAGGCAGAGTAGGCCCTGCAACTAACCAGCCTATTTCTCCTACTCTTCCTCGCCTGACAGACTAGGAAGACTCTCCCAGCTTGGGCTGAGTCTCCTGGCCTGTGGGCTGGGGGGGGCTTGTGTAAAGAAATGGCTCCCTGTTGCAGTTACCCCCCACTTTTTGCCTGATACTGATGCTGACTTGACTGAGAAGTGTGCTGGGACCCTGCTAACCAGGCCCCAGCACCAGTGTTCCTTCACCTAAAATGTACCATTGTATCCACAATTGGCACACCCTGGCATTCAGATAAGTCCCTTGTAACTGGTACTTCTAGTACCAAGGGCCCTGATGCCAAGGAAGGTCTCTAAGGGCTGCAGCATGTCTTATGCCACCCTGGAGACCTCTCACTCAGCACAGACACACTGCTTGCCAGCTTGTGTGTGCTAGTGAGGACAAAACGAGTAAGTCGACATGGCACTCCCCTCAGGGTGCCATGCCAGCCTCTCACTGCCTATGCAGTATAGGTAAGACACCCCTCTAGCAGGCCTTACAGCCCTAAGGCAGGGTGCACTATACCATAGGTGAGGGTACCAGTGCATGAGCATGGTACCCCTACAGTGTCTAAACAAAACCTTAGACATTGTAAGTGCAGGGTAGCCATAAGAGTATATGGTCTGGGAGTCTGTCAAACACGAACTCCACAGCACCATAATGGCTACACTGAAAACTGGGAAGTTTGGTATCAAACTTCTCAGCACAATAAATGCACACTGATGCCAGTGTACATTTTATTGTAAAATACACCACAGAGGGCACCTTAGAGGTGCCCCCTGAAACTTAACCAACTATCTGTGTAGGCTGACTGGTTCCAGCAGCCTGCCACACTAGAGACATGTTGCTGGCCCCATGGGGAGAGTGCCTTTGTCACTCTGAGGCCAGTAACAAAGCCTGCACTGGGTGGAGATGCTAACACCTCCCCCAGGCAGGAACTGTGACACCTGGCGGTGAGCTTTAAAGGCTCCCCCCTTTGTCACAGCCCAGCAGGGCACTCCAGCTTAGTGGAGTTGCCCGCCCCCTCCGGCCACGGCCCCCACTTTTGGCGGCAAGGCTGGAGGGAACAAAGAAAGCAACAAGGAGGAGTCACTGGCCAGTCAGGACAGCCCCTAAGGTGTCCTGAGCTGAAGTGACTCTAACTTTTAGAAATCCTCCATCTTGCAGATGGAGGATTCCCCCAATAGGGTTAGGATTGTGACCCCCTCCCCTTGGGAGGAGGCACAAAGAGGGTGTACCCACCCTCAGGGCTAGTAGCCATTGGCTACTAACCCCCCAGACCTAAACACGCCCTTAAATTTAGTATTTAAGGGCTACCCTGAACCCTAGAAAATTAGATTCCTGCAACTACAAGAAGAAGGACTGCCTAGCTGAAAAACCCCTGCAGAGGAAGACCAGAAGACGACAACTGCCTTGGCTCCAGAAACTCACCGGCCTGTCTCCTGCCTTCCAAAGATCCTGCTCCAGCGACGCCTTCCAAAGGGACCAGCGACCTCGACATCCTCTGAGGACTGCCCCTGCTTCGAAAAGACAAGAAACTCCCGAGGACAGCGGACCTGCTCCAAGAAAAGCTGCAACTTTGTTTCCAGCAGCTTTAAAGAACCCTGCAAGCTCCCCGCAAGAAGCGTGAGACTTGCAACACTGCACCCGGCGACCCCGACTCGGCTGGTGGAGATCCGACACTTCAGGAGGGACCCCAGGACTACTCTGATACTGTGAGTACCAAAACCTGTCCCCCCTGAGCCCCCACAGCGCCGCCTGCAGAGGGAATCCCGAGGCTTCCCCTGACCGCGACTCTTTGAACCTAAAGTCCCGACGCCTGGGAGAGACCCTGCACCCGCAGCCCCCAGGACCTGAAGGACCGGACTTTCACTGGAGAAGTGACCCCCAGGAGTCCCTCTCCCTTGCCCAAGTGGAGGTTTCCCCGAGGAATCCCCCCCTTGCCTGCCTGCAGCGCTGAAGAGATCCCGAGATCTCTCATAGACTAACATTGCGAACCCGACGCCTGTTCCTACACTGCACCCGGCCGCCCCCGCGCTGCTGAGGGTGAAATTTCTGTGTGGACTTGTGTCCCCCCCGGTGCCCTACAAAACCCCCCTGGTCTGCCCTCCGAAGACGCGGGTACTTACCTGCAAGCAGACCGGAACCGGGGCACCCCCTTCTCTCCATTCTAGCCTATGTGTTTTGGGCACCACTTTGAACTCTGCACCTGACCGGCCCTGAGCTGCTGGTGTGGTGACTTTGGGGTTGCTCTGAACCCCCAACGGTGGGCTACCTTGGACCAAGAACTGAACCCTGTAAGTGTCCTACTTACCTGGTAAAACTAACAAAAACTTACCTCCCCCAGGAACTGTGAAAATTGCACTAAGTGTCCACTTTTAAAACAGCTATTTGTCAATAACTTGAAAAGTATACATGCAATTTTGATGATTTGAAGTTCCTAAAGTACTTACCTGCAATACCTTTCGAATGAGATATTACATGTAGAATTTGAACCTGTGGTTCTTAAAATAAACTAAGAAAAGATATTTTTCTATATAAAAACCTATTGGCTGGATTTGTCTCTGAGTGTGTGTACCTCATTTATTGTCTTGTGTATGTACAACAAATGCTTAACACTACTCCTTGGATAAGCCTACTGCTCGACCACACTACCACAAAATAGAGCATTAGTATTATCTATTTTTACCACTATTTTACCTCTAAGGGGAACCCTTGGACTCTGTGCATGCTATTCCTTACTTTGAAATAGCACATACAGAGCCAACTTCCTACAGGTAGTGACCTATATGTAGTTCACGCGTGTAATGGTGTCCCCGCACTCACAAAGTTCAGTGAATTGGCTCTGAACAATGTGGGGGCACCTTGGCTAGTGCCAGGGTGCCCTCACACTAAGTAACTTTGCACCTAACCTTTACCAGGTAAAGGTTAGACATCTAGGTGACTTATAAGTTACTTAAGTGCAGTGTAAAATGGCTGTGAAATAACGTGGACGTTATTTCACTCAGGCTGCAGTGGCAGGCCTGTGTAAGAATTGTCAGAGCTCCCTATGGGTGGCAAAAGAAATGCTGCAGCCCATAGGGATCTCCTGGAACCCCAATACCCTGGGTACCTCAGTACCATATACTAGGGGATTATAAGGGTGTTCCAGTAAGCCAATGTAAATTGGTAAAAATGGTCACTAGCCTGTCAGTGACAATTTGGAAAGAAATGAGAGAGCATAACCACTGAGGTTCTGATTAGCAGAGCCTCAGTGAGACAGTTAGTCACTACACAGGTAACACATACAGGCACACTTATGAGCACTGGGGCCCTGGGTTACCAGGGTCCCAGTGACACATACAACCAAAACAACATATATACAGTGAAAAATGGGGGTAACATGCCAGGCAAGATGGTACTTTCCTACACAACCCCCCCCCAAACGAAGGACAATAAGACTAGCCATTACCTGATGAGTCTTCATTGTCTAAGTGGAAATATCTGGAGAGTCCATCTGCATTGGAGTGGCTACTCCCAGGTCTATGTTCCACTGTATAGTCCATTCCCTGTAGGGATATGGACCACCTCAACAATTTAGGATTTTCACCTTTCATTTGTTTTAGCCAAAGTAGAGGTTTGTGGTCTGTCTGAACAATGAAGTGAGTGCCAAACAGGTATGGCCTCAACTTCTTCAGAGCCCAGACCACAGCAAAGGCCTCCCTCTCAATGGCAGACCAACGCTTTTCTCTAGGGGTCAACCTTCTACTAATAAAAGCAACAGGTTGATCCTGGCCCTCAGAATTAAGTTGTGATAGGACTGCCCCTACTCCTAATTCAGATGCATCAGTTTGGACATAGAATTTTTTAGAGTAACAAGGGCTTTTCAGGACAGGTGCAGAGCACATGGCCTGCTTCAGCTCCTCAAAAGCTTTCTGACAGTTTGCTGTCCATAATACCTTTTTAGGCATTTTCTTGGATGTGAGGTCATTAAGAGGGGCTGCAATGGAGCCATAGTTCTTAATGAACCTCCTGTAATACCCAGTGAGGCCTAGGAAGGCTCTCACCTGAGTCTGAGTGGTAGGGGGAATCCAATCAATAATAGTTTGGATTTTCCCCTGAAGTGGTGCAATCTGTTCCCCACCAACAAGGTGTCCCAGATAAACCACCTTACCCTGCCCTATCTGGCACTTTGAAGCCTTGATAGTGAGGCCTGCCTTTTGCAGGGCCTCCAAAACTTTCCAAAGGTGGACCAGGTGATCATCCCAGCTGGAGCTAAAGACAGCTATATCATCCAAATATGCTGCACTGAAAGCTTCCAGCCCTTGCAGGACTGTGTTCACCAACCTCTGAAAAGTGGCAGGTGCATTTTTCAAACCAAAAGGCATTACAGTAAACTGGTAATGTCCTCCAATGGTAGAAAATGCAGTCTTAGGTTTAGCATCTTCTGACATTTTGATCTGCCAATACCCTGCAGTCAAATCAAAAGTGCTTAGATACTTGGCAGATGCCAGTGTATCTATTAGCTCATCTGCCCTGGGTATAGGGTGAGCATCTGTTTTGGTTACCAAGTTGAGACCTCTATAGTCTACACAAAACCTCATTTCCTTCTTTCCATCTTTAGAATTGGGTTTTGGTACCAGTACCACAGGAGAAGCCCATGGACTGTCAGAGTGCTCAACCACTCCTAGTTCCAACATCTTCTGAACTTCTTGCTTTATGCAGTCCCTGACATGGTCAGGCTGCCTATAGATCTTACTTTTGACAGGTAAACTGTCTCCAGTATCTATAGTGTGCTCACACCAAGAAGTGGTGCCTGGCACAATGGAGAAGAGTTCTGAAAATTGTCCTAGGAGATTTATGCAATTATCTTTCTGCTCAGCAGTAAGACAATCAGCCAAAACTACACCTTCCACAAGAGCATCTTGTTCTGTGGAAGAGAAGAGATCAGGTAGAGGATCACTGTCTTCTTCCTGTCCCTCATCTGTTGCCATGAGCAGGGTGAGATCAGCCCTGTCATAGTAGGGTTTCAGGCGGTTGACATGGAGCACCCTAAGGGGACTCCTGGCAGTGCCTAAGTCAACCAAGTAGGTGACTTCACCCTTCTTTTCAACAATTGTGTGTGGACCACTCCATTTATCTTGGAGTGCTCTTGGGGCCACAGGCTCCAAGACCCACACTTTCTGCCCTGGTTGGTACTGAACCAAAACAGCCTTCTGATCATGCCATTGCTTCTGGAGCTCTTGGCTGGCCTGAAGGTTTTTACTGGCCTTTTTCATGTACTCAGCCATCCTTGATCTGAGGCCAAGTACATAGTCCACAATATCCTGCTTAGGAGCTTTTAAAGGTTGTTCCCAACCCTCCTTTACAAGTGTGAGTGGACCCCTAACAGGGTGTCCAAAAAGAAGTTCAAAGGGGCTGAAGCCCACTCCTTTCTGGGGTACCTCCCTGTAGGCAAAAAGGAGGCATGGTAGAAGGATATCCCATCTCCTGCGGAGTTTTTCAGGGAGTCCCATAATCATGCCTTTGAGAGTTTTATTAAATCTCTCCACCAGTCCATTTGTTTGTGGATGATAGGGTGTTGTGAACTTGTAAGTTACACCACACTCCTTCCACATGGCCTTTAAGTATGCAGACATGAAATTGCTTCCTCTGTCTGATACTACTTCCTTTGGGAAGCCCACCCTGGAAAATATTCCCAGGAGGGCCTTTGCCACTGCAGGAGCTGTAGTGGTCCTTAAAGGAATAGCTTCAGGATATCTTGTGGCATGGTCCACTACCACCAAGATAAACCTATTGCCTGAAGCAGTAGGAGGGTCAAGGGGGCCAACTATGTCAACCCCTACCCTTTCAAAGGGAACCCCAACCACAGGCAGTGGGATAAGGGGTGCCTTTGGAGTGCCACCTGTCTTGCCACTGGCTTGACAGGTTTCACAGGACTTACAAAATTCTTTTGTGTCCTCAGACATCCTAGGCCAATGAAACAGTGGTACCAATCTGTCCCAAGTTTTCATTTGACCCAGGTGCCCAGCTAAGGGAATGTCATGTGCCAGTGTTAGGAGGAACTTTCTGTACTCCTGAGGAATCACTAATCTCCTGGCAGCTCCAGGTTTAGGATCCCTATGCTCAGTGTACAAGAGGTTGTCCTCCCAGTAAACTCTGTGTGAGTCACTGACATCCCCATTAGCCTGTTTGACAGCTTGCTGTCTGAGACCCTCTAATGTGGGACAGGTTTGCTGTGCCACACTCAGCTCCTCTCTGGCAGGCCCCCCTTCACCCAAAAGCTCAGCAGTGTCTGCTTCCAGCTCCTCTGGTGTAGGTTCTGCACAGGGAGGGAATTCTTCTTCCTCAGAAGTAGAATCCACTGTAGAGGGAGGGATAGTAGGAAGTGGTTTGCTTCTACTAGCCCTAGCTTTAGGGAGCACTTGGTCCATTGTTCCAGGATCCAAGCTTCCCTGTCCTTTTTGCTTTTTGGCCTGAGCCCTTGTCAAAGCAAAAATATGCCCTGGGATGCCCAGCATTGCTGCATGGGCCTCCAACTCCACATCTGACCAAGCTGATGTCTCCAAATCGTTCCCTAATAGACAGTCTACAGGTAAATCTGAAGCTACCACAACTTTCTTTGGACCAGATACCCCCCCCCAGTTGAGATTTACAACAGCCATGGGGTGGCTTTGTGTTATGTTGTGAGCATCGGTTACTTGGTACTGGTGTCCAAGTATGTGTTGTTCAGGGTGCACCAGTTTCTCAATCACCATTGTGACACTGGCACCTGTGTCCCTGTAGGCCTGGACCTCAACACCATTTATTAGGGTTAGTTGCTTGTACTTCTCCAAGTTATGGGGGCAAGCAACCAAAGTGGCTAAGTCAATAGCCCCTTCAGAGACTAAAGTAGCCTCTGTGGTCTCCCTAATCAGACCAACCCCAACTAAATTACCAAAAGTGAGCCCAGCTACTCCCTTGGATTGGCTATTAGTAGGTTTGCTCCCACCACCACTGCTATTAGTAGGGACACTAGGTGTAGCAGTAGGGGTTGTAGTGGTAGGAGCTGTGGTGCCTTTCTTTGGACAACTGGGATCTGTTGTCCAATGGCCTTTTATCTTACATAAATAGCACCATGGTTTCTTTTCCTTGTTCTGATTAAAGGAGGATTTGGGCCCACCACCCCCACCAGAGTGTTTTTGTGGGCCTGATGAAGACTCATTTTTAGGTTTGTCCCCACCCTTGTCAGAAGACTTACCATCCTTCTTTTTGTTGCCATCTTTGTCACCCCCTGTATGAACTTTTCTGTTCACTCTTGTTCTGACCCATTTGTCTGCCTTCTTTCCCAATTCTTGGGGAGAGGTCAGATCAGAGTCCACCAAGTACTGGTGCAACAAATCAGACACACAATTATTAAGAATATGCTCTCTCAGGATCAAGTTATACAGGCTGTCATAATCAGTAACTTTACTGCCATGTAACCACCCCTCCAAGGCCTTCACTGCCTGGTCAATGAAATCAACCCAGTCTTGTGAAGACTCCTTTTTGGTATCTCTGAACTTTATCCTGTACTGTTCAGTGGTTAAGCCATAACCATCCAGGAGTGCATTCTTAAGAACTTGGAAATTGTTAGCATCATTTTCTTTTACAGTAAGGAGCCTATCCCTACCTTTTCCAGTAAATGATAGCCATAGGATAGCAGCCCACTGCTTTTGAGGGACATCCTGTACAGCACAGGCCCTCTCAAGTGCAGCAAACCACTTGTTAATGTCATCCCCCTCCTTGTAAGGGGGAACTATCTTATGCAGATTCCTGGAATCATGCTCTTTTGCAGGATGACTATGGGGAATACTGCTGCTGCCACCATGGGTATCTAAACCCATTTTCTGTCTTTCCCTCTCTATTTCTAAAGACTGTCTATCCAAATCCAGCTGTTGCTTCTTGAGCTTCAGTCTGGTTTGCTCCACTCTCAATCTATTGAGCTCCCTTTCTAACAATCTGTCATCAGGGTGGGTGGGAGGGACATTTCTAGATACAGAGGTATGATGGGAATGAACAGAAGGAGACCTGTCCCTTACAGAGGGCACCCTAACAGCTTGGCTACCAGTATAATGTGAGAGCACATCATCAGTATGATGTGATTCAACCTCTGTACCAACTATGCTAGACTGTCTAGTAATGGGCAGGCTGAGAAGTTTCTTTCCTGAACCTTTTCCTGGGGGAGTCCCTGGATCAGATTGAGAACCATTAGCTACTTTTTCTACAGATTGGGCACTTATGGCCTTATCCTGTACTCTAAGCATATTAATTAACAGTTCTAAGGAAGGATTCTTCCCTACACTCAAACCTCTCTCTATGCAGAGACTCCTTGCTCCTTTCCAGCTAAGGTGATCATATGCAAGTTTGGACAGTTCAACTTTTTGGCCTGTGCCAGACATTTTTAGAGAGAGTTAAAGTGATAGATAAAGAGAAAAAAGTTTTCAGAACTTTTTGGAAAGACAGAAAAAACTTTTTAAACTTTTAAGAACTTTTTGAAAGTTTAGAAGTACTTTTCAGCACTTAGAAAAGAGTGAAAAGAGGAAATGCAAAACTTTTTGGCTATGTGTATATACACTGACCTTGTTTTGTATATTTTTCTCTTATGAAAAGTACAATGACAAGAGTGGTAAGTAGTCTCAAAGCACTTATCCCACCACTGCACAACCAATGTAGGAGGCTGGACTGGCTTGTAGTGAGTACCAAGGGGTACTTGCACCTTGCACCAGGCCCAGTTATCCCTTATTAGTGTATAGGGTGTCTAGCAGCTTAGGCTGATAGATAATGGTAGCTTAGCAGAGCAGCTTAGGCTGAACTAGGAGACGTGTGAAGCTACTACAGTACCACTTAGTGTCATATGCACAATATCATAAGAAAACACAATACACAGTTATACTAAAAATAAAGGTACTTTATTTTTATGACAATATGCCAAAGTATCTTAGAGTGTACCCTCAGTGAGAGGATAGGAAATATACACAAGATATATATACACAATAGCAAAAATATGCAGTATAGTCTTAGAAAACAGTGCAAACAATGTATAGTTACAATAGGATGCAATGGGGAAACATAGGGATAGGGGCAACACAAACCATATACTCCAAAAGTGGAATGCGAACCACGAATGGACCCCAAACCTATGTGACCTTGTAGAGGGTCGCTGGGACTATTAGAAAATAGTGAGAGTTAGCAAAATAACCCTCCCCAAGACCCTGAAAAGTGAGTGCAAAGTGCACCAAAGTTCCCCTAAGGACAAAATAGTCGTGTTAGAGGGAGAATGCAAGGAAAACACAAATCAGCAATGCAACAACGATGGATTCCTGTCTGAGGGTACCTGTGGAACAAGGGGACCAAGTCCAAAAGTCACAAGCAGCTCGGAGATGGGCAGATGCCCAAGAAATGCCAGCGGTTGGTGCAAAGAAGCTCTTACTAGGCTGAAGAACTGTGAATACTGCAGGAACGACAAGGGCTAGAGGCTTCCCGTTTGGAGGATGGATCCCCCACGCCTTGGAGAGTCGTGCAGAAGTGTTTTCCCGCCGGATGGACGCCAACAAGCCTTGCTACACGCAAATCGTGCGTTTGGCGTTTTTGGACGCTGCTGGGGCCCAGGAGGGACCAGGAGGTCGCAAATTGGACCTGCAGAGAGAGGGGACGTCGAGCAAGACAAAGAGCCCTCACTGAAGCAGGTAGCACCCGGAGAAGTGCCAGAAACAGGCACTACGAGGATGCGTGAAACGGTGCTCGCCGAAGTTGCACAAAGGAGTCCCACGTCGCCGGAGACCAACTTAGAAAGTCGTGCAATGCAGGTTAGAGTGCCGTGGACCCAGGCTTGGCTGTGCACGAAGGATTTCCGCCGGAAGTGCACAGGGGCCGGAGAAGCTTGCAAAGTCGCGGTTCCCAGCAATGCAGCCCAGCGAGGTGAGGCAAGGACTTACCTCCACCAAACTTGGGCTGAAGAGTCACTGGACTGTGGGGGTCACTTGGACGGTGTCGCTGGATTCGAGGGACCTCGCTCGTCGTGCTGAGAGGAGACCCAAGGGACCGGAGATGCAGCTTTTTGGTGCCTGCGGTTGCAGGGGGAAGATTCCGTCGACCCACGGGAGATTTCTTCGGAGCTTCTGGTGCAGAGAGGAGGCAGACTACCCCCACAGCATGCACAAGCAGGAAAACAGTCGAGAAGGCGGCAGGATCAGCGTTACAGAGTTGCAGTAGTCGTCTTTGCTACTATGTTGCAGGTTTGCAGGCTTCCAGCGCGGTCAGCGGTCGATTCCTTATCAGAAGGTGAAGAGGGAGATGCAGAGGAACTCGGCTGAGCTCATGCATTCGTTATCTAAAGTTTCCCCAGAGACAGAGACCCTAAATAGCCAGAAAAGAGGGTTTGGCTACCTAGGAGAGAGGAAAGGCTACTAACACCTGAAGGAGCCTATCACAAGGAGTCTCTGACGTCACCTGGTGGCACTGGCCACTCAGAGCAGTCCAGTGTGCCAGCAGCACCTCTGTTTCCAAGATGGCAGAGGTCTGGAGCACACTGGAGGAGCTCTGGACACCTCCCAGGGGAGGTGCAGGTCAGGGGAGTGGTCACTCCCCTTTCCTTTGTCCAGTTTCGCGCCAGAGCAGGGGCTAAGGGGTCCCTGAACCGGTGTAGACTGGCTTATGCAGAATTGGGCACCTCTGTGCCCAACAAAGCATTTCCAGAGGCTGGGGGAGGCTACTCCTCCCCTGCCTTCACACCATTTTCCAAAGGGAGAGGGTGTCACACCCTCTCTCAGAGGAAGTTCTTTGTTCTGCCATCCTGGGCCAGGCCTGGCTGGACCCCAGGAGGGCAGATGCCTGTCTGAGGGGTTGGCAGCAGCAGCAGCTGCAGAGAAACCCCAGGAAGGGCAGTCTGGCAGTACCAGGGTCTGTGCTACAGACCACTGGGATCATGGAATTGTACCAACAATGCCAGGATGGCATAGAGGGGGCAATTCCATGATCATAGACATGTTACATGGCCATATTCGGAGTTACCATGGTGAAGCTACATATAGGTAGTGACCTATATGTAGTTCACGCGTGTAATGGTGTCCCCGCACTCACAAAGTTCAGTGAATTGGCTCTGAACAATGTGGGGGCACCTTGGCTAGTGCCAGGGTGCCCTCACACTAAGTAACTTTGCACCTAACCTTTACCAGGTAAAGGTTAGACATATAGGTGACTTATAAGTTACTTAAGTGCAGTGTAAAATGACTGTGAAATAACGTGGACGTTATTTCACTCAGGCTGCAGTGGCAGGCCTGTGTAAGAATTGTCAGAGCTCCCTATGGGTGGCAAAAGAAATGCTGCAGCCCATAGGGATCTCCTGGAACCCCAATACCCTGGGTACCTCAGTACCATATACTAGGGGATTATAAGGGTGTTCCAGTAAGCCAATGTAAATTGGTAAAAATGGTCACTAGCCTGTCAGTGACAATTTGGAAAGAAATGAGAGAGCATAACCACTGAGGTTCTGATTAGCAGAGCCTCAGTGAGACAGTTAGTCACTACACAGGTAACACATACAGGCACACTTATGAGCACTGGGGCCCTGGGTTACCAGGGTCCCAGTGACACATACAACCAAAACAACATATATACAGTGAAAAATGGGGGTAACATGCCAGGCAAGATGGTACTTTCCTACACATATGCAAGGACAATCAGAGGCAGAATATAGTTCAATAAGGTTTTATTGAAGTAACTGCATCTTAGATACTAAAGCATGTAATGCAATATCGAGGACGATGAAGCATGACAGGAATGAAATTGTGAGAAGGAGTAAAGCATACAAATAATGCTATCATATTGTCACTACGATCGTTAGGAATAGTCCAACCTAGGCTATGTTAGAGCACAGCATATTAAGCTCTAATTCTGCCCTTCCTGTTCCCCTGGGAATACATCATCCATCATACCTGAACAAGAGGCCTGTATAGTCTACATAAGCATCTGTAGCGAAGCACTCAGCATACCGTCGTGGTCATCTGGCTGGAATCTCCCTCTAATGTACATGGGTCAAAGTAGTGTTTTTATTGGAAAACAGCTGATGTTCCAAGACATTAAAAGTGTGTATGTTTCTGTGAACATTAGAGACAAAGCGTAGCACTTTTCCCGGCAACCTAGCTTACTGCAGCCTTGAGAAAAGCATAGAGTGAAAGAAATGTCTTGTTTAGGAACACAGTGCTGGCCTAGGCAAAGAACAGCTAGATAGAGAAAATAAAACAAAACCGCAAATGTGGCTATTGGTAAAATAACAAAACGAAGCTAAATAAAATATGTCTATGTTAAAGTGCACAGCAGCAGGCCTAGTTTGCTAACATAACGTGTATGAAGCTATAACTAAAATGGCTACACAATAATGGGACATCTACATGTCATACTCCACAAAAAGTGGTCACCGGGTGTGAGGGGAATGAGGGGAATCTGGTAGGCCATTGGCTACCAACCGCATCCTTCCCTGAGGGCACTTTCCGAGCTTAGAGGGATCACTCCTGGCACCCAGATATCAAATTTCGACTGACTTGGAAGAAGGATCGAAGGAGGACTGCCCTGCTGCACTAAGAGACCAGCAAAGAGGGTGCCCTGATGAGGACAGCACTTGCTGGCTAGCAAAGAGATGGACTGTGACTGCCATGCCCTGCTCAATGAGGAGCTGCCTCCACAGCTCAGTCAAGCCAAAAGAACTTCAACAGCCAGCTGACTGGCCTCTGCGCAACACAGGGGCACACCAGCTGAAGAAGCCTGCTGGGGCAAGTTGGTAGTCCAAAACCTTCAAGTTGCTACCACCGCCGTGCAGCATGTGGACCAAGGCCTGACGCACAGAGTAGCACCAAGTTCGCTGAGCCCAGGAGTGCTGGTTGAGAACTCCTCAGACCCTCAGAAGGAAAGCTATTGACCCAGGAAGGATTGACCTGTGACCGCGACAAGCAACTGGTAGTCCAGTGGTGACTGGACTTCAGCCACACCGAAGAGGATCTCGTGGCATGTTGGGCCTAGAAACAGGGCCCCCTCACCATCTATATGGACTGAGGAATTCCTGAAGGAAGAACAGAGTCAACCACATTGCATCCACAGCATCCTTGGATCATCTTTAGCACCCTTCATCCCTTGCATCAGGCCCACTCCCTAGGAATCCATTGCAACGTGGATAATGTGCCCAGGAACTGCTGAAGGACTGCTTCTTCTGTTAAGGAAACTGTACTTGAGAACCTTGCTGGTCCCCCTGACTAGCTTCCTGGGGGAGTAGGTCACCCCAAGTACTTCTAAGCAACTTCATCGAAACCAAAGTTTTGCTTGAAAACGTTTTTAAGTGTCCATGTCATTGACCTTGCCAAGGCTTCTTCACAATTAAGTAAAATTGCTTTGATTTATTATTGCTTATCTACAGCTATATCTCCAGAACCTTCCGGGGGATCTTTTTCTTTCTAGTATCTAAATTCTTACAAAAATAGTCTATTTTTATAAATTGGGGGTGGGTTTATGGAGTGTTTTCATTTCTTATACAGTTGTTGTGGTGCTGTTTAAATGCTTAACACTTGTTCCTCTGTGTAAGCCTTATTGCTCAGTGACAGCTTCCATTGTTGAGCTGACTGTTTTACAGACGAAACCTACTGTACCTAAAGGGGTTGGCAAGTTTATTAGATGGTGAGGTCGCACAACTACACCATACAATACACCCCATAGCCTCACACTGTTACTCAGAAAATTGGGTCAAGTACACCCTTTATGCTCTTAACACTCAGGGTAGCAAAGGCAAGTTGTCAAAGACATCAAAGGGTGCTGTGTGGGGAGCAAGAGTTCAGAACTCAATCCTCAACCAACACAATAACGCATTGCCCACATAAGTACCCTGTTTCAAGTAGTTTCTGCACATAGCTTGAAATAATGCTACGCAGCACAATTAGGCAATTCATTCACAGAGTTGCACTCTTGTTTGTGATCTTCCATGAAGAGCTACACACTTAACTGACCTTCAATTATTCCTGCGACTATAATCCATGGTGTAGATCTTGGAACAAGATACTGATTAGGCACTGATGCAGGTCACTCACAACACCACCAAGACCTAGATGAGTACAACAGTTCAGTTTACTGTCCCCTTCCAAGTGTGCCCGGCATAAGATTCTAGCTCGAACAGCAGACCTTTGTCTATTTTCTTAGTCTCATTTAATTCCGTTTTTAGAGCCCCTGGTTACTCGCATTCTATTGTGCAGTTCAGATGGCACGAACAGGTAGGTGGGTGTAGAGGAAACATTCTTAAGGCATCAGGTCTGGGACTGTGGAGGCTGCATAGGCAAAAGCAGCCAAGCTAGTAACTTGACCGATCGGATAAGTTGGCGTGCTGGCTTACTTGGTGACACTCCTCTTTGGCAGCTGCAGCCTACCTAGACTGAGTGCTAACATGGCAATTGTATAGTATGTGAGACCGTCAGGCCAATTGTGAACATATTGGTGTCTTTGGAAGCTTCAGCCCCTTGGCCAAGCAAGTCTCTCACCTCAACAGTGATGAACAACTTGCTTACATTTGATAGGGCGCTTTCTGGTGGATACTCTAACTGCAGACTGCTCACCTCAGAATACTACTCTGTGCTGCCTCCATGCCATCACAGAAGTGATGGTGCAAAGCCCCATATAAACACCAGCCCTGAATACTCACAACAGTTTCTTTCATGGATCTTTCTATGCCTTCACAAGCAGGGCATGAAACAATTGCTGTGAGCTGATTCCTAATTTCAGACCATTTTAGATGTTTAAAAGAGGCCACTTCACAAAACGGATAGGTTGGGGGTGGTGAGAAATCTGAGGTAAGAGTATCCATAAAAGGAGCATTACAATAGGTAAATTGTTCTCCGGACTGATAATTCCAACTGTAGATTTCCTATTTTAGAACAGATACCAAAGTAGTACCTCCCCAAGGTGGTGTGTGTGCAGCGGCATCATAGAAAAAAGTCCTGCAGGAGCGAACAGGCAAAACATCCTTCCCGGCGGGAATGGCTGTCTAGGCAGCAGTGCTTTGTGAACGTCTGTACCAATGCCCATGGTACATCCTAATGGATATCAATGACAGGAACTCCATGTACCAACGTAGTGTTAACACCTTGGCCGAGGTCAAATGGGCGCTCATATTTTCTGGAGGCTGCTTCATGGGCAGTGCACAACAGATCTCAATGCACAGGACTACTCCCTTGATAGGGTTCTTTTCTGCATAGCCTTCCATTTCTCCACCCTGGAGAACCTCACAAAAAAGCTTATTATCCACACAGTATTCCTTGGAACGATCAATGTAAAAGCCTAAAGTCCTTGTGGGATACAGCCATTGAAGCCTCTACTCCTGTATGGAGGGGCGGGGGGAGAACACTGGCAGGGGATGAACTGCCCAAAGTGAAAGGAATCATGACTTTAGGCTACAAGGACATCCAAGTCCTGCGCACCAGTTTGTCTGGGAAAATGAGGTGTAGGGGGTGTGCACTGACAATGCCTAGAGTACACTAATACAATGAACCAAAGTGATTGCAATGAGTAAGACAGTCTTTAGAGACAGCAGTCGCAAGGTGCAGCTGTACACGTAAAAAACATCAAGACCGAGTTAAGATCCTAGTGGGGGAGGAAACGTGTTTCGAAACTTTAATAAACTGCAGTAGGTCATTTACAAAGGCAGCTGGTCAGCTAAATGTAGAAAGGCCAAAAGGGCTGATGACCTTCAATAGTGTTCCTTGAAAGGCCTTGGTGGGGCAAAGACAAACTAGAGGAGAACATCCAACAGTCTGGCATGTAAGTGGTCTGTACTACAAACTCCACACCAGGACAATTTGGCCCCAGCACCCGGCATAAACGGACTTCGGGGAACGTTCGCTGAACTCAGAATAGCCCCAATGAATGGCAATCTCTGTGAAGGAGTCAGGATGCAATTTAATTAGTTGATCCTAACCCAAACAATGTCAAGTGGTTCACTATTATCTGGAGGTGATTCATAATAGGCTGTGGCGAGCCCACTTTTAGAAGCTAGTCATTGAGGTAACAGAGGAATATGTTATCTTGTAAGCATCTATTCGTAATGTGTAGTGCTGTAGATTCTTATGCTTAGCATAATCCTGCCATCTGGTGTTGGGCTCGAACATTTGCAACTTGTTGTTGACTTTGAAGTCAAGAGGTACTGCGATTCCTTATATGGTCTCTACTGCACATGGTCCTTGGCTCCTTTGTTAGACTGTTTTTGGATCACAGGTTGAGCTAAGAAGAGAAGCACTATAAAGACAGAAAAAAAGTGAGCATACCAGTAAAAGTATAGAAAGATTAAGTGTTTAATAAGCGTTTAGAAAGTCAGCGAGCCAGGAGCTTCTGGGAAGGAGGATGGGTGTATATGAATCTATGGCACTACATGCTATGAATGTTGCTAGATGAATATTTTCTAGGAAAGCCATTAAGGCTCCTTTCTTACGAGTGCAATGACCTCTTGGAGTTGTGAATAGTGCTTGTTTTGTGGCAGAAATTTGAATAATCTTACTGTACTCCTTGCTATACCAGCTTTGAAGATAGGGTGCCCTTTCTAGGGGGCTGAAAATGCAACAAAAAAGTTTATTTTCCAAAAGGCTTTGGTTCTCTCGATGTAATACACAAATGCTCTAAAAAAAAAAAAAAAAAAAAAAAATCAAGCATGTGGACAGCTCTCTATGCTGAATCTGGTTTTGAAGAGAATACTGGTACCTCTATTGTTTGGTTGACATGGAAAGCAGAGACTACTTTAGGAAAGAACTTTGGATGAGTATGCTGTACTACTCTGTTTTTATAGATTTGGAAGAAACGTTGTTCTAAAGTGACCACTTGGAGTTCTCTTACTTGTATGAGAAATGTGATAGCCACCAAAACGGCTGCCTTCCATGTAAGGAACTGTAACTCACAGAAGTAGCGGTTCAAAAGGTGGTCCCATGAGTCTGTTGAGAACAATATTGGTGTTCCAGACTGGTGCTGGTGGGTACAGGGTGGAATGACTCTCGAGTCCTTCCATAAATGTTTTGATTACTGGAATCTTAAATAGTGACATATGTTTTCTGTTTTGCATGTAAGCAGCTAGGGCTGCTAAGTGTAATCTAATCAGGGTGAATGCAAGACCGGTCTCTTGTAAACAGAAAAGATACCCATTGAGGTTTTGCACTGAAGGTGAGCATGGTTGGATTTGCTAGGCTAAACAGCAATGTACAAATATTTTCCATTTAGCTATATAACAGGCTCACATAGATGGTCTGCGTGCTTGTTTTAAAATGTCCATGCATTCATGTGGGAGATTTAGATGCCCAAATTCTAGGACCTCAGGAGCCAAATCACCAGATTGAGATGTTGGGGAATTGGGTGTATCAATTTTCCCTGTCCAGGAGTTAAAAGATGTTGCCATTGAGGTAGTTTCACTCTGTAGGGAATTTGTGGGAGGGGGGAAAAGGTGTAAGCAAACTTCCCTACCAGTTGCTCAATAGGGCACTGCTTTTGGATTGTGAGTGAAGAACACTGAAGGCGAAGCTTTGGCATTTTGCGTTCTGCTGGGTTGCTAAGAGGTCTAACTCCAGGGTTCTCCACCGTTGGAAGTACAAGTGGAGGAGTGTTGTATCGATCTCCCACTCGTGTACCTGATGATGCCTTCTGCTGAACATTTCTGCAGTCATTGTCCACCCCTGGTAAGTATTGTTCTAGTGGCTGGATGTTGTGATGTATGGCTGAGTGCCACATCTGTTCTGTAATTTGTGATAGTTGCGTGGAGGGTGCACACACCCGTATTTTAATGTAATACATCCCAGTCATGTTGTCGATACGAATAAGAACAACCTTTTGGGAATGTGTTGTTGAAAGGCATTCAGAGATGGTTGAATGTCTAGAAGCCCAAGTTGATTTATGTGAAAGTGTTTTTGAATTGGTGTCCAGAGTCAGCAGGCTGTGAGGTCCTGCGTATATACCCCCCCCAGCCCTGTAGTGAATCATCTGTCGTAATAGAGAATTTCACAATTGGGACTTTGACGGACCAGCCCTGCAACAGATTGTTCCTCTCTGTTTAAGACCACTGTGCTTGAAGGGTGCTTTGTAGGGGGTGCATGTGTAGACGTACATGTGGCACAATGGAGATATAGGACGCCATCATGACTATTTTGACTGTGATCCGATGATGTGGTTGGAAAAAAGGTAATGCTAGCTGAAACTTTTGCACCCTCTGGACTGGGACAGGCTTTGGCTGTTATTGAGTTTAATGTTGCGCCTAGTAATGGCTGCACTTGAAGGGGTTGCAGGTGTGATTTTGCTAATTGAAGGGGACGCCTAATTTGTGTAGAAGGTTGATTACCCTCTGAGTGTCTTGTAAACACTCTTGGTGGTGGGCACTCTATTAGCCAGTCATCGATTTATAGGAACACAAGTATGGCCTCCCTTCTGAGATGCGCTGCTACTACTGTAGGGCATTTTATGAATACACATGGGGCAGTAGTTACTCCGAATGGCAAAACCTTGAACTGGTAGTGCTGTCCACTTATTTGAAAACAGAGGTAGCAGCGATGAGCTGGGTGTAGGTCTATAGTGGTCATGAAATCTCACTGCTTTAGCAATGATATTGCCTTGTGTAGTGTCACCATAAGAAAATCTTCTGATACAATGTACCCCGTAGAGTGGTCTGAGGTCCTGGAGAGGTCTTCGACTTCTATCCTTCTTTGGAATGAGGAAGTATAGGGAATAGACCTGCATTCCTGGTGTCAAGTCAAGCTTGGACTTCCTCTTGTAGGAGCATAAGGTGGTTTGGTGACATGCTTTGTGTTTGTAATGGTATTGTGTGGGCTAGTGGTAAGTTCCAGGCAGTACCCGTCCTGTATGATAGAAAGAACCCACTGATCAGTTATGTGTGCCCAGTGATTGAAATAATGTTGTAGTCATCTTCCTACTGGTGTGTAATGTTGAGGAGGGAGGCTGAACAGGTCACTGTTTGGTGGGAGTCTTGGAGGCAGTTCCATGACCTCTGACCCAGTTATTTTTGTAGTGTGACCTAGAATATGTCCCTTTGTTGTACTGCAAATATTAAGAACCTGTCCGCTTTAGAGTGGTGCCACCATCTGTAGAGGTGCCTAGTCTTGATGCACCTCTGTAGTGCCCTCTCCGAAAGGATCTCTTATGTTGTAAAATTTGTAGTGCACCATGGCTTTGCAGCATCTGTGCCTTTTTTACCCTCCCACATTTCATCTGCCTGTGGCATGAACAAATGTTCACCATCAAAAGGTAGGTTGAATAAGGGCTGACGAACATCAGGCTTGAAGCAAGAGACTCTAAGCCATGCGTGGTGCCCAATGATCATACTGGTATTCACTTCACATGCACTTGTATCAGCTGAGTCTAGGGCACACTGTATGGTGGCATTGGAAGGAAAATGTCACTTACCCAGTGTACATCTGTTCGTGGCATTAGTCGCTGCAGATTCACATGTTGTGCATAGTCCGCCATCTAGTGTTGGGTCGGAGTGTTACAAGTTGTTTTTCTTCTAAGAAGTCTTTCGAGTCACGAGACCGAGGGACTCCTCCTCCTTTGCTTCCATTGCGCATGGGCGTCGACTCCATCTTCGATTGTTTTCCCCGCAGAGGGTGAGGTAGGAGTTGTGTGTGTTAGTAATAGTGCCCATGCAATGGAGTGAATAAGTATGTGCCAATTAAGGCTTAAGTAACATATTTACAAATGTACAAATGTTGAAGATAACTTCCAAACGGCTACAGGCTCCCGGGGAGGCGGGTGGGCACATGTGAATCTGCAGCGACTAATGCCACGAACAGATGTACACTGGGTAAGTGACATTTTCCGTTCGATGGCATGTGTAGCTGCAGATACACATGTTGTGCATAGACTAGTAAGCAGTTATCTCCCCAAAAGCGGTGGCTCAGCCTGTAGGAGTGGAAGTAGTCTGAAATAAAGCTCTTAGTACGGCTTGACCTACTGTGGCTTGTTGTGCAGATAGCACGTCTACACAGTAGTGCTTAGTAAATGTGTGAGGCGTAGACCATGTGGCTGCCTTACATATCTCATGCATTGGAATATTTCCTAGGAAGGCCATGCTAGCGCCTTTCTTTCTGGTTGAGTGTGCCCTTGGTGTAATGGGCAGCTCTCTCTTTGCTTTAAGGTAGCAGATTTGGATGCACTTAACTATCCATCTGGCTATACCCTGTTTTGATATTGGGTTTCCTGTATGAGGTTTTTGAAATGCAATAAACAGTTGTTTTGTTTTTCTGATTTGTTTTGTTCTGTCAATGTAGTACATTAGTGCTCTTCTGATGTCTAATGTATGTAGTGCCCTTTCAGCTACCGAGTCTGGCTGTGGGAAGAACACTGGCAGTTCTACCGTTTGATTTAAGTGGAACGGTGAAATAACCTTTGGTAGAAATTTAGGATTGGTTCTTAGGACTACCTTATTTTTGTGTATTTGGATAAAAGGTTCTTGTATTGTAAACGCCTGAATTTCACTTACTCCTCTTAGAGATGTGATGGCGATGAGAAATGCAACTTTCCAGGTTAAGAATTGTATTTCGCAAGAATGCATGGGTTCAAAAGGTGGACCCATGAGTCTTGTTAAGACGATGTTGAGGTTCCATGAAGGAACAGGTGGTGTCCTTGGTGGTATAATTCTTTTGAGGCCTTCCATAAACGCTTTAATGACAGGTATCCTAAATAGTGAAGTTGAATGGGTAATCTGCAGGTATGCAGATATTGCTGCGAGGTGTATCTTAATGGAAGAGAAGGCCAGATTTGATTTTTGTAAGTGTAGTAAGTAACCCACTACATCCTTTGGAGATGCGTGTAATGGTTGAATTTGATAATTATGGCAGTAGCAAACAAACCTTTTCCATTTGCTTGCATAGCAGTGTCTAGTGGATGGTCTTCTAGCTTGATTTATGACTTCCATACATTCTTGGGTGAGGTTTAAGTGTCCGAATTCTAGGATTTCAAGAGCCAGATTGCTAGATTCAGCGATGCTGGGTTTGGATGCCTGATCTGTTGTTTGTGTTGTGTTAACAGATCTGGCCTGTTGGGTAACTGGACGTGGGGTACTACTGATAGGTCTAGCAGTGTTGTGTACCAAAGTTGCCTTGCCCATGTTGGTGCTATTAGTATGAGTTTGAGTTTGTTTTGACTCAATTTGTTTACTAGATATGGAAGGAGAGGGAGAGGGGGAAAAGCGTACGCAAATATCCCTGACCAGTTCATCCATAGGGCATTGCCTTGAGACTGCCTGTGTGGGTACCTGGATGCGAAGTTTTGGCATTTTGCGTTCTCCTTTGTTGCAAATAAGTCTATTTGAGGTGTTCCCCAAATTTTGAAGTAAGTGTTTAGAATTTGGGGGTGAATCTCCCATTCGTGGACCTGTTGGTGATCTCGAGAGAGATTGTCTGCTAGTTGATTCTGGATCCCTGGAATAAACTGTGCTATTAGGCGAATGTGGTTGCGAATTGCCCATTGCCATATTCTTTGTGCCAGGAGGCACAGCTGTGTGGAGTGTGTTCCCCCCTGTTTGTTTAGATAATACATTGTTGTCATGTTGTCTGTTTTGACAAGAATGTATTTGTGGGTTATGATGGGTTGGAATGCTTTCAACCCTAGGAATACTGCTAACAATTCGAGGTGATTTATATGCAGCTTTGCTTGATGTACGTCCCATTGTCCTTGGATGCTGTGTTGATTGAGGTGTGCTCCCCACCCTGTCATGGAAGCATCTGTTGTTATCACGTATTGTGGCACTGGGTCTTGGAAAGGCCGCCCTTTGTTTAAATTTATACTGTTCCACCATAGAAGCGAGATGTATGTTTGGCGGTCTATCAACACCAGATTTAGAAGGTGACCCTGTGCTTGTGACCATTGTGATGCTAGGCACTGTTGTAAGGGCCTCATGTGCAGTCTTGCGTTTGGGACAATGGCTGTGCATGAGGACATCATGCCTAGGAGTTGTAATACCATCTTTGCCTGTATTTTTTGTGTTGGATACATGGCTTGTATAACCTTGCGAAAATTTTGAACCCTTTGTGGACTTGGAGTGGCTATTCCCTTTATTGTGTTGATTGTCGCTCCTAAGTATTGCTGTATTTTGCAAGGCAGAATGTGTGATTTTGCATAGTTGGAGAAACCGAGTTTGTAGAGGGTTTGTATGACATAATCTGTGTGGTGTGAACACTTTGTTAGGGAGTTGGTCTTGATTAGCCAATCGTCTAGATACGGGAATACGTGTATCTGCTGCCTTCTGATGTGTGCAGCTACTACTGCTAGGCATTTTGTAAATACTCTTGGTGCGGTCGTTATACCGAACGGCAATACTTTGAATTGGTAATGTATTCCCTTGAATACGAACCTTAGGTATTTCCTGTGCGAGGGATGTATCGGTATGTGGAAATACGCGTCTTTGAGATCTAAGGTTGTCATGTAGTCTTGTTGCTTTAGCAGTGGTAACACTTCTTGTAGCGTGACCATGTGAAAGTGTTCTGATTTGATGTAGGTGTTTAGTGTTCTGAGATCTAGGATTGGTCTCAGTGTTTTGTCCTTTTTTGGTATTAGAAAGTACAGTGAGTAAACTCCTGTGTTTATTTCTGTACATGGTACCAATTCTATTGCGTTCTTTTGCAGTAATGCTTGAACTTCTATTTCTAGAAGGTCTAAATGCTGTTTTGATATATTCTGTGTTTTTGGTGGGATATTTGGAGGGATTTGTAGAAATTCTATGCAATAACCATGTTGGATAATTGCTAAGACCCAAGTGTCTGTTGTTATCTCCTCCCAAGATTGGTAAAACTGACTTATTCTTCCCCCCACTGGTGTTGTGTGGAGGGGTTGAGTGACCTGTGAGTCACTGTTTGGTTGTAGGTGTTTTTGGGCTTTTAAATTTTCCCCGGTTTCTAGGGAATTGTCCTCCTCTGTACTGGCCCCGAAAGCCTCTCCTTTGGTACTGTCCCTGGTAGGTATACGGTGTTGAATGTGAGGTACTGGCTTGTGTGGCCTGACCCCGAAACCCCCCTCTGAAGGTTGTTTTACGGAAGGTGCCGAAAGTGCCTCTGCCCTGCGGGGAATAGAGTGCGCCCATGGCCTTGGCTGTGTCAGTGTCCTTTTTCAGCTTCTCAATTGCGGTGTCCACTTCAGGTCCGAACAATTGTTGCTCATTGAACGGCATATTGAGCACTGCTTGCTGTATCTCCGGTTTAAAGCCAAATGTGCGCAACCATGCGTGCCTTCTTATGGTTACTGCAGTGTTTATTGTTCTTGCAGCTGTGTCCGCTGCATCCATAGAGGAGCGTATTTGGTTATTGGAGATGTTTTGTCCCTCCTCAACCACTTGCTTTGCCCTTTTTTGAAATTCTTTGGGTAGATGCTCGATGAGATGCTGCATCTCGTCCCAATGGGCTCTGTCATATCGCGCTAGGAGCGCCTGAGAGTTCGCGATGCGCCACTGGTTTGCAGCTTGTACTGCGACCCTTTTCCCAGCTGCGTCAAACTTGCGGCTTTCTTTATCCGGAGGTGGTGCATCTCCTGATGTGTGGGAGTTGGCTCTTTTGCAAGCTGCCCCTACTACAACTGAATCTGGTGGCAGCTGTGAGGTGATGAAAGCAGGGTCCGTGGGCGGTGCCTTATATTTTTTCTCCACCCTCGGAGTTATTGCTCTACTTTTGACAGGTTCTTTGAAGATCTGCCTTGCGTGCCTTAGCATTCCTGGAAGCATAGGCAGGCTCTGGTAGGTGCTATGGGTGGAGGAGAGGGTGTTGAAAAGGAAGTCATCCTCGACAGGTTCTGAGTGTAGCGACACGTTATGGAACTCTGCTGCCCTAGCTACCACCTGTGCATACGCTGTGCTGTCCTCGGGTGGTGAGGGCTTGGTAGGATACGCCTCAGGACTATTGTCTGACACTGGGGCGTCGTACAGGTCCCAAGCGTCCTGGTCATCTTGGCTCGTGGTGGTGTGAGCCGGTGAGTGCGATGGAGTCTGTGCCGGTGATATCTGAGTTACAGGTGGAGGAGAGGGTGGCGGAGTTACCTTCTTCACCACTTTTGTTTGTGGTGTTTGTTCCTGTGTTTGGAACTCAAGTCTCCTTTTTCTCCTAATTGGGGGAAGAGTGCTGATCTTCCCCGTCCCACTCTGTATAAAGATCCGCTTTTGAGTGTGGTCTACGTCAGTGGTCTGTAACTCTTCCTCAAATCTGTGTTTGCGCATTTGAGAGGACAATGATTGTTCCTCTGAATATGAGCTGGTAGTCGGTTCGGTTGCTGGTCTTTTTGGCACCGAAACCGTGTCTTTACTTGTTTTCGGCTCCGAGGCGACTTTTCTCTTTTTCGGAGTCGAGATTTCTCGGCGTCGATCTTCCTCGGTGCCGCTGTCTCTGCGTCGAGCAGCTTCGGTTCCGCTGTCTCGGCGTCGATCTTTTTCGGCAGCGCTTTCTCGGTCCAGAGATTGCTGCGTGCCTGTGTCTCGACCCGAGTCGGACGATCTCGGCACCAATTCGGCCTTTTTCGGTGCCGATGGACGGTCACCTACTTTATGGGTTGAGCCATGGCCTGTTGGCAGTGGGGGCCCCTGGGCCTTGTCTGTTTTCTTGTGTGGTGCTTGTTTCGACGTCTTACTCACGGTTTCCTCGACGTCGAATTCTTCCGAGTCCGATTCATGGATGGAGAAGGCTTCCTCTTCTTCTCCTTGTTCCTCGAACCCTCGTTGTCCTGTCGGCGTGGACGCCATCTGTAATCTTCTGGCTCGCCGGTCACGGGGCGTTTTTCGGGACCGAAACGCACGACAGGCCTCACACGTTTCTTCTTTGTGCTCGGGCGACAGGCACAGGTTACAGACCAAATGTTGGTCTGTATATGGGTATTTGTTGTGGCATTTAGGACAGAATCGGAACGGGGTCTGTTCCATCAGCCTCGATGTTACACGCGGTCGGGCCGACCAGGCCCAGACGGGGGATCGAAATTACCCCGAAGGGTTACCGGAGCTCTTCACAATTCGGTGTCGATTCTATCTAACCCGATCCCGAACGCAACAATACCGACGTAGTTTTCCGAAGTTTTGACTATCTTTCCGTCCCGAAACTGAGCGAAAAGGAACACGTCTGAACCCGATGCCGGAAAGAAAACAATCGAAGATGGAGTCGACGCCCATGCGCAATGGAAGCAAAGGAGGAGGAGTCCCTCGGTCTCGTGACTCGAAAGACTTCTTCGAAGAAAAACAATTTGTAACACTCCGACCCAACACCAGATGGCGGACTATGCACAACATGTGTATCTGCATCTACACATGCCATCAAACATAATTTTCCCTTCCTCCACAAGTTGTGCCTACTGAACTAGCTATGCGTAGGTGACTGGCTGCTTGTGCGGTGACATGCTTGCCTGTTGCAACATATATTTTGCTTTCCTTATCCGTTAGGGAAGCATTCCATGTTCCTTGGGAATTAGCTCTCTTCCTGGCAGTGTGAAACACTAAAGAATCTGGGGGAACATGACCCTTGATGTAGGTGGGTGTCAGAGGGACATGCTTTGTAATTTAGTCCACTCTTTGGGTGTCTACTATAGATTTAACGGTTGCCTAAAAATCTCCTCCGTGCAGTTAAGCATTCCATTGAGCATGGGTGAAAATTGTACTGTTATACGGGACCTACTCAGTTTTTCCACCAAGGAATCGTCTTCATATTGCAGTGTGTGGAGAACTACCTTATGGTAATGTGCAGCCCTACTAAGGACCTCCTGGTAGGTTGCATTATCATCTGTTGGTGTGGGTTTGGAGGGATATAGGTCAGGTTGGGTATTTTCCACAGGATCTGCGTCATATTGGTCCTAAGGTTCATGGGCAGAATCTGGGGATCTGGGAGCATGCGGTATCATATGGCTGAAAGTCATCCCATGTCAAGGTTCCCCGCTGATGATGGTGCAGTTAATGTGCGTGGCTATTCTGAGGGTACATGTTATGGGGAGTGAGTATTACCTGATGGTATAGCAGTTGGTAATATAGGAGGGACAGGAAGAGGAGGAGCAGGTATAGGTATTGGAGTGGGAGAAGGAAGAAGAAGTGGACTTTGAAGAAAAAAAAGATAGGTCTAGTGCCCCTGTCCTTCAGTTTTTCTTTGGAGTCTTGGGTGGATCTGGCCCCACAATCTCCTCCTCAAAAGTCTTCTTCCATTTAAGAAGTGTCAGTTGGTAGATGAGGTGACTTGTACTACTCTGCTGGTGTCCAGGCTAATAAACAGTGTTTTTGGTCTGTGGTCTAGTTTTTCTAGGAGTCTTTCAAGAATGGGGTCCACAGATTGCTATTTAGGCTCAAACTGTGGTGGCGATGTTTTCAGCACCTAAGGCTTTTTTGATGCGGACAGAATCTTATATGTCGATGGGGCTTTTTGAGGCTAAATTTTTTTTGTCGCCAAGGGTGTTTTCGGAGCAGAGATTGGTATTCTCAGCTTCAATGTCGTGGTGCTTTTCTGGTAAGGAAACCAGGTTTTTCAGTGCCGTCACTGAGGCACTTTCAATGCCTTTGGCTTTTCGATGTCTGTCGGAGGTCTTACAGGCACAGGGATGAGAGTCTTCTCCTTTGCCCTCTTATGGATACCACCATGGCCAGAGGACAATGGGGTACATGCGCCATCTTGGATGGTTCGGATGGGGTATGTACAGCTTTCACCGGCATACTCATGTGCCCGTGCGATGCAGAAGGATCAATGTCAGAGTCTGAGCTGTCACTGCTACTTGCAACCAGTATGTGAATGTACACTGGCACATCTTGCGCCTCGGCATCCTGTAATTCTCCCTCCAGTTCAAACTGTTGTTCCTTGAAGATATCAGATAGGCGCATAATCGGCCTGGTGCCACTGTATGGTAGAGTGGGCCCAATGATGTTCTCGTCACTGCTAATGCATTTTCCTAGATCAAAAGGCCAGGCATGCCTCAGGCAACCCGCCGTCATGTTTATGAGTAAGGCAGAGGTTGCAAAGCGAGTGCTGATCCTGCATGGAGTACTTAGCATGGAACTTGGGGCAGCAGCAAAAGCGCGTCTTTTCCACACCTCTAAGCTAGTGTAGTGTAGCAGATGCAGAAAAGGTCTTTTAAGTCGATCCGGGCAAGAGTCTGGGTGGTCGGATGGAAATGTTTGAAGAAAATCAGTAGGTATTCGCTGCTGTTGAGTTTCTATCAATGGTAGAAGAAACAGGGCGCTGATAAGGTCTTGTGGCTGGGATCGAAACTTCGGTCACAGAGCTCCAAGATCAATGTCCAAACCCAATGGCGATAAAAAGCAATCTAACAAAGGAGCTGCGGACCATGCACATCAGACTACAGGAGGAGTCACAGTACCTTGTAACTCTAAAGACTTCTTCGAAAAACAAGTTGCAAACATCCAAGTCCAACGGTAGATGACAGGCGTATCCTAAGCATACATGCCAACATGTGCTACAAAAAAACTGTTACCCTTAACCTCCTAAAGTATGCCACAGCTACCTCCCTATCACTTCATTAACAGCTGAAGGGCATTGGTAGGGCCAAAGGAAACCACTCCAAACTTGAAGCATTCCTGGCTGACCATGAACACCTGATAAAGCCTGCTGAACTGTAGAACCGGTACATGAAAATACGCATCCTGATGATCAAAGTACATCTGGTCTCCTAGGTCTAGAGCAGCCAAAATATGGGCCACTGTCAGCATTTTTTATTTATCTTTCTGCAGGAAGCATGCAAAGGTACAATATAGGTTGGTGGCCTATGACCTTTTTCAGCACCAGTAAATAGCAAGTGTACCAACCTCTCCTCTTTCTGAGTCCAGAACCACCTCATCCGCACCTTTGGAGACAAATGCTTGCATCAGAGGTGCTCCTCAGAGTAAATCAGATGTGGGGAAGATGTGGTGGAGCATACAGAAAAGATAGAGTATAACCATGCTAAATGATCTGCATCGCCCATTTGTCAGGGATGACGGATCACTATCCTCTGAGGAAATACTAGATCCTGCCCCACAGGATGTGTATGTGCTACTAAGGGCAAACTATGGAGGATTAAAAGCTGTTGCCACATGGAAGGAAGACTAGGGGTAGGCATTTCTCCAGCACTTTCATCAGAATATTTGTACCCATTATCAATGATAACGGACAACCTGAGGGGCATTAAGATGTGGACTTTTTTTGGGCTACCAGCTCACCCAGGCTGGAAACAGAAGTCAGCCACCTGACTCTTGGAGTCTCTGCTTCTAATTGGGCTCGTGGGACATCTGGTTTGTGAACAGGCCACCACAGGGACAGTCCAATGTTTGCTAGCCCAAAGGAACAGCTGGTGCAGTCCAACTTCGGTGCAGCCTCACTTTACCAGATCAAAGGTCTTGGGTCCTCTTCTCCAGTCCAGGTACCATCGGCGCTCTGAGGGCCAGGGATGCCTCTTCTATACCCAGAGAGTGAACTCAGGGGAGGACGCTGTCACTAGCCAATGGGTTACTTAGATTCCTCCAGCCTGATGACAACATCCTGCGGAGTGTCTCATCTAGCTATCCCAGAGTGCTCCATTCTGCCCACTCCCAAGATGGCTGAATGCCTCACTTGGTGGGTGAAGCTTGGAAGCCTGCCCCAAGAATGTGGCTACCTCTGGGCTAAAAGCCCACGGGAAAGCTGGTTTAGCAACTTTTTTCTCGCTCTGTTAACGCTACCAGCCTTTCTATTTCAACTATAGAGCACACCCTCCTGTGTGTGTGCGCCACTTGTCCTTCAAAGGCAGCTTTCCCTTTGAAGCTCAATTTTGAGCCAACACCCCATATAGCTTCCTGGCAGGAGGAGGTAACACCTCTATTGTTACCTGTCCTGAGGCGAGGTGCACCAGATGTGGGGAGTTAGGCGCCAGTTTTTTGCTTCTAGCCTGGACATGGGGTTGTTCGGGGATACTGGGAAAAGGTGGTTCGAAGAAAACAGGCGGGACTGGCATAGTGATACCCTTGACCCTAAAGGCTTGCCTTCTGGGAGTGATACCTAGTCCAGGGGATGACAGATCCATCAAAAAATGGCCCAACTGGCGTTGCTGCTAGCCAAGAGACGAGTAGCCATATTCTGCCACTCTGAAAGGAAAGATGTTGGAGGTTTTTCATGAGGCTCGGGACAACAGGATACTACTGCATATGATGAGAGAGGGTGTTCGCTGTCTGTTGCTCAAACCTAGAAGGGATGCGGCCGACCCCTCCTCATACAGGCCCCTCAAAATGCTCAATACGGACGTAAAAATATTGTGCAAAGAGTTGGCAATGCAGCTGTCAACGTTGGTCCACACACTGGGCCATGAAGATCAATGTGGTTTTATGCCCGCATGTACTATCACTCTTAACATTCTTAAACTTACTTATCTTCTGCATGAAACGATTGACTGTGCTTCTGACTTGGCATCAATATCACTCGATTTGGAAAAGGAATTCTATACAATGGAGTGGCCATACTTTATGGCTGTGCTGCGGGGAATGGGATTTGGTCCTGTCGTTTGTAGTTAAGCTTGGTGACTCTACCCATGTTCCCTCCTTATATGCGGCTGATGCGTTGATATATGCTCATACCCCTGCCGGGGTGGTACTGGTTTTGATGGGGCTCCGTGAGAGCTTTGGCGCAGTCTCGGGTCTCCGAGTTAATGTTGGGAAGTCACTTCTGTTTTTTTTTCCAATGGGCAGTTTGGAGAGGGTTCCTGCTGATCGATTGCCTCAGCTTGGCCTCTGCTGGGAAGTGGAAGGTTTTAGATACTTGGGTATATGGGTGGCCCAGATGGCGATAATATATAGACCCCTCAACGAGGATAAAGTTATGACTAACCTTGAGGGGTCAGTGGCATTTTGGAGTTGACTGCGCCCGTCTGTGATGGGTAGGGCAGCAGTGGCGAAGATGGTTTTTCTCCTGCGTTGCCTTTTTCTGATTCAGAATGCTATGTTCCTGATCCGTTCCTCCTTTTTCTGGAGGTTAGACAGCTTGCTTATCTCCCTGGTCTGGGACGGTCGGAGAAGGTGACACTGTTGATTGTTAAACAGGATATGGAGGATGGTAGTCTCCCCCTGCCTGATGTGCAGCATTACTATTATGCGGCCCATTAGCAACATGCAGCGGGATGGCTGACAGTATCGGACAATTGGGAAAAGAGGTTTTTCCTCAGTATCTTGGGTGGTGACACCTTGGAGCAATTACTGATGAGGAGGGAGTTTCTTATCTGGTGATGCAGACTGCGGCAATCTGGAAGGCGTTTGTGGGTACAGTGCTGGGTAAGGCACAGTTCGACAGGGAGCTGCGCATTTGGGCTCTTGCTCCATTCAGAGCCATCTACGTCGATATGTCTACGGATCGTTGGAGGGCCGGTGGCTGCCAGACTTGCGGGATCTTTACCCCAGGGAGGTATTCATTGAGTTCCCTGAGGCTCAGGAAACTTCTGAAGTGGGGCCGGGCCAGTTTCTGCAGTATTCCAAGCTGGAAAGTCTAGCGCGGGAGGTTTGGTTTGGGTTCCCTGATTCCCCGCAGCCTTCCCAAGTGCTAGGAGGCTTGCTCCGATG
Source organism: Pleurodeles waltl (assembly GCF_031143425.1). Classification (NCBI taxonomy): domain Eukaryota; kingdom Metazoa; phylum Chordata; class Amphibia; order Caudata; family Salamandridae; genus Pleurodeles; species Pleurodeles waltl. The sequence continues at coordinate 117,557,972 of NC_090437.1, forward strand.
AGGGGGGGGGGAGGGGCACCTTATCTTATTATTCTATAAAGCTGTCAGAGGTGATCAGGTGTTCTACCAGTGTGTGTCACGTGCTGTGTGGGCCAGGGAGTTGAAGGAGCTGGTAACAGACGTGGTTTGGGCACAAACATATATGCTGGTGAAGACAGTGTCCGGCAATCAGAGATATAAAATTGCTCCATTTTAACTTCTTGCACCATGCATATGTCACCCTGGAGCAACTTAATAGAATAACTCCTGATAGGGAGGCGAGGTGCACCAGATGTGGGGAGTTAGGTGCCAGTTTCCTGCATCTAGCCTGGACATGGGGTTGTTCGGGGATACTGGGAAAAGGTGTTTCCGAAGAAAACAGGTGGGACTGGCATAGCGATACCCTTGACCCTAAAAGCTTGCCTTCTGGGAGTGGTACCTAGACCCAGGGGATGACAGATTCATCATAAAATGGGCCAACTGGCATTGCTGCTAGCCAAGAGACGAGTAGCCATATGCTGGATGAGTGCTCGGGTTCCCCAGGAGGGATCATGGCAAAGGTATCTCCTTGAATGGGGAGTGGCGGAGGAGGTGCATATGAGTGAAGCCCGCAGGGATATTTGGGGGAGGGGGGTGTCACAGAGGCTGTGGGGGTCCCTACTGCACAACTTTACAGAGGGCATGAGGGTGATTGAAGAAAAATTCCACTGTTGGCATGGTCACCCCCTAAATTTTGCCTAGTGTTGATGCCAGCTTTGATTCGAAGTGTGCTGGGACCCTGCTAACCAGGCCCCAGTGTTCTTTCCCTAAAACTATACCTTTGTTTCCACAATTGGCACAGCCCTGGTACACAGTTAAGCCCCTTGTAAAGGGCCCTGTGTCTAGGGAAGGTCCCTAAGGACTGCAGCATATATTATGGCACCCTTAGGGACACCTCAGTCAGTACATACACACTGCCTTGCAGCTTGTGTGTGCTAGTGGGGGGAAAAGAAAGTCAACATGGCATACTGAGTTTATCATTACGAACTCCTAAGGACCATATTGGCTAAACTGAATACTGGGAAATTTGGTATCAAACTTCTCAGCACAATAAACCCACACTGCCAGTGTGGGATATATTGAAAAATGCACACAGAGGGGATCTTAGATAGCCCCACTCTATGTTAGTCAAACTGCTAGTCTAAGGCTGACCGGTTTATGCCAGCTTGCCATTTCCAGACTAGTTTCTGACCACATGGGGTGAGTGCCTTTATGCACTCTGTGGTCAGAAACAAAGCCTGGCCCATGTGGAGGTGCTTCACACCTCCCCCCGCAAGAACTAGAACACCTGGTGGTGAGCCTCAAAGGGTCAAGTCTGGTGTTAGTGTCCCAGGGCGCTCCAGCTAGTGGAGGTGCCCGCCCTACGGACAAGCCCCACTTTTGGCAACAAGTCCAGAGGGATAATGAGAAAAACAAGGAGTCACCCCCTCAGCCAGAACCACCCTTAAGGTGTCCAGAGCTGAAGTGACCACCTCCTTGAGAAATCCTCCATCTTGCGTTGGAGTATTAGGACCAACGGGGATAGGGATGTGCCCCCCTCCTCAGAGGGAGGGGGCAAAAGGAAGGTGTAGCCACCCGCAGGGACAGAAGCCATTGTCTACCGCCCTCTGACCCTAACACACCCCTAAATTTAGTATTTAGGGGCGACCCTGAACCCAGCTCTTCAGATTCCTGATGACCTCAAGAGAGGAGGACTGCTGAGCTGAAAACCCTGCGAAGAAAAGGAGACACCAACTGACTTGTCCCCAGCACCCGCCGCCACAGCCTGTGTCCAGAGAAACCAACTAGCCAGAGAAGAGCCGCAGGCAACTGACGACGTGTCCACCCTGGGCTGACCTCTCTACACCCCCACGACGACGCCTGCAGACGGAGTCCTGAAGATCCCCTGACCGCGACTGCCTGGGACGAAGATATCCATTGCCTGGAGAAGCACTGAACCCAAAGCCCCCATGCCCGAGAGAAACCGACCACCGGTACAGCAATGACCAGCAGACAGCCTTCACCCTTGACCTTTTGGTGGCTTGCCCGAGATGCCCCCCGTGCCCTGCCTGCAGCACCTAAGCGAGCCCCGGGTCCCTCCATTGAGTTCTATCAGAACCAGACGCCCTGTTTGAACACAACACCTGGTCACCTCCGTGCCACTGAGAGTGTGGTTTTTGTGCCAACTTGGGGTCCCCTCCACTACTTCTCCAAACCCCCCTGATCTGCCCTCCGTCAACACGGGTACTTACCTGCAAGCAGACAGGAACCAGAGTACCCCCTGTCTCCACAGGGGCCCACGTTATTTGGGCTCCTGTTTGACCGCTGCACCTAACCGGCCCAGTGTTACTGATGTTTGGGGTTATCTTGAACTCCCAATGGTGGGCTACCTGTACCCCGAAGATTGAACCTGTAAGTTTGTTAATTACCTTAAAAACTGTACTTTACTTACCGCCCCCTGGAACTGTTAAAAATTGCAGTGTCCACTTTTAAAATAGCTTTTTGCCATGTTAAAGAAAACTCTGTACATTCTTGATTACATTCAAATTCTAAGTATTACTATGCAAAGTTCTTTTAATGTACTTACCTGCTAAATAAATCTTGTGGTTCTATAAATAAAAAACTAAATAGAAACACATCTATTCTACTAATAAGGGATAACTGGACCTGGCACAGGGTGTAAGTACCACATGGTACCCACTATAAGCCAGGCCAGCCTCCTACGCAAAGGTACAGTTTAGGGAAAGAACACTGGTGCTGGGGCCTGGTTAGCAGGGTCCCAGCACACTTCCAAATCATAACTTAGCATCAGCAAAGGCAAAATGTTAGGGGGTAACCATGCCAAGGAGGCATTTCCTTACACTCAGTGTCTTCAAAATGAAAGCTGAGCAGGCATTGCAGCCTTAAATCAGGTATTCGACGGGTAGACAAAGATTGCAGACTGGGTGCTTATCTTTTTGAGAGAACTTGTGATGGCAGTTCTGGCAAAACTGACAAGGTGTTTTCCCCATTGAGGCCCTTGAGGGAGCCCCGTGAACAGGCATTCTCAGAAATTCTCCCTCATTTCAAATTTTCCTTCACCTAATCTTCCTCTTGAAGATCTGTTGGTGATCTAAACAAATTTGGTGAACTTTTCGACAATTTCTGCAAACTTTTTGTCAAACTTCTCTGTTGTTCGAGATCCTTTGGAAGGCTTCCAAACCCAACGGAGGAATAAAAGAATCTGACTACGGTGAACGAAGGTGGGAGCTTCCGGAGGAAGCAGGACATCACAAGGGAAACCAAAATCGAGCTGGCATTGATGCCCACCAACATACAAAAAAATCTAAAAAAGAAGGACTACAAGATATTGGAGAAATATGGATCCAACCACTAGACAGCGGAATAATGCAAAGCATGTAAATCCAGAATAAAAATAAAAATCACAATCCAAAATCTCCTTCTCTTGCTATGTAGACACCATGTTTCAATCTCAAAAATTCCACAACTTGCCTATTTCAGGCCTATGCAGAGCTCCAGGTGAAGGTCTCAGACCAACTGAAAATGTGGTCTTTGAACTGTGAAGGCACAGGAGCTTACCAGGAGGTCAGTTAGGAACGACTCCACAAATGTATTTTCCTGCCTGTAGATGTGGTCTCGGCAAGTCCTACAAGCCTTATTTTGTTCCATCTAGGTCATCATTATTTGTGCAGCTCTCTTCCAGGATTATTTCCATATTAAAAATGTTTTTATTTATGACTAGTGATGCAGTTCTCTAAATATGAGACCTGGTACTCAGCCATGCTGACCCTTGTTGAGGGTTTATCGACTTGTTCCTTGAGATGGCCCATTCTCCGGAACAGTGTCTTAATTTTACTCTTGATAGACATTTGTGTGTTGCCCATTTCCATTAGTAATGTTTTGGTGTTATCTTTTGCTTAGCTTAACATTTGCTTAAAGACAGTCTTCTTCAGTTCAGTCTTACATGTTCTGTTTGTCTATGGGTTTGGAGTCCAAATTTTAAATGAATCTACTTCTGCTTCCTGGCTTGATGCTTTGCCTTTTCAGTGGTTCTGGATTTGATCTTGCCATTCTTTGACAGAGCTAGTCAAAAGTGCTTGTCTGCCCGCTTTTTCTTTCTTTCTTTACTGGTTCTACACATGCTTTGAACGTGAACTTTCCGTCAACACAGACAGTACTTTTAGCACACTGCAGGTCAATACACTCATTAGGGCAGTCAAATCCAAATGGCACTTCTTAGGAGATGATTTGTTTGTTTTTTTAACCTGGTCACTTTGAGTCAAAAAGGAGGCCAGTATTTCATCAACGTTCCTTGGTTTCTGTAGGAGTTTGTAATGAAAATAAAGAATTACTGGAAGTAGTTAAGACTGGAGCCTATCTTTGCTGTGGAAGTTGAAATATTCATGTCACTATGTGTGCTTTTTAGGCAAGTGAGAAATATGTCAGAAGGAGTACATTGGCAGCCTGGGAACGGTGTAGTTAACATTTCAGGCTCTTGTGAACACATGGTAATCACTGGCCAATAGAAAAAGCTGAAATAGAGCTTTTATACACTGGCTTAAGACAACACCAGAGAATGTGTGATACATGGCTTCATTCGGTTTCACTTGCATGTTGATCGATGCCACTGGATTTCATGGCACTGCATTTTCTTTTATCTATCGAGAGCCTGAATAACTGCATGGTAAGCAGACAGTGAGTGATCGATCAGAGGCACACCTATTTATTATGACTTTGAAGATCTCGGCGTAGCCTGCAAGACTTACTAAACATACAGGGGACATTTGTAGGTAATGACACTGTGACCACTTAATATCAGATAGATAACGTGAGAAAACAGTAGGTGAAAAGGAGAATGTTCCATTTATCACCAAGGATGCTGCTGGTAATTACAATTTTCAACAAGGAATAGAAGTAAAAAAAGACCAAGACAATAAACAGAGAGAAGACAAGAGATTACTAACTGGAGGTTCCGATGTTTTAGCTTGTGTTAGAATATTAACAGACAGAAATAGACAGCACTGTGTTTGCACAATTCAAATATCTATTATGAGTATTTCACGCGTTCACAGTCAGTAAATGTAACTAAACACTTTTATATTGTTTTAATAAAGCCAACAAGAGGCACACGTTTTTTAAGATTAAAAGACCTGATGTACGAAACGTTTTTGCTGTTGTAAATATCGATTCAGACTGTTTGCAACCGTAGAAACGATTTTTAATGTGTACAGGCCCTATTTTGGGAGTCAGCAAATGATTACTGACTCCTAAAAAGGTTAACTTTGTTTTGTTTTTAATTTTATTGACAGGCATATTTCCTTTAAGGAAAACAACGTACATATTTTTTTTTAAGTTTACTTTATTTAATTGTGATCACGGATATGATAAGCGGACCCCAGAAGACAACCATCCCTGTGATGGCATCCAATCTGAATAAACTGCAATCTGTGATCTACCTTATTACTATTCATGAGGTAGGTTGGATTACCACCCTCTGCGAACGGGAGTTTAGTAAACCGACCTATTAGAACACAGGCTGACTCACAAAATTTCAACCTTGTTGCAAAAATACTGCTTGTAGTTTACAACTAGTGTTTTACAGCCAGTGTTTTGTACTTCAGGCCCCAGTTTTTTTCACAAACGGGGGAAACAGATTTTGAAATGTGATATCCTGTTTACAAAGCTAAAGACAGTTATAGCACACCTCTAAAAAGAATGCATACCTTTTTAAATGTAATCATTTATAATTTTTCAGCTAAAGGATGGGGTCTTCAGTAAGGGTTAAAAATGTAATGAAATACTTTTAACCTAGGCTTATTAATTAGAAGTTTCATGCCTTACCTCTTCCGTTCTACCCGACCTGAATTCAATCTTCTTGGAGCTGGGGATATAATCAATTCCGGGTGTGGCAGAGGGAGGATCTGAAGGACGTGTGGCGCACCACACAGAGGTTGGAGTGGAAAGGTCAGTGCCGTGCCGGAATACTGGTACATCGATAGTGCCTATGGAAGTGGCAGAAGTTAAGTAGGTAAAACCTCAGAAGAACACTTTGATTTGTTACTCAAAGGTGAATTAGGAACTAGTCAGCAGATCAATGAGACCAAATCCAGTCTTTGAACAATACCTTAACATATGCCATACATAACAGTTCGTTTGTGGGATAAAATTGGCTATCACTAACCTGCATCTTCACTGAATGTAAATGTAGTGTTCCCCAGGCATACTGTTGAGACATCATTAGGCCCTTCAATTACAACTTTTGCAGATGCAATGCTGCCAAGCCTGGCATTGTCGGAAGCATTAGCGAGAGCAATTTCGAATTCCTCTTCTCCCTCATATTCGCCGTCATCAATAATTTTAATATCACACGTTGTCATCACGACACCAGGTCCAAAAACAATGCGGTTCTCATTGGACATTCCTCTTGATTTATAGTCCGACCCAGATTCGAGTGTAAAGAGGCTGCTACCCCTGGCAGACTTTGGTATGGTGTAGCAAACAGCAGACACGAGGATACTGGAATCCCCTAGAAAAAAATAAAATAAAATGGCAACAATTTTGCATTTTTCGCACCCCAGTTTTTACATAACATTATCTTTATGGTATAACGGCCGCACAGATCCGTTGATATGCCAAGTTCTAATTTAAAGGTATGTCACTATTCAATGGTTCTGCAGATCAAACATTATCATTAACAGTGTCAGGCGGGTGGGGGTCACTATTATTTTGAATCCTTGGTGACAGGTTTATTCCAAAATGTAGTAACCACAACGTAAATTGTTTATACGTGTGGATCATATATTGGTGCAAAAAATCCAAAACCATGTGGGTGTATAAGAACTGTGAGCTGATAAGTGCACTCTGTTGAATGCGCTACTGAAAAAGATAGTATAGATGGAAAACGTCACCTACCTACTGTACATCTGTCCGTGGCATGTAGTGCCGCAGATTCAGATGCTACGAATAGTTCTTCTGACATCTAGTGTTGGGCTCGGAGTGTTACAAGTTGTTTGTCTTCAAAGAAGTCTTTTCAAAGTCACAGGATCGAGTGACTCGTCCTCTCGGTTACAGTGCGCATGGGCATCGACTCCATTGTTAGATTGTTTTCCCGCAAAGGGAAAAGGAAGGAGTGATAGAGTATAAGAATATAAAGAGATGTCCATGCAAATGTAAATACATATGTACAAATGTTAAACTTAAACGACTACAGGCTTCCGGGGAGGAGGAAGGGTACATGTGAATCTGCAGCACTACATGCCACAAACTGATGTACGCTGTGTAAGTGCCATTTTCCGTTCAATGGCATGTGTAGCTGCAGATACACATGCTATGCATTGACTACAAAGCAGTTAGTCCTCCCAAAAAAGCGATGGCTAGCTTGTAGGAGTTGAATTTGTTTGAAATAGTGATCTTAAGACAGCTTGGTCTACAATGGCTTGTTGCTGTGAAAAAACAACACAGTAGTGTTTTGTAAATATGAGGAGTTGACCATGTTGCTGCTTTACATATATCAACCATTGGTATGTTCCCTAAGAATGCAATTGACGCATCTTTCTTTCTTGTAGAATGTGCTCTAGGAGTGATCAAAAGTTGTCTTTTTGCTTTGATGTAGCATGTCTGTATCCATCTAACAATCCATCTTGCTAAACCTTGTGTTGATATAGGATTGCCTTTATGTGGTTGTTGGAAAGCAACAAAAAGTTTTTGGTTTTCCTAAATTCTTCGGTTGTGTCTATATAGTACATAAGAGCTCTTTTGAGATCTAGGGTATGAAGAGCTCTTTATGCCACAGAGTCTGGCTGTGGAAAGAAGACTGGCAATTCCACTGTACGATATTTAACTTCCACGATGTAACAGGTGGTGTTCTAGGTGGAATAATGTGTTTTAATCCTTTCATGAAGGCTTTAATAACCGGAATTCTGAACAGAGAAGTATGTTGAATATTCTGTAAGTATGCGGATATTGCAGTGAGGTGTATCGTGATGGATGAGAAACCCAAATGTGACTTTTGAAAATGAAGTAAATAGCATATAATATCTTGAATGGATGCTGTAAGTGGGTCAGTGTTTTTAGACTGACAGTAGTATACAAATCTTTTCCACTTGTTTGCGTAGTATTGTCTAGTAGTAGGTTTAACTGCTTGTTTAGTTAATTCAATACATTCTGGTGGAAGTTTTAGGAAACCAAATTCTATGACTTTATGAGCCAAATCGCTAGATTGAGAGCACTGGGATTTGGATGCCTGATTTGACCTTTGTTCTGGGTTAACAAATCTGGTCTGTTTGGGAGTTTGAAATGGGTACTACAGACAGATCTAGGAGTGTCGTGTATCAATGCTGGCGTGCCCAAGTTGGTGCTATTACAATCATGGTGAGTGATGTGTGACGTAGTTTGCTAACCAGAAAGGGAAGGAGTGGGAGAGGGTGTAGGAGGCTGGACTAGCTTGTAGTGAGTACCAAGGGGTACATGCACCTTGCACCAGGCCCAGTTATCCCTTATTAGTGTATAGGGTGTCTAGCAGCTTAGGCTGATAGATAATGGTAGCTTAGCAGAGCAGCTTAGGCTGAACTAGGAGACGTGTGAAGCTACTACAGTACCACTTAGTGTCATATGCACAATATCATAAGAAAACACAATACACAGTTATACTAAAAATAAAGGTACTTTATTTTTATGACAATATGCCAAAGTATCTCAGAGTGTACCCTCAGTGAGAGGAAAGGAAATATACACAAGATATATATACACAATAGCAAAAATATGCAGTATAGTCTTAGAAAACAGTGCAAACAATGTATAGTTACAATAGGATGCAATGGGGCCACATAGGGATAGGGGCAACACAAATCATATACTCCAAAAGTGGAATGCGAACCACGAATGGACCCCAAACCTATGTGACCTTGTAGAGGGTCGCTGGGACTATTAGAAAATAATGAGAGTTAGAAAAATAACCCTCCCCAAGACCCTGAAAAGTGAGTGCAAAGTGCACTAAAGTTCCCCTAAGGACAAAGAAGTCGTGTTAGAGGAATAAGGCAGGAAAGACACAAACCAACAATGCAACAACGCTGGATTTCCAATCTGGGGTACCTGTGGAACAAGGGGACCAAGTCCAAAAGTCACAAGCAAGTCGGAGATGGGCAGATGCCCAGGAAATGCCAGCTGCGGGTGCAAAGAAGCTTCTACTGGACAGAAGAAGCTGAGGTTTCTGCAGGAACGAAAAGGGCTAGAGACTTCCCCTTTGGTGGACAGATCCCTCTCGCCGTGGAGAGTCGTGCAGAAGTGTTTTCCCGCCGAAAGAACGCCAACAAGCCTTGCTAGCTGCAAATCGTGCGGTTAGCGTTTTTTGGATGCTGCTGTGGCCCAGGAGGTCGCAAATTGGACCAGGAGGTAGAGGGGACGTCGAGCAAGACAATGAGCCCTCTTAGCAGCAGGTAGCACCCGGAGAAGTGCCAGAAACAGGCACTACGAGGATGCGTGAAACGGTGCTCACCCGAAGTTACACAAAGGAGTCCCACGTCGCCGGAGACCAACTTAGAAAGTCGTGCAATGCAGGTTAGAGTGCCGTGGACCCAGGCTTGGCTGTGCACAAAGGATTTCCGCCGGAAGTGCACAGGGGCTGGAGTAGCTGCAAAAGTCGCGGTTCCCAGCAATGCAGTCTAGCGAGGTGAGGCAAGGACTTACCTCCACCAAACTTGGACTGAAGAGTCACTGGACTGTGGGGGTCACTTGGACAGAGTTGCTGGATTCGAGGGACCTCGCTCGTCGTGCTGAGAGGAGACCCAAGGGACCGGTAATGCAGCTTTTTGGTGCCTGCGGTTGCAGGGGGAAGATTCCGTCGACCCACGGGAGATTTCTTCAGAGCTTCTAGTGCAGAGAGGAGGCAGACTACCCCCACAGCATGCACCACCAGGAAAACAGTCGAGAAGGCGGCAGGATCAGCGTTACAGAGTTGCAGTAGTCGTCTTTGCTACTATGTTGCAGGTTTGCAGGCTTCCAGCGCGGTCAGCAGTCGATTCCTTGGCAGAAGGTGAAGAGAGAGATGCAGAGGAACTCGGATGAGCTCTTGCATTCGTTATCTAAAGTTTCCCCAGAGACAGAGACCCTAAATAGCCAGAAAAGAGGGTTTGGCTACCTAGGAGAGAGGATAGGCTAGCAACACCTGAAGGAGCCTATCACAAGGAGTCTCTGACGTCACCTGGTGGCACTGGCCACTCAGAGCAGTCCAGTGTGCCAGCAGCACCTCTGTTTCCCAGATGGCAGAGGTCTGGAGCACACTGGAGGAGCTCTGGACACCTCCCAGGGGAGGTGCAGGTCAGGGGAGTGGTCACTCCCCTTTCCTTTGTCCAGTTTTGCGCCAGACCAGGGCTAAGGGGTCCCCTGAACCGGTGTAGACTGGCTTATGCAGAATTGGGCACATCTGTGCCCAAGAAAGCATTTCCAGAGGCTGGGGGAGGCTACTCCTCCCCTGCCTTCACACCATTTTCCAAAGGGAGAGGGTGTAACACCCTCTCTCAGAGGAAGTCCTTTGTTCTGCCATCCTGGGCCAGGCCTGGCTGGACCCCAGGAGGGCAGATGCCTGTCTGAGGGGTTGGCAGCAGCAGCAGCTGCAGTGAAACCCCAGGAAGGGCAGTTTGGCAGTACCAGGGTCTGAACTACAGACCACTGGGCTCATGGGATTGTGCCAACTATGCCAGGATGGTATAGAGGGGGCAATTCCATGATCATAGACATGTTACATGGCCATATTCGGAGTTACCATTGTGAAGCTACATATAGGTAGTGACCTATATGTAGTGCACGCGTGTAATGGTGTCCCCGCACTCAAAGTCAGGGGAATTGGCCCTGAACAATGTGGGGGCACCTTGGCTAGTGCCAGGGTGCCCTCACACTAAGTAACTTTGCACCTAACCTTTACCAGGTAAAGGTTAGACATATAGGTGACTTATAAGTTACTTAAGTGCAGTGTAAAATGGCTGTGAAATAACGTGGACGTTATTTCACTCAGGCTGCAGTGGCAGGCCTGTGTAAGAATTGTCAGAGCTCCCTATGGGTGGCAAAAGAAATGCTGCAGCCCATAGGAATCTCCTGGAACCCCAATACCCTGGGTACCTCAGTACCATATACTAGGGAATTATAAGGGTGTTCCAGTAAGCCAATGTAAATTGGTAAAATTAGTCACTAGCCTGTTAGTGACAATTTGGAAAGAAATGAGAGAGCATAACCACTGAGGTTCTGATTAGCAGCGCCTCAGTGAGACAGTTAGTCACTACACAGGTAACACATTCAGGCACACTTATGAGCACTGGGGCCCTGGGTTACCAGGGTCCCAGTGACACATACAACTAAAACAACATATATACAGTGAAAAATGGGGGTAACATGCCAGGCAAGATGGTACTTTCCTACAGAGGGGGGAAAGCGTAAGCAAATATCCCTGACTTATTGATCCATAGAGCATTGCCCTTGGATAGAGGATGTGGGTGTCTGGATGCAAAGTTTAGGCATTTTGCGTTTTCGCTTGTTGCGAATAGATCTATCTCTGGTGTTGCCCACTTTTGAAAGTACTTTTGAAGTACTTGGAGTGAATCTCCCATTCGTGTGTTTGTTAGTGATTTCTGCTTAGGAGATCTGCCGGCTGATTGTCTATCCCTGGAATGTATTGTGCTAATAGATTAATGTGATTGTGAATTGCCCATTTCCATATTGTTTGGGCTAGAAGGGACTGTTGAGATGAGTGTGCCCCCACCATTGTTTGTTGAGGTAATACATGGTTGTCATGTCTGTTTTTATGAGCACTGTCTTCTGTTTTGAGAAGAGGTTGAAACGCTTTTAGAGCGAGAAATACAGCTAATAGTTCTAGGTGGTTTATATGAAGCTGTTTCTGTTTGGCATCCCATTGCCCTTGATTGTTCTGATTTTTGAGGTGAGCTCCCCAACCGATCATTGATGTGTCTGTTGAGATTATGGTCTGAGGCACAGGGTCTTGGAATGACCGCCCCTTCATTATATTGCTGTGATTCCACCATTGAAGGGACATATGTGTTAGGCGCTCCATCAACACTAGATCTTGAAGTTGACCGTGTGCCTGAGACCATTATCGTGAGAGGCACTGTTGTAAGGGCCTCAGGTTTAATCTTGCATGTGGAACTATGGCTATGCAAGATGCCATATTTCCTAGAATCTTCATGATAAATTTAACAGTATATTGTTGATTTGGCTGTATGTGTGGTATGAGATTTTGGAAAGCTTGTATCCTTTGTGTATTTGGATAAGCTAGGGCTTTTTGAGTATTTAGGATAGCACCTAGGTAAGGTTGTACTTGTGCTGGTTGAAGATGTGATTTTTCATAATTGAGAGTGAACCCTAGTGTATGCAAGGTTTTTATCACATAATGAGTGTTGTTGGCATTGTGTAAAATTGCTTGATTTTATTAGCCAATCGTCTAGATATGGAAAGACTTGGATGTGTTGTCTTCTTAAGTAGGCTGCTACAACTGCTAGACATTTTGTGAACACTCTTGGAGCGGTTATGCCGAATGGCAACACCTTGAACTGGTAATGTTTTCCTGCTATGACAAACCAGAGGTATTTTTTGTGAGCTGGATGGATGGGTATGCGCAAATATACATCCTTGAGGTCTAAAGCAGTCATGTAATCTTGTTTTTGTAGTAAGGGAATGACATCTTGCAGAGTGCCGTGTGAAAATGTTCTGACAGTATGTATAGATTGAGGGATTCAAGATGGGCCAGAGTGCCGTCTTTTTTGGGACTGAGGAAGTATAGTGAGAATACTCCGGTTTCCTGTTGAGAATGTGGAACCAATTATATTGCTTGTTTTTATATTAGAAATTGTACCTCTTGCTGCAACAGAACGGTGTGGTATCATGGTGGAATGTTTGGAGGGGTGGAGATTAATGCTAGGCAATAACCTTTGCGGATAATTGATAATACCCAATAGTCTGTGGTGATATTTTGCCAATGAGAGTGGAATGGCTGTAGTCTTCCCCCCCACAGGAGAAGTGTGGAGTGGAAGGGTGGGAAGGAAGTCACTGTTTAGGTTGTGTTGTGGTTTGCTTTGAGGTTTGGAATTTACCTCTGCTCCTGAAATATTGTCCTCTGTAGGACCCTCTAAACCCCCCTCTTTGATATTGGTTTTGTTGCCCCTTCTTTGTTTGTGAGGTGGAATCAGAGGATTGCGGCTTAAATCCTCCTCTAAACTGGGGTCTGCGAAAGGAGCCCCTATATGGAGGGGTGTATAAAGCCCCCATTGCTTTCGCAGTATCTGAGTCTTTTCTCAGTTTCTCAATAGTGGTGTCTACTTCTGGGCCAAATAGAGGTTTCTTGTAAAAAGGCATATTAAGTATTGCCTGTTGAATTTCTGGTTTAAACCCAGAGGAGCGTAGACATACATGTCTTCTAATTGTGATGGCACTATTGACACTCCTTGCAGCTGTATCAGCAGCATCGAGGGCAGACCTTATCTGATTATTGCTGGTAGCTTGTCCCTCTTCCACAACCTGTTGTGCTCTCTTTTGATGCTCCTTTGGGAGGTGCAGTATAAGATCTTGCATCTCGTCCACATGGGCCCTGTCATATCTGGCTAAAAGTGCCTGAGAAGTGGCAATTCTCCATTGGTTAGCTGCTTGTGTGGCAACTCTTTTCCCAGCTCCATCAAATTTCCTGCTTTCCTTATCAGGAGGAGGTGCGTCTCCTGATGACTGGCTGTTTGCTCTTTTCCTTGCCGCACTGGCTACCACGGAGTCTGGAGGGACCTGATGAGTGATTTAGTCTGGGTCCGTAGGAACAGGTTTATATATATAGATTTTTTTAAATCAATTCTAAGGGTGATGATCCTAGCTTTGACAGGTTTATAAAAAATGTGGTCAGCATGTTTAACCATTCCAGGAAACATAGGGAGACACTGGCACCTGGAATGAGTAGAAGACAGTGTGTTAAATAGAAAGTCTTCTTCCAGTGGTTCAGAATGCATAAGCACTCCATGATAAGCTGCTGCCCTAGATATTACTTGGGTGTAGGCAGTGGTGTATTCTGGAGTAGAAGGTTTAGATGGGTGAAGGTCTGGATCATTGTCCTGGATGGGATCAGGGTCATAGAGATCCCATGGGTCTACTGTATCTCCATGCGAGTATGATGAATGTGTTGGAGAAGGCAATGGTGGTGGACTATTGTGAGGTGAAAAAGAAAGCTGTGGAGAGTGATGTATATGGATTCTCGATTGTCTCTCATCCATAACCTCTAGTACTGGTGCAATCTCAGTCTCTTCTTCAGAAGTTTTATGAGATTCCAGCATGGGCTTTGAGATTTGCTTTAATTTTCTCGAAAGTCCCTGTTCCTCTGTGTATGAGGATTTTTTAGTCTCCGAAGTGTGTATCTTTTTCTGTGCTGAAAAAGTAGCCAGTTGTCTCGGCTACTAAACTGACTGCCGAATTTTCGACTCCGAGAAATAAAGTCTTTTACCAGAGTCTGGAGGGGAGGTTTTAGCTGATTTACTCAACTCCAAGATAGACGGAGGAGTGGCCTTTTTCGGCACGGACCCCAAAAGGTCGGTCTCCAATAGTCTTTTTTCAGGCCCAACCATGGCCTTCCGGCAGTGGTGTACCCGAGGGCCTTCGAATGTCTTTTCTGTAGGGGCAGACGTACTCACATGCTGGCCAGCTGTGATGGGTTTATTGTCTTCCGATTCTTGTTCGGAGTCAGTGTCTCAGATGGAAGCTGCTAGCTGCGCCTGCTCGTCTTCCATGACGTCAAGATTGTCATTGCTTTATGACGCCATTTCGAGTCTTCGGGCTCTGCAATCTCTCAGGGTCTTTTTTGATCAACATGATCAACAGGCCTCACAATCTTCTTCCCGATGGTCTACAGAAAGGCACAAATTACAAACCAGGTGTTGGTCTGTATAGTCGTACTTCGCATGGCATCGAGGGCAGAATAGGAATGGAGTCCGATCCATCAGGCTTTCCATGCGGTAGGCCCAATGGGCGAGATGAAGGTTTCGACTGTGCTACCTGTTCGACGCTAGATGGTAAACGTGATCAAAACAATGCAGACGAATAAGTAGATTTTCTGAAGTTTTCCAAATCGAAATCTCGGAGCGAGAGGGAAAGAAAACAATCTAGCAATGGAGTCTATGCCCATGCGCACTGTAACCAAGAGGAGGAGTCACTCGATCCCATGACTCCAAAAAGACTTCTTTGAAGAAAAACAACTTGTAACACTCTGAGCCCAACACTAGATGTCAGAAGAGCTAGGCATAGCGTGTACCTGCAGCTACACATGCCATCGAACATATAAATGGAAAATGTCACTTACCCAGTGTACATCTGTTCATGGCATGTTCCGCTACAGATTGATATGCTATGCATAGTCTGCCATCTAGTGTTGGGCTTGGAGTGTTACAAGTTGTTTTTCTTCGAAGAAGTGTTTGAGTCACGGTATCGAGTGACTCCTCTTCAGCTCCACTGCGCATGGACATCGACTCCATGTTAGATTGTTTTCCCACAGAGGGTAAGGTAGGAGTGATAGAGTATAAAGAAAAGAGATGTCCATGCAAATGGTATACTCCTCCCTTTCGGCTCCATTGCGCATGGGCGTCGACTCCATCTTAGATTGTTTTCCCCGCTGAGGGTGAGGTAGGAGTTGAGAGTATACTAGATGTGCCCATGCAATGGAGTAGGTGTGTATGTACATAATGTGTATTAAAATAATATATTTTTACAAATTTACAAATCTTAATCAACTAACAACGGCTACAGGCTCCCGGGGAGGTGGGAGGGCGCATGTGAATCTGCAGCGTCTCATGCCACGAACAGATGTACACTGGGTAAGTGACATTTTCCGTTCGGTGGCATGTGTAGCTGCAGATACACAGCATGTGTATAGACTACTATAGACACTAAGCAGTAACCTCCCCTAAGAAGCGGTGGCTTAGCCTGTAGGAGTTGAAGTTGTTTGAAATAATGTTCTTAATACAGCCTGTCCTACTGTGGCTTTTTGTGTTGTTAACACATCTACACAGTAATGTTTTGTGAATGTATGAGGCGTAGACCAGTTGGCTGCCTTACAAATTTCAGTCATAGGTATATTCCCCAGAAAGGCCATGGTGGCTCCTTTTTTCCTAGTGGAATGCGCTTTTGGTGTAATAGGTAGATCTCTTTTTGCTTTGATATAACAAGTTTGAATACATTTAACTAACCATCTGGCAATGCCTTGTTTGGACATAGGATTACCGGCATGAGGTTTTTGGAAGGCTACAAACAATTGTTTTGTTTTACGAAATTGTTTTGTCCTGTCAATGTAATACATTAGTGCTCTCTTTATGTCTAATGTATGTAAAGCTCTTTCGGCTACTGAGTCTGGTTGTGGAAAGAAGACTGGGAGTTCCACTGTTTGGTTTAGGTGGAATGGTGATATAACCTTTGGTAAGAAATTGGGATTTGTACGGAGAACCACTTTATGTTTATGTATTTGCATAAAGGGTTCTTGAATAGTAAATGCTTGTATCTCACTTACTCTTCTAAGTGATGTGATAGCTATTAGAAAAGCTACTTTCCAAGTTAAGTATGGCATTTCACAAGAGTGCATGGGTTCGAATGGTGGTCCCATGAGTCGTATGAATACAATATTAAGGTTCTGCGAAGGTACTGGTGGTGTTCTTGGGGGTATGATTCTTTTTAGTCCCTCCATAAATGCTTTGATATCTGGGATTCTAAAAAGCGATGTTGAATGTGTAATCTGCAGACAGGTAGATATTGCAGTGAGATGTATTTTAATTGAAGAGAATGCTAGCTTAGACTTTTGTAAGTGTAATAAGTAGCCTACAATGTCTTTTGCGGAAGCATGCAGTGGTTGAATTTCATTAGTGTGGCAGTAGTAAACAAATCTTTTCCATTTGTTTGCTTAGCAATGTCTTGTAGTGGGTTTTCTAGCTTGTTTAATGACCTCCATACTTTCCTGTGTAAGGTCTAAATGTCCAAATTCTAAGATCTCAGGAGCCAGATTGAGCGATGCTGGATTCGGGTGTCTGATCTGTTGTTTGTGTTGCGTTAACAGATCTGGCCTGTTCAGTAATTTGATGTGAGGTACTACTGATAAATCTAGCAGTGTTGTGTACCACGGTTGGCGAGCCCAGGTTGGTGCTATAAGTATTAGTTGGAGTCTGTTTTGACTTAGTTTGTTTACCAGATAAGGAATGAGTGGGAGAGGGGGGAAAAGCGTAAGCAAATATCCCAAACCAACCGATCCATAATGCATTGCCCTTGGACTGAGGGTGTGGGTACCTGGACGTGAAGTTTTGGCATTTTGCGTTTTCTTTTGTTGCGAATAGGTCTATTTTTGCCGTTCCCCAGCGTAGAAACTCATCTTGTAGGATCTGGGGATGAATTTCCCATTTGTGTGTTTGTTGGTGATCTAGACTGAGATTGTCAGCCAACTGGTTCTGAATGCCTGGGATGTATTGTGCTATTAGGCGAATGTGATTGTGAATTGCCCAATGCCAAATTTTCTGTGCTAAGAGACAGTTGTGACAAGTGTGTCCCTCCTTGTTTGTTGAGGTAATACATTGTCGGTTTTGACAACAATGTGTTTGTGGGCTATCAGTGGTTGAAATGCTTTTAATGCTACAAACACTGCCAACAGTTCTAAATGATTTACGTGCAGTTGTTTTTGTTGATTGTCCCATTGTCCCTGTATGCTGTGCTGGTTGAGGTGTGCTCCCCACCCCATCATGGAAGCATATGTTGTGATCACGTCTTGAGGCACTGGGTCTTGGAATGGCTGCCCTTTGTTTAAATTTATAGGGTTCCACCATAGAAGCGAGAAGTGTGTCTGGCGGTCTACCAACACTAGATCTTGGAGTTGACCCTGTGCTTGTGTCCATTGTTTTGCTAGGCACTGTTGTAAGGGCCGCATGTGTAATCTTGCGTTTGGGACAATGGCTATGCATGAAGACATCATGCCTAGAAGTTTCATTACAAACCTCACTTGGTAGTGTTGGTTTGGCTGTTTGTTTAATGTTATATTTTGGAACGCTTGTACCCTTTGTGGACTTGGAGTGGCAATCGCTTTTTGTGTGTTGCTCCCAAGTATTGTTGTATTTGGGATGGCTGCAGATGTGATTTTTGGTAATTTATAGAAAACCCTAGTTTGTGTAGAGTTTCTATAAAGTATTGCGTGTGAAGAAGACACGGTTGTTGAGTGCTGGTTTTTATTAGCCAGTCGTCTTAAGTACGGGAATACATGCATGTGCTGTCTCCTTATGTGAGCGGCTACTACTGCAAGGCATTTTGTGAATACCCTTGGGGCTGTTGTTATCCCAAACGGTAACACCTTGAATTGATAGTGCACGCCGTGTATTACAAACCTTAAGTATTTTCTGTGCGAAGGATGTATGGGTATGTGAAACTATGCATCCTTGAGATCCAACGTTGACATGTAGTCCTGTTTTTTGAGCAAGGGAACCATGTCTTGAAGTGTTACCATGTGGAAGTGATCTGATTTGAGGAAGAGATTCAGCGTTCTGAAGTCTAATATGGGTCTCAACGTTTTGTCTTTCTTTGGAATTAGGAAATATAGTGAGTAGACACCTGTTCCTTTTTGATGGTTGGGTACTAACTCTATTGCTTGTTTTTGTAACAATGCTTGGACTTCTAGTTGCAACAGATCTAAGTGTTGTTTGGACATAGTGTGCTCTTGGGGGCACATCTGGCGGGAAATTTATGAATTCTATGCAAAAACCATGTTGGATAATGGCTAGGACCCATGCGTCCGTAGTTGTGTATCCAGTTTTTTTTAGTATGCATTAAGTCTCCCCCCCCACTGGTGTTCAGTGTTGGTGTTTTGTGACATTGAAGTCACTGTTTGGTTTGACTTGTTTTAGGGGTTTGGAATTTTCCCCTTGCTCTTGGGAATTGTCCACCCCTATATGAGCCTCGAAACCCTCCTCTCTGGTATTGTCCCGGATAGGTGGGTCTGGTTTGTGAGGTGGAAGGCTCTGGTGTTTGCATACGAAACCCCCCTCTAAATTGTGGCTTTCTAAATGTGCCTCTGCTTTGTGGGGAGTAGAGCGCGCCCATGGCTTTGCCCGTGTCTGTGTCCTTTTTTTAATTTTTCAATTGCTGTGTCCACCTCCGGGCCAAACAATTGTTCCTGGTTGAAAGGCATGTTTAACACTGCTTGTAGGATTTCTGGCTTGAATCCTGCGCTTCGTAACCATGCATGCCTGCGAATGGTTACCGCAGTGTTGACTGTTCGTGCTGCTGTGTCTGCAGAGTCTAATGCGGACCTTATTTGGTTGTTGGATTTTGCTTGTCCTTCCTCAACAACCTCTTGGGCACGTTTCTGGTGTTCTTTGGGCAAGTGTTGTATAATGTGTTGCATCTCGTCCCAGTGTGCCCTGTAGTAGCGAGCCAGTAGGGCTTGCGAGTTTGCAATCTGCCATTGATTGGCTGCATGTGCTGCCACCCGTTTGCCTGCTGCATCAAACTTCCTACTCTCCTTGTCAGGCGGTGGTCGTCTCCTGATGATTGAGAGTTTGCCCTCTTTCTTGCTGCTCCCACAACCACCGAATCTGGTGTCAGGTGCTGTGTTATAAACACAGGGTCCGTTGGGGGAGGTTTGTATTTTTTCTCCACCCTAGGCATGATAGCCCTTCCTTTCACTGGCTCCTGGAAGACATGTTTTGCATGCTTGAGCATGCCTGGGAGCATTGGCAGACTTTGGTAGGAAGTCTGGGTGGATGTCAAGGTGTTGAATAGGAAATCATCCTCTATTGGCTCCGAATGCATTGCTACATTGTGGAATGTAGCTGCCCTTGATAGTACCTGCGTGTATGCAGTACTGTCCTCTGGAGGTGACAGCCTTGTTGGGTAACAATCTGGGCTGTTGTCGGATACTGGAGCATCATATAAGTCCCATGCATCCGCATCATCCTGTCTCATCCCTGTATGAGTCGGTGACTGCATTGGGGGTGTTGTTAACGGGGACAGCTGTGGTGAATGTAGTGGAGAAGGTTGCGGCAAAAACCTTGGTGGTGGTGTTCTCTCTTGCCACCTTTGCCTTCGGCTGCATTTCTGACTCATGAAATGCCAGCTTTCTTTTGATTTTAATAGGAAGAGTTTATATTTTTCCAGTCTCTTTCTGGATATGCAGCCTCCTTTGGGTATGGTCTGGTTCCCCCATACCTAATTCCTGCTCAAATCTATGTTCATGCATTTGGCCGGAAAGTCCTTGCTTTTCCATATAAGAGCCTAATTTCGGCTCCAAGGCTGCTTTTTTGGGTACCGAAGGTTTCAAAACAGTCTTTTTCGGTTCCGAGGTAACTTTTTTCACCTTGGGTGAGTCGAACTCTCGGTGCCGCGATCGTTCGAAGCCTGAATCTCGACCGGAGTCGGATGTCTTCGGCAGTTGTTTGGCCTTTTTCGGTGCCGATGTTTGGTCACCGTCTTTTCGATGGGTTAAGCCATGGCCTGCTGGCGGTGGCATCCCCTTGGCCTTTACAATCTTGGAGTGAGTCTTGGAGGGGGCAGTTTAATTCTCAGTTTTCTGTGTTGTCCCCGGTCGCTCACTTTCGGAGTCGTCGGAGTCGTTCCCTGGATGGAGATTCTTTCCTCCTCTTCGACGTCGAGCTGTTCTCTTGGTGTCGACGCCATTTGTAGTCTTCTGGCTCTTCGATCGAAATGCCCGACAGGCCTCGCAAGTATCCTCCCTGTGTTCCGGTGATAGACACAGATTACAGACCAAGTGTTGGTCTGTATAAGGATACTTCGCGTGGCACTTCGGACAGAAGCAGAAGGGGGCCCAGTCCACTAGTTTCGACGATGGACGCGGTCTGGCCGACCAGGCCCCGCTAAAGAGTGGAAGCCCTGAAGGGCCACCGGAGCGCTTCTACTATCGGTGTTGATATGCTAACACTAAACCCGTACCGAGCATGAACAATACCGTCGAATTTTAGATATTTAGTTAACTTTCCTGATTCGAAATACGGAGCGAAGAGGAACACGTCCGAACCCGATGGCGGAAAGAAAACAATCTAAGATGGAGTTGACGCCCATGCACAATGGAGCCGAAAGGGAGGAGTCCCTCGGTCTTGTGACTCGAATAGACTTCTTCGAAGAAAAACAACTTGTAACACTACGAGCCCAACACTAGATGGCAGGATAATGCACAGCATGTGTATCTGCAGCTTCACATGCCATCGAACACATATATATATATATATATATATATATATACATACATACATACACACGCACATACTGTATACATACACACACATATACAACATGTACAAGTGAATGTTGAACTTAAACTGCTACAGGCTCCCGGGAATGTGGGAGGGTGCATGTGAATCTGCAGCGGAACATGCCACGAACAGATGTACACTGGTAAGTGACAGTTTCCGTTCAATGGCATGTGTAGCTGTAGATTCACATGCTATGAGTAGACTACAAAGCAGTTTTTTCTCCCGTAAAAGCGGTGGGAGTTAAGTTAAGTAAGGGTTAGGTAGGAGGTAAGTAAAACACTTACAAGTCTCAGTCCTGGGGCATAGGCAGCCCACCGTTGGGTATTCAAGGCAACCCCAAAGTTACCACACCAGCAGCTCAGGGCCGGTCAGGTGCAGAGGTCAAAGAGGTGCCAAAAACACATAGGCTTCAATGGGGAACAGAGGTACCCCGGTTCCAGTCTGCCAGTAGGTAAGTGCCCGCGTCAGCGGGGGCAGACCAGGGGGGGGGGGTTTGTAGGGCACTTTGGGGGACGACACAAGCAGGCACAGAAAGTACACCCTCAGCGGCACAAGGGCGGCCGGGTGCAGAGCGCAAACAGGTGTCAGTTCTTGTATAGAAAGCAATGGAGAGACCCTGGCGTCTCTTCAACAATACAGGCAGGCAGAAAGGGGGGGGGGGGGGGGGGGGGTCAGGGTGTCGCTCCTGCACTGGAGTTCGGTTCCTTCAGATCCTAGGGACTGCGGTTGCAGTGTTGGTTCCAGGCGTCGAGTCCCTTGTTACAGGCAGTCACGGTCAGGGGGACCCTCTGGATTTCCTCTGCAGGCGTTGCTGTGGGGGCTCGTCTCTGGCTACTCGCGGGCTCGCAGTCACCGGAAAGACCTCCGTGTAGTGTTGGTTTTCCGCAGGTCGAGCCGGGGGCATCAGGTGCAAAGTGGAAAGTCTCACGCTTCCGGCGGGAAACAAAGTCTTCAAAGTAGTTTCTTTGTTGCAACAAAGTTGCAGATTGTTTAACAGGGCCGCTGTTCACGGGAGTTTCTTGGTCCTTGGTTGCAGGGCAGTCTTCTGAGGCTTCAGAGGTCGCTGGTCCCTGTCGGATGCGTCGTTGGAGCAGGTTTTCGAAGTTGGAGACAGGCCAGTAGGGCTAGGGCCAAATCAGTTGTCGTCTTCCTCCTCCTCTGCAGGCTTGTAGGTCAGCAGTCCTTTCTTTAGGTTGCAGGAATCTGATTTCCTGGGATCTGGGGAGCCCCTAAATACTGAATTTAGGGGTGTGTTTAGGTCTGGGAGGGCAGTAGCCAATGGCTACTGTCCTGGAGGGTGGCTACCCCCTCTTTGTGCCTCCTCCCTGTGTGTGTGTGTGTGTGTGTGTGGGGGGGGGGGGGGGGGGGGGGACATCCCTAATCCTATTGGGGGGATCTCAAGATGAAGGATTTCTCAAGGTAGGGGTCACCTCAGCTCAGGACACCTTAGGGGCTGTCCTGACTGGTGGGTGCCTCCTCCTTGTTTTTCTCATTATCTCCTCCAGCCTTGCAGCCAGAAGTAGGGGCAGTGGCCGAAGGGGTGGGCATCTCCACTAGCTGGGATGCCCTGGGGCGCTGTAACAAAAGGGGTGAGCCTTTGAGGCTCACCGCCAGGTGTACAGTTCCTGCTGAGGGAGGTGAGAAGCACCTCCACCCAGTACAGGCTTTGTTACTGGCCACAGAGTGACAAAGGCACTCTCCCCATGTGGCCAGCAACATGTCTGGTGTGTGGCAGGCTGGCAGGAACTGGTCAGCCCACACTAGAAGTCAGGTAGGTATTCAGGGGGCATCTCTAAGATGCCCTCTGGGTGTATTTGACAATAAAGTGCACACTGGCATCAGTGTGCATTTATTGTGCTGAGAAGGTTGATACCAAACTTCCCAGTTTTCAGTGTAGCCGTAATGGAACTGTGGAGTTTGTGTTTGACAAACTCCCAGACCATATACTCTTATGGCTACCCTGCACTTACAATGTCTAAGGTTTTGCTTAGACACTGTAGGGGCATAGTGCTCATACACATATGCCCTCACCTGTGGTATAGTGCACCCTGCCTTAGGGCTGTAAGACCTGCTAGAGGGGTGACTTACCTATGCCACAGGCAGTGTGAGGCTGGCATGGCACTCTGAGTGCCATGTCGACTTTGTCATTTTCTCCCCACCAGCACACACAAGCTGTGAAGCAGTGTGCATGTGCTGATTGAGGGGTCCCTAGGGTGGCATAAGACATGCTGGAGCCCTTAGAGACCTTCCCTGGCATCAGGGCCCTTGGTACCAGAGGTACCAGTTACAAGGGACTTACCTTAGTGCCAGGGTTGTGCCAATTGTGGAGACAAGGGTACAGTTTAGGGAAATACCACTGGTGCTGGGGCCTGGTTAGCAGGGTCCCAGCACACTTTCAAATCCTAACTTAGCATCAGCAAAGGCAAAAAGTCAGGGGGTAACCATGCCGAGGCATTTCCTTAGAATGTTTAATTCTGTGCTTGGTGTCCTATTGTCCTTGAATGTTGTCATTAAGGTGTGCCCCAAGCCAATCATTGATGCATCTATTGTAAGTATGGTCTGAGGCACGGGGTCTTGAAATGGCTGCCCTTTGTTTAGGTTTGTGGAATTCCAACACTGAAGGGACATGCACGTTTGGCTGTCTATCAATACTAGATCTTGAAGTTGACCCTGTGCCTGTGACCTTTGCTGTGCAAGGCACTGTTGTAAAAGCCGCATGTTTAGTCTGGCATGTGGGACAATGGCAATACAGGATGTCATCATACCCAATAGCTTCATGACGAATTTGACAGTGTACTGTTGGGCTGGCTGTATTTGTGGCAATATATTGCGAAATGCTTGTATTCTTTGTGGACTTGGGCCTGCAAGCGCTATTTGCGTATTTAGTGTTGCCCCTAAATACTGTTGGATTTGCACAGGTTGTAGGTGTGATTTTTGGTAGTTTATGGAGAACCCTAGGTTTGTATTACATAATGCGTATGGTTTTGACACTGTGTATGACTGTTGGATTTTATTAGCCAATCGTCATGATATGGAAAGACAGGAATGTGTTGCCTTCTTAGGTAGGCTGCAACTACCGCCAGGCATTTTGTGAATACTCTGGGAGCTGTTGTTATTCTGAAGGGTAACACTTTGAACTGATAATGCTTTCCTTGAATGACAAACCTGAGATATTTTCTGTGCGCTGTATGGATGGGTATGTGAAAATACACATCTTTGAGGTCTAATGTTGCCATGAAATTGTGCTGTTGAAGTAGGGGGACAACATCCTGTAGTATTACCATGTGAAAATGTTTCGACAGGATGTAAAGATCGAGGGTTCTGAGATCTAATATTGGCCTTAAGGTTCCATCCTTTTTGGGAATGAGGAAATACAGTGAGTAAACTCATGTTCCTATTTGATTTTGTGGCACTGGCTTTATTGCTTCTTTGAGTAACAGATTTACTTCCTCTTGCAACAGGGCGGTATGTTGTGTGCAGAGGTTGTGTGATTTTGGTGGAATATATGGTGGAGTTTGTGTCAATTCTATGCAATAGCCATTGTGGATAATTGATAATAACCAGCTGTCTGTGGTAACGGGTAGCCAATTGTTGTGTAGCCTTTGGAGTCTTTCTCTGTTGTGTAGCCTTTGGAGTCCCCCCCCCCCACTCCCCCCCCCCCACAGGTGAGGTGTGACTTGGGAAGGGATGTGTTAAGTCACTGCTTTGTTGGTTGTGAGGCCTGTTTTGCCGTCTGATATTTTCCCCTGCCTCTGATGTACTGGCCTCTGCAACTACTTCTGAAACCACCTCGTTGATATTGAGGTTGGTAGGCTGACTGACTGAGGTGGAAGCCTTGGTTGTTTGGGTTCTAAATCCACCTCCGTATTGGGGTTTACGAAAGGATCCCCTGTATTGCGTGGTATACAAAGCACCCATGGCTTTAGCTGTATCTGAATCTTTTTTCGTTTTTTCAATTGACGTGTCCACCTCTGGGCCAAAAAGCTGTTTTTGTTAAACAGCATATTGAGGACAGCCTGTTGTATTTCAGGCTTAAATCCTGAAGACCTAAGCCATGCATGTCTTCTTATGGTGACAGCAGTGTTGATGGTTCTAGCTGCAGTATCTGCAGAGTCTAGGGCTGACCTGATCTGATGGATTGTAATGGCATGCCCTTCCTCAACTATTTGTTGTGCCCTCTTCTGTTGTTCTTTGGGGAGATGTTGTATTATGTCTTTCTTCTCATCCCAGTGGGCCCTATCGTATCTAGCCAACAATGCCTGAGAGTTGGCTATCCTCCACTGGATGGCTGCGTGAGATGCCACCCTTTTCCCAGCAGCATCAAACTTCCTACTCTCCTTGTCTGGTGGGGGTGCACCCTCTGATGACTGAGTTTGCTCTTTTCCTGGCTGCACTTACTACTTACGGAGTCTGGAGGCAAATGTTGTATGATAAAGACAGGATCAGAAGAAGGTGGCTTATATTTTTTCTCCACCCTAGGAGTTATTATTCTAGTTTTTACTGGCTCCTTGAATAGTTGGTCAGCATGTTTTAACATGCCGGGGAGCATGGGAAGCGACCGATAAGTTGCATGTGAAGAGGAAAGTGTATTAAAAAAGGAAGTCATCCTCTAACAGCTCAGTGTGCATGGCAACATTGTGATAGGATGCCGTCCTAGCTATAACCTGAGTGTAGCCTGTACTATCCTCTGGTGGTGATGGCTTAGAGGGATAGCAGTCTGGGTTATCTGGAATGGGATCTGCGAATCGAACAAGTGTGTTGTTGACTGCATAGGTGTAGGACTAGTAGGGGGAGAGATAAGTGAATGAGGAGCGTGAGGAGGAGAAAATTGAGGAGGTGGAGGTTTCTTTTTGGTTCTTGGCACTTTAGCTGGTGGCTGAGCAGTAATTTGGTCTTTGGCTTTAGAGGAGGTGCTGTTATAATTCTGCCAGTGTCTTTATGGATGTGAATCCTCGCTTGCCTTTCATCTATTGCCTCCATTTGTGAGTGTTCCTCAGTCAGTTTATGGCTTTCTTTGAGTGCTTGTGAAAGTCCATGTTTCTCTGGGTAAATTGGCTTTTTCGGCTCCGAAGCTGTTTTTTTCGGTATCGAAAAAGTCGGGTCGATGATTGCCTCGGCTCCGAAAACAATTTGAGGTTTCGACTCAAAGGATCGATGTTTGGTGGACTTACAGACAGAGCCTCAGCTCATGTCCGATGGCTTGGGTGGCGTGGCCAAGGTTTATGTTTGGGCTTGGGTGGCATGGCCTTTTTCGGTGCTGAAGTTGTGGGTTGGTCACCGATGGTCTTTTTCCGGGTCGAGCCATGGCCTTCCGGCAGTGGTGTCCCCAAGGCTTTATGTTTGGGCTGGGCTGGGACAGGGGCAGGCTTACTCACATGCTGTCCTGTCGCGACCGGTCTGTGATCCTCGGATTCCTGGTCGGAGTCGGACCCTCGAATGGAGACTGCCATCTGCATGATCTCCTCCTCATCGAGACGTTCGGTGCTCTTGGACGCCATCTCGAGTCTCTGTGCTCTTCTGTCTAGGAGTGTTTTCTTGGAGCGGAAGGAACTGCAGGCCTCCCAATTTTCTTCCTGATGGTCTGGGGAAAGGCAGGGATTACAGACGAGCTGTTGGTCTGTGTAAGGAAATTTTGTGTGGCACAGAGGACAAAAGGGGAATGGGGTCCGGTCCATGAGGCTTCCACGGGGTCGGCCCGACCTGACCAGAGTTGGGCGCACACGCCCCGAAGGGCAAGTAGAGATGTTTAACCCGACGGTACCGAAGTGTCGAAAGAGAATGGTACGCGATTGAAACAATACTGACGAGAATTAGAGTTTTGAAACCTTTACGACTTGAACTATCGGAGCAAAAGGAAACACAACCGAACCTGATGGCGCAAAGAAAACGATCTAACATGAGTCGATGCCCATGCGCAATGGAGCCGAAGAGGAGTAGTCACTTGATCCTGTGATTCGAAAACACTTCTTCGAAGAAAAACAACTTGTAACACTCCGAGCCCAACACTAGATGGCAGAATACACATGGCATGTGTATCTGTATCTGTATACACATGCCATCGAACATAATATATATGGAAAATGTCACTTAACCAGTGTACATCTGTTCGTGGCATGAGACGCTGCAGATTCACATGCTGTGCACATCCCGCCATCTAGTGTTGGGCTCGGAGTGTTACGAGTTGTTTTTCTTCGAAGAAGTCTTTTTCGAGTTACAAGATCGAGGGACTCCTCCCCTTTCGGCTCCATTGCGCATGGGCATCAACTTCATCTTAGATTGTTTTCCCCGCAGAGGGTGAGGTAGGAGTTGTGTATATAGTAATAGTGCCCATGCAATGGAGTAAATATGTACAGTATGTACATAATGTGTTTAAGAGTAATATATTTAAAAATTTACAAATGTACAAGTCTAATTTTTTCCTCAACTTAAAACGGCTACAGGCTCCCGGGGAGGAGGGAGGGCGCATGTGAATCTGCAGCGTCTCATACCACGAACAGATGTACACTGGGTAAGTGACATTTTCCGTTCAATGGCATGTGTAGCCGCAGATACACATGCTGTGCATAGACTAGTAAGCAGTTATCTCCCCAAAAGCGGTGGTTCAGCCTGTAGGAGTTGAAGTTGTTTGAAATAAAGTTCATAATACTGCTTGTCCTACTGCGGCTTGCTGTGTTGTTAACACATCCACGCAGTAATGTTTGGTAAATGTATGAGGCATCGACCATGTGGCTGCCTTACATATTTCAGTCATTGGTATGTTTCTGAGAAAGGCCATGGTAGCACCTTTCTTTCTAGTTGAGTGTGCCTTTGGTGTAATAGGCAGTTCTCTTTTTGCTTTTATATAACAGGTTTGAATACATTTAACTATCCATCTGGCAATGCCTTGTTTGGATATTGGATTCCCTGTATGAGGTTTTTGGAATGCAACAAACAATTGTTTTGTGAATTTGTTTCGTTCTATCTATGTAGTACATTAGTGCCCTTTTAATGTCTAATGTATGTAACGCTCTCAGCTACCGAATCTGGTTCTGGAAAGAATACTGGGAGTTCCACTGTTTGATTTAAGTGGAACAGTGATATGACTTTAGGTAAGAATTTAGGATTTGTTCGTAGAACTACTTTATGCTTATGTATTTGAATAAAGGGTTCTTGTATAGTGAACGCTTGTATTTCACTTACTCTTCTGAGAAATGTGATAGCTATCAGAAAAGCTACTTTCCAAGTTAAGTACTGTATGTCACATGAGTGCATGGGTTCAAAAGGTGGACCCATAAGTCGTGTTAAGACAATGTTGAGATTCCACGAAGGAACTGGTGGTGTTCTTGGTGGGATAATTCTTTTAAGACCCTCCATAAATGCTTTTATGACTGGGACCCTGAATAATGAAGTTGAGTGCGTAATTTGCAGAAAAGCTGAAATTGCGGTGAGATGTATTTTAATGGATGAAAAAGCTAACTGACTTTTGTAAGTGCAGTACGTAGCGGACGATGTTTTTAGCAGATGCGTTTAATGGTTGAATTTGATTATTATGGCAGTAATAAACAAATCTTTTCCACTTATTTGCATAGCAATGTCTTGTGGTTGGTTTCCTAGCTTGTTTTATGACCTCCATACATTCCTGTGTAAGGTCTAGGTGCCCGAATTCTAAGACTTCAGGAGCCAAATTGCTAGATTCAGCGATGCTGGATTTGGGTGTCTGATCTGTTGTTTGTGTTGAGTTAACAGATCTGTTTGGTAGCTTGATATGGGGCACTACTGAGAGGTCTAGTAGTGTTGGGTACCAAGGTTGTCTTGCCCAAGTTGGTGCTATTAGTATGAGTTTGAGTTTGTTTTGACTCAATTTGTTTACTAGATATGGAAGGAGTGGGAGGAGGGGGAAAAGCGTAAGCAAATATCCCTGACCAACTCATCCATAACGCATTGCCCTGAGAGTGAGCCTGTGGATACCTGGATGCGAAGTTTAGGCATTTTGCGTTTTTTTTTGTTGCAAATAGGTCTGGTCCCCACCTTTGGAAGTAAGTTTTTAGTATTTGGGGATGGATTTCCCATTCGTGGATCTGTTGGTGATCCAGAGAGAGATTGTCTGCTAACTGGTTTTGAATTCCAGGTATGAACTGCGCTATTAGGTGAATGTGGTTGTGAATCGCCCAATGCCATATTTTCTGTGCCAGGAGACACAACTGTGTTGAGTGTGTTCCTCCCTGTTTGTTCAGATAATAAATTGTTGTCATGTTGTCTGTTTTGACAAGTAGGTGTTTGTGGGTTATTATAGGTTAAAATGCTTTCAGCGCTAGAAATACTGCTAGTAGTTCTAAGTGATTTTTGTGAAATGTCTCTGCTGAGTGTCCCATTATCTTTGGATGCTGTGTTGGTTGAGGTGTGCTCCCCACCCTATCATGGAGGCATCTGTTGTTATTACGTATTGAGGCACTGGGTCTTGAAAAGGCCGCCCTTTGTTTAAATTTATAGTGTTCCACCATTGAAGCGAGGTGTATGTTTGGCGGTCTATCAACACTAGATCTTGAAGTTGACCCTGTGCCTGTGACCATTGTGATGCTAGGCACTGTTGTAAGGGCCGCATGTGCAATCTTGCGTTTGGGACAATGGCTATGCATGAGGACATCATGCCTAGTAGTTTCATCACTAATTTTACCTGTAACTTTTGTTCTGGGTGCATGGCTTGTATTACGTTTTGAAATGCCTGAACCCTGTGTGGACTTGGAGTGGCAATCCCTTTTGTTGTGTTGATTGTTGCTCCTAAGTATTGTTGTATTTGACACGGTTGTAGGTGTGACTTGTTGTAGTTGAGTGAGAAACCTAGTTTGTGAAGGGTTTCTATGACATAATTTGTGTGTTGTGAACACCGTTGTCGCGTATTGGTTTTGATTAACCAGTCGTCTAGGTACGGGAACACGTGTATTTGCTGCCTTCTGATATGAGCAGCCACTACTGCCAGGCATTTTGTAAAAACTCTTGGCGCTGTTGTTATCCCGAATGGCAACACTTTGAACTGGTAATGTACCCCTTGGAATACGAACCTTAAGTACTTTCTGTGGGAAGGATGTTTAGGTATATGGAAATATGCATCCTTTAGGTCCAGTGTTGTCATGTAGTCTTGTTGTTTGAGCAGTGGGATCACGTCTTGAAGTGTCACCATGTGAAAGTGATCTGATTTGATGTAGATGTTTAGTGTTCTGAGATCTAATATAGGTCTTAGAGTTTTGTCTTTTTTGGGTATGAGAAAGTACACAGAGTAAACTCCTGTTCTTCTTTGATGAATTGGTACTATCTCTATTGCATCTTTTTGCAACGCTTGGACCTCCAGTTGTAAGAGTTCCATATGTTGTTTGGACAGGTGTGTTTTTGGTGGGACATTTGGAGGGAATTGTAGAAATTCTATGCAATAACCCTGCTGGATAATGGCTAGAACCATTATGTGTCTTGTTATTTCTGTCCAGTGTTTGTAGAACTTGGCTAGTCTCCCCCCCACTGGTGTTGTGTTGGGGATTTGTGACGTTGAAGTCACTGTTTATTCTGTGGAGTTTTGGGACTCTGGAACTTCCCTCTACTCTTTGGGAATTGTCCCCCTCTATATTGTCCCCGAAAAGTTCCCTGCTGATATTGACTCTGATAAGTAGGCCTTGTTTGTGAGGTTGAGGGTTCTGTGCTCTGTCCCCGAAAGCCCCCTCTAAACTGTGTTTTTCGAAAAGTGCCTCTGCTCTGTGGGGAGCAGAGTGCGCCCATGGCTTTAGCCGGATCTGTGTCTTTTTTGAGTTTTTAGATAGCAGCGTCCACCTCTGGCCCAAACAACTGCTGTCCGTTAAATGGCATATTCAGCACGGCTTGTTGTGTTTCCGGCTTGAATCCTGATGTACGCAGCCAGGCGTGTCTCCTTATGGTCACTGCTGTATTTACAGTCCTAGCAGCTGTGTCCGCTGCGTCCATTGCTGACCGTATCTGATTGTTCGAGATACGCTGTCCTTCCTCCACCCCTTGTGCTCTCTTTTGGAACTCTTTGGGCAGGTGTTCTATGAAATGCTGCATTTCGTCCCAATGAGCCCTATCATATCTAGCCAGCAAGGCCTGGGAGTTGGCAATGCGCCATTGGTTGTCTGCTTGTGCCGCAACCCTTTTCCCCGCAGCGTCGAACTTGCAACTCTCCTTGTCTGGAGGTGGTGTGTCTCCTGAGGTGTGTGAGTTCGCTCTCTTGCGAGCTGCCCCTACTACCACTGAGTCTGGTGTTAATTGCTGCGTGATATACACAGGGTCTGTTGGTGGCGGTTTGTACTTCTTCTCCACCCTTGGAGTAAGGGCCCTGCCCTTCACAGGCTCCTGAAACACCTGTTTGGAGTGTTTCAGCATTCCTTGTAGCAAAGGAAGACTTTGGTACTGGCTATGAGTGGACTATAGTGTGTTACATAAAAAGTCATCCTCGATGGGTTCTGCATGTAGGGTGACATTATGAAACGCCGCTGCCCTTGACACCACCTGTGTGTATGCTGTACTGTCCTCAGGTGGTGACGGTCTCGCAGGATAACAGTCAGGACTGTTATCTGATACTGGCGCATCATAAAGATCCCATGCGTCGGGATCATCCTGACTCATTCCGGTATGAGTTGGTGACTGCATCATTGGTGGAGTGGCTACTGGTGATGGTTGTGGAGATGGTGGCGGGGTTACTTATTTTGCCACCTTTGCCTGTGGCTGCTTGTCTTTCTCTTGGAAGGCAAGTTTTCTTTTCATTCGAATTGGGGGAAGAGTACTGATCTTCCCTGTGTCTTTTTGTATGTGGAGCCTTCTTTGAGTGTAATCTGGCACTATTGACTCTAGTTCTTGCCCGAATCTGTGTCCTTGCATTTGTGAGGACAGGCCCTGTTCCTCTGTGTAGGAACTTGATTTCGGTTCCGAGGCCGGATGTTTCGGTATGGAAACCTTATCGGCTGTCTTTTTTGGTTCCGACAACACTTTTTTTTTTATCTTCGGCGTACTGATCTCTTGGTGCCGAGACTGCTCTGACCCGGTGTCTAGTCTGCTCTGCGCCAGTATCTCGACCGGAGTCGGATGACTTCGACACATGCATGCCCTTTTTCGGTGCCGATGGTCGGTCACCTACTTTCCGGGTTAAGCCATGGCCTGCTGGCGGTGGCGTCCCCTGGGCTTTCGTGCTTTTCCCGTGAGTTTTGTGTATCGACGTCTTACTCACGGTTTTCGGCGTCTGTTCGGGATCGTCAGAGTCTGAATCCTCAATGGAAAAGGTATCTTCTTCCTCTTCCAAATGTTTTTGTCCTGTCGGCGCCGACGCCATTTGTAGTCTCCTTGCTCTTCGGTCTCTGAACGTATTTCTGGACCGAAACGCTTGACAGGCCTCACAGGTATCCTCTTTGTGGTCTGGAGACAGACACAAATTACAGACCAAATGCTGATCTGTATAAGGATACTTGTTGTGACATTCGGGGCAGAAGCGGAATGGGGTCCGTTCCATTAGCCTTGAAGACCCACGTGGTCGGGCCTGACCAGGCCCCACCTGGGAATCGAAAACCTCGAAGGGCCACCGGAGCTCTTCAAGATTCTGTGTTGATCTGTTGTAACTAACCCGATACCGAACGCAAACAATACCGTCGAATTTTCCGAGATTTTAGCTAACTTTCTGAACCGAAACGCGGAGCGAAAAGGAACACGTCCGAACCCGACGGCGGAAAGAAAACAATCTAAGATGGAGTCGACGCCCATGCGCAATGGAGCCGAAAGGGGAGGAGTCCCTCGATCTCGTGACTCGAAAAAGACTTCTTCGAAGAAAAACAACTTGTAACACTCCGAGCCCAACACTAGATGGCGGGATGTGCACAGCATTATCTGCAGCTACACATGCCATCGATCGAACATATACATATATATACATATACATATACATGGAAAATGTCACTTACCCAGTGTACATCTGTTCATGGCATTAGTCGCTGCAGATTCACATGCTGTGCACATCCCGCCATCTGGTGCTGGGCTCGGAGTGTTACAAGTTGTTTTTCTTCGAAGAAGTCTTTTCGAGTCACGAGATCGAGGGACTCCTCCCATTTCGGCTCCATTGCACATGGGCATCGACTCCATCTTAGATTGTTTTCCCCACAGAGGGTGAGGTAGGAGTTGTGTATGCTAGTAATAGTGCCCATGCAATGGAGTGAATACGTATGTACATAATCTAGTTTAAAGTTATATATTTACAAATGTTCAAGATCAACTTCTAAACGGCTACAGGCTCACGGGGAGGCGGGTGGGCGCATGTGAATCTGCAGCGACTAATGCCACGAACAGATGTACACTGGGTAAGTGACATTTTCCGTTCGATGGCATGTGTAGCTGCAGATACACATGCTGTGCATAGACTAGTAAGCAGTTATCTCCCCAAAAGCGGTGGTCCAGCCTGTAGGAGTTGAAGTTGTTTGAAACAATGTTCGTAGTACTGCTTGACCTACTGTGGCTTGTTGTGCCGTTAACACATCTACACAGTAGTGTTTGGTAAATGTATGAGGCGTAGACCATTTAGCTGCCTTACATATTTCAGTCATTGGAATATTTCCTAGAAAGGCCATGGTAGCACCTTTCTTTCTAGTTGAGTGTGCCTTTGGTGTAATAGGCAGCTCTCTTTTTGCTTTAAGATAACAGGTTTGAATGCATTTAACTATCCATCTAGCAATGCCTTGTTTAGAAATTGGATTTCCTGTATGAGGTTTTTGGAAAGCAATAAATTGTTTTGTTTTTCGAATTAGTTTTGTTCTGTCAATGTAGTACATTAACGCTCTTTTGATGTCTAACGTATGTAGTGCTCTTTTAGCTACAGAATCTGGTTTTGGGAAGAACACTGGTAATTCTACTGTTTGATTCAAGTGGAACGGTGATATCACTTTTGGCAAAAATTTAGGATTTGTTCGTAGAACTACTTTATGCTTGTGTATTTGAATAAATGGTTCTTGTATGGTAAATGCTTGAATCTCACTCTTCTTAGAGAGGTGATGGCAATTAAAAATGCAACTTTTCATGTTAAGTATTGCATTTCACAAGAGTGCATGGGCTCAAAAGGTGGGCCCATAACTCGTGTTAAGACAATGTTAAGGTTCCATGAAGGAACTGGTGGTGTTCTTAGTGGTATAATTCTCTTTAGGCCTTCCATAAACTCTTTTATGACTGGTATCCTAAATAGTGAAGTTGAGTGCGTAATTTGCAGGTAAGCTGAAATTGCGGTAAGATGTATCTTAATGGAAGAAAAAGCTAGCTTTGACTTTTGCAAATGTAGTAAGTATCTTACGATGTCTTTGGCAGATGCGTGTAAGGGTTGAATTTGATTATTATGGCAGTAATAAACAAATCTTTTCCACTTATTTGCATAGCAATGTCTAGTGGTAGGTTTCCTAGCTTGTTTTAAGACCTCCATACATTCTTGTGTAAGGTCTAAGTGTCCGAACTCTAGGACTTCAGGAGCCAAATTGCTAGATTCAGCGATGCTGGATTTTGATGTCTGATCTGTTGTCTGTGTTGTGTTAACAGATCTGGTCTGTTTGGTAGTTTGACATGAGGCACTACTGAGAGGTCTAGTAGTGTTGTGTACCAAGGTTGTCTTGCCCATGTTGGCGCTATTAGTATGAGTTTGAGTTTGTTTTGACTCAACTTGTTTCCCAGATATGGAAGAAGTGGGAGAGGGGGAAAAGCGTAAGCAAATATCCCTGACCAACTCATCCATAACTCATTGCCCCGAGACTGATCTTGTGGGTACCTGGATGCGAAGTTTCAGCATTTTGCGTTTTCCTTTGTTGCAAATAGATCTATTTGTGGTGTTCCCCAATTTTGGAAGTAAGTGTCCAGGATTTGGGGGTGAATCTCCCATTCGTGGATCTGTTGGTGATCCCGAGAGAGATTGTCTGCTAACTGATTCTGAATTCCTGGAATAAATTGTGCTATTAGGCGAATGTGGTTGTGAATCGCCCAATGACAAATTCTCTGTGCTAGGAGACACAACTGTGTTGAGTGTGTCCCTCCCTGTTTGTTTAGGTAATACATCGTTGTCATGTTGTCTGTTTTGACAAGAATGCGTTTATGGCTTATTATGGGTTGAAAAGCTTTCAGCGCTAGAAATACTGCCAATAGTTCTAAGTGATTTATGAGAAACTGTTCTTGCTGAGTGTCCCACTGTCCTTGGATGCTGTGTTGATTGAGGTGTGCTCCCCCCCCCTATCATGGAGGCATCTGTCGTTATTACATATTGTGGCACTGGGTCTTGGAAAGGCCGCCCTTGGTTTAAATTTATACTGTTCCACCATTGAAGCGAGATGTATGTTTGGCGGTCTACCAACACCAGATCTAGAAGTTGACCCTGTGCCTGTGACCATTGTGATGCTAGGCATTGTTGTAAGGGCCGCATGTGCAACCTTGCGTTTGGGACAATGGCTATGCATGAGGACATCATGCCTAGGAGTTTCATCACCATTTTGACCTGTATTTTTTGTTTTGGATACATGGCCTGTATTACATTGTGAAATGCCTGAACCCTTTGTGGGCTTGGAGTGGCAATCCCTTTTGCTGTGTTGATTGTCGCCCCTAAGTATTGCTATGTTTGACACAGCAGAAGGTGTGACTTTGTGTAGTTGATTGAGAAACCTAGTTTGTGGAGGGTTTCTATGACATACTTTATGTGTTGTGAACACCGTTCTAGCGTGTTGGTTTTGATTAACCAATCGTCTAGGTACGGGAACACATGTATTTGCTGCCTTCTGATATGTGCAGCTACGACTGCCAGGCATTTTGTAAAAACTCTTGCCGCAGTTGTTATTCCGAATGGCAACACCTTGAATTGGTAATGTACTCCTTGGAATACAAACCTTAAGTACTTTCTGTGTGAAGGATGTATCGGTATATGGAAATATGCATCCTTTAAGTCTAGTGTTGTCATGTAGTCTTGTTGTTTGAGCAGTGGGATTACGTCCTGTAATGTCACCATGTGAAAGTGATCTGATTTGATGTAGGTACTTAATGTTGTGAGATCTAGTATAGGTCTCAGACTCTTGTCTTTTTTGGGTATGAGAAAGTACAGAGAGTAAACTCCTGTCCCTTTCTGTTGGTTTGGTACTAATTCTATTGCATCTTTCTGTAGCAATGCCTGAACTTCTAGTCCTAGAAGATCTATATGTTGTTTTGACATATTGTGTGTTTTCGGTGGGACGTTTGGAGGGAATTTGAGAAATTCTATGCAATAACCATGCTGGATAATTGCCAGGACCCAAGTGTCTGTTATCTTCTCCCAATGTTTGTAAAATTTGCTTATACTCCCCCCCCCCCCACAGGTGTTGTGTTGGGGATGTGGGACTTGGAAGTCACTGCTTATTTTGAGGAGTTTTGGGACTTTAGAACTTCCCTCTACTCTTTTGGAACTGTCCCCCTCTATATTGTCCCCGAAAACTTCCCCGCAGATATTGGCTCTGATAAGTGGGCCTTGTTTGTGAGGTTGTAGGTTCTGTGCTTTGCCCTCGAAACCCCCCTCGAAACTGTGTTTTTCGAAATGTGCCTCTGCTCTGTGGGGAGTAGAGTGCGCCCATGGCTTTGGCCATGTCAGTGTCTTTCTTCAGTTTTTCGATAGCAGTGTCCACCTCCGGCCCAAACAACTGCTGTCCGTTAAATGGCATATTCAGCACAGCTTGCTGTATTTCTGGTTTAAATCCTGATGTACGCAGCCATGCATGTCTCCTTACTGTCACTGCTGTGTTGACAGTTCTAGCAGCTGTGTCTGCAGCATCCATTGCTGACCATATCTGATTGTTGGAGATACTCTGTCCTTCTTCTACTACTTGCTGTGCTCTCTTTTGGAACTCCTTGGGCAAATGTTCTATAAAGTGTTGCATTTCGTCCCAATGAGCCCTATCGTATCTGGCCAACAAAGCCTGTGAATTTGCAATACGCCACTGGTTTGCTGCCTGTGCCGCCACCCTTTTGCCTGCTGCGTCGAATTTTCAACTTTCTTTATCTGGAGGTGGTGCATCTCCTGAAGTATGTGAGTTCGCTCTCTTGCGGGCTGCCCCTACTACAACTGAGTCCGGTGTTAGCTGTTGTGTGATGTACGGTTGTACTGTTGTGTGGGTGGCGGTTTATATTTTTTCTCCACTCTTGGAGTAATGGCTCTTCCTTTTACAGGCTCCTCAAACACTTGTTTGGAGTTTTTTAGCATTCCAGGTAGCATGGGAAGACTCTGGTACTGGCTGTGTGTGGACAACAGTGTGTTAAATAGAAAGTCGTCTTCAATGGGCTCTGCATGCAGGCTGACATTATGAAATGCCGCTGCTCTGGACACCACCTGTGCGCAGGCTGTACTATCCTCTGGTGGCGACGGTCTAGCTGGATAACAGTCAGGACTATTATCTGACACTGGTGCGTCATAAAGGTCCCAGGCGTCAGGGTCATCTTGACTCATATCCCTGTATGGGTCGGGGATTGCATCATAGGGGGAGTAGCTACCGGTGATGTTTGCGGTGAGCGTTGTGGAGACGGTGGCGGGCTTACTTGTTTAGCCACCTTTGCCTGCTTATCTTTCTCCTGGAATGCAAGTTTGCGTTTCATTCTAATAGGAGGGAGAGTGCTGATCTTCCCCGTTTCTTTTTGGATGTGGAGCCTTCTTTGGGTGTAGTCCGGCTCCATTGTCTCCAATTCCTGTCCAAATCTATGTATTTTCATTTGTGAGGACAGTCCTTGTTCCTCTGTGTAGGAACTTGATTTCGGTTCCGAGGCCGGATGTTTCGGTATCGAAACCTTTTCGGCTACTTTTTTCGGTCCCAACAAAACCTTTTTTGCTTTCGGCGTCGTTGTTTCTCGGTGCCGACTCATTTCGGTGCCGCTGTCTCAGTGCCGAACTTGCTCGGAGCCACTATCTCGGGCCCGAGATTGCTGTGTGGCGGTATCTCGACCGGAGTCGGATGACTTCGACAGCAGCGTGGCCTTTTTCGGTGCCGATGATCGGTCACCTATTTTTCGGGTTAAGCCATGGCATGTTGGCGGTGGCGTCCCCTGGGCTTTTGAGGTCTTTTCGTGAGTTTTGTGTTTCGACGTCTTTCTCACGGTTTTCGGCGTTTCTTCGGGATCGATCTCATCAGAGTCTGATTCCTGGATGGAGAAGGTTTCTTCCTCCTCCTCGAAACGCCCTTGTCCTGTCGGCGCCGACGCCATTTGCAGTCTTCTTGCTCTTCGGTCTCTTAGTGTCTTCCTGGACCAAAACGCTCGACAGGCTTCACAAGTATCTTCCTTGTGGTCTGGCGACAAACAAGTTACAGACCAGATGCTGATCTGTATATGGATACTTGTTATGGCATTTTGGGCAGAAGCGGAATGGGGTCCGTTCAATCAGCCTTGAAGAGACACGTGGCCGGGCCGACCAGGCCCCGACGGAGGATCGAAAAAACCCCAAAGGGCCACCGGAGCTCTTCAAAAGTCTGTGTCGGTCTGTTGTAACTAACCCGATACCGAACGCAAACAATACCGACGATTTTTCCGAGATTTTAACTAACTTTCCGACCCGAAACACGGAGCGAAAAGGAACACGTCCGAACCCGATGGCGGGAAAAAAAACAATCTAAGATGGAGTCGACGTCCATGCGCAATGGAGCCGAAATGGGAGGAGTCCCTCGATCTCGTGACTCGAAAAGACTTCTTCGAAGAAAAACAACTTGTAACACTCCGAGCCCAATACCAGATGGCGGGATGTGCACAGCATGTGTATCAGATTCACATGCTGTGCACTGTTCCTGCCATCTAGTGTTGGGCTCGGAGTGTTACAAGTTGTTTTTCTTCGAAGAAGTCTTTTCGAGTCACGGGACAGAGTGACTCCTCCCTTTCGGCTCCACTGCACATGGGCATCGACTCCATCTTAGATTGTTTTCCCGCATAGGGTGAGGTAGGAGTGGTAGAATGAGGATACTAAAGATGTTCATGCAATAGAATAGATATGTATGTACATAGTTTGTGGTAAAGGAATGTTTATTTGCATATATACAATTTGAATACAACTTAAACGGCTACAGGCTCCCAGGGAGGTGGGAGGGCGCATGTGAATCTGCAGCGCAACATGCCACGAAGAGAAGTACACTGGGTAAGTGACATTTTCCATTCGATGACATGTGTAGCTGCAGATACAAATGCTGTGAATAGACTACAAAGCAGTAATCCTCCCCAAAGCGGTCGTCAGCCTGTAGGAGTTGAAGTTGTTTGAAATAATGTTCTTAGTACAACCTGTCCCACTGTGGCTTGTTGTGTTGCTAACACATCTACACAGTAGTGTTTGGTAAACGTATGAGGTGTAGACCAAGTGGCTGCCTTACATATTTCAGTAATTGGAATATTTCCTAGAAAGGCCATTGCTGCTCCTTTCTTTCTAGTGGAGTGTGCCTTTGGTGTAATGGGTAACTCCCTTTTAGCTTTGAGCTAACAGGTTTGCATTTGACTATCCATCTGGCTATGCCCGGTTTGGATATAGGGTTACCAGCATGGGGTCTTTGGAAAGCGATGAACAACTGCTTGGTTTTACGAAATGGTTTTGTTCTGTCTATGTAATACATTAGCGCTCTCTTTATGTCTAAGGTATGCAGTGCTCTTTCTGCTACTGAGTCTGGTTGTGGGAAGAAGACTGGAAGCTCTACAGTTTGGTTTAGATGAAATGGTGAAATGACTTTTGGCAGAAATTTTGGATTTGTGCTGAGAACCATTTTATGTTTGTGTACTTGTATAAATGGTTCTTTGATAGTAAATGCCTGTATTTCGCTAACTCTTCGTAGTGAAGTGATGGCTATTAGAAATGCCACCTTCCAAGGTAAAAATTGGATTTAGCAAGAATTCATGGGTTCAAAAGGTGGGCCCATGAGTCGTGTAAGTACAATATTAAGATTCCACGAGGGTACTGGCCCGCTGTCGGCCGTTGGTCTCGTCCGATTCCGATCCCTGGATGGAGATAGCCATCTCCTCCTCTTCGACGTCGAGGTGTTGCGACGATTGACGCCATCTGCAAGCGTCTCGCCCTCCGATCTCTTAAGATCTTTTTCGACCGAAAGGCCTTGCAGGCCTCACAGGTATCCTCTCTGTGCTCTGGTGACAGATTACAGACTCAATGCTGGTCTGTATAAGGATACTTGGCGTGGCTCGTCGGACAAACTGAAGGGGGTCCGGTCCATGAGGCTTCGACGAGGGGTGTGGTCGGACCGATCAGGCCTCAGCTGGGCACGGAAGCCCTGGAGGGCCACCAAAGCGGTTGTCTCGTCGGTGCTGATGTATCGATAGATCTTTCCCAAACGCAACAATACCAACGGATTTGCGATGATTTTAATACTTTCCCAATTCGAATCGCGGAGAGGAACACGTCCGAACCAGATGGCAGAAAGAAAACAATCTAAGATGGAGTCGATGCCCATGCGCAATGGAGCCGAAAGGGAGGAGTCACTCGGTCCCGTGATTCG
Source organism: Pleurodeles waltl (assembly GCF_031143425.1). Classification (NCBI taxonomy): domain Eukaryota; kingdom Metazoa; phylum Chordata; class Amphibia; order Caudata; family Salamandridae; genus Pleurodeles; species Pleurodeles waltl. The sequence goes on from NC_090437.1 coordinate 117,598,704, forward strand.
AAAAGACTTCTTCAAAGAAAAACAACTTGTAATACTCCGAGCTCAACACTAGATGGCAGGAACAGTGCACAGCATGTGTATCTGCAGCTACACATGCCATTAAACATATACATATATATACATATATATATACACACATATATATATACACACACATATATATATATACACACATATATACACACACACATACACACATATATACACACACATATATACACACACATATATATATATATATATATATATAAAAAACACAAAAGTGAATGTCGCAATTACTCTCCTTAAAATTATGGGTATTGGTATTTAACAGCATACAGTTCAAATTAATGTTATCAAGTTCTTATTGCATCGCTTTTCAAAGCTATTATTCATATACATTTGCAATTTTTTACCACTATATCTGTATATGAGCTCAATTAACCTTTTCTTTCAACTGGTGCGAACAGAAATGCAGAATTCTCACTGGCACGATATATCTTCTTGTCAAACTGAAGAGTTGGCACATCCTCTGTGTCATTGATGTTGACTTTGGCTTTCGTAATCTCTCCTAGCAAAGCATAGGCCGGCATGCTCAGCTCCACAGTGAAACTCTCAGTGTTTTCAAATACGTTGTCGTCATTGATGACAATAGTACAGTCTTTGATATCATCCCTCTCGTCAAACTGGACCTGTCCAGAGAAATTGTGAATAATCACAGAGTCCTTCATTTCCATTACACTTCATGAGATTATACAGAGCTTGATCAAGCAATTAAAGACCTGAAAGGAACTATGTTTGAAAGTACGCACAAGTTACATCTGTGCGTGTCAAACATGAAGGGAAGCCCTAACCAAATAGTCACATCACTAATTGAATTTGGAGTAATACCAATGGGTATTACAGTGTATGCCTGGATAGTTTTGGTAACATATTTAATACTATCAATATGCACCTGCAAACATGCAGTCATCAAAACTGGGTATGATCCAAGGACACAAATAAGTTACTTACCTGTAACTATAGTTACCCAGTCTTGGTATCTTTCATAGATTCACATGCTGTCGTCTAACTGGGAGTTCCACAGTACTATAATAAAGCAGTATATAGCATTATCATAGGTTATAATGGCAATGATCAATTTAATAGCCTTATCTATGTCCTATGCAAAACAAAGAACCAAAATTCAGCCAATAGCAACCTCTGGAACACTCCCAAGAGAGACCAAGTCTCAGATTTTCAAAACCAAGTCGGAAATAGATCCCAAGGTGAGGAGGGAGGGTCGTATTTGAATCTATGAAAGATACCAATACTGAAAAACTATGCAGTTACATGTAAGCAACTTATTTTTTTTCTCCAGTATAGGATCTTTCACGTTGGATTCAGAACGTCAAGTAGTTACTGTATTTGTATACTTTATAGTATTAGAACAAATAGCGGACGGTGGGTGAAAATAGATACATAACATATTTCTATGCAATTTAAAATAAACATATGCATATACACATGTATCCAACCACATACATATACCATATATGTATAAATTCCATTAAACTTTGCAAACATACAGAATCAAACACATGTAACCCAAAGAAGTTCATGTTATAGAATTAAGTGGCATAATACAGCCTGTCCAAATGCTATATCACTGACCTGATCCAATTCCAGGCAATAATGCTTCCAGACAATGCTGCTGCATGAATGCATGCACATTCTTCCAGGTCGTAGTATGACATTTTCACCAGAGGCACTCCCTTAAACAAAGCAGTTGAGATGGACACTGCCCTAGTTTAATGTGCCCTGGCTTTTTTGTGAGCTGTTTTGCCCGCCTTCGAGTGGCAAAACTGGATAGCAGCTGAGATCCATCGAGCAATGGTTATTTTTGTGACTGCAGTACCCTTATGAGTGAGTGCATATGAGACCAACACCTGGTCAGTTTTTCTCAGCTGTTTAGTGTGATGTAGGTAGAAATTTAGACATCTTTTAATATCCAGAGTATGGAGATATTTTTGCTGGTGAGGTCAGATTCAGGAAGAAAATCCTTAATCTTCTAGGCTCATTGAGATGAAAGTCAGAAGGGTCCTTAGGAATTAATTTTGGATTGGTTCTGAGAATCACAATCATTGTGAAGCACAAGAATAGCTCTTGAGTTGTGAAAGCCAGTATCTCATTTGCACTTGTGGCCGAAGGTAGTGCTAGCAACAATGCAACCCTCCCTCCGAGACATTTGAGGTGTGCTCTGTGTATGGGTTCAAATGGACTCTTCATGAGTTGAAAGGGAACTACGTTCAAGTGCCAATCCAGGGGAAGAGTCCTCACCGGAGGAAAAACTATGAACTATACTTTCATGATTCTGTTCGAGCACAAAGAGTGAATGCAGGAAAAGACTGCATCTAGATTTGCAGCAAGATAAACCTTGATAGAGACATGCGCCAACCCAGACTGGGCTAGCAAGAGGAGACACTGTAGTACCTTCTCAGCTGATGCCTGTAGAGGCTGCAGATTTGATTTTTGACACCATAAGCCAAAATGTTTTCATTTGGGGTTTTTATGTTTATCCCTGCAGTTCTGAGGGATTTTCAGATCGTTGAATTTGTGGAATTTAGGAGCCATACGCATAACCGGAGAAAAGTCAGATCTGGACGAAGAACCTGGCCTTGGTTCATCGCCAAAAGTGTTTGGGATGTCTGAAGGTGAAGGATATTGGATTACGGTAGTAGGAAAAGCTGCATGAAACAATGCTGCCTGGGTCATCTGGGGACTATCAGGATGAAGCAACACAGCTTAGTATTCATCTTGTTACACCCTCTCCCTTTGGAAATAGGTGTTAAATGCTTGGGAGGGGTAGCCTCCCAGAGCCTCTGGAAATGCTTGAAAGGGCACACATGGTGCCCTCCTTGCATAAGCCAGTCTACACCGGTCCCTGCTCTGGCGTGAAAACAGACAAAGGAAAGGGAGTGACCACTCCTATGTCCATCACCACCCCAGGGCTGGTGCCCAGAGCTCCTCCAGTGTGTCCCAGACCTCTGCCATCTTGTTTTCCAAGGTGTGGGGACACTCTGAGTGGCCAGTGCCAGGAGGTGACGTCAGAGACCCCTCCTGATAAGTGCATACCTGGTTAGGTAGCCAATCCCCCTCTCAGGGCTATCTAGGGTCTCTCCTGTGGGTTCCTCTTCAGATTTTTTGCAAGTTTCCACCAGGAATCCTCTGAAACTCCTGCTTCATCCTCTGACCGTCAGATCAACCGCAGACAAAGTATCCAGAAAGGCTACGGTGACCCTGCAACTTCAGCTCCAGCCAGCAACTGCAACAGTTTCCAAGGTGTGCACCCTCACGGGACTCCCTGCCTTCACCCTGCACTAAAAGGACTGAGGAAAACTCCAGTGGAGTGACGGAGTCACTTCCCTGCTCCAGCAGGCACCTTCTAAGATAATGACCAGTTCTCTGGGACTCCTCTCCTGGAGACGAGCGTGCTCCCTGGAACAGAGGTGGTGGACCCCTTCTACACAGACTGTCCCAAAGTCCTGCTGTCCAAATTTGACAGACGTAAGAGCTTGCCTTCCCCGTTAGCAACAGTACCCCTGTGCACCGCGTCAGCTTCACCTCATGAGGCCTCTGTGCACTATTTGCAAGAATTATTCGTGCACAGCCTGACCCAGGTCCCCAGCACTCTATCCTGTGATGCTCAACTCGCTGAGTTGTTCTCCGGCGCTGTAGGACCTTCTTTTGTAGTGGTGCAGCAACCACAATTTGAACCTTCTTTGTCCCCGTGTCCTGGGACCTCCCTGGGTGCTGCCTGGTCCTCTGTGGGTTTCCTCCAGCGTTGGGAGCCCCCTCTGCCTCCTCAGTCCGAGTTGAGGCCCTCAGGTCTCTCCTGGGTCCAGGCAGCGCCATTTTGAAACACAATCCGTGACATTGCTTGAACCAAGGCTTGCTGAACTTGCCTCCATCCAACATCTCGACATGGGACATCCTTTGCATCACGCAGGAACCCGCAGCCATCTTCGTTGGTGCTCTTTTACAGACTTCTTCCAACCGCAGAATCCTCTTTTGAACTTCTAGGTTGGTAGGGGCCCCTGTCGTTCCTGGAATCTTCTGCGACTTCTGGACTTGGTCTCCTCTCTTTACAGGTCTTCAGGTCCAGGAATCCACCATTTGTTGCTTGCAGTCTTGCTTGGTTCTTGCAATAACTAATCACGACTTGTAGTGTGTTTTGAGGAAACTTGCAGTACTTTACTCCAACTATCCTGGGCTCTGGGTGGGGTATTTTACTCGCCTTTGAGGTTTTCTTACACTCACAGCTCCCCTATACACACTACACTTGCCTAGGGGGGAATTCGTAATTCACATTCCACTTTTAGTATATGGATTGTGTTGCCCCTAGGCCTATTTCTTCCTATTGCATTCTATGGTATTTTATATTGTTTGCACTATTCTGTGACTACTTACTTGATTTCGGGCTCTACTGTATATATATTGGGTATAATACTTACCTCCTGAAGGAGTATTGCCTCTGATATTTTTGGCCTTTTGTCACTGAAATAAAGTACCTTTATTTTAGGTAACACTGAGTTTTGTCTTTTATTGTGTATAAGTACTGTGTAACTATAGTGATATTGCAGGAGCTTTACATGTCTTCTAGTTCAGCCTAAGCTGCTCTGCTACAGCTACCTCTATCAGCCTAAGCTGCTAGAACACTACAAAATATTAATAAAAAGGGCTAACTGGACCTGGTATGAGGTGTAAGTATCTAAGGTACCCACTACAAACTCGGCCAGCCTCCTACACTCTATGCATTGATAGGTGATGTCTTGTGGCTCCATACGGACGTCGCTCTGCTCTGGAAATCATGTGCAGAGCCTATATAGGCACTACTCGTATGCTGACACCCACTGCTTTCAAGGCTATCTGCACCTATATATGAAGAGTGGCAACAGCAAATTAGCTTTGACAAGTGTTGTAGGAAGCTGGCATAGTGTGTGGTAAGCACCATGGTATTATCACCTTATACAAGGTCCAGGTATTCCCCCATTAGTGAGGTGTAAACAGTGACTAAGAAGCCAGGGCTCCCTAGAGGTAGCTGTGGATCTGCATCCAAGACTTATCTAGGAATCATGCACAGCTTATGCAAAACCACTACAATCACACAGTACTTATACACATGAAAGAACCACACAGTGTTAAAAAAAAAAAAAAATTGAAGGTACTTTATTATGGTAGAACAAACACTAAAATACTGTATAGGCAATACTCCACTAGGATTTGAGTAAATACACTATTGAATACACATTAAAAGTAGGTGATTAGCATAGAAAGCAATAGCAAATAGTAAAAACAATAGAAAATAGTGAAGGCCCTATGGGGAGACCAAACCATATACTAAATAAGTTGAATGTGAAAGGCAGTCCTCTACCCAAGGAAGTGGAATCCATAGAGGGTAGCTAGAGGAACTAGGAACCCCAAAAGGTAAGTATTAGGGTGCCACCCAGCGACCAGGAGAGAAAAGGTAAGTACCAGGTTTTTCCCAAAAAAAACCACAGGTAAACTTTGGAAACAGACTGTGCGAGACCCAAGCAACACTGGAAGAAACCAAAGGTGGATCCTGACAGAGGAGGACCTAAAAAAAGAAGGAGAGCAAGTCCAGGTCAAGTTTGAGTGTTTGGTTCAGGCAGGAGTGTAGGAAAGTACCATCTTGCCTGGCATGTTACCCCCATATTTCACTGTATATATGTTTTAGTTGTAGGTGTCACTGGGACCCTGCCAGGCAGGGCCCCAGTGCTCATAAGTGTGCCCTGTATGTGTTACCTGTGTGATGACTAACTGTCTCAGTGAGGCTCTGCTAACCAGAACCTCAGTGATTATGCTCTCTCATTTCTTTCCAAATTGTCACTAACAGACTAGTGACCAATTTCACCAATTTGCATTGGCATATTGGAACACCCTTATAATTCCCTAGTATATGGTACTGAGGTATCCAGGGTATTGGGATTCCAGGAGATCCCTGTGGGCTGCAGCATTTCTTTTGCCACCCATAGGGAGCTCTGACAATTCTTACACAGGCCTGCCATTGCAGCCTGAGTGAAATAACGTCCACGTTATTTCACAGCCATTTACCACTGTACTTAAGTAACTTATAAGTCACCTACCGTATTTATCGGCGTATAACACGCACCGGCGTATAACACGCACCTCATTTTAAAATGAAATTTCAGAAAAAAAAAACATTACATTTTATCGGCGTATAACACGCACACATCATTTGCCCCCTATTTTCAGGGAGAAAAAGTGCGTGTTATACGCCGATAAATACGGTATATGTCTAACCTTTACCTGGTAAAGGTTGGATGCTAAGTTACTTAGTGTGTGGGCACCCTGGCACTAGCCAAGGTGCCCCCACATAGTTCAGGGCAAATTCCCCGGACTTTGTGAGTGCGGGACACCATTACACGCGTGCACTATACATTTGTCACTACATATGTATAGCGTCACAATGGTAACTCCAAACATGGCCATGTAACAGGTCTAAGATCATGGAATTGTCACCCCAATGCCATTCTGGCATTGGGGAGACAATTCCATGATCCCCCGAGTCTCTAGCACAGACCCGAGTACTGTAAAACTACCTTTCCCGGGGTTTCACTGCAGCTGCTGCCAACCCCTCAGACAGGTTTCTGCCCTCCTGGGGTCCAGCCAGGCTTAGCCCAGGAAGGCAGAACAAAGGACTTCCTCAGAGAGAGGGTGTTACACCCTCTCCCTTTGGAAAAAGGTGTCAGGGCTGGGGAGGAGTAGCCTCCCCCAGCCTCTGGAAATGCTTTGATGGGCACAGATGGTGTCCATCTCTGCATTAGCCAGTCTACACCGGTTCAGGGATCCCCCAGCCCTGCTCTGGCGCGAAACTGGAAAAAGGAAAGGGGAGTGACCACTCCCCTGACCTGCACCTCCCCTTGGAGGTGCCCAGAGCTCTTCCAGTGTGCTCCAGACCTCTGCCATCTTGGAAACAGAGGTGCTGCTGGCACACTGGACTGCTGAGTGGCCAGTGCCAGCAGGTGACGTCAGAGACTCCTGATAGGCTCTTACCTGTGTTGCTAGCCTATCCTCCTTCCTAAGTAGACAAACCTCCTTTTCTGGCTATTTAGGGTCTCTGCTTTGGGGAATTCTTTAGATAACGAATGCAAGAGCTCATCAGAGTTCCTCTGCATCTCTCTTTTCACCTTCTGCCAAGGAATCGACCGCTGACTGCTCTGGACGCCTGCAAAACTGCAACAAAGTAGCAAAGACTACTACTGCAACCTTGTATCGCTGATCCTGCGGCCTTCTCGACTGTTTTCCTGGTGGTGCATGCTGAGGGGGTAGTCTGCCTCCTCTCTGCACTAGAAGCTCCGAAGAAATCTCCCGTGGGTCGACGGAATCTCCTCCCTGCAACCGCAGGCACCAAAAGACTGCATCACCGGTCCTCTGGGTCCCCTCTCAGCACGACGAGCGTGGTCCCTGGAACTCAGCAACTCTGTCCAAGTGACTCCCACAGTCCAGTGACTCTTCAGTCCAAGTTTGGTGGAGGTAAGTCCTTGCCTCCCCACGCTAGACTGCATTGCTGGGTACCACGTGATTTGCAGCTACTCCGGCTCCTGTGCACAGCCAAGCCTGGGTCCCCGAAACTCTAACCTGCAGTGCACGACCTCCTGAGTTGTCCTCTGGCGTCGTGGGACCTTCTTTTGTGACTTCGGGTGAGCTACGGTTTACTCCTCTTCGTAGTGCCTGTTCCGGCACTTCTGTGGGTGCTGCTTCCTTCTGAGTGGGCTCTTTGTCTTGCTGGACGCCTCCTATGTCTCCTCACGCAATTGGCGACATCCTGGTCCCTCCTGGGCCACAGCAGCATCCAAAAACCCTAACTGCGACCCTTGCAGCTAGCAAGGCTTGTTTGCGGTCTTTCTGTGTGGGAACACCTCTGCAAGCTTGTTCACGACGTGGGACATCCATCCTCCAAAGGGGAAGTTCCTAGTCCTCTTCGTTCTTGCAGAATCCACAGCTTCTACCATCCGGTGGCAGCTTCTTTGCAACCTCAGCTGGCATTTCTTGGGCATCTGCCCACTCCCGACTTGAGTGTGACTCTTGGACTTGGTCCCCTTGCTCCACAAGTACTCTTGTCTGGAAATCCATCGTTGTTGCATTGCTGGTGTTGGTCTTCCTTGCAGAATTCCCCTATCACAACTTCTGTGCTCTCTGGGGAACTTAGGTGCACTTTACACCTACTTTTCAGGGTCTTGGGGTGGGCTATTTTTCTAACCCCCACTGTTTTCTTACAGTCCCAGGGACCCTCTACAAGGTCACATAGGTTTGGGGTCCATTCGTGGTTCGCATTCCACTTCTAGAGTATATGGTTTGTGTTGCCCCTATACCTATGTGCTCTCATTGCAATCTATTGTGACTGTACATTGCTTGCATTGCTTTCTATTGCTATTACTGCATATTTTGGTATTGTGTACATATATCTTGTGTATATTTGCTATCCTCATACTGAGGGTACTCACTGAGATACCTTTGGCATAAAAATAAAGTACCTTTATTTTTAGTATATCTGTGTATTGTGTTTTCTTATGATATTGTGCATATGACACTAGTGGTATAGTGGGAGCTTTGCATGTCTCCTTGTTCAGCCTAAGCTGCTCTGCTAAGCTACCCTTTTCTATCAGCCAAAGCTGATAGACACCTCTTCTACACTAACAAGGGATACCTGGAGCAAAGTGTAAGTACCCCTTGGTACTCACTACAAGCCAGGCCAGCCTCCTACAAGGAGCCACTACCCACCCTTCTGGAGCTGCCGGACCTGGACTGGTGCAAAGCAGTTTATACAAGGAGGGCACCAAATGCGCCCTTTAAAGCATACTGGGGCCTTGGGGTGGTTGCCCCTCCCAAACTATGTAAAACCTATTTCCAAAGGGAGGGGGTTTTGCCTTCCTCTGCTTAGGCTGGTCAAGCAGGAGGGCAGAAACCTGTGAGGGGTGGCAGCAGCGTGGGCTGCCTGGAAAACACCAGAAAAATGGTAGGAGCGATGCTGGGAAACCTCAAAGGAGCCCCCAGAGTGCATGGAATCACACAACTAATACTGGCAACAGTATTGGGGTATGATTCCGACATGTTTGATACCAAGCATGCCCAGGTTCGGAGTTACTATTATGTAGCTGGACACAGGTCCTATGTCCAGTACACCCATAAAATGGCATCCCCACACTTACGAAGTCCAGGAAAATGGAGCTGGAGTTCATAGTCACCTCTGCTCATGCAGGGGTGTCCTCACACACTGGTACCTGCACTGTGCCCTCTGGGCTAGGAGGGCCTCCCAAACAGGTGACTACTGTAGGAGGCTGGCCTGGCTTATAGTGGGTACCTTGTGGTACTTACACCTTGTGCCAGGTCCAGGTATCCCTTATTAGTAGAATAAAGGTGTTTCTAGCAGCTTAGGCTGTTAGCGGTAGCTACAGCAAAGCAGCTTAGGCTGAACTACGAGACATGCAAAGCTCCTACTATACCACTTATATCATATGCACAATATCAAAAGAAAACACAATACTCAGAGTTACTAAAAATAAAGGTACTTTAGTTTAGTGACAATATGCCAAAAGTATCTCAGAGGATATCCTCACTTAGAAGGGAAGTAATATACACAAATTATATGTACACAAACCCAAAACAGGTAAGTAGCAGTAAGAAAAGTAGTGCAAACAATGTAGAATCACAATAGGATGCAATAGGTAGACATAGGTCTAGGGGCAACACAAACCATATACTCCAAAAGTGGAATGCGAATCAAGAATGGACCCCCAGACCTATCGGAGCTTGTAGAGGGTCGTTGGGACTGTAAGAAAACAATAAGGGTGTCCAAGATACCCCACCCCAAGACCCTGAAAAGTAGGAGTAAAGTTACCCTACTACACCAGAAAGACAGAATAGTCGTGATAGGGGATTCTGCAAGAACCACAAGCACCAGCAAAACACTGAAGACTGATTCCTGGACCTGAGGACCTGTAAAGGAAGGGGACCAAGTCCAAGAGTCACACAAGTGTCCAGGGGTGGGGCAGGAGCCCACTAAACCCCGGATGAAGGAGCAAAAGGGCTGCCTCTGGGTGGAAGAAGCCTAAGATTCTGCAACAACGAAAGGGGCCAGGAACTTCTCCTTTGGAGCGAAGATGTCCCACAGCGTGCTGGAGGTTGTAGAAGTGTTTCCAGGCAGAAATACCGCAAACAAGTCTTGCTAGCTGGAAGAGTAGGATTTTGGGTGCTGCTGAGGACCAGGAAGGACTAGGATGTCGCCCCTTGGAGGAGGAGAAAGAGGGGGCGCTCAGCAACTCAGAGAGCCCCCGCAGAAGCAGGCAGCACCCGCAGAAGTACCAGAACAGGCACTTAGAAGATCTGAGAACTCAGAGTTACAAAGGAGGGTTCCACGATGTCAGATTTCAACTAAGCGAGTTGGGCAATGTAGGACAGAGTGCTGGAGACCCAGGCTAGGCTGTGCACAAAGGAAGTCCTGGAAAAGTGCACAGAAGCCTGAGCAGCTGCAAATCACGCAGTACACAGGTTTGCTGTCTGGCGTGGGGAGGCAAGGACTTACCTCCACCAAATTTGGACAGAAGGGCCACTGGACTGTGGGAGACACTTGGACCCAGCTCCCGTGTTCCAGGGACCACGCTTGTCAGGATGAGAGGGGACCAAGAGGACCGGTGATGCAGTAATTTGGTGCCTGCGTTGGCAGGGGGAAGATTCCGTAGACCCACGGGAGATTTCTTCTTCACTTCCAGTGCAGGGTGAAGGCAGACAGCCCTCAGAGCATGCACCACCAGGAAACAGTTGAGAAAGCCGGCAGGATGAGGCGCTACAATGTTGCTGGTAGTCTTCTTGCTACTTTGTTGCGGTTTTGCAGGCGTCCTGGAGCAGTCAGCGGTCGATCCTTGGCAGAAGTCGAAGAGGGAAGTGCAGAGGAACTCTGGTGAGCTCTTGCTTTCGTTATCTGAGGAACAGCCCAGAGAAGAGACCCTAAATAGCCAAAAAAGGAGGTTTGGCTACTGAAAGAGGTAAGCACCTATCAGGAGGGGTCTCTGACGTCACCTGCTGGCACTGGCCACTCAGAGCTGTCCGTTGTACCCCAACACCTCTGAATCCAAGATAGCAGAGGTCTGGGACACATTGGAGGAGCTCTGGGCACCTCCCCTGGGAGGTACTGGTCAGGGAAGAGGTCACTCCCCTTTCCTTTGTCCAGTTCCGCACCAGAGCAGGGCTGGGGGATCCCTGAACCGGTGTAGACTGGCTTATGCAGAGATGGGCACCATCTGTGCCCATCAAAGCATTTCCAGAGGCTGGGGAGGCTACGCCTCCCCAGCCCTTCACACCTATTTCCAAAGGGAGAGGGTGCAACACCCTCTCTAAGAGGAAATCCTTTGTTCTGCCTTCCTGGGACTGGGCTGCCCAGGCCCCAGGGGGGCAGAAACCTCTCTGAGGGGTTGGCAGCAGCAGCAGCGGAAACCCCGGAAAGGCAGTTTGGCAGTACCCGGATTCTATGCTAGAGACCTGGGGATGCATGGAATTGTCCCCCCAATACTAGAATGGTATTGGGGTGACAATTCCAGGATCCTAGACATGTTACATGGCCATGTTCGGAGTTACCATTGTGACGCTACACAGAGGTAGTGACCTATATGTAGTGCACACGTGTAATGGTGTCCCCGCACTCACAAAGTCCAGGGAATTTGCCCTGAACAATGTGGGGGCACATTGGATAGTGCCAGGGTGCCCACACACTAAGTAACTTGGCACCTAGCCTTCACCAAGTGAGGGTTAGACATATAGTTGACTTATAAGTTACTTATGTGCAGTGAAAAATGGTTGTGAAATAACGTGGACGTTATTTCACTCAGGCTGCAGTGGCAGTCCTGTGTAAGAATTGTCTGATCTCCCTACGGGTGGCTAAAGAAATGCTGAAGCACATAGGGATCTCCTGGAACCCCAATACCCTGGGTACCTAGGTACCATATACAAGGGAAATATATGGGTGTTCCAGTGTGCCAATGAGAATTGGTAACATTAGTCACTAGCCTGCAGTAACAATTTTAGAAAGCAGAGAGCATAACCATTGAGGTTCTGGTTAGCAGAGCCTCAGTGATACAGTTAGGCAGCACACAGGGAACACATACAGGGCATACATTATGAGCACTGGGGTCCTGCGTAGCAGTATCCCAGTGACACATGGGCAAAACCAGACATACATACAGCTGTCCACAATACCTTCTTAGGCATTTTATTGCTAGTGAGATCCTTAAGAAGGGTTGCTATGGAGCCATAATTCTTTATGAATCTCCTATAGTACCCTGTGAGGCCTAAAAAGGCTCTCACCTGGGTTTGAGTTGTAGGGGGAACCCAATCCATGATTGTGCAATCTGTTCTCCACCTACCAGGTGGCCCAGACAAACCGCTTTCCCCTGTCCTATCTGGCACTTTGAGGGCTTGATTGTGAGGTCTGCATTTTGCAGGGCCTCCAAAACTTTCTATAGGTGGACCAGGTTATCATCCCAGGTTGAGTTCAAGACAGAAATATCATATAGATATGCTGCACTAAAATCTTCCAACCCTTGCAGGACTGTGTTCACCAACCTCTGAAAAGTGGCAGGTGCATTTTTCAAACCAAAGGGCATTACTGTGAATTGGTAGTGCCCTCCAATGGTGGAAAATGCAGTCTTGGGTTTAGCATCTTCTGATAACCCAATCAGCCAATACCATGCAGTTAGATCAAAAGTGCTTAGATACTTGGCAGAAGTCAGTGTATCTATGAGCTCATCTGCCCTGGGTATAGGGTGAACATCAGTCTTGGTTACTTGATTGAGCCCTCTATAATCTACACAAAACCTCATCTCCCTCTTTCCATCTTTGGTGTGCGGTTTTGGAACTGGGCTAGCCCAGGGGCTTTCTGAAGGCTCAATCACCCCTAAGTCTAACATTTTCTGCACCTCGTGTTTAATGCAGTCCCTGGCATGGTCAGGCTGCCTATAGATTTTACTTTTGACAGGCAGGCTGACTCCACTATCAATTGTATGTTCACACTAGGAAGTTGTACCTGGTGCAAGTGAAAAGAGGTCAGAAAACTGACTTAAGAGATTGATACAGTTGTCTTTCTGTTCTGCAGTAAGACAATCTGCTAAGACTACTCCCTCCACTAAGCCATCAGCTTCAGTGGTGGAGAAGAGATCAGGAGAGGGTCACTCTCTTCTTCCTGTCCCTCATCTGTTGCCATGAGCAGGGTGAGATCGGCCCTGTCATAGTAGGGTTTCAGGCGGTTGACATGAATCACCTTAAGGGGACTCCTGGCAGTGCCTAGGTCTACCAAATAGGTAACCTCACCCTTCTTTTCAACAATTGAATGGGGTCCACGCCATTTGTCCTGGAGTGCTCTTGGGGCCACAGGCTCCAATACCCACACCTTCTGTCCTGGTTGGTACTGGATCAGAACAGCCTTCTGGTCATGCCATTGCTTTTGCAGTTCCTGGCTAGCCTGAAGGTTTTTACTGGCCTTTTTCATGTACTCAGCCATTCTGGATCTTAGGCCAAGTACATAATCCACTGTGTCCTGTTTAGGAGCTTTTAAAGGTTGTTCCCAACCCTCCTTCACAAGAGTGAGTGGCCCTCTTACAGTGTGTCCAAATAGGAGTTCAAAGGGACTGAAGCCCACTCCTTTCTGGGGTACCTCCTGGTAAGCAAAAAGGAGGCAAGGTAACATGACATCCTATCTCCTCCTGAGTTTTTCAGGGAGTCCCATTATCATACCTTTGAGAGTTTTATTAAACCTCTCTACCAGTCCATTAGTCTGTGGATGAAAAGGAGTGGTGAACTTGTAGGTAAGACCACACTCCTTCCACATTGCTTTCAAGTATGCAGACATGAAGTTGCTACCCCTGTCTGATACAACCTCTTTAGGGAAACCCACCCTGGAAAAGATTTCCAGTGACCTGTGGAGTAGACTCCCCCAGCCCCTGGAAATGCTTTGATGGGCACAGATGGTGCCCATCTCTGCATAAGCCAGTCTACACCGGTTCAGGGATCCCCCAGCCCAGCTCTGGAACGAAACTGGACAAAGGAAAGGGGAGTGACTACTCCCCTGACCAGTACCTCCCAGGGGAGGTGCCCAGAGCTCCTCCAGTGTGTCCCAAACCTCTGCCGTCTTGGATTCAGAGGTGTTTGGGCACAATGAACTGCTGAGTAGCCACTGCCAGCAGGTGACGTCAGAGACCCCTCCTGATAGGTGCTTACCTCTTTCAGTAGCCAAGCCTCCTTTCTTAGTAGCCAAACCTCCTTTTTTGGCTACTTAGGATCTCTCCTCTGGGCTATTCCTCAAATAACGAATGCAAGAGCTCAGAGTTCCTATGCACTTCAGTCTTCGACTTCTGCCAAGGATCGACCGCTGACTGCTCCAGGACGCCTGCAAAACCGCAACAAAGTAGCAAGAAGACTACCAGCAACATTGTAGCGCCTCATCCTGCCACCTTTCTCGACTGTTTCCTGGTAGTGCATGCTCTGAGGGCTGTCTGCCTTCACCCTGCACTGGAAGCCAAGAAAATCTCCTGTGGGTCGAAGGAATCTTCCCCCTGCCAACGCAGGCACCAAATTACTGCATCACCGGTCCTCTGGGTCCCCTCTCATCCTGACGAGCGTGGTCTCTGGAACACAGGAGCTGGGTCCAAGTGTCTCCCCCAGTCCAGTGGCCCTTCTGCCCAAATTTGGTTGAGGCAAGTCCTTTCCTCCCCACGCCAGACAGAAAACCTGTGTACTGCGTGATTTTCAGCTTCTCCGGCTTCTGTGCACTTTTCCAGGACTTCCTTGGTGCACAGCCTAAGCCTGGGTCCCCAGCACTCAGTCCTGCATTGCCCAACTCGCTGAGTTGAAATCCGATGTCGTGGGACCCTCCTTTGTGACTCTGAGTTCTCAGATCTTCTAAGTGCCTGTTCCGGTACTTCTGCGGGTGCTGCCTGCTTCTGCGGGGGCTCTCGGAGTTGCTGAGCGCCCCCTCTTTCTCCTCCTCCAAGGGGCGACATCCTAGTCCTTTCTGGTCCTCAGCAGCACCCAAAATCCTCATCTGGGACTCTTGCAGCTAGCAAGGCTTGTTTGCAGTATTTCTGCCTGGAAACACTTCTGAAACCTCCAGCAGGCCGTGGGACATCTTCCATCCAAAGGAGAAGTTCCAGGCCCCTTTCGTTGTTGCAGAATTTTTGGCTTCTTCCACCCGGAGGCAGCCCTTTTGCACCTTCATCCGGGGTTAGTGGGCTCCTGCCCCTCCTGGACACTTGCGTGACTCTTGGACATGGTCCCCTTCCTTTACAGGTCCTCAGGTCCAGGAATCCGTCTTCAGTGTTTTGCTAGTGCTTGTGGTTCTTGCAGAATCCCCTATCACGACTATTCTGTCTTTCTGGGGTAGTAGGGTAACTTTACTCCTACTTTTCAGGGTCTTTGGGGTGGGGTATCTTGGGCACCCTTACTGTTTTTTTTTTTTTTTTGTATTGATTATTGCATAATACAGAACAGACAACAGCAAAAACGGCCCCCCATTAAAGCAGCAGCCTGCTCGGCAATACTCCAAGCGTTTCTCGCAGTGCGCGTCAAGATCCGGAGCCGCATCACCGTCTCAACCCACCGGGCTTCCGGTCGACACAGTCCGCATATCCAGTCCAGGAGGGATTGTCTTATCAAACATCAAAGCCAATATATCAACAAGAGAGGGGTAAAGCAACTAAAAGAAAAACAAAAGGCAGGTAGGGCGCACAAGCCAGGCTACACCAGCCGACCTCAGCTATACACAATCCTTAACCCAGTCAGGGGGGGCAGGGGAAAGCATCAAAATGCGGGCAAACACACATTCCGCCTGCTCGTTCCTGGACGCCAGGTACTCACGCAGTGGTGCCCAGATATCCTTCGGCCGGGAGCCTTCAGGCATAAGCTCCCAAAAAACCATCAACTGATCTTGACAAAAGGAAGCATCCTGCAGCCATTCAGACCCACGCGGTGCCCGCCCCCTGCCCCAGCACATGGCGAGACTGCGCTTGGGCAATAGCAAAAGTAAGCCAGCCTATGCGGCCCGTTAATCTCATTCACACACCCAAGAAGCGCAACCCTGGGGGAAATAGGGATCTCAGAGCCAGTTACCACAGCAATTGTGCACAAAACCTCCACCCAGAAAGCTTGAACTTCCGCACATTCCCACGCCAGGTGCAGGAAACCCGCGTCCGGTGCATGACAGCGCTCACAGCACGTATCCGCCCGCAGGCCCTTGGAATGGATCCCGCTGGGTGTATGATATGAACGATGCAAAAACTTAAAATGCAACAGCTGTAGCCTATAGTTCGGGGACAGCACTCATGTGGGCGCAGCAGCCTCGCCACATTGCCTCTGTGATAGGTTCACCCACGTCTCTCTCCCACCTGACCCTAGAAGACTCCCCAGAGCTGCCTCTCTGCTCCTGAATGCAATTTTACAGTTTAGTAACTAGCTTACGCAGCGACCGCACGCAGCACAGCACCTCCAAAGCACGGCACTCAGAGGCCACCTCCGGCAAGCCTGGAAATCAAGCCTGCAGCAAAGTGCTAACCCTGAGAGCATACATTCGCTGCAACGCCGTCACGCCACTGTCATCGAGTACCTTCGAAAGATTAATCAGGCGACCATCCACAAACCAGTCCCCCAGCCCCGTCAAGCCTGCATCCCGAAGAAAACCACACACACCACCGGTCCCAGAAAATCTGAGCATCAGCGACCACCATAACGGGCAACTAAGGAGCAAACGGTGCATTAACACCAGAAAGCTGCATCAGCATCCCCCACACTCTTGCCGTACATGCCACCGTGTCGACTCCCTTAGGTCGAGACCGACCCCGGCCCCCGAGCACGTGCAACAACCCATCCGGCCACACCGCATCACTCTCGGGTGCCAGATGCGGCAAGTATTGAATCGGTCTCAACCAGTATTATGCAAAGTGCACTTGCGCACAGTTATAGTATAACTCCAGATCCGGAGCAGCAAGCCCACCCAACTCGAACTGCCGCGTCAGCCTCTCCCAAGAAATGCGAGCTGGCGACCCGTCCATACCAAGCGAATCAGCGCAGAACGCAGGCGTCACAGGAAACCCCTTGTGAGCAGAAGTGGGAGGTTAACGAAGAGATACAGGAATTTAGGAAGAACCACCATCTTTGTAATAGCGATACGCCCAATTAACAATAATGGTAGGGCGCTCCAAGGCTCAATCTTCTCCTCCAGCCACGACATTGCAGCACCGTAATTAGCCAGCCAAAGTGTATCAACATCACAGCTCAACTGGACCCCCAGATAGTGCACCGGGCCCTCAGCCCAAGCCATGGGGTACCGCGAATCGAACTTCGCCACACTCGAAGTCAAAGGCAAGACCACCGACTTCGACCAGTTGATCGTGATGCCGGAAAAGGTGCCAAAGTGCACGATCTCGTCCAATAAAATGTCCAAGTTTCGATCGGGATTCCGGGATTCCCCTAATTACCACCTTAAATGTCACAGATAGTGTACCCGCCGACCTCACTGAACCCCAGTTCTCAGCAAAAAACAGCACAATAGCCTCGCGCACCTCCGCCCAAAAGGCCGCATCGTGGAGTGCCCCGCAGGGCAACCTCCACATGAACGACTGGCCCAACTCGCTGGGTATCTCCAACACTAACCTAACCGGCAAGTGGTTGGATAGCGTGTGAGGAAGATGATCTACCGATCTCGTCCAGACCTCCATGTCTCTTGTACCCAGCCAGCGATCAATATGGGACCAGCTACTGTGGACGTAATTCAAGTACGTACCCTCTCTAGCATCACCGTGCTTCTGCCACAGATCTACTAAAGCACCACTCTGCATCACCGCCGCCAGCGACTTCGCTGCCGCAACATGCTGCACTCTGGCCACACTCTCGCGATCCATCATAGAATCCAGGATCACATTAAAATCGCCGCCCCAAATCACTGCACCAGCACCCAGCGATTCCACCAAGCACCACAGCTCCAGGAAAAACTCCGGGTCATCCACATTCGGCCCGTAAACAGCAACAAGCCGGCAGGCTCTGTCGGACAACGTACCACTCAGTAAGACATATAGGCCAACAATCACATCACGGGTACGC
The DNA here is from genome assembly GCF_031143425.1 of Pleurodeles waltl. Taxonomy (NCBI): domain Eukaryota; kingdom Metazoa; phylum Chordata; class Amphibia; order Caudata; family Salamandridae; genus Pleurodeles; species Pleurodeles waltl. The sequence goes on from NC_090437.1 coordinate 117,616,845, forward strand.
CACTCCAGGCCCTTGCGCAATAAGATTGCCACTCCACGAGCGTAAATTGAGTATGTCGAGCAGTGGGTCTCGCAGCCCACCCAGCTCTCAGTCTGCCCAACGCAGACGCCACCAAATGGGTCTCCTGCAGCATACAAATATCAATTCCATGCCGTTTAACATACGCTGCCACTAGCCGCGCCTTCCGCCTGTCGTTGAGCCCACGCACATTCCACGTCAAACACCGAACCGCAGTCACACTATCAGCCCCCACCTCTCCCCCATATGCATACTTCACATTGCCAGGAAGCACAGCCCCACCTGCCAAGGGCTTGAAAGAAAACAGCCATAGCAACATAGAGAACAGAAGACGCACAACCCAACAGAGCTCACTCCCTCCCACTCAGAGCCCCCAATTGGGCCATTTCAGAAACCCACCCACTCAACCCCAAAACCCACCCTTTAAATCAAAAGCACAACCATCAGGACTCATCCTAGGGGCGATAGCCGGCCTATCAGCTCTCCACCCAGTATGTACTAGGGGAGAGGGGCACATGGGCTGAACAGCGAAGCTGAACTTTGGATGATCCCATGCGCGGAGGCGGATCCGCACGCCTCAGCAGCTTCAGCCAGCACCACCAGCCCAGCAGCAAGCCAGCTAGTCATTGTCACTCAAGGCAGCTCTCTCAGCTCCTGAGTCCCCCGGCCCCACAGCTCCCGGCCGCCCAGGCAAGCGCCGAGCAAACCTGGCTGCCTGCTTTGAGTCCGTGAAGTACAGTACCTTCCCCTCATGCCGCACCCTCAACTTAGCAGGGTACAGCAAGGCAAATCTGACGCCAGCCTGATTAAGCAATCGCTTGGTCGGCAAAAAGGCACGTCTCAACGCCTGCACGCACGGGGTATAATCAGGGAAGAAGCTGAGTTCTGAGTTTTTGTATACCAGCGGCTTCCTCTCCCTCGCCAAGCGAAGAACAGTATCTCGATAATTCAATAGGCATGCTATAATTGGGCACGGAGGAGTACCTGGTGGAGGCTGAGACCCGAAGGATCTATGCGCCCTCTCGACCACCTGACCGCCTGAAACCCTACTACGACAGAGCTTATCTCACCCTGCTCATGGCAACAGATGAGGGACAGGAAGAAGAGAGTGGTCCTCTCCCTGACCTCTTCACCACCACTGAAGCAGATGCCTTAGTGGAGGGAGTAGTTTGGGCAGATTGACTGCAGAACAGAAAGAAAACTGCATCAATCTCCTTGGACAATCTTCTGACCTCTTTTCAATTGTGTCAGGTACAACATCATGGTGTGAACACACAATTGACACTGGAGACAGCCTGCCTGTCAAAAGTAAAATTTATAGGCAGCCTGACCATGTCAGAGACTGCATCAAACAAGAGGTGCAGAAAATGTTGGATCTGGGAGTGCCTGAACCTTCTGAAAGCCCATAGGCTAGCCCAGTGGTGCTGGTACCAAAATCTCACACCAAATATGGAAAGAGGGAGATGAGGTTTTGTGTAGACTACAGAGGTCTCAATCAGGTAACAAAAACAGATGCTCACCCTATACCCAGGGCAGATGAGCTCATTGATACACTGGCATTTGCCAAGAATCTTAGCACTTTTAATCTGACTGCAGGGTACTGGCAGATCAGATTGGCAGAAGATGCTAAACCAAAGTCTGCATTTTCGACTATAGGAGGGCACTACCAATTCACAGTAATGCCCTTTGGTTTGAAAAATGCACCTGCCAATTTTAAGAGGTTGGTGAACACAGTCCTGCAAGGGTTGGAAGCTTTCAGTGCAGCATATCTTGATGCTATTGCCATCTTTAGCTCAACCTGGGAACCTGGCACCTGGTCCACTTTTGGAAAGTTTTAGAGGTCCTGTAAAAGGCAGGCCTCACTATCAAGGCCTCAAAGTGCCAGATAGGGCAGGGGAAAGTGGTTTATCTGGGCCACCAGGTAGGTGGAGAACAGATTGCACCACTACAGGGGAAAATCCAGACAATCATGGTTTGGGTTCCCCCTACAACTCAGACCCAGGTGAGAGCCTTTTTAGGCCTCACAGGGTACTACAGGAGATTTATTAAAAATTATGGCTCCATAGCAGCCCCTCTTAATGATCTCACAAGTAAGAAAATGTCTAAGAAGGTATTATGGACAGATAGCTTTTGAGGAGCTGAAACAGGCCATGTGCTCTGCACCTGTCCGAAAAAGCCCATGTTACTCCAAGAAATTAATTGTTCAAACTGATGCATCTGAATTAGGGGTAGGGGCAGTCTTATCACAACTCAATTCTGAGGGCCAGGATCAACCAGTTGCTTTTATCAGCAGAAGGTTGACCCCTAGAGAAAAGTGTTGGTCTGCTATAGAGAGGGAGGCCTTTGCTGTGGTCTGGGCACTGAAAAAGTTGAGGACATACCTGTTTGGCACTCACTTCATTGTTCAGACAGACCACAAATCTCTACTTTGGCTATTGTCCTTCGTTTGGGTGGGTGGGTGTGATGGGGGGTGTAGGAAAGTACCATCTTACCTGGCATGTTACCCCCATATTTCACTGTATATATGTTGTTTTTGTCCTTGTGTCACAGGTCCCAAGTGCTCATAGTATGTGCCCTGTATGTTTTCCCTGTGTGGTGCCTATCACTGAGGCTCTGCTAACCAGAACCTCAATGTTTATGCTCTCTCTGCTTTCCAAATTTGTCATTAACAGGCTAGTGACTAAATTTACCCATTCACATTGGCATACTGGTACACCCATATAATTCCCTTGTATATGGTACTGAGGTACCCAGGGTATTGGGGTTCCAGGAGATTGCTATGGGCTGCAGCATTTCTTTTGCCACCCATAGGGAGCTCTGACAATTCTTACACAGACCTGCCACTGCAGCCTGAGTGAAATAACATCCACGTTATTTCACAGCCATTTACCACTGCACATAAGTAACTTATAAGTCACCTATATGTCTAACCTTCACTTAGTGAACGTTGGGTGCCAAGTTACTTAGTGTGTGGGCACCCTGGTTCTAGCCAAGGTGCCCCAACATCGTTCAGGGCAAATTCCCCAGACTTTAAGAGTGCAGGGACACGATTACACATGTGCACTATACATAGGTCACTACCTATGTAAAGAGTCACAATGGTATCTCCGAACATGGCCATGTAACATGTCTAAGATCAAGGAATTGTCACCCCAGTACCATTCTGGTATTGAGGGGACAATTCCATGGTCCCCTGGGTCTCTAGCACAGAACCCGGGTACTGCCAAACTGCTTTTCTGGGGTTTCCACTGCAGCTGCTGCCAACCCCTCAGACAGGATTCTGCTCTGCTGGGGTCCAGGCAGCCCAGGCCCGGGAAGGCAGAACAAAGGATTTCCTCTGAGAGAGGGTGTTACACCCTCTCCCTTTGGAAATGTGTGAAGGGTTGGGGAGGAGTAGCCTCCCCCAGCCTCTAGAAATGCTTTGATGGGCACAGATGGTGCCCATCTCTGCATAAGCCAGTCTACACCAGTTCAGGGATCCCCCAGCCCTGCTCTGGCGCAAAACTGGACAAAGGAAAGGGGAGTGACCACTCCCCTGACCAATACCTCCCAGGGGAAGTGCCCAGAGCTCCTCCAGTGTGTCCCAGACTTCTGCCATCTTGGGAACAGAGGTGTTGGGGTCACACTGGACTGCTCTGAGTGACCAGAGCCAGCAGGTGACGTCAGTGACTCCTTCTGATAGGTTCTTACCTGTCTTCGTAGCCAATCCTCCTTTTCTGGCTATTTAGGGTCTCTGCTCTGGGGAATTCTTCAGATAACGAATGCAAGAGCTCAACAGAGTTGCTCTGCATCTCCCTCTTCGAGTTCTACCAAGGATTGACCGCTGACTGCTCCAGGACGCCTGCAAAACCACAACAAAGTAGCAAGACCACTACCAGCAACATTGTAGTGCCTAATCCTGCCGGCTTTCTCTGTTTCCAGGTGGTGCATGCTCTGGGGGTAGCCTGCCTTCACCCTGCACCAGAAGCTCCGTAGGTCGACGGAATCATCCCCCTGCTAATGCAGGCACCCAAAGACTGTATCACCGGTCCTCTGGGTCCCCTCTCATCCTGACGAGCGTGGTCCCTGGAACTCAGCAACTCTGTCCAAGTGACTCCCACAGTCCAGTGACTCTTCAGTCCAAGTTTGGTGGAGGTAAGTCTTTGCCTCCCCACACTAGACTGCTGTAGGAGGCTGGCCTGGCTTGTAGTGGGTACCAAGGGGTACTTACAGTCTGTACCAGGTCCAGTTATCCCTTATTAGTGTAGAAGAGGTGTTTCCAGCAGCTTAAGCTGATAGAAGGTAGCTATAGCAGAGCAGCTTAGGCTGAACTAGGAGACATGCAAAGCTCCCACTATACCACTGGTGTCATATGCACAATATCATACGAAAACACAATACACAGATATACTAAAAATAAAGGTACTTTATTTTTATGACAATATGCCAAAAGTATCTCAGTGAGTACCCTCAGTAAGAGGATGCCAAATATACACAAGATATATGTACACAATACCAAAAATATGCAGTAATAGCAAAAGGAAATAATGCAAGCAATGTAAAGTTACAGTAGATTGCAATAGGAGCACATAGGTATAGGGGCAACACAAACCACATACTCCAAAAGTGGAATGCGAACCACGCATTTCCTAGACCTATGACCTATGTTTGCCTATTGCAACCTATTGTAATTCTACACTGCATTACTTTTCCGACTCATACTTACCTGATTTTGGTTTGTGTACATATAACTTGTGTATACTACCTTCTTACTGAGGGTACTCATTGAGATACTTGTGGCATATTGTCATGAAAATAAAGTACCTTTATTTTTTGTAACTCTGTGTATTGTGTTTTCTTATGATACTGTACATATGATATAAGTGGTATAGTAGGAGCTTTGCATGTCTTAGTTCAGCATAAGCTGCTTTGCCATAGCTACCTTCTATCAGTCTAAGCTGATAGAAACACCTATATTCTACTAATAAGGGATAACTTGACCTGGCACAAGGTATAAGACCCTTTGGTACCCACTACAAGCCAGGCCAGCCTCCTACACTCTGTAGCTGTTACCTCTATAGGAACCTGTAAGGAAATGCCTCCTTGGCATGGGTACCCCCTGACTTTTTGCCTTTTGCGGATGCCAGTTATGATTTAAAGTGTGCTGGGACCCTGCTAACCAGGCCCCAGCACCAGGGTTCTTTCCCTAAGCTGTACCTTTGCTTCCACAATTGGCACAGCCTTAGCACCAAGGTAAGTCCCTTGTAAATGGTATTCCTGGTACCAAGGGCCCTGATGCCAGGGAAGGTCTCTAAGGGCTGCAGCATGTATTATGCCCCCCTGGGGACCCCTCACTCAGCACATGCCCAGTGCCTCACAGCTTGTGTGTGCTGGTGGGGAAAAAATGAGTAAGTCGACATGGCACTCCCCTCCGAGTGCCATGCCAACCTCACACTGCCTGTGGCGTAGGTAAGTCACCCCTCTAGCAGGCCTTACAGCCCTAAAGCAGGGTCCACTATACCACAAGTGAGGGCATATGTGCATGAGCACTATGCACCTACAGTGTCTAAGCAAAACCTTAGACATTGTAAGTGCAGGGTAGCCATAAAGAGTATATGGTCTGGGAGTTTGTCAAATACGAACTCCAGTGTTCTATAATGGCTACACTGAAATCTTGGAAGTTTGCTATCAAACTCAGCACAATAAATGCACACTGATGCCAGTGTGCAATTTATTGTAAAATACACCTAGAGGGCATCTTATAGATGCCCCCTGAATACCAGTCCGACTCCTAGTGCTAAGCTGCCAGTCTACCACAAGCAGACAAGTTGCTGGCCAAATGGGGTGAGTGCCTTTGTCACTCTGTGGCCAGGAACAAAGCCTGTACTGGGTGGATGTGATTCTCACCTCCCCCTGCAGGAACTGTAACACCTGGCAGTGAGCCTCCAAGGCTCATGCCTTTTGTTACAGCACCCCAGGGCATCCCAGCTAGTGGAGATGCCCGCCCCTCTGGCCACTGCTCCCACTTTTGGCGGCAAGGCTGGAGGAGTTAATGAGAAAAAACAAGGAGGAGTCACCCACCAGTCAGGACAGCCCCTAAGGTGTCCTGAGCGGAGGTGACCCCTGCTTTTAGAAATCCTCCATCTTGAGATTGGAGGATTCCCCGAACAGGATTAGGGATGTGCCCCCTCCCCTCAGGGAGGAGGCACAAAGAGGGCGTTAGCCACCCTCCAGGACAGTAGCCATTGGCTACTGCCCCTCCTGACCTAAACACAGCCCTAAACCTAATATTTAGGGGTGACACTGAAACCAAGTAGTCCGATTTCGGCAACCTGAAACAAGGACTGCTGACCTGAAAGCCCTGCAGAGATGATGGAGACGACAACTGCTTTGGCCCCTGCCCTACCGGCCTGTCTCCCAACTCAAAGAAAACTGCAACAGCGACACATCCAACAGGGACCAGCGACCTCTGAAGCCTCAGAGGACTGCCATGAAATCCGAAGGACCAAGAAACTCCAGAGAACAGCAGCACTGTTCACCTACAGCAACATTTTTGCAACTTTCTAACAACTTTCAAAGAACTCACTCTTCCCCCCGGAAGTGTGAGACTTCACCCGCTGCACTCAACACCCCCCGCTTGAGCTCCAGAGAACCAACTCTACAGAGAGGACTCCCAGGCGACTGCAACCTCGTGAGTAACCGGAGACGATCCCCCTGGCCCTCCACAGCGACGCATGCAGAGAGAATCCAGAGGCTCCCTCTGACCAGGACTGCCTGCAACAAGGAACCAGACGCCTGGATCAAGCACTGCACCCGCAGCCCCAGGACCAGAAGGAACCAAACTTCAGTGCAGGAGTGACCACCAGGCGACCCTCTGCCTAGCCAAGTTGGTGGCTGGCCCAAGATCCCCCCCTGTGCCCTTCCTGCAATGCTAGAGTGACCCTGTGTCCCTCCATTGATTTCCATTACAAACCCGACTCCTGCTTTGCACACTGCACCCGGCCGCCCCTGTGCCACTGAGGGTGTATTTTGTGTGCCTACCTGTGTCCTCCCCAGTGCTCTACAAAACCCCCCTGGTCTGCCCTCCGAGGACTCTGGTACTTACCTGCTGGCAGACTGGAACTGGAGCACCCCTGTTCTCCATAGGCACCTATGTGTTTTGGGCCCCTCTGACCTCTGCACCTGACCTACCCTGTGCTGCTAGTGTGTTAACTTTGGGGTTGCCTTGAACCCCCAACGGTGGGCTGCCTATGCCCAAGAACTTGAACTTGTAAGTGCCTTACTTACCTGACAACCTAACCATTACTTACCTCCCCCAGGAACTGTTGATTTTTGCAGTGTCCACTTTTAAAATAGCTTATTACCATTTTAAGTAAAATTGTGTACGTTACTGATCTAATTCAAAGTTCCTAACTTATCTGTGTGGAGTACCTTGCATTTTATGTATTTACTTCAAATCTTGAATTTGTGGCTCTAAAATAAATTAAGAAAATATATTTTTCTATATAGAACTATTGGCCTGGAGTTAAGTCTGAGTGTGTGTTCCTCATGTATTGCCTGTGTGTACATCAAATGCTTAACACTACCCTCTGATAAGCCTACTGCTCGACCACACTACCACAAAATAGAGCATTAGAATGATCTACTTTTGCCACTATCCTACCTCCAAGGGGAACCCTTAGACTCTGTGCACACTATCTCTTACTTCGAGATAGTATGTGCAGAGCCAATTTCCTACAGAACCCTTGTAAAATTCTCTGTGTGAGGATGTGTGGCTGACCTTTACTGTATGATGAAGATGTTTCACCTGAATATTTAGAAACTGGTTTGTATTGTGGTCTACGAAATGCATCACAAGAGGGAGGAAGTTGTAGCAGCCTATTGGATTTTGCCACCTCGTTGTCCTTCAACTTTTAACGCCTGATCTGCTTGCGGACCAAAAAGATGCTCCTTATCAAATGGTACATCAAGATGGTTTCTTATACCTCCCTTTGAAACCCGAAATACGTAGTCACACATGCCACCATAAGAGAACACTCATTAATATCTCTGGCTGGTTTATCAGCCAAGTCCATAGGACAGTGTCTGAAGCGACTGGAAATTAGCTGGCCCTTGTTAACAATTTCCTGTATTTGGACCAAGGGTCTATAGAAGGCCAGAAAGTGCGCTATGTCATCCCCCATATCTCGAGTATCATGAAAGGAATGAGGTGAGCCTTGCAGAGAAAGATCTAGGGGGTCACCCTGAGAATGTTGTAGAGAAGGCGTTTGTGGTGACAGTGGAGTGACTGGTGGAGTGACTGGTGGAGATGTAGACAGAGGTGGCTGAACCTCTTCCAAGTCCTTGTCCAGTCTCCTCTGTTTAATTGGAGGAATAGATGTTTCCAAGGTCTCCTCAAAAGTAAGTTGTTGCTTGGAAGGAGTGGAAACAACAGTTTTAATCAAAACTTTCCCCATTTGTGGCTGGATGAGGAACTCCAACTGCTTGACTTGGATTGAATTGAATCTGGTGGTGTTTTTGACTCAGTGACTTGGCTTCTAGCCTTTTCTGTGTCAAAGCGCTTTTAATTTTCCGTGCTGAAGTTGTCAGAGTCAAGGCAGGCAGTCTTTTTGGTCCCAAAACAGTCAGCACGGAGTGAGATGTGGAGGTTTTCAGTGCTGAAGCCTGTGGCATTCGGCTCGTAATGGAAGTAATTGTCTTTGCTTAGGTTTTGGTGTTGAGCCTGAGGGTGGGGCATCCGAAAGAATCTTTTCATGCCTGCCATGGCCAGTGGGCACTGGTGGCTTGATCTACTTTGCTTACAAACTCATGAGTTTTTTTTGTTTTTTTGTTTTTAGACGGAGCAGGGGGTTGTTTACTCACTGTTTGTTAATCTGGAGGGATTTCCTGCATCTCGAGTGTCATTTTAGCTTCCGCGCCTGAGTCTTTAATGGAAAACTCCTCCTCTTTGGCAACAGACACCTCCTGAATTTCCTGCTCCATGTTCGACATGGTGTCTTGGTTACCGAAAAAGCCTGGCATCTCCTCTGCAGTTCCCATCTCGCAGGGTCTTTCGACGGGAACGACTGGCAGGCCTCACAATCTTCTTCTCTATGTTCTGACGACAAGCAGAGGTTACAGACCTGAAGTTAATCGATCCGAGGGAATCTGGAGTAACACTTCAGACAGAAATGGAAAGGTGTCCATTCCATCAGGATTTCATTCTCCAAGGTGTAGAATGGAGAAAATGGCTGGCCGAAGGGCAAAGCCCTAAAGGCCTTGATTGACAGAGTTCAGATAAACAGATTTCTTCGATCCACGAACGCAAAAAGAGAAAAACGCGATAGAAAAGAATACCAACAGGTTTGGAGAGGGTTTCCCCAAACAGAAAAGTCCTAAAACGGTCTCGAAGTACCAGCCAGCAGAAGAAAACAATCTGAAGACGGAGCCAAAGACCATGCGCATTTCCAGCAACAGGAATCACCTCTTTACCTTGCGACTGGAAAGACTTTTTGAGCAAAAACAACTTTCAACCTTCCAGACCCAACACAAGATGGTAGAAGTATATACACTGTAGTAAAGTAATTTTTTTTGGCATGGTTACCCCACTTTTTGCCTGCTGTCAGTGTGTTTTGGCTGTGTTCACTGGGATCCTGCTAACCAGGACCCCCCAATGACTGTGCTCTCTCCCTCTAAATTTGGTTGCTAAGGACTTAGCACACCCCACAATTGGCTTACTGGTGCCCCTATGTAAGTCCCTAGTATACGGTACCTAGGAAATTGGGGCACCAGGAGTTCCCTATGGGCTGCAGCATGTATTATGCCACCCATGGGAGCCCGTGCAAAATGTGTCTGCAGGCCTGCCATTGCAGCCTGCCTGAAAAGGTGCATGCACTCTTTCACTACTCCCCAGAGGGCAGGGTGCAAGAGCTATATGTGTTCAGCTACATAATGGTAACTACAAACCTGGGCATGTTGGTATCAAACCTGTCTGAACCATACCCCAATACTGTTGCCAGTATTGGATGTAAGATTCCATGCACTCTGGGGGGGGTCCTTAGAGGACCTCCAGCATTGCTTCTACTAGTCTTCTGGGGTTTTCCTGGCAGCCTATGCTGCTGCCACCCCACAGACAGGTTTCTGCCCTCCTGCTGCTTGACCAGCTCATGCAGAGGAAAGCAAAAGAAAGGATTTCCTGTGGGTGAGGGTGGTAACACTCTCCGTTGGAAATAGTGTTACTTGGCTTGGGAGGGGTAGCCTCCCTAAGCCCCAGCATGCTTTAAAGGGCACATTTGGTGACCTCCGTGCATAAACTAGTTTCCACCAGTCCACGGACCCCGGTCTCTGCTCTGGCGTAAAACTTGACAATGGAAAGGAGAGTGACCTCTCCCATGTCCATCAACACCCCAGGGGTGGTGCCCAGAGCTCCTCCAGGTGGCAACTTGATTATGCCATCTTGAATCTAAGGTGAGGTCAGGCAGGTGACGTCACAGCCCACTCCTGATAGGTGGTCACTCTGCTAGGTGACCAATCCCCCTTCTTGTGCTATTTAGGGGCTCTCTACAGGGTGGGTCATCAGATTCGACATGCAAGATTCCGGCAGGATTCCTCTGCATAATTTATTTAATCTTGTGGCCACCGTGACTACAACTGGACCCTCCAGGGACTGACAACCTGCAACTCCAGCAACGACTCCGCTCTGCAACACGGTTTCTGCAGCTCCATCCAGCAACTGCAACGTTTCCCTGGCTGTGCATTCTCTGAGGGCGATGAGTCTTCAGTCTGCACAAGAAGCAAGAAGGAATCTCCCTTGGAGTGAAGGAGTCACTCCCCTGCATCCGCAGGCACCAACTGCAATGACTGCCCGCATAAATCATCTCTCCTCCAGAACTATGTGGATCCTGCACCACAGGTGGTGGTCTGGGGTGGTCCCCTAAATCCTCTCTACCAGCTGTCCAACTCGGGAGACAATAAGCCCTTGCAGGACAGAACCCCTGTGCATCTCGACTCTAGCAGCTACCAATGCTTGTTGGCCCTTCTTCCAAGGGATCTTCAGGCTCCATGTAGCCCCTGCCTCCAGCACTCTTCCCTGCAAAGCCCAGTCTCCTGCCTGCTGCTCTAGTAACATGGGACTCCTCTCCAGGTGTGCCCAGTGGGCCTCACTGCGACTCCTGTGCCTGCGAGTTGGCTGTGGGGGGCTGCATCCTCTTCTTCCGACTCCCCATACTGCTGGGGGTCACTTGACTCCCCTCCTGGGGTTGAGTCCCCTTGGATCTTCCTGGTCCCCAGCAGCTCTGCAACTCTTTCTCGACTCTTGCCTTTGCCAAGGCTTGTTGGTGGTTTTCGACACCACTGAATAACCAACTTTTCTTATGACGTGGGACATAGTCTGTATCATTTCTGGAACTCTTCTGCTCCTGTGCTGCAAGTCTGACTCATTGTCTTTACCGTCGACCTGGTCCTGCATCTCCAAAGGGGGGGGGGGGGGGGGGGGTAGTGGCTCCTGCCTCAACCAGACACTGTAACTCGACCCGGACTTGATCTCCTTCATTTGTAGGTCCTCTTCTGTTTGGATCCACCCTTGGTTTCTTCCAGTCTTGCTTGGGTCTAACAAGTCCCTTTCCAAAGGATACCTGTGAGTTTTGGGAAAAAACAGGTACTTACCTCTTCTCTCCTGGTCGCTGGGGGGACATCTTGGTACTTACCTTTTAGGGTTCCTAGTTCCTCCAGCTTCCCTCCACAGATTCCACTTCCTTGGGTGGGGGACTGCCTTTCGCATTCCCAGTATATGGGTTAATCTCCCCCTAGATGCCTCACTAATTTCTATTGTTTCACTGTCTGCTATTGCTTTCTATGCCAATTCCTGACTTCTAATGTGTATATATTAGTGTGTTTACTCACCTCTTAGTAGAGTATTGCCTATACAGTATTTTAGTGTTTGTGTTACCATAATAAAGTACCTTTATTTTTTTTAACTCTGTGTGGTTCTTTCATGTGTGCAAGTGATTTGTGACTGTTGTGGTATTGCATTAGCTTTGCATGTCTACTAGATAAGTCTTGGCTGCTCATCCACAGCTACCTCTAGAGAGCCCTGGCTTTCTAGACACTGCCTACACCCCACTAATAGGGGATAATAAGGTGATAACACCATAGGTGCACACCATACACCAGGCCAGCTTCCTATATCTACAGTCCCTCATGGCATCAAACACTTGCTGTCCCTGTCAGCAAACAATATGCCCTGGGCATCGGGCAATAGGAATTCCTTAACCCTGGGTCTACTGCTGACCCAAATGCAGTCCAGTAACCACCACTGCATATATCTTTTGCTGTCTCCCTTGAAAATTGAAATTATCAGAGAAAGCCTCTTGATGTTGCATCCGTTGAGAATTTAGATCCCACTGCAAAGCCCATTTATGTGGCCTGAAGTGCTGTACGAGTAGGATGGAGGAGACCATCAATCTGGGTAGGCTCAGAGCCTATCTCACTGAGATCCAGGACCAAGACTGAAAGATCAGGACCACAGCTTGAATGCCCTCGACTTTCCTTTCTGAGGCAAAGGCACAAAAACAGACTGTCCAGAATGGCTATGATGAAGGGGAATATCTAAGGAGTCACAAGAGGCTTCAGCAAATTGATAGTGGACCTCAAAGATGACAAGAGGTTTGCTGTAGTCTAGAGGTGGCTGATGCCTGCTTGAGCCTAGCCCACTATTACCAGTTAGTCGTTAAGGTAGAGGGAAGACTGGGACCCTCCACCTCCGAAGATGTGCTGCTACCACCACCACCACAAATTCTGTGACCAACCATCGGCTCTGGTGAGACCAAAGGGGAGCAGAGCAAACTAAAAATGCTCATGTCCCAACACAAACCACAGAAGGTCCAACACTACCATCCAGCCGCCAGCGTTGAGGGAAGACAAGACCTGGGCCAGAGTTAGAATTTTGAATTTGTCTTTCTAGAGAAAGGATTTGAGAAGGTGCAGGTCTAAAATAGGAAGAAGCCTCCATCCTTCTTTGGCACCAAAAGTTAGGGTTGACCGAATTTATCGTCCGCCTCATAGCTGTTGTACAAATCCATACCATATTAGGGAAGCTAACATATCTGTTAGTGATTTTTCAGGTGGTGCATTTGACCTGGGAAAGTTGTGGTTCAATGGGAATCTAGTGAGGCCTTAGATGAGCTCAGAGCAGTGCCAACTCGGAAGGCAGGCCTAAAAAAATTATAAAAATGTTCCTAAACCTGCAGGTCGAGTAGCTTGAATAATCTACTCAACCTCAATGTAATGTACATTACCCGGAAACGAGTCTCAAATTGTGTGATGCTAGGCAAATATTGTATTTGTTGCCTTTTTCTTCATTCTCACATATGAGTGCACCTTCATATATGCAAGTTCAGCATTTCTGCTGTAAAAAAATCCTGTTTCATTAAATACACTAAACATTTGCTCCATGTATAATAAATCTAACCCACATATAGGGTACACATGATCCATGCATGACTTGCCTCTTAGTTTACTTATGGCTTTGCCGTCAGGGCTGGAGTGTTTCTCAGTTTATGTTTAAACACTCCCTTTTAATAAATAAATTACTAAAGCATGATGTGGTGGCACACTGTCATTTACAGACAGTACATTTCCAAGATATGTCCAAAAATCTTAGCACTAACTTGCAGCTTTACTGATAAAACTATATAGTGCATTAACAATAATCTGTTAAACTGGGTTCCAGAAAACATTTATCATTTACACATCAAATAAAGTGTTCTGACTTTATTTCATCCTATTAAAATATTTTTTCATCACTCAAAAGTACAAAAAATGGTCTTTCACAGCTACTGAAACATATTTTGAAATGTTAGTAAAGTTAAATTAGTTATATAAATGATGTGTGTTAGGAAAAACCTGATACGAAAAGCCTTTCATTTCACATAGGTCAGAATCCTGGAACTCTGCAGTCACATGGAAAAGTATATGCAACGCAAGACAGACTTTTGACCTCTGTCTCTGAAAAAAGAGCAAATGTGACAAGTATTCAAAGGCATCTTCATTACTAATGCAGTTTGACAGAACACCTGTTCTTTGTCCACTGGCCAGAAGGGTCGAGTGGAATCCAAAAATAGATCGACCTCATAAAATAAATCTTGCCATACCGAGTGGTTGAGTAGATTTTTTCGAGCCGTGGAAGGAGAGGACATTTGGCACCTCGTTCTCAGGCATCAAGGCTTCGGGGACAGGTCGACCATGGCTTACTCTGTATTATAGCTGGGTCTGTCCATTGGTGGATTCAAATGGTCCAACTGCTGCCATGGGCAATGCTGCTGGCAGTATTCCACATGAAGTGCCTCTTAGCTCTTGGTGCCTTAAGGAACACCATATGGAGTCCGTAAGGATCCAGAGCATTGCCTTGCGAACTTGGTGCCTCGGTGTTGCAGACAGCTGTGGAAACTAGTTGTGATGTGGCAAGTTGCAGGATGGGCTCCACCGTCAATCAGCTTCAGGAGCTGGATCAGTCAGCATGGGAATTCCCTGTATTTTTTTCTTCGACTTGCCTGAAAACTTGCAGAGTGATGGCGGCTGATACCGGGGACAATTCCTGCGACTTCTAGCCTGTAATGGGTTTGATACCGATCCTTTGAGTTCGACTAATCTCACGGCAGTCTTTCATTGTTTGGCGGCTGAAATTTATCTTGAATTTCCCCTCACTGTCGCATAAGGCCTTCTGGTTCATTGACACGCAGTCACTGCAGACCGTAGCATTGGGGCTTGGTCCTATGCAACACAAGCAAATCTGAAGAACATCTATGACAGTCACTACAGAGGGGTTGAATCCTTTAATTTTGAAGTGACATTTCCCTTGCACACTGTAAAATGTGTGGTCTCAGAGACAAGAAGTAGCTCTGGATCAGAGTCCAGTGGCACAGAAGGAAAAGAACTGACTTCAACTCAAGGAGCATCACTTATATGGGGCCGCCATCATTTCTGGAGCAGAAAGGCGTCACTTACAGTCTGATAACTAGGGAATATTCAAAAGGTGAGGAATCGGAGGTTGAAACTATCAGAATACATATCTTATTGTCAATAGGCATTTGCAAAACACATTAAGATAAAATAACCTCATCACAGTTAATAGGGCAACCATACTCTGCTTTCCCTGTGCAGATAAATCCAAGAAACATTACACAGTGAAGTTCATCGGAAAATCAATTGCTCTCATTGTCTCAAAGCTAAGGGGACATGCACGTTATACTAGTTGTCAATATGTTGTGTCATCTCACCTGCCCTGCATATTCCACATAGTCCTGTTGGCCTGGCTTTGAACCCACACTGGAGCTGGAAGTAGCAGAACCATGTTCTGTGCGGCAGAGGACAATGGCATACTGGTTGAGGTTACCACTTCTTTTCACTGTCACACTAATAGAACCGGCCTTCTCACTGACATTATAGCTGTGGACAAAGGCATGAACAGAGTTGTCAAATGCAGAATGGAAATGCAGAAAAAAAACTTCTTTATTGCTTCACCGATGGGCACACCATAGCTTATGGAAAATACCTGAACTCTCATTAATCTCTTCTGATACAAATGACAGAGGGAGTGAATTTGGGTGCAGCTAGATCCAGTCTTTGATTTTTAAAGTAGTGTAGGAGGCTGGCCTGGCTTGTAGTGGGTACCAAGGAGTACTTACACCTTGCACCAGGTCCAGGTATCCCTTATTAGTGTAGAGGGGTGTCTAGCAGCTTAGGCTGATAGAAAAGGTAGCTTAGCAGAGCAGCTTAGGCTGAACTAGGAGACGAGTGAAGCTCCTACAGTACCACTAGTGTCACTTGCACAATATCATAAGAAAACACAATACACAGATATACTAAAAATAAAGGTACTCTATTTTTATGACAATATGCCAAAAGTATCTCAGTGAGTACCCTCAGTATGAGGATAGCAAATATACAAAAGATATATGTACACAATACCAAAATATGCAGTAATTGCAATAGAAAACGGTGCAAACAATGTATAGTCACAATAGAATGCAATGGGGGCACATAGGGATAGGGGCAACACAAACCATATACTCTAGAAGTGGGATGCGAACCACGAATGGACCCCAAACCTATGTGACCTTGTAGAGGGTCGCTGGGACTGTAAGAAAACAGTGAGGGTTAGAAAAATAGCCCACCCCAAGACCCTGAAAAGTGGGTGCAAAGTGCACCTAAGTTCCCCAAAAGAGCACAGAAGTCGTGATAGGGGAATTCTGCAGGAAAGACCAACACCAGCAATGCAACAACGATGGATTTCCTGACGAGAGTACCTGTGGAACAAGGGGACCAAGTCCAAAAGTCACGATCAAGTCGGGAGTGGGCAGATGCCCAGGAATTGCCAGCTGTGCGTGCAAAGAAGCTGCCACCGGATGGTAGAAGCTGTGGATTCTGCAAGAACGACAAGGGCTAGAAACTTCCCCTTTGGAGGATGGATGTCCCACGTCGTGAAGAAGCTTGCAGAGGTGTTTCCGTACAAAAAGACCGCAAACAAGCCTTGCTAGCTGCAAGGGTCGTGGTTAGGGTTTTTGGATGCTGCTGTGGCCCAGGAGGGACCAGGATGTCCCCAATTGTGTGAGGAGAAAGAGGGGGCGTCCAGCAAGACAAAGAACCCACTCAGAAGCAAGCAGCACCCGGGAACAGGCACTACGAAGTGGAGTGAACCGGAGCTCACCCGAAGTCACAAAGGAGGGTCCCACGACGCCGGAGGACCACTCAGGAGGTCGTGCACTGCAGGTTAGAGTGCTGCGGACCCAGGCTTGGCTGTGCATAAAGGAAATCCTGAAAGAGTGCACAGGAGCCGAAGTAGCTGCAAAACACACGGTTCCCAGCAATGCAGTCTAGCGTGGGGAGGCAAGGACTTACCTCCACCACACTTGGACTGAAGAGTCACTGGACTGTGGGAGTCACTTGGACAGAGTTGCTGAGTTCAAGGGACCTCGCTCGTCGTGCTGAGAGGAGACCCAGAGGACCGGTGATGCAGTTCTTTGGTGCCTGCGGTTGCAGGGGGAAGATTCCGTCGACCCACGGGAGATTTCTTCGAAGCTTCTAGTGCAGAGAGGAGGCAGACTACCCCCAAAGCATGCACCACCAGGAAAATAGTCGAGAAGGCGGCCGGATAAGCGTTACAAGGTCGCAGTAGTCATCTTTGCTACTTTGTTGCAGTTTTGCAGGCTTCCAGGGCAGTCAGCGGTCGATTCCTTGGCAGGAGGTGAAGAGAGATGCAGAGGAACTCTGATGAGCTCTTGCATTCGTAATCTAAAAAATTTCCCCAAAGCAGAGACCCTAAATAACCAGAAAAGGAGGTTTGGCTACTTAGGAAGGAGGATAGGCTAGCAACACCTGAAGGAGCCTATCAGAAGGAGTCTCTGACGTCACCTGCTGGCACTGGCCACTCAGAGCAGTCCAGTGTGCCAGCAGCACCTTGGTTTCCAAGATGGCAGAGGTCTGGAGCACACTGGAGGAGCTCTGGGCACCTCCCACGGGAGGTCCAGGTCAGGGGAGTGGTCACTCCCTTTTCCTTTGTCCAGTTTCGCGCCAGAGCAGGGCTGGGGGATGCCTGAACCGGTGTAGACTGGCTTATGCAGAAATGGGCACCATCTGTGCCCATGAAAGCATTTCCAGAGGCTGGGGGAGGCTACTCCTCCCCAGCCCTAACACCTTTTTCCAAAGGGAGAGGGTGTAACACCCTCTCTCTGAGGAAGTCCTTTGTTCTGCCTTCCTGGGCCAAGCCTGGCTGGACCCCAGGAGGACAGAAACCTGTCTGAGGGGTTGGCAGAGCTAGAGACTCGGGGGATGGCATTGGGGTGACAATTCCATGATCTTAGACATGTTACATGGCCATGTTCAGAGTTACCATTGTGACGCTATACATATGTTGTGACATGTATAGTGCACGCGTGTAATGGTGTCCCCGCACTCACAAAGTCCGGGGAATTTGCCCTGAACAATGTGGGGGCACCTTGGCTAGTGCCAGGGTGCCAACACACTAAGTAACTTAGCACCCAACCTTTGCCAGGTAAAGGTTAGACATCTAGGTGACTTATAAGTTACTTAAGTGCAGTGGTAAATGGCTGTGAAATAACGTGGACGTTATTTCACTCAGGCTGCAGTGGCAGGCCTGTGTAAGAATTGTCAGAGCTCCCTATGGGTGGCAAAAGAAATGCTGCAGCCCATAGGGATCTCCTGGAACCCCAATACCCTGGGTACCTCAGTACCATATACTAGGGAATTATAAGGGTGTTCCAGTATGCCAATGTAAATTGGTGAAATTGGTCACTAGCCTGTTAGTGACAATTTGGAAAGAAATGAGAGAGCATAACCACTGAGGTTCTGGACAGCAGAGCCTCAGTGAGACAGTCATAACACAGGTAATACATACAGGGCACACTTATGAGCACTGGGGCCCTGGCTGGCAGGGTCCTAGTGACACATACAACTAAAACAACATATATACAGTGAAATATGGGGGTAACATGCCAGGCAAGATGGTACTTTCCTACAAGTAGATTTATTTTTCTAGTGGTAATACCAGAAATGCAAAGAAAATGTGAGAGAGTATGAAGAGGCAGTATACATGAATAGTTTATAGGTCAGTTACAGGGGGGAGCAAGTGTGTGAGGACCTCTAGGAGCAGGGATGGTCACCCATTCTTAGATAATTTTAGTGTTCATATATTTTGTTCAGTTCAGGAAGGCTGCTTTTTAGCAATGCTTTTCTATATATATATATATATATATATATATATATATATATATATATATATATATATATATATATTTTTTTTTTTATCAGCGAGCTTCATTGTAGGAAACCAATGAACAAGCTCTTTTTAGTTAGCCTTTACACAACATAAACTCAGTACTTTCTGTCCAAGGCTATAGAACTCTGCACAAGATATGTTGGTTTGTGTTGCCCATTCAGGAGACAGTGTCGACCCCCTAGACATAGCACTGCATCTGAACTGTACTTCCACGATGGTATGGTTTATCATACAAACGTTGCACTAACTAAGAGGGGGCAGAGGGAATTCCAACCACGACTATCCTGGGATGCATGCCGTACAATATGCAGCTTGGCTGGTGCTGAACTACCAGCTTACTGAGGGAATTGCCATCTACATCACCAACTCACTACAGATAGAGATACTATTCAGTTATGGGGCTCGGGGCAATCCCTTAGGTCAGGCCAGGCCAGGCAGAGGCTTACAACCACTATGCTCTGCGTGTGGACATAGGGTTGAGTAGGAACGTCTAGAACATCTAGACCCACACAGATCATGGTTGGATTATTTATCTTTTTAGGTTGAGCATAAGCATTCGACCTGGTGAATACTTAAGTGTATTTTTACTTTGTAGGTTGCAGTGTCCTTTAAAAAGTCTTGCTTGCTAGTGTTCAGTTCTGCCTTTTCCTCCCTCCTTTTTCTGTTTCAGAGCAGAGACCAACTACTGTATTGTTGGTTTCTTTATCTGTTGCTATGAAGGACTATTTTTGACTTTTTTTTGGTGCTCCCTTTTCACTGTGGCGGGTAGCTGTCTGCATTTTATTGCAGCATTCTGTT
Organism: Pleurodeles waltl; assembly: GCF_031143425.1. Taxonomy (NCBI): domain Eukaryota; kingdom Metazoa; phylum Chordata; class Amphibia; order Caudata; family Salamandridae; genus Pleurodeles; species Pleurodeles waltl. Next base: position 117,636,412 of record NC_090437.1, read on the forward strand.
CCTCCCACCAACTCCCATGTCGCTCACAGTTGTTTTGGCATTATTCCAGTGCTGTGCTGGTTTCCCTCCGGGTCCTCAAATAAGTTTATTTTACTAAACAAACACCAGGTCATTTAGTTCACTGCTCACGAAAGCCACAATATGCCCTCGCATGTCAGTCTCAGAGTCTATTTTTCTTTCTTTCTCTCACCCCTTCCTGCCACCACTCACGACATCGCACACAAAACATTGCTTATCTCCTTTACTGGGGCCGTGAATCTTCTCAGGCTGCTCTGCTAACTTAGAGCTTTGTTGAAATGGAAGGCAAAAATGTGTGTTTTCCCTGCCCCAGCGCCTCTTTCTCTTCCCCATGCCCTCTTTACCAGACCTCTGCAGTCAGCTGGTAATGCTCATTCTCGCACTCTAGAAGTGAAACTATCTTGGGTGTCTGCTTTCAGGAGTGAGGGGTTGTGAGTTGCTTGGTAGCTTTGTAGTTCAGGGTACTATTTATCAGGGAAAAATTACAGGCCCTGGCTGCCTTCTTCCCCATGCCGGGTTGGCCCGCTTACGTCTGATTATTGGTGGCATGAAGTGGCATTTTTTGGGGACAACTCACAGTGATTGAGGCCAAACCCTGCTTTCTTTTCCCTCATAGTACACAGATCAAATTCTTGGTCATTTATTTCTTTAAAAGTGCACCATTCTGTATGTTGCATATACCTTTATTTTCTCGCAGTACTTAGGTCTGCACTGCCTGAAACAACATTTTTGAAACTGTTGATTTAACACAAAGCCAAAAAATGGTTTGCCAGCAGGTGATAAAAAGCGGTCATGAGAGCCAGCAATGTACTTGGTTTTGTCTCTGCCCTCAGAACGCTGCCTTTCCATAGTCCATTAATTTCTAGTTTATTTTGTATAGGCTATGTCTTTAGTGACTTTTTATGGAAGAGCAAAAAAACTCACGTTTTGTCTATTTCTAACGTAATTTTAAACTATTGTATTTACCGTACAGATACCACACACTTTCTCACGTAGCGAGAACACCTAAAGGTGTCACCCCGCGTTGCCAATGTACAAAAAAGTGGTAACAATAAGAATGTGAAAATAAATACTCCAGATTTAGCCGATTCATCACTGTAGGAAAGTACCCTCTTTCTTGGCATGGTTACCCCCATTTTCTGCCTGTTGTCAGTGTGTTCGACTGTCTACTGGGTTCCTGCTAACCAGGACAACAGTAGTTTTGCTCTCCTCTAAATTGTACCTTTTTCTTCCCACAATTGGCATACTGGTACCCCCATTTAAGTCCCTAGTATATGGTACCTTGGTACCCAGGGCATTGGGGTTTCAGGGGATCCCTATGGGCTGCAGCAGTTATTCTTCCACCCATAGGGAGCCCATGCAAAGGGTTCTGCAGGCCTCCCATTGCAGCCTACGTGAAACGGGTGCATGTACCCGTTTTCACTACAGGTCAATAAACCAGGTCACACTACGTCGCCCCTATGGTAAGCCCTCTCACACAGGGCAGGGTGCAGGTACCTGTGTGTGAGGGCACCCCCGCACTAGCAGAGGTGCCCCCACAAACTCCAGATCCATTTTCCTGGACTTTGAGAGTGCGGGGACGCCATTTTATGTGTGTACTGGACATAGGCCACTATCTGTGTCCAGCTACATAATGGTAACTCCAAACCTGGGCATGTTTGGTATCAAACATGTCAGAACCATACCCCAATACAGTTGCAAGTATTGGAAGTATGATTCCATGCACTCTGGGGGGCTCCTAAGAGGACCCCCGGCATTGCTACCACCAGTCTTACAGGGATTTCCGGGCAGCCCAGGTACTGCCACCCCTCAGACAGGTTTCTGCCCTTCTGCTGCTTGATCTGATCAAGCCCAGGAAGGCAGAACAAAGGATTTCCTTTGGGAGAGGGAGGTAACACCCTCTCCCTTTGGAAATAGGTGTGACTGGCTTTGGATGGGTAGCCTACCCTAGCCACTGGTTTGTTTTGAAGGGCACATTTGGTGCCACCCCGTCCCTCCTCTGGCACAAAACTGGACAATGGAAAGGGGAGTAACCACCAGGGGTGGTGTGCTCAGAGCGCCTCCAGCATATCCCTGGGTTCTGCCACATTCTTTCCAAGGTTGGTAGGGATCTCTGGGAGCATCTGAGTGGCCAAGCCAGGCATGTGATGTCAGAGCCCCTTCCTGAAAAGTGATTACTTGGTTAGGTGACTAATCTCCCTTTTCAAGGCCATTTAGGGTCTCTCTCTTGGGTGGGTCCTCTCAGATTCAGCTTGCAAGATTCCAGCAGGACTTCTCTTTGACTTCTGACCACTTGAACCGCGACTGGACCTTCCAGGATGCAGCAAACGCTGCTACAACAAAGAAGACTCTTCTGCAACTTTGTTTCCACGGCTCCAGCCAGCTTTGCATCCTCAGAAGACTGCAACTCTTCAGCCTGCACAAGAAAAAGAAGGAATCTCCCTTGGAGTGAAGGAGTCACTTTCCTGCAACCGCAGGCACCTACAACAAGCAACGACCGGCTGCATGGATCTCCTCATCCTGAGCTGTGTGGAACCTGCATCACGGGTGTTGGTCCGGAGTAGTCCTCTTGGTCCACTCTGCCAGCTGCCCAAATTTGGTGAAGGTAAGCCCTTGCCTTCCCGCAGAGGACAGTACCCCTGTGCACTGCTTCTCTTGCAGCTGTCAAGGCTTGTTTGCATCTCCTCCAAGGGATCTTCAGGTGACGTGTAGCTCCAGCCCCCAGCACTCCATCCTGCAAAGCACAGCCTCCTGTGTAGAATCCTCTTTTGTAGTGCTGCATGGGCTTCATCTGAGATTCCTGTGGACTCAGATGCTGAGGGTCCCCTGTGACTCCCCCTCCTGGGTAGAGTCCTACTGGGCCTTGCTGGTCCCTAACAGCACTTCTTTTCACTAACTGAGTTTGCCTTTGCCAAGACCTGTTGGTGGAATTCCTGCACTGACACCCATCTGCAATTTTCCTTCCAGCGTGGGACTTCATCTGCATCCATCAGGAACTCTTCTCTGGCTCCAGGGCTGCAGTGCTGACCTGTTCGTCACCGTCGACCAACTCCTGCATCCACAGCTGGGTGGTTAGTAACTCCTACTCCTCCTTGACTCTATTGTGACTCTTGGACGTGGTCCCCCTCTCTCCACAGGTCTTTCTTCAGGAAACCACCGCTGGTTTTCTTGCAGTCTCATCTGGGTGTCTTTTTCTTCTTTTCCAGCTTTTGGGTGGTTTGGGGAAGATCCAGTGTTTTACTCCTGCGTTCCTGGTCCCTGGGCGGTACTGTGTTACTTACCTCTGTGGTGTTGTAGTACTCCCAGCTCCCCTCAACACATTTTACTTAACTAGGTGGGGGTACCTTATTGGCATTCCATTTTGTTTTAGTGTATGGTTTGTGCTCCCCCTACGGTCACCATTGGTTATTGCTATTTGCACTGTTCCCTAACCTTTTCTAGGTCTTTTTTCTGTTATATATATTTAGTGTATTACTTCCTAAGGGTGGATTACCTGTCTAGTATTTTGTAGTGATTTGTGCCAAAAATAAAGTACCTTTATTTTTGTACAACTGAGTGTTTTCTTTCATGTGTGTAAGTGCTGTGTAACTACAGTGGTATTGCATGAGCTTTGCATATCTCCTAGGTAAGCCTTGGCTGCTCATCCACAGCTACCTCGAGAGAGCCTGGCTTGTAGACACTGCCAATCATATTGGCTTTTGCTTAGTGAGCGCGGTTCTCTGTTCTCAAACGCACATAGGTGTGGTGGCGTGAGGAGAGGCAGTGAAGGGCTGGGTTGGCTTTGGGGTGGGCTTTAAGAGGTTTGCCTCAGTCTGCAGCATGCATTGTGCTTATTACTAGTGTACCCCCTGTTTGTGGGTGCTATATGTTTGACAAATAGCACAATGGAGGTAGAGAATGATAAAGACATGGGCTAGGGGTGTGCATCACGGACAGAAATACATATGGAGTGTACACCTGTGAACTACGCTAATACGCAAAAAACCTTGTTATAGAGATTTATTTTGACTTTTCAATAATGAAAAGATTTTCTGAAAGCTTTACTAACACAAACATCATGGCAACAGACTTGCAGGCTTCTCTCTTACAACATAGTATCATGCTCGTCCCTCACACATAGGCAGTACGGTATAATGGGGTATCTCTTCTGCAAGACTACTTCACTAATACCGGACAAGTTTCCCTTCCATGCACACAGTTTTTATGGTACGGACAGCAACAGATCAGCCTTCCTTCCTGTATATGGAGCATATACAACTTATACCACAGAAAGGTAATTTGGACAAAACAGATATGGCTTTGGATGATTCTCTCTCACGCATAAATAAGGCACATACAGCAGCATATGTGCAGGCTTTGCTTGTTCTTGAGTATCGGATCATTTGAAAGTAGATAAACGATGTAACCTGGCTGTGTGGTAAAGCAAGGGAATTGTCAGGATGCTAGGGAGCAGATTTATCTAGCAGAAAAAAAGACGACTGGACCACTGTACACACCTGGAGTGTTGTCCCATTCTGCACCCTTAATCTGGATTGTTGTCACACGGATTGTCAGGGATATCCCTAGTGGAGGGAAAGTGCCTCATCTTTGCAAGCAGGTGAAGTCTTTTGAGGCTTACTCCGAACAGTCGCTTCCTGTATTCTATGAAAATATTTTTTCTTCTTCTGGTGTAGCTGAAATCATGTAGACACTGTAATTACATCCATCCTAATGTCTCCTCTGTGCTGCAAGGTGGAAACATTCTTCAGCCACAGGGTTTATGCTGTCTGTGGTAATGCGAATGCCAGTAACTACCAGCTAACAAGCCAATCCTTCGGAGATCCGTGATCAGTATTCAGAGCAAAGCCTATCAGAAAACACTTCTTGGAAGAAAAACAACTTGTAACACTCCGAGCCCAACACTAGATAGCGATCTATGCACAGTACATGCAAAATACAAGCAAGAACTCTGGGTAGTTCCCAAATTTAGGTGGAGAGCAGCTCAGATAAGGAGCACTCTACAACACCAGGAACACTCTAGATTTGCTCACCTTAAATGTCTGCTTATCTAGCAAAGTTTTTCAGCATAGGATCAGCATAGTGCGATCTACACCGAGCTAGTGTCTGGACAAAGCTAAACCCCTCTGAAGAGCTCTAATGAGAGCGAAACAGGTGGCAGGGGTTGCTTTACACATTCCAGGTTGGCTTGGATGGTATTTGACCAGTCCAAAGCTGTAATACTGTGCCTGGAGTGGTAAATGGCTTTTGTCATTTTACAGCTCGGCAAGGATGATACTGTGTCAATCCTATGCTTAAAGATCTTGCTGTACAAATGGCAAAAGACTGTCTTTATCTAGCTCGGCGTAGAAAGGCATATGCTGATCCTATGCTTAAAAACTTTGCTAGACAAACAGACATTTAAGGTGAGCAAATCTAGTGTCGCTGGTGTTGTAGAGTGCTCCTTATTGGAGCTGCTCTCAACCTAAATTTGGGAACTACCCAGAGTTTGCTTGTATTTTGCATAATTTACGCGTCACTCTAACCCTGAAAGGGTCTTGTTTTGATATATATGGAAAATGTCACTTACCGAGTCTACATCTGCTCGTGGCATGTTCCGCTGCAGATTCACATGCTGTGCACTGTTCCTGCCATCTAGTGTAGGGCTCGGAGTGTTACAAGTTGTTTTTCTTCGAAGAAGTCTTTTCGAGTCATGGGACCGAGTGACTCCTCCCTTTCAACTCCATTGCGCATGGGCATCGACTCCATCTTAGATTGTTTTCCCGCAGAGGGTGAGGTAGGAGTGGTAGAATGAGAATAGTAAAGATGTCCATGCAATGGAATAGATAAGTATGTACAAAGTTTGTGATAAAATAGTGTTTATTTACATATATACATTTTGTAATTGCAACTTAAACGGCTGCAGGCTCCCGGGGAGGTGGGAGGGCGCATGTGAATCTGCAGCGGAAAATGCCACAAACAGATGTACATTGGGTAAGTGACATTTTCCGTTCAATGCATGTGTAGCTGCAGATACACATGCTGTGCATAGAATACAAAGCAGTAATCCTCCCAGAAGCGGTGGACAGCCTGTAGGAGTTGAAGTTGTTTGAAATAAAGTTCTTAATACAGCCTGTCCTACTGTGACTTGTGTTGCTGACACATCTACACAGTAGTGTTTGGTAAAAGGATGAGGTGTGGACCAAGTGGCTGCCTTACAAATCTCTGTCAATGGTATGTTACCTAGAAAGGCCATTAGTGGAGTGTGCCTTTGGTGTAATGAGTAGCTCTCTTTTAGCTTTTAGGTAACAAGTTTGCATGCATTTGACTATCCATCTGGCTATGCCCTGTTTGGATATAGGGTTACCAGCATGGGGTTTTTGGAAAGCGACGAACAATTGTTTAGTTTTATGAAATGGTTTTGTTCTGTTTATTTAGTACATTAGTGCTATTTTTATGTCTAATGTATGCAGTGCTCTTTCTGCTACTGAGTCTGGCTGTGGGAAGAAAACTGGGAGCTCCACAGTTTGGTTTAAATGAAACGGTGAGATGACTTTTGGCAGGCATTTTGGATTTGTGCAGAGAACTATTTCATGTTTGTGTACTTGTATAAAGGGTTCTTCAATAGTGAACGCTTGTATTTTGCTAACTCTTCGTAGTGAAGTGATAGCTACTAGAAATGCCACTTTCCAAGTTAAGAATTGGATTTGACAAGAATACATGGGTTCAAAAGGTGGACCCATGAGTCGTGCAAGTACAATATTAAGATTCCACGAGGGTACTGGTGGGGTTCTTGGAGGTATGATCCTTTAGTCCTTCCATAAAGGTTTTAATGACTGGTATTCTAAATAGTGATTTTGTGTGTTTATTCTGCAAGTAAGCAGAGATTGCAGTGAGATGTATTTTGATGGAAGAAAAAGCGAGATTTGCTTTTTGTAGGTGTAGTAAATAACCTACGATGTCTTGTATGGAGGCATCTAACAGTGTGATGTGTTTTGCTTGGCAGTAGAAAACAAATCTTTTCCATTTATTAGCATAGCAATGTCTGGTGGTAGATTTTCTTGCCTGTTTAATGACTTCCATACACTCATTTGGACGATTTAGATAGCCAAACTCTAAGACTTCAGGAGCCAGATTGCTAGATTGAGCATCGCTGGATTGGTGTGCCTGATCTGTTGTTTGTGGTGTGTTAACAGGTCTGGTCTGTTTGGAAGTTTGATGTGAGGTACTACAGAGAGGTCCAACAGTGTGGTGTACCACGGTTTGCGTGCCCACGTTGGTGCTATGAGTATTAGTTTGAGTTTGCGGACTAGAAAAGGAATGAGTGGGAGAGGGGGAAAGCATAGGTAAATATCCCTGACCAATTGATCCATACAGCATTGCCCTTGGACGGAGGGTGTGGGTACCTGGACGCGAAGTTTTGGCATTTTGCGGCGAACAGATCTATGTCTGGTGTCCCCCACTGGCAAAAGTATTTTTGTAGCATCTGAGGATGTATTTCCCCACTCGTGAGTGTGCTGGTGATCTCGACTGAGATTGTCGGCTAATTGATTGTGAATGCCTGGAATATATTGCGCTATTAGGCGAATATTTTTGTGAATTGCCCAATGCCAAATTTTTTGTGCTAGGAGGCATAGTTGTGATGAGTGTGTTCCCCCTTGTTTAAGTAGTACATTGTTGTCATATTGTCTGTTTTGACAAGAATGTGTTTGTGAGCTAGAAGAAGTTGAAATGCTTTTAGTGCTAGGAAGACTGCTAGCAGCTCTAAGTGATTTATGTGTAGTTGATTCTGTTGACTGTCCCATTGTCCTTGTATATTGGGATTGTTGAGGTGTGCTCCCCACCCCATCATTGATGCATCTGTTGTGAGAATGGCATGAGGCACAGGGTCTTGAAAAGGCCGCCCTTTGTTTAAATTTACAGGGTTCCACCATTGAAGCGAATAGTGTGTTTGGTGGTCTATCAACACTAGATCTTGGAGTTGACCCTGTGGCTGCGTCCATTGGTTTGCAAGGCACTGCTGTAAGGGCCGCATGTATAACCGCGCATTTGGGACAATTGTGATGCATAATGCCATCTTGCCTAGGAGTTTCATCACAAATCTGACTGTGTAGTGCTGATTTGGTTGTATCTTTGGTACCATGGTGTGGAATGATTGTACCCTTTGTGGGCTTGGACTGGCAATTGCTTTTTGAGTGTTGCTCCCAAGTATTGTTGAACTTGGGATGGTTGCAAGTGTGATTTTTGGTAATTTATAGAAAACCCTAGTGTGTGTAGGGTATCTATTACGTAACGTGTGTGATTTTGACACTGCTGTTGAGTGTTGGCTTTTATTAGCCAATCGTCGAGATATGGGAATACGTGCATGTGTTGTCTCCTTATATGGGCCGCTACTACTGCGAGGCATTTTATAAATACTCTGGGGGCTGTTGTTATCTCGAAGGGTAATACTTTGAATTGGTAATGCTTTCCTTGTATGACAAACCTGAGGTATTTTCTGTGAGATGGATGGATGGGTGGGTATATGAAAATACTCATCTTTTAAATCCAGCGTTGACATGTATTCTCCCTGTTTTAGTAAGGGGACTACATCTTGTAGTGTGACCATGTGAAAGTGTTCTGATTTGATGAGTAGGTTGAGAGTCCTAAGATCTAAAATTGGTCTTAGTGTTTTGTACTTTTTGGAAATAAGGAAATATACGGAATAAACCCCTGTTCCTTTTTGCTGGTGAGGTATTAGTTCTATGGCTTGTTTTGTTAATAGTGCCTGAACTTCTGTTTGTAACATTGCTAGATGTTGCGACAACAGTTTGTGCGCTCTCGGGGGAATATCAGGAGGAAAATGTGTGAATTCTATACAGTAACCATGTTGGATAATTGATAGAACCCATGTGTCCGTGGTTCTGTCTGACCAATGTTTGCGGTAAAATCTCAGTCTTCCTCCCACAGGGGATGTGTGTTGGGGGGGAGGTTGACGGGCAAGTCACTGCTTGTTATTAGTGGCCTGCTTAGTGGGCTGAAATTTCGCCCTTGACCTTGGGAATTGTCCCCTGAAAGACCCGCAAAACCCCCCTCTCTGATATTGTGATTGGTAGGTGGGTTTTGTTTGAGAGGTGGACGTTTCTGAAGGCTGATGTCTGAACCTCCCCTATATTGCAGTTTTCTGAATCTCCCTCTGTATTGGGACGAGTAGAGCGCTCCCACTGCTTTGGCCGTATCAGTGTCCTTCATTTTTCCGATGGCTGTGTCCACTTGTGGGCCAAACAGTTGTTGATTGAATGGCATGTTAAGGAACGCCTGTTGAATCTCTGGTTTGAAACCTGAGGATCTTAGCCAAGCATGTCGTCTAATTGTCACTGCAGTGTTCACTGTTCTTGCGGCAGTGTCAGCGGAATCTAATGCAGATCGTATGTGATTGTTCGATATTGCTGGTCCCTCCTCCACCACTTGCTGAGCCCTTTTCTGGTATTCCTTGGGGAGATGTTGGATGATATCGCTCATCTCGTCCCAATGAGCTCGGTCATATCGTGCGAGGAGGGTTTGAGAGTTTGCTATACGCCACTGATTAGCAGCTTGTGACTATTCTCTTCCCTGCTGCGTCAAACCACTTACTCTCCTTATATGGAGGTGGTGCTACTCCAGATGATTGCGAGTTGGCTCTCTTTCGCGCAGCTCCAACCACTACAGAGTCTGGGGGCAACTGCTGTGTAAAGAACACTGGGTCGGAGGGTGGTGGCTTGTATTTCTTTTCCACCCCTTGTGTATTGGTTCTTCCTTTCACGGGCTCCTGAAAGTTTTGTTGGTCATGTTTAAGCATGCCTGGGAGCATCGGCAGACTTTGGTAGGAAGCATGTGTGAAGGCCAAGTATTAAAGAGAAAGTCGTCCTCCAATGGCTCCGAGTGCATGCTCACATTATGGAATGCAGCAACCCTAGCCAATACTTGGGTGTATGAGGTGCTACCCTCAGGTGGCGAGGGTTTTGAGGGATAGCACTCGGGACTGTTGTCCGACACAGGGTCATCATAGAGGTCCCAAGGGTCTGTATCTTGTTGCGACTGTACAGTGTGTGTGGGTGACTGTGCAGTGGGCGTGGCAAGAGGTAAAATTGTTCTTAACGTAGAATGCGAAGAATGTTCTGGGGAGAACTGGCGTGATGGAAATGTTTCTTTGGGCACTTTAGCCTTTGGCTGTTCAGTATCCGTACGTGATTGGAAAGCCAGTTTCCTTTTGAATTTGAGAGGAGGTGCCGTTTGGCTCTTCCCAGTATCCTTATGGATCTGTATCCTTGCCTGTGTTTCATCAAACTCCTCCATTTGGTGAAGTTCCTCCTCAAATCTGTCTCTCTCTTTCAATTGTTTTGAGAGTCGATGTTCCTCGGTGTAAAAGGCTTTTTTCAGCTCCGAAGCCATTTTTTTCGGCACCGAAATGCCCATGCTGACAGTAGGCCTCTGCTTCGAAAGACCCTTTTGAGGCTTCGCCGACTTGACGAGTCGATGTCGAGTTTACTCGGTGACAGGTTCTTGGCTCGAGTCCGAAGACTTCGGCAAAATGTTGGCCTTTTTCGGTCCCAAAGGTGTTGCTTGGTCACCGCTTGATTTCTTATGGGTCGAGCTATGGCCTTCCGGCAGTGGCGTCCCCGAGGCCTTATGTTTTGTCTTGGACCGACTCTGGGCTTGGGTCAGGGCAGGCGTACTCACGTGTTGGCCTGCTGTGGGTGGTCGGTCTGCCTCAGAGTCGTCTGAATCTGAACCTTGGATGGAGATCACCATCTCCTCTTCCTCGACGTCGAGGTGCTCTGAACTCGTCGACACCATTTGCAGTCGCCTCGCCCTCCGATCCCTCAAGGTCTTCTTCGATCGAAAAGACCTGCAGGCCTCGCAAGTATCTTCTCTGTGGTCGGGTGACAAACACATATTACAGACTCGGTGTTGGTCTCAGTAGAGATACTTGGCGTGGCACTCTGGGCAGAAACGGAATGGGGTCTGGCCCACTAGGCTTCGACATTTTTTGCGGTCGGGCCGACCAGGCCCTGGCTGGGCACGGAAGTCCCGAAGGGCCACCCAAGCTGTGTTTCGCTGGTGTCGATGCAAGATGTTTCGCGATCGAAAACAATACGGATGCTTTTTCGGTGAATTTAGTCTTTTTCCGATTCGAATACACGGAGCGAAGTGGAACACGTCCAACCCCGATGGCGGAAACAAAATAATCTAAGATGGAGTCGATGCCCATGCACAATGGAGTCGAAAGGGAGCAGTCACTCGGTCCCGTGACTCACAAGTATTTTTCTTCGAAGAAGTCTTTTCAACACTCCGAGCCCAACACTAGATGGCAGGAACAGTGCACAGCATGTGTATCTGCAGCTACACATGCCATCAAACACATACATACATATATATTGTAGGAAGTTGGCTCTGTATGCACTATTTCAAAGTAAGGAATAGTATGCACAGAGTCCAAGGTTTCCCCTTAGAGGTAAGATAGTGGCAAAAAGAGATAATTCTAATGCTCTATTTTGAGATAGTGTGGTCGAGCAGTAGGCTTATCAGAGGGTAGTGTTAAGCATTTGTTGTACACACACAGGCAATAAATGAGGAACACACACTCAGACAATTCCAGGCTAATAGGTTTTTGTATAGAAAAATATATTTTCTTAGTTTATTTTAAGAACCACAGGTTCAAGGTTTACAAACAATACTTTAAATGAAAGGTACTTCACTTAGGAACTTTAAGAACTTTGAATTAGCAAAATACCGTTTTCACACAAATGACATATAGCTATTTTAAAACTAGACAGTGCAATTTTCAACAGTTCCTGGGGGAGGTAAGTGTTTGTTAGTTTTTGCAGGTAAGTAAACCACCTACGGGGTTCAAAATTGGGTCCAAGGTAGCCCACCATTGGGGGTTCAGGGCAACCCCAAAGTTACCACACCAGCAGCTCAGGGCCGGTCAGGTGCAGAGGTCAAAGTGGTGCCCAAAACACATAGGCTTCAATGGAGAAGGGGGTGCCCCGGTTCCAGTCTGCCAGCAGGTAAGCACCCGCGTCTTTGGAGGGCAAACCAGGGGGATTTTGTAGGACACCAGGGGTGGATGACAAGTCAGCACAAAAAGTACACCCTCAGCGGCATGGGAGCTGCCGGGTGCAGTGTGCAAACAAGCGTCGGGTTCGCAATAAGTTTCAATGGGAGACCAAGGGGGTCTCTTCAGCGATGCAGGCAGGCAAGGGGGGGGGGGGGGGGGGGGGGGGTGGAGCCCCTCGGGGTAGCCACCACCTGGGCAAGGGAGAGGGCTACCTGGGGGTCGGATCCTTCAGGTCCTGGAGGCTGAGGGTGCAGTGTCTTTACCATGCGTCGGGTCTTTGAAGCAGGCAGTCGCGGCCAGGGGGAGCCTCGGGATTCCCTCTGCAGGCGTCGCTGTGGGGGCTCAGGGGGGTCAACTATGGCTACTCACGATCTCGTAGTCGCCGGGGAGTCCTCCCTGTGGTGTTTTTTCTCCAGAAGTCGAGCCAGGGGCGTCGGGTGCAGAGTGCCAAGTCTCACGCTTCCGGCGGGAAACGTGTGTTGGTTCAAAGTTGCTTCTTTGTTGCAAAGTTGCAGTCTTTGTGGAACAGAGCCGCTGTCCTCGGGAGTTCTTGGTCCTTCTAGATGCAGGGCAGTCCTCAAAGGCTTCAGAGGTCGCTGGTCCCTGTGGAACGCGTCGCTGGAGCAGTGTCTTTAGAAGTGGGGAGACAGGCCGGTGTGTCTCCGTCTTCTCTGCAGGTTTTTCAGCTCAGCAGTCCTTCTTCGTCTTAGGTTGCAGGAATCTATCTTGCTGTGTTCTAGGAGCCCCTAAATACTAAATTTAGGGGTGTGTTTAGGTCTGGGAGGGCAGTAGCCAATGGCTACTGTCCTTGAGGGTGGCTACACCCTCTTTGTGCCTCCTCCCTGAGGGGAGGGGGGCACATTCCTATCCCTATAGGGGGAATCCTCTATCTGCAAGATGGAGGATTTCTAAAAGTCAGAGTCCCTCAGCTCAGGGCACCTTAGGGGCTGTCCTGACTGGCAAGTGACGACTCCTTGTTTTTATCGTTATCTCCTCCAGCCTTGCCGCCAAAAGTGGGGCCGTGGCCGGAGGGGGCGGGCAGCTCCACTAGCTGGAATGCCCTGGGGTGCTGTAACAAAGGGGGTGAGCCTTTGAGGCTCACCGGCAGGTGTTACAGTTCCTGCAGGGGGAGGTGAGAAGCATCTCCACCCAGTACAAGCTTTGTTACTAGTCACAGAGTGACAAAGGCACTCTCCCCATGTGGCCAGCAACATGTCTGGTGTGTGGCAGGCTGCTAAAACCAGTCAGCCTACACGGGTAGTCGGTTAAGGTTTCAGGGGGCACCTCTAAGGTGCCCTCTGGGGTGTATGTTACAGTAAAATGTACACTGGCATCAGTGTGCATTTATTGTGCTGAGAAGTTTGATACCAAACTTCCCAGTTTTCAGTGTAGCCATTATGGTGCTGTGGAGTTCGTGCATGACAGACTCCCAGACCATATACTCTTATGGCAAACCTGCACTTACAATGTCTAAGGTTTTGCTTAGACACTGTAGGGGCATAGTGCTCATACACTTATGCTCTCACCTATGGTATAGTGCACCCTGCCTTAGGGCTGTAAGGCCTGCTAGAGGGGTGACTTATCTAAACCTATAGGCAGTGTGAGGTTGGCATGGCACCCTGAGGGGAGTGCCATGTCGACTTAGTCTTTTTATCCCCACTAGCACACACAAGCTGGCAAGCAGTGTGTCTGTGCTGAGTGAGGGGTCCCCAGGGTGGCATAAGACATGCTGCAGCCCTTAGAGACCTTCCCTGGCATCAGGACCCTTGGTACCAGTTACAAGGGACTTACCTGGATGCCAGGGTGTGCCAATTGTGGAAACAAAGGTACAGGTTAGGGAAAGAACACTGGTGACTGGGGCCTGGTTAGCAGGCCTCAGCACACTTTCTAATCATAACTTGGCATCAGCAAAGGCAACAAGTCAGGGGTAACCATGCCAAGGAGGCATTTCCTTTTATATATATAAATAAATATATATATAAATAAATAAATATAAATATGGAAAATGTCACTTACCCAGTGTACATCTGTTCGTGGCACGAGACGCTGTAGATTCACATGCTATGCATTATCCTGCCATCTAGTGTTGGGCTCGGAGTGTTATAAGTTGTTTTTCTTCGAAGGACCGAGGGACTCCCTTTCGGCTCGATTGCGCATGGGCGTCAACTTCATCTTAGATTGTTTTCCCAGCAGAGGGTGAGGTAGGAATTGTGTATATAGTAAAAGTGCCCATGCAATGGAGTGAGTATGTATGAACATAATGTGTGTAAAAATAGTATATATTTACAAATTTACAAATGTACAAGTTTCATCAACTTATAACTGTTTTAGGCTCCCGGGGAGGCGGAGGGCGCATGTGAATCTGCAGCGTCTCATGCCACGAACAGATGTACACTGGGTAAGTGACATATTCCGTTCGATGGCATGTGTAGCTGCAGATACACATGCTGTGCATAGACTAGTAAGCAGTTATCTCCCCAAAAGCGGTGGCTTAGCCTGTAGGAGTTGAAGTTGTCTGAAATAATGTTCGTAATACAGCCTGTCCTACTGTGGCTTGTTGTGTTGTTAACACATCTACACAGTAATGTTTTGTGAATGTATGAGGCGTAGACCATGAGGCTGCCTCATAGATTTCTGTCATAGGTATATTGCCTAGAAGGGCCATTGTGGCGCCTTTCTTCCTAGTGGAATGCGCCTTTGGCGTAACAGGCAGATCTCTTTTTGCTTTAATATAGCATGTCTGAGTACATTTCACTATCCATCTGGCAATGCCTTGTTTGGATATTGGATTTCCTGCATGAGGTTTTTGGAAGGCTACAAACAATTCTTTTGTCTTGCAAAATTGTTTTGTTCTATCAATGTAATACATTAGTGCTCTTTTGATGTCAAACGTATATAAGGCTCTTTCGGCTACGAAGTCTGGTTGTGGAAAAAAGACTGGGAGTTCCACTGTTTGATTTAAGTGGAACAGTGATATAACTTTTGGTAAGAATTTTGGAATTGTACGGAGAACTACTTTATGTTTATGTATTTGTATAAAGGGTTCTTGTATAGTAAATGTTTGTGTTTCACTTACTCTTTTAAGAGATGTGATAGCTATTAGGAAGGCTACTTTCCAGGTTAAGTATTGCATCTTACAAGAGTGCATGGGTTCAAATGGTGGACCCATGAGTCGTGTTAATACAATATTGAGGTTCCATGAGGGAACTGGTGGTGTTCTTGGGGGTATGATTCTTTTTAAACCCTCCATAAATGCTTTGATGACTGGGATTCTAAAGAGTGATATTGAATGTGTAATCTGCAGATAGGCAGATATTGCTGTGAGATGTATTTTGATAGAAGAAAATGCTAGTTTAGATTTTTGTAAGTGTAATAAATAGCTTACAATGTTTTTTGCAGAAGCATGTAATGGTTGAATTTGATTATTATGGCAGTAATAAACAAATCTTTTCCATTTGTTTGCGTAACAATGTCTTGCAGTAGGTTTTCTAGCTTGCTTAATGACCTCCATACATTCTTGTGTAAGGTCTAAATGTCCAAACTCTAAGACTTCAGGAGCCAGATTGCTAGATTGAGAGATGCTGGATTCGGGTGTCTGATCTGCGGTTTGTGTTGAGTTAACAGATCTGGTGTATTTGGTAGTTTGATATGAGGTACTACTGACAGGTCCAGTAGTGTTGTATACCATGGTTGGCGAGCCCAGGTTGGTGCTATTAGTATGAGTTTGTTTTGACTCAATTTGTTTACCAGATAAGGAAGGACTGGGAGAGGGGGGGAAGCGTAGGCAAATATCCCTGACAAACTCATCCATAACGCATTGCCTTTGGACTGAGGGTGTGGATACCTGGATGCAAAGTTTTGGCATTTTGCTTTTTTTTTTTTGTTGCGAATAGGTCTATTTCTGGTGTTCCCCAGCATAGAAAGTAAGTTTGTAGTATCTGGGGATGAATTTCCCATTCGTGTGTCTGTTGATGAGCTCGACTGAGATTGTAGGCCAACTGGTTTTGAATCCCTGGGATGTACTGTGCTATTAGGCGAATGTGATTGTGAATCGCCCAATGCCAAATCTTTGTGCTAAGAGACACAGTTGTGAGGAGTGTGTCCCTCCTTGTTTGTTAAGTAATACATTGTTGTCTGTTTTGACAAGAATGTGTTTGTGGACTATTAGCGGTTGAAATGCTTTCAATGCTAGAAACACTGCTAACAGCTCTAAATTATTTATATGCAGTTGCCTTTGTTGAACGTCCCATTGTCCCTGTATACTGTGCTGGTTGAGGTGTGCTCCCCACCCAATCATGGAAGCATCTGTTGTGATCACGTATTGAGGCACTGGGTCTTGGAATGGCCGCCCTTGGTTTAAATTTATAGGATTCCACCATTGAAGCGAGACGTGTGTTTGGCGGTCTATCAACACTAGATCTTGAAGTTGACCTTATGCCTGTGTCCATTGTGTTTCTAGGCACTGTTGTAAGGGCCGCATGTGTAGTCTTGCGTTTGGGACAATGGCTATGCATGAAGACACCATGCCTATGAGTTTCATTACAAACCTCACTTGATAGTGTTGGTTTGGGTACATGTTTAAAATTACATTTTGGAAGGCTTGTACCCTTTGTGGACTTGGAGTGGCAATCCCCTTCTGTGTGTTGATTGTTGCTCCTAAGTATTGTTGTATTTGACACGGTTGTAGATGTGATTTTTGGTAGTTTAGAGAGAACCCTAGTTTGTGTAAGGTTTCTAGGATGTATTGTGTGCGTAGAAGACACTGTTGCTGAGTGCTGGTTTTTATTAACCAATCGTCCAAGTAAGGGAATACGTACATGTGCTGTCTCCTGATGTGAGCGGCTACTACTGCAAGGCATTTTGTGAATACCCTTGGGGCTTTTGTTATGCCGAATGGTAACACTTTGAATTGTTAATGCACGCCTTGGATTACAAACCTTAAGTATTTCCTGTGGGAAGGATGTATGGGTATGTGGAAATAAGCATCCTTGAGATCTAATGTTGACATGTAGTCCTGTTGTCTGA
The DNA here is from genome assembly GCF_031143425.1 of Pleurodeles waltl. Lineage (NCBI taxonomy): Eukaryota > Metazoa > Chordata > Amphibia > Caudata > Salamandridae > Pleurodeles > Pleurodeles waltl. The sequence continues at coordinate 117,653,510 of NC_090437.1, forward strand.
GCAAGGGAATCACGTCTTGAAGTGTCACCATGTGAAAGTGATCTGATTTGATGTACAGATTCAGTGTTCTGAGGTCTAATATGGGTCTCAGTGTTTTGTCCTTTTTTGGAATGAGGAAATACAGGGAGTAAACCCCTGTTCCTTTTTGATGGTTGGGTACTAGTTCTATTGCTTCTTTTTGTAACAATTCTTGGACTTCTAGTTGTAACAGGTCTTGGTGTTGTTTGGACATAGTGTGCTCTTGGAAGCACATCTGGTGACAAATGTAGGAATTCTATGCAATAACCATGTTGGATAATGGCTAGGACCCACGCGTCCGTAGTTATGTGCTCCCAGTTGTGTAAATAATCTGTAAGTCTCCCCCCCACCGGTGTTGTGTGGTGGGGGTTTGTGACATTGAAGTCACTGTTTCGTTTGTGGGGTTTTTGGGCTCTGGAATTTCCCTCTTGTTTTAGGGAACTGTCCACCCTTATATTGTCCTCGAAACCCTCCTCTCTGATACTGGCCCTGATATGTAGGTCTGACTTGTGAGGTGGAAGGCTCTGTGGTTTGGGCATGAAACCCCCCTCTAAAGTGCCGCTTCCTAAAAGTGCCTTTGCTCTGTGGGGAGTAGAACGCGCCCATGGCTTTGGCCGTGTCCGTGTCTTTTTTCAGTTTTTCTATTGCCGTATCCACCTCCGGCCCAAATAACTGTTGTTCGTTGAAAGGCATATTCAGCACAGCCTGCTGGATTTCTGGCTTAAACCCAGAGGTTCGTAACCATGCGTGTCTACGAATGGTTACTGCAGTGTTTACTGTCCTTGCAGCCGTGTCTGCTGAGTCCATAGCCAACCTTATTTGGTTGTTCGAGATAGCTTGGCCCTCCTCAACAACCTGTTGGGCACTTTTCTGGAACTCTTTGGGAAGGTGTTGAATGAGATGTTGCATTTCATCCCAATGTGCCCTGTCGTATCGTGCCAATAGAGCTTGAGAATTGGCAAGTCGCCATTGATTGGCTGCCTGTGCTGCCACCCTCTTGCCTGCTGCATCGAATTTCCGACTCTTTGTCAGGCGGTGGTGCGTCTCCAGAAGTTTGTGAGTTTGCCCTTTTCCGGGCTGCTCCTACTACCACCGAATCAGGAGTTAACTGTTGTGTGATATATACAGGGTCGGTAGGGGGAGGTTTATATTTCTTCTCCATATAACTGGGATTCTAAAAAGCGATGTAAAATGTGTATTCTGCAGATAGGCAGATATTGCTGTGAGATGTATTTTAATAGAAGAGAATGCTAGTTTAGATTTTTGTAAGTGTAATAAGTAACTTACAATGTTTTTTGCGGAAGCATGTAGTGGTTGAATTTGATTATTGTGGCAGTAGTAAACAAATCTTTTCCATTTGTTTGCATCACAATGTCTTGTAGTAGGTTCCCTAGCTTGTTTAATGACCTCCATACATTCTTGTGTAAGGTCTAAGTGTCAAAACTCTAAGACTTCAGGAGCCAGATTGCTAGATTGAGCGATGCTGGATTCGGGTGTCTGGTCTGTTTGGTAATTTGACATGAGGTACTACTGATAGGTCCAGCAGTGTTGTGTACCACGGTTGGCAAGCCCAGGTTGGGGCTATGAGTATTAGTTTGAGTCTGTTTTGACTTAGTTTGTTTACCAGATAAGGAATGAGTGGGAGAGGGGGAAAAGCGTAAGCAAATATCCCTGACCAACTCATCCATAACGCATTGCCCTTGGACAGAGGGTGTGGGTACCTGGACGGGAAGTTTTGGCATTTTGCGTTTTCCTTTATTGTGAATAGGTCTATTTTTGGTGTTCCCCCAAAGCTGAAAGTAATCTTGTAGGATCTGGGGATGAATTTCCCATTCGTGTGTTTGTTGGTGATCGACAGATTGTCGGCTAACTGGTTTTGAATCCCTGGAATGTATTGTGCTATCAGGCAAATGTGATTGTGAATTGCCCAATGCCAAAATTTCTGTGCTAAGAGGCACAGTTGTGACGAGTGTGTCCCTCCTTGCTTGTTGAGGTAATACATTCTTGTCAAAACAGACAACATGACGACAATGTATTTGTGGGCTATCAGTGGTTGAAATGCTTTCAGTGCTAGGAACACTGCCAACAGTTCTAAATGATTTATGTGCAGTTTTTGTTGAATGCTCCATTGTCCCTGTATACTGTGCTGGTTGAGGTGTGCTCCCCCCCCCCCCCCCCATCATGGAAGCATCTGTTGTGATCACGTATTGAGGCACTGGGTTTTGGAATGGCCGCCCTTGGTTTAAATTTATAGGGTTCCACCACTGAAGCGAGAAGTGTGTCTGGCAGTCTAACAACACTAGATCTTGGAGTTGACCCTGTGCTTGTGTCCAGTGTCTTGCTAGGCACTGTTGTAAGGGCTGCATGTGTAGTCCTGCGTTTGGGACCATGGCTATGCATGAAGACATCACGCCTAGAAGTTTCATTACAAACCTCACTTGGTAGTGTTGGTTTGGCTGTATTTTTAGTATTATGCTCTGGAACGCTTGTACCCTTTGTGGACTTGGAGTGGCAATCGCTTTTTGTGCACGTATTGAGGGTCGCTCCCAAGTATTGTTGTATTTGGGATGGTTGTAGATGTGATTTTTAGTAATTTATAGAGAACCCTAGTTTGTGTAGAGTTTCTATAACGTATTGTGTGTGTTGAAGACACTGTTGTTGAGTGCTGGTTTTTATTAACCAATTGTCTAAGTATGGGAATACATGCATGTGCTGTTTCCTTATATGAGCGGCTACTACTGCAAGGCATTTTGTGAATACCCTTGGGGCTGTTGTTATCCCGAATGTTAACACCTTGAATTGGTAATGCACGCCCTGAATTACAAACCTTAAGTATTTCCTGTGAGAAGGATGTATGGGTATGTGGTAATATGCATCCTTTAGATCTAACGTTGACATGTAGTCCGGTTTTTTTGAGCAAGGGAATCACGTCTTGAAGTGTTACCATGTGGAAGTGATCTAATTTGATGTAGAGATTCAGTGTTCTGAGGTCTAATATGGGTCTCAGCGTTTTGTCTTTCTTTGGGATTAGGAAATACAGGGAGTAGACACCTGTTCCTTTTTGATGGTTGGGTACTAACTATTGTTTGTTTTTGTAACAATGCTTGGACTTCTATCTGTAACAGGTCTAAGTGTTGTTTGGACATATTGTGTGCTCTTGGGGGCATATCTGGTGGGAAATGTATGAATTCTATGCAATAACCATGTTGGATAATGGCTAGGACCCATGCGTCCGTAGTTATGTTTGTCCAGTTTTGGTAGTATGCAGGAAGTCTCCCCCCCACTGGTATTGAGTGTTGGGGGTTTGTGACACTGAAGTCACTGTTTGGATTGAGGTGCCTTTGGGCTTTGGAATTTTCCCAGTGTTTTGGGGAATTGTCCACCCCTGTATGATCCTCGAAACCCTCCTCTCTGGTACTGCCCCTGATAGGTGGGTTTGGCCTGTGAGGTGGAAGGCTCTGCTGTTTGGGAACAAAACCCCCCTCTAAACTGTGGTCTTCTAAAAGTGCCTCTGCTTTGTGGGGAGTAGAGCGCGCCCATGGCTTTGGCCGGGTCTGTATCCTTTTTTAGTTTTTCGATTGCCGTGACCACCTCCGGCCCAAATAATTGTTATTGGTTAAACGGCATATTGAGCACAGCTTGCTGGATTTCCGGTTTAAAACCTGAGCTCCGTAACCATGCATGCCTGCGAATGGTTACCGCAGTGTTCACTGTTCGTGCTGCTGTGTCTGCAGAGTCCAGTGCAGACCTTATTTAGTTGTTGGAAATCGCCTGTCCTTCCTCAACAACCTGTTGGGCACGTTTTTTGTGTTCCTTGGGCTAGTGCTGTATTATATGTTGCATCTCGTCCCAGTGTGCCCTGTTGTAGCGAGCCAGTAGAGCCTGCGAAATGGCAATTCGCCATTGATTGGCTGCCTGTGCCGCCACCAATTTGCCCGCAGCATCGAACTTCCGATTTTCCTTGTCAGGCGGTGGTGTGTCTGCTGATGATTGGGAGTTCGCCCTTTTTCTGGCAGCTCTCACAACTACCGGATCTGGCATCAGCTGCTGTGTTATAAACACAGGGTCCGTTGGGGGAGGTTTATATTTCTTCTCCACCCTAGGCGTAATAGCTCTGCCTTTTACTGGGTCCTGGAACACCTGTTTGGCGTGCTTTAGCATGCCTGGGAGCACTGGCAAACTTTGAAACGAGCTGTGAGTGGATGCCAGGGTCTTAAATAAGAAGTCATCTTCTATTGGCTCCGCATACATTGCCACATTGTGGAAAGTAGCTGCTCTTGATAACACCTGCATTTATGCAGTGCTGTCCTCTGGTGGTGACTGCCTTGCCGGGTAATAATCGGGACTGTTGTCGGAGACCGGTGCATCATATAAGTCCCTTGCATCCGGGTCATCCTGAGTCATCCCCATGTGTGTTGGAGACTGCATTGGGGGTGTTGCTACCGGGGACAGCTGTGGTGAGTGCAGTGGAGAAGGCTGTGGCGAAAACCTTGCTGGTGGTGTACTGTCTCTTGCCACCTTTGCCTTTGGCTGCATTTCCGACTCCTGAAAATGCTAGCTTTATTTTTATTGGAGGAAGAGTTTGAATTTTACCAGTCTCTCTCTGGATGTGCAGCCTCCTTTGAGTATGGTCTGGCTCTCCCGTACTTAATTCCTGCTCAAATCTGTGCTCCTGCATTTGAGTGGAAAGTCCGTGCTCTTCTGTGTAGGAGCCTATTTTCGGCTCCGAGGCTGCCTTTTTCGACACCGAAGGTTTCGGAACTGTCTTTTTCGGCTCCGAGGAAACCTTCTTTACTTTGGGTGTGTCGAACTCAGTGCCGAGATGGTTCGGAGCCGGTTTCTCAACCGGAGTCGGATGTCTTCGGCTGTTGGGAGGCCTTTTTCGGTGCTGATGGTTGGTCACCGTGTGTTCGGGTTAAGCCATGGAGTGTTGGCGGTGGCATCCCCTTGGCCTTTATGATTTTGGAGTGAGTCTTGGCCGGGGCAGTTTTACTCACAGTTTTTTCCTGCACCGTCGGTAGCTCACTTTCGGAGTCGTCCGAGTCTTGGAAGGAGATTCTCTCCTCCTCTAAGTTGATCTGTTCAGCCGGTGTCGACGCCATCTGAAGTCTTCGATCGCATAGGGTCTTTTTCGATCGAAAGCCCGGCAGGCCTCGCAGGTATCCTCCCTGTGTTCCGGTGATAGACACAGGTTACAGACCAAGTGTTGGTCCGTATAAGGATACTTGCCGTGGCAATTCGGGCAGAAGCGGTAGGAGTCCGGTCCATGAGTTTCGACGATGGACGCGGTCGGGCCGACCAGGACCCGCTGAAGAGTGGAAGCCCCGAAGGGCCGCCGGAGCGCTTCTTCAATCGGGGTCGATGTCCTAACACTAAACCGGTACCGAGCGCGAACAATACTGTTGATTTTTCGATGATTAGCTAACTTTCCCGATTCGAAATACGGAGCGAAGAAGAAAATGTCCGAACCCGATGGCAGAAAGAAAACAATCTAAGATGGAGTCGGTCTCGTGACTCGAAAAGACTTCTTCGAAGAAAAACAACTTGTAACACTCCGAGACCAACACTAGATGGCAGGATGATGCACAGCATGTGTATCTGCAGCTACACGCCATCGAATATATATATGGAAAATGTCACTTACCCAGTGTACATCTGTTCGTGGCATTAGTCGCTGCAGATTCACATGCTGTGCACATCCCGCCATCTGGTGTTGGGCTTGGAGTGTTACAAGTTGTTTTTCTTCGAAGAAGTTGTCGAGTCTCGAGATCGAGGGACTCCTCCCATTTCGGCTCCATTGCGCATGGGCGTCGACTCCATCTTAGATTGTTTTCCCCGCAGAGGGTGAGGTAGGAGTTGTGTATGCTAGTAATAGTGCCCATGCAATGGAGTGAATATGTATGTACATAATGTAGTTTAAAGTAATATATTTACAAATGTTCAAGATCAACTTCTAAACGGCTACAGGCTCCCCGGGAGGCGGGTGGGCGCATGTGAATCTGCAGCGACTAATGCCACGAACAGATGTACACTGGGTAAGTGACATTTTCCGTTCGATGGCATGTGTAGCTGCAGATACACATGCTGTGCATAGACTAGTAAGCAGTTATCTCCCCAAAAGCAGTGGTTCAGCTTGTAGGAGTTGAAGTTGTTTAAAACAAAGTTCGTAGTACTGCTTGACCTACTGTGGCTTGTTGTGCCGTTAATACATCTACACAGTAGTGTTTGGTAAATGTTTGAGGCGTAGACCATGTAGCTGCCTTACATATTTCGGTCATTGGAATATTTCCTAGAAAGGCCATGGTAGCACCTTTCTTTCTAGTTGAGTGTGCCTTTGGTGTCATAGCCAGTTCTCTTTTTGCTTTAAGATAACAGGTTTGAATGCACTTAACTATCCATCTAGCAATGCCTTGTTTAGAAATTGGATTTCCTGTATGAGGTTTTTGGAAAGCAAATAATTGTTTTGTTTTTCGAATTAGTTTTGTTCTGTCAATGTAGTACATTAAACGCTCTTTTGATGTCTAATGTATGTAGTGCTCTTTCAGCTACAGAATCTGGCTGTGGGAAGAACACTGGTAATTCTACTGTTTGATTCAAGTGGAACGGTGATATGACTTTTGGTAAAAATTGAAGATTTGTCCGTAGAACTACTTTATGCTTGTGTATTTGAATAAATGGTTCTAGTATGGTAAATGCTTGAATCTCACTTACTCTTCTTAGAGATGTGATGGCAATTAAAAATGCAACTTTCCATGTTAAGTATTGCATTTCACAAGAGTGCATGGGCTCAAAAGGTGGACCTATGAGTCGTGTTAAGACAATGTTGAGGTTCCATGAAGGAACTGGTGGTGTTCTTGGTGGTAAAATTCTCTTTAGGCCTTCCATAAACGCTTTTATGACTGGTATCCTAAATAGTGAAGTTGAGTGCGTAATTTGCAGGTAAGCTGAAATTGCGGTAAGATGTATCTTAATGGAAGAAAAAGCTAGCTTTGACTTTTGCAAATGTAGTAAGTATCTTACGATATCTTTAGCAGATGCGTGTAAGGGTTGAATTTGATTATTATGGGAGTAATAAACAAATCTTTTCCACTTATTTGCATAGCAATGTCTAGTGGTAGGTTTCCTAGCTTGTTTTATGACCTCCATACATTCCTGTGTAAGGTCTAAGTGTCCGAACTCTAGGACTTCAGGAGCCAAATTGCTAGATTCAGCGATGCTGGATTTGGATGTCTGATCTGTTGTTTGTGTTGAGTTAACAGATCTGGTCTGTTTGGTAGTTTGACATGAGGCACTACTGAGAGGTCTAGTAGTGTTGTGTACCAAGGTTGTCTTGCCCATGTTGGCGCTATTAGTATGAGTCTGAGTCTGATTTGACTCAACTTGTTTACCAGATATGGAAGGAGTGGGAGAGGGGGAAAAGCGTAAGCAAATATCCCTGACCAACTCATCCATAACGCATTGCCCTGAGACTGATCTTGTGGGTACCTGGATGCGAAGTTTCAGCATTTTGCGTTTTCCTTTGTTGCAAATAGATCTATTTGTGGTGTTCCCAAACTCTGGAAGTAAGTGTTCAGTATTTGGGGGTGAATCTCCCATTCGTGGATCTGTTGGTGATCCCGAGAGAGATTGTCTGCTGATTCTGAATTCCTGGAATAAATTGTGCTATTAGGCGAATGTGGTTGTGAATCGCCCAATGCCATATTCTCTGTGCCAGGAGACACAACTGTGTTGAGTGTGTCCCTCCCTGTTTGTTTAGGTAATACATCGTTGTCATGTTGTCTGTTTTGACAAGAATGTGTTTGTGGCTTATTATGGGTTGAAAGGCTTTCAGCGCTAGAAATACTGCCAATAGTTCTAAGTGATTTATGTGAAACTGTTTTTGCTGAGCGTCCCATTGTCCTTGGATGCTGTGTTGATTGAGGTGTGCTCCCCACCCTATCATGGAGGCATCTGTCGTTATTATATATTGTGGCACTGGGTCTTGCAAAGGCCGCCCTTGGTTTAAATTTATACTGTTCCACCATTGAAGCGAGATGTATGTTTGGCGGTCTACCAACACCAGATCTAGAAGTTGACCTTGTGCCTGTGACCATTGTGATGCTAGGCACTGTTGTAAGGGCCGCATGTGCAACCTTGCGTTTGGGACAATGGCTATGCATGAGGACATCATGCCTAGGAGTTATATCACCATTTTGACTTGTATTTTTTGTTTTGGATACATGGCCTGTATTACATTGTGACATGCCTGAACCCTTTGTGGGCTTGGAGTGGCAATCCCTTTTGCTGTGTTGATTGTCACCCCTAAGTATTGCTGTGTTTGACACGGCAGAAGGTGTGACTGTGTAGTTGATTGAGAAACCTAGTTTGTGGAGGGTTTCTATGATATACTTTGTGTGTTGTGAACACCGTTCTAGCGTGTTGGTTTTGATTAACCAATCGTCTAGGTACAGGAACACATGTATTTGCTGCCTTCTGATATGTGCAGCTACGACTGCCAGGCATTTTGTAAAAACTCTTGGTGCAGTTGTTATTCCGAATGGCAACACCTTGAATTGGTAATGTACCCCTTGGAATACAAACCTTAAGTACTTTCTGTGTGAAGGATGTATCGGTATATGGAAATATGCATCCTTTAGGTCTAGTGTTGTCATGTAGTCTTGTTGTTTGAGCAGTGGGATTACGTACTGTAATGTCACCATGTGAAAGTGATCTGATTTGATGTAGGTATTTAATGTTCTGAGATCTAATATAGGTCTCAGACTTTTGTCTTTTTTGGGTATGAGAAAGTACAGAGAGTAAACTCTGGTTCCTTTCGGTTGGTTTGGTACTAATTCTATTGCTTCTTTCTGTAGCAATGCCTGAACTTCTAGTCCTAGAAGATCTATATGTTGTTTTGACATAGTGTGTTTTCGGTGGGACGTTTGGAGGGAATTTGAGAAATTCTATGCAATAACCATGCTGGATAATTGCCAGTACCCAAGTGTCTGTTGTTATCTCCTCCCAATGTTTGTAAAATTTGCTTAGTCTCCCCCCCCACAGGTGTTATGTGTTGGGGATGTGTGACTTGGAAGTCACTGCTTGTTTTGAGGAGTTTTGGGGCTTTGGAACTTCCCTCTATTTTTTTGGAATAGTCCCCCTCTATATTGCCCTCGAAAACTTCCCCGCTGATATTGGCTTTGATAAGTGGGCCTTGCTTGTGAGGTTGTGGCCTCTGTAGGTTGACCTCGAAACCCTCCCCTAAATTGTGTTTTGCGAAATGTGCCTCTGCTCTGTGGGGAGTAGAGTGCGCACATGGCTTTTGCCGTATCAGTATCTTTTTTGAGTTTCTCAATAGCAGTGTCGACTTCCGGCCCAAACAACTGCTGTTCATTAAAAGGCATATTCAGCACGGCTTGTTGTATTTCTGGCTTGAATCCTGACGTACGCAACCATGTGTGTCTCCTTATCGTTATTGCAGTATTTACTGTCCTTGCAGCTGTATCTGCTGCATCCATTGCTGACCGTATCTGATTATTGGAGATACTTTGTCCTTCCTCCACCACTTGTTGTGCCCTTTTCTGGAACTCTTTGGGTAAGTGTCCTATGAAATGCTGCATTTCGTCCCAATGAGCTCTATCGTATCTTGCCAAAAGTGCTTGTGAGTTGGCAATGCGCCATTGGTTTGCTGCTTGTGCTGCAACCCTTTTACCCGCAGCATCGAATTTGCGACTCTCCTTGTCTGGAGGTGGTGCGTCTCCCGAGGTATGAGAGTTTGCTCTCTTGCGAGCTGCCCCGACAACCACAGAGTCTGGTGTTAATTGCTGCGTAATATAAACAGGGTCTGCTGGCGGCGGCTTGTACTTCTCCACCCTTGGAGTTATGGCTCTGCCTTTTACAGGATCCTGAAATATTTGTTTGGAATGTTTTAGCATTCCCGGGAGCATAGGTAAGCTTTGGTATTGGCTAGGAGTGGAGGATAGTGTATTAAACAAAAAGCCATCCTCAATTGGTTCTGCATGCAAGGTGACGTTATGAAAAGCAGCTGCCCTTGAGACCACCTGCGTGTAGGATGTACTGTCTTCAGGTGGCGACGGCCTCGCAGGATAACAGTCTGGGCTGTTATCTGATACAGGAGCATCATAAAGGTCGGGATCATCTTGACTCATTGCAGTATGAGTCGGGGATTGCATCAGTGGTGGAGTGGCTACCGGTGATGTGTGCATTGATGGTGGTGGAGATGGTGGTGGAGTTGTTTGTCTTGCCACCTTTGCCTGCTTGTCCTTTTCTTGAAAGGCAAGTCTTCTTTTCATCTTAATTGGGGGAAGAGTGCTTATCTTCCCTGTGTCTTTTTGAATGTGGAGCCTTCTCTGAGTGTAGTCTGGCTCTACTGATTCAAGTTCTTCTCCGAACTTATGTCCTTGCATCTGGGAGGACCATCCCTGTTCCTCTGTGTAGGAACCTGTTTTCAGTTCCGAGGCTGGATGTTTCGGAATCGAAACCTTTTCGGTCGCCTTTTTGGGCTCTGAGGAAACCTTCTTTATTTTTGGCGTTGTGGTGTCTCGGTGCCGACCCATTTCGATGCCACTGTCTCAGTGCCGAATCTGCTCGGAGCCGCTGTCTCGGGCCCGAGATTGCTGTGTGGCGGTATCTCGACCGGAGTCGGATGACTTAGCCACAAGCGTGCCCTTTTTCGGTGCCGATGATAGGTCACCTATTTTTCGGGTTAAGCCATGGCCTGTTGGCGGTGGCGTCCCCTAGGCTTTTGTTGTCTTCTCGTGAGTTTTATGTTTCGACGTCTTACTCACGGTTTTCGGCGTTTCTTCGGGATTAAGCTCGTCCGAGTCCGATTCCTGGATGGAGAAGGTTTCTTCTTTCTCCTCGAAACGCCCTTGTCCTGTCGGCGCCGACGTCATCTGCAGTCTTCTCGCTCTTCGGTCTTTTAATGTCTTCCTCGACCGAAACGCTCGACAGGCTTCACAGGTATCCTCCTTGTGCTCTGGAGACAGACACAAGTTACAGACCAGATGCTGATCTGTATACAGATACTTATGACATTTTGGGCAGAAGCGGAATGGGGTCCATTCCATCAGCCTTGAAGATACACGTGGCCGGGCCGACCAGGCCCCGACGGGGAATCAAAAAAACCCCGAAGGGCCACCGGAGCTCTTCAAAAGTCGGTGTCGATGTGTTGTAACTAACCCGATATCAAACGCAAACAATACCGACGATTTTTCCGAGATTATAACTTGCTTTCCGACCCGAAACACGGAGCGAAAAGGAACACGTCCGAACCGGATGGCGGAAAAATAACAATCTAAGATGGAGTCGACGCCCATGCGCAATGGAGCCGAAATGGGAGGAGTCCCTCGATCTCGTGACTCGAAAAGACTTCTTCGAAGAAAAACAACTTGTAACACTCCGAGCCCAACACCAGATGGCGGGATGTGCACAGCATGTGTATCTGCAGCTACACATGCCATCGAACATTATATATATATATATATATTGATATAGAGAGAGACAATGTCACTTACCCAGTGTACATCTGTTTCGTGGCATGTAGTGCTGCAGATAAACATGCAGTGCATAGATCTCCTTCTAGTGTTGGGCTCGGAGTGTTATAAGTTGCTTTTCTTCGAAGAAGTCTTTTCTCGAGTCACAGGATCGAGTGACTCCTCTCGGTGATAGTGCGCATGAGCATCAACTCCTTTGTTAGATTGTTTTCCCGCAGAAGGGTACTGTAGGAAGGTAGCCTCTTTCTAGCCTTATTACCCTCACTTTTGGCATGTTTGTGAGTATATGTCAGGGTGTTTTTACGGTCTCACTGGGATCCTGCTAGCCAGGGCCCAGTGCTCACAGTGAAAACCCTATGTTGTCAGTATGTTTGATATGTGTCACTGGGATCCTGCTAGCCAGGACCCAGTGCTCATAGGTTTGTGGCCTATATGTGTTCCCTGTGTGGTGCCTAACTGGATCACTGAGGCTCTGCTAACCAGAATCTCAGTGTTTATGCTCTCTCTCTGCTTTAAAATTGTCACTGCAGGCTAGTGACTAATTTTACTAATTCTCATTGGCACACTGGAACACCCTTATAATTCCCTTGTATATGGTACCTAGGTACCCAGGGTATTGGGGTTCCATGAGATCCCTATGGGCTGCACCATTTATTTTGCTACCCATAGGGAGCTCAGAGAATTCGTACACAGGACTGCCACTGCAGCCTGAGTGAAATAACGTCCACGTTATTTCACAGCCATTTTTCACTGCACATAAGTAAATAAGTCACCTATATGTCTAACCCTCACTAGGTGAAGGTTAGGTGCTAAGTTACTTAGCGTGTGGGCACCCTGGCACTAGCCAACATGCCCCCACATTGTTCAGGGCAAATTCCCCGGAATTTGTGAGTGCGGGGACACCATTACAAGCATGCACGACATATAGGTCACTACCTATATGTAGCATCACAATGGTAACTCCGAACATTGCCATGTAACATGTCTAAGATCATGGAATTGTAACCCCCAATACCATTCTGGTATTGGGAGGACAATTCCATGTATCTCCGGTTCTCTAGCACAGAACCCATGTACTGCCAAACTTCCTTTCCGGGGTCTCCACTGCAGCTGCCAACCCCTTAGACAGGTTTCTGCCCCCCCCCCCCCCCAGGGCCTGGGCAGCCTGGTCCAAGGAAGGCAGAACAAAGGATTTCCTCTGAGAGAGGGTGTAACACCCTTTCCCTTTGGAAATAGGTGTGAAGGGCTGGGGAAGGGTAGCCTCCCCCAGCCTCTGGAAATGCTTTGATGGGAACAGATGGTGCCCTCTCTGCACAAGCCAGTATACACCGGTTCAGGGACGCCCCAGCCTTGCTCTGGCGCAAAACTGGACAAAGGAAAGGGGAGTGACCACTCCCCTGACCAGCACCTCCCAGGGGAGGTGCCCAAAGCTCCTCCAGTGTGTCCCAGACCTCTGCCATCTTGGATGCAGAGGTGTGAGGGCACAATGGACAGCTCTGAGTTGCCAGTGCCCGCAGGTGATGTCAGAGACCCCTCCTGATAGGTGCTTATCTTTCTCAGTAGCCAATCCTCCTCTGCGGGCTATTTAGGCTCTCTCCTCTGGGCTATTCCTCAGATAACAAATGCAAGAGCTCACCAGAGTTCCTCTGCACTTCCCTCTGACTTCTGCCAAGGATCGACCGCTGACGCTCCAGGACGCCTGCATAGCTGCAACTAAGTAGGAAGAAGACTACCAGCAACATTGTAGCGCCTCATCCTTCCGGCTTTCTCAACTGTTTCCTGGTGGTGCATGCTCTGACGGCTGTCTGCCTTCACCGTGCACTGGAAGCCAAGAAGAAATCTCCTGTGGGTAGATGGAATCTTTCCCCTGCCAACGCAGGCACCAAACTTCTGCATCACCGGTCCTCTGGGTCCCCTCTCATCCTGACGAGCGTGGTCCCTGGAACACAGGAGCTGGGTCCAAGTGTCTCCCACAGTCCAGTGGCCCTTCTGTCCAAATTTGGTGGAGGTAAGTCCTTGCCTCCCCACGCCAGACAGTAATCCTGTGTACTGCGTGAACTGCAGCTGCTCGGGCTTCTGTGCACTTTTCCAAGACTTCGTTTGTGCACAGCCTAGCCCAGCTCCCCAGCACTCCGTCCTGCATTGCCCAACTCGCTGACTTGGACTCTGACATCATGGGACCCTCCTTTGTGACTGAGTCGACCGCTGTCCTCAGATCTTCTACGTGCCTGTTCCGGTACTTCTGCGGGGGCTGAGTTGCTGAGCGTCCCCTCTTTCTCCTCCTCCAAGGGGTGGCATCCTGGTCCTTCCTGGGCCTCAGCAGCACCCAAAATCCTCAACCCCGATTCTTGCAGCTAGCAAGGCTTGTTTGCGGTCTTCCTGCGTGGAAACAACTCTGCATCCTCCAGCAGGCTGTAAGGAAATGCCTCCTTGGCATGGTTACCCCCTGACTTTTTGCCTTTGCTGATGGCAAGTTATGATTTGAAAGTGTGCCGAGGCCTGCTAACCAGGCCCCAGCACCAGTTTCCTTTCCCTAACCTGTACCTTTGTTTCCACAATTGGCACACCCTGGCATCCAGGTAAGTCCCTTGTAACTGGTACCCCTTGTACCAAGGGCCCTGATGCCAGGGAAGGTCTCTAAGGGCTGCAGCATGTCTTATGCCACCCTGGGGACCCCTCACTCAGCACAGACACACTACTTGCCAGCTTGTGTGTGCTGGTGGGGAGAAAATGACTAAGTCGACATGGCACGCCCCTCAGGGTGCCATGCCAACCTCACACTGCCTATGGCATAGATAAGTCACCCCTCTAGTAGCCCTAAGGCAGGGTGCACTATACCATAGGCGAGGGCATAAGTGCCCCTACAGTGTCTAAGCAAAACCTTAGACATTGTAATTGCAGGGTAGCCATAAGAGTATATGGTCTGGGAGTCTGTCATGCACGAACTCCACAGCAACATAACGGCTACACTGAAAACTGGGAAGTTTGGTATCAAACTTCTCAGCACAATAAATGCACACTGATGCCAGTGTACATTTTATTGTAAAATACACCCTGAGGGCATCTTAGAGATGCCCCCTGAAACCATACCCGACTACCAGTGTGGGCTGACTAGTTTTACCAGCCTGCCACACACCAGACATGTTGCTGGCCACATGGGGAGAGTGCCTTTGTCACTCTGTGGCTAGTAACAAAGCCTGTACTGGATGGAGGTGCTTCTCACCTCCCCCTGCAGGCACTGTAACACCTGGCCCCTTTGTTACAGCACCCCAGGGCACTCCAGCTAGTGGATTTACCCCGCCCCCTCCGGCCACGGCCCACTTTTGGCGGCAAGGCCGGAGGAGATGATGAGAAAAACAAGGAGGAGTCACTGGCCAGTCAGGACAGCCGTTAAGGTGTCCTGAGCTGAGGTGACTTTTAGAAATCCTCCATCTTGCAGATGGAGGATTCCCCCAATAGGATTAGGGATGTGCCCCCCTCCCCTCAGGGAGGAGGCACAAAGAGGGTGTAGCCACAATCAGGGTTAGTAGCCATTGGCTACTAACCCCCCAGACCTAAACACACCCCTAAATCGAGTATTTAGGGGCTCCTAGAACCTAGGCAACTAGATTCCTGCAACCTAAGACGAAGAATGACTGCTGAGCTGAAAACCCTGCAGAGAAGACGAAGACACCAACTGCTTTGGCCCAGCTCTACCGGCCTGTCTCTCCACTTCAAGAAAAACTGGAACAGCAACGCGTTCCACAGGGTCCAGCGACCTCTGAAGCCTCAGAGGACTACTCTGCATCTAAAAGGACCAAGAACTCCCGAGGACAGCGGCTCTGCTCCAAAGAAGAAACATCTTTGCAACAAAGAAGCAACTTTGAAAGAACACACGTTTCCCGCCGGAAGCGTATGACTTTGCACTCTGCACCCGACACCCCCGGCTCAACTTGTGGAGAACCAACACTACAGGGAGGAGTCCCCGGCGACTGCGAGCCTGTGAGTAGCCAGAGTTGACCCCTCTAAGCCCCCACAGCAACGTCTACAGAGGGAATCCAGAGGCTCCCCCTGACCACGACAGCCTGCTTCTAAGAACCAGACGCCTGGTAAGGACACTGCACCCGCAGCCCCCAGGACCTGAAGGATCCGACCTCCAGTGCAGGAGCGACCCCCAGGTGGCCCTCTCCGTTGCCCAGGTGGTGGCTTCCCAGAGGAGCGCCCCCCCCCCGCATCGCTGAAGAGACCCCTTGGTCTCCCATTGAACCCCATTGCAAACCCGACGCCTGTTTGCACACTGCACCCGGCCGCCCCCGTGCCGCTGAGGGTGTACTTTTTGTGCTAACTTGTGTCCCCCCTGGTGCCCTACAAAACCCCCCTGGTCTGCCCTCCGAAGACGCGGGCACTTACCTGCTGGCAGACTGGAACTGGGGCACCCCCATCTCTATTGAAGCCTATGTGTTATGGGCACCACTTTGACCTCTGCACCTGACCAGCCCTGAGCTGCTAGTGTGGTAACTTTGGGGTTGCCCTGAACCCCCAACGGTGGGCTACCTTGGACCCAACTTTGAACCCTGTAGGTGGTTTACTTACCTGCAAAACTAAAACACTTACCTCCCTCTGGAACTGTTGAAAATTGCACTGTGTCCAGTTTTAAAATAACTTGCCATTTGTGTGAAAACTGTATATGCTATTTTGCTAATTCAAAGTTCCTAAAGTTCCTAAGTGAAATACCTTTCATTTAAAGTATTGTTTGTAAATCTTGAACTTGTGGTTCTTAAAAAAAACTAAGAAAATATATTTTTCTATATAAAAACCTATTGGCCTGGGATTGTCTTTGAGTGTGTTCCTCATTTATTGCCTGTGTGTGTACAACAAATGCTTAACACTACTCTCTGATAAGCCTACTGCTCGACCACACTACCACAAAATAGAGCATTAGAATTATCTCTTTTTGTCACTATCTTACCTCTAAGGGGAACCCTTGGACTCTGTGCATGCTATTTCTTACTTTTAAATAGTGCATACAGAGCCAACTTCCTACATTGGTGGATCAGCGGTGGGGTACAAGACTTTGCAATTGCTGGACTACTTAGCCAATACCTGATCACACGACTAAATTCTTTTGAAATTTGAGCTATTTTTCTAAATTTTTAAAAGTCCTGCTAGGGCCTTGTGTTAGTCCCTGTTAGCATTTCTTTTAGAGTTTAAAAGTTTTGTAAAAGTTTGAATTAAGTTCTAAAGATAGTTTTAGATTCTTAAAAAGTATTCCAACGTTTAGAAACAATGTTTGCTGCAGAAGAGATTGTGATAGAACTCAACCTCACCCCTTACCTGCATCTTAGGATGTCAGAGTTAAGGTCTCTCTGCAAAATCAAAAAGATTAAAACTGGTTCAAACCCTACCAAAGTACAGCTCCAGGAGCTTTTGGCAGAGTTTGCTAAGAACAACCCCTCTGAGGATACCTTCCCAGAGGGGGAAGCTAGTGATTGGAGGATTTCCCACCCCCACTCCTAGTTAGGGATAACAGGGTCCCTCAAACCCTGTCTCCACAAGTGATAGTCAGAGATGCTGCTTCTCTCACAGGAGAGTCCAGCAACTCTGGAAGCATTGAGGGCAGCCTCAATGAAGATGACCTCCAATTAGCCAGGATGGTCAAAAGACTGGCTTTGGAAAGACAGATCCTAGCCATAGAAAGGGAAAGACAAGAGATGGGCCTAGGTCCCATCAATGGTGACAGCAACAAATAGGGTCAGAGATTCTCCTGACATGTTGAAAATCCCAAAAGGGATTGTAACTAAATATGAAGATGGTGATGACATCATCAAATGGTTCACAGCTTTTGAGAGGGCTTGTGCAACCAGAAAAGTAAACATGCTCTCCTTTGGGAAATGTTCACTGGAAGGTGTAGGGATAGACTCCTCACACTCTCTGGAAAAGATGCAGAATCCTATGACCTCATAAAGGCTACCCTGATTGAGGGCTTTGGTTTCTCATCTGAGGAGTATAGAATTAGGTTCAGGGGGGCTCAAAAATCCTCGAGCCAGACCTGGGTTGATTTGGTTGACTACTCAGTAAAAACACTGGATGGTTGGATTCAAGGCAGTGGTGTAAATGATTATGATGGGCTGTACAATTTATTTGTGAAAGAACACCTGTTAAGTAATTGTTTCAATGATAAACTGCATCAGCATCTGGTAGACCCAGGACCAATTTCTCCCCAAGAATTGGGAAAGGAGGCGGACCATTGGGTCAAGACTAGGGTGACCAAGAGTTCCACAGGGGGTGACCAAAAGAAAGGGGTCACAAAGACTCCCCAGGGGAAGAGTGTTGAGACATCCAAGGGAAAAAGTAAAGAGTCTTCTATAGGGCCCCAAAAACCTGCTCAGGAGGGAGGGTCCAGAGCCTCTTCACAATCCAATTTTGGGTACAAGGGTAAAAACATTGATCCCAAAAAGGCCTGGTGTCGTATCTGTAATCAGCAAGGACACCAAACTGGAGACAAGGCCTGTCCCAAGAAAGGTTCCACTTCTAACTCTACTCCAGTTACCACTGGAATGGCCAGTCTCCAAGTGGGATCAACAGTGTGCCCAGAGCGAATCAGGGTCCACACTGAAGCTACATTAGTCTGAGGGAGGGGTGGATTTAGCCACACTGGCTGCCTGGCCCCCTAATATGCAAAAATACAGGCAGCAACTCTTAATTAATGGGACAAGTATAGAAGGCCTGAGGGATACAGGTGCCAGTGTCACCATGGTGACAGAGAAACTTGTTTCCCCTGGTCAATACCTGGCTGGACAAACTTATCCAGTCACCAACACTGACAATCAAACTAAAGTACATCCCATGGCTATGGTAACTTTAGAATGGGGAGGGGTCAATGGCCTGAAACAGGTGGTAGTCTCCTCAAATATCCCAGTAGACTGTTTGCTTGAAAATGACCTGGAGTCCTCAGCATGGGCTGAGGCAGAACTCAAAACCCATGCAGCCATGTTGGGTATCCCTGAACTGGTGTGTGTCAAGACAAGGGCACAGAACAAGGCTCAGGGTGAAAAAGTGGTGTTGGAGCCTGGAAAAAGGGCCCAACCCTCCAAGAGAAAAGGAAAGAAGACTGGGGAACCAGCTTCAACACAACAAGAGAAAGAGAACCTCTCTTCCCAGGAAGAAGTTCTACCCTCTGAGGGAACTGAGCCCATGGAGTTAGAACCTTACCAGGTTGAGCTCCTAGGCCCAGGGGGACCCTCAAGGGAACAGTTGTGTAAGGGGCAAGGAACCTGTCCCTCTCTTGAAGGCCTTAGGCAGCAAGCTGCTGAAGAATCCAAAGGAAAAATAACAGGAACACAGAGTCTATTGGGAAGATGGATTCCTTTACAGTGGGGCAAGAGATCCCAAACCTGGTGCCACTAGGAGAGTGGTAGTGCCTCAGGAGTTTTGGGAGTTCATTCTGACCTTAGCTCATGATATT
Source organism: Pleurodeles waltl (assembly GCF_031143425.1). Lineage (NCBI taxonomy): Eukaryota > Metazoa > Chordata > Amphibia > Caudata > Salamandridae > Pleurodeles > Pleurodeles waltl. Next base: position 117,672,464 of record NC_090437.1, read on the forward strand.
CCTCTTGCTGGGCATGTGGGACAGACCAAGACTTGGGAGAGATTAGTCAACCATTTCTATTGACCCAACATGTCCCAGAAGGTCAAGGAGTTTTTTGTCTCCTGTGCCACCTGTCAAGCCAGTGGTAAGACAGGTGGACACCCAAAGGCCCCCCTCATTCCACTTCCTGTGGTGGGGTTTCCCTTTGTAAGAGTGGGTGTGGACATAGTGGGTCCACTTGAACCTCCCACAGCCTCACGAAACCAATATATACTAGTAGTAGTGGATCACGCTACTAGATACCCAGAAACAATTCCCCTTAGGTCGACTACTGCCCCTGCAGTAGCCCATGCACTCATTTGTATTTTTACCAGAGTGGGATTTCCTAAGGAGGTGGTGTCTGACAGAGGTACCAACTTCATGTCAGCATACCTGAAACATATGTGGAATGAGTGTGGGGTGACTTACAAATTCCCCACACCATACCATCCACAAACCAATGGTCTTGTAGAAAGATTTAACAAGACATTGAAAGGCATGATCATGGGGCTCCCTGAAAAAGATCAAAAGGAGATGGGATGGCCTCTTGCCATGTCTGCTTTTCGCCTACAGAGAGGTGCCTCAGAAGGGAGTAGGGTTTTCCCCCTTTGAACTTCTGTTTGGCCATCCTGTAAGAGGACCACTAGCTCTTGTAAAAGAAGGCTGGGAGAGACCTCTTCATGAGCTTAAACAAGATATAGTGGACTATGTACTAGGCCTACGTTCAAGGATGGCAGAGTACATGGAAAAGGCAAGTAAAAACCTTGAGGCCAGCCAACAACTCCAGAAGATGTGGTATGACCAAAAGGCTGCTATGGTTGAGTTTCAGCCAGGGCAGAAAGTCTGGGTTCTGGAGCCTGTGGCTCCCAGGGCACTCCAGGACAGATGGAGTGGTCCTTACCCAGTGCTAGAAAGAAAGAGTCAGGTCACCTACCTGGTAGACCTAGGCACTAGCAGGACCCCCAAAAGGGTGATCCATGTGAACCGCCTCAAACTCTTCCATGACAGGGCAGATGTGAATCTGTTGATGGTAACAGATGAGGACCAGGAAGCTGAGAGTGAACCTCTCCCTGATCTCCTCTCCAAAGACCCTAAAGATGGCTCAGTTGATGGACTGATCTATTCAGACACCCTCTCTGGCCAACAGCAATCTGACTGTAGGAAGATCCTGCAACAATTTGCTGAGCTCTTTTCCCTAACCCCTGGTCAGACACACCTGTGTACCCATGATGTGGACAGAGGAGACAGCATGCCTGTCAAAAACAAAATTTTCAGACAGTCTGACCAAGTTAAGGAAAGCATCAAGGTGGAAGTCCACAAGATGCTGTAATTGGGAGTCATTGAGCACTCTGACAGCCCCTGGGCTAGCCCAGTGGTCTTAGTCCCCAAACCTCACACCAAGGATGGAAAGAGAGATGAGGTTCGGTGTGGACTACAGAGGACTTAATTCTGTCACCAAGACAGATGCCCATCCCATTCCAAGGGCAGATGAATTGACTGACAAACTAGGTGCTTCCAGATACCTAAGTACCTTTGACTTGACAGCAGGGTACTGGCAAATCAAAGTGGCACCAGGAGCAAAAGAAAAGACAGCATTCTTCACACCTGATGGGCATTATCAGTTCACTGTAAAGCCCTTTGGTTTAAAGAATGCCCCTGCCACCTTCCAAAGGTTGGTGAATCAAGTCCTTGCTGGCTTGGAGTCCTTTAGTGCAGCTTATCTTGACGATATTGCTGTCTTTAGCTCCAGCTGGCAGGATCACCTGGTCCACCTGAAGAAGGTTTTGAAGGCCCTGCAAGCAGCAGGCCTCTCTATCAAGGCATCTAAATGTCAGATAGGGCAGGGAACTCTGGTTTACTTGGGACACCTTGTAGGTGGAGGCCAAGTTCAGCCACTCCAGCCCAAGATCCAGACTATTCTGGACTGGGCAGCTCCAAAACCCCAGACTCAAGTCAGGGCATTCCTTGGCTTGACTGGGTACTACAGGAGGTTTGTGAAGGGATATGGATCCATAGTGACACCCCTCACAGTACTTACCTCTAAGAAAATGCCCAAGAAGGTAAACTGGACTGTAGAATGCCAAAAGGCCTTTGACACCCTGAAACAAGCTATGTGCACAGCACCAGTTCTCAAAGCTCCAGATTACTCCAAGCAGTTAATTGTGCAGACTGATGCCTCTGAACATGGGATAGGGGCAGTTTTAACAAATGATGATGGCCCTGACCAGCCTGTTGCTTTCATTAGCAGGAGGTTACTCCCAGGAGTGCCATTGAGAAGGAGGCCTTTGCTGTGATTTGGTCCCTGAAGAAGCTGAGACCATACCTCTTTGGTACTCACTTTGTAGTTCAGACTGACCACAGACCTCTGAGATGGCTAATGCAAATGAAAGGTGAAAATCCAGAACTGTTGAGGTGGTCCATCTCCCTACAGGGAATGGACTTTATAGTGGAACACAGACCTGGGACTGCCCATGCCAATGCAGATGGCCTTTCCAGGTTCTTCCACTTAGAAAATGCAGACACTCTTGGGAAAGGTTAGTCTCATCCTCTTTCGTTTTTTTTTTTTCCAGGGGGGTGGGGGGGGGAGGGGGGTCGTGTAAGCAAATGCCTCCTTGGCATGGTTACCCCTGACTTTTTGCCTTTGCTGATGCCAAGTTATGATTTGAAAGTGTGAGGAGGCCTGCTAACCAGGACCCAGCAGCAGGGTTTCCCTACCTGTACCTTTGTTTCCACAATTGGCACACCCTGGCATCCAGGTAAGTCCCTTGTAACTTGTACCCCTGGAACCAAGGGCCCTGATGCCAGGGAAGGTCTCTAAGGGCTGCAGCATGTCTTATGCCACCCTGCGGACCCCACTCAGCACAGGTACACTACTTGCCAGCTTGTGTGTGCTGGTGGGGAGAAAATGACTAAGTCGACATGGCACTCCCCTCAGGGTGCCATGCCAACCTCACACTGCCTATGGCATAGATAAGTCACCCCTCTAGTAGGCCTTACAGCCCTAAGGTAGGGTGCACTATACCATAGGTGAGGGCATAAGTGCATGAGCACTATGCCCCTACAGTGTCTAAACAAAACCTTACACATTGTAAGTGCAGGGTAGCCATAAGAGTATAGGGTCTGGGAGTCTGTCACACACGAACTCCAGAGCACCATAATGGCTACACTGAAAACTGGAAAGTTTTGTATCAAACTTCTCAGCACAATAAATGCACACTGATGCCAGTGTACATTTTATTGTAAAATACACCCCAGGGGGCATCTTAGAGATGCCCCCTGAAACCATACCCGACTTACAGTGTGGGCTGACTAGTTTTAGCAGCCTGCCACACACCAGACATGTTGCTGGCCACATGGGGAGAGTGCCTTTGTCACTCTGTGGCTAGTAACAAAGCCTGTACTGGGTGGAGGTGCTTCTCACCGCCCCCTGCAGGAACCGTAACACCTGGTGGTGAGCCTCAAAGGCTCACCCCCTTTGCTACAGCGCCACAGGGCATTCCAGCTAGTGGAGATGCCCGCCCCCTCCGGCCACGGCCCCACTTTTGGCGGCAAGGCTGGAGGAGATAATGAGAAAAACAAGGAGGAGTCACCCACCAGTCAGGACAGCCCCTAAGGTGTCCTGAGCTGAGGTGACCCTTACTTTTAGAAATCCTCTATCTTGTAGAAGGAGGATTCCCCCAATAGAATTAGGGATGTGCCCCCCTCCCCACAGGGAAGGAGGCACAAAGAGGGTGTAGCCACCCTCAAGGACAGTAGCCATTGGCACAAACACACCCCTAAATTCAGTATTTAGGGGCCCCCAGAACCTAGGAAACCAGATTCCTGCAACCTTAACAAGAAGGACTGCTGACCTACAAGCCCTGCAGTGAAGACTGAGACGACAACTGCTTTGGCCCCAGCTCTACCGGCCTGTCTCCCCACTTCAAAGAAAACTGCAACAGCGATGCATCCAACAGGGACCAGCGACCTCTGAAGCCTTAAGAGGACTGCCCTGCAACCAAGGACCAAGAAACTCCTGAGAACAGCGACCCTGTTCAACAACCTGCAACTTTCTGCAACAAAGAAGCAACTTTAAAGACTTCATGTTTCCCGCCGGAAGCGTGAGACTTTCCACTCTGCACCCGACGCCCCCGGCTTGACCTGCGGAAAACCAACACCTCAGGGAGGACTCCCCGGCGACTGCGAGCCTGTGAGTAACCCCAGAGACACCCTCCCCCGAGCCCCCACACTGACGCCTGCAGAGGAAATCCAGAGGCTCCCCCTGGCCGCGACTGCCTCTAACAAGGGACCCGACGCCCGGCACCAACACTGGACCCGCAGCCCCCAGGACCTGAAGGAACCGAACTCCAGTGCAGGAGCAACCCCCAGGCGACCCTCTGCCTAGCCCGGGTGGTGGCTACCCAGAGGAGCCCCCCGTGCCTGCCTGCATCGTTGAAGAGACCCCCGGGTCTCCCCATTGCTTTCAATACAAAATCCGACGCCTGTTTGCACTCTGCACCGGCCGCCCCTGTGCCGCTGAGGGTGTACTTTCTGTGCCTGCTTGTGCCCCTGCCCCCCCAGTGCCCTACAAAACCCCCCTGGTCTGCCCTCCGAGGACGGGGGTACTTAACTGCTGGCAGACTGGAACCTGGGCACCCCTGTTTCCATTGAAGCCTAAGGTAGGGTGCACTATACCATAGGTGAGGGCATAAGTGCATGAGCACTATGCCCCTACAGTGTCTAAACAAAACCTTACACATTGTAAGTGCAGGGTAGCCATAAGAGTATAGGGTCTGGGAGTCTGTCACACACGAACTCCAGAGCACCATAATGGCTACACTGAAAACTGGGAAGTTTGGTATCAAACTTCTCAGCACAATAAATGCACACTGATGCCAGTGTACATTTTATTGTAAAATACACCCCAGGGGGCATCTTAGAGATGCCCCCTGAAACCATACCCGACTTACAGTGTGGGCTGACTAGTTTTAGCAGCCTGCCACACACCAGACATGTTGCTGGCCACATGGGGAGAGTGCCTTTGTCACTCTGTGGCTAGTAACAAAGCCTGTACTGGGTGGAGGTGCTTCTCACCTCCCCCTGCAGGCACTAGAACACCTGGCAGTGAGCCTCAAAGGCTCACCCCCTTTGTTACAGCACCCCAGGGCACTCCAGCTAGTGGATTTACCCCGCCCCCTCCGGCCACGGCCCACTTTTGGCGGCAAGGCCGGAGGAGATAATGAGAAAAACAAGGAGGAGTCACTGGCCAGTCAGGACAGCCCCTAAGGTGTCCTGAGCTGAGGTGACTGACTTTTAGAAATCCTCCATCTTGCAGATAGAGGATTCCCCCAATAGGATTAGGGCTGTGCCCCCCTCCCCTCAGGGAGGAGGCACAAAGAGGGTGTAGCCACAATCAGGGTTAGTAGCCATTGGCTACTAACCCCCCAGACCTAAACACACCCCTAAATCGAGTATTTAGGGGCTCCCAGAACCTAGGCAACTAGATTCCTGCAACCTGAAGACGAAGAAGGACTGCTGAGCTGAAAACCCTACAGAGAAGACTGAGACACCAACTGCTTTGGCCCAGCTCTACCGGCCTGTCTCCCCACTTCAAGAAAAACTGGAAGAGCGACGCGTTCCACAGGGTCCAGAGACCTCTGAAGCCTCAGAGGACTACCCTGCATCTAAAAGGACCAAGAACTCCAGAGGACAGCGGTTCTGCTCCAAAGAAGAAACATCTTTGCAACAAAGAAGCAACTTTGAAAGAACACACGTTTCCCGCCGGAAGCATGAGACTTTGCACTCTGCACCCGACGCCCCCGGCTCGACTTGTGGAGAACCAACACTACAGGGAGGACTCCCCAGCAACTGCGAGCCTGTGAGTAGCCAGAGTTGACCCCCCTGAGCCCACACAGGGACACCTACAGAGGGAATCCAGAGGCTCACCCTGACCGCGACTGCCTGCTTCTAAGAACCCGACGCCTGGTAAGGACAATGCACCCGCACACCCCAGCACCTGAAGGATCCGACCTCCAGTGCAAGAGCGACCCCCAGGTGGCCCTCTCCCTTGCCCAGGTGGTAGCTTGCCGGAGGAGCCCCCCCCCCCCCTTGCTTGCATCGCTGAAGAGACCCCTTGGTCTCCGATTGATCTTCATTGCAAACCAGACGCCTGTTTGCACACTGCACCCGGCCGCCCCTGTGCCGCTGAGGGTGTACTTTTTTGTGCTAACTTGTGTCCCCCCTGGTGCCCTACAAAACCCCCCTGGTCTGCCCTCCGAAGACGCAGGTACTTACCTGCTGGCAGACTGGAACCGGGGCACCCCCATCTCCATTGAAGCCTGTGTGTTATGGGCACCACTTTGACCTCTGCACCTGACCAGCCCTGAGCTGCTGGTGTGGTAACTTTAGGGTTGCCCTGAACCCCCAACGGTGGGCTACCTTGGACCCAACTTTGAACACTGTAGGTGGTTTACTTACCTGCAAAACTAACAAACACTTACCTCCCCCAGGAACTGTTGAAAACTGCACTGTGTCCAGTTTTAAAATAGCTTATTGCCATTTGTGTGAAAACTGTATTGAAAATGTCACTTACCCAGTGTACATCTGTTCGTGGCATTAGTCGCTGCAGATTCACATGTTTAGCACAGTCCGCTGCCTGGTGTTGGGCTCGGAGTATTACAAGTTGTTTTTCTTCAAAGAAGTCTTTTTTGGTCACGGGACCGAAGGACTCCTCCCTCTTCGGCTCCATTGCGCATGGGCGTCGACTGATTGTTTTCCCCGCAGAGGGTGAGGATGGAGTTGTTTGCTATAAATAGTGCCCATGCAATGGAGTGAATACGTATGTACATAAAAAGTTTATAATAATTATTTACAAATGTTTAAGATTTAAGATCTACTTCTAAACGGCTACAGGCTTCCCGGGGAGGTGGGAGGGCACATGTGAATCTGCAGCGACTAATGCCACGAACAGATGTACACTGGGTAAATGACATTTTCAGTTCGATGGCATATGTTGCAGCAGATACACATGTTTAGCATAGACTATAAAGCAGTTACCTCCCCTAAAAGCGGTGGTTTAGCCTGTAGGAGTTGAAGTAGTTTGGAATAATGTTCTTAGTACAGCTTGGCCCAATGTAGCTTGTTGTGCATTTAGTACGTCTACACAGTAGTGTTTAGTAAATGTATGAGGCGTAGACCAGGTTGCAGCCTTACATATTTCGCTCATAGGAATGTTTCCTAGAAAGGCCATTGTAGCACCTTTCTTTCTGGTTGAGTGTGCCTTTGGTGTAATAGGCAATTCTCTCTTGGCTTTAAGATAGCATGTTTGAATACATCTGACTATCCATCTAGCAATGCCTTGTTTAGAGATTGGATTTCCTATGTGTGGTTTTTGAAAAGCTATGAACAGTTGTTTTGTTTTCCTGATTAGCTTCGTTCTGTCAATGTAGTACATTAGTGCTCTTTTGATGTCTAATGTAGGTAGTGCCCTTTCAGCCACGGAATCTGGTTGTGGGAAGAACACTGGCAATTCTACTGTTTGATTTAAATGGAATGGTGAGATTACTTTTGGTAGAAATTTTGGATTTGTTCTTAGAACTATTTTATTTTTGTGTATTTGAATAAATGGTTCTTGTATGGTAAATGCCTGTATTTCACTTACTCTTCTGAGGGGTGTGATTGCAATGAGAAATGCGACTTTCCACGTTAGATATTGCATTTCACAGGAATGCATGGGTTCGAAAGGTGGACCCATGAGTCTTGTTAAGACGATGTTAAGGTTCCATGAAGGAACTGGTGGTGTTCTTGGTGGTATAATTCTTTTTAGCCCTTCCATGAATGCTTTAATAACTGGTATTCTAAATAGAGACGATGAATGAGTAGTTTGTAGGTAAGCAGATATTGCTGCGAGGTGTATTTTTATAGATGAAAAAGCGAGGTTCGCTTTTTGCAAATGCAGTAAGTATCCCACTATGTCCTTTGTAGAGGCATGCAATGGTTGGATTTGATTGGTATGGCAGTAGCAAACAAATCTTTTCCACTTAGATGCATAGCAGTGTCTAGTGGAAGCTTTTCTAGCTTGTTTTATGACCTCCATACATTCTTGTGTGAGGTCTAAGTGTCCGAATTCTAGGATTTCAGGAGCCAAATTGCTAGATTCAATGATGCTGGGTTTGGATGCCTGATCTGTTGTTTGTGTTGTGTTAACAGATCTGGTCTGTTGGGTAGTTTGACATGCGGTACTAGTGAAAGGTCTAGTAGAGTTGTATACCAAGGTTGTCTTGCCCATGTGGGTGCTATCAGTATGAGTTTGAGTTGGTTTTGACTCAATTTGTTTACTAGATATGGAAGGAGAGGGAGAGGGGGAAAAGCGTATGCAAATATCCCTGACCAACTCATCCATAGAGCATTGCCTTGTGATTCGCGGTGTGGGTACCTGGATGCGAAGTTTTGGCATTTTGCGTTTTCTTTTGTTGCGAACAAATCTATCTGGGGTGTTCCCCAAATTTGAAAGTACTTGTTCAGAACTTGGGGGTGAATTTCCCATTCGTGGACTTGTTGGTGATCTCGCGAAAGGTTGTCTGCTAGTTGGTTTTGGATCCCTGGAATAAATTGTGCTATTAGGCGAATGTGGTTGTGAATCGCCCACTGCCATATTTTTTGTGTTAGGAGACACAATTGTGTTGAGTGTGTTCCTCCTCGTTTGTTTAAATAATACATTGTTGTCTGTTTTGACAAGAATGTATTCGTGTGTTATTATGGGTTGAAAGGCTTTTAACGCTAGAAATACTGCTAACAGTTCTAGGTAATTTATATGAAATTTTGTTTGGTGTACGTCCCATTGTCCTTGAATGCTGTGGTGATTGAGGTGTGCTCCCCACCCTGTCATGGAAGCATCTGTTATAACGTATTGAGGCACTGGGTCCTGAAATGTCCGCCCTTTGTTTAAATTGTTGCTGTTCCACCATAGAAGCGAGAGGTATGTTTGGCGGTCTACCAACACCAGATCTAGAAGTTGACCCTGTGCTTGTGACCATTGTGATGCTAGGCACTGTTGTAAGGGTCGCATGTGTAGTCTTGCGTTTGGGACAATGGCTATGCATGATGACATCATGCCTAGAAGTTTTAGCACAAATTTTGCTTGTATCTTTTGGTTTGGAAACATAGCACTTATTACCTTGTGGAATGCTTGAACTCTTTGTGGACTTGGAGTGGCAATTCCTTTTGATGTGTTGATGGTTGCCCCTAGATATTGTTGTGTCTGACACGGTTCGAGGTGTGACTTTGTATAGTTGATGGAGAAACCCAGTTTGTGAAGGGTTTGTATGACATATGTGGTGTTGTTTGTGCACTTTCTTACTGTGTTGGTCTTGATTAGCCAATCGTCTAGGTAAGGAAACACATGTATTTGTTGTCTTCTGATATGTGCTGCTACTACTGCTAGACATTTTGTGAATACTCTTGGTGCAGTTGTTATTCCGAATGGTAACACCTTGAATTGGTAATGTATTCCTTTGAATACGAACCTTAGGTACTTTCTGTGAGAAGGGTGTATCGGTATATGAAAGTACGCATCTTTTAGGTCTAATGTGGTCATATAATCTTGCTGTTTGAGCAGTGGAATGATGTCTTGTAGTGTGACCATGTGAAAGTGGTCCGATATGATGTAGGTATTTAGTGTCCTGAGATCTAATATTGGTCTTAATGTTTTGTCTTTTTTTGGAATTAGAAAGCACAGGGAGTAAACTCCTGTGTTTTTTTGTTGTACTGGTACTAACTCCATTGCATCCTTTTGCAGTAGTGCTTGAACTTCTAGTCCTAAAAGTTCTAAATGTTGTGGTGACATTTTGCGTGTTTGTGGAGGGATGTTTGGTGGGAATTTGTGGAATTCTATGCAATAGCCATGTTGGATTATTGCTAATACCCAATTGTCTGTTGTAATCTGCTGCCAAGATTGGTAGAATTGGCTTAGTCTTCCCCCCACTGGTGTTGAGTGAAGGGGTTGTGACTGTTTAGGTGGAGGTGTTTTTGGAGTCTGGAATCTTCCCCTACTCCTTGGGAATTGACCCCCTCTATATCCCCTGAAACCTCCCCTTTGGAATGAACCCTGATATGGTGTGGTTCTTGTTTGTTGGCTGGTGGTGTCTGTGGGTTGGCCACGAAACCCCCCTCTAAATGGAGTTTTCCTAAAAGAGCCTCTGCTCTGCGGGGAGTAGAGTGCGCCCATGGCTTTGGCCGTGTCTGTGTCCTTTTTAAGTTTTTCAATGGCTGTGTCAACTTCAGGGCCAAAAAGTTGTTTCTTGTTGAAGGGCATATTAAGGACAGCCTGCTGGATTTCCGGTTTGAAGCCTGAAGTGCGGAGCCAAGCGTGTCTCCTTATGGTGACAGCAGTGTTGACTGTTCTCGCTGCAGTATCGGCTGCGTCCATTGAAGAGCGGATTTGATTGTTTGAGATCGTTTGTCCCTCTTCAACTATTTGCTGCGCCCTTTTTTGGTATTCCTGGGGAAGATGGTCTATGAGAAGTTGCATCTCATCCCAGTGTGCGCGGTCATATCGGGCCAGCAGCGCTTGAGAATTTGCGATGCGCCACTGGTTGGCTGCCTGTGATGCTACTCTTTTTCCTGCCGCATCAAATTTTCGGCTTTCTTTGTCCGGAGGTGGGGCGTCGCCAGATGTATGGGAATTTGCTCTTTTGCGAGCTGCCCCTACTACTACGGAGTCAGGTGGTAACTGCGAAGTAATAAACACTGGGTCTGTGGGTGGTGGTTTGTATTTCTTATCCACCCTTGGGGTGATGGCTCTTGATTTTACGGGCTCTTCAAAAATTTGTTTTGCGTGCCGTAACATCCCTGGTAGCATTGGGAGACATTGATATTGGCTATGTGTAGCCGAGAGGGTGTTAAATAAAAAATCATCCTCTATAGGATCGGAATGCAGTTGGACATTGTGGAATTCTGCTGCCCTAGCCACCAGTTGCGAGTATGAGGTACTGTCCTCTGGCGGTGACGGCTTTGTGGGGTATGAATCGGGATCATTGTCCGGCACTGGGGTGTCATATAGGTCCCAAGCGTCTTGATCCTGATTATCTTGACTTATGGTAGTTTGCGCTGGTGAGTGCATTTGTGGCGGTGTTTGTGCCGGCGATGCCTGTTGTGGTGGAGAGGGCGGAGGCGTGACTTTTTTAACCACTTTGGCTTGTGGTTGTGCGTCATCCTTGAGAAATCCGATCCTTCTTTTTCTCATTATTGGGGGAAGGGTTGATATCTTCCCTGTGTCTTGCTGGATGTACAGTCTCTTTTGTGTGTAGTCTGATTCTACACTTTGGAGCTCTTGTCCAAATCTGTGCATCTGGCCACTTATTCCTTGTTCCTCTGTGTAGGAAGGAGGTGTGGAACTTTTCGGCGCCGAGAGAGAATCTTTTTTCGGTTTCGGTACCGACAGAATTTTTGTGGCTTTCGGCAGTGTGTCTCGGTGCCGATGTTTTTCGGTGCCGGCATCTTGTTTTTGCTTCTCGGAGCCGCTATCTCGGCTCCGAGGTTGCTCCATGGCGGTCCCTCGACCGGAGTCGGGTGTCTTCGCTATGGGCGTGCCCTTTTTCGGCGCCTTCGACGGGTCGCCGGTTTTATGGGTCGAGCCATGGCCTGTCGGCAGTGGCGTCCCCTGGGCTTTTGTTTTTTCGATGGTTTTTATTTTCGACGTCTTACTCACTGTTTGTTGTTGTTGTTCGACGTCGGAGTCTCCGGATTCTGAGTCCGGAACCGAGAATGTTTCCTCTTCGTCGTCGAAACGTTGTTTTGTCGGCGTGGACGCCATTTGTAGACGCCTGGCTCTTCGGTCCTGGAGTGTTTTTCTGGACCGGAAGGCTCGACAGGCCTCACAGGTATCTTCCTTGTGCTCGGGGGACAAGCACAAGTTACAGACCAAGTGCTGATCTGTATAAGGATACTTACTGTGACATTTTGGGCAGAAACGGAACGGGGTTCGTTCCATCGGCTTCGATGTCGCACGCGGTCGGGCCGACCAGGCCCCGATGGGGGATCGAAGCTACCCCAAAGTCTTCCGATGATCGGTGTCGATGTACCTAACTATCCCGATACCGAACGGAACAATACCGACGTTTTCTTCCGAGATTCTGACTAACTTTCCGAACCGAAACACGGAGCGAAAAGGAATACGTCCGAACCCGACAGCGGAAAAAAACAATCTAAGATGGAGTCGACGCCCATGCGCAATGGAGCCGAAGAGGGAGGAGTCCTTCGGTCCCGTGACCAAAAAAGACTTCTTCGAAGAAAAACAACTTGTAATACTCCGAGCCCAACACCAGGCAGCGGACTGTGCTAAACATGTGTATCTGCAGCAACATATGCCATCGAACATGCTATTTTGCTAATTCAAAGTTCCTAAAGTTCCTACGTGAAATACCTTTCATTTAAAGTATTGTTTGTAAATCTTGAACTTGTGGTTCTTAAAATAAACTAAGAAAATATATTTTGATATAAAAACCTATTGGCCTGGAATTGTCTTTGAGTGTGTGTTCCTCATTTATTGCCTGTGTGTGTACAACAAATGCATAACACTACCCTCCGATAAGCCTACTGCTCGACCACAATACCACAAAATAGAGCATTAGAATTCTCTTTTTGCCACTATCTTACCTCTAAGGGGAACCCTTGGACTCTGTGCATGCTATTTCTTACTTTGAAATAGTGCATACAGAGCCAACTTCCTACACACGCCGTGGGACATCTTCTGACCAAAGGGGAAGTTCCTGGCATCTTCCGTTGTTGCACAATCTTCGGCTTCTTCCACCCGGAGGCAGCCCTTTTGCACCTTCATCTGGGGTTTAGTGGGCTCCTGCCCCCTCTGGACACTTGTGTGACTCGTGGACTTGGTCACCTTCCTTTACAGGTCCTCAGGTCCAGGAATCCGTCTTCAGTGCTTTGCAGTCAGTTATTGTCCTTGCAGAATCCCCTATCTCGACTTTACTGTCTTTCTGGGGTAATAGGGTAACTTTACTCCTACTTTTCAGGGTCTTGGGGTGGGGTATCTTGGACACCCTTAGTGTTTTCTTACACTCCCAGCGACCCTCTACAACCTACACTAGGCCACTCGTGGTTTGCATTCCACTTTTGGAGTATATGGTTTGTGTTGCCCCTAGGCCTATTTCTAACTATTGCATTCTACTGTGATTCTACATTGTTTGCACTACTTTCTTACTGTTACTATTTGTTCTTAAAACAATCTTGTCTTTATGTATTTGAATATACGGTTCCTGTATGGTGAAAGTCTGCAGTTCACTTACTCTGCGTTGTGAGGGCATAGCAGTTAGCAAGGCAAATTTTAATGTTATGAATTTTAAACTTGCTTTGTAGATTAGTTCAAATGGCTTCTTCATTAGTTATGCAAGTACCAATTGAGATTCCATATAGGTGTTTGTGCACTACTAAATGGTGTTATTATCTTTGCTCCTTCCATATCCTGTGATCACTGGGGCTGTGAACAAACGTCTTCCTATGAAACCCCTTGTGTAAGCTACTATTGCTTCAACATGTGCTTTCAAAAAAGCATAACTTATTCTTTGAGCAAATGGGTTGAATTTCTAATTTGTGCAGTTTCTTCTCTCCTGTTTTGAAGCAGGTTATGTTTGTTGCATTATGTGAATCTTTTCTATTTTGCATTGTAATAATACCTCGCTGTTTTCCCAGCTTCTCTGAGAACAGCCAAGAACTGCCATTGATTTTTCTGGAAGTCCTAAGTGGCCAAATTCTATGTCTTCAGGAGCCATGGCATTAGGCGTAATGCGTTTGGGTCTGGATATACAACTCTTCCCTATTGCATGGAAAGCATGCATTGCATTAATGACAATTTTATCATTCCTTGTGCCATCTTCATCAGATCAGAGTACCAAGTCTGTCTTTCTCACTGTGGGGCTAATAATATGAGTGTCATCTGTGACTGTTTGTATTTGTGTATCACCCTTGAGATCAGTGGTATGGGGTGGGGGTTGGCGCGTCAGTAAATATTTCTTTTCACTTTATCAACAATGCACTCCCTATGGACTGAGGGTATGGATGTCGAGTACTGGCATTTTGCAGAATTCTGAAAAAGTCTATTATTGGTTTTCCCCAATTTTGGACCAACCCAGTGTGTTTTACTTCCCACTCGTGTGGTATGAATAATTGCCTGCCAGCATACTGTCCACTCCTGGCAGATGTAGCACAGTGAGTTTTACTGTTCTTTGATCGAGTATGGCCAATGTCTGCTTTTCCATTCTTGATAGAGGAAAAGACTTTGTTCCACCTTGCTTGTTTGGATTAAAAAGTTGTTGTAGGAAAGTGCCCCTTTGATATGACGCCTGCAAAACTGCAACAAAGTAGCAAGACGACTACCACCAACATTGTAGCGCCTAATCCTGCCGGCTTTCTCGACTGTTTCCTGGTGGTGCATGCTCTGGGGGTAGCCTGCCTTCACCCTGTACCAGAAGCTCTGAAGAAATCTCCTGTGGGTCGACGGAATCTTCCCCCTGCTAACGCAGGCACCAGAAGCCTGCATCACTGGTCCTCTGGGTCCCCTCTCATCCTGCCGAGCGTGGTCCCTGGAACACAGCAACTCTACCCAAGTGACTCCCACAGTCCAGTGACTCTTCAGTCCAAGTTTGGTGGAGGTAAGTCCTTGCCTCCCCACGCTAGACTACAAAGCTGTGTACTGTGTGATTTGCAGCTGCTCCGGCTCCTGTGCACTCTTCCAGGATTTCCTTCATGCACGGCCAAGCCTGGGTCCCCAGCACTCCGTCCTGCAGTGCACAACCTTCTGAGTTGTCCTCCAGCATCGTGGGACTCCCTTTTGTGACTTCGCATGGACTCCGTTTCACTTTTCTTCTAAGTGCCTGTTGGGGTACTTCTGCGGGTGCTGCCTGCATCTGTGAGGGCTCTCTGAGTTGCTGAGCGCCCCCTCTGTCTCCTCCTCCAAATGGCAACATCCTGGTCCCTCAGCAGCACCCAAAAACTTCTACCGCGACCCTTGCAGCTAGCAAGGCTTGTTTGCGATCTTTCTGCGTGGGAACTGCAAGCTTCATCGCAACGTGGGACATCTGTCTTCCTAGTCCTCTTCTTTCTCGCAGAACTCCAAGCTTCTTCCAACCGGTGGCAGCTTCCTTGCACCTTCAGCTGGGGTATCCTAGGCTCCTACCCCCCCTGGACACTGTCGCTACTATTGGACTTGGTCGCCTTGTCTTACATGTACTCCGGTCCAGAAATCCGTTGTCAGTGCACTGCTGGTGTTTGTTCTTCCTGCAGAATCCCTCTATCACGACTTCTGTGCTCTCTGGGGGTAGTAGGTGTACTTTACTCCTACTTTTCAGGGTCTTGGGGTGGGGTATTCTTCTAACCCTCACTGTATTCTTACAGTCCCAGCGACCCTCTACAAGCTCACATAGGTTTGGGGTCCATTTGTGGTTCGCATTCCACTTTTGGAGTATATGGTTTGTGTTGCCCCTATACCTATGTGCTCCTATTGCAATCTACTGCTTGCATTACTTTTCTTGCTATTACTTACCTAATTTTGGTTTGTGTACATATATCTTGTGTATATAACTTATCCTCGTACTGAGGATAATCACTGAGATACTTTTGGGATATTTTCATAAAAATAAAGTACCTTTATTGTTACTAACTATGTTTATTGTGTTTTCTTATGATATTGTGCATATGACACCAGTGGTATAGTAGGAGCTTTACATGTCTCCTAGTTCAGCCTAAGCTGCTTTGCCATAGTTACCTTCTATCAGCCTAAGCTGCTAGAAACACCTCTTCTACACTAATAAGGGATAACTGGACCTGGCACAAGGTGTAAGTACCTCTGGTACCCACTACAAGCCAGGCCAGCCTCCTACACCCCGCACTCACAAAGTTCGGGGAATTTGCCCTGAACGATGTGGGGACACCTTGGCTAGAGCCAGGGTGCCTACACACTAAGTAACTTGGCACATAACCTTCACTAAGTGAGAGCTAGACATATAGGTGACTTATAAGTTACTTAAGTGCAGTGGTAAATGGCTGTGAAATAACGTGGATGTTATTTCACTCAGGTTGCAGTGGCAGGCCTGTGTAAGAATTGTCAGAGCTCCCTATGGGTGGCAAAAGAAATGCTGAAGCCCATAGGGATCTCCTGGAACCCCAATACCCTGGGTACCTCAGTACCATATACTAGGGAATTATAAGGGTGTTCCAGTATGCCAATGTAAATTGGTGAAATTGGTCACTAGCCTGTTAGTGACAATTTGGAAAGAAATGAGAGAGCATAACCACTGAGGTTCTGGATAGCAGAGCCTCAGTGAGACAGTTAGTCATAACACAGGTAACACATACAGGCACACTTATGAGCACTGGGGCCCTGGCTGGCAGGGTCCCAGTGACATACAACTAAAACAACATATATACAGTGAAAAATGGGGGTAACATGCCAGGCAAGATGGTACTTTCCTACAGTGATTTGAAAATTAAGTCTGAATTATGTATGCATTCCTATTACCAGGAATGCACAATGGCTAACGTAAACATCTGTACATCACTTGCACAACAATAATCTAAGCAAATACCGTTTAAAGCATTCTTCATTTTATCATATTTGTTTGCAGCACATATTGCACAAAAACTAAAACAAATTACTTACCTTGTGTGCTTGAAGCTGATGACAGACCACTGAATATGGAAAACATTATCTGTGACCACGTTGGGTTTGCTATCTTTTAAAATAAATTTGAAAGTGTCCTTTGTCTCCTGAATCTTCTCCTCATGCAGCACATATCGGATTTGACCACGATTGATATCCTCTGTAAGAACAGAGGAACTGAATAAGTCAATTTTGTCATTCTGAATATTGAGCTTGGTTTCCCTTTTAATTGCACAATTAAAAAATTTGAAAAGAAAAAAAAAACATGTTCAAAAACCATGAAAGTACATGTTATTTTTACAGCTGGAACCTAGCCAAAAGGCATAAGAATGGATTCTCATGTGAAAACAGCAGTCAATAAAATACTAAGCCAAGTAATGGTTGACTTTTTCAAACAATTCTATATTTCTACAAAGCTTGGCGGACGAAGGCATTGAAGAACATGTTACTTACCTTTGGCAATGCTTTCTGGGAGAGATTATCTATCTGCAGATACCCCACCTTTTGAATAATCCCCAGGTGTCAAACTGGATCTGGAAACTTGAGCAGTATACTTGTGTGCCTGTAGGTCGTGCCGCATAGCTCTTCACCAACTCCATTCTACTCCAGAAATTACGAGAGGGCCCTATAAAGGCACCACTCCTGAATGCTGATGTCCGTTGCTTTGGAGACTGCCTGCATCTCCAGACACAGAGCTTCAAACGCAAATTGATGTGAGAAGAGTGCAGATTCCTAGCCTTGGGATCTTATTAACCGATCGAGTCCAATCACAGAATGGGTAGGATGAGAGGTTAACTGAGGAATCTGCAGATAGCTAGAGTCTCTATCAGAAAGAAAGTAACCAAAGATAAGTCACTTGTTCTTCTGATAGAGACCTCTAGCTGCAGATTCCTCGCCTTTTGAATAGACAGCACATGAGTACCTATTCAGTGGCGGGTCTGTGAAGGGACTCAAATCAGACAGTCCTGCAATGCTAAACTGACAAAAAGCCCTTCTTGGGGAGGCTGACTGTCCAGAGAACAGTGCCTTGTGAATGTATAGAAAGATGCTCACGTAGCCAACAGGCAGTTGTCTAGGACAGTGGCAGCAGCTTCAGGTCCTGGTAGAATAAGCATGCAGTTCTTCCAGAGGCTGTTTTTTCGCCAGTGCATAGCTGGCAATGCAGAGCACGACCCAGCAGGAGTTGGCTCTTCTGCACAGCCTTGCCTTTTTCGCTCTAATGAACATCACAAAGAGCTGTTCACCCATCCATTGTTATTTGGCATAATCTTTGTAGAAGCTCAGTGCTCTCATCGGGTCCAAGCGATGGAGTTTTTCCTCGGCAAGGTGACACTTTGCCGGGTGTGTAACAGTGTCACAACCCTAGGCAAGAAAGATGCCAGTGTCCATAAAATGAGTTTGCATCAAAACTTCTGGTATGAAGGATGCTCTTATTCACAGAACCAGTTTGTCTGGGAAGATATAGTGTACAGTGGGTGAACACAGAGAGCCTGAAGCTTAATCACATGCTGTGCCGACGTTACGATGGCAAGGAACACTATATTCGGTGTGAGGAGCCGCAAGGGACAGCTGTGAAGTGGCTCTCAGAGTGGACATCATGAAAGTGAGGACCAAGGTAAGGTTCCACTGATGCACGGCAAAGGGGGAGGAAAGAAACAAATGTTCTATACCTTTAATAAAAAATAATAAAAAAAAATTAAAAAAAAAAAAAAGTCACCTAACAACTGTAAACCTAAACAAGTGCTGGTCTGTCAACTGTTTAAAAAAAAAAAAAAACAGAAAGAGTCAAAATTTTCCCTTTAACTGTGTCCAGAGCAAGGCCTTGCAGTGTGGGGACAAAACAAACAATAAAACGTCAGAAGCCTTGGCATGGAGGGGAGTCTATTTGATGCGTACAGGCAACAACCCAAATATTTGTTATACAGGCATATAAAGTTTCTGTCGCAAGATACCTGGCTACCAAAATAACATCTCCAGAGGAAGATGGAAGGTGTTCAGCTTTTGTCGCTCAATCTTCAAGCATGAAGCTGAATGCAGAACCCTGCCCTGCTGCGTTGACACCAGATTTTCCCTGAGGGGTAGAGGATCAGAGGACAGATATTCATGCGTTCTTGATACCATACTCGCTGTGCCCGATCCAAGGCTGCTAGGATGACTTTCAGCAGGTAGATCCTTATCTTCTTAAGAACTCAGGACAGGAGTGGTATCGGTGAGAAAAGCATACAGAAGTCCAAAATTCCATACACAGAAGTTCTGACACTGTTTTAAGCGGCGGCGCACAAATCAAGCCAAGGTTCATACCCTGATACCCACTGAGACTTCAGCTCCCACTGCAGGGTCTGCATATGCCAGTTGGTGTGCTCGACCAGCAGGATGGAGGAGGCCATCAGTCCCAGCAGGCTCAGAGTTGACCTCACTTAAATCCAGGTACAAGGCTGAAAGATCAGGTTCATAGCCTAAATGCCCTGGAATCTCTTTCCCGGGGATTAAGCACAAACCAAACTGCATCCAGAAATTGCCTGGATACCCTCGCAGGTGACAAGCTACGGTCTACAAATCCAGCTTGATTGATTGACTGATGAAGAGGAGTGTCTGAGAAGGAATCAGGTGTTACCTAGGAACATTGATATTGAATACTAAAGATGAAAGGGAATTCACCTTACTCTGGAAGAAGTGGACAACTGCATAGGGTGGGCCAATCTTCTACAGCCAGTCATCGAAGTAGGGGAAGACGGACACCCCTGGTGTCTAAAAGATGTGCTGCCACTACTGCTATTACTTTCCTGAATACCCAAAATGCACTGGTGAGATCAAAAGGGAGCACAACAAACTCGTAATGCTTCTGTCCCACCACAAATCACAGGCAGCCGATGGGTCTGCAGAACATGGAAGTAGGCATCCTGCAGGTCCAATACGCATATTCAGTCTTGAGGGTCAAGGAAAGAGACTATGAGCCAATGCAAGCACCTTTCATTTTTCCTTCTGGAGTAAGGCATTGAAAGGACTCGGGTCTAAAATGGGTAAAAGCCTCCATCTTTCTCAGCCACCAGAAAGTAGCGAGAATAACAACTACATCCTGCTTCCTGAGAGGCACCTTTTCCCTTTCGCCCAAAGGGACTTGGACTTCTTGCTGCGAAACAGAAAGAGGGCCACCTCCCAGTCATTGGGGAGATGTTTAAAAGTGGAGCGGTACAGAAAGGAAGGGTAGCGCATATCCCTTCTGGACTATTTGCAGGATCCACTTGTCTAATGTGATAGCCTGCCTACCCAGCAAGAATCCACAGATCCTGCCGCCCACTGGATAGCTGTGCTCGACAAACGACATGCTACGTGTTTGACAAGTAAGGGACTGCAGGGAGGACTGGCTGATGTGTTCACCTTCCATATGGGGGCTGTGGGCAACACAGAGCGAAATCGCTGGGTGATACGCTAGGGTTGGATTGGCTGCAAAAGCCATGGAAGGAGCAGTAGGTCTGGTTTGGTTGGCATGGTAGGGCAGATTCACCCAAGCACAAGGCCACACCATGCTCACCTTGAACCATTCGAGTGTGGAGTCTTCCTTAGCCCCAAACAGGTGAGTCCCACTGAACCACACACCCATGAGGGATGACTGTACATCACTTGAGAAACGCAGCAAAATTTAGAAGGAAAAATACTGGTACCAATGAAACGCTCAATGGAACCAGTGGTATCTAAGCCAAAAAGAATTGAAACCGTGCTGCGTCCAGACTGTCCTGTACAGCCTGGGCAAGGACAGGTTGGGCATATTTGTGGACACGTTGGACGATCTGAGTCACTGAGACCCAAAGAGCCTGGGAACAGTGCCCCAGGAGACAGCTGGCATTTACCGAATGAAGAGCCAGGTTGATGGAATAAAAATAAAAAAACTCCCTTCCTTGGATTCCCTATCAGAGGTAGTGGTTAGAAAAGTGTTGGGGTTAGTCCTGCTGGAGGCCAGCACCACTAAACTTTCTGGGGAGGGGTGCTGAAATGGGAATATGGGCTCCCCAGGGAAGTGCAATGTCTCGCTATTTGCCTGTTCACTGAAGGACAAGAACACAGCTTGGCCCAAGCCCCTAAGAAGGTATCCGTCAGTGCATCATGGAACAGCAGAAGGTGCTCAGAAGATATGTGCCCTGACTTGAAGACTTCCATTACCACTTTGGTTTTAACCGTCAAGGACTTCAGCCACCCAACGGATTACCATGATGTTGACGGTGGATTCTTAGTTTGCTGCTCCAGAGTGTGAGATAAGACCTGATTCAGGGGAGGTATCATCATGACAGGGCAGACTGAACCCATCAACTGCTTCAATCGTTGTCCGAGTCTATGCTAGGAATGTAAAGTGTGAATCAAGTGGGAGAAGCGGCCCCTTGACAGCAAGCAGGCACAGTTTGTCACGATCAGACCAATGGCAAGTTGGAGAGCACAATAGATATCTCCTCATCTGGAGTTGATGAATTTTGGCACTGATGTCGATTTCTCAGGAACTGGTGTGGACCACAGTGCCAGAGACCGATTCGGAATTGGAGGTGGTGGTGTTGTGATGGGCATGGAGGGTTCAACCACTGGCAGTACTCCAGAGGTAGAGCCTCTAAGGAAATGCCTCCTTGGCATGGTTACCCCCTGACTTTTTGCCTTTGCTGATGCTAAGTTATGACTTGAAAGTGTGCTGGGACCCTGCTAACGAGGCCCCAGCACCAGTGTTCTTTCCCTAAATTGTACCTTTGTCTCCACAATTGGCACAACCCTGGCACCCAGGTGAGTCCCTTGTAACTGGTATCCCTGGTACCAAGGGCCCTGATGCCAGGGGAGGTCTCTAAGGGCTCCAGCATGTCTTATGCCACCCTAGGGACCCCTCACTCATCACATGCACACTGCTTCACAGCTTGTGTGTGCTGGTGGGGAGAAAAGGCCAAAGTCGACATGGCACCCCCCTCAGAGTGCCATGCCAACCTCACAATGCCTGTGGCATCGGTAAGTCACCCCTCTAACAGGCCTTACAGCCCTAAGGCAGGGTGCACTATACCACAGGTGAGGGCATATGTGCATGAGCACTATGCCCCTACAGTGTGGAAGCAAAACCCTAGACATTGTAAGTGCAGGGTAGCCATAAGAGTATATGGTCTGGGAGTTTGTCAAACACAAACTCCACAGTTCCATAATGGCTACACTGAAAACTGGGAAGTTTGGTATCAAACTTCTCAGCACAATAAATGCACACTGATGCCAGTGTGCAATTTATTGAAAATACACCCAGAGGGCATCTTAAAGATGCCCCCAGAAAATATACCCTACTTCAAGTGTAGGCTGACTAGTTCTTGCCAGCCTGCCACACACCAGGCATGTTGCTGGCCACATGGGGAGAGTGCCTTTGTCACTCTGTGGCCAGGAACAAAGCCTGTACTGGGTGGAGGTGCTTCTCACCTCCCCCTGCAGGAACCGTAACACCTGGCAGTGATCCTCAAAGGCTCACCCCCTTTGTTACAGCGCCACAGGGCATCCTAGCTAGTGGAGATGCCCGCCCCCTGCGGCCACTGCGCCCACTTTTGGCGGCAAGGCTGGAGGAGATAATGAGAAAAACAAGGAGGAGTCACCCGCCAGCCCCTAAGGTGTCCTGAGCTGAGGTAAACCTTACTTTTAGAAATCCTAAATCTTGTAGATGGAGGATTCCCCCAATAGAATTGGAGCTGTGCCCCCCCTCCCCACAGGGAGGAGGCACAAAGAGGGTGTAGCCACCCTCAGGGCCAGTAGGCATTGGCTACTGCCCTCCCAGACCTAAACACACCGCTAAATCTAGTATTTAGGGGCACCCCAGAACCTAGAAAACTAGATTCCTGCAGACTTAACAAGAAGGACTGCTGACCTGAAGCCCTGCAGTGAGGATGGAGACGACAACTGCTTTGGCCCCAGCCCTACCGGCCTGTCTTCCTACTTCGAAGAAAACTGCAACAGCGACACATCCAACAGGGACCAGCAACCTCTGAAGCCTCAGAGGACTGCCCTGCAACCAAAGGACCAAGAAACTCCCGTGAACAGCGGCCCTGTTCAACAATCTGCACCTTTCTTGCAACAAAGAAACAACTTTAAAGACTTCACGTTTCCCGCCGGAAGCGTGAGACTTTCCACTCTGCACCCGAAGCCCCCGGCTCGACATGTGGAAAACCAACACCTCAGTGAGGACTCCCGGTGACTGCGAGCCTTTGAGTAACCAGAGACGACCCCCCCTGAGCCCCACAGTGACGCCTGCAGAGGAAATCCAGAGGCTCCCCCTGACCGCGACTGCCTGTAACAAGGGACCCGATGCCTGGAACCAACACTGCACCCGCAGCCCCCAGGACCTGAAGAAACCGAACTCCAGTGCAGGAGCGACCCCCAGGCGACCCTCTGCCTAGCCCAGGTGGTGGCTACCCCGAGGAGCCCTCCCTGTGTGCCTGCATCGTTGAAGAGACCCCTGGGTCTCCCCATTGCTTTGAATACAAAACCCGACGCCTGTTTGCACTCTGCACCCGGCCCCCTCTGTGCCGCTGAGGGTGTACTTTCTGTGCCTGCTTGTGTCCCCCCGGTGCCCTACAAAACCCCCCTGGTCTGCCCCCAGAGGACGCAGGAACTTACCTGCTGGCAGACTGGAACCGGGGCACCCCTGTTTCCATTGAAGCCTATGTGTTTTGGGCACCTCTTTGACCTCTGCACCTGACCGTCCCTGAGCTGCTGGTGTGGTAACTTTGGGGTTGCCTTGAACCGCCAACAGTGGGGCTACCTTGGACCCAACTTTGAACCCTATAAGTGTGTAACTTACCTGTGAACTTAACATTTACTTACCTCCCCCAGGAACTGTTGATTTTTGCACTGTGCCCACTTTTAAAATAGCTTATTGCTATTTTCATCAAAACTGTGCATGATATTGTGATTATTCTAAGTTCCTAGAATACCTAAGTGAAATACCTTTCATTTGAAGTATTACTTGTAAATCTTGAACCTGTGGTTCTTAAAATAAACTAAGAAAATATATTTTTTGATATAAAAAAATAACTATTGGCCTGGAGTAAGTCTGAGTGTGTGTTCCTAAATTATTGCCTGTGTGTGTACAACAGATGCTCAACACTACCCTCTGATAAGCCTTCTGCTCAACCACACTACCACAAAATAGAGCATTAGAATTATTGCATTTTTGCCACTGTCTTACCTCTAAGGGGAACCCTTGGACTCTGTGCACGCTATTTCTTACTTTGAAATAGTATATACAGAGCCAACTTCCTACGGCCTCTCTGCTCCGTAAGGCCCAAAGGCCATAGGGAGTCTGCAAAGGTCCAAGGAGTCGCAGCATGGCCATGAGAACTCATAAATCTGTTTCAGAGTGGCTGGAAATTTGGGGTCTGCCAGAACCAGTAGTGGGATCTACTCCTAAAATAAACAGATTTCAAAAGCGAGATAGAGAGCCATGGGGTCCCCCAGAGCTTTCTTAGGTGAATGCGAGTGGCGACAGGGGGCCAAGTCCTGCTCTATTTCTTATGCTTCCTTTTGGACTTACCAGACAAATTGAATCTCAGCAAAGAGCAGTCTCTAGAACTGATTTGTCGGCTTCTAGAGCGAGAATAGAACTTGGTGGAGCCTCTGACTTGAAGCACAACTTTGGCCGGTCCAACTGTGTGGTCTTACAAGGTTTGGTGATGTAGAGTTCTGCCTTGCAGTCCTAGATGGCCTTCGGATTCATGGATAAGGAGTCACTGCAAGCCTTAGAGCCGTGGCTCGACCCTAGGCACTACTGGCACACCTGATTGGAATCTGTCACAGACATCTCTTTGCAACAGTCCTAATAAGACTGAAACCCCCATAAACAGGTTGTCATTCACTTTCACACTGTTGAATTTCATGAGGAAAATGTCTGAGAGAGACAAAGAAGAGAGCGCCTGATCCATAACTGATGGCGAGGAAAGAAAGGAACTGACATCAGACTGCAGGAATGGCATCTTTAGAGGCCCTGCAAGTCATTTACTGAGGAGAAAGGCATCAGTGTACAGCCACTCTCAGCTTGCAGAGGTACTGCTGAAGTTTCCAGATCAGGTCTGAAGGTGAGGGACCTGGAGCTACGGCACCTTTTAAAGCTGACTGATTGAAGTGACCCAGCTCGCTCTAATGTCCACTATTGGTCGGCATATGTGAATCTACAGAATCACATGCCACGAACAGATACTTACAGGTAACATATTCCGTTTGATGGTCTGTGTGGCTGTTGATACACCAACTCTGCATAAACTGTAACGCAATCCCTCTTTAGAAGCAGTGGCTAGCCTGTAGAGTTGCAACAGTTTGAAAAAGAGTACGTAGCACTGCTTGTCCTGCACTAGCTTCTTGGCGTGCCAGAACATTCACACAGTAGTGCTTGGTGAAGATGTGTGGTGTGTATCATGTAGCTGTTTTACAAATGTAGACTATGGGGATGTTTCCAAGAAAGGCCATAGTTTCTCCCTTTTTGCGAGTGGAGTGAGTTTCTAGGAGAAACAGGTAAAGGTCTTTTGGCCTTAAAATAGCAAGTTTGAATACATTTGACTATCCATCTGCCTATGTCTAATTGGGATATAGGATTATCTTTATGAGGTGGAGAAAAGGGTACAAAGAGTTGTTTAGTTTTCCTGAAGGTCTTAGTTCTATCTATGTAGAACATGAGTGCCCTTTTGACATCTAGGGTAAGAAGGGTTCTTTCCGCAATTGAATCTGATTGGGAAAACAAACTGGCAGCTCAAAAGACTGTCTGAGGTTAAGCTGTGAGACTACCTTAGGTAGAAATTTAGGAAAAATGCAAAAGAACCACTTTGTCTCTATGTATTTGAAAGAAGAATTCTTCTAAGGTTAAAGCCTGGAGCTCATTTAAACACCTGAGTGCGGTAATGGCAACTGAGAATGCCACATTGCACGAAAGAAATTGAAGGGAGGCCTGAGTGTAGGGGCTCAAATGGGGGACCCATGAGTCTGGTGAGAACGATGTTAAGGTTCCAGGAGGGTGTTGGGGGAACCCCTGGTGGAATAACTTATTTGGGTCCTTCCATGAAGCCTTTGATAACTGTATTTTGGAGGTAGGCAGCCATTGCAGCGTGGAGTAACCATATGGAAGTGTATGCTAAATTTGCCTTTTGTAAATGAAGCAGGCAGACAATGTCTTGCATCCTGGCTTTCAGAGGATCACTTTGCTTTGATCAACAATAGCAAACAAAGTGCTTCCAATTTGCTGCATAACAGGCTCTAGTGGTGGGTCTGCGTGCTTCCTGAGACTATCCATACATTCTGGTTTAAGTCAAGACAGTCAAACTCTATGACCACAGGAGCCAAATCGCTAGGTTGAGCGTTTTCTGGTCTGGGTGCCTGATGTTTCTTTGATTTTGAGTGTGGAACTACAGAAAGGTCAAGGAGTGTTGTGAACCAAGGTTGATTCACCCATGTGGGAGCTACCAGGATCATTGTAAGAGAAGTTTGCCTGAGCTTCCATACCAGGATGGAAAGAAGTGGGAGGGGTGAAAAAGTATAGGCAAATATTCATGAACAAATCATCCATAGTGCATTGCCTTTGGATAGTGGGTGTGGGTACCTAACAGTGACATTTGTGCATTTGCTGTTTTCTGCTATGGTGAAAAGGTCAATCTGAGGGAACCCCCAATTTTTGATGAATGGTAAGGACACTTGTGGGATGGAGTTCCCATTCGTAGACTTGATGCATTCTGCTGAGCAGGTCTGCATGCATCCATAGTGAAGGTTATGTGGTGAACAGTGTCCAAAAAAGGCTGCCCTTTTAACAAGTTCTTGGTGTTCCACCATTGCAGAGACTGTTGACGAGCTAAGCATTGCTGCAGGGGATGCATGTATAACCTTGCATGGGGAACTGTTGCAATGCAGGACGCCATCATTCCTAGCAGATCCATAACTGTCTTCACTGTGGGAGTCTAATTTGTTTGGAACTGGGCTAAGGTTGCCTGAAAGTACTGAATCCGAGCGGGATTAGGGTAGGCTACACCCATCTGTGTGTTTATGTCAAGTAAGGTTGAACCTGTCGAGGTTGGAGGTGATATTTGGGGATGTTGATAGTAAACCCCCGGCTGTGCAGGAGATCTATTGTCATCTGAGTGTGTTGTTGATACTGCTAATGTGTACTGGCTTTGATAAGTCAATTGTCTAATTAGGGGAATACATGAACATTTTATCTTAACAGATGTGCTGCGACGATCACTAGGTATTTTGTGACACTTGAAGTCCTGTAGTCACCCGGAATGGAGGAACTTTGAACTGATATTGTTTGCCTGCTATGACAAATCTCAAGTATTTGTCGTGAGCATGGTGTATTGGTATGTGAAAGTAAGCGTCCTTTAGGTCTAATTTTGCCATAAAGTCGCCCAGTTTTGGGTGACAGGGTAGTCACTGTTTTGAAGTGGGTGTTGCTCCGCGAGTGGCAGCATCCTTGCTCTAACCTCTGAAGGAACCTCTTTAGTAACTCCTGGTGTAAGAGGCTTGGGGCTGTTTTTGGGAGCTTGATGCCTCTATGTAGGTGGACTTATATGTTTCCCTGCAGCTTAGGCAACAAAAGAAGCCCCTGGGAGTGGCAGTGTGTAACGCTTCAACTGCTTTGGCCCAGTCTGTCTTTCTTCCCTTTCTAAGGGAAAATCTACCTGTTAGCCAAAGAGGTGTTCTTTACCGAAGGGCATGTTTAGAACTGCCTGTTGGACCTCCTGTTTAAAACCGGAACACCTCAACCAACCGTATCGTCTAAGGACACTACTATGAATTCCTCTAGCTGCAGTATCTGCAGCATTGAGGGTGCAGTGAATGGAATTATTAGTAATGGCCTGCCCCTCCGTAACAGTCTGTTGATCCCTTCTTCTAAGTTTTACAGGGAGGTACTGTAAAGGTTCCTCCATCTCATTCCACTGGGCTCAATCATAACAGACCAAAAGGACCTGAGAATTGGCGATAAGCCGGTAGTTGGCAGCCTGCCCGGCAACACTCTGCCCAGCAGCATCTATGTGCTTACTTTCCTTTGTAGGGGGTGGGGGGGGCATCCCAATTAGCCCATCAGCCCTCTTGCGTGGGGTGGTTGTAACAATGGAGTCTGGTGGTATCGGACTCCGAATTAATAAGGGTTCTGATGGTGTTTTATATTTTTTGGCCACCCTGGAGCTGCTAAATCTGGCTCTGACAGGGTCCTTGAAGAAGTCATTAGCATGTCTCATCATCTCTGGTAACATGGGCAGGTACTGCATGTCCCTATGCGTAGACGCCTAAAAGATTTATTGTGTAATTCGACATTATGAAAAGCTGCCACGCTCGCAATCACAGGGAGGAACGAGCTGGGCACAATTCTAGGTCATTTGGTGTAATGACATCTGTATCATATGTCCCATGGGTCAGGATCTGCTAATGGACCCTCTAGTCCACAGGTGTCCGAATGTGGTGACCCTTGAGGTGAGGTATCCAGTGCATCATGTGTTGGTAATAAAGGATGAGGAGAATGAGGTGGGAATGGAGGTGGTGGAGGGGGTGATAAGGGGGGTGGTGTAGAAGGAGGATGATAGGCAGGGCTGGAAGCCCCATCCTCGGTTTTCTTCCTGGGAAGAAGAGGTAGATTAAGTGTCTCCTCAAAAGTCAATTTCCTCTTTGGGGGTGGAAGAGAGGAAGGGGGTAGCAATAACTCGTCCAGTCCCCACTTGTATCTGTATTTTCCTCTGGCGAAAAAACAACTTCTCCAGAATGGTCTTGACAGGGGATGTGGAAGCTGAAGATGTTCGAGTCTTTCGGTTCCAAAGGTTTCAGTGCCAAGTGTTTTGGTTTCAAAGGCTGAGACTTTGTTGGCTCCAAGGAAGATGGAGCGGGCTGCTGAGTCAACACCAAAGGTCAGACTGGTGCCGAAACATGCTCTTGGTCCGAGGAGGTCGCAGTCAATGCTGAAGGCGTAACCTTGGTAGCAATTTTCGGTGCTAGGCCAGAGGACAGGGTGGTCGAACCAGATTTCAAGATATGACCATGGCCAGAAGGCAGTGGTGGTCCAGTGACCTCTGATAGTGGGGAGACCACAGACTTCTTGGTCGACTTTGTTGGCAAAGCAGTCAGGGGTTCACACGCTGGGCAGATGGGATTTCCTGCATCTCCATGTCCACCTTGACTTCGGAGCCAGCCTCAATCTAGAATGCCACTTCTTCCTCTGCGGTCAGCTGTTCCTGGGTGTGTTCCTCGCCAATGAGGTCAGAAGTGTCATCCACGGCCTTCTGTGAAATTTCAAGTAGGCGAGCCCTGTGATCCCAAGGGGTCTTCTTTGATCAAAATGATTTGCGCACTTCGCAGTCAGCCTTTGTGATCAGGTGAAAGACACAAATTGCACACGAGGTGTAAGTCAGTGTGCGGATATTTCATGTACAGAATCTGTAGGGTATGTGTTCCATGACCTTAAACAATTTTTTTTTTATAGAGCTGGTGATACCCAGAACGGTAGGCTCGAACAGGCGGTTCCCGAAGCAGAGTTCGGTTGAAGGAGCCATAACCACTGAATTTTCTGAAAGGCGCAAATGTGGAAAAGCAAGATTGGAAACAATACTCTTGAGAACAATAAAGAACCAAAGATGTGTACCAATCAGAGTTGAAGCACAGAGTGAAGGCACACCTCCGAATCTGATGGTGGAGAGAAAACAATCTAAACAATGGAGTTGATGCCCTTTCGCAATATCAGCTCGTGACTTGAAAGATTTCTATGAAGAAAAACAACTTGTACAACTCCGGACCTAACACTAGATAGCAGGAGTATGCAGAGCATATGTATCTTCAGCCACACATGCCATCGAACAGAATGGTTTCTATGGAAGATGCCAGTCCTCGCAGCAGAAAGTGGCTTGTGCATTAGGTAATGAAAGAAGAAGCTAGTCCCATTTTTTGGGATAGAGCATTGCGAATAATCATGTTGCACTTCTTATTTGTAGGCATTGCTCTTAATTAAAAGGAACATATACCAGTCTCAAACCATGCCATTATCTATCTTGAAAAACATAACTATTTGAAATCATGATGTTTGATTTTGACCGTCTACTGCTTAGCTCAATCCACACAACCTTTAAAAAAAGATGTCAAACAAAAACAGTTCATGAATCCAAAAACATACGGTTTTTATACCTTTTTTTCTACTGTGGCGTACCTTGAGTAAATGTTGCAATGGGTGACCCTGGCTTCAGCTTGCTTTCTACATGGCCATGCGTGGGTTTTGCTGTTATTTCATAGACCAGCTGCTTGTCCTCAGTATCGGAGTCAACAGCTCGCAGCTCCCTTTTGGTAATTAGATTTGTTGCCTGGAACAGACACATATCAATAACTAAGTGAAGATAAGATACAATATGATGGCAAAAACTGAGCTAGTAGAATTACGGATGGATGACTGTGAATAACGGATATATTTAACTGAAAAGGGAGCAGCCTTTGATGTCACTCAAAGCCAGTTGGTAAAAAAAAAAAAAAAAAAAAAAAAAAAAAAAAAAAACTTTTATTCACAGTTACTTCCTCTACAATGTTATGTGATGTATGGCCCTGTATACGCTCTATGCTTTGAGCAGAGCATTCCAGGGGTTGAGGTCTAAAGAGGAAGCCATCCACAACATCACGTCCTGTCACACATTTTCTACATTTGCCTACCCTCGCTCAAATATAGAAAAAAACAGCCTGAGTCCCTGCCACCTACTCAATGCTACCCTCAGCAGTGAGGTCCCCCTCCCCCACCAAATACAAAAACACTTGTGGCCTGCAACCAACCCGCCCACACCCCACTCTCTTCAGTTTCTCCCCTTGCCCATCCTAATATAAAACTAATAGTGACTGACCTGCCAATCTGAGCCTTCCTCCCCTCTTTCCATCAAAGCTGTTCTCTCCATGAAGCCAAGAGCCAGGATTGCACTGACAACTCGCTGAGAACTGAGTCACTGCAGCTTTAAAATCCCACTCAGCGTAGGTCAGCAGAAGCCTGCTGCTAAGAGTAAATGTGGATGCTGGCAGAGACCGAGTCTCGCATATTGCTCTCCTGCCTCCCTAGTGCCTGTGGAGACTCGAAAGAAAGGAGAGAAGATGGGAGAGACCACTAGCCATCTTGTGGCTGCTTTGCTTAGGTGTCTGGTGACCATGGCGAGGCACATAGCCAGTAAGTAAGCATTTCCCCTTGTGATGTGGAAAACAGCTTCTGTGAATATTCAGATTTAGTATCGGTTATTAATGCCACTGGGTTTTAATGACAATCCTCAGTTACATATAGAATTACACATGGGTAAAGGTGAATAAAGGGGGTGTTTCAACAAGGGGTGAGAGTGCCATTATATGGGCAATGAGAGCAGATTTCAAATGGTCTCTGATTTAACCAACTACTTTGAATGGTTCTGAATTGATAGTGTTTCCCTCTACTGTGTGCCACACTCGCATAGGATTTGCCAGCATCCCTGGAACCTTAGTTTTTATAATGTAATAATGTCATGCTGTCCTACAGAACTCTCCTCTCCTTTGTATCAAATTCCTTCAGTTCTGTCTGCAAAGATGGCTGCAGGAGAAGGCCTACCTAAAGAAGCATAGGAAAGCACAAAGTAACACGCTCCAGAATTAAAAGAAAAAGTAGAAGGAAAAAGGCTACATTCTATTCATTTTTATCCAGACAAAACAGGTGTGCTGCCCTTTGGTTAAAAGCAATTATTGCAAACATGGGTATCGAAATCCGGTTATTCACTGAACAGAAGTCGGACAAGTGAAAAAAAATCGTTATATTTTCAATGCTGTGACATCAAAGGAGTGGAAAACGAGGCTCTGAAGACCTGGCGCCTGAATATGATGATCCATCGCTTCTAAGGGTACTCTAGAGACCCAAGGCAGGTGCTGGAATGACAGTTTGTCATCTCTCCTGCCTCTCTTGCGTCTGAGCAGAAGAAACGGCAACTGCTACATTATATTTCGGCGCAGGTCTGTGCAATCTCATGCTAACAGACCAGTCCAAGCCACACTAACAACTGCTCTCACAGAGTCTGTCAGGGGTGCCTCAGAAGGGGATGGCAAAGGAAGCCACACCGGATGGTCGGGGTGGATGGCAGGATGCAAGGTACTTGTTCATTTTAAAAATGAACAAGTACCTTGCATTCCATTTTAAAGATATGTGGAGGGGGTCAGTGGACATTGACAGGGATTGAGGGTGGAATTAGCAGGATGCTCTTTAAAAATAAAATATTTTGGTGAGGGAGGGTGCAGCGGTGGATGTGTTAAAACCGAATTATTAATAAAGAAGAAGGTTCATTTTAGTGTGTTTAAATTAGCACAAGTAGGCTGTAAAACGAGTCTACTGGCCCTTGGTCTGGTTCAACTGACAGTTAAAGAAACGAGGTATTTTGAAAATTGGTATGTGTGCATGATTTCTCACTCTCATTCATAAACTTGACGAAAACGTGATCTTTTCCATGGCGTTGTTTTGTTTTCAATATAACAGTAAATGCGCTTCATAGGAAGCCTGTCTGAGATGTTGCATGTAATGCTGCAATTGTTGAAGGCGTACAAGTTACTTACCTTCGGTAACAATATATCTGGTAGAGACATATTCTAGTTGCAGACTCCTTACCTTAGATTTTCCCCAGGCGTCAGACTGGATACGGAGAATTTTTCTTCCAGCAGTACCCCTGCTCGCCGTTAGGTGACATTGGTCAACTCCACAAGCGTCTTTGACGTCGTGGTCGCCGTGATGGTGTTGCAGTCATAGAAAAGTGACACCTCGACCACGGGCGTCAATTTCTTTTCACGCCTTTTCACACCAGTATCGCAGAGCCATGAAGAACACTGAGAATGGTGCGCCAAAACTATGGCGTTAGAGGGAAGCACCTGTCCCTAGAAATCAGTTCACAGTCTGGGGAGGATGGGCGGGTCGGTAAGGAATCTATAATTAGAATAGGTCTCTACCAGATATAGCGTTACCGAAGGTAAGTAACATCTGATTGAGACTTCTAGTTGCAGATTCCTCACCTTAGAATAGATACCCAAGCAATACCATCCCCGGTGGTGGGCTGGGAACTAAGATCATACCAAAAACTCCTACAGAACCGAATGGCCAAAAAAGTCGTCCCTGCGCACCTGCCTGTCCAGGCAGTATTGCTTAGTGAACGTATGTAAGGACGCCCATGTTGCGTCCTGGCAGATATCCAGGACTGGAACTCTGCATGCTAACGCTGTGGAGGCAGCAGTTGCTCTGGTTGAACGAGCACACAAACACTCAGGGGGATGCTCTGTCGACAAAGCGTAGCACATCTTGATTCAGAGGACTACCCATCGCAAGATGATCCTCTTCTTCGCCGCCTTCCCTTTCTTCGCACCCATACATCCCACAAAGAGTTGATCGTCCGCCCAGAAATCTTTGGTGCGATCTAGGTAGAACGCCAACGCTCTTTTTGGATCCAGACAGAATCTTTCCTCCTCATGAGAGGGAGGTCGGGGAGTGTAAAAAGTAGGCAAGGTGATACATAGATTGGCCTACGTGAAAGGGCATTACCACTTTGGGAAGAAAGGAAGCCCTGGATAAACACCACTTTATCAGGATGCACTGCTAGGAATGGTGGCTTCGAAGAGAGAGCTTGAAGCTCACTTACTGTGCGAGCAGAGGTGATGGCGATCGAAAAAGCTGTTTTAAGAGTTAAGGACAGTTGTGGAGCGGCTCGAAAGGGGCACACATGAGGTATGTGAGGACAAAGTTCAAATCCCACTGGGGCATGAAAGGGAAGGGAGGAAACATATGAGTGAGGCCTTTAAGAAACCTCACAACAATGGGTGATTTGAAAAGAGAAGGTTGGTCTGGTTGCATTAAGAAAGCAGAGATGGCAGAAAAATATCCCTTGAGGTTGCCAGAGCAGAGACCTGCTGGGCAAGAGGGACAATAAAGAGGAGAACCTCAAAGAGAGGGGCAGAGAGGGGATCAACAGATTTGTTGATACACCATGCCCCAAATTTCTTCTAACAACAGGCATGTACCGTTTTGGTGGAGAGACTCCTGGCTGTCAAAATGACATTACAGACTTCGGGTGGAAGGTCAAAAGCCATCAACTGTTGCGGCTCAATCACCACGCAAAGAGTCGGAGACTAGACAGGTTTGGGTGGATAACCATCCCCCGCAGCTGCGACAGAAGATCCTTGAAGGAAGCTGGCTCTGTATATACTATCTCAAAGTAAGAGATAGCGTGCACAGAGTCCAAGGCCAAGGGTTCCCCTTAGAGGTAAGATAGTGGCAAAATTAGATAATTCTAATGCTCTATTTTGTGGTAGTGGTCGAGCAGAAGGTTTATCAGAGGGTAGTGTTAAGCATTTGTTGTACACACACAGGCAATAAATAAGGAACACACACGCAAAGACTTTACTCCAGGCCAACAGAAAAATATATTTGTTAATTTATTTTTAGAACCACAAGTTCAAGATTTGAAGTAAAAACAAAAAAATGCAAGGTATTCCACATAGGTAAGTTAGGAACTTTGAATTAGAGCAATGACATATACAGTTTTTGTTAAAATGGCAATAAGCTATTTTAAAAGGGGACACTGCAAAAATCAACAGTTCCTGGGGGAGGTAAGTAATGGTTAGTTTTTCAGGTAATGTAGGAAGTTGGCTCTGTATGTACTATTTCAAAGTAAGAAATAGCATGCACAGAGTCCAAGGGTTCCCCTTAGAGGTAAGATAGTGGCAAAAAGAGATATTTCCCTGTAGTGTTTGTTCTCCACAAGTCGAGCCGGGGGCATCGGGTGCAGAGTGCAAAGTCTCACGCTTCCGGCAGGAAACGTGTGTTCTTTCAAAGTTGCTTCTTTGTTGCAAAGATGCTTCTTTCCTGGAGCAGAGCCGCTGTCCTCAGGAGTTCTTGGTCCTTTTAGATGCAGGGTAGTCCTCTGAGGCTTCAGAGGTCGCTGGACCCTGTGGAACGCGTTGCTGTTGCAGTTTTCTTGAAGTGGGGAGACAGGCCAGTAGAGCTGCGGCCAAAGCAGTTGGTGTCTGTCTTCTCTGAAGGTTTTTCAGCTCAGCAGTCCTTCTTCGTCTTAGGTTGCAGGAATCTAGTTTCCTAGGCTCTGGGGTGCCCCTAAATACTGAATTTAGGGGTGTGTTTAGGTCTGGGAGGGCAGTAGCCAATGGCTACTGTCCTTTAGGGTGGCTACACCCTCTTTATGCCTCCTCCCTGAGGGGAGAGGGGGCACATCCCTATTCCTATTGGGGGAATCCTCCAAAATTAAGATGGAGGATTTCTAAAGGCAGGGGTCACCTCAGCTCAGGACACCTTAGGGGCTGTCCTGACTGGTGGGTGACTCGTTTTTTTCAATCATCTCTCCTGGACTTGCCGCCAAAAGTGGTGGCTGTGTCCAGGAGGCGGGCATCTCCACTAGCTGGAGTGCCCTGGGGCATTGTAACACGAAGCCTGAGCCTTTGAGGCTCACTGCTAGGTGTTACAGTTCCTGCAGGGGGGAGGTGTGAAGCACCTCCACCCAGAGCAGGTTTTTGTCTTTGTCCTCAGAGAGCACAAAGGCCCTCACCACATGGGGTCAGAAACTTGTCTCTCAGCAGCAGGCTGGCGCAGACCATTCGGTCCTGCACTGAACAATTAGGTAAAATATAGGGGGCATCTCTAAGATACCCTCTCTGTGAATTTTTTAATAAATCCAACACTGGCATCAGTGTGGGTTTATTATTGTGCTGAGAAGTTTGATACCAAACTTCCCAGTATTCAGTGTAGCCATTATGGAGCTGTGGAGTTCGTTTTTGACAGGCTCCCAGACCATATAATCTTATGGCTACCCTGCACTTACAATGTCTAAGGTTTGGCTTAGACACTGTAGGGGCATAGTGCTCATGCACCTATGCCCTCACCTGTGGTATAGTGCACCCTGCCTTAGGGCTGTAAGGCCTGCTAGAGGAGTGACTTACCTATGCCACAGGCAGTGTGAGGTTGGCATGGCACCCTGAGGGGAGTGTCATGCCGACTTAGTCATTTTCTCCCCACCAGTACACACAAGCTGGCAAGCAGTGTGTCTGTGCTGAGTGAGGGGTACCCAGGGTGGCACAAGACATGCTGCAGCCCTTAGAGACTTTCCCTGGCATCAGGGCCCTTGGTACAAGGGGTACCATTTACAAGGGATCTGAGTGCCAGGGCTGTGCCAATTGTGGAAGCAAAGGTACAGATTAGGGAAAGAACACTGGTGCTGGGGCCTCGTTAGCAGGGTCCCAGCACACCTTCAATCATAACTTGGCATCAGCAAAAGGTCAGGGGGTAACCATGCCAAGGAGGCATTTCCTTACAATCCTCCCGAAGGGGCAGTCTGATCGGAGGATCGATGGTCATGCTCAGCAGCTCGGGATAACAAACTCTTCATGCCCAGTCCAGAGCCACCAAGAATCCTTGACCCCGATCTTGCCTGATGATCTTTAGAACCATGGGCAGAAGTTGTATTGGTGGGAAGGCGTACAGGAGGCCCGAGTTCCACTTGTGATGAAAAGCGTCACCAATCGAGTGCTGCCTTAGAAACGCCAAAGCGCAAAACAGCTCACATTGCACATTCACCGCAGAGGCAAGCAGATCTAACCAAAGAACCCCCACTGCTGAAAGAGACCTTGCGCCACCTCCGGATACAGACGCCATTCATGATAGACTATGCATCGGCGGCTGAGTTTGTCTTCTCTGATGTTCAGAGACCCCACCAGATGTTGAACCACCAGGGAAATGCCCTTCAAGTCATGTTCAGAGGCGAAAAGCCTCTTGACAAAGGGTCCACAACCCCACTCCATCCTGCTTGTTGCAATACCACATGGCAGTAGTGTTCTCAGTGAACACCTGCCCCACCTTCCCTTTGAGAAAGGGAATGAATGCTTTCAATGCAATTCGCTCTAAAAGTTTGATGTGGAGTCCGGACTCCGCCAGAGATCAGAGGCCTCTAATCTCCGTCTCTCCCATGTGGCCGCCACATCCCAGGAGTGAGGCATCTGTCACTACTGTGGGATCTGGTGGGGGAAGGGAGAGAGATCTGCCTTTGACCAAATCCAGATTCTACAACCACCACTGTAGGTCTTTTGCAGTTCCCTCTGAGACCTGAACCATGTCGGAGAGATTCTCATGATATTGCGCCCACTGGAACTTCAGGTCCCTCTGCAGAGCCCGCATGTGCCATCTGGCATGTTGGACCACCAGGATGCAGGAGGCCATGAGGCCCAGCAGCTTCAGTCATTCTCACCGAAATCCAGGATAGAGGCTGAAACATCAGAATTATAGCCCGAATATCATGGACTTGCTTTTCGGGAGGATAAGACTGAAACTGCACTGTGTCCATAACAGCTCAGATGAAAGGGCGCGTCCGAGAGGGAGTCAGGTGTGACGTTGGCACATTTATAGCGAACCCCAGCGTGTGCAGGAGGTTCGCCGTAGTCTGAAGGTGGGAAATTACTTTCTGGGTCAAGTCTGCCTTCAATAGCCAGTCGTCAAGGTAGGGGAAGACTGAGACCCCAAACCTGAGCAGATGAGCTGCAACCACACCATCACTTTTGTGAGCGCCCAAGGAGCGCTGGTAAGGCCAAAGGGGAACACAGTAAACAAAGTGCTTGTGACCTACCATGAATCGAAGGTAACGTCTGAAGGCAGGCAGAATGGGGATGTGGAAATAAGCATCCTGCAAGTCCAACACTACCATCTAGTCGTCCTGGGTCCAAAGCAGACAATACCAGAGCCCGGGTGAGCATTTTGAATTTCTCCTTCTTGAGGAAGTAGTTTAGATCCCCAAGGTCTAGGATAGGATGTAAGCCCTTGTATTTTTTTGGTATCAGAAAGTAACAGTATTAACAACCACGACCTACTTTAGGCATAGGGACCTTTTCTATAGCTCCCTTGGCCAAGAGAGCTGCGACTTCCTGTCGGAGAAGTGCCAAATAATCCTCTGGAAGGTGACTGCAGGATGCAGGATGGAGGCACGATTGGTGGAGTAGACTCGATGGGAGAGAGTAGCCCTTTCAAACTATCTGCAAAACCCACCTGTCCGTGGTGATGTTTTCCCAGTGAGGCAGGTGATGGCGAATCCTGCCACCAACTGGACGGGAGTGGCAAAGTGGCTGGGTGGAGGACGCGACAGGGAGCCCCTTCCATGGCCACGAAAGGGGCGAAAAGCAGACGGTGGGGGGCGAGGGGCAAAGGAAAGACCGAGGGACCGAGCTGTAGCCTGGGAATCCTTGAATCTCTCCAAAGCGGAGTCTGCTTTGTCTCCAAAGAGATGTGAGACATCAAAGGGCATGCCCATGAGTGACTGTTGGACATCCCCAGAAAAACTAGAAGTACACAACCAGGCCTGGCATCGTAAGGCCACTGTCTTAGCAACAGATCTGGCCAGAGTCTCGGTTGTGTCCAGCCCACAACGGATTGTGAACTTTGCCGCACCTCTCCCATAGTTCACTGTTTGGGAGACGATAGCACGGGCCTCCACCGGTATCTGCAGCAGGACTTGCGCAACCGTATCTCACAAAGAGTGGGTATAGCAGCCCAAAAGGCCGCAGCACGAAGCTGGAGGAAGAAATTAACTTCTTGCCAAACTGTTCCAGCCTTTTAGATTCCTTCTCTGGGGGTGTGGAAGGAAATGTGCCTGAAGAAGAGGAAGAGGCCTGGATAACAAGACTCAAGCATGGGGTGTTGTAACAGGAATTTAGGGTCATTCGGAGCAGGCCGATGGTGGCGTGCGATAGCCCTATTCACAGGAGCCCGAGTTGGGTTTGGACCAGGTACAAAAAGTGACATCGGTGAGGGCTTCATAAAAACGGCAAAAGATTCTGAAGTAGAAGCCCCAGGCTGAAGCAACTCCGTCAGGAGATTAGACCCGACCTCAACAGTGGGAAGCTCAAGACCAAGGACCTCAGCTGCCCTACTGACCACCATACCATAAGTTGCTCCCTCCGCCATAGCCACGGTTGGAGGAGACAGCATGCCAGCATCAGGGGAAGTATCCAGGCCACTGGCTTTGCCCAAATCCTGAGCCCAGTCCATAGAAGGGTCATCCTGGTATTCATAAGGATCCAGGGACCCCTCCAATCCCTTCTCATATTCGTAACCATGAGAAAAAGGGTCTGAATCCGACCCGAGGTGAATAGGCCCCATCGGCAGACGCCGCTCTGACTCAGAGTCACCGGGGATAAAAATTGGGTCGACATCGATAGTGGGCACTACCGACATCGGGAGCATCAACAGTCGACCCGGCACCGGGGAAGGTCTCATGGGCCCGAAGGCACCGTATCGGGGTCGGACCACCCAAAGATGAGGTGCATGGCCTTATAAAACTTTAAGCTTAGCCGGGGTCGCTCCGGCTCTGGGAAACTCAGGGAAGCGTGAAGCCGACCCAGGCACAGGCTCAGAGGACGGAGGCCTTGGACGTGGACACTACTCCCACGTCGCGTCGGCCGAGCGACGGGGCGAAGTCCGAGAGCGATGGTATCTCTTTGACTTCTTCTTACCTTGACCCGAGGATCTGGAAGAAGACGAGTGGTGATGACTCCGCGACCGGTCTCAAGACCTTCCGCTCAAGCGAGACCGGGACCTACGCGGAGTCGAGAGCCGGGCCCACCAGGAGTTTAGGGACCGCTCTCTCAAAGCCTTTGGGTGCATGGCCCGGCACTCTGAGTCGGGTCGTGGTCGCGCTCGAGACACCACAGACAAACCCGATGAGGATCCGTCACTAACATCGTACGATGACCGCCCTCGCACGACTTGAAACCGGTCATCGGGGACATCCTCTACACACCAAATTTCACACAAAAACTTGAATAAACTGCTGAATTCAGTCAAAAATAGACCAGGGAAGCTCTTCTCCGGATCAGCCCGTGGCGCGGAAAGAAAAGAAGTGGCATCACTGCTCGAGGGCGGCATCTATGTACTACTCCCGACGTCATCACGGTAACTACGATGCCAACGACGCCCACGGAGTCGAATGACGCCACCTACCGACGCGCAAGGGTATTGCTCGAAGAAAAATTTACGGATCCAGTCTGACACCTGGGGGAAAATCTAAGGTAAGGAATCTGCACCTAGAAGTCTCTATCAGATTTCTCCAGTTTTATTGATTCCCTGTCCAGGGGAGCAGTAGGGCATGCACCAGAGGATGATGAAGCCTGGATGACAAGGCTCTCAGGCGTAGGGTGTTGCCAGTGTCAGGGGAGGTGTCCAACCCACTGGCATCACCAAATCCTGTGCCCAGTCCAGTTCAGGCTCAAGCTGGTCTTCTAACGGGTCCAGCAACCCCTCTACACTATCCCAGTCTCCATACCCATAGTAACAGGTTTCAGGATCAGCCCTGGGCACTGCAGATCACATGGAAAACTGAACCTGTATCGAGCGATATCATTCTGGCTCCGGGTCAGGAATAAATATAGGGTCAACGTAGATTGTGGGCCCAATCGGCCCCAGGAACATCGACGTCTGACCAGATGCCGGGGGAAGGCCGCATTGGCACAACCGGCGATGGGACGGATCTGGAAACTAATCTAGAGTGGGGACCAAAGTCGCCAACTTGGAACCCGAGGGGGCCCTCACAGATTCACCTGGGCCTGAAGGTACAGAGGGTGGGTCGGGCTGCCCAAATAGGAGGCGCAATGCCTCATAGAACGATTTGGGCAGGGGTAGTGCCGGCTCCCAGAAATTTGGAGAGGCGCGCAGCAGATCCAGACTGAGGCCTAGAGCGTAGATGCTCTTTCCGCGTCACATTGTGCGAGCGACGACGCGAAGACGAAGAACATTGACTTCTTCTTACCCGAATGTCCAGATGACTTGGACGAAGATGAATGGTGATGACTCCACGACCAGTCTTCTGACCTTCTTTTCTAACAGGACCAGGAACGATGTGGTGTTGAGCCGCCATGAGCTTCAGGGACCGCTCACTCAGCTTTCGGGCTCATGGCCTGACACTCAGAGCACCACTTCAGGTCGTGGTAGTGCTCCAAACACCAGAGGCACACAAGGTGCGGATCCGTCACTGACTTCATGCACGCAGGGCTTAAATCCGGTTTTACAGGACATATCTCGACGGAAGCCAAAACCCGTCAATAACGAATTCGACAAAATTTCATAGTTAGTCAAAAAATGACTGGGGCAGCTCTTCTCAGGATCTGAGCATAGGCTGGGCTGAAAGAAAATAACTGACGTCAGCGCGTCGGAGTAGTGCCTATATAAGACTGACATCAGGGCAACCATAACGC
Organism: Pleurodeles waltl; assembly: GCF_031143425.1. Lineage (NCBI taxonomy): Eukaryota > Metazoa > Chordata > Amphibia > Caudata > Salamandridae > Pleurodeles > Pleurodeles waltl. The sequence goes on from NC_090437.1 coordinate 117,713,352, forward strand.
CAACAAGTCCTGCGGAGTCAACTGATGCCGTTTAACGGCATGCAGGGGTACTGCTCAGAGAAAAATTCTCCAGATTCAGTCTGACTCCTGGGAAAATTCTAAGGTAAGGAATCTGCAACTAAAAGTCTCTATCAGATTGAAAGTGCGTGCTGATTTAACTATGCTCCAATTCATTCTAATAGACCATTGCTTTGTAGTCATTTCCCGTTGACTGTGGGTAAAATTGACTCATTGCTAATTCATTTTGGGAGGGTTGAGACTGTTTTATACACAGTTCTGTAATACTGACTGGTCTCTAACTTTATTTTTATTGTACAGCCCATGGTGTCACTTCACACCATGCAAAGGACGATTTTCTACTTTTATGAACCTTTACAGTGTGCTGTTTTTGGGATGTGTGCTAAACTTTTCCTTGCTCTCTGCAGACGAAGACTTTGTCAGTCCACCTATTGCTCTTAAATTTAGATATTTGACACCATTTCCTAGCCTTTTAATGTGAGCAGTTCATATGACAGTTTGGTCTTTGACTTTATATTTAGATCATTTCTGGAGGGTGACCTTATGCTATCATACTTATTATGAATTACTAAATTGTCTGGCTAAAAAAATCTTTTTGCTTCCTGTAATGATTGTTAAACATCCGAATGGACGAACATGCTGAAAGACCTGGAGATTTGGGGTGGTCTGGTATAAGAAGATGGTGAGGAAGGTGGGACGGGACTCCCAGCTAGCTCGGAAGGAAATAATAAAATGGGAGGGGAAGTTATGAGGTTTGAGAGTAAGAGCTAAATAAAAAGGTTCATGCCTCGTACCTCACAGGTGCGCTTTTTAGGAGGGCTGCCCATGCCGCACCACTGCCCTGTCCCCTACTCGTACTAAGCTGTGCCATCTGGGGGCCACAAGCCTTACTTCATAGCTGCATACTGTTGCAGTTGTTTGGTCTTGTTGATCATGCACAGGCTTCACTAATTCTGAATTTAATGTACATTGAAAGGTACAGTGTATGTTTTGAAAATGTGAACAAACAAATTTGATAATAAAGAAAAAAAAACATAAGGCGTTCGTGGTTTGGACTTTGAATCCTGTGTAGGTTCTCTTTATTTGGCTTGGGTTCTCATCCTTTGAAACACACAGCCCAATATGTCTAATCGGCTGTTTGGTACTAAAGCAAAGCACCAACCGGTGGTGGGGTGACTGGCAAGACAACTGGTACATACTAATTATATACTAGTACTAGGGGGAGGGGGCTTGACGGATGTAAGGAAATGCCTCCTTGGCATGGTCACCCCCTAACTTTTTGCCTTTGCTGATGCCAAGTTATGATTTGAAAGTGTGCTGGGACCCTGCTAACCAGGCCCCAGCACCAGTGTTCTTTCCCTAATCTGTACCTTTGTCTCCACAATTGGCACAACCCTGGCACTCAGATAGGTCCCTTGTAACTGGTACCCCTGGTACCAAGGGCCTTGATGCCAGGGAAGGTCTCTAAGGGCTGCAGCATGTCTCATGCCACCCTGGGGATCCCTCAATCAGCACATGCACACTGCCTCTCAGCTTGTGTGTGCTGGTGGGGAGAAAATGACTACGTCGACATGTCACTCCCCTCAGAGTGCCATGCCAATATCACACTGCCTTTGACATGGGTAAGTCACCCCTCTAGTAGGCCTTACAGCCCTAAGACAGGGTGCACTATACCACAGGTGAAGACATATGTGCATGAGCACTATGCCCCTACAGTGTCTAAACAAAACCTTAGACATTGTAAGTGCAGGGTAGCCATAAGAGTATATGGTCTGGGAGTTTGTCAAACATGAACTACAGTGTTCCATAATGGCTACACTGAAAACTGGGAAGTTTGGTATCAAACTTCTCATCACAATAAATGCACACTGTAGGAGGCTGGCCTGGCTTGTAGTGGGTACCAGAGGTACTTACACCTTGTGCCAGGTCCAGTTATCTCTTATTAGTGTAGGAAAGGTGTTTCTAGCAGCTTAGGCTGATAGAAGGAAGCTATAGCAGAGCAGCTTAGGCTGAACTAGGAGACATGCAAAGCTCCTAGTATACCACTGGTGTGATATGCACAATAGCATAAGAAAACACAATACACAGATATACTAAAAATAAAGGTACTTTATTTTTATGACAATATGCCAAAAGTATCTCAGTGAGTACCCTCAGTATGAGGATGCCAAATATACACAAGACATATGTACACAATACCAAACATATGCAGTAATAGCAAGAGGAAGTAATGCAAGCAATGTAAAGTTACAGTAGATTGCAATAGGAGCACATAGGTTATAGGGGCAACACAAACCATATACTCCAAAAGTGGAATGCAAACCACGAATGGACCCCAAACCTATGTGAGCTTGTAGAGGGTCGCTAGGACCGTAAGAAAACAGTGAGGATTAGAAAAATAGCCCACCCCAAGACCCTGTAAGGTAGGTGTAGAGTGCACCCACAACCCCCAGAGAGCACAAAAAGTCATGATAGGGGGATTCTGCACGGAAAACCAACACCAGCAAAGCAACAACAGTGGATTTCCGGACCTGAGTACCTGTAAGAGAAGGGGACCCAGTCCAAGAGTCGCGACAGTGTCGAGAGTGGGCAGATGCCCAGGAAATGCCAGCTGAGGGTGCAAGGAAGCTGCCACCGGATGGGAGAAGCTTTGTGTTTTGCAAGAACGAAGAGTACTAGGAACTTCCCCTTTGGAGGATGGATGTCCCACGTTGTGAAGAAGCTTGCAGAGGTGTTTCCACACAGAAATACAGCAAACAAGCCTTGCTAGCTGCAAGGGTCGCGGTTAGGGTTTTTGGATGCTGCTGTGGCCCAGGAGGGACCAGGTTGTCGCCACTTGGATGAGGAGACAGCAAGGGCGCCCAGCAAGTCAGGGAGCCCTCACAGAAGCAGACAGCACCCGCAGAAGTACCAAAACAGGCACTTGGAAGAGGAGTGAACCGGAGTCCACCCGAAGTCAGAAAAGGGAGTCCCACGACGCCGGAGGACAACTCAGAAGATTGTGCACTGCAGGTTACAGTGTCGGGGACCAAGGCTTGGCTGTGCACGAAGGAAATCCTGAAAGTGCACAGGAGCCGGAGCAGCTGCAAATCATGCAGTACCCAGCAATGCAGTCTAGCGTGGGGAGGCAAGGACTTAAATCCACCAAACTTGGACTGAAGAGTCACTGGACTGTGGGAGTCACTTGGACAGAGTTGCTGAGTTCCAGGGACCATGCTCGTCGTGCTGAGAGGGGACCCAGAGGACCGGTGATACAGTCTTTTAGTTGCCTGCGGTTGCAGGGGGAAGATTCCGTGGACCCACAGGAGATTTCTTCATAGCTCCTGGTGCAAGAAGGAGGCAGGCTACCCCCATAGCGTGCACCACCAGGAAACAGGCGAGAAAGCCGGCAGGATGAAGCAATACAAGGTTGAAGAATTCCCCAAAGCAGAGACCCTAAATAGCCAGAAAAGGAGGTTTGGCTACCTAGGAAGGAGGATAGGCTAGTAAAAAAGGTAAGAGCCTATCAGAAGGAGTCTCTGACGTCCCCTGCTGGCACTGGCCACTCAGAGCAGTCCAGTGTGCCAGCAACACCTCTGTTTCCAGGATGGCAGAGGTCTGGGGCACACTGGAGGAGCTCTGGGCACCTCCCCTGGGAGGTGCAGGTCAGGGGAGTGGTCACTCCCCTTTCCTTTGCTCAGTTTCACGCCAGAGCAGGGCTGGGGGGATCCCTGAACCGGTGTAGACTGGCTTATGCAGAGATGGGCAGCATCTGTGCCCATCAAAGCATTTCCAGAGGCTGGGGGAGGCTACTCCTCCCCAGCTATCACACCTATTTCCAAAGGGAGAGGGTGTCACACCCTCTCTCAGAGGAAATCCTTTGTTCTGCCTTCCTGGGCCAGGGCTGCCTGGAACCCAGGGGGGCAGAAACCTGTCTGAGGGGTTGGCAGCAGCAGCTGCAGTCCAAACCCTGAAAAGGCAGTTTGGCAGTACCCGGGTTCTGTGCTAGAGACCCGGGTGATCATGGAATTGTCTCCCCAATGCCAGAATGGCATTGGGGTGACAATTCCATGATCTTAGACATGTTACATGGCCATGTTCGGAGTTACCATTGTGACGCTATACATAGGTAGTGACCTATGTATAGTGCACGGGTGAAATGGTGTCCCCACACTCACAAAGTCTGGGGAATTTGCCCTGAACGATTTGGGGGCACCTTGGCTAGTGCCAGGGTGCCCACACACTAAGTAACTTAGCACCCAACCTTCACCAGGTGAAGGTTAGACATATAGGTGACTTATACGTTACTTAGGTGCAGTGGTAAATGGCTGTGAAATAACGTGGCGCTGCAAGTGGATCCTGCCGCTGCTGCTGCTCTGCGCCATCGTCTTCGACATCATCGCGCTGTCCGGCAGCGGCTGGGTGGAGACCGAGTCGGGCCGCGAGTACGCCTCTCTGTGGAGAAAGTGCACCAACAACCCGGATAGTTGCGAGTCCCTCATGGGGAACGACATTAGGGGCGGTGCCTGATTTTGCTAGACACCTCATTCCTTTAGCGGTTTCTGGGAGACAGGAGGTGCAACCAGGTGATTCAAGCAGTTATCATCTCAGAAATGCCAGTGAGCAGATTAGCGTGGCCCTCCCAATACAAATGCTGTACCTTTTTTTCAGTCCTGTAACTCCTACTAGTTGTATTTTCTTGCTGAATGCCGGCGTGCGTGCAGGAAGAGAACAGCGTGTGATGTCATCACGTTAGTCATGTGGATGTGGGCCGATTCATGTGAAATGACTGAAGGAAGCGCGAATCATCGAAGCAATCCGGAGGGGGCAGGAGCCCAAAACCCAGCGTCCAATTAGAAGGGCAGGAGCCCTTTAAATTCTCATCGCGCTCCCGCCGTCGCGGGAAAGCGCGAATCATCGAAGCAATCCGGAGGGGGCAGGAGCCCAAAACCCAGCGTCCAATTAGAAGGGCAGGAGCCCTTTAAATTCTCATCGCGCTCCCGCCGTCGCGGGAAAGCGCGAATCATCGAAGCAATCCGGAGGGGGCAGGAGCCCAAAACCCAGCGTCCAATTAGAAGGGCAGGAGCCACCCCCCGGACATTTTGTAACAGGTAAAGGCTGCCTGAGGGAAGCACCATATGGTGCTGTGGGTGGAGTGAGGCACCCTGAAAGATCTTCATCAGTTCGGAACTCCAACGCCCTAAACAGGTTCCACAGATACAGGACTTGGGCAGTGGCTGACAACTATTTACCCACCCGGACACTTCCTCAAACAGAGGTGATCAGCCCTTCATGCCCCTTAGATATCTCAGCACTCCCTAACACAAACCTCAGCAGAGCTAAACAGGGTGAGGAAAAGAGAGGGAGAGTGCTCACAGGAAAAAGATTGCAAAACTTTTGAACAGGATCTGAGTGTCCTACCAAAACAAGATGGGTAGACGAAAGGGAGGGATACCTTTGGAAGAGGCAGGCAATAATAAGACCTTAGACGGCTTCCTCCAAAAAGCGGTAGGGGCACTAGAAAAAGAAATTTAACTGGTCGAGCGCCGTCTAACTGCTCCCCCATCCTTCTTTTCACCAGCTTCACAGCCCCCCTCTGCAGAACCACCTGCACCAACCACCCTCACAATCCAAACACTCAACGCAGAACCCTTGGACAGAACCATACATTCTTCGGGATCTACCCAGCCTATGTCAATCAGGCCTACACCCTCCCCAAATCATGGCACAAAGGGCAAAAGGAAACGGGGGGAGACGAATCTAAAGAACAAACGGGCCCGTGTCCTGGACCCCTCTGTCCATACTGTTTCTACCAGACTTAAGGATCATATACCTGCCCAAACCACCAACTATGGCAATCTGGATATTACTTCTATCACAGACTTTATTAAAGATGAGCTTCTAAAACAACTACATCCTATAACAATCCGTCTATTAGCCATCGAGGAGAAACTCGATGCCCTCATTAAACCCAGCCAGCCAATCCCCCTTCCCCATCGGGCTTGCACTGCTTGCGACAACTCCCTATCCTTGGCCCCCCTGTCAATGATGCCAGTAGCCCCCTTCTCAAACCACCTACGGTTCACAAGCCAAAACCACCTTGCTCTGACACACTACATCAACTAGCGAAGCTTTCTACACCTAGTCTGGCTAATCTCCCTAAAACGTGGTACACAAAGAGCGATTCCTCTTACCTAAGGCGGACTGGTGAAATTGCCCCTTCCACAAACACGGGCGCCAAACCCCATAGAACCCACCCAAATATCCCAGTAGATCGGATGCGCAGGGACTCAGGAATCAACATGGGAACTTTACATCTACCTCCAGAAGCCTGCCCCTACGTGCTTGTTATTACGAATGTCCCTAAGCTCAAGTCCATCATCCCCGAATCATTCACAGAACTAAAAAACAAGGTTATTCATTGGTTGCATAAACATGCTAGATTCGCATTCCATATGATACCCTCAATATTAATGGTGAGGAGGGTGGGTTGGGTGGGTCCACTCAAAAACCCTGGTACTGGGGACTGTATTGTTATTAACTTTAATGCGCCCTCCCTCGTCGATCAGCTTTCCCTAAATGCATGCCATCTCAACCCCCTAGGGGGGGCCACTTCACTTTGCAGGCTTCAGGCCTTTTACCCCCATAAACCTGCACCAGGTTTCAAGGGGGTGACAATGACATCCAGAGATTTTCCTAGGGCTCAGATGCCAACTGATTTCCAGCCAAGTTGCAATCCTGCCTCGCCCACACTCTCCGAAAACGATTGACTATCACACATGACTTTTCTTAATTCCCGAGGTTCAAGCAACTGGAACAAAACCTATCCTATAGCTGGGAAAAATGAAACTCATAAAACAGGGCAAATCAACTGTGGGGCCGAATATACTCCCATTAGCAACACTAGTGAGTCTACTCTAACCCCCGCTCTCGCCCAGTCAGACTATCTTAAATCTTCTGAAATTCATATCGAGGGAACAGATAAGGAGCGCTGGGTGATTGAGATTAATTTAGCAACAGACCCACTAGATCACAGCAAACCCGCAAACCCACCTCTACTCCAGGTTTCTGATTGGCTTAGACCACCCCCTGTCCCAGATGGGGCTGGAAGCACCCTAGACACGACCGAGAAGGGCATATTGCTTCCCCACGGTACCCTAGCCCCGAGAGAGAATCCCGTGGCTGAAGCTCCCCATAACAAACCAGATGGCTTAGATACCATCCTCAGTTGGAACATTGCCGGATTGGAGAGTAAAATGAACAACCCTGAATGGGGAAAATTCATAGACAAACATAAAATATGTCTCTTCCAAGAAACATGGGCGCTGGAGCCTAAATATAGAATCGGTTACAAAAGTTACTGGGTTCCAGCAAATAAGGTGAATTCAGGGAGACCCTCAGGTGGCCTGCTAATATGGCTCAGCTGTTCTCTCAAATGCCAAATTGAACCAATTGACTTGGGCTGCCCTGATCTAATGGGTTTATCAATACCATCCCTTAGAGAGAAACCACTTTTAATAATTAACATCTATAATAGGAGCCTGGGCAATAAATATGAGTCCAACGCACTGACTATTTTAGACAATTTTCTCACCGATAAATCACCCACTCATTTTATTCTTATTGCCGGAGATTTTAACACCACTTTTGAACCCTACTCACTGGCCCAGGAACTATATAAAGATGAAGATGCTCATTGGGGCATCCCCCAGCTGGTGTCAAGCAAAAGACCTAAAATCAACAGACTATCGTACCAGCTCATGGACATTACATTGGCACACGGTCTCCGGGCTTGCAATGGCCGCTCCCGTTCGGATCTTAACCTTCACCCCACATTTAAACGTGGGTTGCAGAAGAGCCAGATTGATTACATCTTGCTCGACATCCGCCTTTGGGGTCACATGGTCGATATGAACATCACAGAACATGAGGAAAGCGACCATGAACCATTGATTTTATCACTCAGGAACCTACTACCCCTACTTGAAGCCTCCTGCCCCAAGTCCTATAGTCAGCAGCTCGCACTGACCAACAACAGGCGAAATGTTAGATGGAAATCCCTGAACACTGACATAACCACTTTGGCAAAAGTGTACTGGCAGCTGGCGGATCATATGGAATATATACTTCAACCCACGAAAGATAGTGGTGGGCTTATAGCAGCCCACACACTGTTTTTTAACTCTTTAAAAACTCTACTTACTAAAGAGTCGGCAACAGAGCCTAAACAGAACTCTAACGCAAGATGGTTCAACACTGCATGCAGAGAAGCACAGCATAAGTTGCTGAGAGCCCTAAGAGGTGGCCAGATGGATTATATAAGGGAAGCTAGAAAAGACTACAAAAAGGAACAAGGTAGAGCCCGTAGGGAATGGGATGAATCAAGATGGGTCCTCCTCCTGGAATCTGCTAAAACAAACGACACCACGAAATTTTGGAAATTGGTAGCGGATGCCAGCAATGAACCACACCGTTCGCCTGGTGCCTCAATACTCCCTGCAGAATGGTCCGACCATTTTTCCCAATTATACCTGGGGACCACCGATGCTGCTTCCCGGGATCTGATCCATATCATGACCTCCGAGACCCCCAAAATTGAATTCACTTTGGCAGATACCAAGGCTGCGATTATCTCAATGAAATGGGGAAAGGCCCCCGGCCTTGATAAAATACCAGGAGACCTTTACAAGTCAAATCCAGATGTATGGGCCCCATACCTAAACCTCATCTCAAACGAGATAGCTGCTGGAGCACCTGTTCCGAGCTCCTGGTTGGGAGCAGAGATAGTCCCCATTTTTAAGAAAGGCGACCCCTCTAACCCTGCCAACTATCGCCCAATCTCCTTACTCGACAACTTCCAAAAAATCTATGCAAAGCAAATTTTGTCCTGTCTAGAAGACTGGATTTTAGAAACAAACGCCATCTCTGACCTACAAGCAGGGTTCAGACCAGCAGTCAGTACTATAGATCAGGTACTAAGATTTTTAACAATAAAATGGAAAACTGTAGAAATAGGAAGGGGTAACCTTTACGTAGTTTTTATTGATCTCAGAGCCGCGTTCGACCTGGTCCCCAGAAACCAGTTATGGCTGACGCTAGCCAATATGGGTGTCCCGCACGGCCTTCTGAAACTTATTACCCGCCTACATGAAAATACCTACGCCCAAATCAGGAACGGCAAGAAGGGTGATCTCACAGAACCAGTGGCTATTGATAGGGGAGTTAGACAGGGGTGCGTCCTGGCCCCAACTCTCTTCCTATTATACATAAACAACTGCATCAAGTACTTAGCAAACTGCACAAATGATTCTCCCAAGCAGGCTGGAACCAAAGTCCCCTGCCTACTCTACGCAGATGACACTATTCTTTTGTCTAAATCACCCATGGGAATTCAAAACTTGGTAAATCAGTTTGGTGTTTACTGCAGAAATTATGGATTAGACATAAACCATAAGAAAACCAAACTTATGATATACAGCGCCCCGAACAAGAAGCTCAGCGCAAACATAAAGATGGATCTGACTCCCCTGGAGAGAGTAATGGAATATGACTACTTGGGCATTAGACTATCCGACAAGGGCAGCTGGGAGCCAGCCATAAGGAAAGGGGCACTAACAATTAGCCAAAGATGTGGAGTAATAGGACGCAAAGCTAGCACTGCCACAAGCCCCCCTCTGATCCTTATCTCTGAAATATATAAAGCACAAATCCGTGCTGCGGCCCTATATGGAGCAGAACTTTGGGGATCACATAGACAGATGGATACTCTCCAAACCAAAGAAAACAACTTCCTCAGACACATATCTAGACTGGGGAGGGGCACGCCAATGCTCCCCCTCAGACTGGACCTGGGCTTAAATAGTATCAAAGACATAGCATATCTAAGACCACTCCTGTATTGGGTTAGACTATGGAAAACAGACGAACTTGAACCCTACAGGGCAGCAGTTAAAGAACTATTACCACCTCATCACGGATGGGAAAAGGTACGGTGGCTCAGGGAGATGAAAGCGGCATGGACCAAACTGAGTCTATCCCAGTACTGGGAGAACCCCGAGATGATTCCTGGCAGTGCTAAACGCCTGATCAAAGAACATTATTGGGCAAAAATCAACGAAGAATCTCTCTGTTCACATGTGTCAGGTCGGCTGACAGCTGAATTCCTGCTGGTCAAACACGTTCCCTTCCCTGAAAGCTCCCTGGATCTACCCATACCAGCCCGTGCTCGCTCCCTACTACTCCAGCTCAGGTACGGGACATTGGCGGTTAATAGCTACACGGCTGGTTGGTCGACTAACAGTTCCCCATCGGACAAATGCATAAATTGTCATTTATGCAAGGAAACAGCTGAACACATCCTATTTTTCTGCCCTCTGTACAAAGGCCCCCGAGGGAAGTGGATTATTCCCTTGTGCAGAACACTCCAACCACTATCCCGCAACAGTCTATTCAGAATATGTAAATACGACACTTCCATACTGATAATCAGCGCTGTTTCTAAATATCTGGCAGCAGCATGGAAAATTCGTAATAGGACTATTCTAGATTTTAACTCACTGTTTGAAGAGTTGTCTTGAAAACAGTAAATCAGCATCCTGTTATATCAGCCTTGGGCTCTAATTGTAAACCGCGACTTATTGAGCACAAAAAACCGTATCTCTGAATAAGTGCTATATTGAGTTATTTTAACCAAAGTGTTTTATAAATTTAAAATTATACTTAATTTTATAATTGTCAAGATGCAATTTATTGGATTAATTAACCCAAAAGAACTAATTAACCTAGAGCATCATCTACCACTGTCTGACTTCTTAAATTTTTTAATCAGTTTTACTGCCTGGAGTTTCAGTGCCTGATTTTATATAGAGATGTGCCACACAACAGCTTTTACGTTATCATTATTCTACTGTTCAGGGTTATGTACAGGGTAAGATCCAGAGACTATTCCGAGCACCTCTTTCACCCCTCCTATTTATGTAATCTTTCTCAGGCAGCTACTGGACCCCTACTTTTTTTTTACTATTGTTCCTTTTATTGTGTACTGGTCTATGGTTTTTATCTTTCTGTACGTATGTATATATTTTTTAAATCTTTTAAATGGCCCAAATTTGGACCGAATAAACTATTGATTGAACGTGGACGTTATTTCACTCAGGCTGCAGTGGCAGGCATGTGTAAGAATTGTCTGAGCTCCCTATGGGTGGCAAAAGAAATGCTGCAGCCCATAGGGATCTCCTGGATCCCCAATACCCTGAGTACCTCAGTACCATATACTAGGGTATTATATTGGTGTACCAGTATGCCAATGTGAATTGGTGAAATTGGTCACTAGCCTGTTAGTGACAATTTGTAAAGAGAGAGCATAAACACTGAGGGTTCTGGTTAGCAGAGCCTCAGTGATACATTTAGGCACCACACAGGGAACACATACAGGGCACATACTATGAGCACTGGGGACCTGCCTAGCAGGATCCCAGTGACATAAGGGCTAAAACATACATACAGTGAAAATGGGGGTAACATTCCTACAGTTAGTCTCTACTTCCTCCTCCCCCCCCGGCTGCCTGAGTTTTCCTGGTCAGCCTGGAGTAACAATCCCAAAAGTAGGCTTGTGTTGGGCTTTCTTCCAGTATTCAGCTTCCTGGAAGCACATATGTCCCTCAATTCCTGAAAAGTGCAGCTCTCATACTTGGGGGCCAGAGTTGTGTTTTCCACTGAAAATGTCCCTAAAGAAGTGTGAGTGCACCTATCTACCATAAGTGACTAGACTTCCTAAGAGTTTGGAGAAAGGGCTAAGCCAGACTCCCAGCTTATCCACACTAGGAGACTAGTGATCCTGATCACTACTTACAGTGTACCCTAAAGACTAGTAGTGGGCTTTCCTGTGGAAAGCTATCAGTGACAGAGTGGTAAGGCATTTTCAAGAGTGTTTTCCCACTGATGCACCACCAATGTAGGATGTAACCCACAGTGATCTGGAGAGCAGAGTTAAGTACCTGGTCTTCAAGGAATAACAAGAGGACTTCGAAAATGGGTTGTGCAAGAACAGGAACAGACCAGAAAAATCCAATGGTGGATTCTGTAAGAAGAGGACCTGCCAAATAAGGGTACAGAGTACAGTCCATGATGGAGTGTTTAGACGGGGCAGAAGCCACTACCCACCTTTCTGTGGATGAAGATCCAAGTTGACAATGGAAGAAGATGATGAGCTGTGGAGCCCAGGAGCTGCAGAGGAGTCCTTTGAGCAGTGCAGCTGTCCCACATCGGTCGTCGGGTCGCAGATGGTTAGTGGTTACGAGAACCACCAACAAGCCTTGGCAAATGCAAGATGGGGGTGGGGAGGGGGAGGGGCAAAAGAAGAGTTGCAAGACTGAAGAGAACCAGGAAGGTCCAGGGGACTCGACCCTTGGAGGGGAGTCCAAGCCGACCCTCAGCAGCTGGGAGAGCCAGCAAAAGCAGTTGCAGCCCCACAGGCAACTCACTGGCAGCAGGCACAGTAGGTTGCAGTGAGGCCCCAATCAGCACACCTGGAAAGGGGTCCCATGTCACTGGAGCAGCAGAGAAGAGATTGTACTTGCAAGGATGAAGTGCTGGGAGCCAGGGTTACTCGGAGCCTGAAGATTTCTTGCAGTGGGAGTAAACAAGCCTTGGTTACTGCAAGTCGCCGGTCCTCAGGGGGTACTTCCTAAAAGGAAAGGCAAGCGCTCACCATCTCCCAATGGTCCTACAGAGGACAAAGGGGATCACTCCAGACCACCACCTGTGTTGCAGGATCCACTCAGTTCCAGGGAAGGGCATATCCACAGAGCCGGTTGTCGTTGCTGTAGGTGCCTGCAGATACAGGGGAGTGACTCCTTCACGGCAAGGGAGATTCCTGCTTGCTTCTCGATGCAAGTTAAGTCTTGCCGACCCCAGAGGATGCACAGCCATTGAAATGTTGCAGCTGCCGGGGAAACAATGTTGCAAGGGGAGGTTGTTTTGGGAGTTGCAGTCTTGTTGGTTCCTAAAGTGTCCAGTTGCAGTTCCGGTGGCCAGGAACAGAAGTAGACGATGCTGATGAGCCCTGGTGGAGTCTTGCACACCAAATATCGGGACCCACACACAAGGGAGTCCCTAAATAGCCCTGAAAGGGGATTTTGTCACTTTGCACGGTGACCACCTATCAAAGGGGGTCACTGACATCACCTGCCTGACCTGACCACTCAGATGCTCCCAGGGGCCTCTGCACATCTTGTTTTCAGGATGCAATAATCAAGTGGCCACCTGGGGGAGCTCTGGGCATAACCCCTGGAGTGGTTATGGACACAGGGGTGGTCACTCCCCTTTCCTCTGTCCAGTTTCATTACAGAGCAGGGGCCAGGGGTCCTTAGGCTGGTCCAAACCAGTTAATGCAACAAGGGCACCAAATGTGCCCTTCAAAGCTAACTAGTGAGTTGGGGAGACTATCCCTCCCAAGCCTTGTAACACCTATTTCCAAGGGAGAGGGTGTTGCCTCCCCCTCCCACAGGAAATACTTTGTTCTGCCTTCCACTGCCTGGCCTGGCCAAGCAGCAGGAGGACAGAAACCTGCCTGTGGGGCTGCATCAGCGTGGGCTGCCCGAAAACCCTGGAAGACTTGTAGGAGCAATAATGGGAGTTCTTCTATGGAGCTCTCAGAATGCATGGAATCATGCAACCAATACTGGCAACAGTATTGGGGAATGATTCCGACATGTTTATAGCAAACATGCCCAGGTTCAGAGTTACCATTATGTAGCTGGATCACTGTGGCCAGTACACAGGTAAAATGGCTTCCCCGCACTTACGAAGCCCACTGCATTGGAACTGGGGTTCTTAGGGGTACCTCTGCTCATGTAGGGGTACCCTCACACACTGGGACCTGCACCCTGCCCTTTGGGCTGGAAGGGCCTACCATAGGGGTGACTCACAGTGACTTGGCATATTGACCTGTGGTGAAAGGGTGTATGCACCTTTTCACACAGGCTGCAATGGCAGGCCTGAACACACATTTTGCATGGGGGTCCATTGGGTGACATAATACATGCTGCAGCCCATGGGGGTCTCCTTGTGTCCCAATGCCCTGGATACCTAAGTATCATATAGAGGGACTAATAATGGGACACCTGTATGCCAATTGTGGAGTGCACAAAGGTCCAAAGTAACCAAGCTGGGAGGGGGAGCGCGCAACCACTGGGGTACTGGTTAGCAGGATCCCAGTGAAAACACTTATAGCTGGCAAAAAGTGGGGGTAACCATGCCATAAAGAAGGTACTTTCCTACGTTTAGGCAAGGCAAAGCAATACAGGCCTGATCCACAGACAGACAGTTGGGGTTCCATACCCTGGTTACATGGACATGAGGGGTGGGGTGGTGGTGAGCTGGGCAGAGAAGTATGGGGAGACCTAAAAATATATGGTGGGAAAAGTAAAAATTCCCATATGGAATTTCAGGGGCCTATGGGACTATACAAGACGCTACAGGGTTCATACCCATCTGCGACATCATCGGGTGTGAATAGCCATCCTCCAGGATACACGCCTCACTGACCAACCCAAAGTCATTAAGCTAAAGAAGAAGTAGAGGGGAAGCTATTGACATCCCCTTATTCCTCCTATTCTAGGGGAGGTAGCTATATGGATTGCCCCAGGGGTACTCTTCTGGATGATAGAGCTATGTGCAGCTGTTCAGGGTTGTTATGTGCTCCCTCAGGTACCTTGGACGGCATGGACACAAGCCTCTTTAAATCTATACGCTTCCAACTGTTATGACAAGGTTTTTTGTTTTTTTCCCTTCCAGGTGCTGGACCTATACCTGCCAAGCCAGGGGACAACCCTTCAGTGGGTAGTACAAACTGGGCATGTTTAAGACACTAGCAGTGGTTATGTCTAGGATGGGCTGTATTGATGCATGGAGAGCAATGTACTTGATGGGTCTAAAATACACCTAGCAGTAAGTTTTGCATGTTATGTATAGCAGGCTGGAGAGGACCCTGATCGTGCAGGAAATGGCTAACCAAGTAGTGACAGTGGGTTAACTAGGGCGTTCTTTGTCTGATCATGCTCCGATGCTAGTGACCTACAGGTGGCATCAACAAACTCCAGCCTTTTCTTATGTGGCATCTCTGCCCTGAGGAGCTACGCAATGGCCCTTTTTGATCCAACATTTGCAAGGCCCTAGGGGGTAACTGGGAGTCCAGAGATACCGGAGCTAATGAATGGGATGCTCTTAAAGCTGTTCTACCTGGGAAGCGCCTCTCTAAGGTGTCTGGTATCAAACATCAGCCTGAAGAGGACTTACAAGCTCCGGAAGCTACATTGGCTAACTTTCAGCGTTGGGAACAGGAAGATCTCCTGCTGCAGAGCAAAACAGTGGAGGCCATGAGAGCAACGGCGAAGACATGAATAACTAAATAAATTCACACTAAAAGAAGAAAGGCAGGGGCGTGGCCAAGATGGCGGCATGAGCACACACGCACAGGAGAGCTCCGCCGCCCAGACCTACAAACGGCACACTGGCACTGGGCCCCCACATCATAACCGCCCCCAAATACGGGGGGTCCAGCTAGGACCTAGCTGTGTGCCCCGGAACAGTGCCAGATCGGAGGTGGAGATCCGCCGACGCGGGCCGCCAGCGGTGCCCGAAATGGACGGGGCCGGCGACCCCAGTGAGACTGGGAGATACAGGCAGACAGACCCGGACGCACCAGCGCCACTACCGAGAGCTGCTTAGAGTAGAAGAGGGCAGTGTCACGCATCAGGCCACAGAGGTACGAGACGGGGGAAGGGGCAGATGTAGAGAGCGGCATCGTGGAGCAGCCTGCCCCCCTGGCCCTGAGAAGACCTGTTAGGGCCTTGGGAGCCGGTCCTGGTGACACTGGAACATCCCCCTGCCCCACTACTAGGGTAGCAGAGGTGAGGAAGCTGCACCATTAAGGGTGAGGGCACTCGGCGGGACTAATCTGCCCGCGGAGCGGCGGGGGAAGTCCACGGGGATCCTGAGAACAGTGATAGCTGCTAGGTGGGCCTAGAAACGGGGCATCGGAGGTTGGGCCCCCCGCCTCACCTGTGGATGAAGCTCCGGTGCTCCGGAAGTAGGGGAGCTGCGTCTGACCGGCAAAAGAGACTCAGTGGGATGGTTCGGCCCGCGGAGAGGCGTCTGGGGACCCACCTGGTGTAGGAAAGTACAATCTTGCCTGGCATCTTATCCCCATATTTCACTGTATATATGTTGTTTTAGTGTATGTGTCACTGGGACCCTGCCAGCCAGGGCCCCAGTGCTCATAAGTGTGCCTGAAAGTGTTACCTGTGTTATGACTAACTGTCTCACTGAGGCTCTGCTATCCAGAACCTCAGTGGTTATGGTCTCTCTGCTTTCTAAATGGTCACTAACAGGCTAGTGACCAATTACACCAATTCACATTGGCATACTGGAACACCCATATAATTCCCTAGTATATGGTACTGAGGTACCCAGGGTATTGGGGTTCCAGGAGATCCCTATGGGTTGCAGCATTTCTTTTGCCACCCATAGGGAGCTCTGACAATTCTTACACAGGCCTGCCACTGCAGCCTGAGTGAAAACGTCCACGTTATTTCACAGCCATTTACCACTGCATCTAAGTAACTTAAAAGTCACCTATATGTCTAACCTTCACCTGGTGAAGGTCGGGTGCCAAGTTACTTAGTGTGTGGGCACCCTGGCACAAGCCAAGGTGCCCCCACATCGTTCAAGGCAAATTCCCCGGACTTTGTGAGTGCGGGGACACCATTTCACAAGTGCACTATACATAGGTCACTACCTATGTATAGCGTCACAATGGTAACTCCAAACAGGGCCATGTAACATGTCTAAGATCATGGATTGATCACCCCAATGCCATTCTGGCATTGGGGGGACAATTCCATGATCCCCCGAGTCTCTAGCACAGACCCGGGTACTGCCAAACTGCCTTTCCCGGGGTTTCACTGCAGCTGCTGCTGCCAACCCCTCAGACAGGTTTCTGCCCTCCTGGGGTCCAGCCCGGCTTGGCCCAGGAAGGCAGAACAAAGGACTTCCTCAGACAGAGGGTGTTGCACCCTCTCCCTTTGGAAAAAGGTGTCAGGGCTGGGGAGGAGTAGCCTCCCCCAGCCTCTGGAAATGCTTTGATGGGCCCAGATGGTGCCCATCTCTGCATAAGCCAGTCTACACCGGTTCAGGGATCCCCCAGCCCTGCTCTGGCGCGAAACTGGACAATGGAAAGGGGAGTGACCACTCCCCTGACCTGCACCTCCCAGGGGAGGTGCCCAGAGCTCCTCCAGTGTGCTCCAGACCTCTGCCATCATAGAAACAGAAGTGTTGCTGGCACACTGGACTGCTCAGAGTGGCCAGTGCCAGCAGGTGACGTCAGAGACTCCTTCTGATAGGCTCTTACCTGTGTTACTAGCCTATCCTCCTTCCTTGATAGCCAAACCTCCTTTTCTGGCTATTTATGGTCTCTACTTTGGGGAATTCTTCAGATACTGAATGCAAGAGCTCACCAGAGTTCCTCTGCATCCCTCTCTTCACCTTCTGTCAAAGTATCAACCGCTGACTGCTCAGGACACCTGCAAAACCTCAACAAAGTAGCAAAGAGGACTACTGAAACCTTGTATCGCGGATCCTGCCGCCTTCTCGACTGTTTCCTGGTGGTGCATGCTCTGGGGGTAGCCTGCCTCCTCCTTGCACCAGGAGCTCTGAAGAAATCTCCAGTGGGACGAGGGAATCTTCCCCCTGCAACTGCAGGCAACAAAAGACTGCTTCACCGGTCCTCTGGGTCCCCTCTCAGCACGACGAGCGTGGCCCCTGGAACTCGGCAACTCTGTCCAAGTGACTCCCGCAGTCCAGTGACTCTTCAGTCCAAGTTTGGTGGAGGTAAGTCCTTGCCTCCCCACGCTAAACTGCATTGCTGGGTACCACATGATTTGCAGCTGCTCCGGCTCCTGTGCACTCTTCCAGGATTTCCTGCGTGCACAGCCAAGCCTGGGTCCCAGACACTCTAACCTGCAGTGCACAACCTTCTGAGTTGTCCTCCGGCGTCGTGGGACTCCCTTTTGTGTCTTCGGGTGGACTCCGGTTCACTCCTGTTCCAAGTGCCTATTCCGGTACTTCTGCGGGTGCTGCCTGCTTCTGTGAAGGTGCCCTGACTTACTGGGCACCCCCTCTGTCTCCTCATCCAAGTGGTGACATCCTGGTCCCTCCTGGGCCACAGTAGCATCCAAAAACCCTAACCGCGACCCTTGCAGCTAGCAAGGTTTGTTTGCGGTCTTTCTGCGTGGGAACACCTCTGCAAGCTTCTTCTCAACGTGGGACATCCATCCTCCCAATGGGAAGTTTCTAGCTCTCTTCGTTCTTGCAGAATCCACAGCTTCTACCTTCCAGTGGCAGCTTCTTTGCACCCTCAGCTGGCATTTCCTGGGTATCTGCCCACTCTCAACATTGTCGCGACTCTTGGATTTGATCCCCTTGTTTCACAGGTACTCAGGTCCAGAAATCCACTGTTGATTTGCTGGTGTTGGTCTTCCTTGCAGAAACCCCCTATCACGACTTCTGTGCTCTTTGGGGGTTATAGGTGCAGGGTCTTGGGGTGGGCTATTTTTCTAACCCTCACTGTTTTTCTTACAGTCCCAGCGACCCTCTACAAGCTCACATAGGTTTGGGGTCCATTCGTGGTTCGCATTACACTTTTGGAGTATATGGTTTGTGTTGCCCCTATACCTATGTGCTCCTATTGCAATCTACTGTAACTTTACATTGCTTGCATTACTTCCTTTTGCTATCACTACATATTTTTGGTATTGTGTACATATATCTTGTGTATATTTGGCATCCTCATACTGAGGGTACTCACTGGGATACTTTTGGCATATTGTCATAAAAATAAAGTACCTTTATTTTTAGTACTTGTGTATTGTGTTTTCTTATGATATTGTGCATATGACACCAGTGGTATAGTAGGAGCTTTGCAGGTCTCCTAGTTCAGCCTAAGCTGCTCTGCTATAGCTACCTTGTATCAGACTAAGCTGCTAGAAACACCTCTTCTACACTAATAAGGGGTAACTGGACCGGGTACAGAGTGTAAGTACCCCTTGGTACCCACTACAAGGCTGGCCAGCCTCCTACACCTGGTGCTGCCTGGTTTGCGGGGAATTGGTGGGGGCCCCAGACAGCAGCCTGGCAATGACTTCCTCCAAACCCAAGAGGGACCAGTCGGTCAGGGAGATGCTGACGAGGTCACACCCCGTGCAGAACAAGCCCCCCAGAGGCAGCTGCCCCACCAAGAGGGCCCACGGATCATGGCACCACCGAAGATGACGGAGAGGCCCCGGTTACGAAAATCTTCCTTACCGCCCTCTTCGACACTCTGAGAACGGACCTGCAGGAACCAAGGAAAGACATATCCCAGGACATGAGAAAACTGAGCGCAGACATCACCTCTTTGCAGGGCAGAGTTTCAAATATAGAAGACAATGAGATCTCTAGAGGAGACGAAGTCGAACAATTGCAGCAAGAAATCCTCAGACTGTGCGAACACCAAGAACAGCTGCAGATCGCATCTGAGGACTTAGAAAATCGCTCCAGGCGCCATAATATCCGCATTAGAGGGGTTCCTCAGGGAGCAGAGGGAGGGGACATTAGGGAGTTTGTACCAGCTCTATTCCGCTCCCTTCTAGGTTCAGAGAGTAGGTAGGAGCTTACACTGGATCGAGTACACAGAGCAGGCCGCCAAGGGGGCACTGGAGCCCACCTGCCCGATATCCTAGCGTGTGTCCACAACTTTACGACAAAAGAAGACATCCTCCAGAGGGTGCGGAATCTCCCCCAGATCCAGTTCAGGGGGCATACTGTGCAGCTTTACCAGGACCTCTCCCTGCTGACACTACAAAAGCGAAGATAATTCAAGCCCATCACTGAGCACCTCCGGGCTCACTCCACACCTTATAATTGGTGACACCCCTTTCGCCTTGTGTTCCAATGGGGGGGGGGGGGGGGGGGATCAGCTTCGACAAGTTAAATCACTCCAAGAAGCCCGCCAGATCCTTAACATTGAGGAGACTGAACAACAGACAGGGTCCCGGGAGGATGAGCCTCCTGAACGCCGCTCAAGATTGCAACAAAGAGAAGAAAAGGAAACTGCTGAGGCCATCATCTGCTGAGAGAGCACTCGAGAGACAATCTTTTCTGGACAGCATCATGGCAGGGAACAGTACATAGACACTGACGGCTACTGGTAGATCTGGGGGGCCCAGGGCAGTTTCACGATGGAGAAATGATGATATTGGAGTGGGGCCTGGGCGCCGGGCCTCTCGAGCTGATGGAAGAGACCTGTGAGATGATATTGACCTCTGTTTTGTACTTATCCTCTTGGAGGACTTCCTGTAGAGGACTTGGTTGTGGCTGGAAGTGCACCTGTTGTGCTTTTGTTTTGATTAGACATGCTCCCCCTTCAGGATCAGTACTCACTGGTACAGAATCACATGCCCCCATGTCGTCGCCTTGCCCGGGACCGTCCCCAACCTCTGTTGCCCTAGAAAGGTCAGCTACTAAGGCCTTCCGATCACACTCCCACACGTGACATTTAAATGCATAAGCCTCAATGTCCGGGGTCTTAACAGCCCCTTGAAAAGAATGGGGATACTCTCCTTTTTGGAATGCTACGAGGGCCAGATATGCTTACTGCAAGAGACACATCTACTGGCCAAAGATACATATCACATGTGCTCTAAATGGTTCCTCCGCCAGTTCTGGTCCTCAGCTCCCATGAAACATGGGGGGGTGGCAATTTTGATATCAAAAACATTCCCTGGGGAGATCAAGGCAAAGCCTAACAAGGTTAAGGGCAGATACCTGGCCCTTAGAGCGCGTACAAACTCATTTCACTTCACAATCGCAACTATCTATGCACCGAACACTCAACAAGAAACATTCATGAGTCAGGAGATATCTATGACACTCATGACTCCGGACAGGGCTCTACTCATGGGAGGAGACTTTAATCTTGTTATGGATAATGACCTAGATTGATCAGGGCACAGACATGGGCAGACAGGGGCAGACGGGGGGCTCTCTCACCCGCGGGGCAGCAATGGCTAGCAGACAGACCTCGACCATGTCTGGCGGAAGACGCATCCAGCCACCCGGGACTATTCATTTTACTCTGCGTCCTCAAAGACGTACACACGGCTAGACTATTTCCTGGCCTCCTCAGAATTCTGCTCTAGAGCGCGGGCTACCGAGATAGAGCCCAGGGCCTTAACAGAGCATGCCCCCTATAACCCTGATGGCACAAATCTAGGGTGTTCGAGCCTGTGGCCCTGGTTGGCGATTTCGGGATAGGATCCTACAGTCCAAGGCCATGGTAGAGGCCGTCCTACAAGCGATACTACACTATCTCAATCACGATGATACCGGAGCTACCAGCTTAGAAACACTTTGGGAAGGGCTAAAGGTAGTTGTGCGAGGGGAGGGGATGTCCATGTCGGCCAAGGAAAACAAGGCCCGGAGAGATCAGAGAGAGGAGCTGGAACACAGGGTGGCTGCTTTGGAGCTATCTCATAAGCATACAGGAGCTCCCAGAGTATGGAGGGAACTAGAGAAAGTACGCTTACAGCTGAGGAGACTGGACTGGGACCAGGCAGAGTATGCTCTAGCACGGCTCAAACAAATTCTATACAGGGGGCAACAGATGTGGGAAACTTCTTGCCCATAATATAAGAGCCCAGCGCCACACCAACGCCATAATGATGGTGTGTTTCCCCCTCCCAGGGAGAGGCCCATACAGACACCCAAATAGCGGCAGCTTTTTCTGACTTATGGAAAGCTATATGCAGCAGACGCAGCAACAGGCCTTGATCCCTCCGCTTACCTGGCCGATATTGATTACCCCACTCAATGAGTGGGATGCAGACCGGCTAGATCAACCCATGAAGATAGAGGTTATCTCGGCTACCTCCCATCTGGTGGTGGGGAAATCACCTGGCCCGGACGGCTATACCTCACTCTTTTATAGAACGTTCTGTCCAGAGTTGGCCCCCATCCTTACTCGGCTTTTCAATTCCTTCCTGAAGACCAAGGTTCTTGCCCCCAGCATGCTTGAGGCCACCATTACGGCGATTCACAAACCTGGGAAGAACCCAGAGGAATGTGGATCATACCGGCCCATTTCACTCCTAAATAATCGATGCCAAACTATTTACAGGCATCTTAGCACAGCGCCTCAATCCCTATATGCCCGCACTTATTGACCCCGACCAGGTGGGTTTCATACCCACCTGACAGTGTGGTGACAATACGAAAAGGCTCTTACATTTAATAGATAAAATGCACAGATCCCAGAGGGAGGCACTCCTCCTCACCATCGATGCGGACAAGGCATTTGATAGGGCCAATGTACCCTATCTCTTCCGGGTCTTGGAGCATTTTGGAGTCGGTCCAGCGCTCCTGATCTGGATAAAATGCATATACAGAGAGCCCAAGGCATCAGTCCGAATCAATGGGGCGCTATCGAAGCCGTCCCCGATCAGACGGGGAACGAGGCAGGGGTGTCCGCTCTCCCCACTTTTATTTGCTCTTTATATGGAGCCCTTTGCACAAAGGCTTCAGGATGATCCCCGGATTACTGGCATTAAATTTGGAGGGGACCACCACCTTATTAGCCTATACGCAGATGATGTAATACTTACACTGGCGGACTCAATGGTCTCACTCCCCGCGCTTACTGATGCCTTGCATACATTTGGCTTAGCCTCAGGGTTCAAGGTTAATGCGCAGAAATCCCAAATCTGTCTGTCCCCCTAGATCATGAGAAAGAACTATGTTCCAGATACCCTTTTCAGTGGTCTAAGACACATGTCCCATATCTTGGCATAGTTCTAGCCACAACAACAGCGGACACGGTTCGCAGGAACTATGCCTCTCTCTCAACAGAGATCGTGAAAGACAGAGACGTGGGGGAAACATACTCTATCTTGGTTCGGTAGGGTTGCTGCCATCAAAATGACGATCCTGCCGCACATACTCTCTGTTCCAGACACTCTCCTTGGCTCCGCCGCCCACCACCATCTATATTCTTCAGTTGGCGATTTTTAAATTTATCTGGAATCGGAAGCCCGAGAGCATGTCACACCACACACTTTACAGGCCTAAGGGGGAGGGAGGGCTAGCGGTACCATGCCTGCTAAAGTACTACCAAGTGGCCCAGCTGTGATTTATACTGGAGTGGAGCCGATCGCTCACTGAGAAGCACTGGTGTTTCATGGACCAGGCGGTTGCCAGGTCCCATATCTGGAAAGAGCCCTGGCTGAGACGCAGACATAGGGCGATAGGCCTTTACTCATCGCCCATCATGGGCGTGACTCTCCAGGTCTGGGACGCTGTGGCGATTAAGTATGGCCTGACGACCTTTCCATCCGCCAATCTGTGCAAACCCAGACTTTACACCTGGCCTAGAAGCTGAGGGCTTCCAACGCTGGTATGACGGGGGTGTAGAAGGGCCGGCTGTCTTTGACAGGGATGGCATCGTCCCCTTTGAACAAATGAGGCATACGGACTAACTGAGGCAGATAGACTGACATATTGTCAGGTCAGACACTGGGTGCTTCAACCAGCGATTAAGCCCTTGGTGGCTAGAACACTCACGCCTTTTGAGAAATGGCTCTTAGCGAAGAAAGACGATAAGCGGATGATATCAGAAATCTATAAGCTTCTCCGCGAAGCCCCAAGTTCACCCAAATCTAAAGGGCAGAAAAGATGGGAGAGTGAGGTGGGGACGGAACTGAGGGAGGAGGAGTGGGACGGTATTATTTCAGAGCACACCACACAGCCCATAACTCATTGGGGGCTGAAACGGCTTACAAGATAGCTACACACTGGTATTACACCCCGGCGAGGATACATGCATGGGATCCCACTAAGTCTGGGCTATGTTAGAGGGAGTACGGAAACACGGGCACGCTCATTCACTTGCTGTGGCACTGTCCTAAACTGCAAAGATACTGGAAAAGCATACTCAACGACATACATAGAGTATTTCACACTGAGATCCCCAGACTCCCGACGTTTACTATACTGGGCCTCCTAAACCCTCTCACCTTTCCCCTCCGCTCCTTGAGGGGTCGACAGATTGCCCTTGCACTCAATGCGGCACACCAGTCCATTCTAACATTATGGGGCACGGATAGAGCACCGACACACTGCATGGCTCCACAAACTGGTTTATCCTAGCAATGGAGAAACTAACATTGGCGGCTACACAGAGGGCGGTTGAGGTGCCTGATCTCTGGAGACAGTCCATACAGATCCTATCCACTCAATTCAACAAACGTACTTGTCCCGCATAGTTAAAGTTTGCGGCTGCTGCAGGACGCCTAACGTCTGGACAGACGGACGGCGTTCCCGGGGTGGGATGAGGATCTGGGGCTTGGCTGATAATAGGGCATTGGACTGAGAGGGTGGAGGTGAGTGGAAGGGGGAAAGACAAACAGGGGAGCTCTACTGTTTACATGTTGCGTATGTTATTGTTGTCTTGATTTTGGTTACGCTCATAATTTGTTTTCTTTCCCCATCTGATGCCTGGTTTATCACCCGCAAGGAAATGGTTCTTGTATTGGCGGTCTGAAATGAGTCAATCGATATTGCACTACAGCTACTACTAGACAATGCTTTCTATAGACCCTTTCTATGGAATTGAAACTATGGACCTTTATTGCTTTTTTGTTGCCGCCCATTACGGTTGTAGGCGCATGGCTATGTATCTTATTCAATAACACAATATACCAATAAACAGATTTGATCTATAAAGGAAGAAAGGAAGCTGATGCTAAGGGAGGGTAACAGGCCTTCTCGGCTCTTGGTTTGGTTCCTCTGCCAGGAGAGATCAATCACCCTGACTATGTTCCTGTGGTTGGAAAACAACTGGTTGGTCTTGACACAGACAGCGATTAATAGGGACCTTCAATGTCTTTTTGGTGCAATGATATCAAAAGGCGCAAGGGTTGTGCGGCCCTGAGGTGCAAGAATACCTTGCAGGCTTAGATTTACTAAACTGGTGATTTCCCAACGCGAGGTCCTAGACTTAGCACTGACTAGGGAGGAGAATCAGAAGGCCACTGAGGCCGAGACACAAGGTCCTAGGTCTGGACAGGTTTCTCACAGAATTTTATGCTCCTTATGCTGATGTGCTACTGAGAAGCTGCTCAGTGTAATGAGGACGGTGCAAGAGACATACTCTCTCCCCAAACCACAGGGGAGGCACTTATAGTGATGCTCCCTAAACCAGAAAGGAACCCAGAGACTTAAGGTTCATGCCACCCGTTGTCCATGATCAATGTGGACGTGAAAATCCTATATAAGATACTGGCTAACAGACTACCGGGGGTAGTTGGACAGCTCATACATAAAGATCAATGCATGTTTATCCCACAGAGGGGAACCCTCATCAATATTTGTGGGCACATGCATGTCATGCACTCTGTGCAGGATTTGAGAACGTAGATGGCTGTAGTAGCACGCGATATAGAGAAATATTTTTAAACTGTCAGCTGGGCATTCTTATGGGTGGTTTTATCGCACGCGATTTTGATGAGAATTCGCTAAACTGGATAGCCCTGGCGTTCTTGGTCCCTTGGCCAGGGTCCAATCAGGGAAATATGTCTCCAATAACCTGGCTATACAGAAGGGAACTAGACAGGGTTGCCCCTTGTCCCCTCTTATTTGCACTGGCCATAGTGCAGCTTGAGGCGTATTTGAGGGCCACACTGTAGGGAGCGGGGATATGGGTGTGAGGCACCCAACACATTATTCCTGAGTGTAGATGACGCGCTAATTTATATACAGAGCCTGATTGTGGTGCCTACCCTACTGGATGTGTTAACTACATTTGGGAGATTGTTCAGCTTTAGGGTGAATGTAGCTAAGTCCCTGATATTTCCTATTGGAGGGTGGGCTGGGTTCTTCAGGACTGCCTCCTCGATCTGGGTTTGAGGTTGGAGTAAAGAAATTATGGTATCTGGGTTATACAGGCAATACACAAGACTGAAAATCAGTCTTATGTACAACATGGGCAGAGTCCTGATAAGCCTGGCGGCATCTGTGGCATTCTCAAGCAAGTTACTGTTATCAGCTGCGAACAGCAGCCTATCAGTTGCCAAGATGGTGTTCTTGCCCCAATGCTTACATGTACTGCAAAACACAAAGGGGGTCATTATGACCTTCCGCCCGCCAAGATCTGACCGCCAATGCGGCCGCACCCCCGCCGCGGCCATTTGGAGATCCCCAATGGGCCGGCGGGCTGAAACCTGGTTTCCGCCCGCTGGCCCAGCGGGGTTCACGGCCGCAACATAGGAGCCGGCTCAAAATGGAGCCGGCGGTGTTGCGGCCGTGCGACGGGTGCAGTTGCACCCGTCACGCTTTTCACTGTCTGCACAGCAGACAGTAAAAAGCCGCATGGGGCCCCCAGGGGCCCCACGACTCCCCGTACCGCCAGCCTTTTCCTGGCGGTTCAAACCGCCAGAAAAAGGCTGGCGGTCGGGGACTCGCAATCCCCTGGGCAGCGCTGCAAGCAGCGCTGCCCTGGCGGATTACATCCGCCGGGGCCATTGTGGCGGTAAACCGCGAGGCCCCGGCGGTGCGACCGCAGCGCTACCGCCGCAGTCAAAATACGCCGGGAGGCACCGCCAGCCTGTTGGCGGTGCTCCCGTCGTTTTGGCCCTGCGGTTATAATACCGCCAGGGTCATAATGACCACCAAAGTGTCTCATAGGATGCTCAACATTTAAAAAGCTGGATAGCCTCTTAAATCACCCATGTCTGGGCTGGTAAGTGTAGCTGCGTGGGTCTTTGAGTCCTCAAGCTGGACCTAGAGGAAGGAGGGTTGGGCTTGCCAGACCTAGAATTGTACTACATGGCGTCGCAGTTACAACACGCCACACAATGGTGCACGGAGGGCCAAAATGGAGAGGAGTTATATGCGGGCACAACGGGAGCGTATTGGCTGTCTCTCTGCCTAATAGAAGGAGCTCAGTTACAAAATGAGTACCCATACATTGTGAGGCAGTCAGGGTGGACGCGGGGTGTGGATATAGGAGGCTGGCCTGGCTTGTAGTGGGTACCAAGGGGTACTTACACTCTGTACCAGCTCCAGTTATCCCTTATTAGTATAGAAGAGGTGTTTCTAGCAGCTTAGGCTGATAGGAGGTAGCTATAGCAGAGCAGCTTAGGCTGAACTAGGAGACATGCAAAGCTCCTACTATACCACTGGTGTCACATGCACAATATCATAAGAAAACACAATACACAGGTATACTAAAAATAAAGGTACTTTATTTTTATAACAATATGCCAAAAGTATCTCAGTGAGTACCCTCAGTATGAGGATGCCAAATATATACAAGATATATGTACACAATACCAAAAATATGCAGTAATAGAAAAAGGAAGTAATGCAAGCAATGTAAAGTTACAGTAGATTGCAGTAGGAGCACATAGGGATAGGGGCAACACAAACCATATACTCCAAAAGTGGAATGCAAACCACGAATGGACCCCAAACCTATGTGAGCTTGTAGAGGGTCGCTGGGACTGTAAAAAAAACAGTGAGGGTTAGAAAAATAGCCCACTCCAAGACCCTGAAAAGTAGGTGTAAAGTGCACCTATAACCCCCAGAGAGCACAGAAGTCGGGATAGGGGGATTCTGCAAGGAAAACCAACACCAGCAATGCAACAACAGTGGATTTCCGGACCTGAGTACCTGTAAGAGAAGGGGCCCAAGTCCAAGAGTCGCAACAGTGTCGAGAGTGAGCAGGAGCCCAGGAAATGCCAGCTGAGGGTGCAAGGAAGCTGCCACCGGATGGAAGAAGCTTGGTGTTTTGCAAGAACGAAGAGGACTAGGAACTTCCCCTTTGGAGGATGGATGCCCCACGTCGTGAAGAAGCTTGCAGAGGTGTTCCCACGCAGAAAGACCACACACAAGCCTTGCTACCTGCAACGGTCGCGGTTAGGGTTTTTGGATGCTGCTGTGGCCCAGGAGGGACCAGGATGTTGCCACTTGGATGAGGAGACAGAGGGGGCACCCAGCAAGTCAGGGAGCCCACACAGAAGCAGGCAGCACCCGCAGAAGTACCGGATCTGGCACTTAGAAGAGGAGTGAACCAGAGTTCACCAGAAGTCAGAAAAGGGAGTCCCACAACGCGGGAGGACAACTCAGAAGGTTGTGCACTGCAGGTTAGAGTGTTGGGGACCCAGGCTTGGCTGTGCACAAAGGAAATCCTGGAAGAGTGCACATGAGCCGTAGCAGCTGCAAATCACGCGGTACCCAGCAATGCAGTGTAGCGTGGGGAGGCAAGGACTTACCTCCACCAAACATGGACTGAAGAGTCACTGGACTGTGGGAGTTACTTGGACAGAGTTGCCGAGTTCCAGGGACCACGCTCGTCATGCTGAGAGGGGACCCAGAGGACCAGTGATGCAGTCTTTTGTTGCCTGCGGTTGTAGGGGGGGAAGATTCCGTTGACCCACTGGAGATTTCTTCAGAGCTCCTGGTGCAGAAAGGAGGCAGGCTACCCCCTGAGCATGCAGCACCAGGAAACAGTTGAGAAAGCAGGCAGGATGAGCGATACAAGGTTGCTAGTAGTCGTCTTTGCTACTTTGTTGCGGTTTTGCAGGCGTCCTGAGCAGTCAGCAGTCGATCCTTTGGCAGAAGGTGAAGAGGGAGATGCAGAGGAACTCTGGTGAGCTCTTGCATTCGGTATCTGAAGAATTCCCCAAAGCAGAGACCCTAAATAGCCAGCAAAGGAGGTTTGGCTACCTAGGAAGGAGGATAGACTAGTAACACAGGTAAGAACTTATCAGAAGGAGCCTCTGATGTCACCTGCTGGCCCTGGCCACTCAGAGCAGTCCAGTGTGCCAGCAACACCTCTGTTTCAAAGATGGCAGAGGTCTGGAGTACACTGGAGGAGCTCTGGGCACCTCCCCTGGGAGGTGCAGGTCAGGGGAGTGGTCACTCCCCTTTACTTTGTCCAGTTTTGCGCCAGAGCAGGGCTGGGGGATCCCCGAACCGGTGTAGACTGGTTTATGCAGAGATGGGCACCATCTGTGCCCATCCAAGCATTTCCAGAGGCTGGGGGAGGCTACTCCTCCCCAGCCCTGATACCTTTTTCCAAAGGGAGAGGGTGTAACACCCTCTCTCTGAGGAAGTCCTTTGTTCTGCCTTCCTGGGCCAAGCCTGGCTGGACCCCAGGAGGGCAGAAACCTGTCTGAGGGGTTGGCAGCAGCAGCAGCTGCAGTGAAACCCCAGGAAAGGTAGTTTGGCAGTACCCGGGTCTGTGCTAGAGACTCAGGGGATCATGGAATTGTCTCCCCAATGCCAGGATGGCATTGAGGTGACAATTCCATGATCTTAGACATGTTACATGGCCATGTTCGGAGTTACCATTGTGACGCTATACATAGGTAGTGACCTATGTATAGTGCACGCGTGAAATGGTGTCCCCGCACTCACAAAGTCCGGGGAATTTGCTCTGAACGATGTGGGGGCACCTTGGCTAGTGCCAGGGTGCCCACACACTAAGGGGGTTATTCTAACTTTGGAGGAGGTGTTAATCCGTCCCAAAAGTGACGGAAAAGTGACGGATTTACCACCAGCCGTATTACGAGTCCATTATATCCTATGGAACTCGTAATACGGCTGGTGGTATATCCGTCACTTTACCGTCACTTTTGGGACGGATTAACACTCCTCCAAAGTTAGAATAACCCCCTAAGTAACTTAGCACCCAACCTTCACCAGGTGAAGGTTAGACATATAGGTGACTTATAAGTTACTTAAGTGCAGTGGTAAATGGCTGTGAAATAACGTGGACATTATTTCACTCAGGCTGCAGTGGCAGGCCTGTGTAAGAATTGTCAGAGCTCCCTACGGGTGGCAAAAGAAATGCTGCAGCCCACAGGGATCTCCTGGAACCCCAATACCCTGGGTACCTCAGTACCATATACTAGGGAATTATAAGGGTGTTCCAGTATGCCAATGTGAATTGGTGAAATTGGTCACTAGCCTGTTAGTGACAATTTAGAAAGCAGAGAGAGCATAACCACTGAGGTTCTGGTTAGCAGGGCCTCAGTGAGACAGTTAGTCATCACACAGGGGACACATACAGGGCACACTTATGAGCACTGGGGCCCTGGCTGGCAGGGTCCCAGTGACACATACACTAAAACAACATATATACAGTGAAATATGGGGGGTAACATGCCAGGCAAGATGGTACTTTCCTACAGTGGGCGATCTGGCAAGTACTGCGCTGGGCTCTATTTGCTGCATGGCTACCACTGTGGTGGCTGAAGCCCTTTCTACAGGGCTAACTGCATGGATTGTGTAGGCTGTGAAATTCTGGGAGAGGTGCATCATGTTCAGAGAAGCACAAGAGGCTTTTGGGGTGGGCCCTGGTCAATTTTTACAATTTGCTACAATTACCAGGATGGCTAGTGATATCTGGCCTAATTTCCCTGAAGCATCACACACACACACGAAGTGAAATCCGGGCATGGCCTTCTGAGTATAAAGAGATCTGAAGAGGGATAGGCCAAAGACCCAGATGATTACAAGGCGGTGCTGGGATGGTCACTCAGAGGAGCCCCTGGTGGACAGGGAGTGGACAAAGGCTTGCACGTTCGTGAGAGGAGTCTCCTGCAATGTAGGTTTCAAACTGGCACACTTCTACAACCTACACCAAGCTTATCTTTCACCTTAACGGTTGCAAGGTATGTATGGAACTAAGTCCCTCTCTTGCACTAGGTGTGTGGCGGCTGAGTCAGACTTCTTGCAGATACACATGCTTTGCATAGACTAGTAAGCAGTTATCTCCCCAAAAGCGGTGGTTCAGCCTGTAGGAGTTGAAGTTGTTTCAAACAAAGTTCGTAGTACTGCTTGTCCTACTGTGGCTTGTTGTGCTGTTAGCAGTAGTGCTTGGTAAACGTATGAGGCATAGACCACGTGGCTGCCTTACATATTTCAGTCATTGGAATGTTTCCTAGAAAGGCCATGGTAGCACCTTTCTTTCTAGTTGAGTGTGCCCTCGGTGTAATGGGCAGTTCTCTTTTTGCTTTGAGATAACAGGTTTGAATGCATTTGACTATCCATCTAGCAATGCCTTGTTTGGAAATTGGATTTCCTGTATGAGGTTTTCAGAAAGCAACAAATAATTGTTTTGTTTTCCGAATTTGTTTTGTTCTGTCAATGTAGTACATTAACGCTCTTTTGATGTCTAATGTATGTAGTGCTCTCTCAGCTACAGAATCTGGCTGTGGAAAGAACACTGGTTGTTCTACTGTTTGATTCAAGTGGAACGGTGATATGACTTGGTAAAATTTTTGGATTTGTCCATAGAACTACTTTATGCTTGTGTATTTGAAAAAATGGTTCTTGCATGGTAAATGCTTGGATTTCACTGACTCTTCTTAGAGATGTGATGGCAATTAGAAATGCAACTTTCCATGTTAAATATTGCATTTCACATGAGTGCATGGGTTCAAAAGGTGGTCCCATGAGTCGTGTTAAGACAATGTTGAGGTTCCATGAAGGAACTGGTGGTGTTCTTGGTGGTATAATTCTTTTTAGGCCTTCCATAAAGGCTTTTATGACTGGTATCCTAAACAGTGAAGTTGAGTGGGTAATTTGCAGGTAAGCTGAAATTGCGGTAAGATGTATCTTAACAGATGAAAAAGCTAGTTTTGACTTTTGCAAATGTAGCAAGTAGCTTACAATGTCTTTAGCAGATGCGTGTAAGGGTTGAATTTGATTATTAGGACAATAATAAACAAACCTTTTCCACTTATTTGCATAGCAATGTCTAGTGGTTGGTTTTCTAGCTTGTTTTATGACTTCCATACATTCCTGTGTAAGGTCTAAGTGTCCGAACTTTAAGACTTCAGGAGCCAAATTGCTAGATTCAGCGATGCTGGATTGGGGTGTCTGATCTGTTGTTTGTGTTGAGTTAACAGATCTGTTCTGTTTGGTAGTTTGATATGAGGCACTACTGAGAGGTCTAGTAGTGTTGTGTACCAAGGTTGTCGTGCCCAAGTTGGTGCTATGAGTATGAGTTTGAGTTTGTTTTGACTCAACTTGTTTACTAGATATGGAAGGAGAGGGGGAAAAGCGTATGCAAATATTCCTGACCAACTCATCCATAACGCATTGCCCAGAGACTGATCTTGTGAGTATCTGGATGCGAAGGTTTGGCATTTTGTGTTTTCTTTTGTTGCAAACAGGTCAATTTGTGGTGTTACCCAATTTTGGAAGTAAGTGTGTAGTACTTGGGGGTGAATCTCCCATTCGTGGATCTGTTGGTGATCCCGAGAGAGATTGTCTGCTAATTGATTCTGAATCCCTGGAATGAACTGTGCTATTAGGCGAATGTGGTTGTGTATCGCCCAATGCCATATTTTCTGTGTCAGGAGACAACTGTGTTGAGTGTGTTCCTCCTAGTTTGTTTAGGTAATACATGGTTGTCATGTTGTCTGTTTTGACAAGAATGTGTTTGTGGCTTATTATTGGTTGAAATGCTTTTAACGCTAGAAATACTGCCAATAGTTCTAAGTGATTTATGTGAAACTGTTTTTGCTGAGAGCCCCATTGCCCCTGAATGCTGTGTTGATTGAGGTGTGCTCCCCACCCTATCATGGAGGCATCTGTAGTTATTACGTATTGAGGCACTGGGTCTTGAAAAGGCCGCCCTTGATTTAAATTTATATTGTTCCACCATTGAAGCGAGGTGTATGTTTGGCGGTCTATCAACACTAGATCTAGAAGTTGACCCTGTGCCTGTGACCATTGTGATGCTAGGCACTGTTGTAAGGGCCGCATGTGCAATCTTGCATTTGGGACAATGGCTATGCATGAGGACATCATGCCTAGGAGTTTCATTACTATTTTGACTTGTATTCTTTGGTTTGGATACATGACACGTATTACATTGTGAAATGCTTGTACTCTTTGTGGACTTGGAGTGGCAATCGCTTTTGCTGTGTCGATTGTTGCCCCCAAGTATTGCTGTGTCTGACACGGCTGAAGGTGTGACTTTGTGTAGTTGATTGGGAAACCTAGTTTGTGTAGGGTTTCTATGACGTACTTTGTGTGCTGTAAACACCGTTCTAGTGTGTTGGTTTTGATTAACCAATCGTCTAGGTACGGGAACACATGTATTTGCTGCCTTCTGATATGCGTAGCTACTACTGCCAGGCATTTTGTAAAAACTCTTGCCGCAGTTGTTATTCCAAATGGCAACACCTTGAATTGGTAATGTACCCCTTGGAATACAAAATCTTAGGTACTTCCTGTGTGAAGGATGTATTGGTATATGGAAATATGCATCCTTTAGGTCTAGTGTTGTCATGTAGTCTTGTTGTTTGAGGAGTGGGATGACGTCTTGTAAGGTCACCATGTGAAAGTGGTCTGATTTGATGTAGGTATTTAATGTTCTGAGATCTAATATAGGTCTCAGTGTTTTGTCCTTTTTGGGTATGAGAAAGTACAGAGAGTAAACTCCTGTTCCTTTCTGTTGAATTGGTACTAATTCTATTGCTCCTTTTTGTAGCAGTGCCTGGACCTCTAGTCCTAGAAGATCCATGTGTTGTTTTGACATAGTGTGTTTTCGGTGGACCGTTTGGAGGGAATGTGAGAAATTCTATGCAATAACCATGCTGGATAATTGCTAGTACCCAAGTGTCTGTTGTTATCTCCTCCCAATGTTTGTAAAAATTGCTTAGTCTCCCCCCCCCCCCCCCCACAGGTGTTGTGTTGGGGATTTGTGACTTGGAAGTCACTGCTTGTTTTGAGGAGTTTTGGGGCTTTGGAACTTCCCTCTATTCTTTTGGAATTGTCCCCCTCTATATTGTCCCCGAAAACTTCCCCGCTGATATTGACTTTGATAAGTGGGCCTTGTTTGTGAGGTTGTGGGTTCTGTAGCTTGTCCTCGAAACCCCCCTCTAAACTGTGTTTTGCGAAATGTGCCTCTGCTCTGTGGGGAGTAGAATGCACCCATGGCTTTGGCCATATCAGTGTAAGTTTTTCTATAGCAGTGTCCACCTCCGGCCCAAACAACTGCTGTCCATTAAAAGGTATATTCAGCACGGCTTGTTGTATTTCCGGCTTGAATCCTGACGTACGCAACCATGCGTGTCTCCTTATTGTTACTGCAGTATTTACTGTCCTTGCAGCTGTATCTGCTGCATCCATTGCTGACCGTATCGGATTATTTGAGATACTTTGTCCTTCCTCTACCACTGGTTGTGCCCTTTTCTGGAACTCTTTGGGTAAGTGTTCTACAGGGAGTGCAGAATTATTAGGCAAATGAGTATTTGGACCACATCATCCTCTTTATGCATGTTGTCTTACTCCAAGCTGTATAGGCTCGAAAGCCTACTACCAATTAAGCATATTAGGTGATGTGCATCTCTGTAATGAGAAGGGGTGTGGTCTAATGACATCAACACCCTATATCAGGTGTGCATAATTATTAGGCAACTTCCTTTCCTTTGGCAAAATGGGTCAAAAGAAGGACTTGACAGGCTCAGAAAAGTCAAAAATAGTGAGATATCTTGCAGAGGGATGCAGCACTCTTAAAATTGCAAAGCTTCTGAAGCGTGATCATCGAACAATCAAGCGTTTCATTCAAAATAGTCAACAGGGTCGCAAGAAGCGTGTGGAAAAACCAAGGCGCAAAATAACTGCCCATGAACTGAGAAAAGTCAAGCGTGCAGCTGCCACAATGCCACTTGCCACCAGTTTGGCCATATTTCAGAGCTGCAACATCACTGGAGTGCCCAAAAGCACAAGGTGTGCAATACTCAGAGACATGGCCAAGGTAAGAAAGGCT
The DNA here is from genome assembly GCF_031143425.1 of Pleurodeles waltl. Taxonomy (NCBI): domain Eukaryota; kingdom Metazoa; phylum Chordata; class Amphibia; order Caudata; family Salamandridae; genus Pleurodeles; species Pleurodeles waltl. The sequence goes on from NC_090437.1 coordinate 117,748,228, forward strand.
GAAAGACGACCACCACTGAACAAGACACACAAGCTGAAACGTCAAGACTGGGCCAAGAAATATCTCAAGACTGATTTTTCTAAGGTTTTATGGACTGATGAAATGAGAGTGAGTCTTGATGGGCCAGATGGATGGGCCCGTGGCTGGATTGGTAAAGGGCAGAGAGCTCCAGTCCGACTCAGACACAAGCAAGGTGGAGGTGGAGTACTGGTTTGGGCTGGTATCATCAAAGATGAGCTTGTGGAGCCTTTTCGGGTTGAGGATGGAGTCAAGCTCAACTCCCAGTCCTACTGCCAGTTCCTGGAAGACACCTTCTTCAAGCAGTGGTACAGGAAGAAGTCTGCATCCTTCAAGAAAAACATGATTTTCATGCAGGACAATGCTCCATCACACGCGTCCAAGTACTCCACAGCGTGGCTGGCAAGAAAGGGTATAAAAGAAGGAAATCTAATGACATGGCCTCCTTGTTCACCTGATCTGAACCCCATTGAGAACCTGTGGTCCATCATCAAATGTGAGATTTACAAGGAGGGAAAACAGTACACCTCTCTGAACAGTGTCTGGGAGGCTGTGGTTGCTGCTGCACGCAATGTTGATGGTGAACAGATCAAAACACTGACAGAATCCATGGATGGCAGGCTTTTGAGTGTCCTTGCAAAGAAAGGTGGCTATATTGGTCACTGATTTGTTTTTGTTTTGTTTTTGAATGTCAGAAATGTATATTTGTGAATGTTGAGATGTTATATTGGTTTCACTGGTAATAATAAATAATTGAAATGGGTATATATTTGTTTTTTGTTAAGTTGCCTAATAATTATGCACAGTAAGAGTCACCTGCACACACAGATATCCCCCTAACATAGCTAAAAATAAAAACAAACTAAAAACTACTTCCAAAAATATTCAGCTTTGATATTAATGAGTTTTTTGGGTTCATTTAGAACATGGTTGTTCAATAATAAAATTAATCCTCAAAAATACAACTTGCCTAATAATTCTGCACTCCCTGTATGAAATGCTGCATTTCGTCCCAATGAGCCCTATCATATCTTGCCAGAAGTGCTTGTGAGTTGGCAATGCGCCATTTGTTTGCTGCTTGTGCTGCAACCCTTTTCCCTGCAGCGTCAAATTTGAGACTCTCCTTGTCTGGAGGTGGTGCGTCTCCCGAGGTGTGAGAGTTTGCTCTCTTGCAAGCTGCCCCTACTACCACAGAGTCTGGTGTTAATTGCTGCGTGATATACACAGGGTCTGTAGGCGGTGGCTTGTACTTTTCCTCCACCCTTGGAGTTATGGCCCTGCCCTTCACAGGCTCTTGAAACACCTGTTTGGAGTGTTTTAGCATTCCAGGTAGCATAGGTAAGCTCTGGTATTGGCTATGAGTGGAGGATAGTGTATTAAACAAAAAATCATCCTCAATCGGTTCTGAATGCAAGGTGACATTATGAAAAGCCGCTGCCCTTGAGAACACCTGCGTGTAGGATGTACTGTCCTCAGGTGGGGACGGTCTTGCTGGGTAACAGTCTGGGCTGTTATCCGATACTGGCGCATCATAAATGTCCCATGCGTCAGGATCGTCCTGACTCATTGCCGTATGCGTTGGGGATTGCATCAGTGGTGGAGTGGCTACCGGTGATGTGTGCATTGATGGTGGTGGAGATGGTGGCAGAGTTGTCTGTCTTGCCACCTTTGCCTGTGGCTGCTTGTCCTTTTCTTGAAAGGCAAGTCTTTTCATTTCAATTGGGGGAAGAGTGCTTATCTTCCCTGTGTCCTTTTGAATGTGGAGCCTCCTTTGAGTGTAGTCTGGCTCCACTGATTCTAGTTCTTGTCCGAACTTATGTCCTTGCATTTGGGAGGACAATCCCTGTTCCTCTGTGTAGGAACCTGATTTCGGTACCAAGGCTGGATGTTTCGGAATGGAAACCTTTTCGGTAGCCTTTTTTGGCTACGACGACACATTCTTTATTTTCAGCGTCGTGGTCTCTAGGTGCTGACCCATTTCGGTGACGCTGGCTCGGTGCCAAACTTGCTCGGAGCCGCTGTCTCGGGCTCGAGATTGCTGTGTGCCGGTATCTCGACCGGAGTCGGATGACTTCGACACAAGCGTGCCCTTTTTCGGTGCAGATGATCGGTCACCTATTTTACGGGTTAAGCCATGGCCTGTTGGCGGTGGCGTCCCCTGGGCTTTTGTGGTCTTCTCGTGAGTTTTATGTTTCGGCGTCTTACTCACGGTTTTAGGTGTTTCTTCAGGATCGAGCTCGTCCGAGTCCAACTCTTGGATGGAGAAGGTTTCTTCTTCCTCCTCCAAATGCCTTTGTCCTGTCGGCACCAACGCCATTTGCAGTCTTCTCGCTCTTCGGTCTCGTAATGTTTTCCTCGACCGAAACGCTCAACAGGCTTCACAAGTATCGTGTTTGTGTTCTGGAGACAAACAAGTTACAGACCAGGTGCTGATCTGTATACGGATACTTGTTGTGACATTTTGGGCAGAAGCAGAATTGGGTCCGTTCCATCAGCCTTGAAGAGACACGTGGCCGGGCCGACCAGGCCCCGACGGGGGAAATTGAAAAAACCCCAAAGGGCCACCGGAGCTCTTCAAAAGTCGGTGTCGACCTGTAGTAACTAACCCGATATCGAACGCAAACAATACCGTCGAATTTTCCGAGATTCTAACTAACTTTCCGAACCGAAACACGGAGCAAAAAGGAACACGTCTGAACCCGATGGCGGAAAAAAAAACAATCTAAGATGGAGTCGACGCCCATGCGCAATGGAGCCGAAAGGGGAGGAGTCCCTCGATCTCGTGACTCGGAAAAACTTCTTCGAAGGAAACACAACTTGTAACACTCCGAGCCCAACACTAGATGGCGGGATGTGCAAAGCATGTATATCTGCGGCTACAGGCTTCCGGGGAGGTGGGAGGGCGCATGTGAATCTGCAGCGTCTCATGCCACGAACAGATGTACACTGGGTAAGTGACATTTTCCGTTAAATGGCATGTGTAGCTGCAGATACACATGCTGTACATAGACTAGTAAGCAGTTATCTCCCCAAAAGCGGTGGTCTAGTCTGTAGGAGTTGAAGTTGTTTGAAATAATGTTTGTAATACTGCCTGTCCTACTGTGGCTTGTTGTGTTGTTAACACATCCACACAGTAATGTTTAGTGAATGTATGAGGCGTAGACCATGTGGCATCCTTACAGATTTCTGTCATTGGTATATTTCCTAGAAAGGCCATGGTGGTGCCTTTCTTTCTAGTGGAGTGTGCCTTTGGTGTAATAGGCAGTTCTCTCTTTGCTTTAACATAACAGGTTTGAATACACTTAACTATCAATCTGGCAATGCCTTGTTTAGAAATTGGATTCCCTACATGAGGTTTTTGAAAAGCTACAAACAATTGTTTTGTTTTGCGAAATTGTTTGGTTCTATCAATGCAATACATTAGTGCTCTTTTTATGTCTAATGTATGTAATACTCTTTCAGCTACAGAGTCTGGTTGTGGAAAAAAATACTGGGAGTTCCACTGTTTGATTTAAGTGGAACAGTGATATAACTTTTGGTAAAAATTTGGGGTTTGTGCGTAGAACCACTTTATGTTTGTGTATTTGTATAAAGGGTTCCTGTATGGTAAAGGCTTGTATTTCACTTACTCTCCTGAGAGAAGTGATAGCTATTAGAAAGGCTACTTTCAATGTTAAGTATTGCATCTCACAAGAGTGCATGGGTTCAAATGGTGGACCCATGATTCGTGTTAATACAATATTGAGGTTCCACGAAGGAACTGGTGGGGTTCTTGGGGGGAATGATCCTTTTTAGACCCTCCATAAATGCTTTTATGACAGATTCTAAATAATGAGGTTGAATGTGTAGTTTGCAGATAGGCAGAAATTGCTGCGAGATGTATTTTAATGGATGAAATAGCTAACAGACTTTTGCAAGTGTAGTAAGTAGCTTACAATGTTTGTCGTGGACGCGTGTAATGGTTGAATTTGATTATTATGACAATAATAAACAAATCGTTTCCATTTATTTGCGGAGCAATGTCTTGTAGTAGGTTTCCTAACCTGTTTGATGACCTCCATACATTCTTGTGTAAGGTCTAGATGTCCAAATTCTAAGACTTCAGGAGCCAGATTGCTAGATTGAGCGATGCTGGATTCGGGTGTCTGATCTGTTGTCTGTGTTGAGTTAACAGATCTGGTTTGTTTGGTAGCTTGATATGAGGCACTACTGACAGGTCTAGTAGTGCTGTATACCATGGTTGGCGTGCCCAAGTTGGTGCTATTAGTATGAGTTTGAGTTTGTTTTGACTCAATTTGTTTACTAGATACGGAAGGAGTGGGAGAGGGGGAAAAGCGTAAGCAAATATCCCTGACCAACTCATCCATAATGCATTGCCCTTGGAGTGAGGGTGTGGGTACCTGGATGCAAAGTTTTGGCATTTTGCGTTTTCTTTTGTTGCGAATAGGTCTATTTGCGGTGTTCCCCAGTTTTGGAAGTAGGTTTGTAGTATCTGGGGATGAATTTCCCATTCGTGGGTCTGTTGGTGATCTCGACTGAGATTGTCGGCTAACTGGTTCTGAATTCCTGGTATGTAATTGCGCTATTAGGCGAATATGATTGTGAATCGCCCAATGCCAAATCCTTTGTGCTAAGAGACAACTGTGATGAGTGTGTCCCTCCCTGTTTGTTTAGGTAATACATTGTTGTCATGTTGTCTGTTTTGACAAGAATGTGTTTGTGGGCTATTAGTGGTTCAAATGCTTTTAATGCTAGAAACACTGCTAGTAGTTCTAGTTGATTTATATGAAGTTGTTATTGCTGAGTGTCCCGTTGTCCCTGGATGCTGTGTTGGTTGAGGTGTGCTCCCCAACCTACCATGGAAGCATATGTTGTGATCACGTATTGAGGCACTGGGTCTTGGAAGGGCCGCCCTTGGTTTAAATTGATAAGATTCCACCATTGAAGCGAGAAGTGTGTCTGGCGGTCTATCAACACTAGATCCTGAAGTTGACCCTGTGCTTGTGTCCTTTGTGTCGCTAGGCACTGTTGTAAGGGCTGCATGTGTAATCTTGCGTTTGGGACAATGGCTATGCATGAAGACATCATGCCTAGAAGTTTCATTACAAACCTCACTTGATATTGTTGGTTTGGGTGCATGCTTTGTATTACGTTTTGGAATGCTTGTACCCTTTGTGGACTTGGAATGGCAATCCCTTTTTTGTGTTGATTGTCGCTCCTAAGTATTGGTGTATTTGACACAGTTGTAAGTGTGATTTTAGGTAGTTTATTGAGAACCCTAGTTTGTGACGGGTTTCTAGGACGTATTTTGTGTGTTGAAGACACGGTTTCTGAATGTTGGTTTTTATTAACCAATCGTCTAGATACGGGAATACGTTTATGTGCTGCCTTCTGATATGTGCTGCTACTACTGCAAGGCATTTTGTAAATACCCTTGGTGCTGTTGTTATCCCGAATGGTAACACTTTGAATTGGTAATGTACTCCTTGGATTACAAACCTTAAGTATTTCCTGTGTGAAGGATGTATGGGTATATGGAAGTACGCATCCTTGCGATCTAATGTTGACATGTAGTCTTGTTTGAGCAAGGGGATTACGTCTTGAAGTGTTACCATGTGAAAGTGATCTGATTTGATGAATAGATTTAGTGTTCTGAGATCTAAGATGGGTCTCAGAGTTTTGTCCTTTATGGGTATTAGAAAATACAGGGAATAAACACCTGTTCCTTTCTGATGGTTGGGTACCAGTTCTATTGCGTCTTTTTGCAACAACGCTTGGACTTCTAGTTGTAATAGATCAAAGTGCTGTTTGGACATGTGTGTTCTTGGAGGCACATTTGGTGGTAATTGTAGGAATTCTATGCAATAACCATGTTGGATAATGGCTAGGACCCACAAGTCTGTAGTTATTTCTTCCCAATTTTTGTAATAATCTGCGAGTCTCCCCCCCACTGGTGTTATGTGTTGGGGATTTGTGACATTGAAGTCACTGTTTAGTTTGTGGGGTCTTTGCGTTTTGGAATTTCCCTCTGGTTTTAGGGAACTGTCCACCTCTATATTGTCCCCGAAAGCCTCCTCTTTGATACCTGCCCTGGTATGTGTGGCCCAAACAACTGTTGTCCATTAAAAGGCATATTAAGCACAGCCTGTTGAATCTCTGGCTTAAATCCGGCGGTGCGGAGCCATGCGTGTCTCCGAATAGTGACCGCTGTGTTCACAGTTCTGGCGGCTGTGTCCGCTGCGTCCACTGCCGATCGTATCTGGTTGTTGGAGATACTTTGGCCCTCCTCCACCACTTGCTGTGCACGCTTTTGAAACTCCTTGGGTAGATGTTCAATAAAATGCTGCATTTCATCCCAATGAGCCCTGTCATATCTTGGCAATAAAGTCTGTGAATTGGCAATGCGCCATTGATTGGCTGCCTGTGCTGCAACTCTTTCCCCCGCTGCATCAAACTTTCGACTTTGTCGGTGGTGGTGCATCCCCAGAAGTCTGCGAGTTTGCCCTTTTGCGTGCTGCGCCTACTACCACTGAGTCAGGTGTTAGTTGTTACGTGATGTACACAGGGTCCGTAGGGGGAGGCTTGTACTTTTTTTCCACCCTAGGTGTAATAGCTCTGCATTTGACGGGGTCTTGAAACACTTGTTTTGCGTGTTTTAACATCCCTGGTAACATCGGCAGACTCTGGTACTGGCTGTGTGTTGACGACAAAGTATTAAATAAAAAGTCATCCTCAATAGGTTCAGCATGCTACATTGTGAAAAGTAGCTGCTCTGGACACCACCGGCATTTAAGCAGTACTATCTTCAGGTGGTGACGGTCTTGCCGGGTAGCAGCCTGGACTATTGTCAGATACTGGTGCATCATATAGATCTCATGCATCTGGGTCATCCCTGTGTGCGTTGGAGATTGCATCATGGGGGTGTTGCAATTGGTGACAGTTGCAGTGAGTGCTGTGGCGAAAAACGTGGTGGAGTTTTTTTCTTTCGCCACCTTTGCTTTTGGCTGTTTATCTGTTTCTTGGAAAGCAAGTTTCCTTTTCATTTTAAATCGGAGGAAGAGTTCTTATTTTCCCTGAGTCTTTCTGAATATGGAGCCTTCTTTGGGTATAGTCTGGCTCTCCCAGCTCCAATTCTTGTCCAAATTTATGGCCTGGAAGTTGTGATGACAGGCCTGGTTCTTCAGAATAGGAGCTCTGTTTCGGCTCCGATGCTGGGTGTTTTGGCACTGAAACTTTTTCCGCAGTCTTTTTCGGCTCCGAAGCCACCTGTTTCGGGGTGCCAATTTCTCGGTGCCAACTTTGGTCAGAGCCAGTATCTCGGTGCCGAGTATACTCTGTGCCGGTATCTCGACCGAGTCGGATGTCTTCGACCTGTGTGTCCCCTTTTTCGGTGTCGATGGTTGGTCACCGTGTTTACGGGTTAAGCCATGGCCTGCCGGCGGTGGCGTCACCTGGGCTTTCATTATCTTGGTGTGAGTTTTGGCCGGGGCAGTTTTACTCACGGTTTTCGCCGGCTGCTCACTTTCAGCCTCATCCGAATCCGGAATGGAGTACGTCTCCTCCTCTTCGACATCGTGTTGTCCTGACGGAGTCGACGCCATTTGAAGCCTTCGAGCTCTCCGGTTCCGTAGCGTCTTTTTCGGCCGAAATGCCCGGCAGGCCTCGCAGGTATCCTCTTTGTGTTCGGGGGACAAACACAAATTACAGACCAAATGCTGGTCTGTGTAAGGATACTTATTGTGGCATTCGGGGCAGAAGCGGAATGGGGTCCGTTCCATTAGCCTTGAAGACGCATGCGGTTGAGCCGACCAGGTCTCGCCGGAGAATGGAAGCCCCGAAGGGCTAACGGAGCGCTTCTTTTATTCAGTGTCGATCTGCTATAACTAACCCGATACCGAACACAAACAATACCGTCGAGTTTTCCGAGATTTAACTAACTTTCCGAACCGAAACACAGAGCGAAGAGGAAGACGTCTGAACCCGATGGCGGAAAGAAAACAATCTAAGATGGAGTCGACGCCCATGCGCAATGGAGCCGAAATGGGAGGAGTCCCTCGATCTCGTGACTCGAAAAGACTTCTTCGAAGAAAAACAACTTGTAACACAACTTGTAACACTCCGAGCCCAACACTAGATGGCGGGATATGTACAGCATGTGTATCTGCAGCTACATATGCCATTGAACGGAAAATGTCACATACCCAGTGTACATCTGTTTGTGGCATGTAGTGCTGCAGATTCACATGCACCCTCCCTCCTCCCTGGAAGCCTGTAGTTGTTGGTGTTTTTTCTTATTTCTACATATGTATATGCACTTTTTTTGCATCAACATCTACTTTTACTTACTATTTTTATACAACATATATTCTTACACTCTCACTCTTTCCTACACCTTTTTGCGGGAAAACAATCTAACAATGGAGTAGATTCTTCTGCGCAGTATGACCGAGAGGAGGAGTCACGCGATCCTGTGACTCCGAAACTACTACTTCGAGGAAAAACAACTTGTAACACTCCGAGCCCAACACTAGCTGTCGGAAGCAATGCATAGCATGTGAATCTGAAGCACTACATGCCACGGACAGATGTACACTGGGTAAGTGACATTTTCCGTTCAATGGCATATGTAGCTGCAGATACACATGCTATGCATAGACTACAAAGCAGTTATTCTACCCATAAATTGCGGTGGCTAGCCTGTAGGAGTTGGAGTTGTTTGAAATAATGTTTTCAAGACAGCTTGACCAACATTGGCCTGTTGCTTGGCCTGTTACACAGTAATGCTTAGTAAATGTGTGTGGTGTAGGCTATGTGGCAGCTTTACTTATAACTGCCACTGGTATGTTTCCTAAAATGCCACAGATGCACCTTTTTCCTAGTGGAATGCGCTTTAATTGTGATTAGAAGTTGGCTTTTTGCCTTAATGTAACATGTTTGAATACATTTAATAATCCATCAAGCTAATCCTTGTTTAGAGATAGGATTACCTTTATGTGGTTGCTGAAAGGCAACAAAAAGTTGTTTAGTGTTCCTGAATTCTTTTGTTCCATCCGCATAATACATTAGAGCTCTTTTAAGATCAAGAGTGTGAAGGGCTCTTTCTGTCCTCACTGTTTGGTTTATGTGACACGAGGATACAACCTTTAGCAGAAATTTTGGATTAGTTCTAAGTACGACTTTATGTTTGTGTACTTGGAAAAAAGGTTCCTCAAGAGTGAATGCTAGTATTTCACAAACTCTTCTTAATAAAGTAATCGCTACTAGGAAAGCAACTTTCCATGTTAAAAACTGAATCTCACAGGAATGTATGGGTTTAAAACGTGGGCCCATTTGTCTTGTGAGAAATGACCGCCCCTTCATTAAATTGCTGAGATTCCACCATTGAAGGGACCTGTGTGTTTGGCCGTCTAACAGCACTAGATCTTGCAATTGACCATGTGCTTGAGACCATTGCTGTGAGAGGCACTGTTGCAGTGTTCTCATGTGGTACTACTGCTATGCAGGATGCCATCATCCCCAATAGTTTCATGATGAATCTACCAGTGTATTATTTGGCTGCATTTGCTGTGTGAGACTTTGGAACGTTTGTATCGTTTATGCATTTGGATAGGCTAAGGCTTTTTGAGTATTGAGAATAGCACCTAGGTAAGGTTGTACTTGGGCTGGCTGAAGATGGGAATTTTGGTAGTTGAAAGTGAACCCTGATGTATGTAGGGTTTCTATTGTGTATCGAGTGTCCTGCTGACATTGTATAAAATTGCTTTATTTTATTAGCCAATTGTCTAGATAAGTAAAAACATGTATGTGTTGTCTTCTTAGGTAAGCTCCTACTACTGCTAGACATTTTGTGAATACTCTTGGAGCTGCGGTTATGACGAATGACAAAACTTTGAATTGGTAATGTTTTCCTGCTATCACAAACCTTCAGTATTTTCTGTGAGCTGGACGGATGGGTATATGGAAATACGCAACTTTTAGATCCAATGCAGTCATGTAATCTTGTTTTTGTAGTAGTGGAATGACGTCCTGCAGAGTTACCATGTGAAAGTGTTCTGACAGGATATATAGATTTAGTGGTCTTAGATCTAGAATGGGTCTGAGAGTGCCATCCTTTTTGGGAATGAGGAAGTATAGTGAGTATACACCATTCCTTGTTGAGAATGTGAGACTAATTTTATTGCCGGTTTTAGTAGTAGCGACTGTACTTCTTGTTGTAATATCACAGGTTGTCCCCAGAACACAATGTTCTAACGTGGAGGGATGTTTGGAGGGGTAGAAATTCATTCTAGGCAATAACCATTGTGGATAATTGAAGCTACACATTGGTCTGTGGTGATATTCTGCCAATGGGAGTAGAACTGCTGCAGTCTGCCCCCCACAGGAGATGTGTGGGGTTGTGGCATGCTTAATTAGTCACTATTTTGAAGGGGTAGATAATTTGCCTCTGGCTCTAAAGTGTTTGCCTCTATAAGAACCTCTAAATCCCCCTCTCTGGTACTGCTGCTGTTGCCCTTGTTTAGACTGGGAGGTAGAAGCCTCTGAATTGTGGCTTGAATTCACCATTGGTTAGCTGCTTGTGTAGCTACACTCTTGCCAGCAGCATCGAATTTCCTACACTCTTTGTCAAGGGGAGGGGCATCCCCCGACAACTGACTATTGGCCCTTTTTCCAGCAGCACTCATAACCACCGAGTCTGGAGGTACTTGGTGGGTAATGTAAGCAGGGTCTGTAGGTGCAGGCTTATATTTTTTGCCGATGCGTGGTCTTAAAACCGTAGCTTTGACTGGCTCACTGAATATCTCATCCACATGATTTTATCATGCCAGGTAACACTGGGAGGCACTGGTATTGTGGGTGTGTGGAGGATAAGGTATTAAAAAGGGAATCCTCTTCCAAAAGCTCACTGTGCATAAGTACTCTGTGGTACGCAGCTGCCCTAGAAATAACCTGCGTGTATGCAGTAGTGTCTTCTGGTGGGGAAGGTTTGGAAAGATATGTCTGGGTCATTAGCATAGGATCTGGATCACACAGAACTCAAGGATCAACTGTATCACCAAGATAATATGTCTGTGAATGAGTTGGTGAAGGCAAAGGTCGTGGGCTAGTGGGTGGTAGTGAAAAAGAAAGTTGTGGTGAATGAGGGGGAGAAGTATGGATAGGTAATGGCTTCTCCTTCAGTTTGAAAATTTTTGATGGTGGTGGAGCAGTATCTAAATGTTCCTGAAAAGCCAGATTTCTCTTAGTCTGTAGAGGAGGTGCAGTAATTATTCTGCCAGTCTCTTTATGGATATGGATCCTTGACTGTCTCTCATCCATGACTTCAAGAATGGGTTGAATCTCTGTGTCCTCAGGAACATAATCAGATGGTTTCAATGATTTAGAGGACTATTCGTCATATGATTTAGAGCTCTGCTTAAGATGGCTCGAAAGTCCTTGTTCTTCAGAATAAGAAGGCTTTATCGGCTCCAAAGACGACCGTTTTTTCAGGCCTGAAAACACAGCCGGTTGCTTCGGCTCGGAGGCAGGACGTCGAGCCTTCGACTCCTTAGAGTGTGGATGCCAGCTCGCTTCGGAAGTTGAGCTTTTGGTGGACTTGCTTGACACCGGCATTGATGGAGGTGTGGCCTGTTTTTGGGCGCCTGTAGGAAAGTACCATCTTGCCTCGCATGTTACCCCCATAATTCACTGTTTATTTGTTGTTTTAGTCCTTGTGTCACTGGGACCCTGCCAGGCAGGGCCCCATTACTCATAGTATGTGCCCTGTATGTGTTCCCTGTGTGGTGCCTAACTGTCTCACTGAGGCTCTGCTAACCAGAACCTCAGTGGTTATGCTCGCTCTGCTTTCTAAAATGTCACTAACAGGCTAGTGACTAAATTTACCAATTCACATTGGCATACTGGTACACCCATATAATTCCCTTGTATATGGTACCCAGGGTATTGGGGTCCCAGGAGATCCCTATGGGCTGCAGCATTTCTTTGCCACCAGTAGGGAGCTCTGACAATTCTTACACAGGCCTGCCACTGCAGCCTGCGTGAAATAACGTCCACGTTATTTCACAGCCATTTAGCACTGCACTTAAGTAACTTATAAGTCACCTATATGTCTAACCTTCACTTAGTGAAGGTTGTTTGCCAAGTTACTTAGTGTGTGGGCACCCTGGCACTAGCCAAGGTGCCCCCACATCTTTCAGGGCAAATTCCCTGGACATTGTGAGTGCGGGGACACCATTACACACGTGCACTATACATAGGTCACTACCTATGTATAGCATCACAATGGTAACTCCGAACATGGCCATGTAACATGTCTAAGATCATGGAATTGTCACCCCAATACCACTCTGGTATTGGGCGGACAATTCTGTGATACCCCAGGTCTCTAGCACAGAACCCGGGTACTGCCAAACTGCCTTTTTAGGGTTTCCACTGCAGCTGCTGCTGCCAACCCCTCGGACAGGTTTCTGCCCCACTGGAATCCAGGCAGCTCTGGCCCAGGAAGGCAGAACAAAGGATTTCCTCCAAGAGAGGTTGTTACACCCCCTCCCTTTGGAAATAGGTGTGAAGGGCTGGGGGAGGAGTAGCCTCCCCCAGCCTATGGAAATGCTTTGATGGGCACGGATGGTGCCCATCTCTGCATAAACCAGTCTACACCGGTTCAGGGATCCCCCCAGCCCTGCTCTGGCACGAAACTGGACAAAGGAAAGGGGAGTGACCACTCCCCTGACCAGTACCTCCCAGGGGAGGTGCCCAGAGCTCCTCCAGCGTGTGAGAAAGTAGCCTCTTTCTAGCCTTGTTACCCCCACTTTTGGCCTGTTTGTGAGTATATGTCAGGGTGTTTTCACCGTCTCACTGGGATCCTGCAAGCCAGGGCCCAGTGCTCATAAGTGTGTGGTCTATATGTATGTGTTCCCTGTGTGATGCCCAACTGTCTCACTGAGGCTCTGCTAACCAGAACCTCAGTGGTTATGCTCTCTCTGCTTTCCAAATTGTCACTAATAGGCTAGTGACCAATTCCACCAATTCACATTGGCATACTGGAACACCCTTACAAATCCCTAGTAAATGGTACTGAGGTACCCAGGGTATTGGGGTTCCAGGAGATCCCTATGGGCTGCAGAATTTCTTTTGCCACCCATAGGGAGCTCTGACAATTCTTACACAGGCCTGCCAATGCAGCCTGCGTGAAATAACGTCCACGTTATTTCACAGCCATTCACCACTGCACTTAAGTAACTTATAAGTCACCTATATGTCGAACCTTCACCTGGTGAAGGTTGGGTGCAAAGTTACTTAGCGTGTGGGCAACCTGGCACTAGCCAAGGTGCCCCCACATTGTTCAGGGCAAATTCCCCGGACTTTGTGACTGCGGGGACACCATTACACGTGTGCACTAACTCCGAACATGGCCATGTGACATGTCTAAGATCATGAAATTGTCACCCCAATGCCAAAGACAATTCCATGATCCCCTGGGTCTCTACCACAGAACCCGGGTACTGCCAAACTGCCTTTCCGGGGTCTCCACTGCAGCTGCTGACAACCCCTCAGACAGGTTTCTGCCCCCCCTGCGTTCCAGGCAGCCCTGGCCCAGGAAGGTAGAACAAAGGACACCCTCACCCTCTCTCTTTGGAAATAGGTGTGAAGGCTGGGGAGGAGTAGCCTCCCCCAGCCTCTGGAAATGCTTTGATGGGCACAGATGCTGCCCATCTCTGCATAAGCCAGTCTACACCGGTTTAGGGATTTCCCCCAGTCCTGCTCTGGCGCGAAACTGGACAAAGGAAAGGGGAGTGACCACTCCCCTGACCTGCACCTCCCCTGGGAGGTGCCCAGAGCTCCTCCAGTGTGCCCCAGACCTCTGCCATCTTGGAAACAGAGGTGTTGCTGGCACACTGGACTGCTCTGAGTGGCCAGTGCCATCAGGTGACAGACTCCTGATAGGCTCTTACCCTTCTTACTAGCCTATCCTCCTTCCTAGGTAGCCAAACCTCCTTTTCTGGCTATTTAGGGTCTCTGCTTTGGGGAATTCTTCAGATACCCAATGCAAGAGCTCACCAGAGTTCCTCTGCATCTCCCGCTTCACCTTCTGCCCAAGGATCGACCGCTGACAGCTCAGGACGCCTGCAAAACCGCAACAAAGTAGCAAAGACGACTACTGCAACCTTGTATCACTTCATCCTGCCGGCTTTCTCGCCTGTTTCATGGTGGTGCATGCTCTGGGGGGTAGCCTGCCTCCTTCTTGCACCAGGAGCTCTGAAGAAATCTTCTGTGGGTCGACGGAATCTTCCCCCTGCAACCGCAGGCAACAAAAGACTACATCACCGGTCCTCTGGGTCCCCTCTCAGCACGACGAGCGTGGTCCCTGGAACTCAGCAACTCTGTCCATGTGACTCCCACAGTCCAGTGACTCTTCAGTCCAAGTTTGGTGGAGGTAAGTCCTTGCCACCCCACGCTAGACTGCATTGCTGGGTACCGCGTGATGTGCAGCTGCTCCGGCTCCTGTGCACTCTTCCAGGATTTCCTTTGTGCACAGCCAAGCCTGGGTCCCCGACACTCTACCCTGCAGTGCACAACCTTCCGAGTTGTCCTCCGGCGTCGTGGGACTCTTTTTTCTGACTTCGGGTGGACTCCAGTTCACTCCTCTTCTAAGTGCCTGATCCTGTACTTCTGCGGGTGCTGCCTGCTTCTGTGAGGGCTCCCTGACTTGCTGGGCACCCCCTCTGTCTCCTCATCCAAGTGGCGACATCCTGGTCCCTCCTGGGCCACAGCAGCATCCAAAAAACCCTAACCACGACCCATGCAGCTAGCAAGGCTTGTTTGCGGTCTTTCTGCGTGGGAACACCTCTGCAAGCTTCTTTACGACGTGGGACATCCATCCTCCAAAGGGGAAGTTTCTAGTCCTCTTCGTTCTTGCAAAACACCAAGCTTCTTCCATCCGGTGACAGCTTCTTTGCACCCTCAGCTGGCATTTCCTGGGCTCCTGCCCACTCTCGACACTGTCGCGACTCTTGGACTTGGTCCCCTTGTCTTACAGGAACTCAGGTCCGGAAATCCACTGTTGTTGCTTTGCTGGTGTTGGTTTTCCCTTCAGAATCCCCCTATCACGACTTCTGTGCTCTCTGGGGGTAGTAGGTGCACTTTACACCTACCTTACAGGGCCTTGGGTGGGCTATTTTTCTAACCCTCACTGTTTTCTTACAGTTCCAGCGACCCTCTACAAGCTCACATAGGTTTGGGGTCCATTTGTGGTTTGCATTCCACTTTTGGAGTATATGGTTTGTGTTGCCCCTATACCTATGTGCTCCTATTGCAATCTTTTTTAACTTTACACTGCTTTCATTACTTCCTTTTGCTATTACTGCATATTTTTGGAAGACGGATGTCCCACGTTGCGATGAAGCTTGCAGAGGTGTTCCCACACAGAAAGACAGAAAACAAGCTGTGCTAGCTGCAAGGGTCGCAGTTAGGGTTTTTGGGTGCTGCTGTGGCACAGGAGGGACCAGGATGTCACCACTTGGAGGAGGAGACAGAGGGGGCGCCCAGCAACTCAGGGGGCCCTCACAGAGGCAGGCAGCACCCGCAAAAGTACCCGAACAGGCACTTGGAAGGAAAGTGATCCTGAGTCCACGCGAAGTCACAAAAGGGAGCCCCACAACGCCGGAGGACAACTCAGAAGGTTGTGCACTGCAGGATAGAGTGTCGGGGACACAGGCTTGGCTGGGCACGAAGGAAATCCTGGAAGAGTGCACAGGAGCCGGAGTAGCTGCAAATCACGCGGTACCCAGCAATGCAGTTTAGCGTGGGGAGGCAAGGACTTACCTCCACCAAACTTGGACTGAAGAGTCATTGGACTGTGGGAGTCACTTGGACAGAGTTGCTGTGTTCCAGGTACCACGCTCGTCAGGATGAGAGGGGACCCAGGGGACCGGTGATGCAGTCTTTTGGTGCCTGTGTTAGCAGGGGGAAAATTCTGTTGACCCATGGGAGATTTCTTCGGAGCTTCTGGTGCAGGGTGAGGGCAGGCTACCCCAGAGCATGCACCACCTGGAAACAGTCGAGAAAGCCGTCAGAATTAGGCACTACAATGTTGCTGGTAGTAGTCTTGCTACTTTGTTGCGGTTTTGCAGGCGTCCTGGAGCAGTCAGCGGTCGATCCTTTGGTAGAAGGTGAAGAGGGAGATTCCCCAAAGCAGAGACCCTAAATGGCCAGAAAAGGAGGTTTGGCTACCAAGGAAGGAGGATTGGCTACCAAGAGAGGTAAGAGCCTATCAGAAGGAGCCTCTGATAACACCTGCTGGCACTGGCCACTCAGAGCAGTCCAGTGTGCCACAAACACCTCTGTTTCAAGATTGCAGAGGTCTGGGACACACTGGAGGAGCTCTGGGAACCTCCCCTGGGAGGTGCAGGTCAGGGGAGTGGTCACTCCCCTTTCCTTTGTCCAGTTTCGCGCCAGAGCAGGGCTGGGGGGGATCCCTAAACGGTGTAGACTGGCTTATGCAGAGATGGGCACCATCTGTGCCCATCAAAGCATTTCCAGAGGCTGGGGGAGGCTACTCCTCCCCAGCCCTGACACCTATTTCCAAAGGGAGAGGGTGTTACACCCTCTCTCAGAGGAAATCCTTTGTTCTGCCTTCCTGGGCCAGGGTTGCCTGGACCCCAGGAGAGCAGAAACCTGTCTGAGGGGTTGGCAGCAGCAGCAGTGGAGACCCCGGAAAGGCAGTTTGGCAGTACCCGGGTTCTGTGCTAGAGACCCGGGGGATCATGGAATTTTCCCCCCAATGCCAGAATGGCATTGGGGTGACAATTCCATGATCTTAGACATGTTACATGGCCATGTTCGGAGTTACTATTGTGACGATGTACATAGGTAGTGACCTATGTACAGTGCACGCGTGTAATGGTGTCCCCGCACTCAAAGTCCGGGGAATTGGCCCTGAACAATGTGGGGGCACCTTGGCTAGTGCCAGGGTGCCCACACACTAAGTAACCTTGCACCCAACCTTCACCAGGTGAAGGTTAGACATATAGGTGACTTATAAGTTACTTAAGTGCAGTGTAAAATGGCTGTGAAATAACGTGGACGTTATTTCACTCAGGCTGCAGTGGCAGGCCTGTGTAAGAATTGTCAGAGCTCCCTATGGGTGGCAAAAGAAATGCTGCAGCCCATAGGGATCTCCTGGAACCCCAATACCCTGGGTACCTCAGTACCATATACTAGGGAATTATATGGGTGTACCAGTATGCCAATGTGAATTGGTAAATTTAGTCACTAGCCTGTTAGTGACAAATTTGGAAAGTAGAGAGAGCATAACCACTGAGGTTCTGGTTAGCAGCGCCTCAGTGAGACAGTTAGGCCTCACACAGGGAACACATACAGGGCACATACTTCTGAGCATTGGGGCCCTGCCTGGCAGGGTCCCAGTGACACAGACTAAAACAACATATATACAGTGAAATATGGGGTAACATGCCAGGCAAGATGGTACTTTCCTACAAAGGGGACCGATCTAGATACTAGAAATATTAACATTACCTTTCTATGTTAACGAACGAGTTACTGGTCTCCAGGACGAGAACTCCACTTAAAAGGAAAAAACTGCAACAAGGACGATAGGCAAGAGAGTAATGATTCTCTGTTTAGCTGACAGAGCCTATTCATCAACACAGCTCACTCGATAAGAACAAATAAACTAAAATAACCATACAAACATATCCTTTTGTTTAGCTCTCTGATTCTACTTTTTTTTTTTTAAATCAGCTTTTTATCAGTAGCTCTCTCTTTCTACAAGTCATTCCCTAATTAATTACATTAGGCTTGAAGTTCTTTGAATGCAATATGGCGCCAGAGATCTGATGGTGGAATGCATCCAAATTTGATTACAGGGTTTCTAATTTACAGGCTTTATTATAACAAACTATAAATCAAACCATAAGAGTGAAAAAAATTTATCCTTGAAAAAAAACAAATAAAACTGTACAAAATATAGATCTAGCCGACAGTCCCCTGTGCAAAGGTAAGACCTGTTTAACATACAAAAAGTCAAACATTTTGCCTCGATGTGCATAATAAATGTTACCATCCCATCCATGTGCTCCAGCCACTGCAGGCCAAGGTTGGTTATGATTCTTGGGGTCCCATTATCAACAGGCAGTATATTCACCTTGAACCTCTGAGGCACCGAGGTCACAATCTATGAACAGAGAACAAAGGTTTAGTGAGTTGTACTCTAAATGTAAAATATATTAGGCTGAACAGCAGACTAGAGTATAAAGAAATAGTTCAAGTTTTTTTTCAAAGATCCTGTAACAACCATTTCGCTTGGGTCAGATACTGGCAGATAATGTACCTCATGTGGAGTACTTGGCTTTTCATTCAGAGGATTTGATATTTACACACAAAAATGATCTCACGATTATCATTCTGAAAACTTCTAACAGTACACTGGGGTTTACTGTGTGGTTCATGCTGCTGCACCTAAGATTCAGAAGCAGTCTGCCTATAGAATTTTCCTATCATGATCAACACAGGCATTGTTTTACAAATAAGGTCTTTAGTTGGCAGTGGTTTGCACTCTATGCAAGTAGGGACCCTCACTTGTCTGGATAAGGGAGTCACCCAGCTATAACCCCTGCTCACCCCCTTAGTAGCTTGGCACAAGCAGTCAGGCTTATCTCAGAGACAATGCGTAAAGTATCTGTACTCAGTAACAGCGAAAAACACCACAAGAGTACTCTACACCAGTTTAGGAAAACAGCCAAGAGTTATCTGAATAAAACAAAAACAAAATGACAAAAATCCAATATACACAAGCAAATAGAATTTTGAAGTTAAATCTCAGTAAAGCACTTAGAAACACAACAGCTCCAACTGGGGCTACCACTATGTCTTGATTAAGTTGTTGCCAACAGTCCAATGCCACTTGCAAGAGAGTGTGGGTCGTTCACTGAGTCACACGACCCCCAGGCACAGTACTGTAGAAAACAATGAGGAAACAGATGTTGCATGGAGTCGGGAGGTGAAGCGTCGCTGGAGTCGGTGCAGCACTGGTTCCTTACTGCTACCGGGGAGGTGACACGCCTGTTCCTTACTGCTAGGCAGGGGAGGTGAGGTGTAAGTTCCTTACTGCTGCTGAGGGAAGTGATGTGGGTTGGTGGTGAGGCGTTGGTTCCTTATGACCTGGTAGGGTCAATGAATCCAGCAGGTCCAGATGCAAGACGTCGACCTCAAGGTGAGGCGATCACACCACTGGGCCACAGGTGCTGCGGCAGAGTCCCATGGCACAGACCTTGGTAACACGGTACTCGGGACTCACGCTGTGGCAAGACTTCGGAAGCACTGAAGCGGTTTCAGAACTGCAGCGCTGGTCACAGTCGTTTCACTCAGCGGGGACCATGGTTCCTGTGCAGGCAGTGGCGCAGATTCGGACAGTGCCGCTGGTTCCAAAGAGGCCCTGGAGTCTATGCACTTAGTTTCTTCTTGGTTGCACCAGAACTCTCTCCAAAGGGCCCAGGAACTGGATTTGGCATCACTTGGTGAGTCAGGACTCTCAGCAAGAGAGCCCAGGTGCTAGCAGATGTAGTCTTTGATGTCCCTAAGATGTCTAACAGGAGGCAAACTCAGTTCAAGCCCTTGGAGAACCTTGGAAAGCAGGATGTAGAAAGCAAAGTCCAGTCCTTTCACTCCTAGGACAGAAGCAGCACTCCAGCATACCGAAGCAAGAGGCAGAATGACAGTCTCTCCTACAGCATCTAGCTCGTCTTCCTCGTAGGGTCTCTCTGCCCAGAAAGGTTTATTAAGTTGCGTTCTCAGAGGTCCAGTACTTACACTCATTTCTGCCTTTGAAGTAGGCAAACTTCAAAAATAAGTCTCTGTAGTGCAGAAGACACTTTTTTCTGCCCTGGCCCCACACACACTCCAAGGGGTTGGAGAGTGATGTGTAAGGGAAGGCATGGCCCTATTCAAGGTGCAAGTGTCAACTCCTCCCATCACTCCAGCACAGGATATGCAGGGCACACCTCAGCTCCCTTTGTGTGACTACCTAGAGTAAATTCACAAACAGCCCAACTGCTATCCTGGCCGGCAGAGGCACAAAGTGGTCAAGAAAGAAAAAAAACACTTTCTGAAAGTGGCATTTTCAAAATTACAATTTGAAAACCAATTTCACCAAAAGATGTATTTTTTAATTGTGAGTTCAGAGGCCCCAAACTCCACATCTCCATCTGCTCCCAATGGGAAATTACACTTGAGATATTTCAAGTCAATCCCTATGTTACCCTATGGGAGAGAAAGGCCTTGCAATTGTGAAAAACATACATGTCCTACCTTTTAAATACACTGCACCCGGACCATGAGGCTGCTTTGGGCCTACATTAGGAGTAGATCTGGTCTACCAAACATAAATAACTGAATTGTTTCCCTAGTTAAACAATCGACATGGTGGATGCAAGCTGATAAAGTTAACCTACCACCTGGGAGATAGGAAAGGATTTTGAAAACTCTCTCCTCATTACCATTTTAATAATGAGGGATCTAAAGAATTCTCATTCATATAATATAAAACAATACTCCATCTGTGCCTTGAAATTTATAGACCAAAACAAATTCACAAAAAAAAAAAAAGTTCCAACTTGCATCATTCTGGTGTAACCCTTATGTCAAAATAGACTGGAAAAAGATCTTCGGAAGAAGCTGGGTAGAGAAAGGAATGCTACAAATGAAAGGTCTAAGTCCACCCCACAGTTCTCTCTCTTTTCCAATGCTACACCTAAGACTTAAAATTACAGAACCATGTTTAATGTCCTAAAGCTCAAAGCCACTTTGAACAAATTAAAGCAACTAGCACACCAGGTATTAACTCTGTACAGAAGATATCTTCACTAGTAGATATAGCGGCAAGTGTCTTCAAACTTCTAGACAAAAATAATGAAAAAGCAATACATTCATTTAAAATAAATGGTAAAATGTGTCGCAAGTTGAACATACAATCCCTCTCGCCCATCATGTGTACAAATGTGTCCTAATATTATGACATTCTCTATCAAATCTAAAATATCTCCTTTATTGTTTAATGCAAATTCTGGACCATATTCCGACCATTCTGTACTCCAAAAAGGCAATGCAGGGGAGGCCTTCTATTTTATTGCAAAAGCAGACCTTTTTTGGAGGAAATTGAGTGAACTACTGTAGGAAAAGACCACCTTTTGCGTTATGCAACCCCAGTGGTTTCCCTGAACTGTTTTGATAGCTGTAGAACACTGCATTTTACCCCTGCTAAGCAGTGATAAAGTGCCTGTACTCACCTTTGAACATGTTGAAACTGGTATACACTTAATTGGCATACTAATTTGCCTGAACATCCCTCATACATGGTACAGTGTGGCCAAGGGCCTGTAAGTTAAATGTCACTAGTATATGTGCCATCGAAGCAAGCACAGACAGAAACCCAGCCAATTTATATAAAGCGCTTCCAGATTTTTGGGGACCATTGCTTACTAATGCCTTGAGATCTGTTATGACAGGCCCTCTAGTAGACACTTGGAGAGGGGCAATTATTGTCCCAATTTTTAAGAAGGGGGATAGGGCAGACCCATTATGCTATCGCCCAATCTCCCTGTTGGATAGCTCAGTCAAGATATTAGGCTGAGTGATTTTAAATAAGCTGGAAAACTGGGCAATGGAGATAAACTGTCTGTCAAAGGTGCAGTATGGGTCTCGTCTAGGGCTAGGTACAGTCGAACAAACACTTAACCTGACATTGATAGTCCAAAAATATACAAAAACAAAAAAGGGCTGTGTACATCTAGCGTTCATGGACCTGTCCTGTGCATTTGACACAGTTGACAGAGTGAAATTATGGATGGTCATGTTAAATATGGGGGTGGACAAAGATAAAATTGTTTTACTTAGCACACTTCATGCCTGTATTTCAGCACGAATCCGCTACTCCCAGGAGGGTGATTTAACTGATAAATTCTCCTCTTTAAAAGGGGTTAGACAGGTTGTGTGCTGGCCCCCTTTCTCTTTGTTCTCTATATAAATGGGTTGGAAAAGTTCCTTTGCGAAATGGGGAAGGAGTTTTGCCACTCATCAATAACTCTCCAATTCCAGTACGCCTGTACGAAGATGACGCCATACTCATTTCAAGGACAGCAAATGGTCCCCAAATTTTATTAAACACTTTTAATACATTCAAAATTAACAGATCAAAGTCATTTAGCAAAAACTAAAAATATTTCTTGGAAAGGGAAGAAATACTTAAGGTCCCATATTTTATGTATTTGGGGGTCCCCATTGATGTAGATTTTAATTGGAAAGTTTTAGTAAATGTACATTTAACAATTTCAAAGAGCCATAGATGCTCTTTTTAGATAAAAAAAAAAAAAAAAAACTGGGGCACAAACCCGTTAGAGATGTTGATTGTTTTTATTACTAAACGTCGTTCTATTGTGACATTTGGAGCAGGGGTCTGGGGCCGTGCTGAATGCTCGACTCTTCAGGTCGCTGGAAACAAGTTTTTAAGGAGGCTATTAGCAGTCCCGCAATCAACCTCAAAAATGTTTTGTCACGAAGAAGTGGGCCTGAGAGGTATATCTGATTACATAAAGCTTCAACCTGTATTGTTAGGGTTAAAAATTTGGTTAAATCCTGAAGCCCACTTGTGTACAACGGTGATCCAGGACTGTCTTTCATTATCACTGTCAATGGACATACCCTGGCTCAGATACGTTCACTCTTTCTCTCTCTTGGGGTAGGGGAGTTTTTCCTCACGCCAGACCTCCTGGCAAGACAGGACATTAAAAGGGTAAATGAGATATACAGGGAGTGCAGAATTATTAGGCAAGTTGTATTTTTGAGGATTAATTTTATTATTGAACAACAACCATGTTCTCAATGAACCCAAAAAACTCATTAATATCAAAGCTGAATATTTTTGGAAGTAGTTTTTAGTTTGTTTTTAGTTTTAGCTATGTTAGGGGGATATCTGTGTGTGCAGGTGACTATTACTGTGCATAATTATTAGGCAACTTAACAAAAAAAAATATATACCCATTTCAATTATTTATTATTACCAGTGAAACCAATATAACATCTCAACATTCACAAATATACATTTCTGACATTCAAAAACAAAACAAAAACAAATCAGTGACCAATATAGCCACCTTTCTTTGCAAGGACACACAAAAGCCTGCCATCCATGGATTCTGTCAGTGTTTTGATCTGTTCACCATCAACATTGCGTGCAGCAGCAACCACAGCCTCCCAGACACTGTTCAGAGAGGTGTACTGTTTTCCCTCCTTGTAAATCTCACATTTGATGATGGACCACAGGTTCTCAATGGGGTTCAGATCAGGTGAACAAGGAGGCCATGTCATTAGATTTCCTTCTTTTATACCCTTTCTTGCCAGCCACGCTGTGGAGTACTTGGACGCGTGTGATGGAGCATTGTCCTGCATGAAAATCATGTTTTTCTTGAAGGATGCAGACTTCTTCCTGTACCACTGCTTGAAGGTGTCTTTCAGGAACTGGCAGTAGGACTGGGAGTTGAGCTTGACTCCATCCTCAACCCGAAAAGGCCCAACAAGCTCATCTTTGATGATACCAGCCCAAACCAGTACTCCACCTCCACCTTGCTGGCGTCTGAGTCGGACTGGAGCTCTCTGCCCTTTACCAATCCAGCCACGGGCCCATCCATCTGGCCCATCAAGACTCACTCTCATTTCATCAGTCCATAAAACCTTAGAAAAATCAGTCTTGAGATATTTCTTGGCCCAGTCTTGACGTTTCAGCTTGTGTGTCTTGTTCAGTGGTGGTCGTCTTTCAGCCTTTCTTACCTTGGCCATGTCTCCGAGTATTGCACACCTTGTGCTTTTGGGTACTCCAGTGATGTTGCAGCTCTGAAATATGGCCAAACCGGTGGCAAGTGGCATCGTGGCAGCTGCACGCTTGACTTCTCAGTTCATGGGCAGTTATTTTGCGCCTTGGTTTTTCCACACGCTTCTTGCGACCCTGTTGACTATTTTGAATGAAACGCTTGATTGTTCGATGATCACGCTTCAGAAGCTTTGCAATTTTAAGAGTGCTGCTTCCCTCTGCAAGATATCTCACTATTTTTGACTTTTCTGAGCCTGTCAAGTCCTTCTTTTGACCCATTTTGCCAAAGGAAAGGAAGTTGCCTAATAATTAGGCACACCTGATATAGGGTGTTGATGTCATTAGACCACACCCCTTCTCATTACAGAGATGCACATCACCTAATATGCTTAATTGGTAGTAGGCTTTCGAGCCTATACAGCTTGGAGTCAGACAACATGCATAAAGAGGATGATGTGGTCAAAATACTCATTTGCCTAATAATTCTGCACTCCCTGTACTGGCACAAAATTTAGGACTCAAAATCAAATACAGCTACAGATAGAAATCAGGAGAGGAAGCAGTTACAGCAACCATATCCAATGTTATATTTGGTCACTATTAGTTCTGAGCGGCAAAGGTTATTACTCACCAGGCTACATCTGAATATACTACATTATTTAGTAGCATTTCCTACCTGCGGGACTTGGTTTAAGAATCTCCCGCCATGCTGTTGTGATGGAAAAACATCCCAAAGCACTTTGCACTTTGTTCTTTTTTGCACTCTTTATGATACTCCAAGAAAAAGGTTTTTACGTCCTGTCTTTTTAGCCAAAGGCACTAGAACTAGCCATCTTGCCTTCTCTTATTTATATAATTTGGGAGACGTAGAGACATTAGCATTTAAATAGGTGTGAAATGCCTCCCAACAGCAAACAATAGGGACCTAAAAGGGCATAAATGACCCCTCTGAACCTACCAGACTGTGGAACGTGGGTATATGAGCATCCTTTTAACATTACACTGCCAAATCCTGTTTGACAGGTCTGCTGGGGTTTTACATACCACCCTTGGGATTCACTTCAAAGAGGCGTCCCCGGTCACAGTAAGATGTTCGATGACACCTGGGCAGGGACGTTCTTTTGTCCCCCTCAGCTAGGCAGGCTCTTATCACAGTGGGGCACATGTTGACATTACAGTGTTAAGTTCAAATCATATTCTTTATTCATCTTTAGCAAATCAAAACCATAAATTGCATCATCAATACATACAATGTGCAGCAGATAATTTTCAGTGTGTGTGTGTGTGTGTATATATATATATATATATATATATATATATATATATATACATACATACATACATACACACACACACATATACACACATACATATACACACACATATACATATACACACACCCATACACACACACACACATACATACACACACACAGCCTCCAGGATCCATACGCCTCTAAGAGCCTACTCAGACTATAAAAACACTGAACACATACAGTGACCCTACATAGATATATCTACATTATCATAGTTCCTGCCAGGCTCCTCCACGACCCCCCCTCCAACTTTCCCTAGGTCTCCCTTCTTTTCCAGTGTCCTTATTTTGTTTCTTTCGTGTAGTATTAGGTTCTCCATCTACTCCCATCGCTCATTTTCAATCTGTCCTCTTCCTTTAGCTTTATTTCCCTTTACAACCTTTTTCTCACCTGCTGCGTCGGCTCACAAGTAAAACTTAAGAATTGCTGACAAAGAAAATATCTGGCATGACATAAATTTGTCACATCTTAAAAAGAAGCACTTGGCCCTACCCTAGCTTAAATGTACGCATCATTGTGATTGGGAGTGTGTAGGAAGGTAGCCTCTTTCTAGCCTTGTTACCTCCACTTTTGGCCTGTTTGTGAGTATATGTCGGGGTGTTTTCACTGTCTCACTGGGATCCTGCTAGCCAGGGCCCGGTGCCCATAGTGAAAACCCTATGTTGTCAGTGTGTTTGTTGTGTGTCACTGGGATCCTGCTAGCCAGGACCCCAGTGCTCATAAGTTTGTGGCCTATATGTATGTGTTCCCTGTGTGGTGCCTAACTGTATCACTGAGGCTCTGCTAACCCGAACCTCAGTGGTTATGCTCTCTCTGCTTTCCAGATTTGTCACTAACAGGCTAGTAACTAAATCTACCAATTCACATTGGCATACTGGTACAACCATATAATTCCCCTGTATATGGTACTGAGGTACCCAGGGTATTGGGGTTCCAGGAGATCCCTATGGGCTGCAGCATTTCTTTTGCCACCCATAGGGAGCTCTGACAATTCTTGCACAGGCCTGCCACTGCAGCCTGAGTGAAATAACATCCATGTTATTTCACAGCCATTTACCACTGCACTTAAGTAACTTATAAGTCACCTATATGTCTAACCCTCACGTGGTGAAGGTTGGGTGCAAAGTTACTTAGTGTGTGGGCACCCTGGCACTAGCCAAGGTGCCCCCACATCGTTCAGGGCAAATTCCCCGGACTTTGTGAGTGCGGGGACACCATTACACGCGTGCACTATACATAAGTCACTACCTATGTATAGCGTCACAATGGTAACTCCGAAAACGGCCATGTAACATGCCTAAGATCATGGAATTGCCACCCCAATACCATTCTAGTATTGAGGGACAATTCCACAATCCCCCGGGTCTCTAGCACAGAACCCGGGTACTGCCAAACTGCCTTTCTGGGGTTTCCACTGCAGCTGCTGCCAACCCCTTAGACAGGATTCTGCCCTCCTGGGGTCCAGGCAGCCCCGGCCCAGGAAGGCAGAACAAAGGATTTCCTCTGAAAGAGGGTGTTACACCCTCTCCCTTTGGAAATACAGTAGGTGTGAAGGGCTGAGGAGGCGTAGCCTCCCCCAGCCTCTGGAAATGCTTTGATGTGCACAGACGGTTCAGTGATCCCCCAGCCCTGCTCTGGCGTGAAATTGGACAAAGGAAAGGGGAGTGACCACTCCCCTGACCTGCACCTCCCAGGGGAGGTGCCCAGAGCTCCTCCAGTGTGCTCCAGACCTCTGCCATCTTGGAAACAGAGGTGCTGCTGGCACACTGGACTGCTCTGAGTGGCCAGTGCCAGCAGATGACGTCAGAGACTCCTTCTGATAGGCTCTTACCTGTGTTGCTAGCCTATCCTCCTTCCTAAGTAGCCAAACCTCCTTTTCTGGCTATTTAGGGTCTCTGCTTTTGGGAATTCTTTAGATAACGAATGCAAGAGCTCAGAGTTCCTCTGCATCTCTCTTCACCTTCTGCCACGGAATCGACCGCTGACTGCTCAGGAAGCCTGCAAAACCACAACAAAGTAGCAAAGACGACTACTGCAACCTTGTATCGCTGATCCTGCCGCCTTCTCGACTGTTTTCCTGGTGGTGCCTGCTGTGGGGGTAGTCTGCCTCCTCTCTGCACTAGAAGCTCCGAAGAAATCTCCCGTGGGACGGAATCCTCCCCCTGCAACCGCAGGCACCAAAAGAACTGCATCACCGGTCCTCTGGGTCCCCTCTCAGCACGACGAGCGTGGTCCCTGGAACTCAGCAACTCTGTCCAAGTGACTCCCACAGTCCAGTGACTCTTCATTCCAAGTTTGGTGGAGGTAACTCCTTGCCTCCCCACGCTAGACTGCATTGCTGGGTACCGCATGATTTGCAGCTGCTCTGGCTCCTGTGCACTCTTCCAGGATTTCCTTTGTGCACAGCCAAGCCTGGGTCCCTGACACTCTAACTTGCAGTGCACAACCTCTTGAGTTGTCCTCCGGCGTAGGATCTCCTTTTGTGACTTCGGGTGAGCTCTGGTTCACTCTTCTTCGTAGTGCCTGTTCCAGCACTTCTGCAGGTGCTGCCTGCTTCTGTGAGGGCTCCCTATCTTGCTGGGCACCCCACTGTCTCCTCACGCAATTGGCGACATCCTGGTCCCTCCTGGGCCACAGCAGCATCCAAAAACCCTAACCGCGACCCTTGCAGCTAGCAAGGCTTGTTTGCGGTCTTTCTGCGTGGGAACACCTCTGCAAGCTTCTTCACGACGTGGGACATCCATCCTCCAAAGGGGAAGTTCCTAGTCCTCTTCGTTCTTGCAGAATCCACAGCTTCTACCATCCGGTGGCAGCTTCTTTGCATCCTCAGCTGGCATTTCCTGGGCATCTGCCCAATCTCGACTTTGTCGCGACTCTTGGACTTGGTCCCCTTGTTCCACAGGTACTCTCATCCGGAAATCCACCTTTGTTGCACTGCTGGTGTTGGTCTTCCTTGCAGAATTCCCCTATCACGACTTCTGTGCTCTCTGGGGAATATAGGTGCACTTTACACCTACTTTTCAGGGTCTTGAGGTGGGCTATTTTTCTAACTCTCACTATTTTCGTACAGTCCCAGCGACCCTCTACAAGCTCACATAGGTTTGGGGTCCATTCGTGGGTCGCATGCTGCTCTCCATAGCTACATTCTATCAGCCTAAGCTGCTAGAAACACCTCTTCTCCACTAATAAGGGATACCTGGTCCTGGTACAGAGTGTAAGTACCCCTTGGTACCCACTACAAGCCAGGCCAGCCTCCTACAAGAACCTCCCAGGGGAGGTGCCCAGAGCTCCTCCAGTGTGCTCCAGACCTCTGCAATCTTGGAAACAGAGATGTTGGGGGCACACTGGACTACTCTGAGTGGCCAGTGCCAGCAGGTGACGTGAGGGCTCTCCGAGTTGCTGAGCGCCCCCTCTGTCTCTTCCTCCAAAAGGAGACATCCTGGTCCTTCCTGGTCCTCAGCAGCACCCAAAAACCTCTACCGCGACCCTTGCAGATAGCAAGGCTTGTTTGTGGTATTTCTGCGTGGGAACACTTCTGCAAGCCTCATCGCGACGTTGGACATCGGTCTTCCAAAGGAGAAGTTCCAAATCCTCTTCTTTCTTGCAGAACTCAAAGCTTCTTCCATCCGGAGGCAGCTTCCTTACACCTTCATCCAGCCCCCTCCATCACCACCCTCCCCCCCCGCCCCATCACCCCCTCCTCACCCCCCCCCAACCCCCCCCCCAACCCCCTGGAAACAGTTGAGAAAGCCAGCAGGATGAAGCGATACAAGGTTGCTATTAGTCATCTTGCTACTTTGTTGCGGTTTTGCAGGCGTCCTGAGCAGTCAGCTGTCAATCCTTTGGCAGAAGGTGAAGAGGGAGATGCAGAGGAACTCTTGTGAGCTCTTGCATTCGTTATCTGGTGAGATCCCCAAAGCAAAGACCCTAAATAGCCAGAAAAGGAGGTTTGGCTACCTAGGAAGGAGGATTGGCTACCAAGAGAGGTAAGAGCCTATCAGAAGGAGCCTCTGACGTCACCTGCTGGCACTGGCCACTCAGAGAAGTCCAGTGTGCCACAAACACACCTGTTTCCAAGATGGCAGAGATCTGGGACACACTGGAGGAGCTCTGGGCACCTCCCCTGGAAGGTGCAGGTCAGGGGAGTGGTCACTCCCCTTTCGTTTGTCCAGTTTCGCCCCAGAGCAGGGCTGGGGGATCCCTGAACCGGTTTAGACTGGCTTATGTAGAGATGGGCACCATCTGTGCCCATCAAAGCACTTCCAGAGGCTGGGGAAGGCTACTCCTCCCCAGCCCTCACACCTATTTCAAAAGGGAGAGGGTGTTACACCCTCTCTCAGAGGAAGTCCTTTGTTCTGCCTTCCTGGGCCAGGGCCAGGGCTGCCTGGACCCCAGGGGGGCAGAAACCTGTCTGAGGGGTTGGCAGCAGCTGCAGTGCAGACCCTGAAAAGGCAGTTTGGCAGTACCCGGGTTCTGTGCTAGAGACCTGGGGGATCATGGAATTGTCCCCCCCAATGCCAGAATGGCACTGGGGTGACAATTCCATGATCTTAGACATGTTACACGGCCATGTTCGGAGTTACCATTGTGACGCTGTACATAGGTAGTGACCTATGTACAGTGCACACATGTAATGGTGTCCCCGCACTCACACAGTCAGAGGAATTTGCTCTGAATGATGTGGGGGCACCTTGGCTAGTGCCAGGGTGCCCACACACTAAGTAACTTTGCACCCAACCTTCACCAGGTAAAGGTTAGCCATATAGGTGACTTATAAGTTACTTAAGTGCAGTGGTAATTGGCTGTGAAATAACGTGAATGTTATTTCACTCAGGATGCACTGGCAGGCCTGTGTAAGAATTGTCAGAGTTCCCTATGGGTGGCAAAAGAAATGCTGCATCCTATAGGGATTTCCTGGAACCCAAATACCCTGGGTACCTCGGTACCATTTAATAGGGAATTATATGGGTGTACCAGTATGCCAATGTGAATTGGTAAATTTAGTCATTAGTCTGTTAGTGACAAATTTGGAAAGCAGAGAGAGCATAACCACTGAGGTTCTGGTTAGCAGAGCCTCAGTGAGACAGATAGGCATAACACAAGGAACACATACATATAGGCCACAAACTTATGAGCACTGAGCTCCTGGCTAGTAGGGTCCCAGGGACACAAACATACTGACAACATAGGGTTTTCACTATGAGCACTGGCCCCTGGCTAGCAGGATCCCAGTGAGACAGTGAAATCACCCTGACATACTCACAAACAGGCCAAAAGTGGGGGTAACAAGGCTAGAAAGAGGCTACTTTCTCACACTGGAACAAAGCAGATCCACTCACCACACTGCTCTCCACCGATTACCTACTGATTTTCCTTGAGAACTCTACATCAGCGCTAGCGGGCACCCAGGCCCTACTGGAAAGATTCAATACCTATTCTGGCATGAGAGTGAACTGGCGCAAGTCCCAAATAATCCCCACTCTCCAGGGCCATCAAGGCTCACTTAACCTACAGGTGTTATTATGGGAACACAACTGTTCACAATATCTTTGGGTTAAAACATATCAAAACACTACTGACTTATCAGAAGGAAAATAGGGAGAGCAACTAGGGAACTAAACAGTTGCGCAGAATTTTGAAGCATGTTACTATTCCATGTGGCAAGCAGAGTTGCATTACTAAGATGTTGGTGCTCTTGCCGTTGTTATACTATTTTAGGGTGCTCCCAATGTGGATCCCCAGAACTGTATTCATAGAGCTGGACTCCACTGTGATACTTCTCTAGGGGACAGGGCGCAGCCAAGTGGCTTTAGCAACCCTGAAGCGACCAACAGCGACGAAGGGCTGGCAGTTCCAGACTTCGAGAATTACTACTTGGCAGCGTAGTTGTAGTGAATGACAGTTGGTGGCAAGTAGACTGTCCGCTGAACGCGAGGCAAGTATGGAGGTCACGAGTACCACTGAGCTAAAAAAAACATTTTATTGTGAATAGTACGCCTGAGTGGTCGGGACTAAACGGAGTTCAGGATACTACACTGCTGCTGGGCATGCTGCCTACAGAAAACACACACAGTTACTCTATATTCCCCAGATATCCAAAATGCGAGCCCTATTGAAGCTACCACACGGGAGAGACTGGAGGGTGTTAGCAGCATGGACGAAAGCAGGAGCACTGAAATTGGGTGACATATAGGGACAAAACCCTACTCCCATTTGAAGACTTTCGATATGACTAGGACCTTTTGGACGGGCGCCTTCTGCTTCATAGAGTTTTGATGACTGCAATGAAAAAACACTGGAAGACCGGGCTCGCTAAGCTGCGGTTGCATAAAGTTTGTGAGTATGTTGTCACTCCTGTAAGGCGGTTTAAAGAAGTCACATCTTTGCAGGTCGCTTGGGGAAGACTCAATACAGGATAAGGATTGGGAGGCTATTTTAGAGAGGCCACCTAAGGCTTCAAGGAACACCCACTTCTGACTGATACACGTCTATGTGCTCCACAGGGCATACCTCACGTACGGTTAGCTCAACCGTCAATTCCACATAACCAATGCACATTGTCCTAGATCTGGGAAAGTGGGGGCGGACATTGTTCTGGGAGCAGGTCACAAATATCCTGACTGATATTATTGACTGATATTACTGAACAGGAGGTTTCTTGCACTCCACAATACTGTCTGCTTCACTGTCTAGCCACCACTTTTTGCCTGATGTTGGTGTGTCCTAGAAGTTGGTAGTGCCCAGGGCCCCTGTTGACCAGGTTCCCTGGGCCAGAGCTCTTTCCCTAAAACTGTTGTGATGCTTGGCTCAATTGGATACACTCTTACATATCACTGTAAAACCCTAGTAAATGGGTACCCCAGTACCCAGGGCATGGGAAAGTATGAGTAGGCCCCTGAGGGCAACAGCACTGATTGTGCCACGCTCTAGGCCCCTGCATCCAGATGCACCCAGCACTGCCAGTGCAGGCTGAGTGTACTGGGGCAAACCTAAAAAGGCAAACTCAACATGGCACACTCCGTGTGCCCTGTCCACCCTACACTGCATATGATAAGTCATCCCTCATGTAGGCCTTAAAGCCCTAAGGCAGGGTGCACCATATCATATGTGAGGGCATAGCTGCATTAGCAATATGCCCCAACTGTGTCCTTGCCGAACCTGGGACATAGTGAGTGAACAGAGCAGCCATTTAAGTACATGTACTGGACACTGGTCAAACAAGAGTTCCCCAGCTACATGATGGCCACTCTGCACCCTGGGTTGTTTGGTAGCAAACAACTAAGAATGATACATCTAAACTGGTACAAGTCATGGATTTAACCCTAAATGTACCCAGGGGTCACCTTAGAGGTGCCCCCTGCAAATGTTGCTGACTGGTTCCATCCAGCGTGCCACTTCTAAACAGCCACTATACAAACCTGGGGGGAGAGCCATAGCTCTTTGATTTGTAAAACAATGCCCTTCCTGGGTGGAGGCGCCAACACTCCCTCCCTCAGAAATGTGCAACACCCTGGCGGTGAGCTTCAATGGGTTACTGCCTCTGAAACTCAAGCCCCCAGGCCTGCTGCTAGCAGCCAATGGATTCCCTGTACGCATATCCCGACTTTTGACAGGAGCAAAGGCGGGAAACCGGGTAGGAGGAGCAGCCTCACTGAGCATGCAAGACCCCTATGGGCTTGCAGGCAAACTAACCCCTCCATTTCATTTGCTTTCATGTTGGATGGCAGGAAAATAGCCAATGAGGTTTAGGGAAGTGACCCTTCCCATAGGAAGTGGTCACTGTAGTGGGTGTAGCCACCCAAGGGTAAGTGTCCCATTGGTCATTACCAGATTCCCCTAAAACTCTCACTAAATTCAGTATTTAGTGGCCTCCTCTAGACCAAGAACTTAGATTTATCTGGAAGAAGAGAAGACCACACCAAACAACCTGCCAGGACAAGAACAAAGGACCTGCTGCACCAGAAGAGGCTCCAAGACCCCCTGCTTGCTGCACCAGAGTCCTGACAATTGCCGTTGCAGAGCAGCTGACCACTCAAACACCCCGAGGCCCTTCAGGCTTCACAAATAGCCCGAGATCTCCCCCCTGAGTGGAGGCACCACAAAAGAAACCACAAAGAACCAACAAACCAGTGAGGGTCACTTCACCGACCGGAGGATATCTCCTCAACCAAAGTCACAGCCGGACCAGACGACACAGCAACGACAGCCCGGATGAGACCTGCAAGTGTGCCAACTTTGGTGGCACAGCGCCCTCTTGTGGCCGAGTTGTGAGAAGACGACAAGTACTGGTCAGTGCACGTTGGACAACCCCAAAAACAGCTCAACCAGAGCTGCAACTGGACCAGGAGGAAGCCCCAGTCGAGGGACTTCAGTGACACCCCAGACCTCCCACCACAGCACCCATGATGTCCTGAAAGACCCCAAGAAGAAGCCTTACCTCCAGCTCCAAAGGGACCCTTTGCCCACAGCATCCAAGACCTCCAAAACGCCCTGCACCTGGCCCCCCCGAGCCTTGCATCGCAGGTCTGCTGCGTGCCCCGGGTCCCTAATCCCTTGCAACCTCAACAGCCCAAGGGGACCCTCTGGCACCATCTTTAAATCTGCAAACCAACTCCTTTTCCAAGAGGCCCTGTGCCAAGAGAACTTCCAAAACTGCTCCCACTGGAACCGGGAGCCCCCTGAGGCTCACCAACTAGCACAAGGTGCCCACCAACTGCTGCGACCATCCTGCAAAAGAATAAACTGGTAACTCAAATGTACAATTTTTATATGCATTTTTAAAGATGGCTGTGCATGGATTCCAACGGTGCGTAGTTACGCACAGAAAGGCTATCAAAACTTTGAAAAGTCATAACTCAAAAAGTACTTAACGTATCTTAAAGATCTTGGTCTTAAAATGTATATAAAAGCCTGAAACATTTTTATAAAACCTAGCCTTGAGTTATTCATTGAGTGTGTGTGGTGCATGATTGGATTTGTGAGTACAGCAAATACTTAGTGCATCTCATTGATTAGCCTAACTGCTCGACCAGCTACCTTACAAATTGGAGCATTAGGTGGTCTAATTTTTACCTCTGGAAACCAACGTGTGGTTGCCTGGACCCCCTGCATAGTGAGCCTAGTTTTTGCACACTAGATAGAGGGCCAGCCTCCTACACATGGCCAGAGCATGAGACACATTATTAGGTTGCTTAACACAGCTGGAACCCTCGCCGCAGGGCACTCTGGAACAAACCCTTCTTCCCCTACACTAGTACCCTCTATGAGAGTGATTACATCCCCTTGTCCTAAAGCACCTATCCACTTCAGGCTTAAAGTCTCAAGATATTATGCTGCTGGAATGCGCAGAAGGGGTGAAGTGGAGGTTAATATAGTGGTTGGATGGCTGTGACTCGCTTGCGATGACTAATGTAATTACAGCGCTTGGTTTAGCTGCGGAAAACTACTGCATATGTTCTGTTTGCGAAATGCAAATAAAATCTGCTTACAAAAAGAAAATCATTGAGAGTTCTATATGGATAGAGTACTGCTCTTTCTGCTATATGCTTACTCTTATAAAACAAACTAAAAAAAGAGCATCAGAAAATGTAAAAATCTTTAATTATAAACAGTGTAATGAGCCTGACCCAAATAACTTGGATTAGATATTAAGTTGAGGGCCACAGAAGAGTTTGACCTGTCCTATCAAGATGTACGATGTGTGGCCCAAACTATGCAACTACTTCTCCTTTTTGGTGGGATGAGGAGGGAAAAAAAACTAAGGGGATGATTGGGGGGGGGGGGGGGGGGGGGGTAGTTGGGTGGCCAACTGGTATGGCCGTGATCAACAGAGGCTCTGCCTCTTACTCTGCAGGCCCATCAATTAGACCGCTGCCTGACTTCAACATGGTGACTGATGGCTCCCGTACACACCGGCAGCCTACATGTGCAGACGTCTCCCCCAGAGCACAGCGAAGTGAGCTACTGTTTTCAAGCACATTGACTCAGGCGCCCTACCTGCAAGGATGCTAAGCTCCTCTAGCACTCGGAGGCCCATCACATCAGAGGACTCAACATTCCTTGATCTTGGCCTAAAAGACTGAACCTGGAATATGTTACCTAACCCCAGCTGCTCTCCTAATAAGGCCAGATCAAAGTATACCCCACCCCGCTGATGCCTGCAGGTGCAGCCACTGCAAGCTTTTGCCCTCAACCAGCGCGATCTCAGCACAAACTGGATGTGGAGGATCCTGTATTCTACAGGATTGTCAGTATATGCTAAACTCCTCCTTGAGAGTGATCCTAGTAACGGGATTGCCATGCCACATGGTCACTAATGCTGGACTGAAACCACCCCCCCCACACTTTCTGATAGCCAAAGTTCTGTCCCCTCTTAAGGATTACAGAATCTGGGAATGAGAAAAGATTGTAACAGACTATCACCCACACCAATAGACTGGACCCCAATGCCCGTGGCCATTTGCTTTGAGCTGCACCCATTCTCCACCTTAAAGGCCCCTCGGCCAGACTGCTTCCTAAATCCCTGGTGGTGAACCCTGCTCAGTGCTCTGGGCCATGCACTATACAGTTTATATGCCACCTAAGATGACGCAGTCCAACAGGGTGTCAAATCATTTCTCCCAGGCGGCAGCAAAAGACATAGCTCTAAACTATGGCATGAACATGGATTTCATAAGAGAAGATCTTTTGTCCTCTCTCCATGACTTTAAGAAGTAACTTTGGGACGAATGAGACCAGATTTAACCTCCTCCCAGGAAACCCTTAGAGCAGACATCAATTCCAGGCTTTCCTCGCTAAAGGCTGAGGTGGACTTAGTGGGGGCCCAACACTGATCTTGAAACAAAATGTTGCGACTTCGATCAGTAATCGGCCCCCCTAAAGACTGAGACGGAACATATATGAACACAACTGCGGATAGACCCCCTAAAATGCGAAGACCTGGAAGAGCGCTCTGTATGAGACAACATCCGAATTAAAGGTCTGTTAAAGGGCACAGCAGGACCGTATCTGGAAGCCTTTGTAGTGGGTATGCTCACAAAACTGCTGGGAGAAGACCAAGATGAAGCACGATTGGGAAAGAGCACACGGGTCAGTCCACAGACATATGCAGAAGGGAAAAATCCTAGAGACGTTCTTGCCAAGCTGCACTCCTTCAAGACTTGAGAATATTCTTCAGGCAGCCTGAAAAAAATATCTGGTGGCATTACAAAGAGCTACATGCTCCCTTTTCCCAAGATATCACCCCGGCCACCCTAGCAAGACATCTGAAACTCAAACTGGTCACCAATCAGCAGCGCACGGAGCATGTTAAATTCCGCTGGACTTACCCTTTTGACATAGTCTTTAAACATAAGAATAAACTGCACCACTTCACGGACTTAGAGGGCACTGCAGACCTGCTGGGCCTACATGTGGCGGCACCCCAGGCAGCTAAGGGTGAGATGGGAGACAACTCTGGATTCTGCACAAAAACCAAAACTGGAAGACAATGGCAGACACAACGTAAAGGGAGACATACTTCAAAATGAAACACTTTTGACCATGTCCTACTGGGTCCTACGAAGGAAGGGAGGGGGGTGGAAGAGATATTACGGGACTCTGCTCCAGACACGCCGCCCTGAGCTTTCCTGTTAAATAGGCCTGAAATCCACTACAACAGCCAACCGAGGAACTGACCGACCCAGACATGTTTGGGGGAATACTCCTTTGGACACATTTATAAAAGACTGATCTACGGCAAGGCATCAACACCTTAGGCCGCTCAAAGTATCCTGCAGAGTATACTAGCGGACACGGACCAAAGATCCAATATCTTATGTGGTCTAAGATAAGCTTGGTTTACCTTTGGGAACCTGGGCTCCCATGTTTTATAGTTTAACGTTATTTTTATTGCATGTCCAGAGACACACGAAAGTGAGGTTGATGACATCAGGGTGGCCGAAATGCAATCACAATCGAAGCTTCGGTAACCCCGGGCCTCAGGCAAGGTAGCCATACATCTAGTCCCCACGGTTTTGAACACTTTCTCCTTGAATATTGAGGGCCTTAAATTCCCTGCTAAATGCTACAAATTCTAGAAATGTGTACTAGACCAAAGCTTTGACTTAATATCGCTGCGGAAAACTCACCTTAAACGTACTGAAGACCACAGGTTGAAACAAGTCGTACCCACTGAGCTACAAATCATCAGCAAGAACTAAACACAATAGGGTGACCTTGCATTTCCACTCATCCATGATATTTTAAATTATGGACTTTATGTCTCATAAGGAAGGGCTCCCTCAAAGGACGTGAAAGTACAATGGCCACAATTTATGCCCCAGACTGGGGCCAAGCAGATTTCCTCCTTTCTTTCCTCTCCCAACTTGGGGGTTTGTGGAGGGAGAGGGGGGGGGGGGGAGGGGGGGCGGTGTTATAGTGCTGGGAGACTTTACTCTCATTTGGGACCCCGGACTAGACAGTACTCCCCCTCACAGAACACACACAGGCATTTTTACAAGGTCTACGAAACAAGCTTTACAACATGCCATCAAAGTGGCAAATTTCACCCCATCCCAATCTCAGACCATGTCCGGGTTGAGGTCACCCTAGACAGGCAAGCTCAGAAGCCATACTTCTGCAGATGGTTCTTTCCAACCCTTTTTACACACAACCATCTATTTGGTAACAAACTCTGTAAAAACATCAGGGACTACTGCCAGACAAATGACCCAAGAGACACTAACTACTCCATGACCTGGGAAACCTTTAAGGCAGTAATGAGAGAGAAGTGTATGTCGCTTATGACCACTCACACAAAAACAAAAAAAAAAAAAAGGAGCGATTGGAAATGGAGAAAAAGCTCCTTCAAGTTAGACAGACCCATAAAGACAACTCCACTGTAATCCTTCAGTGAAAAGTGATAACGCTCAGGGGGAAACAACACCATATACACTAACAGGGCAGGATTCACTTTACTGCGCCTCAAGCAAACCACATGTGAACGGGGTAACACGGTGGGGCACTCAGCTAGCCTGGCAGCTTCAGGCCATACAAGAAAAGGACTATATAGGTCCAATTCAACGGGCTGATGGGAAAATGGTCCAAACGGAAGATGGGAATGCTATAGTCTTCAAAACGTTTTACAAAACCCTCTAAACATCAGACATCGCAAACTACCCTAAACAACTAGCGTATCTGTTGGAAGGTGGAAGGAAATCTACCTAGAATCTCATCTACCCAACACAAACTTCTAGAGGAACACATTAGTGAGGAGGAGGTCCAAAGGGTGATAAGATTCCCTCAAGATACACAAATACCCTGGACCGGACAGGTTCACTGCTCAGTTCTACAAGACATTCAGGTCCGACCTCATGTCGCATCTGACTACCCTTATTAACTATATTGTTGAGACATGCTGTGACCTCATTCAATGGGATTGGGGGGGGGGGGGGGGGAGGAGTCCTAATATCGGTTGTTCAAAAACCTGGGAAAGACCCTACCAAATGTACGTCTTATCGACCGATTGCACTTTGAAACTGGACGCAACGCTGTACACCAAAATACTAGCTAATCCTTTGGAAGATGGCATGCCAGAACTGATCAATCCGGATCAATGTGGCTTCATTAAAGGACGACAGACCCCTGACAATCTAAGGAGGGTAATCCAGCTGGTACAGAAAGTAATAAAAAAAGATGCCGACTGTGCTATTGGCGCTTGACCCTGAGAAAGCTTTTGACTGAGTGGACTGGAACTTTCTCTTTCACACATTAACACTTTTGTTTCGGGGACAAATTAATAGCGATGATCTGGGCTGTTAGAAATGGGGTCTCTAGTTGGCAGAGGTATTAAGTCGCACACAATCCAAATTATCCTGTGCCCACACTCTGGTAACTTGTCACTGAGCAGTCAGGCTTAACTTAGAAGGCAAAGTGTAACTTATTTGTGCAATAAATCATACAGTAACAAAGTGAAAATACCACAAAAAAATACACCACACAGGTTTAGAAAAATAGATCATATTTATCTGAATAAAATAAATGTCAAAGTTGCATCAAATTTTCCAACGCGACAGACGATGCATGGTTTCTTTCCACGCTGCAAGGGGTTTGTGTTTTTCGGTGCGCAGTCTTGGTTACTCATTGCGGTGCGGGATATTTTGACGCCTAGGGATGAGGTGGGGAAAATCATTGAGGTGCTGGAAGAAGACATGGGCGCTGCATCAATCCAGTAGACGATGCATCTAATTTTCCGTTACAATACAGGCACTGCATCAAATTTCCAGCCAGGAAGCCGAGGCTGCGTCATTCCGGCCGGATGTGTGGTTATTTCACGCCCGCAATGCATGCTTGGCGTCAATTTCGCCAGTCAGTGCAACAATTTTTGACGCACAAGGGGTTTTCTGAAGAGATTAAGTCTTTTTGACCCCGAGACTTCAGAAAACAGTAGGCAAGCTTAATCCAAGCCCTTGGAGAGCACTTTTGGGGGCAGCAGAGTCCCTTTTTTTTTTTTTTTTTTAGCAATGTCAGAGGGCAGCAGGGCAGCAGTCCTTTCCAGCAAAGCAGTTCAGATAAGTCCTTTGGGCAGCCATGCAGCTCTTCTTACAGGGTGCAGGTGTAGGTTCAGAAGTGTCTGAGCTGGAGGGGTCAGAGATCCAGTTTATATACCCAAAAATGCCTTTGAAGTGGGGGAGACTTCAAAGAGTGTTTTTTAGGTGCACAAGTTCCCCTTTCAGTGTAGTCCTGTCTGTCAGGGTCCCAGTAGAGGGTTTAGCAGGGAACTGTGTGCGGGCCTGCCTTTGAAATGTAAGTGTCAGGCCCTCCACCCTTCCAGCCCATGAAGACCCATTCAATTTTCAGATGAATGCAGGTGTGACTGAGTGTCCTGTGTTTGTGGTTGTCTGGGTGAAATGCACAAGAGAGCAGTCAACCAGCACAGACGAGGCACTGATTTGAGACAGGCTGTAAGGCACAGATGGTTTTAAGTGCAGAGAAATGCTTACTTTCTAAAAGTGGCATTTCTAAAACAACAATATTAAATCCAACCTCACCAATAAGCAGGATTTTCTATTACTTCTCTGGCCACAATAAACATGACCTGGTTATGTCATCAGGATCTACCACTTTCAGATCAGGATCTACCACTCAAAAGGTATAGGAGGGTAGCCCCAATGCTAGTCTATGAAAGGAGCAGGCCTCACAGTAATGGAAAACTAATTTAGGAGTTTTCCAGGACATAAAACACATATGTACATGTCCCGCCTTTTACCCACACAGCACCCTGCCCTCTGGGTTACCTAAGGACCACCTTAGGTGTGACATATGTAGAAAAGGGGGAGTTTAAGGCTTGGGAAGAACTTTTAAATGCCAAGTTGAAGTGACCGTGAAACTGCACACACAGGCCTTGCAATGGCAGGCGTGAGACATGGTTAAGAGGCTACTTATGTGGGTGGCACAATCAGTGCTGCAGGCCCACTAGTAGCATTTAATTTACAGGCCCTGGGCACATGTAACGCACTTTACTAGGGACTTATAAGTAAATCAAATATGCCAATTGGGGATGAACCAATGTTGCATATTTAAGGGATGCAGCATGTGAACTTTAGCACTGGTTAGCAGTGGTAAAGTGTACAGAGTTCTAAAAACCAGCCAAAACTGT
Source organism: Pleurodeles waltl (assembly GCF_031143425.1). Lineage (NCBI taxonomy): Eukaryota > Metazoa > Chordata > Amphibia > Caudata > Salamandridae > Pleurodeles > Pleurodeles waltl. Next base: position 117,789,074 of record NC_090437.1, read on the forward strand.
GTCAGAAATGTGGAGGGAGGCTGGCAGAAAGTTGAGGGGTGACCATCCTAAGGCTGTCAGGTCCAACATGGGCACACTACACTCAGCCCCTCTCTAGAATTTTAGTAAATGGTACCGCTTCTGACTACTTCCCATTAAAAAAAAGGGTACACAACAGAGGTGTCCCCTTTCCCCTCTTTGATTTGGCGTAAGCATGGAGCCCCTACTGGCTACAATACGGGCATCCCCTCTCATCCAGGTTTGCCTTTCAGATCAGTAAACCATAAGATCTCCATGTTCGATGAAGTCCTTTTAACTCTTACTTCCCCCAAACGTAGTAGAACTCCTGGCATTTGAGCCCATTGCAGGCTTCAAGGTCAATATCCATAAATCCTTTTTACTTAACATTACTGCTGCGGCAAGGGAGATGGAGGTGATAGACTCCTCCATGCCCTTTCAATGGGTCAAAAAGGAAATCACTTAGCTAGGCATAAAGATGCCCCTCTCCCAAGGGTTGTTGACCTCTATAAAGCTAATTATCCTCCACTCTTAGGACAATTCAAGCAAGACCTTGAGAAATGGGCCTCGCTCGGCTATAAATATGACAGTATACCTGAAAAATGTATATGTCTTCCAAGGCCTCCCTATTGATGAGAACCAGGATTTTTTCTCTAATTTCTATGCTTATCACCTTTAACTACAAAATCGTACAGGCTGACTACTACATGAAGTATTGACCCTTTCTAAAGAGGCAGGGGAACGGTTATTCAGAATTTTCCCCTTCACTACAAGGCGGCACAACTATGAGTAATAACGTAATGGTCTCTGAAGGAATCCAACAAATACTGAATACATATAGACCGGGCAGTAACAGGAAGAACGATTTGGGATGTCCAATGGAAACTAAAGTCACATCACCTGCCCAATGTCTAAATAATCACTTCAACTAGAACCACTCTGAAACCCCGGATGGGGCAACTCGCTTACATGGCCTTTCCTTTCCTTCATCCTACACCCTTATGCACTACAAAAAGGCTTTTAGCCCAGCTTTAACCCCTGGACTCTTCAATTTTTGGCAAGAGGAGGGCTGCCTTATCATATCAGACCTCGTCCACTGGTGGGAAAGCCTTACGTTCAACAACTGCAATCGTAACTTAAACCGACCGGCCACAGAGCTTTACCGCTACTCCCAACTAAAGCACTGGGTAATGCAACCTGATGCTCGGCAAAGGGCCACTAGGGATCTACTTCCCCATGAAGAAATTTGTACACTGCCTGTCTGGGGTGCTCGAGGGTTGTATATCCTTCATGTAATCACTCCTGGCCTGGCCTCCACTTCTGGCACTCCCATACCTTTACACATGACTCTCTGAGACTAGATCTTAGCGACATCTATCACACTGGACCAATGGCGGAAACTCTTGAATGAGATCCCTAGATTCAATTGATCATTGGGCCTTTGAGATGCTCACTATCAAGTACCTTTTACGATTGGCCTACACCCAGAAAACTTCACAAAATATACCCAGGGACAACGGACAGATGTTGAAGAGGACGTGGGCTTTAGGGTGACTTCTGCCACATATGGTGGGATTGCCCCACGATAAGACCTTATTGGACTGCAATTTAAGCGCAGATGAGAGATATCTTGGCTACCCTCTGCCCCACATGCCAGAGTATGTTCTCCTGTGGCTGAGTGTCACATCCCTTAAACTTCAAACGGCCGGAGATCAATCCATTGTATGGTTGAGCTTGGGAGCAGCTAAGATGGCACTAGCGGCAGCCTGGAAGAAACCTGCAGTCCCTGCACTGTCACAGTGGAATGCCCACCTCTGGCAGGGTCTCACCGTATAACGTATGTCCTTACAGACTCTTGGAAAAGCTTCAACTACATATGGTGTCCCTTGGTGAGGTTTCTGTCCATTGGACTTCTTCTCTTTTTCTGCCCCACGCACACAAGAGCGCTCCACCTCTTTCAAACCCAATCCACCACACAATCCAAGGCATCCCTAAATCCTGGCTCCAAAAGCCCCTCCAAAAGCTCTCCTTACAAAACCACATCCACTTATCACAGGTTAGCCTCAATTATAACCACTCTGTACATGCAGAGTTTTGTTCAATTGTTCCCTTGATTTAGGGACTTTTGGGGGGTGGGGGTTCTACTGGGCTCTTATGTGATCAATTGTGATATGCGCTATAACTGATGTAAACAGGCATCTTGTTAATATAGGTGTACATTGGCGGACCTCTATGTACGACATTGTACTGGACTTTGAAATCTATGCAATGAATGTGGTCTCATGCCATGTGATCCTGTAAAGCATAATTTCTGTGCACAGAAAATCAATAAAAAAAGTTTGAGAAAAACAATGGAAGAATGATACTGTCCAATGTAAAAAAACAGATACCATTTTCACTAAGATAGACGCGCAACTGTAAAGAAACAGTTTATCTGGTTAGAAAATGGGAATAGTGATCAGAAGTCAAACTAGAAATCATCAGCTCCAAATGGGATGCCAATAAGAAAGTTAATACGAGATTAAAATCCCATAGAGGAATAATAAATAGAAACAAGTAAAGAAAGCTCCACCAATGCAGCCACAGTGTTTATCCATTAAGATGTAGGACCTGGTCACCATGCTGTTAGATCAGGATCACCCTTTGAGCAAGAGGGAGCGAGGGGGCAAAGTGCTGAACTCCAACAGAACAGTACTACCAAATCCTCCTCATTCAGTCTAGGGTGAGGATGCAATAGCTGTCCTCAATCTTCCTGCACCTTCTGCAAGACGAATATATTCAAACATGGAGATTCAAAGCTGGAGAAAATCATTTCCACCACTTCAAGATGAAGTTTCCACTTCTGGTCCTTTAAGGAGTGATATAGGTGCCTGCAATGCAAGTTGCTACCAGGAAAATGGCTGACTGCTGTCTACTGCCATAGTCCAGTAGCATTCTCACCCAGGGTCCTTGATTCCTACACCACCCTGCAGCTGATGTAATGGATGATAAGGGTGGCCTTATCTCAAAATAATCAGAATGTCACTTACGGAGATGGAAGTGAAAAAATCCTTCATTTCAAGATTGACCTCCCGTTGTTCCAACATATATGTTTAGATGCTGCTCCAACGTGGACCTTAAATCTTATGCACAAATGAGCACCCTAGTCGAATGAGATGGCTGTAACTACCATAGCCTGTACCCGGAGGTCTGAAGGGACGTCACACCAGCAAACTCAAGGGACAAATCCATCAGCGGCAATCCAGGACAGAACTTAAAATCTGCACTTGAACTAAGAGTCTCTCCTAATGCTAGCGCCACTGCCCTTTACACAATACGGAGTGCTCTCAACTGCCACCTGCCATGCGGCATCAGTAAAATGCATTAGGCATATGGCCTACCAGGTTCACAACTTAGTAAACGTCTGAGCAGGCACAACACAGGGCTTCCAGGTGTTGGTCATAAACCCCAAGTCACGAAAAATGTTCAGTGTGTGTTAAATACATGCTATAACCAGAGTAGGGGCCCCAACTTTATCAGCCATTTTCCCAAAAACAACACTATATGGAGTTCTAATCGCCACAGTGACACCGCTACAGTGGCCATCACCTTGGAATATACTTGTGGTGGAGTTATCAGCCCAAATGGCAGAACTGTAACTTGATAGTACTAAGACTCAATAGTAAAAAGTACATAGCATCTCTGAACAGGGAGGATTGGCAGATTAAACTGGGTATCCCGGAGAATCCGGGACGCCAGCTAACTTCCGTGTTGAGAGCCAGCAAAACCTGGCTCAGAGACAGATTCTTTAACTTGTCCTACTGCTGGTGCATGATAGCAAGGGAATGGACCTCAGGTGACTGACACACATTCTATATGAGGTGGAAGGCAACAATGATGAGATGGCTCTGGTCTCCATAGATTTGGAAAAGAATGTCAGCACTTGACTGGGGTTATCTACTCAAGGTATTGCGGGTCATGGGATTAGGGCCTCAATTCCCGAGATGAATGTGACTGCTCTACATGGTGCCCAAGGACAGAGTGCGGGTGGGACAGATTCGGTCAGACATTGTATTATTAGGCAGAGGAACACAAAAGGGCTGTACATTGCCTGCACTCTTCCGATGGAGCCCCTGGCAGTGTGGGCCAGAAAGGAATTGTGGGACCGGGGCATTGTGCTTGGGGGACACGTGACACATCCTATCACTATGTGCAAATGACACTATTTTACATCAGGGCTTCATGGGGGCCATTGTCTGAACTGCACATTAATCGAAGGAAATCATTGCCGTTTCCAATTTTTTTTTTTTTAATATATATTGTTTGTGATTTTGCGGGTATCAGATACATACATGTTCAACAATAGGGTTTAAACTACCCTTCCCCCACTGACCCCCATGTCGACTCCCCCAAAAAAAAATGTTTACAAAAAAAGTCAATAGGCGCTCCTCCCTTAGCACAGGCCCCCTTACTGACCAGCCTGATCAGGGACTGATATCTGTGTGGGAGTTTCAGTTGAGGCCTTCGTCTACATCCGTTCCAGCGGCTGATTGCGATTGATCGGACACTGGATCATGTGGGTTTCTAAGACAATCAAGCAAGCAGTCCCATTGTTGTGCTGGGTCTCTGGGTCTATAACCCCTAGCCGCCTCCCGGTGCAATATTTTCCCATCCGCATCTGCCCATTGTATTAACTCACCTTGCCAGTTTTGTAGGCGGGCCCCCAGGGCCCTTCCAGTGCATCCTAATCTCTCTTCTGGCCAGTAACAATACCAGGTCTATGTATCGGTTAGTTGTTTTTTTAGCGTTAGGTCTGGGAAAGTCCCCCAGTAAGGCCACTAAAGGAGACAGTGAGAGTTTTCTGTCCGTGACAGCAGTTATGCTTTTAAATACCCCTTCCCAATAAAGCTCAGGTTTTGAACAGCTACACACCATGTGGTCTAGGCCTGCCTCCGGCTCTGAGCAACGGGGGCATCTATCGCACCCAGTCGCAAACATTTTCGCTATTTTATAGCGGGGGGGTCAAGTAAGCCCTGTGATAAATATAGAGGTTAATGAGTTCGAAACTAGCGTTTCTAGACACTGTGTCTATGTGTGCTGTGATTCTAGCCCATCTCTGCTCATCTATGGAGGTCCCTATATCTGTCTGCCATGCCAGTCGCAGCCTGTCCAGTGGAAGAATTGTGTCTTTATGTAATGCCCTGTGGATACCACTTGCCTCTCCACTCCTTGAGTGCAAACGGCCTGGCATCCAGCATGCATAGGTGCTTCGTGTATTCCCAGTTTCCAGTGTTGTATGATTTTTATGATGGAGCCATGTAGAAACTTCGACTCTGCATATACTATCTCAAAGTGAGAGATAGTGTGCACAGAGTCCAAGGGTTCCCCTTAGAGGGTGATAGTGGCAAAATTAGATAATACTAAAGCTCTATTATGTGTAGTGTGGTCGAGCAGTAGGCTTATCAGAGGGTAGTATTAAACATTTGTTGTACACACACACAGGCAATAAATGAGGAACACACACTCAAAGACTTACTCCAGTCCAATAGTTGTTAAATAGAAAAATATATTTTCTTAATTTATTTTAGAACCAAAAGATTCAAGATTTCAAGTAAATACATAAAATGCAAGGTACTCCACACAGGTAAGTAAGGAACTTTGAATCAGAGCAGTAACATACAAAGTTTTAGTTAAAATGGCAATAAGCTATTTTAAAAGTGGACACTGCAAAAAAATCAACAGTTCCTGGGGGAGGTAAGTATTGGTTAGTTTTTCAGGTAAGTAAGGCACTTACAAGTTCAAGTTTCTGGGCATAGGCAGCCCACCGTTGGGGTTTCAAGGCAACCCCAAAGTCACCGCACCAGCAACACAGAGCCGGTCAGGTGCAGAGGTCAAAGGAGGGCCCCCCAAAACACACAGGCGCCTATGGAGAACAGGGGTGGCTCTGACCAGGTTTTTTTTGTAGAGCACTGGTGTGGGGGGGGGGGGGGGGAAGTTTAGAGGGGACACAAGTAGGTACACAAAATACCCTCAGCGGCACAGGGGCGGCAGGGTGCAGTGTGCTTAGCAGGCGTTGGATTTTCAATAGGAATCAATGGAGGGACCCAGGGGTCACTCTAGCGGTGCAGGCAGGGCACAGGGGTGGCTTCTCGGGCCAGCCACAGACTGGGCTAGGCAGAGGGTCGCCTGATGGTCACTCCTGCACTGGAGTTCGGTTCTTTTGGGTCCTGGGGGCTGTGGGTGTAGTGCTTGGTCCAGGCGTCGGTTTCTTTGTTCCAGGCAGTCGTGGTCAAGGGGGAGCCTCTGAATCCTCTCTGCAGGCGTCGCTGTGGAGGTGCAGGGGGATCGTTTCAGGTTACTCACGAGGTCGTAGACGCCTGGGAGTCCTCTCTGCAGTGTTGGTTCTCTGGAGCTCAAGCCGGGGGCACTGAGTGCAGTGTGTGAATTCTCACGCTTCCGGCGGGACGAGTGAGGTCTTGAAAAGTTGCTTCTTTGTTGCAAAGATGTTGCTGTTGTTGAACAGTGCCACTGTTCTCGGGAGTTTCTTGGTCCTTCGGTTTAGGGCAGTCCTCTGAGGCTTCAGAGGTCACTGGTCCCTGTCGGATGCGTCGCTGTGCAGGTACTTTGAGTCTGGAGACAGGCTGGGCCAAAGCATTTGTCTCTGCAGGGTTTTCAGGTCAGCAGTCCTTCTTTGTGTAGGTTGCAGGAATCTTATTTCCTGGGTTCTGGGTCGCCCCTAAATACTAGATTTAGGGGTGTGTTTAGGTCAGGAGGGCAGTAGCCAATGGCTACTGTCCTGGAGTGTGGTTACACCCTCTTTGTGCCTCCTCCCTAAGGGGAGGGGGGGGGCACATCACTAAACCTATTGGGGGAATCCTCCAATCTCAAGATGGAGGATTTCTAAAGGCAGGGGGTCACCTCAGCTCAGGACACCTTAGGGCAGTGGTCGCCAAACTTTTTAATGCTGCACCCCTCTCCCCCACCAGTGGAAAAATTAAAATCATTGGGCCCCCCTCAGAATTTTTCACGATTATTTTATAAAGATGGCAATGTTTAAATAGGTCTAGACCTTACCCCCCCAGTTTGAAGACCTCTGCATTAGGGGCTGTCCTGACTGGTGGGTGACTCCTCCTTGTTTTCATCATTATCTCCTCCAGCCTTGCCGTCAAAAGTGGGGGCAGTGGCCGGAGGGGCATGCATCTCCACTAGCTGGGATGCCCTGGGGTGCTGTAACAAAAGGCATGAGCCTTTGAGGCTCACCGCCAGGTGTTACAGTTCCTGCAGGGGGAGGTAAGAAGCACCTCCACCCAGTACAGGCTTTGTTCCTGGCCACAGAGTGACAAAGGCATTCTCCGAATGTGGCCAGAAACTCGTCTGGTTGTGGCAGGCTGGCAGAAACTAGTCAGCCTAGCACTAGGAGTCGGATTGGTATTCAGGGGGCATCTCTAAGATGCCCTATGGGTGCATTTTACAATAAATCCCACACTAGCATCAGTGTGCATTTATTGTGCTGAGAAGTTTGATATCAAACTTCCCAGATTTCAGGTGTAGCCATTATGGAACTGTGGAGTTCGTATCTGACAAACTCCCAGACCATATACTCTTTATGGCTACCATGCACTTACAATGTCTAAGGTTTTGCTCAGACACTGTAGGGGTATAGTGCTAATGCAGCTATGTCCTCACCTGTGGTATAGTGCACCCTGCCTTAGGGCTGTAAGGCCTGCTAGAGGGTGACTTACCTATGCCACAGGCAGTGCGAGGTGGGCATGGCACTCTGAGGGGAGTGCAATGTCGACTTAGTCATTTTTCCCCACCAGCACACACAAGCTGTGAGGCAGTGTGCATGTGCTGAGTGAGGGGTCTCCAGGGTGGCATAAGACATGCTGACATAAGACATGCTGCAGCCCTTAGAGACCTTCCCTGGCATCAGAGCCCTTGGTACCAAGGGTACCATTTACAAGGGACTTATCTGGGTGCCAGGGCTGTGCCAATTGTGGAAGCAAAGGTACAGTTTAGGAAAAGAACACTGTGGCTGGGGCCTGGTTAGCAGGGTCCCAGCACACTTTCAATCATAAATGGCATCAGAAAAAGGCAGAAAGTCAGGGGGTAACTATGCCAAGGAGGCATTTCCTTACAAGCCATATGAAAGGAATGATCAACGGAAGGGTTGAAAAATAATACAGGAGTCTGGGCAATGCTACCATTTTTATCAATGCCACCCTCCCTGTCACTGACAACGTCAATGTTTTCCAAAATATAATATCTGATCGCAGCTTCCGAACTGCCCGGTGCACATTACCCTCTAATAAATCTTCAGGTTTGTGATAGATTTGTATTACCAGGTAATGAAATGTGGAGGGGGACCACTCGAGCCCCCAGTTGTTTCTCACCCTCGGGGCACTCTCCCGTAGGGGGAAAATAGGAGATCTCCGCCAATTAATTTGTAACCCCGAAAAGTCTACGAATTGTTCCCAGCAGGGCCATTGCTCCCGGCAGGTCAGTCTCAGCGTCCCCCAGAAAAAGCAGTAGATCGTCTGCATAAAGCGCAATGTGGTGCTCTTGTGTCTCAGTCCTAAGTCCCGCAAAGCAGTTGCCTGATCTCGCAGCCTGTGCCAACAGCTCCACAGCAATAGTGAACAGCAGGGGCGACAAAAGGACAGCCCTGTCTAGTGCCCCTGCCGATGGGATAGGACTCAGACACTGTCCAACCCGTACGAATGCATGCCGTAGGGTTCGTGTAGAGTAGATTTATCCACCGGATAAAGCCCTGCCCTAATCCCATTTGCAGAATCACCTGTTCTAAAAAGACCCACCGAATGCTATCAAAGGCTTTTTGGATATCTACCGCTATTAATGCGGTATCGTGCATGTTTGGGGAGTTAGAGTGTAGGATCGAGACCAGTCGTCTGATATTCAGAGCTGTGTTACGCTGGGGGATAAACCCGGACTGGTCTGAGTGAATCAGAGTGGTCAGGTGAGGTAGGAGCCTGGTCGCTAATATCCAGCTAAGTATTTTATAATCCATATTGAGCATGGATTATGGACGATAAGAGCCCACATCTGTCGCTAGTCTGCCTGTTTTCAAGAGGGGCACTACTATGGCCTTGTTCGTGGACAGAGGTAACGTGCCCTCTTCTTTCGCCTCCTAATAGAGTGTGCAGAGGGGTGGGGCCAGTATATCCAGATATGCACCCTAGCCATGGACTTCACCGCCCCCTTGATGTCCGCAGGAGTCACGGCTTCCTCAAGGGTTTGTCGGCCTTCCCCACCCCCCTTTCTCTTCCCCCCCCCCCCCCCCACAGTTGTGGGAGCTGAAGGTCTTCCAATATCTGTAGCTGCTCCGGGTGCAGAGCCTCCTGGGGCGGGGTATACAACAGAGTAGTAATGAGCGAACCTTTCATTAATGTCTCTCTGCCAGTAAAGTCTCCTTCCCATGGGGTACTCAATGTCCATTATTAATGATTGGGGCGGCAGGTGGCCCGCAAGCCAGGCCAGCAACGACCCTGGTTGGTCTCCCTCCGCATGTTGTCTGGCCCTATATTGGGTGTAGTCAAAACATCTAAATTTTTCTGTAACTGGTGCAACCTTTTCCCTACCATCTATAAGGAAGGGAGACAAATCTGGGGTGGTCGGTCTTCGACGTTCAATGTCTCTAAGGTCTCTCTCATGTGTCTGGATGTCGTGTTCTAGGTTTTTTTTTTTTTTTTAAACTCCCACCACCTCGGTTATGCATTTACTCCTAATAACCATCTTAAAAGTCTCCCACTGAATGACGCGGGACAAGGCAGTTTCAGTGTTGTGTCGAAAGTATTCGCGTATTGCAGTCGCAATGGAGTGTCTAAAGGCGCTATCCGCAAGTGGCTCTGCTCTGAAACACCAGCTAGCTATACGTGGTCAGTCTCTTGGCTATGCCAGCATAAGTAGGAGATTATGGTCCGAAACTGTGCGACAGATATTCCGCCGCCTCCACTGCGCCATTTACCTCCGGGGACTCCAGAAACGCATCTAACCGGATGTGAAGGTCGTCCAGTGGAGTAAAAAGAATAATCCTGTTCTGCGGGGTGGAGATGTCTCCAGCAGTCTGAAGCACCAGTGTCACTGCCAACTGGAAAACGATTTGGCCATTCTATGGGTCTGGGAGTGCAGCAGGGGAGGATGCGATCTGTCTAGTTCTGGGTCAGCAATGCAATTAAAATCCTCGCCTATGATAGCTACCTGAGTGAGATGAGGCCCCAGAGTGTGGGAGAGCAAGAGAAGAAGGAACCTGGTTCTTGATTTGGTGCATAGATTCCTGCAATCGCTATGTCCCGGCCCTCCCATCTTCCAGTCACCAGGACATAAAGTCCTTCCCTATCTATGATCTCATTTGTTTTTTTTTGTTTTTTAAACAGGACCCCCGGCCAGACCCATATCAGTACTCCTCTAGCAAAAGTCGAGTAGGTCGTAGTGTATATGTGGCCTCAACATCTCTTGGTGAGGGCCCGGACTTCTTGCTTTATCAGACATCTCTCTTGAATTATGGCTATATGAACCCCTCGTCTTTTAAGTTAACTACAGACTTTATACCTTTTGCTCATACTGTGCAGTCCTCTTACATTCCAGGTAAGTAATCTGTGAGTCAAACGGGGTTCCATAAAGTGTATGTGTGTAAAGTATGGCTTTGATTAACCCCCTGTATCTTTTGGTGGTGGGCTGTTAGGAGTGCGCCTTTGACAGTGAGTAATGTGATGGATACTATACTGTTGAGGGTAACAAAACTAAGAAACATTAAAACTTGACCCTAAAACACAAACCCCCTCTCCCCGGGACTGGCATCTGTAAGAGGCTGGACTGGCTTGTAGTGAGTACCAAGGGGTACTTGCACCTTGCACCAGGCCCAGTTATCCCTTATTAGTGTATAGGGTGTCTCGCAGCTTAGGCTGATAGATAATGGTAGCTTAGCAGAGCAGCTTAGGCTGAACTAGGAGACGTGTGAAGCTACTACAGTACCACTTAGTGTCATATGCACAATATCATGAGAAAACACAATACACAGTTATACTCAAAATAAAGGTACTTTATTTTTATGACAATATGCCAAAGTATCTTAGAGTGTACCCTCAGTGAGAGGATAGGAAATATACACAAGATATATATACACAATAGCAAAAATATGCAGTATAGTCTTAGAAAACAGTGCAAACAATGTATAGTTACAATAGGATGCAATGGGGACACATAGGGATAGGGGTAACACAAACCATATACTCCAAAAGTGGAATGCGAACCACGAATGGACCCCAAACCTATGTGACCTTGTAGAGGGTCGCTGGGACTATTAGAAAATAGTGAGTTAGAAAAATAACTCTCCCCAAGACCCTGAAAAGTGAGTGCAAAGTGCACTAAAGTTCCCCTAAGGACAAAGAAGTCGTGTTAGAGGAATAATGCAGGAAAGACACAAACCAACAATGCAACAACGATGGATTTCCAATCTAGGGTACCTGTGGAACAAGGGGACCAAGTCCAAAAGTCACAAGCAAGTCGGAGATGGGCATATGACCAGGAAATGCCAGCTGTGGGTGCAAAGAAGCTTCTACTGGACAGAAGAAGCAGGTTTCTGCAGGAACAAAAAGGGCTAGAGACTTCCCCTTTGGTGGACGGATCCCTCTCGCCGTGGAGAGTCGTGCAGAAGTGTTTTCCCGCCGAAAGAATGCCAACAAGCCTTGCTAGCTGCAAATCGTGCGGTTAGCGTTTTTGGACGCTGCTGGGGCCCAGGAGGGACCAGGAGGTCGCAAATTGGACCAGGAAGTAGAGGGGACGTCGAGCAAGACAAGGAGCCCTCTTAGCAGCAGGTAGCACCCGGAGAAGTGCCAGAAACGGGCACTACGAGGATGCGTGAAACGGTGCTCACCCGAAGTTACACAAAGGAGTCCCACGTCGCCGGAGACCAACTTAGAAAGTCTTGCAATGCAGGTTTGAGTGCCGTGGACCCAGGCTTGGCTGTGCACAAAGGATTTCCGCCGGAAGTGCACAGGGGCCGGAGTAGCTGCAAAAGTCGCGGTTCCCAGCAATGCAGTCTAGCGAGGTGAGGCAAGGACTTACCTCCACCAAACTTGGACTGAAGAGTCACTGGACTGTGGGGGTCACTTGGACAGAGTTGCTGGATTCGAGGGACCTCGCTCGTCGTGCTGAGAGGAGACCCAAGGGACCGGTAATGCAGCTTTTTGGTGCCTGCGGTTGCAGGGGGAAGATTCCGTCGACCCACGGGAGATTTCTTCGGAGCTTCTAGTGCAGAGAGGAGGCAGACTACCCCCACAGCATGCACCACCAGGAAAACAGTCGAGAAGGCGGCAGGATCAGCGTTACAGAGTTGCAGTAGTCGTCTTTGCTACTATGTTGCAGTTTTGCAGGCTTCCAGCGCGGTCAGCAGTCGATTCCTTGGCAGAAGGTGAAGAGAGAGATGCAGAGGAACTCGGCTGAGCTCTTGCATTCGTTATCTAAAGTTTCCCCAGAGACAGAGACCCTAAATAGCCAGAAAAGAGGGTTTGGCTACCTAGGAGAGAGGATAGGCTAGCAACACCTGAAGGAGCCTATCAGAAGGAGTCTCTGACGTCACCTGGTGGCACTGGCCACTCAGAGCAGTCCAGTGTGCCAGCAGCACCTCTGTTTCTAAGATGGCAGAGGTCTGGAGCACACTGGAGGAGCTCTGGACACCTCCCAGGGGAGGTGCAGGTCAGGGGAGTGGTCACTCCCCTTTCCTTTGTCCAGTTTCGCGCCAGAGCAGGGCTAAGGGGTCCCCTGAACCGGTGTAGACTGGCTTATGCAGAATTGGGCACATCTGTGCCCAAGAAAGCATTTCCAGAGGCTGGGGGAGGCTACTCCTCCCCTGCCTTCACACCATTTTCCAAAGGGAGAGGGTGTAACACCCTCTCTCAGAGGAAGTCCTTTGTGCTGCCATCCTGGGCCAGGCCTGGCTGGACCCCAGGAGGGCAGATGCCTGTCTGAGGGGTTGGCAGCAGCAGCAGCTGCAGTGAAACCCCAGGAAGGGCAGTTTGGCAGTACCAGGGTCTGTGCTACAGACCACTGGGATCATGGGATTGTGCCAACTATGCCAGGATGGCATAGAGGGGGCAATTCCATGATCATAGACATGTTACATGGCCATATTCGGAGTTACCATTGTGAAGCTACATATAGGTAGTGACCTATATGTAGTGCACGCGTGTAATGGTGTCCCCGCACTCACAAAGTCCGGGGAATTGGCCCTGAACAATGTGGGGGCACCTTGGCTAGTGCCAGGGTGCCCTCACACTAAGTAACTTTGCACCTAACCTTTACCAGGTAAAGGTTAGACATATAGGTGACTTATAAGTTACTTAAGTGCAGTGTAAAATGGCTGTGAAATAACGTGGACGTTATTTCACTCAGGCTGCAGTGGCAGGCCTGTGTAAGAATTGTCAGAGCTCCCTATGGGTGGCAAAAGAAATGCTGCAGCCCATAGGGATCTCCTGGAACCCCAATACCCTGGGTACCTCAGTACCATATACTAGGGAATTATAAGGGTGTTCCAGTAAGCCAATGTAAATTGGTAAAATTAGTCACTAGCCTGTTAGTGACAATTTGGAAAGAAATGAGAGAGCATAACCACGGAGGTTCTGATTAGCAGAGCCTCAGTGAGACAGTCACTACACAGGTAACACATTCAGGCACACTTATGAGCACTGGGGCCCTGGTGAACAGGGTCCCAGTGACACATACAACTAAAACATATATTCAGTGAAAAATGGGGGTAACATGCCAGGCAAGATGGTACTTTCCTACAGCATCTAAAACTATCCCTGTCCAAACTAACTAGTTCAACTACCATTATTTGCTCAGGGGGAGGTACCGATGACCAAGAGCCAGCTTCCCCGTCGAGCCATCTAACGCCCGTTCAATCAGAGTAAAATCTCACCACCCAACCAGGCACAGAGGTGCTACGGCAGTAGGACCAGTGGGAGCCCCACAGGATGGGGGGAGCAGCATCAAGCTAGTTTATAGTTTGTTGTGGGCCACTCCCGAGCCCCGACACGTGTATCAGCACAATCTCTCCGCTCAGCATTAACAAGCTAGGTGTCTCTTTTGTCCTGCGTGGGTGAGCTACAGGTGTACCATTTTATATGATGGCTGGACTCATAATATTTTGTCAGAGGTCGCCGGGTTAACCTTGGCGTTATGTCAGAGGTCACTTGCGATGATAGAGGCACTGCCAAAGTTGAACTCCCGATCCGAGGCAGCCTCAGAGGGGCGGGGCGAGCCCCAGTCCACTCGGTTCAACGCCATCGCCATGTCCACCGCATCTCCTGAAGTACCTGGTGGCGCGGAGGCGCCACCGTCATTCACTGCCTATTCTGTCTCCAGTGCGGTCATGTGCGTTGGGGGCGTTCCCGCCATTGGGTCCGCAGCGAGCAGGGCATTTGACTCCAACCATTCCCACACCTGTTGTGGAGTGGCAAACAGGTGGACTTTGTTATTCACACTGACACGCAATTTAGCCGGGAAGAGCATGGCATCCTGGATTCCCTTCTCTCCGAGTTTCTCCTTTGCCTCATTAAAGGAAGCCCGTTGCTTTTCCATCTCTCTAGTGAAGTCCGGGAATATCATAATCTGCTGGTCTCCAATCCAGATTTCTCCTTTCATCCTCGCCTAGGTCAGGATGTGATCCCTATCTTTGAAATGGAGTAGTTTGGCGACCACAGGACACTGCCGCACCCCAGGTGGTTTCGCCGGGACTCTGTGGGCCCTTTCAATTTCAAAGAAGGGTGACAGTCCCTCAGGGGCCACCATCTCTCGTAATGAAAATGTCACTTACCCAGTGTACATCTGTTCGTGGCATCAGTCGCAGTAGATTCGCATGTTCTGCAATATCTCGCCATCTGGTGTTGGGCCGGAGTGTTACAAGTTGTTTTTCTTCGAAGAAGTCTTTCGAGTCACGGGACCGAGTGACTCCTCCTTTTGTCTCCATTGCGCATGGGCGTCGACTCCATCTTCGATTGTTTTTCCCCGCAGAGGGTGAGGTAGGAGTTGAATTGTAGTAATAGTGCCCATGCAATGGAGTGACTAAGTATGCACCTATTTAAGGTTGAGATGATACATATATAAATAATTGAAGGTAACTTCCAAACTGCTACAGGCTCCCGGGGAGGCGGGTGGGCACATGCGAATCTACTGCGACTGATGCCACGAACAGATGTACACTGGGTAAGTGACATTTTCAGTTCGATGGCATCTGTCGCTGTAGATACGCATGTTCTGCATAGACTAGTAAGCAGTTATTTCCCCAAAAGCGGTGGATCAGCCTTGTAGGAGTGGAAGTAGTCTGAAATAATGTCCTTAATACGGCTTGACCTACTGTGGCTTGTTGTGCGGATAACACGTCTACACAGTAGTGCTTGGTGAATGTGTGAGGCGTAGACCATGTGGCTGCCTTACATATTTCTTGCATTGGGATGTTTCCTAGAAAGGCCATGGTAGCACCTTTCTTTCTGGTTGAGTGTGCCCTTGGTGTAATGGGCAGCTGTCGTTTAGCTTTAAGGTAGCAGATTTGGATGCATTTAACTATCCATCTGGCTATACCTCGTTTTGAAATTGGGTTTCCTGCGTGAGGTTTTTGAAAGGCAATAAAGAGTTGTTTAGTTTTTCTGATGTTTTTTGTTCTGTCAATGTAATACATCAATGCTCTTTTGACATCTAATGTATGTAGTGCCCTTTCAGCTACGGTATCTGGCTGTGGAAAGAACACTGGAAGTTCCACTGTTTGATTTAGATGGAACGGTGAAATAACCTTTGGCAAAAATTTAGGATTGGTCCTTAGGACGACTTTATTTTTGTGTAGTTGTATAAAAGGTTCCTGTATTGTAAACGCCTGAATCTCGCTTACTCTTCTTAGGGAAGTAATGGCGATGAGAAATGCCACCTTCCAGGTTAGGAACTGTATTTCGCAGGAGTGCATGGGTCCAAAAGGTGGACCCATAAGTCTAGTTAGGACAACATTTAGGTTCCATGAAGGAACAGGTAGTGTTCTTGGTGGTATAATTCTCCTAAGGCCCTCCATGAATGCTTTAATGACTGGTATCTTATATAGGGAAGTTGAATAGGTAGTCTGCAGGTATGCAGATATTGCTGCAAGGTGAATCTTGATGGAAGAGAAAGCTAGGTTAGATTTTTGTAAGTGAAGCAAGTAACCCACTACATGTTCTGGAGTTGTGTGTAATGGTTGTATTTGATTAATATGGCAGTAGCAAACAAACCTCTTCCATTTACTTGCATAGCAGTGCCTGGTGGATGGCCTTCTGGCTTGTTTTATGACTTCCATACATTCTTGGGTAAGTTGTAAGTGCCCGAATTCTAGGATTTCAGGAGCCAGATTGCTAGATTCAGCGATGCTGGATCTGGGTGTCTGATCTTTTGGTTGTGCTGTGTCAACAGATCTGGCCTGTTGGGCAATTTGATGCAGGGTACCACTGATAGGTCTAGCAGCGTTGTGTACCAGGGTTGCCTTGCCCAAGTTGGTGCTATCAATATGAGTTTGAGTTTGCTTTGACTGAGTTTGTTTACCAGGTAAGGAAGGAGAGGGAGAGGAGGAAAAGCGTAAGCAAATATCCCTGACCAGTTCATCCATAGGGCATTGCCTTGGGATTGTTTGTGTGGGTATCTGGATGCGAAGTTTTGGCATTTTGCGTTCTCCCTTGTCGCAAACAAGTCTATCTGAGGTGTTCCCCAGAGTTTGAAATAAGTGTTCAGAATTTGGGGGTGAATTTCCCATTCGTGGACCTGTTGGTGATCTCGAGAGAGATTGTCTGCGAGTTGATTTTGGATCCCTGGTATAAACTGTGCAATTAGGCGAATTTGGTTGTGAATTGCCCAATGCCAAATTTTCTGTGCTAGCAGGCTTAACTGCGTGGAGTGCGTCCCTCCCTGCTTGTTTAGATAATACATTGTTGTCATGTTGTCTGTTTTGACGAGAATGTATTTGTGAACTATTATTGGTTGGAAAGCTTTTAGTGCTTGAAAAACTGCTAGAAGTTCTAGGTGATTGATATGCAGTTTTGTTTGATGTACGTTCCATTGTCCTTGTATGCTGTGTTGATCGAGGTGTGCTCCCCACCCTGTCATGGAAGCATCTGTTGTTATTACGTATTGTGGCACTGGGTCTTGGAAAGGCCGCCCCTTGTTTAAATTTATGTTGTTCCACCACAGAAGCGAGAGGTAAGTTTGGCGGTCTATTAACACCAGATCTAGAAGGTGACCCTGTGCTTGAGACCACTGTGATGCTAGGCATTGTTGTAAGGGCCTCATGTGCAGTCTTGCATTTGGGACAATGGCTATGCATGATGACATCATGCCTAGGAGTTGTAATACCATCTTTGCCTGTATCTTTTGTGTTGGATACATGCGTTGTATGATGGTGTTGAAATTTAGAATTCTTTGTGGACTTGGAGTGGCTACTCCCTTTGATGTGTCTATTATGGCTCCTAGGTATTGTTGTACCTTGCGCGGCAGAATGTTGGATTTTGTAAAGTTGACGGTGAACCCGAGTTTGAAGAGGGTTTGTATGATCTGATTTGTGTGATTTGAGCACTGTATGAACGAATGGGCCTTGATTAGCCAGTCGTCCAAATATGGGAACACATGTATTTGCTGCCTTCTTATGTGTGCAGCGACTACCGCTAGACATTTGGTAAAGACTCTTGGTGCGGTTGTTAATCCGAAAGGCAGTACCTTGAATTGGTAATGTATTCCTTTGAATACAAACCTTAGGTATTTCCTGTGCGATGGGTGTATTGGTATATGGAAATAAGCATCCTTGAGGTCTAAAGTTGCCATGTAGTTTTAGCAATGGTAATACTTCTTGTAGTGTGACCATGTGGAAGTGGTCTGATTTGATGAAAGTGTTCACTACTCTGAGGTCTAGGATTGGTCTCAGCGTTTTGTCCTTCTTTGGTATCAGAAAGTACAGTGAGTAAACTCCTGTGTTTATTTGTGTGTTTGGCACTAATTCGATTGCATTCTTTTGCAATAGTGCCTGCACTTCTATCTCCAGGAGATTGGAATGGTGTGTTGTTAAATTTTGTGCTTTTGGTGGTATGTTTGGAGGGAATTGTAGAAATTCTATGCAATAACCATGTTGGATAATTGCTAGAACCCAAGTGTCTGTAGTAATTTCCTCCCATGCTTTGTAATAATGACCTATTCTTCCCCCCACTGGTGTTGTGTGGAGGGGGTGAGTGACATGTGAGTCATTGTTTAGTAGTAGGGGTTTTGGGGCTTTGAAATCTCCCTCTGTTTCTAGGGAATTGCCCTCCTCTATATTGTCCCCGAAAACCTCCTCTATACTGTCCCTGGTAACTGGACGGTGTTGCTTGTGAGGTGCTGGCTTGTGTGCTTTGACCCCGAAACCCCCCTCGAAAGGGCGTTTTACGGAATGTGCTGTAATTCCCTCTGCTCTGCGGGGAGTAGAGTGCGCCCATGGCTTTGGCAGTGTCCGTATCTTTTTTGAGTTTCTCAATCGCTGTGTCCACTTCTGGACCGAACAGTTCTTTTTCATTAAAAGGCATATTGAGAACTGCTGGTTGAATCTCTGGTTTAAATCCAGACGTTCGGAGCCATGCATGCCTTCTGATAGTTACAGATGTATTAATTGTCCGTGCAGCTGTATCTGCAGCGTCCATGGAGGAACGTATCTGGTTGTTGGAGATGGTCTGTCCCTCCTCAACCACTTGTTTTGCCCTATTTTGGAAGTCCTTGGGCAGATGTTCAATGAGATGTTGCATCTCGTCCCAGTGGGCTCTGTCATAGCGCGCAAGTAGTGCCTGGGAGTTCGCGATGCGCCACTGGTTTGCAGCTTGTGCTGCGACTCTTACCAGCTGCATCGAACTTGCGGCTTTCTTTATCTGGGGGTGGTGCATCTCCAGATGTGTGAGAGTTGGCCCTTTTCCTAGCTGCTCCTACAACAACAGAGTCTGGTGGCAGCTGTGTAGTGATGAAAACCGGGTCCGTAGGAGGCGGCTTATACTTTTTTTCCACCCTTGGTGTGATTGCCCTACTTTTGACCGGCTCCTTAAATATGTCTTTTGCGTGCCGGAGCATACCAGGGAGCATAGGCAAGCTTTGGTATGAGCTGTGGGTGGAGGAGAGTGTGTTGAACAAGAAATCATCCTCGACCTGTTCTGAGTGGAGGCTTACGTTGTGAAATTGTGCTGCTCTAGCCACCACCTGAGAGTACGCGGTGCTGTCTTCTGGTGGAGATGGCTTTGTAGGGTATGCCTCCGGGCTGTTATCTGACACTGGGGCGTCGTATAGGTCCCATGCGTCCTGATCTTGGTCACCCTGGCTCATGGTGGTGTGAGCTGGGGAGTGTGATGGAGTTTGTGCTGGTGAAACGTTAATCACGGGCGGAGGAGAGGGTGGTGGTGTAACTCTTTTCACCACTTTTGGTTGTGGTGCTTGTTCCGTCTGGAACTCCAACCTTCTCTTTCTCCTAATGGGGGGAAGGGTGCTTATTTTTCCTGTCCCCTGCTGAATGAAGATACGCTTTTGCGTATGGTCCACATCAGTTGCTTGTAGCTCTTCCTCAAACCTATGCTTTTGCATTTGGGAGGTTAGCGAGTGCTCTTCTGTATAAGAGCCTGAAGCTGGGTCGCTTGCAGTTTGTTTCGGCATCGAAACTTTGTCTGCGTGTTTTTTCGGCTCCGAGGTGACTTTTTTCCTTTTCGGGGCCGAAACCTCTCGGCGTCGATCTGTTTCGGTGCCGCTGTCTCGGCGTCGAGCCGTGTCCACACCGGCATCTCGGTGTCGAGGCTTGTCTCCAGCACTTTCTCGGTCCCGAGAAGGCTGCGTGCCGGTGTCTCAACCGGAGTCGGACGATCTCGGCACTGTTTGGGCCTTTTTCGGTGCCGACGGTCGGTCACCGAATTTATGGGTCGAGCCATGGCCTGGTGGCAGTGGCGTCCCCTGGGCCTTGTAAATGTTTCTTTGTGTGGTTTTCGACGTCTTACTCACGGTTTGTGTGTCGTCGAATCCTTCGGAGTCTGAGTCTTGGATCGAGAAGGTACCTTCTTCTTCCTGTTCCTCGAACTCCCGTTGGGCTGTCGGTGCGGACGCCATTTGAAGTCTTCTGGCTCGACGGTCTCGGAGTGTTTTTCGGGACCGGAACGCACGACAGGCCTCGCAGGTGTCTTCGCTGTGCTCAGGTGACAGGCACAGGTTGCAGACCAAGTGTTGGTCTGTGTAGGGGTATTTATTGTGGCATTTGGGGCAGAAACGGAACGGGGTCCGTTCCATCGGCGTTCTTCAGCACGCGGTCGGGCCGACCAGGCCCCGACGGAGGATCGAAAAAACTACCCCGAAGGGCACCGGAGCTCTTCGATCTTCGATGCGGTGTGGAATCTAAGTACGCCGATCCCGAACGCAACAATACCGACGAAAATCTTCCGAAATTAGCTAATTTTCCGTTCCGAAACTCGGAGCGACAGGAACACGTCCGAACCCGATGGCGGAAAAAAAACAATCGAAGATGGAGTCGACGCCCATGCGCAATGGAGACAAAAGGAGGAGTCACTCGGTCCCGTGACTCGAAAGACTTCTTCGAAGAAAAACAACTTGTAACACTCCGGCCCAACACCAGATGGCGAGCTATTGCAGAACATGCGTATCTACAGCGACAGATGCCATCGAACCTACCGTTCCAAAAATTCTTCCATGCTTGTTGCCCCCTGTTCCACCTTCTCCAGGAGACCCACCAGTCGTAGATCGCTTCTGTTCACTCTATTTTCTGCGTCTTCCGCTCTTGACTCCAGTGTCTTAACTCAGAATGTGAGCTTGGATGGGCTCTCAGTCAATGTTTGGCTAGTCGGGGCCAGTTGTTCCAGTGCTTTTTCAGTGGAGACCACCCTATCTGTGAGACGATGATCGTCATCTCTGAGCAAAGTCAGATCAACTGTTAAAGTGTCCATTTTTTGCTCCAAGGCCTCTCGGGACACCTGAATCGCCTGCAGTATGGTATCCAGGGTGGTCTCAGGGGTTAGGTTGCAGCCATCAGGTCGATGGGTCTCCCCTCCAGGGGGTCCATCACCGTAGATTCTCTGTCGGGGTCCTCTTTTCTTTTGGGTTTACCCATTTTGTTGGCACCGTCTCCTCTCCGCCTGTGTGGGCCGTCGTCATCCAGTTCAAAAGGGAGACAGGGCCCAGGGTTGATCAGCTGCATCTTTATCACACTGAAACAGGGTGCCAGAGCGTCTCGGAGTCAGAGAAAAAGGTATGTACCGCCACTTTGGGCTCCAGTCATGGCTCGGCACCCCCCCCCCCCCCCCCACACACACCCCTCAGGCCGGTCGGTAAGTCAGGATATTGCGGGCTTGCCGACGGCCACTGGGAGCTCCACTTCAAGCGTGTCGCTCCATCAGCCTCAGGCCACGGCCCTCTGTTTCCACTGATGGCGATGGTAGAGACTCCATTGGAGTGCCTACCTGACATCAGGCTGCGGTGGGAACTGGACCACTTTCACTATCTGGGAGGTATGGCTGCGTCTTCTAAGGAGAAGCAACAGCACCTCAACACAGGGAGGGTTCTCCACTCGATCACATTCTGAAACTCACTGCCATGGCTGTTCATGGGCAGAATAGTGATAACTAAAATTGTGCTTCTAGAGTGCTGTCTGTACACTATCCAGAAGTCCCTGTGTTCCCCGCCCTGAAGGGTGTTCTGGCAGCTGGACTCCATTCTCATCTCATTAATTCAACAGCAGGATGACCACACCAAGGAAGAGCTACGAGGAAGGCGGTTTGAGGTGCTGCAGTTGGAGTTCCATTACTATGCTTCTCTCATGCAGAAAGTGGAGTGCTTGGAGGACTTGTTCCCTAATGAGCACTTCATCTCGCTCGAGGATGCCAAGGCTGCCTTTGCACTGGTGCTGAGACATTTCTCACATTACACTGGCCTGGCCGAACTGGACTTCATTCCCAGCAGTGCCAGTATCCTCTATTATTCTGGGGACCTTGTTAAACTGCAGGTCAGGGTGCCTACGCCCAAACCCCACTGGTGCTTAACCCAGTGTGCGCACATGGCTAAATATAGAGGGTGCCATTTTAAGTAACACTGAGGTATTGACTTTGTGAAAGGATCACAACACCAAAATAAAAAAAGTGGCCCTATTAGCTTTATAAAGGGGTCATGATATAAACATATATAAAGCATGTGTATTGTCTTCGTCAAAAATTGTTCATTGATTATAATGAAATGAATATTTAACTTATTCACACAGTTCAATGTTTAATGAAAGTGATTGTCAAAAAAGTTTTAAAAAGCTTTAATGTTTAAAATAAAAAAAATATATATCAATACTCCTTCAAATCTTTCTTTAACATTTTTCAAGCTACAAAAGTGAAGCCATAAAAACCAGCCACAAGAGTGCTCTGCTTTGAACACACATGGTAACCTTTCTTGGGGTCACTGTGTGACCCAGGAGTCTTACTGTTTTTTTTTTTTTTTTTTTTTAATATGATGCTGGGTAGGGCTGCTGCACTCCCTTTAGCCCCCCACAACATTAAAAAAAAGCTTGGTGGTGCGCCTTTCCTTTTAGGGACACCACCAGACTCTAAACAAATATGGTCAAAATATTGTCACAGGGAATTATGGGTCACTCCTATCAAAAAGCAATGAATAATAAAAGGCTGACTCCTATCACTGTTTGGCTCCCGTGCCAGCACCCACCCGGAGTACTGGTCGGAGGCGGCAATTCTTTATCTTCCTTTGTCTTTTCATTACTGGGTAGGGAGGCATGCAGCATCCTCTCCAAGCTAATACTGTGTTCAGGGACCCCATCCCCTGGGGCAGACTACATATAAAAGGGAAAGAGGGCGGGTGCTCCGCTTCCCAAGCTCCTTCTGTCCCTATCCATTGTTATGGGGAAGGAGCATACAGCCCCCCTCTCCGAGCCTTTCCCGGCCCCTGGGGCCACCTTTTCCAGGGCTACATCAAATTTTAAGAGGAAGGGAGCCTAATGTGGGTGTCCCATTCTCCACTCAGGGCATCCTCAACACAAGGTGGCTGTGGCGATCGCCCCTTCTGGCTGCCCTGCATGCATCATTTATGGGAGCAGCGGGAGCTAGTTCTCCCACCAGGCAGTAGCTATCTCCGTTTGCCTCCCAGCAAAACCACAGGCAGGGAAGGAAAAAAAAAAAAGTGTGCTCCAACCTGGTGGGAGCATTTTTTGCAGCTCCTGCTGGGTGAATGTAAGAGGCTGGCCTGGCTTGTAGTGGGTACCAGAGGTACTTACACCTGGTGCCAGGTCCAGTTATCCCTTATTAGTGTAGAAGAGGTGTTTCTAGCAGCTTAGGCTGATAGAAGGTAGCTATGGCAAAGCAGCTTAGGCTGAACTAGGAGACATGTAAAGCGCCTACTATACCACTGGTGTCATATGCACAATATCATTAAGAAAACACAATACACAGAAGTACTAAAAATAAAAGTACTTTAGTTTTATGACAATATGCCAAAAGTACCTCAGTGAGTACCCTCAGTATGAGGATAAGTTATATACACAAGATATATGTACACAAACCAAAATTAGGTAAGTAATAGCAAGAAAAGTAATGCAAGCAGTGTAAAATTACAGTAGATTGCAATAGGAGCACAAAGGGATAGGGGCAACACAAACCATATACTCCAAAAGTGGAATGCGAACCACAAATGGACCCCAAACCTATGTGAGCTTGTAGAGGGTCGCTGGGACTGTAAGAAAACAGTGAGGGTTAGAAAAATAGCCCACCCCAAGACACTGCAAGGTAGGTATAAAGTGCACCTACTACCCCCCCAGAGAGCACAGAAGTCGTGATAGGGGGTTTCTGCAGGAAGAACAAACACCAGAAATGCAACAGTGGATTTCCGGACCTGAGTACCTGTAAGACAAGGGGACCAAGTCCAATAGTCGCAACAGTGTCGAGAGTGGGCAGGAGCCCAGGAAATGCCAGCTGAGGGTTCAAGGAAGCTGCCACCTGTTGGAAGAAGCTTGGAGTTCTGCAAGAAAAGAGGACTAGGAACTTCTTATTTGGAGGATGGATGTCCCACGTGGCGATGAAGCTTGCAAATGTGTACCCACGCAGAAAGACCGCAAACGAGCCTTGCTAGCTGCAAGGGTCGCAGTAGAGGTTTTTGGGTGCTGCTGTGGCCCAGGAGGGACCAGTGTCGCCACTTGGAGGAGGAGACAGAGGGGGCGCCCAGCAAGTCAGGGAGCCCTCACAGAAGCAGGCAGCACCCGCAGAAGTACCTGAACAGGCACTTTTGAGAAAAGTGAACCGGGGTCCACCTGAAGTCACAAAAGGGAGTCCCACAACTCAGAAGGTTGTGCACTGCAGGAAAGAGTGTCGGGGACCCAGGCTTGGGAGCCGGAGCAGCTGCAAATCACACGGTACCCAGCAATGCAGTCTAGCGTGGGGAGGCAAGGACTTACCTCCACCAAACTTGGACTGAAGAGTCACTGGACTGTGGGAGTCACTTGGACAGAGTTGCTGAGTTCCAGGGACTACGCTCGTCGTGCTGAGAGGGGACCCAGAGGACCAGTGATTGTCTTTTGGTGCCTGCGGTTGCAGGGGGAAGATTCAGTCGACCCACGGGAGATTTCTTCAGAGCTCCTGGTGCAGAGAGGAGGCAGGCTACCCCCAGAGCATGCACCACCTGGAAACAGTCGAGAAAGCCGGCAGGATGAAGCGATACAAGGTTGCTAGTAGTCGTCTTGCTACTTTGTTGCGGTTTTGCAGGCGTCCTGAGCAGTCAGCGGTCGATCCTTTGGCAGAAGGTGAAGAGGGAGATTGAGAGGAACTCTGATGAGCTCTTGCATTCGTTATCTGAAGAATTCCCCAAAGCAGAGACCCTAAATAGCCAGAAAAGGAGGTTTGGCTACCTAGGAAGGAGGATTGGCTACAAAGAGAGGTAAGAGCCTATCAGAAGGAGCCTCTGAATCACCTGCTGGCACTGGCCACTCAGCAGTCCAGTGTGCCACAAACACCTCTGTTTCCAAGATGGCAGAGGTCTGGGACACACTGGAGGAGCTCTGGGCACCTCCCCTGGGAGGTGCAGGTCAGGGGAGTGGTCACTCCCCTTTCCTTTGTCCAGTTTCGTGCCAGAGCAGGGCTGGGGCATCCCTGAACCGGTGTAGACTGGCTTATGCAGAGATGGGCACCATCTGTGCCCATCAAAGCACTTCCAGAGGCTGGGGGAGGCTACTCCTTCCCAGCCCTCACACCTATTTCCAAAGGGAGAGGGTGTAACACCCTCTCTCAGAGGAAATCCTTTGTTCTGCCTTCCTGGGCTAGTGCTGCCTGGACCCCAGGGGGGAAGAAACCTGTCTGAGGGGTTGGCAGCAGCAGCAGCAGCAGCAGCTGCAGCGCAAACCCTGAAAAGGCAGTTTGGCAGTACCCGGGTTCTGTGCTGGAGACCCGGGGATCATGGAATTGTCCCCCCAATGCCAGAATGGCATTGGGGTGACAGTTCCATGATCTTAGACATGTTTCATGGCCATGTTCGGAGTTACCATTGTGACGCTGTACATAGGTAGTGACCTATGTACTGTGCACGCGTGTAATGGTGTCTCCGCACTCACAAAGTTCGGGGAATTTGCCCGGAAGAATGTGGGGGCACCTTGGCTAGTGCCAGGGTGCCCACACACTAAGTAACTTAGCACCCAACCTTTACCAGGTAAAGGTTAGACATATAGGTGACTTATAAGTTACTTCGGTGCAGTGGTAAATGGCTGTGAAATAACATGGACGTTATTTCACTCAGGCTGCAGTGGCAGGCCTGTGTAAGAATTGTCAGAGCTCCCTATGGGTGGCAAAAGAAATGCTGCAGCCAATAGGGATCTCCTGGAACCCCAATACCCTGGGTACCTCAGTACCATATACTAGGGAATTATATGGGTGTACCAGTATGCCAATGTGAATTGTGAACTTTAGTCACTAGCCTGTTAGTGACAATTTTGGAAAGCAGAGAGAGCATAACCACTGAGGTTCTGGTTAGCAGAGCCTCAGTGAGACAGTTAGGCCTCACACAGGGAACACATACATATAGGCCACAAACTTATGAGCACTGGGGTCCTGGCTAGCAGGGTCCCAGTGACACATAAACATACTGACAACATAGGGTTTTCACTATGAGCACTGGGCCCTGGCTAGCAGGCTCCCAGTGAGACAGTGAAAACACCCTGACATATACTCACAAACAGGCCAAAAGTGGGGGTAACCAGGCTAGAAAGAGGCTACTTTCTCACAGTGAAAATATACATTCTCTCCCCCCCCCCCCATGTTAGCGCTCTTTGCAGGCAGGAAAACTGTGTCCTGGGTGGTGGGCGCCAAGGACACAATTATGGCTAGAGCCGACTCCAGAGGATAAGGTCCCTGAAGTGCAGGAGCCTCTTTTCTTTTTTAATGTTGCTGCGGATCCTCTGCGAATCAGTATATATATCTTTTTTGGCCCTAAAGGGGGGTCCCTCTTATACCCCCTGCCTAAGTGGCAAGGGATCACTACCCCCGCCCCTTCATTTAGTTGTTTTAACTTTTTTCCTAGTCCTTTGGGCGGAGTCCCAAGTACAGGATGGCTGCTGTCACATTGTTGGTGATGAGGTGGCAGCCAATCAGATCGATCAACTCCACTGCGTATAAAACATAAGCTTCTGAGGAATCATTTCTCAAAAACTACTTGACGGATTTACCATAAATCACAAAAAGCACACTTTCTGGATCAAGATCTAGCTTTCCGCCAATAACAATTTAAGCTGTGTCTAAATTTGCAATGAAAAACGGATACCGAAAATGGTCTTTGGGAGCCCCTGTTTTCCTCTGCCCCCGCTTGACATATAACCCCAAACTTTCGAGGAAGAAGCAAAGGTGGATGAGACTTTTTTTTGGGAAAGCTTTGGGAAGATTGGTCAACCACCACCAAAGTTATAAGAAAACCAAAAAATGCTTTGCCTATGGAAATGTGGTCCTAACTGTAACTACCCAATGGTGACCAACACTGGGTAATAAATTTGTGTATGAATTTGATGAATGCTTGCTTCTGTGTTTTATGTGTATTTTTCTGCGGCGCAAATCACTGCTAATGTTTAGGTCGGAGTCTCCGCCTTCCAGTAATGCCTCAGTGAGGGGTCCTCGAATCCCAATAATGATTCAGTGGGGTCCCCTGGTTCCAGTAAAGAAAGTAGAGGGTTCACAGAAGTCAAAACATTGAGAACCACTGATCTGGATGACCCAGCATTCCATCATGGTCATGGAAGACATTCCCCCCCCAGTGGTTTTGAGGTAGCAGATGCAACAGAAGTGCAGGGAGACTGGAACTGCTGAGGCCATAGCATTCCTTAACTCTAGCCTACACAACTAGAGGTCAACACTAGATACTCTAGTGACTCATGTGAAAGGTACTTTTTATATGGTTGCCCACATATACTGTGCACTTCGTGTTCTCTATCTGCACCCTTTTGGTCTCTATCAACTAATATCTAGGTTCATCCTTGGACAATTGATGCGATTGAGGCTTATAACGTCCATAGGGCTAGCTGAGGCCAGCTTAGCTAAGTTAAGGACCTACCCAGGCAGAGGCACACAAATAAGCATGCCACAGGGTATACAGCAACTCCCACTGCACCCTGCAGACTCTAAACAGATCCACAAACTTTTACAGAACACTCTTCAAGGCTGATGCTCAGCTAAGCAATCACAAACATGCCTTGTGCATAAACCCTTCAAGTTCGCTGCTCTCTCTCAGCAGTGTGCTGCAGCAATGCATCTTTCAACACCATATACACAAGTCCAGGTGTAGGTCAGGGGTCCAGCAGGGCAGTCCTTCTTGGTATTGTCCCTTGTAGGGATCCGAGGTAAGGGTGCAGCTCTCCCATATTTATTCTTGCTCCTGGGTATGAAACAGGGGGTCCTGGGTACCCAATCCCAGGCAGGCTCCTTTCCCCTTTGATGACCACTTCCTGGAAGTGTGGCAAAAATCAATCCCAGGGATCAACATTCCTCAAAAATCCAACATGGCTGAAAGTTATTTTTGGAGGTTAGTTCTGGCTGAGCCCACCCTCTGGTGTGGCTAAAAATCCTAAACACAACCCTCTCCTGCCCTCTCCTAATCTAATCTAGAGGGCACCTAATTGGCTGGGGTTGCACGTTGTGAGGGAAGTGCTGGGCTGCTCCAAATGTCCTTCCTTGCCTTTGAAGACCAGTTTGGCTGTCCTCCCACCTTCCTGCTTCCCCCTCTTCTGAGGCAGATCTCCTCCTCTAGGTACCTCCTTTGTGTTCAGCCCAGGCCACTTCACACCTCTCCCATATTTATTCTTGCTCCTGGGTATGAAACAGGGGGTCCTGGGTACCCAATCCCAGGCAGGCTCCTTTCCCCTTTGATGACCACTTCCTGGAAGTGTGGCAAAAATCAATCCCAGGGATCAACATTCCTCAAAAATCCAACATGGCTGAAAGTTATTTTTGGAGGTTAGTTCTGGCTGAGCCCACCCTCTGGTGTGGCTAAAAATCCTAAACACAACCCTCTCCTGCCCTCTCCTAATCTAATCTAGAGGGCACCTAATTGGCTGGGGTTGCACGTTGTGAGGGAAGTGCTGGGCTGCTCCAAATGTCCTTCCTTGCCTTTGAAGACCAGTTTGGCTGTCCTCCCACCTTCCTGCTTCCCCCTCTTCTGAGGCAGATCTCCTCCTCTAGGTACCTCCTTTGTGTTCAGCCCAGGCCACTTCACACCTCATCAAGGCAGCCTAGCCAGGCTCCCAATCACAGAAGGGCACTACAGAGCGGAAGTTGGCAACTTTCAGTGAGAGTTTTAAAACTCTTTATCTGAAATAGTTATAGTAAACCCAACAACTGTAAGTTGTAGGATTTATTATAACTATTAATTTGATACCAAACTCAAGGTATCTGGCACTTAAGGGGACTTTGTTAATCAAATATAGTCTCCCTATTTTAGCCTATGGAGGCAATTCACTACAGTTAAGGAAAATCACATTGGCTATTTTACCTAACCAGGGCTTTTAAAACAATTGTTTTTTTAAGGTCCCCGCTTACAGTTACATGGCACCCAACCCTAGCCATAGGGCACATGTTAGGGGTGACGTGTAAAAATAAGGTAGTTTAAGACTTTGGAAGCACTTTTAATTCCAAAGTCAAATGTGCATGTAACTTTAGTTACAAAGCAGCCAGCAAGGCAGGCCTACCTTTAAAATTACCCTGGGCTGTTATGCAGCCATTTTAGCTTTAGCTGCATACACGTTATTTTAGTAAACTAGGCCTGCCGCTGTGCACTTTAACCTAGATAGATTTTATTCAGCTTTGTTTTATTATTTTTTTTAAAATAGCCACATTTTGCGGTCTTGTTTTATTTTCTCTATCTAGCTGTTCTTTGCCTAAGCCAGCACTGCATTCTTAAACAAGGTATTTCTTTCACTCTGTGCTTTTTTCAAGGCTGCAGTGAGATAGGTGGCCGGCAAACGTGGTACACTCGGTCTCTAATATTCACAGAAACATACGCACTCTTACGTGGGGATCCTTTCTTGGAACATTGGTTGTTTCACTATAAAAACACTATTTTGACCCATGTACGTTAGATGGAGATTCCAGGCAGATTACCTCAACTGTATGCTGATTGCTGAACGCTTTGCTGCAGCTCCTTATGTAGACTCTTGCTCAGGTATGAGATGATGATGTCTTCCCAGGGGAACCTTAAGGAAAGAACTTGAGCTTAACATGCTGTGCTCTAACATAGTCTAGGTAGGAATTATTTTAAGAAACCGTAGAGACAATATGGTAGCGTTATTTTTATGCTTCACTCTCCTCGTCACAATTTTGATCCCGTCCTGCTTCATCGTCCTGAAACTTGCAGTACATGCTTTATTATCTAAGATCCAATTTCTTCAATAAAACCTTATTGAATTTTATACTGCCTCTGTCATTGTATATATGAAACTAATGTAGCAGAGAAACGGATGACATCTGAGTGACCACGATTTAGTTGAGGAGTCAATTGTGCCATGTGCTCGGTTGTCATATCGTCCCTACTCTTGGGTGGAGATGAGGCACTACTAGTTAGCCAGAAGAAAAAAAACTTAGATTAGGCCGACAGGTGTCACCTGTAGTGGGCTCAGACTCAGTCCCCCACAGTGTAGGTGATTCTGTCGCCCAAAACCAGTAGTCTCAGAATAATTAGCCTGCCCGACATGGCGACGCCAACGTTTGGTCCGGCTTTAATTTTCAGGTCCTTCTGAGTATCCCTATCTCACTACATACAGACACCTCAGTACTATATACAAAGACACCTCAGTACTATATACAAAGACACCTCAGTACTATATACAAAGACCTCCGTGGTCTTGAGGATTTTCCTCCTCAGCTAAGTAGGGAACACCTAACTAACGCTGTAGATTGTTCAAGCTTGAACCTTAAAAGGATAATCCCCATTTGGTGTACTTATCTCTGAACTAAATTTAACATTCACTATGGCAAACCCACAACCGGTAGAAATTGCATTCAATGTGACCACCCCTTGCTGCACATTTATTGCAACATGGCCTCACGGCCCAGGGGCTTCCAGTTATATTTATTGTTGAGGCTCATCCAGCCCATAGAACGGAAAAAAATTATTTGTGGGTCACATTTCCAGCAGCTGATGGGGACACATACATTTCATCACTATACACCTGCAAACGTACCCGCACAATACAGAGCATATGCAGATCTAGAAATACCTCTATTCTATCAAGAACATAATTGGCTTGATGGCGCCCTACCCCACACAATTCTACACGTTAGGTTAGGTCCACTAAGTAATGACGGTCCTACCTGGCCTTTATTGGCCACATATATATTGCAGCCTAATACAGTGACCTTAGCGGTAGCTGAAGTCCACCACTTATATGCTGAGCTGAAAGAAATATACAGATGATTAGTACAGTTTGTAATGCAAACATTAAATAGAAACCCAGCACGGTCTGCCCTGGCGCAATCACATGCAGCAACTCCAGGTATCAATCCGGCGACTGCACATTCAATCATGGGTAAAGTACCTGCCGAACGAGAAGAGATTCTGTTTTGGTTAGCTCAAAACAAAATAAACGCACTGGAAGCAGTATTTCCCCATACAGGACCTCAGGATAAGCATAGAATATTAACTATGTGCTTGCCGTTTGGAATGGTTCCCAAAACAGATAACACTAATACTTGGGGCACGGTATTTGCCACGCTCTATACTACTGCACATGGTACACCGACACTTGCCTATTTACCGGAAGTGTTGAAACAAATTGAAGATGCATACAGGGCTGCCCCAACCCTAGGCCTGGGGATGCAACTTATGGGCATTTTTGCCACTATCTTCAATAATATTAAGTAACCTTAAAGGGGAAGCAGTTGCTCAAGTAGTGCGCATGCGGCTCAGGAATGTTCCTCCACAGGATCAAGAACGTGAGCTGCCAAAGATTATTGTGGAAACTACTCTAGTACTGGTCGAGATAGTCTGGGAGCCAGGCCTACAAAACCGCAATCTCAGGGTTAATCTAATAAAGATTCTACCAAGAAAGCTCTTGAGGGTACTAAAGAACGCTGGGATAAAAAACAACGAACACTGAAAAAAGAAAGGGAGAATTTCTGTGCATGCAGACCCCACAGAATAGATATAGGCCCTCATTACAACCCTGGCGGTAAATCCCGCTTACCGCCGTGCAGAAGACCGCCAACATACTGCTGTGGAATTCCGCTACAGGTATTACGACCCACAGCTCGGAATCCGCCACAATACAGACACCCACACAAGTCCGCCACACCAAAGGTCAGTGATAAACTGGCAATACCAAAACTCACACCGTCACGCCAACAAGAATACGCCCACACTATCACAACCCACGAATCAACGCGACGGTCTTCCAACCGCGGTAATCCATTGGTGGTACACACCGCTGCACTCAAAATACACACATTTACAAAACACCACCATATTGGACAATTCAAAATACACATACACACACCACACCCAATCCAATATAAAGAACACACCCACATCACTCACAAACCCTTACTACAAGCAATTGGAAGCAGGCCAGAGAGATACACTACCTTAAACAACAGCAGCATCCACAGACACACCACCACCACTTACACAACATCCATGCACCTTAAACATCACACACAAACACATCACAACACAACGCACACCACCTCACACATCACCCACACCACATCATGGCACCTCAACGACACCCCAGGTTCTCTGAGGAGGAGCTCAGTGTCATGGTGGAGGAAATCGTCCAGGCAGAGCCACAGCTATTCGGATCACAGGTGCAGCATACCTCCATTGCAAGGAAGATGGAGCTATGGCGCAGAATTGTCGACAGGGTCAAAGCAGTGGGACAGCTTCCAAGAACTAGGGATGACATCAGGAAGACGTGGAATGACCTACAGGGGAAGGTGCGTTCCGTGGTCTTCAGACACCAGATTGCTGTACAGAGGACTCGTGGTGGGCCCCCCCACAACTAACATGGGAGGAGCAAGTCTTGGCAATACTGCATCCTGAGGGCCTCACAGGAGTAGCAGGAGGACTGGACTCTGGTTAGGCAAATATTTACTACTTTATCCCCCACCCTACCTGCATGCCATCACATACCCCACCCTTACCCTCACACCCATCACCCCAACAACCCACAGATACCCCACCTACACATCCCAAAAACAAGCTGTGCATGTAACACCAAAGCATGTCCACTACATATACCCACACAGACCCCAAACCAACTATCACACAAGAACCACGGCAAGAATGCAAGCACTGGAGTAGAGGGTCACTCACCCATTGCACACAATGGCACACACAGATGCAATAATTATGCCTTTACACCCCAACAGGACCCCTACCCAACGTCTCCGGACAGGAGGTGCCAGACACATCCAGTCCCTCCACAGAAGAGACCCACAGTGATGACAGCAGCTCTGCACAACTGGATCAAGATGACCAGCCCGGGCCATCTGGGACCTCGGGACAGTCTGTTCCCTTGACACTGTCACAAGCCACCACAGAGCACCCCTCACCCCCCACCCCCTCAGGAAACACCAGCACAGCACCCACTCAGCGGGCCCATTCCTCTGTCCCCAGGACACATCAATCAGCAGTGTGTCCACCACTACATGGAACCCAGGCAACCCCAATAACACAGGACAATCAGGGACTTGGGGGCAGTGGCAGTGGGCACACGGTTCAGGGGACACAGAGGACAACAGGGAAGCTGGGAGGACTGCTGTGCGACAGGGGGAGGACAGGCCCAGGGAACCCACTCTCCATGAGGCCCTCTCCAACATCATGGGAGCTTACCATCATTCCCAGGAGACGATGTCAACGGTACTGGCCAAGTTTCAGGAGACCCAGCAGCTGCAGGAGGAACACTACCTTGGGATCAGGGAGGACTTGAAGTCCATTAACAACACCCTGGTCACCATCGCAGGGGTGATGCAAGACCTGGTCAACACCAGGAGGGACACAGTGCCACAACAAGGGGCCCCTGACACTAGCCTGGACGATGAACAGCCCTCCACCTCCGCCAGCGCTAGTGGACAGGAACAAGACTCCAGCACCCCACCCCCTGGAGACGGAGAACCACCCGCAAACGGTCCCTGAGATCCAGGAACAAGACAGAGAACATTGCCAAGACCCCCGCCAGGAAATTAGACCCCCCCACTCCCCCCACCGAATGTCACCCTTCTGTCCCACTATGTCACCCTGTCCATCCTTAAACTGCCATTGCTCCACTTCCTATGCCCCCTTGGACAATGCACCTGTGAAACAAATAGACTGGACTCTGCCATGGACATTCCTCCACCATCCCCCCCAGCCCATTTTACAACCCCTTCCACTTATTAGCACAGAAATAACCACACTTCAATCACAAAACAATCTGGAGTCAGTCTGTGCTTTAATAAATGTGTAATTGCAATAACCATGGAATATAGCAATGTCAATTTACTTGTGCACATACCAATGTAACACAGCTGTAGGCCAGGAGGAAACATAGCAGAGAGCACAAAGTGGGACCAACATCTGTGAAATGGAAAGGCAAAGTGACAAGTAAGGGTCAATACACTGAGTGAAAATGACAGACATATGCTAGCTCCAACAATAGTATGAGATGTGGGAGGCAGTGACATCTTACCTGTGTCTCATTGTAAGTATGGCATGATGATGATTTGGTTGTCGATATCCTCTTTTTTTCCCTCCTCTTCTTCACTGTCCACAGGCTCCACAGCTGCCACAAGACCACCATCTGGCCCATCCTCATGCAGAAAAGGCACCTGCTGTCGCAAAGCCAGGTTGTGCAGCATACAGCAAGCCACGATGATCTGGCACACCTTCTTCGGTGAGTAGTACAGGGAACCACCTGTCATATGGAGGCACCGGAATCTGGCTTCAGGAGGCCGAAGGTGTGTTCGATCACCCTCCTAGTTTGCCCATGTGCCTCATTGTAGCATTCCGCTGCCCTTGTCCTGGGAATCCTCACTGGGGTAAGTAGCCATGACAGGTTGGGGTAATCAGAGTCACCTGCAAATGTCGAGGGGTAACTGTTAGACACACACTAACCCTGAAGGACAACTCAGACCCAGACATCTATGTCAACTGTATTGGGACCTTGGGCTCACCTATTAGCCACACACGGTGCCTCTGGAGTTGCCCCATCACATAAGGGATGCTGCAACTCCTCAAAATGTAAGCGTCATGTACTGAGCCAGGAAACTTGGCATTCACATGAGAGATGTACTGGTCTGCCAAACACACCATCTGCAAATTCAATGGTAGCTCTTCCGGTTACCTGTTCACTCCTGCAGGGGGGTACCAATGCCACATGTGTCCCATCAGTGACACCAATGATGTTGGGGATATGTCCCAGGGCATAGAAGTCACCTTTCACTGTGGGCAAATCCTCCACCTGAGGGAACACGATGTAGCTGCGCATGTGTTTCAGCAGGGCAGACAATACTCTGGACAACACGTTAGAGAACATTGGCTGGGACATCCCTGATGCAATGGCCACTGTTTGAAAGGAACCACTTGCCAGGAAATGGAGTACTGACAGGACCTGCACTAGAGGGGGGTATCCCTGTGGGATGGTGGATAGCTGACATCAGGTCTGGCTCCAACTGGACGCACACAGTTCCTCAATTGTTGCACGATCAAGTCTGTATGTTACCAGGATGTGTGTCTCTTCCATTGTCGACAGGTCCACCAGGGGTCTGTACACCAGAGGATTCTGCCATCTCATCACCTGCCCCAGCAGACGTGCCCTATGGAGAAGAACAGAGAGCATAGAGTCAGCCAACACTGAGGTATCACAAAATGTTATTTGCTGTAAATTTATCAATCCGCAATGTGCCTGTAACTGTGTGTATTCCAGGCCTAGATAGGTGTGACGCAGTTATTAATGCCATGTGGCCCCCTAAAATGGCGGCTGCCTGACCTGTAAGGTGGGACAAGGGGAAATAAGGCAACTGCGCTGGCGTTGTACACTGTCGCAGTGGGCGGTCGAAGACCGCAGCGCAATTCTGCATTGGTTAACATTGGGCCCTATGGGTCAGAGGAGCCAATGATGATGTACGCCGGCGGTGACGGTACGCACCGCCGCGAACGTGACCGCCATTTTCTGTCTGTTCCCTCACTTGATACCTGAACTTCAACAGGAGAGGACCTACACTGCAAGTGCTGCTGTGACCTGTGTTTGGAAGCGACGATGGCTACAGTGTCTGGGGAAAGGGCCCCTGCCTTCACTTCGGAGGAGTTGGAGAAACTAGTGGATGGGGTCCTCCACCAGTACACGCAACTGCAAGGTCCTCCAGACAAACAGGTGAGTACACTGTGAGCATGCTGCATGGGCAATGCCTGCTTTGAGTGCTGTGGCTTGAAGAAACAGGGGGTGGGGGGGGGGAGGGCTGAGGCCTGCGGCCTGCATGTGCGGATGGTGAGTGTATGTGCGTCATGGCATGGGTGGGAACTGGTGGGCAAGGAGTATGACGGACCGGTGAGTAATGTCCTTTACCCCTGTACCATTCCTCTAGGCCAGTGCCCACCAGAAGAAGGGTATTTGGCGTGCCATCGCCAAGGACGTCCGGACCCTGGGGGTCTACCACAGACAGAGCACCCACTGCTGTAAAAGACGGGAGGACCTGCCCCGCTGAAAAAGAAGACAGCAGAGATCCAGCTGGGGATGGCCTCCCAACGTGGAATAGGTGCGCGTCGCACCATGACCTCCCTGATGTTCCGGATCCTGGCGGTGGCCTATCTGGAGTTGGATGGGCGCTTGAGGGCATCACAGCAGCCACAAAGGGGTGAGTACACTCTCATTCAGCGGACACAGCGCGCATTACGAGGTGTCTGGGTGGGGGAGGTGGGCAGTGGGTTCCCCTAGGCCAGGGCGATCTTGGTAGGCAAGGTCCCTTGTGAGGCAGGCTATGTGTCACCCCAATCCCACTAGTGGTAAGAGCCATATACACCTAGTCAGGCTGTACAGCAATGGGTCTTAGGCCTAGTACCCCATGGGCATGTGAAAAATCTAGGAACTATAAGTGCATTGCATAGTGCAGAGGGCTGCTCCCTGTGTTTCGTGTCCGCCAACGGTAGTGGTGTTGCATGCACTGAACAAGTCTTTCTTTTGTCTCCCCCCCAACCCCCCTTGTTGTGGTCTCCCTGTTCTTGTGTACAATAGCATCATCAGGCGGCGGAGTATTGGCACCAGAGCAGGAGGGAGCTGCAACCCACTCGGCCCTGGAGGGTGAAGCTACGGAGTCTGAAGCCACCAGTGGGACGGAGGGCGAGGGGAGCTCCACAGCGGAGACAGGAACAGAGACCAGCGACAGCAACTCCTCTGATGGGAGCTCCCTTGTGGTGGTGGCGGGCCCCTCTGTGCCCACCGCAACAGATACAGCCGCCATTCCCCCTACCAGCACTACCCTCCCAGCAGCCCCTCAGCGTGTGTCCCGTGCCCACTCACCCAGGAGAGTGGGTATCTCCTTCGCCCCAGGCACCTCAGGCCCTGCCCCAGTCAGCCCTGCTGCCCTCAGTGAGGAGGCTATTGACCTCCTGAGATCCCTCACTGTTGGGCAGTCTACCATTCTGAATGCCATCCAGGGAGTTTAGAGGCATTTGCAACAAACAAATGCATACCTGGAGGGCATTAATTCTGGGCAGGCAGCCAAACAGAGCATTTCAGGCTCTGGCCTCAGCACTGAGGGCAGCCATTGTCCCTGTGTCCAGCCTTCCCCCTCCAACCTCCTCCACCCAGAACCAATCCCCTCCCTGTACCTCAGCCTATCCCAAGAACACCATCAGACCAGCATGCACACACATCAACACACAAGGGTGGCTCAGGCAAACATACGCACCACACATCCCACAGGTACTCACACAAGCACCATACTCATGCAGACATACCAACATCCACTTGCTCCACTGTGTCCCCTTCCTCCACGTCTCCCTCCTCCCTCCCAGTCTCGTCTCCACTCACACCTGCATGCACTACATCCTCAGCCACTACCTCCATCACCACACACCGCTCACGTGCACTCACCACCCCCACTACCATTCACACATTCCCAGTGTCCTCTCCCAGTGTGTCTGTGAGCCCTACTCCCAAAGTACACAAACGCAGGAACACACCCACCCAACAGCCATCCACCTCACAACATCCTCTAGCCCATGCACCTTCACCCAAATTCAGAAGACATACACCTCCTAAAACCACTACCTCTTCCTCCACTCCCAAACACCCTTCATCTACCTGTCCCAGTGTGCCTAAAAAAAAAAAAAAAATCCTGTCTAACACTGACCTCTTCCCTACACCTCCCCCACCTCCCCCCGTCCTTCCCCTAGGGCCAGGCTTTCCAGGTCCCAGCCCAGCACCTCAGCCACCACATTTCCAGGAACAGTGGTGCCAGCAACTGCGGGGTCATGGAGTGTGCCAACCATCAGGGCTGCCAGTGTGCCACGTAGCGAGGGCAATGACATTCCGCCACCTGCCAAGGTGAAAAAGGTGCCCATATCCCAGAGTGAGAAGCCGAAACCAACAGCCACCAAAGGCTCAGCGAAAACGAAAGTGGTTAGTGGCAAGACAACTGTGCCACCGGCAAAGGTGGGGAAGGGCCAAAAACAGAAGGGCAGGTCAGGAGAGGGCTGGTGGCACCGACTGAGGGACCAGTGTCACACCGTCTGTCCACATCAACCTGTACGGCGGTGAACACAGCCACCTGCACGTCTACATCCGCTGCCACAGTCCCCAGCCTCTTCCCCGGTGGGCAGCCGTCCAAGGCTGCAGGAGACATCCTGCTTTCTCCCTCAGCAGGTGCTGAGACAGGCCCCGCCGCCAGCACTGCCACCACAGACCCCGCCACCAGACACCGCCACCACCACCACCACCACAGACACCGCCGCAAGCACCGCCACCACAGACACAGCCGCCAGCGGCCCCGCGACATCCTCGGACAGTGGCACCACCGCTGACATGCCTACCATCCCCAGTGGTCAGTCGTCCGAAGTTAGAGGAGTGTTCCAGGACCCTGGCAGCTTCCATGAAGCATTACTGTCATCACTGTTGGC
The DNA here is from genome assembly GCF_031143425.1 of Pleurodeles waltl. Taxonomy (NCBI): domain Eukaryota; kingdom Metazoa; phylum Chordata; class Amphibia; order Caudata; family Salamandridae; genus Pleurodeles; species Pleurodeles waltl. Next base: position 117,827,681 of record NC_090437.1, read on the forward strand.
ACCTGCAGGTGGAAGGCGAAGCCGCAGCAGTGTGGGGTATGTTGCTGTCTCCATGCTGTATCATGCTACCTGTACCTCACCAATGTCGTGCCACGCACACTCAGGTGAGTGAATTGTACCGGCCACACTGCACGTGGAGCACTCTGGGCACAAAGCCTCTCCAGAACCAGTGGAGAAAAGCATCCACTACCTCTGTCCTTGGCAGGATGAAGCACTCTGGGCACAAAGCCCCCTCCAGAGCCAGTGGAGAAAAGCATCCACTACCTCTGTCCTTGGCAGGATGAAGCACTCTGGGAACAAAGCCCCCTCCAGAACCAGTGGAGACTGTTATTCACTTGAGACTGTGGCTTTGCACTCCCCAGGATAAAGCAGTGGGCAAACCACCCACTGGAGAGACTTGAGACACACTGGCTTTGCACTCCCTAGGATACCTAGCATGGAGACCCCTCGTGCAGCAGTGGCGTTGTGCGTTCATCTGGCTGAGGTGCCCCCCCCCCCCCCCTCCCTCTGAGGTGCCAGTTTCATTTCGATCTGATGCCCCAACAGTGTTCTCTCCGTTTCCGGTCAGTTATCATGTGTGGGCCTCGCCCATGCATTTTTGGCCCAGAGGTCCACGGACAATGATTAGTACACTATCCAGACTTGTGTAGTTGGTGTACATATTTGTATATACTGGATTTAGAACTTTGAGAATGAGATTTCACATTATTACAGTTGTTCAAACATTTCCTTTTGTCCTTGCGTTCTTCCAGGGGGTGGAGGGAGTGTATATGTAATGTTGCAGCATGTATTTGTGTGTATGGTGTGGGTGGGGGTGCTGCGTATTGCGTGTCTGTATGTCACCCCACCGTGCTGTAGGTGCAGTACCTCACCGTGGTCGTTGCCGCCGTCTTTGGTGCTCCTGATAGAAGAGAAGGAAGACCAGCATCGCCAGTATCTGCAATTCGGGCTCCATAGCGTCCTGGTTCCTCGTGCGGTGTGGAGAGGTGAGTGTTTTCCCTTCTGTGTACTGTTTCCGCCGTGCTTTTGATGGCATTGGTTCTGCCCCGGAAAAGGTAGCAGATTGGTGTGTCATAATAGTGTGGGCGGTACATAGCCTTCCGCCTGTCTGTTGGCGGTTACAGCCATGGTGTTTGTTTCGACCGCCACGGCAGTCGGAGTGTTAAAGTGGTTGTCTATGTTGGCGGTTTCTGCCATGGTCATGATTCCATTTTTTTTTCCGCCTGCCTGTTGGCGGTTACAGCCATGGTGTTTGTTTCGACCGCCACGGCAGTCGGAGTGTTAAAGTGGTTGTCTATGTTGGCGGTTTCTGCCATGGTCATGATTCCATTTTTTTTTCCGCCTGCCTGTTGGCGGTATTCCCGTCCCTTTAACTCTGACCGCCAGGGTTGTAATGAGGGCCATAATCTCAGAAATTGGGATAATATTAAAATGCCTGACATATCAATATACTGATACACACCAATCTTGTTTCTTTCAGGACTCACCGGAAAAATGCAGTGAGAGAGGTAGTCGGTCAGAGCGAAGAACAGAGTACGTGAAACCGAGACAGGAATCATAATGTTTAGACGTTTCTTTTTTTTTTTTTTTTTTTTTTAAAAGGAAAAAGGGAAACTTAACCCACAAAAACCTCAATTTAAGAAGAAGAAAAAAAAAAGTGGCAGCAGTTGCGATTTGTCATGCCATTGAAGAAGAAAGCTCTATTGAAGAACAAGACTTGGGCGCTAGCTCTGCTAGAGAGTGCAGCAGAGGTCACAATAGTTTGCCAGAATCTTCTAGAGCATCCGGAGGTGAAAGCAAGTGATGACTTCCTACAAGTAGAAACTACGGACATGCGTGTCTCCACACCTGATAGGGTCTACAAAATAACGTTACAGTTCACAGACACTGAACGCACAATCGATGCAATCATTTGGGATCACGTTGTAAACATAAATGATATTCTATTGGGCGAAAGAAATTGGCCACCAGATTTGCCCGTACTTGCCCATACGGGGAGGAGGTTACCAATACTTTCTCACCTTTTGTTCCGAAAGAGCTTGCAGAGTTCTACGCCATTGAATGAGCATTGGCACAGGCACCCACGTTATAATGCAACCACGTAGGGTGGGATAAAGATTCCCCCGATCATGTAATCCCAAATAAAAATCAACCCCAACCCCAATATCCAATAAAACATGATGCTAAAGCACCCGTGAGGGAAATTCTCACACAACTGGAGTACCAGGATGTAATTGAACCCTGTGTCTCACCAATGAAAAATCACTTATTCCCATTAGCTAAACCGGACCATTCGTACGGAATAGTCTTAGACTACAGACACTTAAACAGTCACACACACACATATGCTATACAAAACACATAGCACAGCACTCTTGAACATAGTGCGCAACAAAATACAGAACACTGGACATTTCCAATGGTTTCTTCTGCCAAAATATAGCACCTGGGAGTAGGGACTTCAGCGTGCTAGGATCCCAGAATAAAATTCTGTTGTTTACCTGAGGGGTACTGAACAGCCCAGTACTTTCCGCGGCTCGTGCAACTTCGATACTGCACGACATTGACCCTGAAAGCATTGTATACATATATCTATATCTATCTATCTATCTATCTCACGAATGATTAATTACTGCAACATTTAAGAGGGTTAGCCCGCATGGGTGTAGGATGTGCTGAATTCAGCTATAAATTAAATTGTAAGAAAACAAAAAGTGCCTTCCTTAGCGTCCTGTTTTTGGGATACAAGCTATCAAGTGAAGGAAAGAGCCTAACGCCACAATTCTTGGAAAAATGCGCACAGTTACAACCTCCAAGTACAATTAAAAAACTCCAATTCCTATTGGGTTTCCTAAATTTTGGCAGAAATCACATTCCAGATTACGTATCATGCATAAAACCTTTATATGACTTAATACATCCTCAATTTTCTAGTAACTTTTGGACTGTCGATCACACACGCATACTCAGAGCTTTCCAAACAGACATGCTTCCAGCACAACACCTACACACAAGAGACAATAAAAAACATCTGTCATCAAAGTAATTGCTGGTGCCATTGGTTACACCTATGTTACATTTAATGAGTGAGACGGTCCCAATTGCATACAAACAACATTTGTATTCAGCAGCAGAAAAACGCTTTGCTCCCCCTCAGAAAATTCTCACTGCTGTACACATGGCTGTCATGAAAGAAAGACCACTAGCGACCATTATTGTCGTATCTCTGATCCCACCACTTGAGGCCGTCACCAAAGCCAGTGCCCCAAACGCAAAAGCATTACATCCACATTGGATCCAATGGGCAACATCTTTGACAGCCACTGATATTGACTATAGCTTCGACCCAAAGCTACAAACTCAAGAACTAGAATACCCAGTTCCGGCAAATACATTGCCTATTGATCAATATCAAATAGTCATGTACACCGATGGCTCAGCACAACCTGCAATTGGCACAAAACATCAATACTCCACTTGCGCAGTCATAAGTGGCTATATGGAGGGTAATAAATTCCATCCACAACATACTTTCACGCAAACCCTAGGGGATTGCACTGCACAGCTAGCAGTGCTGAAGGCTCTGGTGATGGTACTGGAACATACGGATCCTGCACAAGTAACACTGATTGATTGTGATTCGTACTATTGTGTCCAGTCCTTCAATGAATACCTACATTACTGGCACCAGAATGGGTTCAGAGATTTTAAAAGGGAACACCATGAAACGCAGACTTCTGTGGGGGAAAAGTAGCGGATCTGAAGGAAACTCAAAACGTCTATTGTACATACACTTGGGACACCAGCGCGTTGGAATTCACGTTGCTGGAAATACACTGGCTGATGAAGCAGCCAAATTAGCAGTAGCCACAGCTACAGTAACTTGCTCAGGAGCGAAACCGGACGATGACATTTGGGCTGTCGTGAAAGCCACGGCTAAAGGGACACCCTTTCCAAAAGCATTTCCTGATAAATATTCCTACCGAATGTAAGGCTGCCTTGAAGCAGAGGTAAAAATACCAGGTGTGGGAGTTTGAGTAATTCCCAACAAAGACATGAGATCAGAGTTGATTTAAAGCAGCGCATGAGGGCATTGCTTCTGCCCGTGCTGGTGTGGCGACTACAATAGCATTAATGCAAGCACATTATTGGTGGCCAGGTCTATACAAACAGACCAAACAGTACGTCCTTTGTTGCAACATCTTCCAACAAATTAGGGGTTCCACCGCCAAACGCCCACCGCAGACACCTGTAGGAAAGTACCATCTTGCCTCTCCGTTTTCCAAATTTGTCACTAACAGGCTAGTGACTAAATTTACCAATTCACATTGGCATACTGGTACACCCATATAATTCCCTAGTATATGGTACTAAGGTACCCAGGGCATTGGGGTTCCAGGAGATCCCTATGGGCTGCAGCATTTCTTTTGCCACCCATAGGGAGCTCTGACAATTCTCACACAGGCCTGCCACTGCAGCCTGAGTGAAATAACGTCCACGTTATTTCACAGCCATTTACCACTGCACTTAAGTAACTTATAAGTCACCTATATGTCTACCGTTTACCTGGTGAAGGTTGGGTGCTAAGTTACTTAGTGTGTGGGTACCCTGGCACTAGCCAAGGTGCCCCCACATTGTTCAGGGCAAATTCCCTGGACTTTGTGAGTGCGGGACACCATTACACGTGTGCACTATACAAAGGTCACTACCTATGTATAGCGTCACAATGGTAACTTCAAACATGGCCATGTAACGTGTAAGATCATGGAATCGTCACCCCAATGCCATTCTGGTATTGGGGAGACAATTCCATGATCCCCCGGGTCTCTAGCATAGTACCTGGGTACTGCCAAACTGCCTTTCCGGGGTCTCCACTGCAGCTGCTGCCAACCCCCCAGACAGGTTTCTGTCATCCTGGCGTCCAAGCAGCCCTGGCCCAGAAAGGCAGAACAAAAGATTTCCTCTGAGAGAGGGTGTAACACCCTCTCCCTTTGGAAATAGGTGTCAGGGCTGGGGAGGAGTAGCCTCCCCCAGCCTCTGGAAATGCTTTGATGGGCACAGATGGTGCCCATCTCTGCATAAGCCAGTCTACACCGGTTTAGGGATTCCCCAGCCCTGCTCTGGTGTGAAACTGGGCGAAGGAAAGGGGAGGTGCCCAGAGCTCCTCCAGTGTGTCCCAGACCTCTGCCATCTTGGAAACAGAGGTGTTTGTGGCACACTGGACTGATCTGAATGGCCAGTGCCAGCAGGTGACGTCAGAGACTCCTTCTGATAGGCTCTTACCTCTCTTGGTAGCCAATCCTCCTTCCTTGGTAGCCAAACCTCCTTTTCTGGCTATTTAGGGACTCTGCTTTGGGGAATTCTTCAGATACCGAATGCAAGAGCTCATCAGAGTTCCTTTGCATCTCCCTCTTTACCTTCTACCAAAGGATCGACCGCTGACTGCCCAGGACGCCTGCAAAACCGCAACAAAGTAGCAAGACGACTACAAGCAACCTTGTATCGCCTCATGCTGCCGGCTTTCTCAACTGTTTCCAGGTGGTGCATGCTCTGGGGGTAGCCTGCCTCCTCCCTGCACCAGGAGCTCTGAAGAAATCTCCAGTGGATCGACGGAATCTTCCCCCCTGCAACCGCAGGCACCAAAAGACTGCATCACTTGTCCTCTGGGTCCCCTCTCAGCACGACGAGCGTGGTCCCTGGAACTCAGCAACTCTGTCCAAGTGACTCCCACAGTCCAGTGACTCTTCAGTCCAAGTTTGGTGGAGGTAAGTCCTTGCCTCCCCACGCTCGACTGCATTGCTTGGTCCGCGTGATTTGCAGCTGCTCCGGTTCCTGTGCATTCTTCCAGGATTTCCTTCGTGCACAGCCAAGCCTGGGTCCCCAGCACTCCTTTCTGCAGTGCACAAGCTTCTGAGTTGTCCTCCGGCCTCGTGGGACTCCCTTTTGTGACTTCAGGTGGACTCCGGTTCACTTTCCTTCCAAGTGCCTGTTCAGGTACTTCTGCGGGTGCTGCCTGCTTCTGTGAGGGCTCCCCGAGTTGCTGGACGCCCCCTCTGTCTCCTCCTCCAAGTGGCGACATCCTGGTCCCTCCTGGGCCATAGCAGTGCCCAAAAACCCTTACTGCGACCCTTGCAACTAGCAAGGCTTGTTTGCGGTCTTTCTGCGTGGGAACACCTCTGCAAGCTTCATCGCGACGTGGGATATCCATCTTCCAAAGGAGAAGTCCCTAGCTCTCTTCTTTCTTGCAGAACTCCAAGCTTCTTCCATCCGGTGGCAGCTTCCTTGCACCCTCAGCTGGGATTTCCTGGGCTCCTGCCCACTCTCGACATGGTCACGACTATTGGACTTGGTCCCCTTGTCTTACAGGTACTCGGGTCCGGAAATCCACTGTTGTTGCATTGCTGGTGTTTATTCTTCCTGCAGAAATCCCCTATCACGACTTCTGTGCTCTCTGGGGGCAGTAGGTGCACTTTACACCTACCTTTCAGGGTCTTGGGGTGCGCTATTTTTCTAACCCTCACTGTTTTCTTACAGTCCCAGCGACCCTCTACAAGCTCAAATAGGTTTGGGTCCATTCGTGGTTCGCATTCCACTTTTGGAGTATATGGTTTGTGTTGCCCCTATATCTATGTGCTTCTATTGCAATCTATTGTAATTCTACACTGTTTGCATTAATGTTCTTGCTATTACTTACCTAATTTTGGTTTGTGTACATATATATTGTGTATATTTCTCATCCTCATACTGAGGGTACTCACTGAGATACTTTTGGCATATTGTCATAAAAATAAAGTACCTTTATTTTTAGTATATCTGTGTATTGTGTTTTCTGATGATATTGTGCATATGACACCAGTGGTATAGTAGGAGCTTTACATGTCTCCTAGTTAAGCCTAAGCTGCTCTGCTATAGCTACCTTCTATCAGCCTAAGCTGCTAGAAACACGTCTTCTACACTAATAAGGGATAACTGGACCTGGCACAAGGTGTAAGTACCTCTGGACCCACTACAAGCCAGACCAGCCTCCTACAACACCCCTCCTAATTTCCAACAAACCTTTATAATGTGTGTTCTTGGACCATTGTGGTCCCCTAACACCGGATAGTGCATACAAATACATCTTAGTCGCTGTTGACTCTTATTCCAGATTCCTATGGGTGTGGCCACAACGCTCGGCTGACGCTCAGACTGTTATTAAGGATTTGCACATCTTTATCAGCACATAGGCTGTTGCGACTTTCCACTCGGACCAGGGCCCTGCTTTCACTTCAAGGGCATTCAAGGACGCCATTGCTTAGTTAGGGGTCCAATTCCATTACTAGTCACCATTTCATCCCGAGGGAAATAGTGTAGTGGAGCGACAAAACCGTTATTTAAAGCAGTCCTTAACAGCCAGTGTCTTAGGTATGGGTCGTAGTTGGCTCAATCACCTGTATGGAGTTCAGAGAGCACTTAATCTGCCTAGAAGGTCCCTGGGTGGGGGGGGGGGGGTATCCTACTTCATACGAGTGCCTGTTCGGAACTCGAATGTATGATCCAGATCTTGATGGTCCTGGTGTGGAGAGAACAGAAACACCTTCTGACATGAATGAATGGGTCACTGTCTTGCAGGAATTACAACAGTTTTGTGACGACAACACATCTGCCAGTGCTGCCTCTGCAGCAATTAAGGATGAACCAATAACACCAACTGGCTGGATTCCAAGGGTTGGAGATCCTAGTATGAAAAAAGGTTGCTGTTAAAAAAAAAAAAAACACGACTTTGGTCCTTCTTATCGGGCACTAGTCTCAGTCCTGGGAATACACAGTACCAGAACTGTCATTCTGCCACCGTTGCCTGGCGCTAAAGAAAACTGCTTTGTATCTATCGACAATGTCAAGTTACACCATGTGGCCGATCCTGCACAGCAGACCAAGAGGAACAACCAGTAGTTCCAAATCCCTTTCACTACTGGTCAAAATGTCCCTCTACAAGACATATGCAGCAATGCTGACACCTCTCCGAGCTTGGGGGGACGGTGGAAAATGATCTTGCATTAGTTCCACTAACATTGATTACAACAAACAGCGCGGAAACTGCTGATCGATTTGACACAACTTCTACACAGACGGATGGCATCATTTATGGTGAACCACCAAGGGAGACCCCTACCAATTCACCTCCTTTAGATACGGCTTCAGTTTTTGCACAAACTGCTTCGAGATACTTTGCCGGTGTCAACACCTTCTTGGACTCATTCGCCTCTTCTACATCTGAACTACCAAAAACATGTAAGCTCATAAACTGGCTTAACACAAATTACTTTATTTTCCCATGGAACTATCGGTGGCTTTCTTGGACTGTATTAGCTTTCCTCCTTTGGATTAGCTTTGTCATAACTTTCTTTCTATTAATACACGGTCATTACCTTCCTGAAGACCAACATTTGAACTGGTGGATGAGGTCCTAAAACCCCATTTTTCTTCTCACAAGGTCCGCAGAGACTTGTCTTTCATGAACATTTCCACTACACCAATTCCCGATGGAGTTGTTGGGGATAAAGTCACATTTGATATATACGTCCTCACGGAGGTCATTCAAATACCTTATGTGTACTTTCAATGAACAATATTTTCCATATTTAATCTAAGGTGACAACAGCAGCTAATGGCTAAGAAAGAAGCGACTTATGTCATGTTGAATATTGAAAAATTAGAAAAATTGCCTTTTAAAGTGGCCGAAAAACAGTATGCTAAATGGTTAATACACGGGGTCATTAATCTGCCTATTTCAACACCTCACTTCACATCGTGCTTAAAACAGATCCCAGTGGGCAGATATGAAAGGCTACAAGATAGTTACATCCATGAGGTGTGAGAGCTACCCTTCTCATACAAATGTCTCAGCGGCATGACAGGTCTTTCTTAGCAGTATTGAATGCAAAACTTACGTCAGCCATTCGATGGTTTGTAAACAGCTGTCCTTGCACAGGTAGAAAATTATTTTATTAGTTAATGAAAACCATAAAAGAACACATCGGAAGAATACAGGCAACTGGTGAACACCCCCACCCACTACGCCGGACACACGCTTGACCCAGTCTTCTCCTCCAGCAAGTACATCTCCTTCAGCCACTCCACCGGACTCCACTGGACAGACCACAGCTGCGTCCACTTCAGCTTCAGAAAAACCACGACTCACCACCACCCACATCAGGCTCCCCGCAGGAGCTGGAACAAGATCACCACCGACCAGCTCTCCACATCACGGAGCCAGAACCCTCCCGCCAGCTCAGCGGACCCCAACCAAGCAGCCAACAACCTTACACAGTGGATCACCAACTGCGCTGACAACCTCGCACCCCTGAAAACCCATCCCATCAGGCCCAAGAAAGCCTCCTGGTTCAACAACGACCTCAAGAACTCCAAGAAGAACTGCTGCACCCTCGAAAAAGCCTGGCGAAAAAACCCGACTACAGACAACATGACCGCCCTCAAGTACGCGTCCGTAAACACCACCAGCTGATCCACACCACCAAGAAGACAGCATTCAAAGAACGACTAGACAACAACGCACACAACAGCAAGGAACTCTTCAGCATCGTCAAAGAGCTCTCCAACCCCAGCGCCGGAAACAACGACATCACCCCCTCACAAGACCTCTGCGACTCACTCGCCTCGTTCTTTCACCGCAAGATCGCCGACATACACAACAGCTTCGGCGCACAGACCACGCACCCAACCACCAAACCGACGCCCCCCAACATCACCCTCCGCGCCTGGACCCCGGTCAGCACCGAAGACACCATCCACACGATGAACACCATCCATTCCGGATCACCAACCGACCCATGCCCCACCACGTCTTCAACAAGGCCAACTCAGTCATCGCACCCCATCTCCGGGACATCATCAATTGCTCCTTCAACACCGCCACCTACCCGGAGAGCTGGAAGCATGCCGAACTCAGCGCCCTCCTGAAGAAACCATCAGCAGACCCCACCGACCTCAAGAACTACTGCCCCATCTCGCTCCTCCAGTTTCCTGCCAAAGTCATCGAGAAGACAGTCAACAGACAGCTGGCCGCCTTCCTCGAGACTAATGGATCCCTTGACCACTCACAGTCCGGCTTCCGAGCCAACCACAGCACCGAGACCGCCCTCATCGCAGCCACTGACGACATCCGAGCCCTGCTCGACAACGGGGAAACAGCGGCCCTCATCCTCCTGGACCTCTCCGCAGCATTCGACACTGTCTGCCACTGCACCCTAGTGCAGCGCCTCAGCAACATCGGAATTCAAGAGAAGGCACTAGAGTGGATCATCTCGTTCCTCACCGGAAGAACCCAGAGAGTCCGCCTCCCCCAGTTCAGATCCGAGGCCACCGAAGTCATCTGCGGCGTACCACAAGGATCATCACTCAGCCCCACCCTCTTCAACGTCTACATGAGCCCCCTCGCAGCCTTTGCACGCCATCACAACCTCAACATCATCTCCTACGCCGACGACACCCAGCTGATCCTCTCCCTCACCAACGACCCAGCCACCGCCAGAACCAACCTGCACGAAGGGATGAAAGACGTAGCCGAGTGGATGATGAACAGCCGCCTGAAACTGAACTCAGACAAGACGGAAGTCCTCATCCTTGGATCATCACCCTCTGCCTGGGACGACTCCTGGTGGCCCCCGGCCCTGGGCAGCACACCCAAACCAACGGACCACGCACGCAACCTGGGCTTCATCCTGGACTCCTCCCTGTCGATGACCAGACAAGTCAACGCCGTCTCATCATCATGCTTCAACATCCTACGCATGCTCCGAAAGATCTTCCGATGGATCCCCACCGAAACCAGGAAGACGGTCACCCAGGCACTCGTCACCAGCCGACTGGACTACGGTAACACCCTCTACACCGGAACCACGGCCAAACTACAGAAAAGACTCCAACGCATCCAGAACGCCTCCGCACGCCTCATCCTTGACATCCCCCGACACAGCCACATCTCCGGACACCTGAGAGACTTGCACTGGCTCCCCGTCCGCAAGAGAATCACGTTCCGCCTCCTCACCCACACACACAAGGCCCTCCACGACCTGGGCCCCAGGTACCTCAACAACCGCCTAACCTTCTACACTCCCACCCGCCAGCTACGATCGACCAGCCACGCCCTCGCCGCCGTGCCACGCATTAGAAAAGCCACCATGGGAGGAAGATCCTTCTCCTACCTGGCAGCCAAGACTTGGAACTCCCTCCCCATCCACCTCCGTCTGACCCAAGACCACCTCTCCTTCAGGAAGCAACTCAAGACCTGGCTGTTTGAGCAGTAGCGGTCCCCCCTCCCCCAGCGACTTGAGACCCTCCGGGTGAGTAGCGCGCTATACAAATTTCTTGATTGATTGATTGATTGATACATATGTCTATTGACCTAAAACTTGCAAACAATCAAATATAGAGGGTAAATAAAAACTGGAGCGAACCCCTCTTAATAGTAAGAAGAGAACCCAAGTGCAATTAGAACCTAAAAACCTATATTTTTGGGAAGGCAGACGGAATGAACTAAACACTGGGCAGGGCGGCCTGTTATCTAAAGGATGCATTCAGGGAAGACCAAGCCCCTACATCACTGATAGCGGATATCTGTAGAGTGAATTCTGGTATTATGGGACTGGACAATTATCTTTTTTTCTTAAGGGGTGCTAAATGGTTTTGCTGGGACCGCCAGGGCTGTGAAAGTTCTCAGGAACTGGATTAATCTGGTGTTCAATTTTTCATTACTTGGGTCAAGGGCTGTTATAATAGCCGACCTACAGGACCGGACTCCTAGGACGTTAAATTAATTTCTCAGTAAACTGGGCAGATGCAAACCACATGGATTAGGGTCTCCCTGGCCTGATGACAATCTACAAGCCTGTGTTTGCCATCCTGCCTCGCTTTTCCATTTCGGGAGGAAATCGAGAGTTGGCAGATCTCCCAACCTCATCTGTAGGAGGGCAAACTACGTTTTTCATGCTAATGTGGGGGGACAGGATACGAGGTTCTTTATCCCGCACATATGAATTTAGGACTAGCGATCCATGCGATTGATTCGATAGAGCCTCCATGTCTTCTAGCCTTAAGATCTTAGCCAATTAGTTGGCTCCTTTTCTGAAGGCTAGCGCTGGTAATGTGCGGTCCCACAAATCACCCAGTATATGCTGAGCTATACTTTTCAGCAGTAATCGTTGGAAGTTGTTGTTACCCCTCACAAGATTGATTTCATGCCAGACTAGGTTTGCTAAAGTCCCCATGGGAGCTGAATAAAGTTTGTAGCAGCCATTAACAAAAGCTGCTGACCTTGTCAGTGATTGCTTTGTTAAGGAAAACTCTAGTCTGACCTAAGCTGGGGAGGCCGATCTGGGTAGCTGGAAGACTTGTTTATAGGATTTCACTAATAGCTTATCCAGTATAGCTACCTCCGCCCCCTCATTATTTCTGTCCCATATACAAGGGTTAGCAATAGTTTTGCTCGCATAATCATGGTCATTGGTTTAGGGGCCGTCTGAGAATGGGTTTTGCCAGGTTACTGAATGCCCGGTTCAGAGCTTGAGCCTTCTCTCTTATTTCTTCTTTGTGCGCTGTAAATGTGCCCTTGAGTCAAACCTGGCCCCTAGATATGTGTATGCTGCAACCTCCTCAATGTGCTGCCCATTTAAGAACCACTTGCGGCGCAGGGTCGGTTTGCGGTTGAAGGGGATTTTAGACCTCCCATAGTTAATTTCTCAGTCGTTAGCTAGCGCATAACCTCCTAGGTAGTTCAAGAGTTTCTGTAAACCTACTCTGGAGTGGCTGAGCAGCAGCAAGTCATCTGCCTAGAGTAGGCTGGATACTGGACGACCGCCTAAACTTGGTGGATGGGCTGACTGCTCATCCAGTGCTGGGGATAGGTCTGATATGTACAGATTGAAGAGAAGCGGTGCTAATAAACAACCCTATTTCAGGCCGACTGTTTTGATGGGCCTGGAAAGAAAAGAGCAGTCTCAGAGTTTGATTTTAACCCATGTATTAGAGTAAAGAATAATAATAGCATTTAACAAATTCACCGGCAGCCTCCACTGCTGTAGTTTTCTCCAATAATTTATCTTTAGGGACACAATCAAATGCAGCCTTAAAATTCACGAAGCACATATAAAGGGGTGTCCCTGTGACCCTTGCTCTATTCATTACCAGGCTTAAAGCCATGAGGTTTGTGAACGTGCCCTGTTTTTTTGTAAAACCGGTTTGGTTAATAGGGAGCAAGATGCCTGGCTTATGCAGAGAGCGGCACCATCTGTGCCCATCAAAGCATTTCCATTGGCTGGGGGAGGCTACTCCTCCCCAGCCCTTCACACCTATTTCCAAAGGGAGAGGGTGTAACACCCTCTCTCAGAGGAAATCCTTTGTTCTGTCTTCCTGGGCTGGGGCTGCCCAGACCCCAGGAGGGCAGAATCGTATCGGAGGGGTTGGCAGCAGCAGCAGCTGCAGTGGAAACCCCAGAAAGGCAGTTTGGCAGCACCCGAGTTCTGTGCTAGAGACCCGGGGGATCATGGAATTGTCCCCCCCAACACCAGAATGGTATTGGGGTGACAATTCCATGACTTTAGACATGTTACACGGCCATGTTCGGAGTTACCATTGTGACGCTATACATAGGTAGTGACCTATGTATAGTGCACGCGTGTAATGGTGTCCCCGCACTCACAAAGTTCGTGGAATTTGCCCTGAACGATGTGGGGGCAACTTGGCTAGTGCCAGGGTGCCCACACACTAAGTAACTTGGCAACCAACCTTCACCAAGTGAGGGTTGGACATATAGGTGACTTATAAGTTACTTAAGTGCAGTGAAAAATGGCTGTGAAATAACGTGGACGTTATTTCACTCAGGCTGTAGTGGCTGGCCTGTGTAAGAATTGTCTGAGCTCCCTATGGGTGGCAAAAGAAATGCTGCAGCCCATAGGGATCTCCTTGAACCCCAATACCCTGGGTACCTAATTACCATATACAAGGGAATTATATGGGTGTACCAGTGTGCCAATGAGAATTGGTAAATTTAGTCACTAGCCTGCAGTGACAAATTTAGAAAGCAGAGAGAACATAAACACTGAGGTTCTGGTTAGCAGAGCCTCAGTGATACAGTTAGGCACCACACAGAGAACACATACAGGGAACATACTATGAGCACTGGGGTCCTGCCTAGCAGGATCCCAGTGACACAAGGGCTAAAACATACATACATACAGTGAAAATGGGGGTAACATGCCAGGCAAGATGGTACTTTCCTACAGTGATGCCACTCCTTGTCCTGATGGCTCTTGGCCAAGTTCTCCAGTCTGAGTTCCCAGATACTCCGCGTAGGACAGACCAGGTGGCTACTTTTTTCCTGTTCGTATTGCTTCTCTGTGCAAACGGGTATGGGTATCTTTCTTCCAGATAGAAGCATACATCAATTCCCCAATCTTTCAAGATTCTTTTTTTTTTCTATGATTTGCTTTGATAATTCTGGAGAAGCAAATATCACCACCTCTGTGAACCGGCTACCCTCTGCTTGGATAAATTGAATTGCGGTGAGGTTGTCAGAGCTCACTGCTGCCAGGTCTGGCTGGGCTTTTATTTATTTGATAATAGTGGAGTGGTTACGCACATCTTTTGGACCTCTAGATTTATATTCTGGAATCCATCGCAGCTGCAGGCCTTTGTCAGGCATAGTCTGGTTTGAACTATCTGCCAGATGAATAAGTTACTTACCTTCGGTAACGCTTTTTCTGGTGGATACAATAACTACCTATGGATTCCTCACCTAAAGAATTCTCCCCTCGCGCCAGCTTCGACGGAAATTTCTTCTAGCTCTGCACGTCGACATCACAATCACCATTTTTTACGTGCCATAGAGGCGAACAGGTTAAACCTAAAGAGTACATATTCATCTAGAATGAATGAAAATAGAACGTTCATTATAAAACACATTATAAATAACAGTAATGAATGCCCAATACAAGAGAGAAATATATATATACATATATATATATATATATATATATATATATATAAAAAAAACAAGTCCAAAAAGTCTTCCTGAACCATCTTAATTTGCAAAGGAAATGTATATACAGTTATCACAACTATATACATGAATCAGCTATATACATATATACACGACCAAGGATTCGCACCCAAGGAGTTCTCGGTTTGACCAGTCGGGCAACGGGGAGGCGGGTGGGACTGTGAGGAATCCACAGGTAGTTATTGTATCCACCAGAAAAAGCGTTACCGAAGGTAAGTAAATTATTCTTCTGATGGATGCACCTACCTGTGGATTCCTCACCTAAAGAATAAAGTCCCAAAGCAGTCTAACCTCCGGTGGCGGGTGCCCAAATGGTCAAACCAAGAAATCTTGCAGCACCGAGCGAGCAAAATGGCCATCCCTCCTGACCTCAGAGTCCAAACAGTAATGCTTGGCAAAAGTATGGAGGGATGCCCAGGTCGCCGCCCTGCAGATGTCAGCCACAGGAACACCTCTAGCCAAAGCCGATGAAGCTGCTTTGGCCCTGGTGGAATGGGCACGAAGCCCCACAGGTGGATCTCTCTTCGCCAAAGAATAGCAGATCTTAATACATAGAATGACCCACCTGGATAGCGTTCTCTTGTGGACCGCTCTAACTTTCCTCTTCCCCACGTATCCAACGAAGAGCTGTTCATCCTGTCTGAACTCTTTCGTCCTGGCGACGTAGAAGCTCAGTGCTCTTCGCAGATCCAGCCGGTGGAGCCTCTCTTACTCCTTGGATGGATGAGGTGGAGGGTAAAAGGAAGAGAGCGTAATTGACTGCCCCAGGTGAAAGGGTGTAACAACCTTCGGTAGGAAAGCCGCCTTGGTCCTCAACACCACTTTGTCCTTAAAGAAGGAAAGGTATGGGGTTTCCACAGTGACAGCCTGAAGTTCGCTAACCCTTATGGCAGATGTTATGGCCACCAGGAAAACAGTTTTAAATACTAGGAACCGTAAAGAACAAAAGTGCATAGGTTTAAATGGGGGCCCCATAAGAAAAGTTAAAACTAAGTTAAGGTCCAACTGAGGCATAACGAATGGCGTGGGCAGATACTTATTAGTGAGTCCCTTTAGTAACTTTAAAACAATTGGTGATTTAAAGAAGGACGGTTGATCAGGAAGGCACAGAAAAGCAGATAGTGCAGACAGATAACCCTTAACAGTGGCAATTGAAAAACCTTTTTGTGCCAAATAGAGCGCAAATGACAAAATGTCAGATAAACCAACTCTTAAAGGATCTAAACTATTCTCTCCACACCAGCTTGTAAACTTAGCCCAACGATTTGCATAGATTGACTTGGTGGAGTGTCGCCTGGCCGATAAAATAACTTCAACCACATCTGGATGGAGAGAAAAGGAACTCAGATTGCCCCGTTCAATCTCCAGGCATGAAGATGCAGGCTCTGGAGGTGGGGGTGTAGAATCTGCCCCTGCGACTGCAAGAGGAGGTCCACCCTGCAAGGGAGACGGAGCGGGGACACAGAGAGTTGGAGTAGGTCCGAATACCACACCCTTCTCTGCCAATCTGGAGCTATTAGGATGACTTGGGCTCTGTCTTGGCGGAGCTTCCTGAGAACCCGAGGAATCAAGGGTATGGGGGGGGGGGGGGGAGGGGAAACGCGTAAAGTAACTGACCCTTCCAAGTCATCTGAAACGCATCCCCCAAAGCTCCTTGCACCAGATACTGGAGGCTGCGAAATAGCGGGCACTGCGTATTCTCTTGAGTGGCAAACAGATCTATTTGCGGATATCCCCACATCTTGAAGATACCCAGAACTAGATCTGGATGAAGACGCCACTCGTGGTCGACCAAACTGCGTCGACTGAGAAGGTCTGCACGCACATTCCAGACTCCGGCCAAGTGATGTGCAATCAAGCAGATTTTGTGGTCTTGAAGCCAAGACCAGAGACGAAGAGCTTCTCTGCAGAGAAGATACAACCCCACTCCTCCCTGCTTCTTTATATACCACATCGCGGTCGTGTTGTCCGTTAGAACTTGGACTGACTGACCACAAATGGAAGGGAGGAAGGCCTTGAGTGCCAGATGTACTGCCCGTAACTCTAACAGATTGATGTGTAATCTCTGTTCCCCAGGAGAACAAAGGCCTTTGATCTCCAGGTCCCCCAGATGAGCTCCCCACCCTAGAGTGGAAGCATCCGTTACCACCGTAGCCCCTGGAGGAGGCAGCGAGAACGGGCTTCCTTGAGACAGGTTGTCGACCGCTGCCCACCATTGTAGATCCACTGCAGTGTCTCTGGAGATCTTTATCGAATCTTCGAGATCCCCTTTGTGCTGAAACCACTGCTTGCGAAGGCACCATTGGAGACCGCTCATGTGCCAGCGTGCATGAGTGTCCAACAGTATGCAAGAAGCAAACAGACCGAGCAGACGAAGGACCTTGAGGACTGGAACTATCGCTCCATTTCGAAACATCGGAATCAATGCCTGGATGTCCTGAACCCGCTGGGGCGGAGGAAAGGCCCGATTCAATGTCGTGTCCAATACTGCCCCTATGAACAGGAGGCGTTGAGAGGGCTCCAGGTGAGATTTGGGTACATTGACTGAAAAACCCAGGTCGTACAACAATTGAGTCGTCAACTGGAGATGGCACAGCATGAGCTCCGGAGTTTTGGCCTTGATCAACCAATCGTCCAGATAGGGAAACACAGCTATCCCCCTTTTTCTGAGTTCTGCTGCTACCACCGCCATCACCTTCGTGAAGACTTGAGGTGCTGAAGTAAGACCAAAAGGAAGGACCGCAAACTGATAATGCTGCGATCCTACTACAAACCGGAGATACTTCCTGTGCGATTTGAGGATCGGTATATGAAAATACGCGTCCTGCAAATCGTCCGACACCATCCAGTCTCCTTCGTTCAACGCCATAAGAACCTGTGAGAGGCTCAGCATTTTGAATTTTTCCTGTTTGAGGAACCAATTCAAAATCCTCAAGTCCAAAATCGCTCTCAGCCGACCAACCTTTTTGGGAATCAGGAAGTATCTTGAATAACACCCCTGACCCCACTCTTGCTCGGGAACCAACTCTATCGCACCTTTTTGTAATAGAGATAATATCTCCTGCTGTAATAGGAGAAGATGGTCTTCCGAACAGAAGGATGGGCGGGGAGGGAAGGTAGGAGGGAATTCCCGAAAGGGAAGAGCGTACCCCTTCTTCACAATGTCGATGACCCAGGAGTCCGATGTTAGAACCTCCCACATCGGAAGAAAATGGGCAAGTCTCCCCCCTACCGGAGATGAATGGACAGGGAGTGGAGGACGACTACGGCTGCTTTCCTTGCTGCACCCCTCCCGAGGAAGAGAAAGAGGCAAAGTGCTGCAATGTGGGTCCTCTCGTACGGACTCTGCCCCTGAAGGATCTGTACGGCAGGGTAGAAGCAGATTGTTGCGGTCCTTGTAATCTCCCTCAAGAGGAACCACGCCCAAATCCCTTAAATCTCCGAAAGCCTCTGAAGGAGGATGAGGCCGACGACTGGAGTCCCAAAGACCTAGCAGTCGCTCTGCTTTCTTTAAAACGTTCCAGGGCAGTCAGCCTTTGTGCCGAAGAGCTTCTCCCCATCAAACGGAAGATCAAGGAGAGTGGCCTGCACGTCCGAAGAGAAGCCAGATGATCGAAGCCAAGACTGCCGTCTTGAGACTATGGTTGTACCCATAGCCCTAGCCATAGAGTCCAAAGTGTCCAATCCAGACTGGATCACTTGCGTTGCAGCCGCCTTAGCATCCGCCAAAAGTTGTAGCATCTCCTGGGACAAATTAGGGTGGCCCTTTGCCTCTTCCATAAGGGCATGGATGTAACGCCCTAGTATGCATGTTGCATTAGAAGATTTCAGGGCCATACCGCAAGATGAAAATGTCTTTTTAGCGGTATGGTCCATCTTTTTTGACTCTCTGTCCGCAGGAGTCCCAGGAAACGAACCAGGAGAAGATCTAGACAACACGAGGCTTGCACCACTAGACTCTCCGGAGTTGGTTCTCTAGAAAGAAACACCGGATTCCCAGGCGCCGTCCTGTACCGCCAAGCCACCGCTCTGGTGACCGCAGTGGCAGACACAGGCTTTAGCCAGATATCCTTAATGGGGTCCAGCAAGGCCTCATTGAATGGCAGAACAGGCTCAGCCGAAGCAGACGCCAGATGCAGAACCTCGGTCATCAAATTCTTCTGGACTTCCGCGGTAGGAAGGGGAAGATCCAAAAAGTCTGCAGCCTTATGAATGAGTGCGTGAAATGTCGCAGCTTCCTCCGTGACCTCTCCAGAGGAAGCCAGATCCCATTCCAGGGTAGTGTCTAGGCCAGTAGCTGAATCCAGTCCCTGGAAGTCAGAGGGCTCCAAGACTTCACCTTCCTCCAGATGTTGCCTCACGTACTCTTCTTCCTCCAAGAGACGAAGAGCCAGACGTCTTGACTTAAGTCTTGACTCCAAGCCTGGAGTCGAAAAGGCGTTGGCCGACGCCGAAGATCTGTCGGCGCCGAACCTCGGATCCGTCCGAAGCCGGGGGCTCCGGCTCCAAAGGGATCTTTGACGTCGATAGGATCCGAGGTGAATCAGACGGCGCCGTAACAGGTGTAGTAATCCGACCAGTAAGACGCCGGAACACCCAAGTCATAGGCCAGAGGGCCAGACGGACCTGCACGACTTCCACCAGGCGTCATGGAAGTAAAAATTTCATACATAGCGTTTAAAAACGCCGCAGGGTCCGATCCCGGAGTTGGAAAAGCCAGGTACTGCTGCTGCTGCTGCACCGGCGCCTGCAAGGCTGCCGAAGAGGGTCCAGGTAACTCCTGGCCAGGAGAACCTTCAGGCCTCTGGGGAGGCTCGACCTCAAAGACTGACCCGGGTGACGTCGGGGTCGTCGGAGGCGGAGGGGTGACGGTCGGGCTTATCTCCCACATCGGACGACGCCAAGCCGACGGAGAAGCCGATCTAGATCTGGACCGTCCCTTGCTCGCCGTCATGGATCTCGGTGCCGAGAGCCACTATGATGGTGGCGAGACCTCGAGGATCTTGACGAAGACTCCCTCCTATGACGCCTCTCCTTCTTGGACCGGGCCAAGAACAATTTCGCCTCCCTTTCTTTTAGTGCCTTAGGGTTCATGCGTTGACACGAACTGCATGCCTCAACCTCATGGTCGGAACTAAGGCACCAGAGGCAATTTTCGTGGGGGTCGGTAACCGACATTCGACCCCCGCACTGGCTACAAGGTTTAAAGCCAGATTTCCTAGGTTGAGACATTGTAACCGCCGTTGGAAACAGTAGCTCCCTGTGAACCTCGAAGAAGTAACTGTTATTCGGGCACGGAAAAAAGGGAACTGATGTGTGCACGTCGACGAGGGCTTCTTATTGCCTGGATGATGTCATACAGCGTCGCGTGGAGTCGGGCAATTGTGACGTCATCGTCGACGTGCAGAGCTAGAAGAAATTTCTGTCGAAGCTGGCGCGAGGGGAGAATTCTTTAGGTGAGGAATCCACAGGTAGGTGTAGCCATCAGAATTTAGTGTACTGGTCTAGCCTCCGCCAAGTCTGCTCTTAGGTGATGGTTTCTTATTATTGCGTCGGCCCCCTCAACTTTGGTTTTTACCTCTATGGGGATGGGCCTTAGCTTAACCTGGATAGGTGCTTGGGGCTGCAATGTGGTGGATGCTTGATGCTCGTCAGTCCTGGGGCCCTGCCAACGGCTCTGGGCCTACCGCTGCCAGGTCCTGGGGTAAAGGCCCCTCTTGGTCTGAGGTGCGGGACTGCGCTGTCAGAGGGTTTGTTGTTCCAACAACCTCCTCCTACACTAAATGGGGTAGGGTTTCAGTATCGGATCCGGCCGCCACCTGAGTGTTCTTTCTGCCATTCCTTGCCGGCTTTCTCTCTCTTTCGGTCAACCGGTGGCCAGACTGCCTTTCCAAAGCTCTAGGCTCTGTTATTTGGGGAGAATGAGCCAGCACTTCCTTGAGTGGCCGGCACTATTTTCCTAGTAGCATTACCCTCCAGATTGAATGGCCTTGAGGCTAAGTCGTCTTGCGGGCTATTCCGATTCTCCTCTGGGGGTATTGGGGGCCCGTGCGCTCTTCTTTACTTGGGCGGCAGATCTCCTTCAAGATGCCTTTGAAAATTACCAGTAGTTGACCCATCCCATTTACTACCTCCTTACAGGAGCAAATGGTGAAGTCCTTAATTTGTTTTTGTTGTGTTCTTGTTATTAAGAAGTTTAATTCTTGTAGTTTACCATCAATTCCTGCGACGAAAACTGCAAGAGTGTTTAACAAATCTACCTGAATATCCATTTTGTGAGACTGGAACGGTTACTGGTGAGCAAAAGAACGATGTATTAAACCCAGATCTTTGTGACTGGGGGTGAATGTTTGATTTGCTCTGCATTCCGTCCATCATCTGTTCTTTTTGCATTTGTCACCCCAAGTGGGAAGGGTATGCCCAGACGTGGGTCCCGTGCTCACTGCGCCACTGGATTCAAACTAGCATAGCTGATGATGGGTGGTACCCTGTAACCGGTCCTAGGATGCTTGTTTCCAGTCCAGGGAGGACCTGGCTTGGCAGTTCGGGCTGGACTGTTCCCATGAGGAACAGGGTCAAGACTGATTTGCATATGGCTGGGTCCAACCTGGGGTGGCGTGGTGAGCAAAAAAAACAATGGATTAAACCCAGATCTTTGTGACTGGGGGTTGAATGTTTGATTTGCTCTGCATTCCGTCCATCATCTGTTCTTTTTGCATTTGTTACTGTTGTCATCACTGAATTCAAGATTGCCGCCTATATGTCTGTTACGGGCGCCATGGAGGCAGCGGGCATGTTTAAGTCACTTCTTTGGGATGTCCTAGAGGCTTGGGTAATCTGGGTGGGACACTATCTATCCCCAGCTTCTTCCAGCATCCTAACACTGTATCCTCTTAGTCTGCGTTTCTTCCGCTTATAAAAGGGAAATGAAAATATTTGGACCTGGTGCTCATTGGGGGGGGGGTGACTGTCGCCCCGCTCACCCCACTCCCTACAGGGCACTGTCCTCCTCATCTGTGGAATTGTTTGGGGAGACAGGATGCTGTTTGGTCAGGCTTCCCCCCCACCAGAGGATGAAGTAATGACTCCTGGCCACTTGTGATGGCTCGTAATCCTCCTGGTGTAGGAGAACTGACTTTAGGGGTTTTGGTGTCTGTCGGGTCCATGGACCTAGCCAATGTAGCTCGACCAGCCGGGGGCAGTGGTGGGGGCAGGGAATTGTTACCTTTATCCTTAGGACCTCTTCTCTGGTTCAGGGCCAGGTCGTGAGCCAATGAGGTGGAGAGGAGTGGTTGATGCTTTATAGTCCTGCTTGTTACTCCAAAGTAATCCGTTATTTTGTGGGTTTTAGCTGATGCCAAGACCGGGGTGGATGGGGAGGCTATCCCTCCGGCCTGAAGATTAAGGACCTCATTATGTGGATTGGATATAGGCACTTCGATTGCGGGGTCCTGCAATGACGGCGGCTCCATAAGCGAAGTCGGGGGGCTTTTGCAGAGGGCCCTGGGTGATCTCACCAGATGGAATCTGCTGCCTACACCAGCTCTTTTTGTTTGATTTCCAGCGGGCAATGATTCCTCCTTTCTCTTGTTTGTAAATGAAGACCTGCCTCGTCCTGTACCTGATCTCATCTCTGCTGTACACAGTTAAGGCAGGTATGGGCAGAATAGCGTGGTTGCTGGATGGCTAAGCAGCTGATGTGACTTAGCGGGACCTATGCTGGGCTTGGCTGGTTACATACTTATATATAGTTTTGTGCTTGCTTGGTTACTTGCGTTCTTGCTTGCTCTATTGGGTTTGTCTGGCAGGGGTGGGGATGGGAGAAGGGGATGAGCAGGGGCAAGCAGGACTCCCCAACCAACCCCACAAGCCACAACAAACCTAGCCGGGCCAGCTTCCGCAAGGCGGCGGGGCGCACACTCAGCAGTGGTAACTAGCCCACTGCGCTCGCCACACACAATCTCACAGCTCTCAACTCCCTCCCCATGCACTCCTGGGTTCCAGGTCCAATAGATGCCCGTTGTCTGTAGTCCTTATCCTAGAACCGGGGTCTAGGTTCTGGGGGCCAAGGCCAAGGTCCAGCTTCCAGACGCTCCTTCCCTTGTATGGGTCTCCTATGGATCTCCTGTGGTCTCTGCTACGTGCTCTGCACCCCCTTGAGCTGGCCAGGCAACTGGTGATAGACAAACAAACAGGCCGGTATGGGAGCCGGTATGAGGAGAACACTGAGCCCTCTGCCCCTCACTGTTCGCGCAGACTCGTTGTTGTCTCCCAGCAGTGCTCTCAAGGAAGCGGGGGGTAGTTGATGCAGCTGAACAGCTAGTGCAAGGTTAGCAGTGAGTGCCAGGTGTGGGGCCTCCCCCTGGCCTCACAACACTCACAGGTGCTGCGCCCGTCAAATGGCCCCCCTGCAGCAGCTGTGGCGGAGGGCACCAAAGACGCCGGATCAATGGGCAAAGGGGCCGAGCGGAAAAGACGCACGGAGCGCGGCTCAGTTCGGGGCTCCAGACTTGTTTGGGGGGGGGGGGGGGCAGGAAGGAGGCTGGCATCTCAACACCTCCCCCCCCCCCCCTCCAAGTAGTACCAAATGCCCACAGCTCTCGCTGCCAGCAATGCGACACGACATGGCCCTCGCTGCTCCTCCCACTGTTCCTCTGCGCTCGGCTCCGCCTCACCGCGTCTCCGATAGGGGTTCATAGTCCTTGCACGGGGCATGTAACGCTTCAGCAGCAAACTTGGCTTGTTATCTGAAGGGAGTTCCAGTTCCCTTGATTAGACCTGCGTTCCAGGTATTCTCCAATGGCAGCTATGTCCTCCTCAATAGTGAAAACTATTGTAGGATGACAGCCAGAATAGTTTATGTCATTTCAGTCTCTGCGATTGTTACATGCTGCGGGAACATACTTTTTTCTCCTACACAACAGAGGAATTTTGACGAGTTGAGCAGACTCAAGGCTTTATTGTTTCAAAAACATGTGGCGCTCACATCTGCACACGAGACCTATGCGCTTCAAGTGGCAAGGTCATCAGCAGAGACAGTCCCTTTTAAGTACTAACTTTCCGAGACACTTTGGTGAACTAGTGGGACGAATATTTAATGCATCCAGTACTACTGGAATCGCTAATTTCTTCAAGGCTGTTGGTTCTGGTTTCTTTCACACCTTCGCCTCCATACTCTGCTTAATACCTTCAGCCATCCACTCAATATTCTCCAGTTTTTTTTGGGGGGGGGGGGGGGGGGGGAGGGGGATGTCCAATAACTTTGGCTATCATAGGTGGCATTTTGCTATTGCTACTTTTTCTGCGCAATGGCTGTCCCACCACAACAGGGAGGACTGAAAGTGCTTTCACCAGCACAGCTGTGTCGTGAATGCATGATGCAGTACTTTGGAGCATCACTCCTGGAACAATTGGAGGGTGACTGGTCTCGGTCATTCAGAGCGGTTTTACATGGTGTCCAGCCCGTGTTTCGGTGCCTCTGGTGTGCTTTTGAATGCGCACTGAAGATATGTCTTTCTACGCAGCGCTTGCTTTCATTGGATGCTGATCTGTTGATGTACTCGCCGAGGGCTCATTACCAGACATGCACGTTGAAGGTATGTTTGCTACGGAAAGCCATTTATAAGTTGCCCTTTGTAGATTATGAAGCTCTAAACTCATTGTTGGGCACACTACGAAATGCTGCTGCCTCGGCTGGAGCTCAGGCTTTGGAACACAAATGCTCCTTGGTGAAGAACTTCCTACTTTACCACCTGCCAAAGTGGAAGATTTCCCGTATTCAATTATCCGGGATACAATTGGCAACTTCCAAAATGACTGACTTTGAAAATTCTGCTTTTTTGCGCCACAATTAACATTTTAAATTGTCCTTCTAGAAAGGCTCAAGTTTCATTATTGACATTCTTATACATGCGTCTTAGGATGAATTTTAGTTGCTTTTATATATAATTAGGCAAGGGGACGGTGTTGTGCAGCCATTTTAGCTTTAGCTGCACACACGTTACTTTAGCAAACTAGGCCTGCCCTTGTGCACTTTAACCTAGATGGATTTTATTCAGCTTTGTTTTATTTAAAAAAATAGCCACATTTTGCAGTCTTGTTTTATTTTCTGTATCTAGCTGTTCGTTGCCTAGGCCAGCACTGGATTGTTAAACAAGGCATTTCTTTCACTCTGTGCTTTTCTCAAGGCTGCAGTGAGGTAGGTTGCCGGCAAACGTGGTACGCTCTGTCTCTAATATTCACAGAAACATATACACTCTTACGTGGGGATCCTTTCTTGGAACATTAGTTGTTTGACTATAAAAACACTACTTTGACCCATGTACATTAGAGGGAGATTCCAGCCAGATTACAACGACTGTATGCTGAACGCTTTGCTGCGGCTGCTTATGTAGACTCTTGCTCAGGTACAAGGGATGATGTCTTCCCAGGAGAACATGAAGGGCAACACTAGAGCTTAATATGTTTTGCTGTAACATAGTCTAGGCAGGAATTATTTTAAGAAACCATAGTGACAATACAGTAGCGTTATTTTTATGCTTCACTCTTCATGTCACAATTTTTATCATGTCCTACTTAAACATCCTAACTGTAGTACATGATTTATTATCTAAGATGCATTTTCTTCAATATTACCTTACTGAATTTTATTCAGCCTCAGATTGTCATTGTATATGTGAGACTAATGTAACAGAGAAACGGATGAGATCAGAGTGACCACGATTTTGCGGAGGAGTCAATTGTATCATGTGCTCGGTTGCCCAATCATCCCTACTCTTGGGTGGAGATGAGGCACTACTAGTTAGCCAGAACAAAACCCGGATTAGGCCAACAGGCATCACCTGTAGTGGGTTCAGACTCAGTCTTCCACAGTGCAGGTGATTCTGCAGCCCAAATCCAGTAGTCTCATTAGAATAATGAGAGCCTACGTGACAGGGCACCTCACCAGTGCACCTATGGTTGCACTACCTATGCTGGAGATCCTAAACCTACATGCCCTACCATATACTCAGGACTTATAGGTAGGTTGGCATAGCCAATTATAATTAGCCTAATTTGCATACTTATTTTACACAGAGCACAGGCCCTGGGACTGGTTAGCACTACCCCGGGTACCGGCACAGTCAGGAAAACACCAACAGAAAGTGAAAAATGGGGGCAAAAAGTTAGGGGGGCTCTGCAATTAGCCCTGTTCTCTCAGTGCAGTATAGAGATGGAGAGGTAGGGCGTTCCAGGTTTTGACAGTAAGGTGGGAGAAGGAGCATCCCACAACATGGCAGCAAAGTGTGCCGGGTATTTGCATGACGGCGTGGTGTGCAGAGCAAACGTTCCAGGGGGTTGATGAAAGAGCAGGCGGTGATTAAGGTAGGCAGGTCCTTGGTCTTTGATGGCTTTGTAGGTGTGTGTCAGGAGTTTGAATAGCATTTTTTCTGGATTCAGAGCCAGTGGAGTCCTTCAGCTGCTGAGTGATATGTGTTCTCTTGGGCAAGTTGACAATCAGTCTGGCGTCTGCGTTCTGGAATGTCTAGAGTCTTTGCAAGAGTTCAGAGGTGGTGCCGACATCTAGTGAGTTGCCATAGTCCAGTCTGCTGGTTATGAACCGTCTTCCTGGTGTAGATGGGGAGCCATTTGAATACTCTACAGAGCCTGTGAAAGCAGGCTGAGGTGATGGAGTTGACCTGATGTTTCATGGAGAGCTCACTGTCGAGGACAATGGCAAGATTGTGAGCGTGGTCTTTGGGCGTAGGGGTGGGTCCAAGTTCCAATGGCCACCAGGAATTGTTCTTGAGGGCCTTCTGCCTGCCAAAGATCAGAATTTCAGTCTTGTCCATGTTAGCTTCAGGCAGTTGTCCATCTAGGCAGAAACATTTTTCATCTATTTGTGGAAGGTGGTCTTCATTCGGGTGGAGACTGATGAGAGGATGAGCTGTGAGTCGTCAGCATACGAGATGATGTCGATGTCGTGTGATCTTACAATGTATGCAAGTGGTGTCATGTAGATGTTGAAAAGGGTTGGACTGAGGGATGATCCTTGGAGGACACCGAAGATGATGTGCTTGGCTTATGAGGTGAAAGGGGTGGAAGGCGGACCATCTGGGTGCATCCCATAAGAAAGTATGCCATCCATCTGAGTGCATCGTCTGTGATCCCAATCTGGCATAGTCAATCAATGAGTGTATGGTGAGTCAGTACAACTTAGCGGTATGTATGAGTAGGAAATTTCTAAGTCGTACCCTGAAGTTTCTTGTAACACTACTGGTGAATTAAAAGGGTTCCAATACAAGAGTCTTTTAAAACCAGGAGCTGCGACACATTTGCACCAAGTTAGAAATATACTACTAGCTTTAAGAGAAGTTGAAAGTGAGTTGGACAAGCTGTGTGTGGATGGAGTGATCGAGAGTGTGAAAGCATCAGAATGTGTTTCATCATTTGTGGTTGCTAGGAAGGCTAACTGAGATTGTGTGTGGACTTAAGGGACCTGAACAGGAACATTACAGCTGACCAGTTTCCTCTAAGTTAAAAACAAATGCTGTCTGTAACTACAGGGATTGAACAGTTCGCATCTATAGACCTTAGACCAACAGATCATCAGGATCCCTTACACCCAGAATGTAGAAAGCTTAGCACTTTTGTTACCCCATTTAGGTTTTTTTAGGTTTGTTAAAAAGGTACCATTTGCATTGTCCGCTGCAGCTGCAATGTTTCAGAGGTTAATGTTTGAGCTGTTAAAAGGGCATAAAAATGTGATATTTTTCCAAGATGACATTTTGATTATGGAAAAAAAACAAATCACACTGTCACAAAAGTAATGGATATTTTGCAACAGAAAGTAATGACTGCACGGTTCAAGAAATGTAAATTTGGCAAACAAAGTGTTACAAACTTAAGGCATGAAGTGTCTGTGGAGGGAATTAAACCCAAGAAAGAATTACTGGAGGCTATTAGGAACGTTTCTGTACCAAGTAACAAGGATGAGGTGAGAGCCTTCTTCGGTCTTGTGTAAATTCAAAATGTATAGAAAGTTTTTGATCAAGGTGTACACGGTCAGACAACTTCTGAAGAACAAAAATAAATTCAACTGGTCGACAATTTGTCAGAAGGATTTTGATGTGGTGAACCATGACATATGTACAGCTATACTCTAGAGGGGTTTGACTATACTTTGAAATCAGTGGTTACCATTGATGCGCGTGGGAACGGAATCGGAGTGTTTTTTATCTAACGAGACAACAATGGAAAGGAGTGTATTGTGGCTTTTGGACCACATTCATTAACACCTACACAAGAAAGTATTCAGATATTGAACGTGAGGGCTTCGTCTGTGTGTGGGAATTTGAACCATATTGGTAGTTTATTTGCGGATCAGAGGTGGTGTTAAGGAGTAACCACAAACCACTAACTAAAGTGTTGTCCACTGCCACACCATGCCTAGCAAGATTGTTAGTGAAGGTATTGGATTATAAATATGATGTACAGTATATGCCAGACGTTAGAAACAAAGTAGCAGATTTTCTAAGCAGGTTGCCTTCACCTGATGAAGACAATTTTGCATAGCTAGCTTGGATAGTATTGGACGTAGCATTTTGTTTGCATAGTACGCTGATGCTTATGAAACAGACCCAGTTTTGGCAGACGTTAAGAACAAAGTAACAAATGACTGTCTGGAGAAGAAACCATGAGGGCGTTTCGGGAGCTAAAACAAGAGCTGCCAGTGAAAAATTGGAAAATAATGAGTATTTATAGGATTGTACCACCTGGAAAACTGAGATCAAAATTGCTTGACGTGTCATGAGAGATATCTAGGTATTACAAAAACTAAGAAGCTAATAAAGGAATTATGCTGGTGGCCAGGTATGAATTTGGCCATTGAAAGGAAAATTAGTGTGTGTTGTTTGAGAAATCCACCTTTATGCCCCATTAGTTCACCAGGTGTGCCATGAGAGAGGATAAGTATGGATATTGCTAGTCCAATTTTGGAGTTAATAGAGCACAAGCTTTCGCTAAATAGTCATAAACCATTTCCCAACATTGCTGAAGGTTGAGATCGTGCAGATTCTAAGGTTATTTTACTATTTCTGGATAAAGTATTTTTGAAGGAACGATTTAATGGTTCACAATCTGTGTCCTAATTGTTTGAGAAGTTCCAGAAGCAGAATGGCAACAAACATAATACTACTTCTATTTATCACCCAGCCAGTAGTGGAGCTATGGAGAGATGTAACAGAGTGATAAAGCGTGTGATCCAATGGCAAAGAATAATAATCTGGATTGGAAAATTTAATTTTATGACAATATAAGAGGTTCCTATTATGCTTGCTTTATTTTCAATAGCAGCTGCAGTCAAGAACAATAACCAATCCCATTTGGCTAGCACAACAAGCTACCAATGGGAAACCAAGAGAAACAGATGACCAATCAGAACACAATACACCTAAAGATATACTAGGCTTGACTGCAAGCAGCCCTCTTTTCTTGCTGCTCGCAGTCAAGTTAAGTATATCTTTTGCATTGATCTACTTTTAAAGAATTCATTATTATACCATTTATATTTGCTGGTTTTATGTATGTTATACGTGTTTTCTTACACGTGCGATCAGTTTTAAGCTTATTCCATTTTTCCTTCTCCTCATATGCGCTGCGTTCTATCGGCCGTTTTGACCGTTTACCTCGCGCTGTTGTCGTTCAGCCTGGGGGCTTCCCAGATGCTTACTCAGCATTGTGTTTGCCGGCAGGAGGGCTCCGCTTCACAGCTTCTGCACAAAGGCTATTAGCCTTTCTCTTTCAAGCGTTTCTGTTCCCTTCACGCTCGACTGCCCTGTACTGTGGCAGCTCTCCAACTTCCTCCAGAGACCCCTGGAGGCGAGGCTTCCCTCAGCGGCAAGATTCAGTTGGAAGAAGGGTTTGCTTATTTCACACCCCTCTTCCTAGGACCTCCCATCCCAAATGTAACCCTTTTTTCACCACTTTCTTAGTGTTTTACCATTAAAATGGATTTGTCTTTGTTCTTTGAGAAAAATAAGGATTCTGAAGAAGTTTTTTCAGATAACTTAAATAAGTTTATACAATCTTCGGTGGCAAAGGCAGTTTCTGCCTCAATGTCTAAATTTCCTAAACAAATTGAGAATACTGTCTCATCCTGTCTTTCACAATCTCAATTGGCCCCGTCTGCGGGGGAAAAGCAGAAAGCGCAAAGCCACGGAGGCTTCTAATGCTAACCAGTCCGATGTCCCTTCTGCGTTATTGAGTAGTGAGTCTAACTCAGACAGGATAGAGGACGGCGTTCTTCACAGACCTCCTTTTTCGGAGGGGGAAAAATTCTTTGGGTTCTGAGAGTAAGGCTAAGACCAAACATTTACTCACAACCCACAAGATTGTGATTGACAATATACAGGACACGGATGACAAAATGGATAATATTGGACCTGATAAAGACTTGGATGATATCAGTCATTCTGATTTCTGGATTGGTCCACCTTCCAAAAAAGCTAAACCAGCGTCAAGTGATCAACTTTCTACTCCTCTCCTAGACGCTGATGTTATGATCCTATGTTTGACCCTAAGTTGATCTACCACCCTAACTCCACCGAGTGGCTGCCTTCGGATCACGTCGCAGACTATATCACAGCCAAGTTACGCCTACCTCTTGACAAACAAGTGCACGTCAAACTTCGCTTAGAATGTCCTAGACCTTCTCTTCCTCTCCACATTACTTCCACTCCCTCTATGATCACTTTTTTCTCCAAGTTTGGGAAAGACCCGCGTAAAGGTGTGGACAGAGCCTGGTCTGTCTGCCAGGACAAAGTACTGGATATTGTAAGTCCTATGTCCCGTATTTGTGACTTGGCAGAATCCGTCAGACTGAATAATGATGCAATTGATCCGGAAGAACTTTCATTATGGGTTCAGCAAGCCTTCTGTCTTCTTGGGAACGCAAACTCTGCCATGACCCACGAACGTCGTAAGGGACTACTTCTTTAATTGGACCCTAAACTGGTTAACCTTGCCGCTATGGATCCAGGCCCCAAAGCAGATGGCCTACTGTTAGGAGACTCCTTTATAAATGAACTAAGTAGATACGTTACAACCTTCGCTTCCCTCGATAAAGCACAGCAATCACTCAAAAAAGTCTTCAATGCGCAGGTTTTTGCCAGGGTAGCTAGAGGAAGGGGTCGCTCTACTGGCTGTTACACCAGATATCAAGGTTACAGAGGCTCTTTCAACTCGCAACAACAAGACTTCCGTCCCCCAATTCTATCCCCAACGATCCAGAGGCTTCAGGGGCTGAAACCAACGTAATTGCAAAGCCTATGCTCCCACAGGTAAGCCAACTTTCTGGCTATCTTTCTATAAAAGGTCGCCTAAAATTCTTTCTCCACAGGGGGGGAAAGAGATTACTTCAGATCCCTGGGTTCTCGATACTGTCAAAGGCTATTCAATAGAACTCTACGACACCCCCTTTCAATCGTCTCGTCCTCCCCCTATAAAATTCTCTTCAGACATGGCAGCTCTGGTTTCTTTGGAAATCCAGGACCCCCTTCTCAAACGAGCCATTCAACCTGTTTAACCTCATCATTCAAGTTTTTTTAAGTTCCATCTTTCTAGTGGTGAGGAGAAACAAGATCAGACTAGTTATAAACCTCAAACAATTCAATCAATTCGTTGTCTATCGCCATTTCAAAATGGAAACAATTTTGCATCTCAGAGATTCTCTTCTTTTGAACGATTGGATGGTTCGACTAGACCTTCAAGATGCGTCAGAAAATTCCTTCAGTTCCAATGGCATCATCAAACCTATCAATTCACTTGTCTACCTTTCGGTCTTTCTTCAGCCCCTTGGTGTTTCACCAAGCTAATGAAGCCAGTATTTGCTCATCTCAGAGCTGAAGGGTTCAGATTAATCATTTATCTAGACGATATCCTTCTTATGCATCAAAACATATCCACTCTTTGCGCTCAACTCTCTTACACCATTTGCCTCCTGTCGGAGTTAAGTTTCATTATCAACAACGACAAATCTGTCCTAAATACATCCCAAATAACGGAATTCCTGGGATTTCTAGTGAATGCCGCTCAAGGCACTCTTCAGCTCCCAGATACAAAAATAAAATCCATCAAATCAGAGATAATCCACTCTTTACGGCAGACTTCTCTCTCTCCCTACGGTCTCTTGCAAGAATTGTAGGTCTGCTTTCCTCCTCGATTCAAGTGAGCTTTCCGGGACCCCTTCATTATCGAGCACTCCAAAGGTTAAAGATTCGGCATTTGAGCAAAGGTCTTGCTTATTCAGACTCCATCCTTCTTGATCACGAATCTCATCCAGAACTTCAATGGTGGTTTTATCACCTGGAAGGGCAGAACTATCTTTGCATCAGCCCCAGATCTTGTATTAGAATCCGATGCAAGCCTAACAGGTTGGGGTGCAAGGTGTGGTCAAATATCGACTGGAGGCACATGGTCACCTCAGGAGTCTTCATTGCACATCAATCGTTTACAGATGCTTGCAGGCTCCTTTGCAATCAAGCAATCAATAAATAACTTTATTTCGGCTGAAAGCCATAAAAAGTATCCAGTAAACACCATACCATAGTCATGCAATAAAACAATTGAAAGATAAAGACAAGGAGTACCACATAATACATTAAGAAGCCCTAACATTTCTTCTAAAATAAGTTATTAAAACACACAATTATAAAAACAGTACAAGACAGACATCAAGTTTTAGAACCCTATAAACCTTTGCATCTTAGTTCCACTTAGTAGTCTATTTCTGCCTAGAGTGATGTTAATCTAAAATAAATTGTTAAAACACACAGTAATGACAATTCTCTACTTCTTATAGCCCATGCATTTTGTAAATCCCTTGCAACTGCAAAAACTACCTTGTCACTTGTATCACTTGCCAGAATGCTTAAGGATGTATTGTATTTCCTTATCCCCATTGATCTGCATAAAGGAATAATCCACTTCTTCCTAGAAGCCAAATATCTGGGGCAAAAGAACAAAGTGTGCAAGTGACTCTGGTTGCTCATGACAGAAATGGCAAAAGCTCAGATTGTGATCCTCCTTGCTCCCCCTCGCAGTAAATGTCTTGAGTGGCAGAATCCCTAGCCTAAATTTAATAAAAAGGGTTTTATATTATCCATATAGGCCTCAAACTTGGAACTACATTTATGATCTAAAAACTGTAGTGTCCTGTTGCCTTGGGTTTTTTTGGACCAAGTTTGCACCAAAATAGTCTCCCAATAGCACCTCCTTATGCGTGCTTTTACTTCCTTGGTCAAATTACAAGGATCTCTCCATACCTCCTCCATTTTGAGGAATTTACTCAGGTCTCTAATATATTTAAACCAAGGAATGTTTAATACACCACCATCCATTAAAAGCTCAGCTGTTGCCGTTTGGTAGGTAAACAGATGTTCGGAAGTCCAAAGGCAGACCCAGTACATAAGAGGTCTTAGGGCAATTTCATTATGGACCTCGTTTAGAGCTAAATCAAATCTAAGGAGTACTCATCGGCAGCCGCAAAAAGTTATGAATAAAGAGGTTTTCTATCGTCGTTAGACTTCTGGAATTACAGTACCCCCATTGCTCAGCACCATAAGTTGAAGCAGCCACTACCGCTGCTTTATATACTGTAATAGCAGGTGAAATTTCCCCTTCCGAGATGTTAGCAATTTTTCTCCCTATTACTGCCGACCTCTGCCGGAGGACAGACAAACTCTTCCCAATCTGTGCCCACCACTGTTGGTCATCTGCTAGACTGATCCCCAGATAGTCAAACTGACTCTACTAGTTGTCCTGCTATGGACATTTTCCCCTTAAATGACTTATGAGGATTAAAGGCCATAAAATTTGTCTTTGTTGGATTTATTTCAAGGCCCCTCATGGTACACAAATTAGACAAGCATTTACAATGCAACGGGTCTCGCGTTTGCTCATGTTAGAGCTGATCGGGTTGTAAACTTTTCACCTATCGGGCAAAAGTGCATTTATGTACATAACCCGAAACAGTGAAATCAAGTATGTAAAAGCGCTCGACTTCTGCCAAGCGAGATCGCGCTCGTAAATTAGTGAAAAAAAAGTCCACGAGCCTGATGGAAAACAGCGAGCCTCGCACGTTTTCTGTACTTGGTCGCTGCGCTCGAGGAGGGCTAGCCACCGGAAAAGGCATGCCATATGTGTGCCTTCGACTAATGAAAGCAAGTAGATTTTATTAGGGAAGCCCACGAACCAAGAAAAAACACTGACGTGAAGTTGACAGGGCTCCGAGCCCTTTTCTAAATACAAAAGAGTCTCGCTGCGATACGCATGCAACTCAGGCTCGACCCTAAAAAAGCATCAAGTTAATTTTGTAGACCCATTGGGGTTCTTGAAATCAATAAGGTATCGTCTGCAAACATTAAAATGGGGACAGGGACTCCTGCTAGCTTCGGGGCATCATGATTACAGTACATAAGCTGATCTACCATACCGTTGATAAAGAGGTTAAACAGAGTGGGAGCCAGAACACACCCCTGTCTAACCCCCCTATCAACAGGTATGGCTTCTGTCAGATCTCCACCTTGAGACCAGCGTACCTGGGCATAAGTGCCCTCATGAAGGTACCTGGTCAATCTCAGCAATTTTTTATCAAGTTGGTAGGTCTCCAGGACATTCCACAATAAGTCCCGTGGGACCATGTCGAAAGCAGCTTTTAGGTCAATAAAGGCCACATACAAGTGGCTCTTGTTAAGTGTCAGGTATTTCCAGCAAAGGAGATTGAACCTAAACGCCTGGTCTATTGTACTCAGTCCTTTCCTAAATCCTGCCTGAAAATTGAAAGGATGTGAGAGTCCTCTATCCATGTCTGCAGTCCAGTCCGGACCTGCTTACAGAATATTTTTTGGCTAAAATCAGTTAAACTTATTGGTCTGTAGTTAGTAGGTACTTCCCTTGACCCCTTTTTAAAAACATGGACTATGATTGCTCCTTGCCATGTGGGGGGAAGCCCACCAACCCTCAGTATCTTGTTACTAAGTGCATTTAAGTATAAAGACCAAGTTCTGGGTCGAGACAAATACAAATCACCAGGGATACCATCTAGCCCAGGGGCCTTCCCTTTGCGTAAATGTTTGGAGAGCCAAAGTTGTTTCTTTTAGAGAAAAAGGTCCAGATCAAATTTAGATGATATAACTGGCCCAGTAGTTGGTATATGAGAAATAAAGGGCCTCTGGGATTTTGGTAGAGGAACAGTAGTGTTGCTAATTTGAGCCGTTCTATATAAATTTCCAAAGTGACACACCCAGATTTCTGGCTGGATTGCTGGGTAATTCTCCACGATTTGGGGCTGACCTTTTCCTGCCACTAATTTCCAAAACAGTTTAGAATCCTTCTCATGGAGAGCATCTACCAAACCGTTCCAATATTTGGTTTCCCACTCTTTTTTGGCATTTTTCAATACTGTTTTGTATGCAGTCCTGGTTACTCTTTATCTCTCGGCAATTCCCTGCCTTCAGTGCTCCCAATAGCTGTGTTTTGGCCAGCCGGCAGGAGCTGGAAAAACATCTCTATAGTTTACCCCAGCCTCTACCCTTACTACCTGGAAATATGGTCTTAACCGATTGAACAAAATAGTATGCAAATTAATCAGGTCAACCGGTACAGAATCAATGTACTTCAGGGGGAGAAGCACCGATCTAGCTGCTTTATAAATTGATATCTGGAAGTTTACATCTTCTTCCACCAATTCCCATCTCACATTTTTTATAATCATTTGTCACGGTTAAGACATTACCCTTCACCCACTTATTCAGTGTGTTGCAATTAAATGTGGAGGTTAAAAAGGATATACAAAGAGCTTGGTGATCACTCATCTCGTGGAAAGACAACCATATCAATAAGAGAATTCCAGAGTGTATCATCTACTAGGACATAATCTAGGCGGCTTGAATATGGACCTTTTCTGTATGTAGGCAACGCCGGGGTGTCTGACTTCGTGTTCCCATTCACTATTCGTAGCCCCTTTACTTTTATTATATCCTCTAATAGATCTAATGTTCCCCCAGTTTTCTTTATTACAACCTGGACCGGCCCTGATCTATCCCATGGATCTGCAAACTGAATTCCTTTTTGCTGGAAGTCATCCTTACAGCTCAGTTGCATATTATAGTCTCCTGCAAAGATTAAGCCCTGCCCCCCTGGTAAATGGTTCAAAAGATCTGTAAGCAAATCTAGCAGAGCAATCTGGGTCCTTTGTGGGCCAGGTCTGATGTATAGATTTACAAGTACAATGCGAACAGGCCCCCTTGGACTGCTAAATTCAACCTCCACAGCTAATATGTCCCTAGTGGGAGTAAATAGCTCCTTTGCCTTTGGAAACAGGTAGTGCTTTAGCCAAGTTATCAAGCCCTCCGATGCCCTACCAGATGGTGATGGGAGCGCAGTCTTCTGGAAGGTCCAATAACCTGCTCTATAGATCGTAGAAGGGGCCCATGTCTCCTGCAACAGGATAATATGATGTTGATCTATAAAACTGGACCACTCTGGGTTGGTTGTTTTTGGTAACACCTGCCACATTCCAGGATAACAATTTAATTAGTGGATCACTTCCATCCCCAATATTTTGCAACCTCTCTTTAATCTTACTTAAAGAGGGTGTAGCTCCGCAATCCCTCCCTGCTACTTGGTCACTGCAAAATATTCCTGCCTCTGCTCCCACGATACCCACTGACAGGTTGCTTAAGGCACAGGGGTCCAAAGCCTTTTTACTGAGTATATCATCTCTCCCTACCTTCGCTATGGGGGCTTTGTGTCAATCCACGATTGAAGTTGGGCTACTCCTAGAACCCAGTCTTAAAGTACATATACTGGGAAGGATTAGATTGTTAGAGCTCCCTCTGAAAAACAGCTTAGCCATTGATTGGGGGGGGGGGTGGGGTCGTTTGGGTAAGAGTCACTTGGGATGAAGTACCAGGTCTCGATCTTTGGTCAAGCGCTAAGAGACCCTTTACTGTGCTCTGGCTGTTCAATTCAAGCCCTATAAGGTCTGTTTCTAAGCTATCGCTTGAATATCTCTGGACAGTTACTATGTCATCCCTTATAACAGACCTACATTTCTTTACACCCCTTATCCAGTGAATGACTGTTTTTAAGTGAATCCCCTTGTTCCTTTGATCCATGATTTAACTTAGGAATGTTCGTTATATATACACATCATGCTGACTGTGCTTAATCTGACTTAGAGTACTTTGTGGGGGGTCTTTGTTACTATTATCTAAAAACTTATTTCTGTACACCTCGTGGTTTGCCCCTCTTATCAAATTGGTGTCACATTTATTTAAACCGGCCGCCTCAGGTGGTGCACATTCTTCCCATTGGCAGTTTTGTGTTACCACTCCAGCACTCTTTCCCCTATGTGTTCCTGCCATAAATGTTTCAGTTTGTTGAATTTGCGTGGGTAGAGAGTTAGACTGAGGTTTAAAAGAGGATTTCCTTATGTCTCCAATTACGGCAGTTATGCCGTCCAACTTCTTGTATATCATGTGACTGAAGGATATAAGATACTCTCTTAGGCTAACTATTTAAGCTCTTATTTGTACTAGCTGTGCCTCAACAGGAAGTTCCCCCTGGGTTACTAAGTGAATTAATGGCTCCTCAGCTTCCCTTGATACACTCCTCTCTATACTGGAGGCAGCCAGGGAGATAAGAGGTAAAAAACGATTAGAACAATTTATAAGAGGTGATGCGCTACCCTGCTGATTGAACACGCTCAATTTGGGGCGCTCTATTAGATTAGCCGAGGTTTCTAATATAGTAGGCTCAAAGTGAGACCCTCGTGGTAGCACTGGCAACAGCTATCTATTTGCAGGGGTAAAAAAGGATTGTATGTCTTTAGTTGCAACGTTGATCCCTCTCTTGGAAGACTTGGAAGGTTTAGTAGCTAACAAGCTCTCTACTTCCTCTATTAGATCGTCGATTTGAGTCAGTGTACAGTTTTCAGCAGCATGTTGAGGTATTTTCTTCGCCCCTCCCTGCCCAATGGAATTACCGATGGCTTTCCTTTTCCCCCATCCTAAAGGAGTTAATAAAATTCCTCAAAATTGTGTATAGCACGAGGAGAAAGCCAAGGGAGCACGATGACAAATTTATATGTGCTAGGGCCCGCATCCAACAACCACAAACAGGATCTGATGCTTCCTGCGGAGCAGGAGCGCACAGTCAAATGTGTAGGGGCTTAGTCCCGCTCCCAACAACACGGACAAGATCCGACACTTGTAGCGTGAGCACAATGTCAAGTTTATGGGGGTTTAGTCCCACCCCCAACAACCGCAGACGAAATCCTACACTTTTAGTTTGTTTTACATACTTCTGTGATCTGGACTTCAACGTGTCAACAGCAGTGGGAATAAAAACATCCATATCAAATGAAAAAGGCTAAAAAAAAGTACCTCCTGACGGCCACACGCTTATACGCCCCAGGATCAAGTATGTGGTGGAAATGTCGGGGGGGTGACGGGCGGGCTCCTTTGGCCTGAGTTCCAATTTAAAGGGGCCTACTGGGCCTGCCCCTCCTCCTGCTGGTCGCTGTCAGAACGCGCTTCCCCCTTTGCAATCAAATGTTTTACCAAAGACAAAGTTCAATGTTCGGTCCTTCTTCGAATGGACAACTTATCAGCTGTCAAATACATAGATCATCTTGGTGGTACCAGATCCAAACCTCTGGCCGTATTAGCCAAAAGCTTCTGGGAATTCTGCCTTCACAAAAACATTTCAGTTAAAGCAGAATATCTTCCAGGTTCTCTCAACTCAGTGCAGATTGGTACTCGCGTCATCTCTCCGATTACAGCAATTGGAAGCTTCATTCTTCCATCTTCAATTTGATCTATCGCAAATGGGGGTCCCTTTCAGATAGATCTCTTTGCATCTCGCCTCAACTCAACTCCCTCAATTCTTCAGTTGGAGGACAGATCCCCAAACCCTAGCTACGGACACTATTCTTCAAGACTGGTCACATTCAACAAATTATGCCTTTCCTCCCTTCATTATGATCAATAGAGTTCTTGCACAAGTATGGCATCAGAAGGCCACCGTAGTTCTAATAGTCCCCTTTTGTCAGTCTCAAGTCTGGTTCCCTCCTCTTCTCGAATTATCCATAGACTTCCCAGTCCTTCTCCCCTCCTTCCCATCTCTTCTTCTCAACCCTCAGGGTCTTCCTCACGATCTGATCCTCAACAAAATCTCTTCTTCCTTCAGCCTGGAAAGTGTCAGGTCTTCTTCCTCCTATCCAGGAATTTCACTCAAAGTTTCAACCTATATTAACAACTCCTGGGCCCCAGGTACATCCAAAGCATACAAGTCTGCTTGGTCAATCTGGTCTAGCTAGTGTCTGGGAAAATCTAGCAATCCATTTTCAGCAGATTTAAGCTTAATAGCTAATTTTCTTGCTTCCCAAGCTAGCTCTGGTAAATCCTGTGGAACTATCAACCTGTACCGTTAAGTTATTTCCCTTCATCAATGGTAAACCGGTGGGCGAACATCCTGTTATTTGTTGGTTATTAAAGGGAGTAAAATCTGCCAATCCTCCTCTTCCTAAATATACTGTTTTGTGGGATGTTAACCTTGTTTTACAAATGTTTCTATTGTGGCAAGATAATGACTCATTGTAACTACGAAAATAGAGATAAAGATGAGAGAGATAGAGTAGAGAAGAAAACAAAAGAATTGAAAACGAAGGTTCTGTTACAAGCGTACCCGCCACGTGGTGGTCAGAATAGTGATGCACAGAACAACTATCAGAATAACAATCAGCCCCAACCGTTTCAGAGAAACTCGCAAAGAACCGAGTATGCTCAACCACGTATCCCAGTAGGTCCCAATCAGTGTTCATATTGCAAGGAAGAGGGTCATTTCAAGTATAGTTGCCCTGCTTTGCTACAGCGCGCAAATGGTACTTCCGGTTTAAGAGGTCGAGGTGTTCCACAAGCACCTAGAGGAAGAGGACGTGGATATGTTCCCCAGAGCGCACGCCCATTCCTCCCTCAAAACTCAATGAACAGATTTGATCAACAGGTTAATGCATCTGGTAGGACGGCTCAGTACTATACTGATGATTACTATACAGAGGATGAGCATTTGGACAGTAATGATTGCTAGGACAGCCATAGACAAAGAGAGGGAGTTGTTTCAGTTCCAGTAGATCAGAGTGGGCCTTATGTTAAGGTGATTGCATCAGGTGTGTCAGAACCTTTTCTGTTGGATACTGGTGCTACCAAGAGTTCCATTATGCACTCAAAACTCCCTGGCGCACCTTTGTCTGGCGAAACAAATGTATCAGTAGGGTTTTCCGGCGCCCCAGTTAGAAATCCGATTTCTAACCCTATATATCTCTTTCTGTTGGACCTTGTAAATTTGAAACACCCCTTATTTTGACGACAGGTTGTGGCGAGAACTTGTTAGGATTAGATCTGTTAAAGAGATTGTATGCGACATTGTATTGCTCTCCTTCTGGAGTGCATCTCACATTGGGTAAGAAAGTGGTTTCACCAATGTATTTGTCAAAGGACAGATTTCCACCAGAATTTTCGTCTCTTCCTAATACTCTTTGGGCTACTGGACCTAATGATGTAGGTCTTTTGGAAATTCAGCCATATGTGATAACATTAAGAGCCAATGTTAAAATGCCACGTATTCCCCAATACAAGATCTCTAGTGAAGGGGAAAAAGCGTTGTTGGCAATTATTCGTGATCTGATTGAGAAGGATGTAATTGAAGAGACAAGAGGCAACGTTTGCAATAGTCCTGTTTTGCCTGTCTTGAAGCATACTGACCCTACTCAGCCACCTGTTTATAGGTTTGTAATTGACCTTAGAGAGGTGAACAAAATAGTTGTGCCACAGTTTCCAGTCGTCCCCGATATCACTGCATTGTTGACAATGATTCCAGCTTCAGCCACTTGGCTTTCAGTAATAGACCTGAAAAATGCTTTCCTCAGCATCCCTATTGCAGAAGAGAGCAGGGACATTTTTGGCTTCAATTTGGGAGGACGAAGCTTCAGATTTAAGAGAGCTCCTCAAGGCTATTGTGAAAGTCCATCTATCTATAGTCAGGCTTTGAAAGCACAACTTGACACTCTTATGTTACCTGATGGCGCCACTCTCATTCAATATGTCGATGATTTGCTAGTTGCCGCAGATACTAAGGAGATCTGCAAAGAAGCAACATTGTCATTATTGCGTCATTTGTCTGATTTACACCACAAAGTGTCCCTTTCAAAGTTACAGTATTGTCAAAAAGAAGTGACCTATTTAGGTAATCTCTTTTCGAAGGAGGGAAGGCAACTGACCCCAGAGAGAATCAGGGCTGTTGCAGCAATGAGTGTGCCAAGAACACAAAGAGAAGTGCGTGCTTTCTTGGGTATTACATCATATTGCAGACAATGGATACCAAATTTTTCGTTAATAGCCAAACCCTTGGTGGCATTAACTTGTAAAGATACACCAAATCCCGTCCCATGGTCTGAAGATTGCCAGAAAAGTTTTGTCGAATTACGTGATGCATTATGTTCAGCTCCTGTGTTGGGTACCCCCAACTACAGCAAGCCTTTTACATTGTATGTCC
The DNA here is from genome assembly GCF_031143425.1 of Pleurodeles waltl. NCBI lineage: Eukaryota > Metazoa > Chordata > Amphibia > Caudata > Salamandridae > Pleurodeles > Pleurodeles waltl. The sequence goes on from NC_090437.1 coordinate 117,869,331, forward strand.
ATGAGAAAGAAGGTTGTGCGTTAGCAGTTTTGACACAACAGTTTGGAGACAGGGAGCGTCCATGCGCCTATTTCTCTTCAACCTTAGACCCAGTAGCTAAGGCACTACCGAGCTGCTTAAGAGCGGCAGCGGCAGCTGCTGTTTCTATCCGACAGTCTGCTGGTTTAGTGATGAATAACACATTAATCGTAATGGTTCCACATGCAGTGGACACGTTGTTAAACAGAACCAAGACACAGCATTTAACTAGTGCTCGATTGTCAGGTTACGAGTTGACATTGTTAGCAAGCCATGTACATATAAAAAGATGCACTACACTTAACCCAGCTACGTTATTGCCAATTGTGACGGAGTTAGATACTTCTGAACAACATGATTGTCTCCATAGAACAGAAGAAGAAACGAAAGGGAGAATAGACCTTCTGGACACTCCCATTGCAAAGAGTGATGGTACTTTGTGGGTGGATGGTTCATGCTTTAAGCTCCCGAATGGTGACACGACTGCGGCGTATGCGGTGACAACTTTGTGTACGATTGTTGAAGCTGCACGTATCCCACATAATTCAGCCCAAGCAGCTGAGTTAATAGCCCTAACAAGAGCATGTACAGTATCAAAAGGAATGAAAGTGACTATCTAAACCGATAGCCAATATGCATTTGGTGTGGCCCATAGTTTTGGGCGTTTGTGGAAGGAACGTGGGTTCCTGACCTCGCATGGAACTAAAATACAGCATGGTCAGTTGGTAAATGAGCTCCTTGATTCACTTACTTTACCGTTGCAAGTTGCGATTGTGAAGTGTAGCGCACATAAAAAGGTGATGGATGATGTTGGTCGTGGGAATGCATTTGCTGACGAGGTCGCAAAAGAAACGGCAAGGAATGTGATGAGCCGAATGTATGTCGCGGGCCCTGCAAGATGGATTGGTGATGTTGGAATGTGTGAAGACACGATAGAAAGCGTGAAATCGATTCAAGCTGAAGCCACAGAGAGAGAATTGAGTGTGTGGAGAGAAAGTACGGGTAAATTGGATGCGAATGGTTGTTGGGTCGAGTTGTCAGAACATCAAAGATAGTTGCTACCCGATGCGTATGTGCTTGCAGTAGTTACAATGGCTCATGGAATGGCTCACATCAGTGTGAAAGGGATTTGTAAGTTGTTGGCCCCAGTATGGCAAAATGCAGGAATTCCCAAGTGCGCAGAAAATGTGGTTAAAAATTGCATGGTATGCCTGAAACAACCCTGGTAGAGGAACCCCAACTCCAGCTGGTCATTTTGCACCTCCTACGTATCCGTTTGAGGTTTTGCAGCTAGATTTCATCCACATGGAGAGGTGCAACAACTTAAAATACGTACTCGTTGTTTGTGCCTTTTCAAGATGGGTGGAAGCCTATCCCCTAAAAGACAATACTGCGCTATCCACAGCCAAAGCCCTTGTGAAAGTTCTTCCCTAGATTCGGAATGCCGAGAATGATCTGGAGTGACAATGGAAGTGAATTTGTGGGTCAAGTGATGAAGAAAGTATGCGAAGGGCTAGGCATAAACCAAAAGTTTCACGCTGCAAATCACCCCCAATCAGCTGGATTAGTGGAGTGCTATAATGGCACTCTAAAGCTAAAATTGGCCAAGATACAAGCGAGCTCTGGTCTCAAATGGCCTGACGCTCTACCCTTAGCACTCCTATCAACCAGAATGACTGTGCATTCACGAGTGAAACTTAGTCCTTATGAAATAGTCTTCGGCCGCCCGGCCAATATATGGGGAGTGCCTAGGCCCAAGAAGTTTAGCGAGATAGAGCATCCTGTTTTGCTTGACTATCTGTATGAATTGACGGCTAAACTGCGTGTCTTACATCAACAGGTCCACGACACCTTGCCTCCTGTCTCTGAATCTCCAGGTCATCCCATTGAGCCTGGATCCTGGGTTTTAATAAAGAACTTTCAGCGAACCAAAAACGAGCAGCCCAGGTGGACCGGACCGCACCTCGTTCTTCTCTCCACAAGATCAGCTGTTCGAGTAGAAGGGAAGAAACACTGGATCCATGGGACCCATTGCAAAAGGGTACCCCAACCTCTGCCATATGACCGGTGGGTCCAGGAAGGTGTCGCTGACTCAGAGACTGAAACCGTGCCACGTTTTCTGCCTTTCAGCGATGCACGAATAAAAGGAACACTCACTGAGAAATAAAGTGATGACATTTTACAATCAGCAGTATCACCGTCAGTTCGATTGGACACTACAGAACCTGAACTCCTTTTTCAGGACCACACGATACCTGGGACTAACCGTTATAATCTACGACCAAGAATAAAGGACAAATAAAACAGTTTACTTTTCTTCTCTTTAGCAAAGTTCTCCAATATGGAAAATTATTTTTGAATGACTTTTTGCTTTTTTGTGTTTTTTGAACCTCCATCCGGGTTCAGCTGTAGGATCGTGGCTGAAAAGACTTAGGGGGGTAGCCTGTGGACACAAGGTCTACAGGTCTGGTTTGTTCTAGGGCGGCCTGGAACATTCAGAACACTCCTAAGTGAAGTAAACCAACCGCCACGAACGGCAACAGTTAGAGGATGGAATCTTTCCAAAATGGAGAACATGTTGAAAGACTGAGTTTCAAGAAGAGAATATGTGAAACGATAACCAGGAAACGTTTTTTGCTGCTGTGCATTTTTATGTTATTTAGTATACTTATGTTTTTTATAGGATATATTTTATTCTGTTTTAACGTGATATTGTCACCCACTACCTCGTCTACACCTCCTCCTTCCACTGTTTCCCCACATTCTTTTCAACTCCTCCCTAAACATGAATCTGCTAGGAGACTAGAGTTCATTAATAACTCCTTCATCCAGCTTTTGCACCAACACCAACTAGTGATAAATAGAACTAACTGTTGGGTGTGTGGCCTTATGCCTCACACAGCAGATAAAAGGTATCCCTTATCTGATCCTGCCTTTCAGCCACAATGGTTCCGTGTGGGCATTCAGAACGATATTCATCTATGCACACTACCCCCTACGTTTTGCGGAAGACAACCCTAAGAAAGATGCTTTAGTTAAAGGTATCATAGACATGATGAAGGACAATATCTTCTACGAGACTATCCCCAGAGATGAGACAATGGCATATATAGGATGGAACATGACCGGATATGAAGCCACAATGAGTGAGAAACAGCAAGCTAAGATATCTTCCCTGATTTGGGTTGTACCCCATCAGGGTAACATGTGTCTGCAAGGTACTGGCAAGAATCCCAGAGCTCAGCTAGGGGAAAGCGTCTGCACTGAGACATATGTCTTCGCATCTCAGACCTCCCCTCCGCTCTTGGCAGCTAAGGGTACCTATTTCATCTGCCATGATAGAGCCTTTACATGGTTGCCCCCTGACTTTTCGGGCACATGCTTCGTTTCGTTCCTGTTGCCCCCTACCTACACAGCAGCGGCAGATTACCACAAGACAAGGATAGTTAGAGGCGTCTTCAGTGAAGAAGACACTGCAGGACAAGAATTTGGGGACTTCGTAAAGGGTTTGCTGGCGTTCTGGGGACAAATAAGTAACAGCAGGAGCATAAGGCAATTGATAAGAGTGGTTGAATCCACCGTGGCTGAAACCGCTGGTGCCCTTGGTAACTTGACTGCTGAGCTCCAGTCGGATCGTCTTATGACCCTTCAGAACAGGGTCGCATTAGATGTCATACTTGCAGACCGGGGTGGAGTATGTACATTGATCCAATCGAGTTGCTGTGTTTTTGTCCCAGATAACGCTCCAACAGTATACCAGGCCATCTCCAAACTGCATAGAATTTCCGAATCTATTCATTTAGATAAAGGAGATTGGTCATTAATGGGATGGTTCTGGGAACTGATATCAGCATGGGGATGGAAGATTCTGATGGTCATTGGGATGATCTTGGCCATTCTTTTCCTGTTCTGTCTATGCGTGCAGTGTGCTCCTGCGATATGTGGTTTCTGTGTTACATCATGCATAAGGAAACCTGCACCAAGAGACGAGCTAAATACTAGGATGATGTTACAGCAACATCTCAACGACTTTAGAAACACAGACCTGGACTCAGATTAGCATGAGAATAGGTTTATTGCCTATGTAAGGGCAAAAGGAGGGTTTGTGGTTCTAAAAATTCTGGACCCATGTAATTTACTTTGCCACGGCAGTACGATTTTAGTATCAAAAGACCGATAATGACTAGTACACTAAGCATGAGCATTTTCGCTCAATTCCAGCAGCGTTTTCACCTCGAAATCGCCATTTTCTTCCTGCACTCGTGGCTCCCATTTTTAAAAGTTGCCCTCACATAGGCTTATAATACAGTCAGATTTGATTCCAAGGACACGTACACCTTGATTGACTTTTCTCTGACCTGGGCAAGCTGGAACCATTGCCTCAGGCCAAACCTGTTTGGTCAGTCCCTCTCCCAGTGGCCGAATCAGATAGCATCAAGGCACACCATGCCATAAAACCCTTATTATCGCTCACACACCCTGCCTAATCTTGCTCACACCTGCACCTGCTCTTTTCTTCTTCTTACTTTACGAGGGGGAGGTGCCCGTTTTTATTGGGGGTCCACACTTATCTGATGTAAAATACTAGGCCTTGCCGGGTAATTTATTATGGGTTGGATGACATGAAATATGAGGTTTCATCATGACACTGTTTTTTCCTTTGTAGTGAAAACATGTGAATGACCAACCAAAATGTCAAGAATGTTTGCCTGAAGCTTAAAAAACTGTATATAAAGAAACCTGATTTTGCATTGACACACAGTCTCCTGAGAACATACAAACCGTGCTGTTGTACTTCTAAGACGCTTGTTACTTGGCTGCAGCCAATAAATTCGATCTTTGACTTCACCTAGAAGACTCTGAGTTTCTGTGGTCTGAATCAGGAAAGTACCCGAGGTCTTTGGGTGTACCCTGGCACCGCTGGGTTACCGTATCAGTACCGGTTCTGAAAAACCCAGTACCTCAATTCTGAGATCAGCAGATTGGTCAAATGATGTTACATTTCGTACTTTTTATTGTAAACCTGTTAATACTGCATCTTCAGTGGTAATTGATATGCTTTAGTTGATATGCTTTAAACAAGCATAAAATAGGAGCCTCCGGTCTTGTCATAAATGTAGATTTTCCAAAAATCTATGATGGAAAGTCTTAATTTTATTAAAGACACGGAGGTGAGTATTATCCCACCACATTTATGCTAACTTTGTTTTTATATCCCTCCCTTTAGTCTCTACCAACGCTCCAGCGACGACCTCTGGATAAATCCCAGAGTTCTTTTAACCTCAAGAATTACACGTTCTCTCAGCTTGTCTTTCCTTCGGATTGCCTCCAATTTCATTCCATCAACAGTGTGTCCGTTTTTTTCTCTGGACTGGTTTCAAGACTTGTTTGCTCTAATTTTAGCTGCGCGTGTAATCGCTTGCATATTACCACTGTTTAAATCCTTTCAATGACTTCTCGCAGAAGAAAAGAGGGCTGCTTGCAGTCAAGCCTGGTATATCTTTAGGTGTATTGTGTTCTGATTGGTCATCTGTTTCTCTTTGTTTCCCATTGTTAGCTTGTTCTGCTAGCCATATGGGATTGGTTATTGTTCTTGACTGCAGCTGCTATTGAAAATAAAGCAGGAAAAGTAAGCATAAGCATAATACTCGCCTCCGAGTCTTTAATAAAATTAAGACTTTTCATCATAGATATTTGGAAAAATCTACATTGTTCTGCACCATTAGGGCATTCAGAATTGCAGCATGTGCTACAACTGGACATAGCCTGTCTGAGCTTAAAAGAGGGATAACATTCTTTTCAAAGGACAACATAGGCTGGATGCCTAAAGCGAGAAAGGTAGAATGGGACCCAGAGATCATGAGGGACAGAATAAGTGAGGGCCCAGTCTGGTTACAAGGAACATTATGATAACAAACATGGTTGCAAGTTGGTGAAATTGTAAGTAGGAGATATGGTTGGGGAGAGTGAAAAAATCTGGCGTTTTGAGGAGTGATCAAAATATGTTTTCTAAACCACTTAAGAGCATTAAAGTTTTCTGTAATTCTGCATTATTAAGTAATGGGAAAAGTAAGGCATTTCAGTTCACTAGCAATGTGCAGCAAAGGAAATGGATTGGTACAAAGTAGGGTATTAAGTAGAAAGAAATTCAACTGGTTAGTGGATAAAAAGATTTGGCTCCCGTAGAGGTATAACAGAGTGCTTATCAGGATTCAGAACAACAACAAATTTCTAATCAAGGTTTAGTAGAGTGGAACCTAGTCCCCACACATCAATTGATGATTGAGAAGATTTGGTAGAATTTTACACAAACCATCAAAGTTTAAAGATTTCATTTGAGAGTAATTTACAAAACCATCAAAATTTAGTAAAAATAAAAAAATAAGAAGAAACCCATGTAAAATGCACCATAAAACATCGGTTATTATGCGATTAAAGTTCTAATGTATTTTATAATCTGGACTGCTCATATAGTAATTCTTCATCGTTTTGTATATTGGTTATTGTTTTGTTTATTATACAAGGTGACGATGTGTATGTAGCGTTTGTTGCCTTAGTTTAAATAAAAGTATTGGGATTGTAGTGTGTGCCACTTAGGACACTGTAGTCCTAAGTGGCACGCGCATAGCAGCTATCGGGTACATACAATTTAGTGATATCAGAACTCAATGATGTTACCTACTGATGAGATTCAGAATGTTGGCGAGTTGCTAAGGCTGATGTTGTGAGGAGACAGTTGTTAGCACCGTTACGAGTGCTATTTTATTTGTACCAAGATTTACAAAACAAACTTGAAGCATAACGTTAAAGGTGAAGCATCGTCTCTACACAAACACACCTAATATAAAGCCAGACCTCTTAGATTTATCAATGCCTATTAGCACTTGCCTAACTTTGATTCAGTATCAGATAAGTTAAAAACAACTCACATTCTTCCCTTCGCATTACTTTCCACTGCAATCTGACTCTTAGTCACTCGGTCCTCTTTCCTCGCTCAGCTCTTTCTGAAATCTCTACACCTGCATATTTCACACTTCATCTCCTTCCTTTACAATGCCATCATTTCGCTCTCTCTTCTGCATTTATTTTTTTGCATCTCTCCCACTGCTAAATCACCTTTCGTATGCACAGAAGCAATTTTCTCTTCGTTTAGTGCTGCCCATATTTCCCTGGCTGCATAGCCCCGTTGTACACTTTACGATTACCATAGAACTGCAATTACGATTACAATTTAACTGACCATCGCCATGTGTACTCTACGGAGAGGCCAATTGTTGGATAAACATTTAGTCAAAACACCTTTATGACGGGCAAAGTCAGTAACTGGAACTGCCGTCAGCCTCAAATTCAGAATCTGTTAGTTATGCTCCATCATGAACACTCATCCCCATGCTGACCACATCCGAACACCTAAAGGTGACATGATAGTCTGTAATATGCGCTATCCAAAATTCAAGTCATGTAGCACTAAAAGCAAAACTACGGAAACACACCTAAAGGAAAAAATAACTAATTCGTCAGACATATGGACACATGCAAAATGAATGAAAACGTGGGAAACGCATCAAATGACATCAGAATCATTCTTTTTGTACACACCGTCACGTTCGTTTGTACACACGTCAGTGTTTACAACTATAATATTCAGGACATGAACATAGGACCCGTTTCAAAGCCTATTTTTAATTACGGAAGTCCTGGCAGCAGGGCATGAATGAGTTACAGATGTCGGCTCCCTTTACTCGCTTGCCTGGTGAGGAGCCGCAATCAAACGGTGGCAGGGAAAATTAGCTGAAAACCATTGTAAATAGTTATTTTCTACTCGTTTTCGGAGGCTGTAAGCAGCCGATGTCCATAAAAGGTGTGAAAACAACACAGGAGCACCGGCCACAGACCCCATGAGCCTTTTTTTTTTTTTTTTAGGAGAGGGTGGGGGCTTGGTGCGGGGCAGAGTGCCTCTTAGTTCTTGGCACCAGGCCCCGTCCCCTCCAAGGCCCCGCCTCCACTTCACGTTAGGAAAATATTTTGTAAATTGGCAGGTATGCCCTCTATAGGAGCAATAAAGGGCGTGAGTGTAAGCAGGGGAAACTGTGGACGGTCTGCAAAGATGTGCAGTAGTATATGCAGATCGCCATACAGAAGCTTTGGCAGGGCTGAATTTGAATTTCCGAGTTGAAACTGTAGGAAGTGTTACAATTCTGCTGACTTTCACTTTAAAAGCTTCATTTAGACCTAGTATGGGGAGAGGATGTGGCGTTACGGGGAGAGGTGTCGACCTTTTAACAGGAGAACTAGGTTCGAGCCTCGGCTCAAGACGTCCCATGATTTGGGGCAAATTACTTAATCTCACCTCAGTTTACAAAAGAGAAAAAAAAAAAAAAAAAAAGGGAAGAAGAAGAAGAAGAAGAAGAAGAGAACGCGTCCAAGTGTCATATATAACCGGTGCTCATATTATAATTCACTACCAATACAATTCGGGACGAGCTCGCGCTATATAAAACAGAAAAAAATAAATACAAGCGTAGATAGCAAGGCCAGCGTGAAATGCATCGCAGCTGCGTACTGAATAGTTCAAATTCCCGATAAAACGCATTGACTATAAAATTAACATTTCCAACCGATTAAAGATTCAGCTATTTGTTCCACTGCAATGGTGACACTGAACAAATATCTGTGCTGGGCGCCCACACGCTAAAATCAAATGCACACACTTTAATTCCAGCTAGCTATGCACCTCCGTGTGTCGCTAGGTATCCACTACTTTCACACGGGAACCAAGAGAGAAGTCATGCACACAATGGAAACCCCTGCAAACAGCAGGTTCCCAGGTAAGTGTTCAGAGGCTCTGAACAGCCAATGCCCACGAGGGGATGTTAAACCTTCCCAGGACATCGAGGCGGCCTCGGAAGTTTTTTTTTGTGGCGCGTTATGAGGGAGGCAAGGAGTTTTTTAAAAAAAGAAAGAAAAACAATGCACTGGCACAAAACTCTGCTCTCTAGTCACATGGCGAAACTGTTTCACTTTGTGTAGTTTTTGTATAGCGTGATTTCGGCCCTGGGGCACTGGAACGCTTAGCAAGAGCACCAGTTACAATATACAAGGTCAGATTAATTTTTAAAGCAAAGACAGATTAAGTGATTTGCCCAAAATCACAAAGTACGCAAAGACCGTTCCGAAACTGTTGTTCTGTTCCTAAATAGGCAGGTCTTGCCGTAAGCCGGCGTTCTGTCTAACACGCTAACACACCCACCCACCCAGGCACAGTTAACTTCACAGCGCTCTTTTAAACTGCTCTCCAGCCTCTTTTTACTTACCTGCAAAACGAGCAACGAGGAATCATTACCAGAGAGTAGCATTTCGTCTAAGGCTTCGATGAGTGGTAAACAGAACAAGAGAACGAAGCAGGCCATTGCGCAGAGCCGGCTCCTACCCTACACTGGGGACTGAGGCTCGTGCGAAAAAATTTGTGTGACGTACCTTCACACATGCGCACAACCTTCAACTGTGAGCTTCACCCTGCCCCCAATAGTCAGGCAACGGAACTGAAGTTCTCCCACAATAAAGTGAAATAACTTGTTTGATCTCTTCTTTTACCACCTCGTTAGAGGTCGGGCCTCACAATGAGAGACCCGTGGCGTCAAATTAAGACCGACAGTGAACAGCCTCGGGCGTGACTATCCTACGCCCGAAGAGCAACTTTTGGCGTCGCCGAACTTAGGCCCATATTTATACTTTTTGACGCTAAACTGCGCTAACGCAGTTTAGCGTCAAAAAGTTTTGCGCCGTCTAACGCCATTCTGAAGCGCCATGCGGGCGCCGTATTTATGGAATGGCGTTAGACGGCGCAATCAGACCGGCGCTGCCTGGTTTGCGTGGGAAAAAACCACGTAGACCAGACAGCGCCGGCGTAGGGGGAAAATGGCGCATGGGCGTCTTAAAATGGGGCAAGTCAGGTTACGTCGAAAAAATCGTCTTAACCCGACTTGCGCCATTTTTTAACGACGCCCATCCCCCATCAACATGACTCCTATCATTGTAAAGATAGGAGTCATGCCCCCTTGCCCAATGGCCATGCCCAGGGGACTTATGTCCCCTGGGCATGGTCATTGGGCATAGTGGCATGTAGGGGGGCACAAATAAGGCCCCCCTATGCCACCAAAACAAAATATAAAAAAATAAAAAATTATACTTACCTGAACTTACCTGAATGTCCCTGGGGTGGGTCCCTCCATCCTTGGGGGTCCTCCTGGGGTGGGCAAGGGTGGCAGGGGGGGTCCCTGGGGGCATGGGAGGGCACCTGTGGGCTCATTTTGAGCCCACAGGCCCCTTAACGCCTGCCCTGAGCAGGCGTTAAAAAGTGGCGCAAATGCGCCGTTTTTAGCCACGCCAACTCCCGGGCGTCTCTTTTGCCCGGGAGTATAAATACCACGTAAAGGCCTGGGAGTCATTTTTTAGACGGGAACGCCTCCCTTGCATATCATTAACGCAAGGAAGGGGTTCACGCTAAAAAATGACGCACATTCCGGGAACTTTGGCGCTATTCGCCTCTAACGCCATAGTATAAATATGGCGTTAGTTGGCGTTAGTTTTGCGTCGAAATTGCGTCAAAAAAAACGACGCAATTTCGGCGCAAACGGAGTATAAATATGGCCCTTAATTTGTTTTTCTTTTTCATTTATTTATGTACAGGCGTTTTCAGAGAAGTTGCCACAGTGCTTTAGTACGGTGTCTCAATTCACGGCTTGCCTCATATGAACACTACTTGGCATCACTCTCTTAAATAACATAAAATAAAACCAGGCTTATCCTGCGACGGCAGGTTGTTGCACTCCACGTACCTTGGCTACCCCGTGCAATGGTTTGGCGCAGCCCAATTTTTCACATATTCTACGTAATGTTGAAAAATATAGAACATTATACTCCAGTGTGCCTAAGCGAACGTCATATGCCACATTAAAAACAATGGCAAGTTTACAATTTTTTTATTTTTACCACATTTAAAGCACAGCTCTAGCCCAAAGGGACGGCGGAGCCCTCTATGTAAATGAATACAAATACTACAACGTACAATAACATTCATTCAAAATAAAATAACCAATAATTCAAACAACATTCGACGCAATTTTGGTAACAAAAATACACACCGAAAGCAGTTTCAAATGTGAATAAATAAATTTAAAAACGTAAGAAAACAAACATTCTGGAAATAATGGTCAAAAGAAAAGTAGTTAAAGTTTAAATGTTTTCTAAAAAGACTGTAAGGAAGAAATAAGGCACAATCAATAGGTATCATTTTTTTTTGATCCACAATAAACAATGCACCCGTGCATTAACTCCTTCGCTGCCAGGCCTTTTTCCCCTCAGGTGCCAAGCCTTTTTTTGGCCATTTGGGACAGTTCACGATAGGGCTCTCATAACTTTTTGTCCACATAAGGTACCCACTCCAAATTTACATCCTTTTTTTCCCAACATCCTAGGGATTCTAGAGGTACCCAGACTTTGTGGGGTCCCCTAAGGAAACCAAGAAATTAGCCAAAATACAGCGAAAATGTTGTTGTTTTAAAAAAATGGGAAAAAGGGCTGCAGAAGAAGGCTTGTGGTTTTTTTCCCTGAAAATGGCACCAACAAAGGGTTTGCGGTGCTAAAATCACCATCTTCACTGCTTTCAGGAACAGGCAGACTTGAATCAGAAAACCCAATTTCTCAACACAATTTTGTCATTTTACTGGGACATCCCATTTTTACTATTTGTTGTGCTTTCAGCCTCCTTCCACTTAGTGACAGAAATGGGTGTGAAATCAATTCTGGATCCCAGAAAGCTAAACATTTCTGAAAAGTAGACACAATTCTGAATTCAGCAAGGGGTCATTTGTGTAGATCCTGAAAGTGTTACCTACAGAAAATAACAGCTGAAGTAAAAAAAATATTGAAATTGAGGTGAAAAAAACCAGCAATTTTTCTCCATGTTTTACTCTGTAACTTTTCCCTGCGATGTCAGATTTTTGAAAGCAATATACTGTTACGTCTGCTGGACTCTTCTGATTGCGGGGATATTGTAGGTTCATCAAGAACCCTAGGTACCAAGAGCCAATATATGAGCTGCACCTTGCAATGGGTTTTCATTCTATACTGGGTATACAGCAATTCATTTGCTGAAATATAAAAAGTGAAAAATCAGTATTGTAGGAGGCTGGCCTGGCTTATAGTGGGTACCTAGTGGTACTTACACCTTGTGCGGTCCAGTTATCCCTCATTAGTAGATTAGAAGTGTTCTAGCAGCCTAGGCTGATAGAGGTATCTATAGCAGAGCAGCTTAGGCTGAAGTAGGAGACATGCAAAGCTCCTACTATACCACTTACACCATATAGCACTATATCATAAGAAAACACAATACTCAGATTTACTAAAAATAAAGGTACTTTATTTTAGTGACAATATGCCAAAAGTATCTCAGAAGATATACTCCCTTAGGAGGTAAGTAATATACACAAAATATACACACAAACCAAAATCATGTAAGTAAACAGATAGAAAAGTAGTGCAAACACTGTAGAACACAATAGAACGCAATAGGAGACAACAGGCCTAGGTGCAACACAAACCATATACTCCAAAAGTGGAATGCTGACCACAAATGGACCCCAGGCCTAGTGTAGTGTGTAAAGGGTCGCTAGGAGTGTAAGAAAACACTAAGGGTGTCCAAGATACCTGTAGGAAAGTACCATCTTTCCTGGCATGTTACCCCCATTTTTCACTGTATATATGTTGTTTTAGTTGTATTTATCAATGGGACCCTGCCAGCCAGGGCCCCAGTGCTCATAAGTGTGCCTGAATATGTTACCTGTGTTATGACTAACTGTCTCACTGAGGCTCTGCTATCCAGAACCTCAGTGGTTATGCTCTCTCATTTCTTTCCAAATTGTCACTAACAGGCTAGTGACCAATTTCACCAATTCACATTGGCATACTGGAACACCCTTATAATTCCCTAGTAGGGGGACAGAAACCTGTCTGAGGGTTGGCAGCAGCGGTAACTGCAGAGAAAACCCCAGAGAGCTAGTTTGGCAGTACCCGGGGTCCATGCTGGAGCCCAGGGGATGCATGGAAATGTCCCCCCAATACCAGAATGATATTGGGGTGACAATTCTATGATCCTAGACATGTTACATGGCCATGTTCGGAGTTACCATTGTGAAGTTACACATAGGTATTGACCTATATGTAGTTCACGCGTGTAATGGTGTCCCCGCACTCACAAAGTCCGGGGAATTTGCCCTGAACAATGTGGGGGCACCTTGGCTAGTGCCAGGGTGCCCACACACTAAGTAACTTTGCACCTAACCTTCACTAAGTGAGGGTTAGACATATAGGTTACCTATAAGTTACTTAAGTGCAGTGTAAAATGGCTGTGAAATAACGTGGGCGTTATTATACTCAGGCTGCAGTGGCAGTACTGTGTAAGAATTGTCTGAGCTCCCTATGGGTGGCAAAAGAAATGCTGCAGCCCATAGGGATCTCCTGGAACCCAAATACCCTGGGAACCCAGGTACCATATACTAGGGAATTATAAGGGTGTTCCAGTATGCGAATCAGAATTGGTAAAATTGGTCACTAGCCTGCAGTGACAATTTTAAAAGCAGAGAGAGCATAAACACTGAGGTTCTAGTTAGCAGAGCCTCAGTGATACAGTTAGGCACCACACAGGGAACACATACAGGGCACACTTTATGAGCACTGGGGTCCTGAGTGGCAGGATCCCAGTGACACAGGTAAAAACAAACATATATACAAGTAAAAATGGGGGTAACATGCCAGGCAAGATGGTACTTTCCTACAGGTATCAAGAAAACCTTTGTATTTCCAAAATGGGCACAAGATAATGTGATGAGAAGCAGGGGTTATTTTCACATCTCTGAATTCCCGGATGCCCATACTTGCATGTGAATTACAGGGCTTTACTCAAATAGACATATTTTTTACACACTGTCTTACATTTGGAAGGAAAAAATGTAGAGAAAGACAAGGCGCAATAACACTTGTATTGCTGTTTTGTGTTCCCCCAAGTCTCCCGATAAAAATAGTACCTCACTTGCATGGGTAGGCCTAATGCTCATGACCGGAAACGCAGCATGGACACATCACATTTTTACATTGAAATCTAACATGTTTTTTGCAAACTGCCTAGCTGTAGATTTTGGCCTCTAGCTCAGCTGGTGTAGGAAAGTACCATCTTGCCTGGCATGTTACCCCCATAGTTCACTGTATATATGTTGTTTTAGTGTATGTGTCACTGGGACCCTGCCAGCCAGGGCCCCAGTGCTCATAAGTGTGCCTCTATGTGTTCCCTGTGTGATGACTGTCTCACTGAGGCCCTGCTAATCAGAACCTCAGTAGTTATGCTCTCTCTGCTTTCTAAATTGTCACTAACAGGCTAGTGACCAATTTCACCAATTCACATTGGCATACTGGAACATCCTTATAATTCCCTAGTATATGGTACTGAGGTACCCGGGGTATTGGGGTTCCAGGAGATCCCTATGGGCTGCAGCATTTCTTTTGCCACCCATATGGAGATGTGACAATTCTTACACAGGCCTGCCAGTGCAGCCTGAGTGAAATAACGTCCAAGTTATTTCACAGCCATTTACCACTGCACTTAAGTAACTTATAAGTCACCTATATGTCTAACCTTCACCTGGTGAAGGTTGGGTGCAAAGTTACTTAGTGTGTGGGCACCCTGGCACTAGCCAAGGTGCCCCCACATCGTTCAGAGCAAATTCCCCGGACTTTGTGAGTGCGGAGACACCATTTCACGCGTGCACTATACATAGGTCACTACCTATATATAGTGTCACAATGGTAACTCTGAACATGGCCATGTAACATGTCTAAGATCATAGAATTGCACCCCAATGCCATTCTGGCATTGGGGAGACAATTCCATGATCCCCCGGGTCTCTAGCACAGAACCCGGGTACTGCCAAACTGCCTTTCCCGGGGTTTCACTGCAGCTGCTGCTGCTGCCAGCCCCTCAGACAGGTTTCTGCCCTCCTGGGGTCCAGCCAGGCCTGGCCCAGGAAGGCAAAACAAAGGACTTCCTCAGAGAGAGGGTGTTACATCCTCTCCCTTTGGAAAAAGGTGTGATGGCTGGGGAGGAGTAGCCTCCCCAGCCTCTGGAAATGCTTTGATGGGCACAGATGCTGCCCATCTCTGCATAAGCCAGTCTACACCGGTTCAGGGATCCTCCAGCCCTGCTCTGGCGCGAAACTGGACAAAGGAATGGGGAGTGACCACTCCCCTGACCTGCACCTCCCAGGGGAGGTGCCCAGAGCTCCTCCAGTGTGCCCCAGACCTCTGCCATCTTGGAAACAGAGGTGTTGCTGGCACTCTGGACTGCTCTGATTGGCCAGTGCCATCAGGTGACGTCAGAGACTCCTTCTGATAGGCTCTTACCTTTTTTACTAGCCTATCCTCCTTCCTAGGTAGCCAAACCTCCTTTTCTGCCTATTTAGGGTCTCTGCTTTGGGGAATTCTTCAGATACCGAATGCAAGAGCTCACCAGTTCCTCTCCATCTCCCTCTTCACCTTCTGCCACAGGATCGACCGCTGACTGCTCAGGAGGCCTGCAAAACTGCAACAGAGTAGCAAAGACGACTACTGCAACCTTGTATTGCTTCATCCTGCCAGCTTTCTCGCCTGTTTCCTGGTGGTGCATGCTCTGGGGGTAGCCTGCCTCCTTCTTGCACCAGGAGCTCTGAAGAAATCTCCTGTGGGTTGACAGAATCTTCCCCCTGCAACCGCAAGCAACAAAAGACTGCATCACCGGTCCTCTGGGTCCCCTCTCAGCATGACGAGCGTGGTCCCTGGAACTCAGTAACTCTGTCCAAGTGACTCCCACAGTCCAGTGACTCTTCAGTTCAAGTTTGGTGGAGGTAAGTCCTTGCCTCCCGACGCTAGACTGCATTGGTGGGTACCGCGTGATTTGCAGCTGCTCCGGCTCCTGTGCACTCTTCCAGGTTTTCCTTTGTGCACAGCCAAGCCTGGGTCCCCGACACTCTAACCTGCAGTGCACAACCTTCTGAGTTGTCCTCCGGCGTCGTGGGACTCCCTTTTGTGACTTCAGGTGGACTCCGGTTCACTCCTCTTCTAAGTGCCTGATCCGGGACTTCTGCAGGTGCTGCCTGCTTCTGTGAGGGCTCCCTGACTTGCTGGGCGCCCCCTCTGTCTCCTCATCCAAGTGGCAACATCCTGGTCCCTCCTGGGCCACAGCAGCATCCAAAAACCCTAACCGCAACCCTTGCAGATAGCAAGGCTTGTTTGCAGTCTTTCTGCGTGGGAACACCTCTGCAAGCTTCTTCACGACGTGGGACATCCATCCTCCAAGGGGGAAGTTCCTAGTCCTCTTCGTTCTTGCAAAACACCAAGCTTCTTCCATCCAGTGGCAGCTCCTTTGCACCCTCAGCTGGCATTTCCTGGGCATCTGCCCACTCTTGACACTGTCGTGACTCTTGGACTTGGTCCCCTTGTCTTACAGGTACTCGGGTCCGGAAATCTACTGTTGTTGCTTTGCTGGTGTTGGTTTTCCTTGCAGAATCCCCCTATCACGACTTCTGTGCTCTCTGGCGGTTGTAGGTGCACTTTACACCTACCCTACAGGGTCTTGGGTTGGGCTATTTTTCTAACCCTCACTGTTTTCTTACAGTCCCAGCGACCCTCTACAAGCTCACATAGGTTTGGGGTCCATTCGTGGTTCGCATTCCACTTTTGGAGTATATGGTTTGTGTTGACCCTATACCTATGTGCTCCTATTGCAATCTATTGTAACTTTACACTGCTTGCATTACTTCCTTTTGCTGTTACTGCATATTTTTGATATTATGCACATATATCTTGTGTATATTTGGCATCCTCATACTGAGGGTTCTCACTGAGATACTTTTGGCATATTGTCATAAAAATAAAGTACCTTTATTTTTTAGTATATCTGTGTATGGTGTTTTCTTATGATATTGTGCATATGACACCAGTGGTATAGTAGGAGCTTTGCATGTCTCCTAGTTCAGCCTAAGCTGCTCTGCTATAGCTACCTTCTATCAGCCTAAGCTGCTAGAAACACCTCTTCTACACTAATAAGGGATAACTGGACCTGGTACAGAGTGTAAGTACCCCTTGGCACCCACTACAAGCCAGGCCAGCCTCCTACAATGGTTGTGCAGCGGTGGAATAAGTACTTGTAACTACTTACCACTTTGTGATATTGTACTTTTCATAAGAGAAAAATATACAAAACAAGTTCAGTGTATGTACACCTAACCAAAAAGTTTTGCTTTTCTTCTGTGACACTTTCTGCTAAGTGCTGAAAAGTACTCCTAAACTTTCTAAAAGTTTCAAAAAGTTAAAAAAAGTTTTTTTTCTCTGTTCTTTAAAAAGTCCTGAAACTTTTTCTCTCTTCTCACTGTCTCTAAACCTTCTTCTATCATGTCTGATGTAGGAACTTCTCTTAAAATGGTCAATACAACATATGACAATCTTAACTTTAAGAGCCTAAGGAATCTCTGCATTGATAGAGGTTTAGTGGCAGGAAAGAAGCCTTCTAGAGAATTTCTGTCTAACATGCTTATTGAGAATGATAAGGCCTAGGGTGGCACCTCATCTGAAAAGTTAGTAGATAGCTCACACTCTGACTCAGGGGAGCCCCTTGAGGGAGTGGTACAGGGTTGTCTTCCTAATCTGCCCCTTAGCAGACCACCTAGCATTGCTGGTAGTAATAGAAGCTCCCATCATAGTAGGGATGTTTTTGTTCCTGAAGGCCAGGTTGTTAGAGTGCAAGCTGTTAGAGGCAGGTCTCCCTCTGTTGAATTCAACATTTCTTCTGTGTCCAAGCATTCCCAACCCACCCACCCTCAAGACAAACTGTTAGAAAGGGAACTCAATAAGTTGAGAGTGGAAGAGACCAGACTGAAGATTAAACAGCAACAGCTGGCTCTAGACAGGGAATCTCTAGATCTGGAGAAGGAGAGACAGAGGTTGGGGTTTGGACCCCATGGTGGCAGCAGCAGTATTCCTGATAGCAATCCTGTGAAAGAGCATAATTCCAGGAATCTGCACAAGATAGTTCCCCCTTACAAGGAGGGGGATGACATTAACAAGTGGTTTGCTGCACTTGAGAGGGCCTGTATGGTACAGGGGGTCCCTCAAAGGCAGTGGGCTGCTATCCTATGGCTATCTTTCAGTGGAAAGGTTAGGGATAGGCTCCTTACTGTTAGAGAAAGTGATGCCAATAATTTTGCAGTTTTGAAGGATGCAATCTTGGATGGATTTGGCTTAACCACTGAACAATACAGGATTAAGTTCAGAGAAACCAGAAAAGAGTCTTCACAAGACTGGGTAGACTTTGTTGACTATTCAGTGAAGTCCTTGGAGGGGTGGTTACATGGCAGTAAAGATTCTGACTATGAAAGCCTGTACAATCTAATCCCAAGAGAGCATATTCTGAATAACTGTGTGTCTGATTTGTTACACCAATATCTAGTGGACTCAGATCTGACCTCTCCACAAGAATTGGGAAAGAAGGCAGACAAATGGGTCAGAACAAGAGTGAACAGAAAAGTTCATACAGGGGGTGACAAGGATGGCACGAAGAGGGATGGTAAGTCTTCAGACAAGGGTGGGGACAAATCTAAAAATGAGTCTTCATCAGGCCCAAAAAAACACTCTGGTGGGGGTGGTGGGTCCAAATCCTCTTCTAATCAAGTAAAAAAGCCTTGGTGCTATTTATGTAAAGTAAAAGGCCATTGGACAACTGATGCCAGTTGTCCAAAGAAAAGCACCAAACCTCCCACTACCACAACCCCTACGGCAACCTCTAGTGCCACTAGTAATAGCAGTGGTGGTGGGAGCAAACCTACTAATAGCCAATCCAAGGGAGTAGCCTGGCTCACTTTTGGTAATTTAGTTGGGGTTGGTCTTGTTAGGGACACTACAGAGGCTATGTTAGTCTCTGAAGGTGCCATTGATTTGGCCACTTTGATTGCTTGTCTCCTCAATATGGATAAGTACAAGCAACTTCCCCTAATCAATGGTGTTGAGGTTCAGGCCTACAGGGACACAGGTGCCAGTGTTACCATGGTGCTAGAGAAACTGGTACACCCTGAACAACACCTACTTGGTCACCAGTACCAAGTGACAGACTCTCATAACAACACTCTTAGCCACCCCATGGCTGTTGTGTAGGAAAGTACCATCTTGCCTGGCATGTTACCCCCATTTTTCACTGTATATATGTTGTTTTAGTTGTATGTGTCACTGGGACCCTGGTAACTCAGGGCCCCAGTGCTCATAAGTGTGCCTGAATGTGTTACCTGTGTAGTGACTAACTGTCTCACTGAGGCTCTGCTAATCAGAACCTCAGTGGTTATGCTCTCTCATTTCTTTCCAAATTGTCACTAACAGGCTAGTGACTATTTTTACCAATTTACATTGGCTTACTGGAACACCCTTATAATTCCCTAGTATATGGTACTGAGGTACCCAGGGTATTGGGGTTCCAGGAGATCATTATGGGCTGCAGCATTTCTTTTGCCACCCATAGGGAGCTCTGACAATTCTTACACAGGCCTGCCACTGCAGCCTGAGTGAAATAACGTCCACGTTATTTCACAGCCATTTTACACTGCACTTAAGTAACTTATAAGTCACCTATATGTCTAACCTTTACCTGGTAAAGGTTAGGTGCAAAGTTACTTAGTGTGAGGGCACCCTGGCACTAGCCAAGGTGCCCCCACATTGTTCAGAGCCAATTCCCTGAACTTTGTGAGTGCGGGGACACCATTACACGTGTGCACTACATATAGGTCACTACCTATATGTAGCTTCACAATGGTAACTCCGAATATGGCCATGTAACATGTCTATGATCATGGAATTGCCCCCTCTATGCCATCCTGGCATGGTTGGCACAATCCCATGATCCCAGTGGTCTGTAGCACAGACCCTG
Source organism: Pleurodeles waltl (assembly GCF_031143425.1). Taxonomy (NCBI): domain Eukaryota; kingdom Metazoa; phylum Chordata; class Amphibia; order Caudata; family Salamandridae; genus Pleurodeles; species Pleurodeles waltl. The sequence continues at coordinate 117,889,345 of NC_090437.1, forward strand.
GTACTGCCAAACTGCCCTTCCTGGGGTTTCACTGCAGCTGCTGCTGCTGCCAACCCCTCAGACAGGCATCTGCCCTCCTGGGGTCCAGCCAGGCCTGGCCCAGGATGGCAGAACAAAGAACTTCCTCTGAGAGAGGGTGTGACACCCTCTCCCTTTGGAAAATGGTGTGAAGGCAGGGGAGGAGTAGCCTCCCCCAGCCTCTGGAAATGCTTTCTTGGGCACAGATGTGCCCAATTCTGCATAAGCCAGTCTACACCGGTTCAGGGACCCCTTAGCCCCTGCCCTGGCGCGAAACTGGACAAAGGAAAGGGGAGTGACCACTCCCCTGACCTGCACCTCCCCTGGGAGGTGTCCAGAGCTCCTCCAGTGTGCTCCAGACCTCTGCCATCTTGGAAACAGAGGTGCTGCTGGCACACTGGACTGCTCTGAGTGGCCAGTGCCACCAGGTGACGTCAGAGACTCCTGCTGATAGGCTCCTTCAGGTGTTAGTAGCCTATCCTCTCTCCTAGGTAGCCAAACCCTCTTTTCTGGCTATTTAGGGTCTCTGTCTCTGGGGAAACTTTAGATAACGAATGCAAGAGCTCATCCGAGTTCCTCTGCATCTCTCTCTTCACCTTCTGATAAGGAATCGACTGCTGACCGAGCTGGAAGCCTGCAAACCTGCAACATAGTAGCAAAGACGACTACTGCAACTCTGTAACGCTGATCCTGCCGCCTTCTCGACTGTTTTCCTGCTTGTGCATGCTGTGGGGGTAGTCTGCCTCCTCTCTGCACCAGAAGCTCCGAAGAAATCTCCCGTGGGTCGACGGAATCTTCCCCCTGCAACCGCAGGCACCAAAAAGCTGCATTACCGGTCCCTTGGGTCTCCTCTCAGCACGACGAGCGAGGTCCCTCGAATCCAGCGACTCTGTCCAAGTGACCCCCACAGTCCAGTGACTCTTCAGCCCAAGTTTGGTGGAGGTAAGTCCTTGCCTCACCTCGCTGGGCTGCATTGCTGGGAACCGCGACTTTGCAGCTACTCCGGCCCCTGTGCACTTCCGGCAGAAATCCTTTGTGCACAGCCAAGCCTGGGTCCACGGCACTCTAACCTGCATTGCACGACTTTCTAAGTTGGTCTCCGGCGACGTGGGACTCCTTTGTGCAACTTCGACGAGCACCATTTCACACATCCTTGTAGTGCCTGTTTCTGGCACTTCTCCGGGTGCTACCTGCTTCAGTGAGGGCTCTCTGTCTTGCTCAACGTCTCCTCTCTCTTCAGGTCCAATTTGCGACCTCCTGGTCCCTCCTGGGCCCCAGCAGCGTCCAAAAACGCCAAACGCATGATTTGCGACTAGCAAGGCTTGTTGGCGTTCTTTCGGCGGGAAAACACTTCTGCACAACTCTCCACGGCGAGAGGGATCCGTCCACCAAAGGGGAAGTCTCTAGCCCTTTTTGTTCCTGCAGAAACCTCAGCTTCTTCTGTCCAGTAGAAGCTTCTTTGCACCCGCAGCTGGCATTTCCTGGGCATCTGCCCATCTCCGACTTGCTTGTGACTTTTGGACTTGGTCCCCTTGTTCCACAGGTACCCTAGATTGGAAATCCACAGTTGTTGCATTGCTGGTTTGTGTCTTTCTTGCATTATTCCTCTAACACGACTTCTTTGTCCTTAGGGGAACTTTAGTGCACTTTGCACTCACTTTTCAGGGTCTTGGGGAGGGTTATTTTTCTAACTCTCACTATTTTCTAATAGTCCCAGCGACCCTCTACAAGGTCACATAGGTTTGGGGTCCATTCGTGGTTCGCATTCCACTTTTGGAGTATATGGTTTGTGTTGCCCCTATCCCTATGTTCCCCCATTGCATCCTATTGTAACTATACATTGTTTGCACTGTTTTCTAAGACTATACTGCATATTTTTGCTATTGTGTATATATATCTTGTGTATATTTCCTATCCTCTCACTGAGAGTACACTCTAAGATACTTTGGCATATTGTCATAAAAATAAAGTACCTTTATTTTTAGTATAACTGTGTATTGTGTTTTCTTATGATATTGTGCATATGACACTAAGTGGTACTGTGGTAGCTTCACACGTCTCCTAGTTCAGCCTAAGCTGCTCTGCTAAGCTACCATTATCTATCAGCCTAAGCTGCTAGACACCCTATACACTAATAAGGGATAACTGGGCCTGGTGCAAGGTGCAAGTACCCCTTGGTACTCACTACAAGCCAGTCCAGCCTCCTACATGTTGTGAATCTCAACTGGGGGAGGGGGGGGGGGATTACTGGTCCAAAGAAAGTTGTGGTTGCCTCAGATTTACCTGTAGACTGTCTACTAGGGAACGATTTAGAGACATGAGCTTGGGCAGAAGTGGAGTTGGAGGCTCATGCAGCAATGCTGGGCATTCCCGGGCATATTTTTGGTTTGACAAGGGCTCAGACCAAAAAGGACAGGGTGACTTGGATCCTGGAACAATGGACCAAGTGCTCCCTAAAGCTAGGGTTAGTAAGGGTAAATCCCTACCCACTATCCCTCCCTCTACAGATGATTCAACTTCTGAGGAAGAAGAATTTCCCCCCTGTGCAGAACCTTCACAAGAGGAGCTGGCAGCAGACACTGCTGAGCTTTTGGGTGGACTGGGGCCTGCCAGGGAGGAGCTGAGTGTGGCACAGCAATCCTGTCCCACATTAGAGGGTCTCAGACAGCAAGCTGTCAAGCAGCAAAATGGGAATGTCAGTGACTCACATAGAGTTCACTGGGAGGACAACCTCTTGTGCACAGAGGCAAGGGACCCAAAACCTGGAGCAGCCAGGAGATTGGTCATTCCCCTGCAGTACAGAGAGTTCCTCCTAACTCTGGCACATGACATTCCTTTGGCTGGACATTTGGGTCAGATTAAAACATGGGAAAGGCTTGTCCCCCTGTTTCACTGGCCCAGGATGTCAGAGGGCACAAAAGATTTTTGTAAGTCTTGCGTGACCTGCCAAGCCAGTGGCAAGACTGGTGGCACTCCAAAGGCTCCCCTCATTCCACTACCTGTGGTTGGGGTTCCCTTTTAAAGGGTAGGGGTTGACATAGTTGGCCCCCTTGATCCTCCTACTGCTTCAGGCAATAGGTTTATCTTGGTGGTAGTGGACCATGCCACAAGATATCCTGAAGCAATTCCTCTAAGGACCACTACAGCACCTGCAGTGGCAAAAGCCGTCCTGGGAATCTTTTCCAGGGTGGGTTTCCCAAAAGAGGTTGTATCAGACAGAGGTAGCAACATTATGGGGGTCATTCCGACTTTGGCGGGCGGCGGAGACCGCCCGCCAAAGTTCCCCCGTCGGAAGACCGCTCCGCGGTCACAAGACCGCGAGGGTCATTCCGACTTTCCCGCTGGGCCGGAGGGCGATCTCCAAAAGATCGCTTGCCGGCCCAGCGGGAAAGCCCCTGCGAAGAGGAAGCCAGCTCCGAATGGAGCCGGCGGATTCGCAGGGGTGCGACGGGTGCAGTGGCACCCGTCGCGATTTTCAGTGTCTGCAAAGCAGACACTGAAAATCTTTGTGGGGCCCTGTTAGGGGGCCCCTGCACTGCCCATGCCAGTGGCATGGGCAGTGCAGGGGCCCCCAGGGGCCCCACGACACCCGTTCCCGCCAGCCTCTTCCTGGCGGTGTAAACCGCCAGGAATAGGCTGGCGGGAAGGGGGTCGGAATCCCCATGGCGGCGCTGCAAGCAGCGCCGCCATGGAGGATTCCCTGGGCCAGGGGAAAACCGGCGGGAAACCGCTGGTTCCCCTTTTCTGACCGTGGCTTTACCGCCACGGTCAGAATGGCCCGGGAAGCACCGCCAGCCTATTGGCGGTGCTTCCTCTGCCCTCCACCCTGGCGGTTTGAAACCGCCAGGGTCGGAATGAGGGCCTATGTCTGCATACTTGAAGGCTATGTGGAAGGAATGTGGTGTAACATACAAATTCACCACACCCTATCATCCACAAACAAATGGACTGGTAGAGAGGTTTAATAAAATTCTCAAAGGAATGATAATGGGACTCCCTGAGAAACTCAGGAGGAGATGGGCTGTCCTGTTACCTTGCCTCCTTTTTGCTTACAGGGAGGTACCCCAGAAAGGAGTGGGTTTCAGCCCCTTTGAACTCCTATTTGGGCACCCTGTAAGAGGTCCTCTAACACTTGTGAAGGAGGGTTGGGAACAACCTTTAAAAGCTCCTAAGCAAGATATAGTGGACTATGTACTTGGCCTAAGATCCAGAATGGCGGAGTACATGAAAAAGGCCAGTAAAAACCTTCAGGCCTGCCAAGAGCTCCAAAAGCAATGGCATGACCAGAAGGCTGTTCTGATTCAGTACCAACCAGGACAGAAGGTGTGAGTATTGGAGCCTGTGGCCCCAAGAGCACTCCAAAACAAATGGAGTGGACCCCATCTCATTGTTGAAAACCACCTACTTGGTTGACCTGGGCACTGCCAGGAGTCCCCTTAGGGTGCTCCATGTCAATCACCTAAAACCCTACTATGACAGGGCTGATCTCCCCCTGCTCATGGCAACAGATGAGGGACAGGAAGAAGAGAGTGACCCTCTCCCTGATCTCTTCTCTTCCACAGAAGAGGATGCTCTAGTGGAAGGTGTAGTTTTGGCAGACTGTCTTACTGCTGAGCAAAAAGGCAACTGCATAAATCTCCTAGGTCAGTTTTCTGAACTGTTTTCAACTGTGCCAGGCACCACATCTTGGTGCGAGCACACAATAGATACTGGAGACAGCATGCCTGTCAAGAGTAAAATCTATAGGCAGCCTGAACATGTCAGGGACTGCATAAAACAAGAAGTTCAGAAAATGCTTGAACTAGGAGTGGTTGAACATTCTGAAAGCCCATGGGTCTCTCCTGTGGTGCTTGTACCAAAGCCTCACTCAAAAGGTGGAAAAAGAGAGATGAGGTTTTGTGTAGATTACAGAGGTCTCAACCAGGTAACAAAAACTGATGCTCACCCTATACCCAGGGCAGATGAGCTCATAGATACACTGGCATCTGCCAAGTATCTAAGCACCTTTGATTTGACTGCAGGGTATTGGCAGATCAAGTTATCAGAGGATGCTAAAGCAAATACTGCATTTTCGACTATTGGAGGGCACTACCAATTCACAGTAATGCCCTTTGGTTTGAAAAATGCACCAGCCACTTTTCAGAGGTTGATGAATACAGTCCTGCAAGGGTTGGAGGCTTTTAGTGCAGCATATCTGGACGATATAGCTGTCTTTAGCTCCACCTGGAATGATCACCTGGTCCACCTATGGAAAGTTTTGGAGGCCCTGCAGAAGGCAGGCCTCACCATCAAGGCTTCAAAGTGCCAGATAGGGCAGGGGAAAGTGGTTTATCTGGGATACCTGGTAGGTGGAAAACAGATTGCACCACTTCAGGAGAAAATCCAGACAATCATGGATTGGGTTCCCCCTACAACATAGACCCAGGTGAGAGCATTCCCAGGCCTCACTGGGTATTACAGGAGATTCATTAAAAACTATGGCTTCATTGCAGCCCCACTTAATGATCTCACTTCCAAGAAGATGCCTAAAAAGGTATTGTGGACAGCTAGCTGTCAGAAACTGTAAGGAAATGCCTCCTTGGCATGGTTGCCCCCTGACTTTTTGCCTTTGCTGATGCTATGTTTACAATTGAAAGTGTGCTGAGGCCTGCTAACCAGGCCCCAGCACCAGTGTTCTTTCCCTAACCTGTACTTTTGTATCCACAATTGGCAGACCCTGGCATCCAGATAAGTCCCTTGTAACTGGTACTTCTAGTACCAAGGGCCCTGATGCCAAGGAAGGTCTCTAAGGGCTGCAGCATGTCATGCCACCCTGGAGACCTCTCACTCAGCACAGACACCCTGCTTGCCAGCTTGTGTGTGCTAGTGAGGACAAAACGAGTAAGTCGACATGGCACTCCCCTCAGGGTGCCATGCCAGCCTCTCACTGCCTATGCAGTATAGGTAAGACACCCCTCTAGCAGGCCTTACAGCCCTAAGGCAGGGTGCACTATACCATAGGTGAGGGTACCAGTGCATGAGCATGGTACCCCTACAGTGTCTAAACAAAACCTTAGACATTGTAAGTGCAGGGTAGCCATAAGAGTATATGGTCTGGGAGTATGTCAAACACGAACTCCACAGCACCATAATGGCTACACTGAAAACTGGGAAGTTTGGTATCAAACTTCTCAGCACAATAAATGCACACTGATGCCAGTGTACATTTTATTGTAAAATACACCCCAGAGGGCACCTTAGAGGTGCCCCCTGAAACTTAACCGACTATCTGTGTAGGCTGACTAGTTCTAGCAGCCTGCCACAAACCGAGACATGTTGCTGGCCCCATGGGGAGAGTGCCTTTGTCACTCTGAGGCCAGTAACAAAGCCTGCACTGGGTGGAGATGCTAACACCTCCCCCAGGCAGGAATTGTCACACCTGGCGGTGAGCCTCAAAGGCTCACCTCCTTTGTGCCAACCCAGCAGGACACTCCAGCTAGTGGAGTTGCCCGCCCCCTCCGGCCAGGCCCCACTTTTGGCGGCAAGGCCGGAGAAAATAATGAGAAAAACAAGGAGGAGTCACTGGCCAGTCAGGACAGCCCCTAAGGTGTCCTGAGCTGAAGTGACTCTAACTTTTAGAAATCCTCCATCTTGCAGATGGAGGATTCCCCCAATAGGGTTAGGATTGTGACCCCCTCCCCTTGGGAGGAGGCACAAAGAGGGTGTACCCACCCTCAGGGCTAGTAGCCATTGGCTACTAACCCCCCAGACCTAAACACGCCCTTAAATTTAGTATTTAAGGGCTACCCTGAACCCTAGAAAATTAGATTCCTGCAACTACAAGAAGAAGGACTGCCCAGCTGAAAACCCCTGCAGCGGAAGACCAGAAGACGACAACTGCCTTGGCTCCAGAAACTCACCGGCCTGTCTCCTGCCTTCCAAAGATCCTGCTCCAGCGACACCTTCCAAAGGGACCAGCGACCTCGACATCCTCTGAGGACTGCCCCTGCTTCGAAAAGACAAGAAACTCCCGAGGACAGCGGACCTGCTCCAAGAAAAGCTGCAACTTTGTTTCCAGCAGCTTTAAAGAACCCTGCAAGCTCCCCGCAAGAAGCGTGAGACTTGCAACACTGCACCCGGCGACCCCGACTCGGCTGGTGGAGATCCGACACCTCAGGCGGGACCCCAGGACTACTCTGATACTGTGAGTACCAAAACCTGTCCCCCCTGAGCCCCCACAGCGCCGCCTGCAGAGGGAATCCCGAGGCTTCCCCTGACCGCGACTCTTTGAACCTAAAGTCCCGACGCCTGGGAGAGACCCTGCAACCGCAGCCCCCAGGACCTGAAGGACCGGACTTTCACTGGAGAAGTGACCCCCAGGAGTCCCTCTCCCTTGTCCAAGTGGAGGTTTCCCCGAGGAATCCCCCCCTTGCCTGCCTGCAGCGCTGAAGAGATCCCGAGATCTCTCATAGACTAACATTGCGAACCCGACGCTTGTTTCTACACTGCACCCGGCCGCCCCCGCGCCGCTGAGGGTGAAATTTCTGTGTGGACTTGTGTCCCCCCCGGTGCCCTACAAAACCCCCCTGGTCTGCCCTCCGAAGACGCGGGTACTTACCTGCAAGCAGACCGGAACCGGGGCACCCCCTTCTCTCCATTCTAGCCTATGTGTTTTGGGCACCACTTTGAACTCTGCACCTGACCGGCCCTGAGCTGCTGGTGTGGTGACTTTGGGGTTGCTCTGAACCCCCAACGGTGGGCTACCTTGGACCAAGAACTGAACCCTGTAAGTGTCGTACTTACCTGGTAAAACTAACCAAAACTTACCTCCCCTAGGAACTGTGAAAATTGCACTGTGTCCACTTTTAAAACAGCTATTTGTCAATAACTTGAAAAGTATACATGCAATTTTTGTGATTTAAAATTCCTAAAGTACTTACCTGCAATACCTTTCGAATGAGATATTACATGTAGAATTTGAACCTGTGGTTCTTAAAATAAACTAAGAAAAGATATTTTTCTATACAAAAACCTATTGGCTGGATTTGTCTCTGAGTGTGTGTACCTCATTTATTGTCTATGTGTATGTACAACAAATGCTTAACACTACTCCTTGGATAAGCCTACTGCTCGACCACACTACCACAAAATAGAGCATTAGTATTATCTCTTTTTGCCACTATCTTACCTCTAAGGGGAACCCTTGGACTCTGTGCATGCTATTCCTTACTTTGAAATAGCACATACAGAGCCAACTTCCTACATTGGTGGATCAGCGGTGGGGTACAAGACTTTGCATTTGCTGGACTACTCAGCCAATACCTGATCACACGACAAATTCCAAAATTGTCATTAGAAATTGATTTTTGCAATTTGAAATTTTTCTAAATTCTTAAAAGTCCTGCTAGGGCCTTGTGTGTTAAGTCCCTGTTTAGCATTGTCTTTTAGAGTTTAAAAGTTTGTTAAAGGTTTGAAATTAGATTCTAGAAACAGTTTTAGATTCTTTAAAAAGTCTTCCAACTTTTAGCAAAATAATGTCTGATACAGAGATGAATGTGGTGGAACTCGACACCACACCTTACCTCCATCTTAAAATGAGGGAGCTAAGGTCTCTCTGTAATATCAAAAAAATAACCATTGGCTCCAGACCTACCAAAATTCAGCTCCAGGAGCTGTTGGCAGAGTTTGAAAAAGCCAACCCCTCTGATGATGACCTCACAGAGGAAGAAATTAGTGACTTGGAGGCCAATGTCCCTCCTCCAGTCCTAAATAGGGAGAACAGGACCCCTCAAGTCCTGTCTCCAACTGTGTTAGTCAGAAATAGTGAGTCCCTCACAGGAGGGTCCCACATTTCTGAAATCACTGAGGATGCTCTCAGTGAAGATGACCTCCTGTTAGCCAGGATGGCCAAAAGATTGGCTTTAGAGAGACAGCTCCTAGCCATAGAAAGGGAAAGACAAGAGATGGGCCTAGGACCCATCAATGGTGGCAGCAATATAACTAGGGTCAGAGATTCTCCTGACATGTTAAAAATCCCCAAAGGGATTGTGACAAAATTTGAAGATGGTGATGACATCACCAAGTGGTTCACAGCTTTTGAGAGGGCTTGTGTAACCAGAAAAGTGAACAGATCTCACTGGGGTGCTCTCCTTTAGGAAATGTTCACTGGAAAGTGTAGGGATAGACTCCTCACACTCTCTGGAAAAGATGCAGAATCTTATGACCTCATGAAGGGTACCCTGATTGAGGGCTTTGGATTCTCCACTGAGGAGTACAGGATTAGGTTCAGGGGGGCTCAAAAATCCTCGAGCCAGACCTGGGTTGACTTTGTTGACTACTCAGTGAAAACACTAGATGGTTGGATTCAAGGCAGTGGTGTAAGTAATTATGATGGGCTGTACAATTTATTTGTGAAAGAACACCTGTTAAGTAATTGTTTCAATGATAAACTGCATCAGCATCTGGTAGACCTAGGACCAATTTCTCCCCAAGAATTGGGAAAGAAGGCGGACCATTGGGTCAAGACAAGGGTGTCCAAGACTTCAACAGGGGGTGACCAAAAGAAAGGGGTCACAAAGACTCCCCAGGGGAAGGGTGATGAGACAGCCCAAACTAAAAATAGTAAAGAGTCTTCTACAGGCCCCCAAAAACCTGCACAGGAGGGTGGGCCCAGAGCCTCTTCACAAAACAATGGGTACAAGGGTAAAAACTTTGATCCCAAAAAGGCCTGGTGTCATAGCTGTAAACAGCATGGACACCAAACTGGAGACAAGGCCTGTCCCAAGAAAGGTTCCACTCCAAACTCCCATCCAGGTAACACTGGTATGGCTAGTCTCCAAGTGGGATCAACAGTGTGCCCAGAGCAAATCAGGGTCCACACTGAAGCTATTCTAGTTTCTGAGGGTGGGGTGGATTTAGCCACACTAGCTGTCTGGCCGCCTAACATGCAAAAATACAGACAGCAACTCTTAATTAATGGGACTAGAATAGAGGGCCTGAGGGATACAGGTGCCAGTGTCACCATGGTGACAGAGAAACTGGTTTCCCCTGGCCAATACCTGACTGGAAAAACTTACACAGTCACCAACGCTGACAATCAGAGAAAAGTACATCCCATGGCAATGGTTACTTTAGAATGGGGAGGGGTCAATGGCCTGAAACAGGTGGTGGTCTCCTCAAATATCCCAGTGGACTGTCTGCTTGGAAATGACCTGGAGTCCTCAGCATGGGCTGAGGTAGAACTAAAAACCCATGCAGCAATGCTGGGTATCCCTGAACTGGTGTGTGTGAAAACAAGAGCACAATGCAAGGCACAGGGTGAACAAGTAGAGCTGGAGTCTGGAAGAATGGCCCAGCCTACCAAGAGAACAGGAAAGTCAGTTGGGAAACCAACTACAACACAGCAAAAGAAAGGGAACCTCTCTTCTCAGGAAGAAGTTCTGCCCTCTGAGGGAACTGAGCCTTTGGAGCTTGAACCTTATCAGGTTGAGCTCTTAGGCCCAGGGGGACCCTCAAGGGAGGAGCTGTGTAAGGGACAAGAAACCTGTCCCTCTCTTGAAGGCCTTAGGCAGCAAGCTGCTGAAGAGTCCAAAGGCAAGAAAAATGGAACGCATAGGGTCTATTGGGAAGATGGACTCCTGTACACTGAGGCCAGAGACCCCAAACCTGGTGCCACTAGGAGAGTGGTAGTGCCTCAGCTGTTCAGGAAGTTCATCCTAACATTGGCCCATGACATTCCCCTGGCTGGACATTTGGGACAAACCAAGACGTGGGAGAGGTTAGTCAACCACTTCTACTGGCCCAATATGTCCAACATGGTTAAGGAGTTTTGCCTCTCCTGCCCCACCTGTCAAGCCAGTGGTAAGACAGGTGGACATCCAAAGGCCCCCCTCATTCCACTTCCAGTGGTGGGGGCTCCCTTTGAAAGAGTGGGTGTGGACATAGTTGGTCCACTGGAACCTCCCACAGCCTCAGGAAATATGTATATCCTGGTAGTAGTGGATCATGCTACCAGGTATCCTGAAGCTATTCCCCTTAGGTCGACTACTGCCCCTGCAGTAGCCAAGGCCCTCATTGGTATCTTTACCAGAGTGGGTTTCCCTAAGGAGGTGGTGTCTGACAGAGGTACCAACTTCATGTCAGCATACCTAAAGCACATGTGGAATGAGTGTGGAGTGACTTATAAATTCACTACACCATACCATCCACAAACTAATGGCTTGGTTGAGAGATTCAACAAGACATTAAAAGGCATGATCATGGGGCTCCCAGAAAAACTCAAAAGGAGATGGGATGTCCTCTTGCCATGTCTGCTTTTCGCTTACAGAGAGGTGCCACAGAAGGGAGTAGGATTCTCACCCTTTGAACTTCTGTTTGGTCATCCTGTAAGGGGACCACTTGCCCTTGTTAAAGAAGGCTGGGAGAGACCTCTCCATGAGCCTAAACAGGACATAGTGGACTATGTACTTGGCCTTCGCTCTAGAATGGCAGAGTACATGGAAAAGGCAACCAAAAACCTTGAGGCCAGCCAACAGCTCCAGAAGTTTTGGTATGACCAAAAGGCTGCACTGGTTGAGTTCCAACCAGGGCAGAAAGTCTGGGTTCTGGAGCCTGTGGCTCCCAGGGCACTCCAGGACAAATGGAGTGGCCCTTACCCAGTGCTAGAAAGGAAGAGTCAGGTCACCTACCTGGTGGACCTGGGCACAAGCAGGAGCCCCAAGAGGGTGATCCATGTGAACCGCCTTAAGCTCTTCCATGACAGGGCTGATGTGAATCTGTTGATGGTAACAGATGAGGATCAGGAGGCAGAGAGTGAACCTCTCCCTGATCTTCTGTCATCAGACCCAAAAGATGGCACAGTAGATGGAGTGATCTACTCAGACACCCTCTCTGGCCAACAGCAAGCTGATTGTAGGAGAGTCCTACAACAGTTTCCTGAACTCTTCTCCTTAACCCCTGGTCAGACACACCTGTGTACCCATGATGTGGACACAGGAGACAGCATGCCTGTCAAAAACAAAATCTTTAGACAGTCTGACCATGTTAAGGAAAGCATCAAGGTGGAAGTCCACAAGATGCTGGAATTGGGAGTAATTGAGCGCTCTGACAGCCCCTGGGCTAGCCCAGTGGTCTTAGTCCCCAAACCTCACACCAAAGATGGAAAGAAAGAGATGAGGTTTTGTGTGGACTAAAGAGGGCTCAATTCTGTCACCAAGACAGATGCTCATCCAATTCCTAGAGCTGATGAGCTCATAGATAAATTAGGTGCTGCCAAATTCTTAAGTACCTTTGACTTGACAGCAGGGTACTGGCAAATAAAAATGGCACCTGGAGCAAAAGAGAAAACAGCATTCTCCACACCTGATGGGCATTATCAGTTTACTGTTATGCCCTTTGGTTTAAAGAATGCCCCTGCCACCTTCCAAAGGTTGGTGAATCAAGTCCTTGCTGGCTTGGAGTCCTTTAGCACAACTTATCTTGATGATATTGCTGTCTTTAGCTCCACCTGGCAGGATCACCTGGTCCACCTGAAGAAGGTTTTGAAGGCTCTGCAATCTGCAGGCCTCTCTATCAAGGCATCCAAATGCCAGATAGGGCAGGGAACTTTGGTTTACTTGAGCCACCTTGTAGGTGGTGGCCAAGTTCAGCCACTCCAACCCAAGATCCAGACTATTCTGGACTGGGTAGCTCCAAAAACCCAGACTCAAGTCAGGGCATTCCTTGGCTTGACTGGGTACTATAGGAGGTTTGTGAAGGGATATGGATCCATTGTGACAGCCCTCACTGAACTCACCTCCAAGAAAATGCCCAAGAAAGTGAACTGGACTGTGGAATGCCAACAGGCCTTTGACACCCTGAAACAAGCAATGTGCTCAGCACCAGTTCTAAAAGCTCCAGATTATTCTAAGCAGTTCATTGTGCAGACTGATGCCTCTGAACATGGGATAGGGGCAGTTTTGTCCCAAACAAATGATGATGGCCTTGACCAGCCTGTTGCTTTCATTAGCAGGAGGTTACTCCCCAGGGAGCAGCGTTGGAGTGCCATTGAGAGGGAGGCCTTTGCTGTGGTTTGGTCCCTGAAGAAGCTGAGACCATACCTCTTTGGGACTCACTTCCTAGTTCAAACTGACCACAGACCTCTCAAATGGCTGATGCAAATGAAAGGTGAAAATCCTAAACTGTTGAGGTGGTCCATCTCCCTACAGGGAATGGACTTTATAGTGGAACACAGACCTGGGACTGCCCATGCCAATGCAGATGGCCTTTCCAGGTTCTTCCACTTAGAAAATGAAGACTCTCTTGGGAAAGGTTAGTCTCATCCTCTTCGTTTGGGGGGGGGTTGTGTAAGGAAATGCCTCCTTGGCATGGTTGCCCCCTGACTTTTTGCCTTTGCTGATGCTATGTTTACAATTGAAAGTGTGCTGAGGCCTGCTAACCAGGCCCCAGCACCAGTGTTCTTTCCCTAACCTGTACTTTTGTATCCACAATTGGCAGACCCTGGCATCCAGATAAGTCCCTTGTAACTGGTACTTCTAGTACCAAGGGCCCTGATGCCAAGGAAGGTCTCTAAGGGCTGCAGCATGTCTTATGCCACCCTGGAGACCTCTCACTCAGCACAGACACCCTGCTTGCCAGCTTGTGTGTGCTAGTGAGGACAAAACGAGTAAGTCGACATGGCACTCCCCTCAGGGTGCCATGCCAGCCTCTCACTGCCTATGCAGTATAGGTAAGACACCCCTCTAGCAGGCCTTACAGCCCTAAGGCAGGGTGCACTATACCATAGGTGAGGGTACCAGTGCATGAGCATGGTACCCCTACAGTGTCTAAACAAAACCTTAGACATTGTAAGTGCAGGGTAGCCATAAGAGTATATGGTCTGGGAGTTTGTCAAACACGAACTCCACAGCACCATAATGGCTACACTGAAAACTGGGAAGTTTGGTATCAAACTTCTCAGCACAATAAATGCACACTGATGCCAGTGTACATTTTATTGTAAAATACACCCCAGAGGGCACCTTAGAGGTGCCCCCTGAAACTTAACCGACTATCTGTGTAGGCTGACTAGTTCTAGCAGCCTGCCACAAACCGAGACATGTTGCTGGCCCCATGGGGAGAGTGCCTTTGTCACTCTGAGGCCAGTAACAAAGCCTGCACTGGGTGGAGATGCTAACACCTCCCCCAGGCAGGAATTGTCACACCTGGCGGTGAGCCTCAAAGGCTCACCTCCTTTGTGCCAACCCAGCAGGACACTCCAGCTAGTGGAGTTGCCCGCCCCCTCCGGCCAGGCCCCACTTTTGGCGGCAAGGCCGGAGAAAATAATGAGAAAAACAAGGAGGAGTCACTGGCCAGTCAGGACAGCCCCTAAGGTGTCCTGAGCTGAAGTGACTCTAACTTTTAGAAATCCTCCATCTTGCAGATGGAGGATTCCCCCAATAGGGTTAGGATTGTGACCCCCTCCCCTTGGGAGGAGGCACAAAGAGGGTGTACCCACCCTCAGGGCTAGTAGCCATTGGCTACTAACCCCCCAGACCTAAACACGCCCTTAAATTTAGTATTTAAGGGCTACCCTGAACCCTAGAAAATTAGATTCCTGCAACTACAAGAAGAAGGACTGCCCAGCTGAAAACCCCTGCAGCGGAAGACCAGAAGACGACAACTGCCTTGGCTCCAGAAACTCACCGGCCTGTCTCCTGCCTTCCAAAGATCCTGCTCCAGCGACGCCTTCCAAAGGGACCAGCGACCTCGACATCCTCTGAGGACTGCCCCTGCTTCGAAAAGACAAGAAACTCCCGAGGACAGCGGACCTGCTCCAAGAAAAGCTGCAACTTTGTTTCCAGCAGCTTTAAAGAACCCTGCAAGCTCCCCGCAAGAAGCGTGAGACTTGCAACACTGCACCCGGCGACCCCGACTCGGCTGGTGGAGATCCGACACCTCAGGCGGGACCCCAGGACTACTCTGATACTGTGAGTACCAAAACCTGTCCCCCCTGAGCCCCCACAGCGCCGCCTGCAGAGGGAATCCCGAGGCTTCCCCTGACCGCGACTCTTTGAACCTAAAGTCCCGACGCCTGGGAGAGACCCTGCAACCGCAGCCCCCAGGACCTGAAGGACCGGAATTTCACTGGAGAAGTGACCCCCAGGAGTCCCTCTCCCTTGTCCAAGTGGAGGTTTCCCCGAGGAATCCCCCCCTTGCCTGCCTGCAGCGCTGAAGAGATCCCGAGATCTCTCATAGACTAACATTGCGAACCCGACGCTTGTTTCTACACTGCACCCGGCCGCCCCCGCGCCGCTGAGGGTGAAATTTATGTGTGGACTTGTGTCCCCCCCGGTGCCCTACAAAACCCCCCTGGTCTGCCCTCCGAAGACGCGGGTACTTACCTGCAAGCAGACCGGAACCGGGGCACCCCCTTCTCTCCATTCTAGCCTATGTGTTTTGGGCACCACTTTGAACTCTGCACCTGACCGGCCCTGAGCTGCTGGTGTGGTGACTTTGGGGGTTGCTCTGAACCCCCAACGGTGGGCTACCTTGGACCAAGAACTGAACCCTGTAAGTGTCGTACTTACCTGGTAAAACTAACCAAAACTTACCTCCCCTAGGAACTGTGAAAATTGCACTAAGTGTCCACTTTTAAAACAGCTATTTGTCAATAACTTGAAAAGTATACATGCAATTTTTGTGATTTAAAATTCCTAAAGTACTTACCTGCAATACCTTTCGAATGAGATATTACATGTAGAATTTGAACCTGTGGTTCTTAAAATAAACTAAGAAAAGATATTTTTCTATACAAAAACCTATTGGCTGGATTTGTCTCTGAGTGTGTGTACCTCATTTATTGTCTATGTGTATGTACAACAAATGCTTAACACTACTCCTTGGATAAGCCTACTGCTCGACCACACTACCACAAAATAGAGCATTAGTATTATCTCTTTTTGCCACTATCTTACCTCTAAGGGGAACCCTTGGACTCTGTGCATGCTATTCCTTACTTTGAAATAGCACATACAGAGCCAACTTCCTACAGAAACCTTTTGAGGAGCTGAAATAGGCCACGTGCACTGCACCTGTCCTAAAAAGCCCATGTTACTCCATGAAATTCATTGTTCAAACTGATGCATCTGAATTAGGGGGACAGACCACAAACCTCTACTTTGGCTAAAACAAATGAAAGGTGAAAACCCTAAATTGTTGAGGTGGTCCATATCTCTACAGGGAATGGACTATACAGTGAAACATATACCTGGGAGTACCCACTCCAGTGCAGATGAACTCTCCAGATATTTCCACTTTTCCACTTAGACAATGAAGACTCATCAGGTCATGGCTAGTCTTATTGTCCTTTGTTTGGGGGGTTGTGTAGGAAAGTACCTTCTTGTCTGGCATGTTAACCCCATATTTCACTGTATATATGTTGTTTTAGTGTATGTGTCACTGAGACCCTGCCAGCCAAGGCCCCAGTGCTCATAAGTGTGCCTGTATGTGTTCCCTGTGTGATGACTAACTGTCTCACTGAGGCTCTGCTAATCAGAACCTCAGTGGTTATGCTCTCTCTGCTTTCTAAATTGTCACTAACAGGCTAGTGACCAATTTCACCAATTCACATTGGCATACTGGAACATCCTTCTAATTCCTAGTTTATGGTACTGAGGTACCCAGGGTATTGGGGTTCCAGGAGATCCCTATTGGCTCCAGCATTTCTTTTGCCACCCATAGGGAGATCTGAAAATTCTTACATAGGTCTGCCAGTGCAGCCTGAGTGAAATAACGTCCACGTTATTTCACAGCCATGTACCACTGCACTTAAGTAACTTATAAGTCACCTATATGTCTAACCTTCACCTGGTGAAGGTTGGGTGCAAAGTTACTTAGTGTGTGGCACCCTGGCACTAGCCAAGGTACCCCCACATCGTTCAGAGCAAATTCCCTGGACTTTGTGACTGCGGGGACACCATTTCACACGTGCACTATACATAGGTTACTACCTATGTATAGCGTCACAATGGTAACTCCGAACATGGCCATGTAACATGTCTAAGATCATGGAATTGTCACCCCAATGCCATTCTGGCATTGGGGAGACAATTCCATGATCCCCGGGTCTCTAGCACAGAACCCGGGTACTGCCAAACTGCCTTTCCCGGGGTTTCACTGCAGCTGCTGCTGCTGCCAACCCCTCAGACAGGTTTCTGCCCTCCTGGGGTCCAGCCAGGCCTGGCCCAGAAAGGCAGAACAAAGGACTTCCTCAGAGAGAGGGTGTTATACCCTCTCACTTTGGAAAAAGGTGTGATGGCTGGGGAGGAGTAGCCTCCCCCAGCCTCTGGAAATACTTTGATGGGCACAGATGCTGTCTATCTCTGCATAAGCCAGTCTACACCGGTTCAGGGATCCCCTAGCCCTGCTTTGGCACGAAACTGGACAAAGGAAAGGGGAGTGACCACTCCCCTGACCTGCACCCCCCAGGGGAGGTGCCCAGAGCTCCTCCATTGTGCCCCAGACCTCTGCCATCTTGGAAACAGAGGTGTTGCTGGCACACTGGACTGCTCTGAGTGGCCAGTGCCATCAGGTGACGTTCGAGATTCCTTCTGATAGCCTCTTACCTTTCTTACTAGACTATCCTTCTTCCTAGGTAGCCAAACCTCCTTTTCTGGCTATTTAGGGTCTCTGCTTTGGGGAATTCTTCAGATACCGAATGCAAGAGCTCACCAGAGTTCCTTTGCATCTCCCTCTTCACCTTCTGCCAAAGGATCGACCGCTGACTGCTCAGGACGCCTGCAAAACTGCAACAAAGTAGCAAAGACGACTACTGCAACCTTGTATCGCTTCATCCTGCCGGCTTTCTCGCCTGTTTCCTGGTGGTGCATGCTCTGGGGGTAGCCTGCCGCCTTCTTGCACCAGGAGCTATGAAGAAATCTCCAGTGGGTCGACGAAATCTTTCCCCTGCAACCGCAGGCAACAAAGGACTGCATCACCAGTCCTCTGGGTCCCCTCTCAGCATGACGAGCGTGGTCCCTGGAACTCAGTAACTCTGTCCAAGTGACTCCCACAGTCCAGTGACTCTTCAGTTCAAGTTTGGTGGAGGTAAGTCCTTACCTCCCCACGCTAGACTGCATTGCTGGGTACCGCGTGATTTGCAGCTGCTCCGGCTCCTGTGCACTCTTCCAGGTTTTCCTTCATGCACAGCCAAGCCTGGGTCCCCGACACTCTAACCTGCAGTGCACAACCTTCTGAGTTGTCCTCCGGCATCATTGGACTCCCTTTTCTGACTTCGGGTGGACTCCGGTTCACTCCTCTTCTAAGTGCCTGATCCAGTACTTCTGCGGGTGCTGCCTACTTCTGTGAGGGCTCCCTGATTTGCTGGTCGCTCCTTCTGTCTCCTCATCCAAGTGTCGACATCCTGGTCCCCCCTGGGCCACAGCAGCATCCAAAAACCCTAACTGCGACCCTTGCAGCTAGCAAGGCTTGTTTGCAGTCTTTCTGCGTGAAAACACCTCTGCAAGCTTTTTCACGACGTGGGACATCCATCCTCCAAAGGGGAAGTTCCTAGTCCTCTTCGTTCTTGCAAAACACCAAGCTTCTTCCATCCGTTGGCAGCTCCTTTGCACCCTCAGCTGGCATTTCCCGGGCATCTGCCCACTCTCGACACTGTCGTGACTCTTGGACTTGGTCCTCTTCTCTTACAGGTACTCAGGTCCGGAAACCCCCTGTTGTTGCTTTGCTGGTGTTGGTTTTCCTTGCAGAATCCCCCTATCACGACTTCTGTGCTCTCTGGGGGTTGTAGGTGCACTTTACACCTACCTTACAGGGTCTTGGGGTGGGCTATTTTTCTAACCCTCGCTGTTTTCTTACAGTCCCAGCGACACTCTACAAGCTCACATAGGTTTGGGGTCCATTCGTGGTTCGCATTCCACTTTTGGAGTATATGGTTTGTGTTGCCCCTATACCTATGTGCTCCTATTGCAATCTATTGTAACTTTACACTGCTTGCATTACTTTCTTTTGCTGTTACTGCATATTTTTGGTATTGTGTACATATATCTTGTGTATATATGGCATCCTCATACTGAGGGTACTCACTGAGATACTTTTGGCATATTGTCATAAAAATAAAGTACCTTTATTTTTTAGTATATCTGTGTATGGTGTTTTCTTATGATATTGTGCATATGACACCAGTGGTATAGTAGGAGCTTTGCATGTCTCCTAGTTCAGCCTAAGCTGCTCTGCTATAGCTACCTTCTATCAGCCTAAGCTGCTAGAAAAACCTCTTCTACACTAATAAGGGATAACTGGATCTGGTATGGAGTGTAAGTACCCCTTGATACCCACTACATGCCAGGCCAGCCTCCTACAGCTGGCACTTAGGAAAACCAGCAAACATGCACATTTTTTAAAACTAGACACCTAGGGGAATCCAAGGTGGGGTTAATTGTGGGGCTCTGACCAGGCTCTGTTACTCAAAATCCTTTTCAAACCTCAAAGTTTGGCCAAAAAAAAATACTTTTCCCTCTCATTTAGGTGACAGAAAGTTCTGGAATCTGTGAGGAGCACGAATTTCCTTCCACTCAGCGTTCCACGAAGTCTCCCGATAAAAATGGTACCTCACTTGTGTGGGTAGGCCTAGCGCCCGCAACAGGAAATGCCCCAAAATACAACATGGACACATCACATTTTCACAAAGAAAATAGAGCGTTTTTTTGCAAAGTGCCTAGCTGTGGATTTTGGCCTCTAGCTCAGCCGGCACCTAGGGAAACCTAGCGGATCTGTGCATTTTTTAAAACTAGACACCTAGGGGAATCCAAGATGGGGTGACTTGTGGGGCTCTGACCAGGTTCTGTTACCCAGAATCCTTTGCAAATCTCAAAATTTGGCCAAAAAACACTTTTTCCTCTTATTTCGGTGACAGAAAGATCTGGAATCTGAGAGGAGCCACAAATTTTCTTCCACCCAGCGTTCCCCCAAGTCTCCCGATAAAAATGGTACCTCACTTGTGTGGGTAGGCCTACCACCCGCTACAGGAATTGCCCCAAAACGCAACATGGACACATTACATTTTTCCACTGAAAACTGACTCGTGTTTTGCAATGTGCCCAACTGTGGACATTAGGTTCTAGGGAAACCTAGCAAACATGTACATTTTTCAAAACTAGACACCTAGAGGAATCCAGGCTTAGATGACTTGTGTGGCTCTCTCCACATTTTATTTACCCAGAATTCCTTGAAAATATCAAAATCTATCTAAATACACATTTTCCCACCATTTCTGTGATGGAAAGTTCTGGAATCTGGGGGAGCTGCACATTTGCTACCACTCAGGCTTCCCCTCAGTCTCCCAATAAAAATGATACCTGACGTGTGTGGGTGGCCCAAGTGCATGCAACAGAGACGTTGCAAAAACGTGTAGAGGTTGAGAGGGCACCAAAGCGTGTTCATAAGCACAGTTTTTTAATATGTTTTTAGGCAGACTCTGTTTTGGGCACCCACAGAAGGGAGGTATAATTTTTATCAGGAGACAAAAGGGTATGCTGGGTGGGAGGACATTTATGGTTTATTTCTGTTTCTGGAAGAATATGGCACAGGAATACAAGGAAAATGTGTGAGTTTAGTCACATTTTGAGGTTTGCAAGGCTTTTTGGGTAAGAAAACATGTTGGGATCCATGAGCGGCAAACCACCCTGTACTCCTCTGGGTGTCTAGTTTCAAACATATCTAGAGTTGGTAGATTTTTCTTAGACAAGAAGCAAGCATGCTACCAAGTCTCTTACTTCTGTGATGTCCCAAACACTCAAATTGTAAAAATAAATGCTCTTAGGTTTTGTGAAAAAGAAACCTCACTCACCAACCTAGTTGGTGGCATGCTGTTAGAAATGGGGTCTCTAGTTGGCAGAGGTATACACCCCTGTCCCAATAGGGACCACAGTCCTAGTCATGGTAAACCACACACAATCTAAGTTATTCTGTGCCCACCCTATGGTAGCTTGGCACTGAGCAGTCAGGCTTAACTTAGAAACATCAAAGAATACCAGGGCACACCAAGAGTAGCCCAAAAATCAATTCCAAAGTGGAAAGAAGAGTCCAAAGTCCAAACAAGTGTAGAGGTTGATGAGATTTTATTCTTCGCGGGCAAAGTACATTCTGCAAACAGCCGACACGTGTTTCACACCATACAGGTTTAGAAAAAATATAAGATATTTATCTGGTTAAATTAAGGCCAAAACAATAAAGATTCCATAAGCACAAGTTGAGATACCACTTTTGCAAGTTCAAAAAGAGTCATAAAACTTAGAAACCAGCATTTGTCTCTTGTTTGCACAAAGTACCTGGTTTGCGTCAAAAATAACACAAACGGAGACTGCAGAGGAGGAGATGTGTGGAAAAATAGGATGTGTGTCAGAATTTCCAGCACTGCGCAAAATCCTGGGCGTGTGGGACGAAGTCACAGGTGTTGCGTCGGTCCGGTATGGCAATGCGTCGAAGTTTCTGTCGAATGGCAGGCGCTGCGTCGATTCTTCACTCGGAAGTCGGGCTGCATCATTCCAGATCGGCTGTGCGTCGATCCAGTAGGGCTGTGCATCGAATTTCCGGTCACAAGGCGGGTGCTGCGTTGATTCTTCACTCGGAAGTCAGACGCTATTGTTCTGGTTCGGCTGTGCAGCGATTTTCTCGTCGCAAGGCGGGCTGTGCGTCGTTTCCAGCAGGCTTTGCAGCGATTTTCGGCGCACAAGGAGTTCCTTGAAGAGATGAAGTCTTTTTGGCCTAGAGACTTCAGAAAACAGGAGGCAATCTCAATCCAAGCCCTTGGAGAGCACTTCTCAGCAAAGTCAGAGGGCAGCAGGGCAACAGCAGGACAGCAGTCCTTCACAGCAAAGCAGTCCAGCTTATATTTTTGGGCAGCCAGGCAGTTCCTCTTGACAGGTTGCAGGTTTAGGTCAAGAAGTGTCTGAATTGGTGGGGTCAGAGATCCAATTTATATACCCAAAAATGCCTTTGAAGTGAGGGAGACTTCAAAGAGTGGTTTTGAAGTGCAAAGGTCCCCTTTTAGTAGAGGTCTGTCTGCCAGGGTCCCAGTAGGGGGGTTGGCAGTCCATTGTATGAGGGTACATGGGTATATATAGTATATAAGGGTTACCCTAATGTTATCCTATGAAAGGAGCAGGCCTCACAGTAGTGGGAAACCAATTTAGGAATTTTCCACTACCAGGACATATAAACCACACATGTACATATCTTGCCTTTTAACTACATAGCACCCTGCCCTACGGGCTACCTAGGGCCTACCTTAGGGGTGACTTATATGTAGAAAGGGGGGAGTTTAGGGCTTGGCAAGTACTTTTAAATGGCAAGTTCAAGTGGCAGTGAAACTGCACACACAGGCCTTGCAATGGCAGGCTCGAGACATGGATAAGGGGCTACTTATGCAGGTCGCACAACCAGTGCTGCAGGCCCAATAGTGGCATTCAATTTACAGGTCCTGGGCACATATAGTGTACTTTACTAGGGACTTACAAGTAAATCAAATATGCCAATTGGGTATGAACCAATGTTGATCAAATCAAAAATTATATATATACAGTTCCAAAAAGGGGTTTCTTACAAAATGATAGTTCTATATTCAGATTGGTGGAAAATCAATTAGTTTGAAGCAAGTGCCCTCACTCACCTTTCGGTGACATGCTTTATCATAGGGCTATGCTCCTCGTCAGGCCGGCACTGCAATGCCTGACGGGCCCCACAGGGAGGCTCTTTGCCGGAAATCTTTTGCAAATGATGAACAACCGGTCAAAAAACTAATCTAGGATTGGTATAGAGGTAGTTCAAAATGACTAGAGGTAAAATGCAATGTAGTGGGATATTAGAACCTCTGACATGATTAAAAACAGCATGGTGGAGATAATAAAACAATGTCTAAACTCCCCAGCAGGACGAAAAATAATCACTAGGTCTCTCAATAGGGAATATAGTGAAAGTAAACACAGGATCCCCTGTGATACTTTGAATAATAGGTCAACATGTTTCTCGCTAGTTAGTCAAAAATTATCTAGTGCGATTCCTCAGGACCATGACACGTACCTAATCCTTAAGCAATTAGAGACCCATAATAGGGAATATCTGATTAACAGGGACCTGAAATATAGAAGAAAGAAACAGTCATCAAATAATTTCTTTGTATCAAATATCAGTGTGTGCACAATATCCTCAGTTTTAAAGCCACAAACTTGTGAGAAATCCCTTTGGTGACATGTGCCAAAAGCAAATCAGTGAAAAAGAAAACAACACAGCAAAAGTGCCACAATGCTTACTCTCCATATACTAAAGGATGGGCCCCATCGGGGAAAACATCAGGCTTGAGCGGTCCACTATGGTCTAGATATGCATAGAGAAAGAATACCTTAAATTTCGACAGAGTAGGGCGTAATGTCACAATGTAGAGTCTAAAAAAATATAATCTGAATATGACATATAAATGTCATGGGATAAACAGGTAGGAAAATATAAAAACTAGAAACTACCATTAGCAAGAAAAACACATATATATACATCATCTCATCTTGATAGTCCTCAGTATCTTAAAGATTGTCCCGGAGTAATGCTGGGGCAGTACAGAGTATAGAACTAATAATAGAGCCCCAACAAACCTCGACAGGAAAGTTTCTGTGAGGGGAGGCGTTGCTAAAAATCAGGTAAACCCGTAACTTGACATAACAACCCCCCCGTTAGGCCATAAACTAAGGCCGTGAAAAAATAGGGAGAGGCGGGACATATGCCAATCTTTGGTATGCGAAAATACCAAGGTGGAGTCCCAGAGGAAGATCCTAACGCACGTTAAAACTCTTGCGCTGTTGCATAATACACAAGCGAGAGCCGAAATTGAAAATTAGCAAGGGAGCCTGTCTAAACCGTGTACCGATACACGTATTGCTGAACCGGTACCGGACATTATTTTGGGCAGAGCGCGCGAGCGAACTCCCGCATACTGCCGAGTGTAGTCAAAAAATGAAAAAAGTCACGGATATCACTTAAAAAGAAAGCACTTACTCTCAGTGGTCCCGCGTTATACTGGACCGGTGCCGGACATTACTAGAGGCAGAGCGCACAAGTGAATTCTCGCATGCTGCCGGGGGTAGATAAAAATGAAAAAAGCCACGGACCTTACTTGGAAAGAGGGAGCGCGAGGGAGCTCTCGCATATCACCAAATACAATTAGAAATGGAGGTACGTAGAGAAAGAAAACACAACTCCAAAGAGAGGCACTTACTCGCAGTAGTACAGCGTACGATGACACACCTACATCGCTCTGTGTATTCCCGGAATGGAGTGGGTGGAGCTTTTAAAGGAAGCTCAATACAATGGAGACAGGAAATAAAAAGAGGACTGTGACCAAGTGAAAGTGATGGACACAAACAAGGGACAAGGTGGGAGCTCCAGCCATATACATAGGGAAGACTTCCCAAGCAAAATCAGAGTGGTATCAAAAAGGGGACCACAATTTTGGTATCTAATCAGAAATGCAAAAGATGTCCATTGCTAAAAATAGAATATAAAGATATAATTTGAGAAAAGTGAGAAAAACAGACAGTGGATAATACCAGGACCATAGTAAGGCCAAAGATATAGGGAAAACATCTCAAGGTGGTCATCATGACCAAAGTGGGGGGTATAACTACCTGTGGATAAAGTTGGTCCAAGGAATCTCATTGTTGAGTCCAGTAAGATGAGTCTTCAACCTGAAAACCCAACGTTGTTCTTTCTCGAATAACCTAGTAGCACAGTCTCTATTGGCTTTAATAGTCTCCAGAATAACCCACCGGAGGTCACCGGGAGTGTGATGTTTCTCAATGTAGTGGTTGGTAATTTTCGTCAAAGATCTCTAACACCTGATGGTACTACGATGTTCATTGATTCGTATTTTAACCATTCTAGTTGTCATACCTATGTATTTTAGATCACAAGGGCACATAATCATGTATATGCAATCTTTAATACGGCAATTAGTATGTGATCTTAATTGCCATTTCCTAGGTTCACCCAGGTCCAGCTCCTGTGTGCTGATGGTAAAAGGGCAAACATTACACCCGCCACAGAGGTGATGTCCTTTGACTCCCAACCATTGTTTAGCACCAGTGGAGTTGGAATACTGGCGGGATACAGGTCTCATATGGACTACTAGGTCTTTAATGTTCTGTGTTCTCTTGAAGGAGAATAGAGGATGTTCTAATGATTCCCCAGCACTATTAAGGATCGGCCAATGTCTCTGTACAATACTCTTGATCTGGTTACTCAGAGGGGTGAATGTGGTCACGCATGTCAGTCTGGATTGCTGAGTACGTGTGGTGTTGGTCAAAAGAGTCTCCATTGGGATATTACTGGCTCTTTTCTAAGCCCGTCTAATATTCGAGATAGGGTAGTTCCGTTCACTTAATTTGCAACACAGGGTGTCCGCTTGGGTGTGAAAGTCAGTTGTTTCCGAACAATTGCGTTGTATCCTTAAAAACTGTCCAAAGGGAAGGTTATCTCTCAGTGCTTTAGGATGGTGACTGTTGTAGAGTAAAAGGCTGTTCCTATCAGTGGGTTTGTGGAACACAGAGGAATGAAGGTACCCCTCTCTTAGTGTGATACGCAGGTCAAGGAAGGATACCTCTATGTCTGAGATGTTAGTGCTAAAGTGGAGGTGAGTATCTAAAGTATTAATCCACTGAGTAAAGGCTTTCGCTTGTTCTGCATCACCTTTCCAGATCACTAGGATGTCATCTATATAACGGTGCCACAATCTGATATTTGAAGAGAATGGTTGTGTAGGAGTAAGTATATGGTGCTGTTCAAAAGCATACATATACAAACAAGCAAGACTGGGCGCAAAGGTACTCCCCATGGAGGTACCTTGTATCTGATGGAAAAGGCGTTCTTCAAATTGAAAGAAGTTTTCTTTGAGAGCCAAACTTGCACATTGCATGATAAAACTGATAGGGGTATTGTAAGTCCATGTATCTGCCTGGAGTAAGTCCCCGGCACTCCAACCTGCAGTGCACAATCTTCTGAGTTGTCCATGGCATCGTGGGACTCCCTTTTGTGACTTCAGGTGGACTCCAGTTCACTCCTCTTCTAAGTGCCTGTTCCGGTACTTCTGTGGGTGCTGCCTGCATCTGTGAGGGCTCCCTGATGTGCCGGGCGCCCCCTCTGTCTCCTCATCCAAGTGGCGACATCCTGGTCCCTCCTGGGCCACAGCAGTATCCAAAAACCCTAACCGTGACCCTTGCACCTAGCAAGGCCTGTTTGTGGTCTTTCTGCGTGGGAACACCTCTGCAAGCTTCTTCGCGACGTGGGACATCCATCCTCCAAAGGGGAAGTTCCTAGTCCTCTTCGTTCTTGCAAAACACCAAGCTTCTTCCATCCGGTGGCAGCTCCTTTGCACCCTCAGCTGGCATTTCCTAGGCATCTGCCCACTCTCGACACTGTCGCGACTCTTAGACTTGGTCCCCTTGTCTTACAGGTACTCAGGTCTGGAAATCCACTGTTGTTGCATTGCTGGTGTTGGACTTCCTTGCAGAATCCCCCTATCACGACTTCTGTGCTCTCTGGGGGTTGTAGGTGCACTTTACACCTACCTTACAGGGTCTTGGGGTGGGCTATTTTTCTAACCCTCCTTGTTTTCTTACAGCCCCAGCGACCCTCTACAAGCTCACATAGGTCCATTTGTGGTTCGCATTCCACTTTTGGAGTATATGGTTTGTGTTGCCCTCAGACCTATGGTCACCTATTGCATCCTATTGTAATTCTACACTGTGTGCACTACTTTTCTTACACTTACTTACCTGTTTTGGGTTCGTGTACATATAACTTGTGTATATTACTTACCTTCTTACTGAGGGTACTCACTGAGATACTTTTGGCATATTGTCATAAAAATAAAGTACCTTTATTTTTAGTATATCTGTGTATTGTGTTTTCTTATGATATTGTGTATATGACACCAGTGGTATAGTAGGAGCTTTGCATGTCTCCTAGTTCAGCCTAAGCTGCTCTGCTATAGCTACCTTCTATCAGCCTAAGCTGCTAGAAACACCTCTTCTACACTAATAAGGGATAACTGGACCTGGTATAGAGTGTAAGTACCCCTTGGTACCCACTACAAGCCAGGCCAGCCTCCTACAACCATTAGCAAGAAAAACACATATATATACATCTTCTCATCTTGATAGTCCTCAGTATCTTAAAGATTGTCCCGGAGTAATGCTGGGGCAGTACAGAGTATAGAACTAATAATAGAGCCCCAACAAACCTCGACAGGAAAGTTTGTGTGAGGGGGGGCGTTGCTTAAAATCAGGTAAACTCGGATCTTGACATAACAACAGAGTCTTACTGCGTAGGAAACAATGGGAACGTTGATTTTACTCAAAGTACCTGGTTTGCGTGAAAAATAAAGCCACACGGGGAAGCGTGCATCGGAATTCCTTACTCGCAAGTGAGGCCATGCGTAATTTCCTCTCCGGTTGGGTTGGCGATGTGTCTTTTTTCTCCATCGCAAGAGAGCGATGCGTCAATTTCCAGACAGGGCATGTCGGATCCGCTGACTCACAATGACTTTGATGCCCACGAACAATGCGTGAGAAATCCAGTCACATGGTGTTAGAAAACCGCGTCGCATGGGGTTTGCATCATTATCAGTAGCCGCAAGCGGGTGTTGCGTTGTTTCTTCAGCTGTGATGCATTGATCTCCCAGCAGCGATGCAGGTAAAGTGGCGATTCTTGCCGCAAATCGGATGGCGAGTCGTTTATCAGCCTCTTTGCAGATGGTGCGTCAAAACATTCCTTGCACAGTGTTCTGTGTGTGGATTTCAGTTCTAGTTCTGCCATCTTCACCTTTCAAGGGCCCAGGAACTGAATAGGGCACCACTTGGCAGGGCAGAAGTCTCAGCAGAGAGTCCAGGTGCAGGAAGAGGAAGTCTTTGATGGCCCTGAGAGTTCAAAACAGGAGGCAAGCTCAGTTCAAGCCCCTGCAGATTCTTCTTTAAGCAGGAATGAACAACAAAGTCCAGTCTTTGCCCCCTTTCACAGGCATAAGCAGCAACTGCAGGATAGCCCAACAAAGCACAGTCACAGGCAGGGGCAGCACTTTTCCTCAGCTCTTCAGCTCTTCTCCTTGGCAGATGTTCCTCTTGGTTCCAGAAGTGATCTAAACTCTGGGATTTTTGGGTCCACTACTTATACCCCTTTCTGCCTTTTGAAGTAGGAGAACTTCAAAGGAAAGTCTCTGTTGTTCGCAAGATCCTGTCTTCCCCAGGCCCGGCCCCAGACACATACCTGGGGGTTGGAGACTGCATTGTGTGAGAACAGGCAGAGCCCATTCAGGTGTAAGTGACCACGCCTCCTTCCACTCTAGCTCAGATGGCTCATCAGGATATGCAGGCTACATCCCAGCTCCCTTTGGGTCACTGTCTAAAAGAGATTCACAAACAGCCCAAATGTCAGTGTGACCCAGACAGGGAATCCACAAACAGGCAGAGTCACAGAATGTCAAGCAAGAAAATGCCTACTTTCTAAAAGTGCAATTTCATACTAAAAATCTAAAAAACAACTTCACTAACAGATGTATTTTTGTAATTGTGAGTTCAGAGACACCAAACTCCAATTTTCTATCGGCTCTCAAAGGGAATCTGAACTTTAAAATTATTTAAAGGCAGTCCCCATGTAAACCTATGGCAGTATTTTATGTTGTGGAGTCAGGAAATGAAAGAATGACACAACTCTGTTTGGCAAATAATATGAGCATTTATGAATAACAGCCGGGAGGGCAGCCCACTCTGTGACTGATACCGCACTCAACTTTATCATCACAAACAGCTTCTTTTATATCCTCACGATACCTTGAATGCATCTTATCACCTGTCATGCATTTTGATTTAAGCGCTTGCTTGGTACATTGTTATCTCTACTTACATTAGCACAAGGCCACATTTCTCCTTGGGAAAGCATCTAATTACGCATTTACAGAAAAGCGAAGGTTACGCATCTGTCATGGAGACATTTGCTAATAACCACAGTGCCTTTTGATCTCACGTTCTGAAGCCTATCAGTACGACCTTCCTCAGCTAAATCCACACTAGGAAACATTTCTGTCTATCCTCCCTTGCACAGCTGCTGGCCTTCAAGCATCGAAGCTTATCGTGTTCTCTTTCCAAAACCACCATGGTGTACACTTTCCCTTGTGAATGTGGATCAGTATGTGCGCCCTCACTGTGTGTGTTATCAAGTTATGGTTCAAGCTTTCTGTGGTCTTCTACTTCTAGCTGCATTATGAATAAATGTTTCTGCTTGTCCCTGTCCTTGCACCCCTACATTCTCTATCCTTGGCTCTCTATTTGGACATCATGAACATTTTTGACCTGTATTCTTTTCTGATCATGTACGTGTAACCGGGCGTCTGTTGCCGTGGTTACGAACTACGAGCCCGGGCCGGCAGAACCATACCCCGGGGGCATTCTCTGTAGCGACGCCGACCCAGAAGTGATATCCAATGCGGATATCCAGGACGCGGCGCCAAGCGTTGAAGAGGATGTGGTTCCAGAGGAGCTACGTGCCGGAGAGACGGAGGAAGACGCGAGCGAGGAGAAAACCGAACCGGGGCCCGAAGGAGGAACACGCTCGGGGAAGGAGAAAGAAGATTGGAAGGACGAGGAAATTCGAGGGAATCCTGAGCAACGCCGCCACGTCCCTGGAGGGGCGTGGCTCATACAGGTATGGGCGTACCTTAGGGTAAATCTATTACCCAAGTGGATGAGAGTGGGGAAAGAGAGAGAGCGAGCGGATAACCGGGAAGGGACTGGGAGGAGGGAATTGAAGGGAATAGCCACTGTTAGAGGACAATTTCCTAACAGCACAGCAAGGGGAGTAGTGAAAATAACTACCCTCTTCTATAATAACTTACAGAAAGAGAAAGAATACTAGCTGCACGGAGAAGGGTGATACACTTTAAAAAGAATATTCCTCTCACATCCCGACACCCCCTTTCCTCACAACTCTACTAACCTTTACATAATCTAAGGCCCCAACATCCACACTTACCTTATTTCTTTCCATTTTCTTTGGGCACCGTCATCTTCCTCTGAGGACGCAATCCTGACGACCATCCAGACGGGATCACAGCATGCCAAGGGAGCACCCTAAAAACCAATAACCATAAAATATCGTTACTGGTAATAAAGAAAACAGGAACACCAGAGGAAACACCATAAGGAGAGACAATATATAAGGAACATTTCACTAAACCATATCCCCAAATAAAACAAAGGTGTTACCAAACTAAGGGTTTCCAGAGTCATTTCAATCCCAGAATTCTTACAGAGCAAGAACCCACTACAGTACGATTCTGCACATTTTCCTCCTAATTCATGCATTAGCAAAATTGGGCCTTCTCCTTTTTCCATATTTTCAGTAACATCACCCCCTTAGTTGAACTTTAAACTATTTCTTCACCTTCCCTGCAACATATGTTCATTAGTGTGTATGTGTTGTCCTCCTCCTCCTGCACTTTCCTGACTGCCCTGACAGTTAACATCCCACTCAACTTCTGGCTAACCCTCTTGCAGAATCCTACCACTACCTGGAAGATACAATACACCGATAGGATCACCAGAAAGGATCAGGAATAACCCCTTAAACAGTCCTGAGAACCAGGATGGCATCCATACAAACTACCCTAAAAACCATTCACCGGGGGCACCCCCTCGTCTGTCATCTTCTTCTGTAGTTTATGTAGAGTCTATATGGCCTCCATTATTGTTCCCATTGTCTGCATCGTTAGCTGGCACATACGTACAGCAGGCAGTTCCAATTTTGGCACAAACCCCACCCTTCATGGCCGTCATCAAGTCTAGCACATACCTATGTTGCATAAGCATCACCCTCACAGATGGCATTTCTTCCTTGACTCCATTGAAACCATCTTCAGTCATGCTAATGGCCTTCATCAGTTCCCACCAGGTTATTTGCAGCCAGCGGGCAGTTGCCCTTGCTTGGACAAATGGGAAGATGCTTCCGAAGAACAACTGGGCATCATTGAACAATCTGTACTCTTGTGGAACGTCTTTCCAGGTTGCAGTGGCTAAATAATCTGTAGATCTCTTCTTCCGATGGTGTAGCAAGGTGGTCGGACGGCTCATGGGATGGTCATGTAATTTTGAAATATCCACCCCTGGAATCACCAAGGGGGGGGGTGCACAGGATCCAGAAGGAAGTTGCGTATACAGCCATTCTCCGCATTGCCAATAGTAGTCCATCAGACTGGAGGTGCCCCATTGCATGTCAGCATTGTACCTTGTGGTGATGCAATTGATGTTCCTCCCTACCGGAACCGTTCCATTCCCCCAGAAACATAAAAAGAAAACAATTGGTGTTCTACCTGCTCGAAGAGTGGATGGCATCAGGTAAATCTAGACATATTTTCGTCTCAAATAGCCTGACATTTTTGTTGCGTGCTATTGTCACTCTGATTTCCCATCCATAAAGAGAGAGCTCTACGTCCAAACGTTGTGCCATGGTGCCACTGACCATAGACGTATACTGATCCATTTACTCAAAAATATAGCCTCTCCTGACAATCATGGGGCATAGGTGTGGCTGAGTAGTTCTTGCAGAAAAGTGTAGGTCATGATATTCCCAGGAATCCCTGCTCTAATATTCTAGTTTTCCATTTCTTACTCTTATACCTTATGACCCCTGTCTCAGCCATTTTTTCTAACTTCACTCTGAGCGGATCGCTTCTGCAATTCCCCACATAGGTATCACCTCTCTTATCAGAAAATTGGCTGCTGCTTTAGCATCATTATGTACACATGGTTCTGCCTCAATCCACCTGGGAAAAGGGCAGAACACCACACTAAGGTATATGTAATTGTCACATCTCTCAATCATGTCGACAAAATCTAAATGTAAATTTTTAAATGGGCCTGCCGGACGTGGTATTGTTGAGGTAATTACTTTTAGTGTGGGTTTAGGGCTGTATTGTTGGCATACTGCACATTCTGCAGCGTAGCAAGAAGATATTCCTTGGCAGTGTGTGCAGGGAGGTGTAGTGCTCTTGGGCTGTATATAACAGGGCTTGTGGCATTACGGTTTACCTGTGCTTTCTTGCCTATAGAGAAAATCTCTTGGTGACTGTATACACCCTCGCTGTTCCCACAGCTCCCTTTCATGAGGTAGTGCTTGTTCTTGCAATTCGCCTAAATGTAATTGTGCTGTGTCTGTATATGGGGGTGTGTCCTGCCATTTGAATAATTTTGTTTGACCAATGACTTTGTGTTTCACCACTGCGCATATTAGTTGCTCAATGTTCACCAGTAGCACATTGTATGTTTTGTTCAGTTGAGCCGCCTATTGGCTTTGACATGGCATTAGCCATTACTTTCTGTATTCAGTTTAGCCGCCTATGGGCTTTGACATTGCATTAGTCATTACATTCTGTATTCTGCCTATTGGCTTTGACATGATGTATTCAGTTTAGCTGCCTATTGGCTTTGACATTGCATTAGCCGTTACATTCTGTATTCTGCCTATTGGCTTTGACGTGATGTATTCAGTTTAGCTGCCTATTGGCTTTGACATGCTATTAGATGTTACATCCTGTATTCAGCTTAGCTGCCTATTGGCTTTGACATGATATTAGATATTGCATTTTGTATTCAGCTCAGCTGCCTATTGGCTTTGACATGATATTATACATTGCATTTTGTATTCAGCTCGGCTGCCTATTGGCTTTGACATGATATTATACATTGCATTTGATATTTAGGTTAGCTTCCTATTGCCTTTAACGTGAAGTTAGACATTGCAGTTGAGAATCCAAGCTGTATTTTTCCAAGCTGTGTTTTTGCACAAGATGAACCAAGATGTTTTTCTCACAGTAGACTAGACCTGATAAGAGAGGGTACATTGGTTGTTTTTCTCGCTGCTTGAGCTTGGGAAGAGGAGCAGTCTCGGAGATCTGGCCAGTCTCCAAAGGCTTGCGTAGTTTTCCCGAGTCTGAGAGGAGGGGGCACACCTTTGTAACGGATGTCACAGGCTTCAGAGAATTAGATTTGAATCTGCCTGACTTCATGCTGGATCTTGGCGCCAGTTGCCAGCATCCCGTGTGGGTAGATAAATCTCTTTCTCGCAGCTGACAGGGAGTCATCAGCTTGCAGACCCTAGAAAGATGAAGCTGTAAATAGTTTCCCACACGGTGAAGTATTTGTTTTGCTTTGCATTCAATATCTTATAAATATAACCTGCTGTGTATATTGCAAACTGATATATTTTGTTTTCATTAACGTGTGCTTGAAATCTAATAATTCGTCATTTACGTGGGGAAGAATTAACAACAATAAAAGTCTTCTTTGAACTCAGAAGTGGATTCTTGATATGTTATGTAAGTGCTAAAAACTAGATAAGAGCAAAAGCACTACATTTGGTACCAGAAGTGGGGTCGTTAAGAGTCGGTTAAGAGTTGGTTAAGAGGCGGTTAAGGGGTTTGACGAATTGGTAGATTTCTACGTGCACACTTTAAAAGTGTAATTGTTTTTGTTGTTTGGAGAATTACAGAAATTGTTTTCTGTTTGGAGAATCACAGTAGCACGGCAGACCATGTTTGAAAATGCATGTGTTGTTAAACTGCCCGATGGTGCTATGAAAAACTGTGAATTGTTTTCTGTTTGGAGAATTACAGAAGCACGGCAGACCATGTTTGAAAATGCATGTGTAGCTAAACTGCCTGATAGTGCTTTGAGAAATATTGGTTGTGATAAAGCATATTTAGAAAATGTGTCTTTTGGAAGCAATGATGACAGAAAGGTTTGGATACCTTTATCTGCTTACAGAGAAATGCAGGAGAAATGTAGGCAGTTGAAACATGAAAATGAGAATTTACGTGAGCAAATTAGCCAGAATACATTAATTCAAGATAATGCTGAAAGTTATAAAAATGCTGTTTTAGAAGAATCTTTCTTTTCCCATTCCAGTAATGAGGGGGTTAAGACAGCTTCGAGCTACACTGAGCCTTCGTGTGAGCCAGGGTTTTTGGCAGACAAAATGCATTCCTTAACTGATAACACGGACGAGAATGAGAGAGCTCAGAATGTGATTTACGAGTTACCGTTGCAAAATGCACAAGTAAAACGAAAGATTTTAGAGCAAGAGACACCGAGTTTCATTAGCTTGTTTGATTTGTGGAAACAGAATAGCCCTCTTTTGAGTGAAATGCTAACACTTTGGTATATGGTCACTGGGAAAAATTATATGCAGCTGCGCGCTTGTGATTTGGCAAATGAAATAATGCAGACTTTAGGTTTCTGCGCAGTGCAAGAAGGAAATACTTATGTACATGTAAATCATGAACAAGGGAAGAAAATAGTGCCCCTAGCTAGGATCATACACTGGATCTGGTACTTGCAAGACAGGGCTAGAGTACCACAGGTAAAAGAGTCACTAGTGAAATTGTGTGCACCATTTGAATTTGTGTCCACTGAAGATAAAAAGCATGTTTGTTTTACTAATGATTTATTGACTGAAATGTTGTTTTATGGCACAGGAGAAGGAACAGCGTTGTACAATGTGTGTCAGATTTGAAAGCAAGAGCTACGTGAGATGTGTCATTTTTACGCTGATTTTTGGTTCATTGCTAATGTTTTAGCTGTTTGTTTTTCCACATGGCTTGCACCTAACTGGTTCAATTACCTTGCAGATGTTAATGAGAAAAATTCAGAGAGAGAAGTGTACACCCAGAATTCTGCCTTAGTGGGGATGGCTAAGTGGGTGCCCCAGAAATGTGAACAGCTGAGAGAAAAAGCCACTTACAGGTGGGCAGAGATGAGAGAGATGCACATTCCCCTAGATTTGATAAAAACTGTGCAGCACGCACAAAAGCAATCTGTCATGCAAGCAGTCACAGAGCAGTTGGGGAGAGGAAAGTTACCAGGACAGAAATGGCAAATTGATCAGGTTTTAGGGAGAGTGATTGCTGCAGATTACCAAGGAAAAATCAAAATTATGCTGATACCTAGAAAAGAATCTG
Source organism: Pleurodeles waltl (assembly GCF_031143425.1). Taxonomy (NCBI): domain Eukaryota; kingdom Metazoa; phylum Chordata; class Amphibia; order Caudata; family Salamandridae; genus Pleurodeles; species Pleurodeles waltl. Next base: position 117,924,386 of record NC_090437.1, read on the forward strand.
ATTCATTCATACAAATTGGAGACAGAATGGCCCAACTTGACAAAAATGCAGTGAATGGAGGTTTGGTAAAGAATGAGTCTGCCCCAGCCCTTCTGACAGTGCAAGAAAAGGGAAGCTGTGGTGCAGCAGATAAAAACCTCAGTGCTGAGGCGTGGGCTGAAGCCCCAAGTGACCCTCCAGAACCTGCAGAAATCATAATAATGGGCCCCAAAAACGTCCTGCTGATTATAAAACAGGGAAAGAAAGAGGAAGGGTGCAGTTTAAATGACAAATGTTATTTGCAAGAAAAGTCATACTTGTTTCTTTTGCAGATCCTACCACGTTTCGCCACTGTCCCTGAGTGTGCTGTGTGGTCCCCCTTCCGGTGTGTGCGTGTGGGGTCGGGGAAGGGACCGAACCCCCAACCTGAACCTGGCTGAGTAAAGTGCCAGCACCATGGATCCATTTTGCGCAAATGGCGCCTTCAGTTCAAGTTCAACTTGTTTGATTGCATTCTTCCACTGGAACTAAGCTGTGTTTTTTTTTTTTCCTTCTCGTATGGAACTCTGACTTTTGCTTACCTTCCAGCAAACCTTTCAGATGGACCGTGCACCTTTACATGAGTAGAACTCATGCCACATCAAATTGCTAACACTGTTGAATTAGAGACACTACAAATTGCTCAGTCTTTTCTGTGTAGATGTATCTGATATGAAAGGTTATGAGATCAATGTGTTAATTCACTTTCATTGCTTTACAGGGATTGCTTTGATCATTCAAATCTGACTTGCTGATAATGTTTTTTTTTTTGTGCTGATGTTTTTTTTGTTTTTGTTTGAAACAAGAGATATGTGAAACAAAAATTCATTGGTCAAAGGGCGGAATGTCCTGCCATTTGATTCATTTTGTTTGACCAATGACTTTGTGTTTCACCACTGCGCATATTAGTTGCTCAATGTTCACCAGTAGCACATTGTATGTTTTGTTCAGTTGAGCCGCCTATTGGCTTTGACATGGCATTAGCCATTACTTTCTGTATTCAGTTTAGCCGCCTATGGGCTTTGACATTGCATTAGTCATTACATTCTGTATTCTGCCTATTGGCTTTGACATTGCATTAGCCATTACATTCTGTATTCTGCCTATTGGCTTTGACATGTTGTATTCAGTTTAGCTGCCTATTGGCTTTGACATGCTATTAGATATTACATCCTGTATTCAGCTTAGCTGCCTATTGGCTTTGACATGATATTAGATATTGCATTTTATATTCAGCTCAGCTGCCTATTGGCTTTGACATGATATTATACATTGCATTTTGTATTCAGCTCAGCTGCCTATTGGCTTTGACATGATATTATACATTGCATTTGATATTTAGGTTAGCTGCCTATTGCCTTTAACGTGAAGTTAGACATTGCAGTTGAGAATCCAAGCTGTATTTTTCCAAGCTGTGTTTTTGCACAAGATGAACCAAGATGTTTTTCTCACAGTAGACTAGACCTGATAAGAGAGGGTACATTGGTTGTTTTTCTCTCTGCTTGAGCTTGGGAAGAGGAGCAGTCTTGGAGATCTGGCCAGTCTCCAGAGGCTTGCGTAGTTTTCCCGAGTCTGAGAGGAGGGGGCACACCTTTGTAACGGATGTCACAGGCTTCAGAGAATTAGATTTGAATCTGCCTGACTTCGTGCTGGAGCTTGGCGCCAGTTGCCAGCATCCCGTGTGGGTAGATAAATCTCTTTCTCGCAGCTGACAGGGAGTCATCAGCTTGCAGACCCTAGAAAGATGAAGCTGTAAATAGTTTCCCACACGGTGAAGTATTTGTTTTGCTTTGCATTCAATATCTTATAAATATAACCTGCTGTGTATATTGCAAACTGATATATTTTGTTTTCATTAACGTGTGCTTGAAATCTAATAATTCGTCATTTACGTGGGGAAGAATTAACAACAATAAAAGTCTTCTTTGAACTCAGAAGTGCATTCTTGATATGTTATGTAAGTGCTAAAAACTAGATAAGAGCAAAAGCACTACAGGGTGATAATTCGGTAGCATTCTTTTGTCTGCTTGTCATCATCCCTAATGTGTGTTCATCCTGTTCACTATAATTTGGAGATGTTTTAGCTGCTTATTTTGCTGCCCAGTCTGCTAAAGCATTACCCCTGGAGACAAGGTCTTGCTGAATGGTGTGTGCTGCACATTTTATATCTGCTACCTTGGATGGTAGAGTTAAAGCCTTTATCAATTGGGCCAATAAATCTTTATGCATTCCAGGGGATCCATCAGATTTGAGAAATCCCCTCGTTTCCCACCTATGAATGCTAGAATGCACAGTGGTGGTGACACATGCTGAATCTGAATAAATGGTAACCTCTAGTCCTTCGGCTTGCTGCAGTGCTTCAATGATGGCCACTAATTCTGCAGCTTGTGCTGAGAAATGGTATGGAAGTGGTATTTGACTCACTATCTGCAAGGTGTCAGATGATCCCTGCTGTTCAGCTTTTACAATGACTGCTCATGAGTGCCTAATCCCAGTCTCCTGACCTATGAAAGAGGACCCATCAACAAAGAGCAATGTACTCCCAGGGATGACGTCTTCTCTCACCTTACTCTCTTCTTCTGGGGTGTAATTGGCACAGTCATGTACTTGTTCATCGTCAGAAACTGGGTGTGCAAAGAACGTTGCTGGATTAACTGTGTGACATCGAACCACTTGCAAGGATGGTATTAAAAGTATTACTTCAAATCCAGATACCCTTTGAGTTGTAAGAGTGCTCTTGCAAGATAGCGAATACCGCATGCCTTACATACAGTGTTAAAGGTGATCCCATCACTATGGTGGTACGCTTCTGGACTGCAAAAGCTGCTGTAGCCAGTGCTTGCTCACATGGATAATGCCCCTTCATCACGGAATCTAGCAGCCCACTGTAGTAGGCAATTGGTTTGTGTCCCATAGATGTCTTTTGAGTAAGTACCGCTGACATCGTCATTCCATTACAATTACAGAATAGGTAGAATATTTTATTATAATTAGGTGTACCTAACACTGGAGCATTTGTGATTGCTCTCTTTAACTCCAGGAAGGCTGTCTCCCTTTCGTCAGTCCAGTCGATTTTGTTTGCATTTGTGTGGGACCCCTTTAAGGCAGTTAGAAGTGGTGCGGTCAGAGTGGCGTGATTGAACACCCATTGCCTCACATAATAGCAATGTCCTAAAAACTTCTGTTTTTGTTTTGTGATTGTGGGCTTAGACATGTTCCTGATGCTCTCTACTCTGTCCGGTGTCACCCTCCTCCCATCTTTAGATATTGTCCCTCATTACAACATTTGCAGTAAATCCCGCTTACTGCCATGCAGAAGACCGCCAATACACCGCCATGGCCACGGAATTCCGCCACAGCTATTACGACCCACTGCTCAGAATCCGCCAAAATCTAGACACCCACACAAGTCTGCCACACCAAAGGTCAGTGATAAAGTGGCGATAACAAAACCTTCACCGTCACGCCAACAGGAATACGCCCACACTATCACGATCCATGAATTCAGGTGGCGGTCTTTCAACTGCGGTATTCCATTGGCGGTACACACCGCCACGCTCAAAATGCACACACATTTACAAAACACTACAACATTGGACAATTCGAAATACATACGCCTGATACACATACACACACCACTCCCACACACCCAATACAATATAAAACACACACACACAACATTACCCACAAACCCTTACTACCCAAAAATTTGAAGGCCAGAGAGACAGCAAAGCAAAGACAACACTAGCATACTGAGGCACACAACACCATCACACATACACATCCACACACAAAACAACACACACCCCTAAACATCACCCCACACAACACACACTACCCCACACATCACCCACACCACCCCAAGGCACCGCAAAGACACCCCAGGTTTTCTGAGGAGGAGCTCAGGGTCATGGTGGAGGAAATTATCTGGGTAGAGCCACAGCTATTCAGATCACAGCTGCAGCACACCACCATAGCTAGGAAGATGAAGCTATGGCGCAGAAACGTGGACAGGGTCAACGCAGTGGGACAGCACCCAAGAACACGGGATGACATCAGGAAGAGGTGGAACGACCTACGGGGGAAGGTGCATTCCGTGGTCTCAAGACACCACATTGCAGTTCAGAGGACTGGCGGCGGACCCCCACCTCCTCCCCAGCAACTAACAACATGGGAGGAGCAGGTCTTGGCTATACTGCATCTTGAGGGCCTTGCAGGAGTAGCTGGAGGAATGGACTCTGGTAAATCAAAGTTTTAACTACTTCAACCCCCACCCTCGCCCTCACCCCATCACTCCAACTCCTCACATATGTCCCACTATCACAAACCACACATCCCAACACCAAGCCCTGCATGCAACAACAAAGCATGGACTCCCATCACCAATGCATGTCCACTACACATACCCACACAGACCCCATAACAATTATCACACAAGGTCCTACACAGGAATGGAAGCACTGGGGTAGAGGGTCACCCACCCATTGCACACCATGGCACACACAGATGCAATAATCATGCCTTCACACCCCTGCAGGACCCCTACCCAACGTCACCGGACAGGAGGTTCCAGACATGTCCACTCCACCCACAAAAGAGGCCCACAGTGATGACAGCAGCTCTGTCCAACTAGATCTAGATGACCAGCCCGGCCCATCTGGGACCTCGGGACAGTCAGTTCCCCTCACATAGTCACAGGCCACCACAGAGCCTCCCCCCTCAGGAAACACCAGCACAGCACCCACCCAGCGCGCCCATACCTCTGTCCCCAGGATACGTCAAACAGCAGTGTGTTACCCTACTATAGGGAACCTAGGCTAACCCACCACCCCAAGAACAGCAGGGACCTGTGGGCAGTGGCAGTGAGCACACGGTTCAGGGGACAGAGGCCCAGGAAAACAGGGGAACTGGGAGGGCTGCTGTGCAACAGCGGGAGGACAGGCCCAGGGAACCCACTCTCCACGAGGCCCTCTCCAACATCATGGGATCCTACCATCATTCCCAGGAGACAATGGCAACGGTACTGGCCAAGTTTCAGGAGACTCGTAACTGGATGAAGCAACACTCTAATCCCGATACTACTACCACCATTGAATTAGCGTGTGCTTATCATCGTTCTATGGAATTTAATAGAAACTGGGTGTGCAAAGAACGTTGCTGGATTAACTGTGTGACATCGAACCACTTGCAAGGATGGTATTAAAAGTATTACTTCAAATCCAGATACCCTTTGAGTTGTAAGAGTGCTCTTGCAAGATAGCGAATACCGCATGCCTTACATACAGTGTTAAAGGTGATCCCATCACTATGGTGGTACGCTTCTGGACTGCAAAAGCTGCTGTAGCCAGTGCTTGCTCACATGGATAATGCCCCTTCATCACGGGATCTAGCAGCCCACTGTAGTAGGCAATTGGTTTGTGTCCCATAGATGTCTTTTGAGTAAGTACCGCTGTCATCGTCATTCCATTACAATTACAGAATAGGTAGAATATTTTATTATAATTAGGTGTACCTAACACTGGAGCATTTGTGATTGCTCTCTTTAACTCCAGGAAGGCTGTCTCCCTTTCGTCAGTCCAGTCGATTTTGTTTGCATTTGTGTGGGACCCCTTTAAGGCAGTTAGAAGTGGTGCGGTCAGAGTGGCGTGATTGAACACCCATTGCCTCACATAATAGCAATGTCCTAAAAACTTCTGTATTTGTTTTGTGATTGTGGGCTTAGACATGTTCCTGATGCTCTCTACTCTGTCCGGTGTCACCCTCCTCCCATCTTTAGATATTGTCCCTCATTACAACATTGGCAGTAAATCCCGCTTACTGCCATGCAGAAGACCGCCAATACACCGCCATGGCCACGGAATTCCGCCACAGCTATTACGACCCACAGCTCAGAATCCGCCAAAATCTAGACACCCACACAAGTCTGCCACACCAAAGGTCAGTGATAAAGTGGCGATAACAAAACCTTCACCGTCACGCCAACAGGAATACGCCCACACTATCACGATCCATGAATTCAGGTGGCGGTCTTTCAACTGCGGTATTCCATTGGCGGTACACACCGCCACGCTCAAAATGCACACACATTTACAAAACACTACAACATTGGACAATTCGAAATACATACGCCTGATACACATACACACACCACTCCCACACACCCAATACAATATAAAACACACACACACAACATTACCCACAAACCCTTACTACCCAAAAATTTGAAGGCCAGAGAGACAGCAAAGCAAAGACAACACTAGCATACTGAGGCACACAACACCATCACACATACACATCCACACACAAAACAACACACACCCCTAAACATCACCCCACACAACACACACTACCCCACACATCACCCACACCACCCCAAGGCACCGCAAAGACACCCCAGGTTTTCTGAGGAGGAGCTCAGGGTCATGGTGGAGGAAATTATCTGGGTAGAGCCACAGCTATTCAGATCACAGCTGCAGCACACCACCATAGCTAGGAAGATGAAGCTATGGCGCAGAAACGTGGACAGGGTCAACGCAGTGGGACAGCACCCAAGAACACGGGATGACATCAGGAAGAGGTGGAACGACCTACGGGGGAAGGTGCATTCCGTGGTCTCAAGACACCACATTGCAGTTCAGAGGACTGGCGGCGGACCCCCACCTCCTCCCCAGCAACTAACAACATGGGAGGAGCAGGTCTTGGCTATACTGCATCTTGAGGGCCTTGCAGGAGTAGCTGGAGGAATGGACTCTGGTAAATCAAAGTTTTAACTACTTCAACCCCCACCCTCGTCCTCACCCTATCACTCCAACTCCTCACATATGTCCCACTATCACAAACCACACATCCCAACACCAAGCCCTGCATGCAACAACAAAGCATGGACTCCCATCACCAATGCATGTCCACTACATATACCCACACAGACCCCATAACAATTATCACACAAGGTCCTACACAGGAATGGAAGCACTGGGGTAGAGGGTCACCCACCCATTGCACACCATGGCACACACAGATGCAATAATCATGCCTTCACACCCCTGCAGGACCCCTACCCAACGTCACCGGACAGGAGGTTCCAGACATGTCCACTCCACCCACAAAAGAGGCCCACAGTGATGACAGCAGCTCTGTCCAACTAGATCTAGATGACCAGCCCGGCCCATCTGGGACCTCGGGACAGTCAGTTCCCCTCACATAGTCACAGGCCACCACAGAGCCTCCCCCCTCAGGAAACACCAGCACAGCACCCACCCAGCGCGCCCATACCTCTGTCCCCAGGATACGTCAAACAGCAGTGTGTTACGCTACTATAGGGAACCTAGGCTAACCCACCACCCCAAGAACAGCAGGGACCTGTGGGCAGTGGCAGTGAGCACACGGTTCAGGGGACAGAGGCCCAGGAAAACAGGGGAACTGGGAGGGCTGCTGTGCAACAGCAGGAGGACAGGCCCAGGGAACCCACTCTCCACGAGGCCCTCTCCAACATCATGGGATCCTACCATCATTCCCAGGAGACAATGGCAACGGTACTGGCCAAGTTTCAGGAGACTCGTAACTGTATGAAGCAACACTCTAATCCCGATACTACTACCACCATTGAATTAGCGTGTGCTTATCATCGTTCTATGGAATTTAAAAACCCACCACATCGGGGAACCCCTACTCCGTCCCGTCAGACCCTTGGGCAGGGCCCCCCTTTAGGGGACTCAAATCCATCAATACCACCCTGGGTACCATTGTAGGGGTTCTGAAGTACCACCTCATGAACACCAGGAGGGACACTGTGGCACACCAAGGTGTCCCTGACACTAGCCTGGACGATGAACTGCCCACCACCTCCACCGGCGCTAGTGGACAGGAGGCACCGCCACAGGACCACAACACTAGCACTCCACCCCCTGCAGATGGAGAACCACCCCGCAAACGGTCCCTAAGGTCCAGGACAAAGACAGAGAACAATGCCAAGACCCCCGCCAAGAAATGAGACCACCCTGATTGTCATCCTCTGACCCACTTTCTCACCCTGTCCATCCTTAAACTGCCCTAGCTCTACTTCCTATGCCCCTTTGGACAATGCACCTGTGAGACAAATAGACTGGACTCTGCCACGGACATTCCTCCACCATCACCCCTGACCATTTTCCAACCCCCTCCACTAATTTGCACTTAAATAAACACCCTTTCAATCACAAAACAATCTGGAGTCAGTCTGTGCTTTCACAAATGTGTATTTGCAATAACTGAGGAAAATACCAATGTCCATTGTATTGTCAACATACCTATGTCACACAGCTCTAGTCCATGAGGTAACAAAACAGAGGACACACAGTGGGACCCACATCAGTGAAATCGAAAGGGAAGGTGACAAATCAGGGTCCATACACTGGGTGAAAGTGACAGACAGATGAGAGGTCGAACACTTTTTATCAGATTTAGGAGGCAGTGAGGTCTTCTTACCTGTGTCTCACTGGAAGTATTGATGGATCACGGTGTTTCTGTTGTCTATGTCCTCCTCGACTGCCTCCTCTTCTTCACTGTCCACAGGCTCCACAGCTGCCACAACACCTCCTTCAAGACCATCCTCCTGCAGAAAAGGCACCTGTTGTTGCAAAGCCAAGTTGTGCAGCACACAGCAGGCCACGATGATCTGGCACACCTTCTTTGGTGAGTAGTATAGGGAACCACCTGTCAAATGGAGGCAACTGAACCTGGCCTTCAGGAGGCCGAAGGTCCTCTCTATAACCCTCCTAGTTCGCCCATGTGCCTCATTGTAGCGTTCCTCTACCCTTGTCCTGGGATTCCTCACTGGGGTCAGTAGCCATGACAGGTTGGGGTAGCCGGAGTCACCTTCAAATGTCGAGCGACAACTGTTAGACACACACTAACCCTTAGGGACAACCCCAGACCCAGGCAACTCACACTGTATAGGGTCCTTGTCCTCACCTATTAGCCACACACAGTGCCTCTGGAGTTGCCCCATCACATAAGGGATGCTGCTATTCCTTAGAATGTAAGCGTCATGCACTGAGCCAGGAAGCTTGGCGTTCACATGGGAGATTTACTGGTCGGCCAAACACACCATCTGCACATTCATTGAATGGTAACTCTTCCGGTTTCTGTACACCTGTTCACTCCTGCGGGGGGTACCAAGGCCGCATGTGTCCCATCAATGGCACCTATGATGTTGGGGATATGTCCCAGGTCATAGAAGTCACCTTTCACTGTAGGCAAATCCTCCACCTGAGGGAAAACGATGTAGCTGCGCATGTGTTTCAGCAGGGCAGACAACACTCTGGACAACGTTAGAGAACATTGGCTGGGACATGCCTGATGCAATGGCCACTGTTGTTTGAAAGGACCCACTTGCCAGGAAATGGAGTACTGACAGGACCTGCACTAGAGGGGGCATTCCTGTGGAATGGCGGATAGCTGACATCAGGTCTGGCTCCAACTGGGCACACAGTTCATGGATTGTGGCATGATCAAGTCTGTAGGTGACTATTACGTGTCGCTCTTCCATTGTCGACAGGTCCACCAGCGGTCTGTACACCGGAGGATGCCGCCATCTCCTCACCTGCCCCAGCGGATGTGCCCTATGGATGAGAACAGCGATCAGAGGGTCAGCCAACACTGAGGTACGAAATAAACAAATTTATTTCACACATTTGTCAATCCGCTATGTGCCTGTCTTAGTGTGTATGCAAGGACTAGATATGTGTGACGCATTTAAAATTAATGCCATGTGGCCCCCTGAAATGGTGGCTGCCTGACCTGTAAGGTGGGACAAGGGGATATGAGGTAACTGCGCTGGTGTTGTACACCGTCGCGGTAGGCGGTTGAAGACCGCAGCCCAATCCTCCATTTGTTAACATTGGAACCTATGGGTCCCAGGAGCCAATGACGATTTACGGCGGCGGTGACAGTACGCACCGCCGGCGACATGACCGCCATTTTTTGTCTGTTCACTCACTTAATACCTGATCTTCGGCAGGAGAGGACCTACACTGCAAGTGCTGCTGTGACCTCAGTCTGGAAGCGACAATGGCTCAAGTGTCTGGGGAAAGGGCCCCTGCCTTCACATCGTCGGAGTTGGACAAACTAGTATATGGGGGTCCTCCCCCTGAACACGCTACTCTACAGTCCTCCAGACAAACAGGTGAGTACACTGTGAGCATGCTGTATGGGCAATGCCTGTTTGGAGTGGTGTGGATGGGAGATGGGGGGGGGGAATGAGGCGTGCATGAAATGACGGTGAGTGGATGTGCGTCAGGGCAAGGGTGGTAACGTGGGCCAATGACTGTGACGGTCCGGACGGTTATAGTTTTTCCTTTTCCCCTGTACTATTCCTGTAGGTCAGCGCCCACCAGAAGAAGGATATTAGGCGTGCCATCGCCAAGGGCATCCGGGCCCCAGGGGTCCACCACAGACGGAGCACCCACTGCCGTAAAAGATGGGAGGACATTTGCCGCTGGAGCTAGAAGACGGCGGAGGCCCAGCTGGGGATGGCCTCCCAACGTGGGACGGGTGCCCATCGCACCTTGACCCCCCTGGTGTTCCGGATCCTGGCGGCGGTGTATCTGGAGTTGGATGGGCGCTTGAGGGCATCAGAGCAGTCACAAGGGGGTGAGTACCGTCACATCCATCTGACTCTGCGCGCATTACAAGGTGTCTGGGTAGGGGAGGTGGGCAGGCGGTTCCCCTAGGGCAGGGTGAGTTTTGTAGGCAAGGTCCCTTCATGAGGCAGGCTATGTGGCACCCCACCCCACCAGTGTTAAGAGCCATCTACCCATTGTCAGGCTCCTGTGACTTCCATGTGTGCAGCAATCAGGCATAGGCCTTGTACCCCATATCCCTGGGATTCATTAGGGAACTCTAAGTGCAAAGCGTAGTGCAGAGGGCTGCTGTGTCTGTAGTGTCTGCCAACGGTAGTGGTATTGCATGCACTGTACATGTCTATCTACTTTCTTTCCCCCCTTTTTGTGGTCTCCCTGTTCTAGTGTGCATTAGCATCATCAGGCGGAGGAGCAGTGCCACCGGAGCAGGAGGGAGCTGCATCCCACATGGCCCTGGAGGGTGACACTACGTACTCTGAATTCACCAGTGGGATTGAGAGCGAGGGGAGCTCCACGGCGGGGATAGGAGCTGAGACCAGCGATACCGACTCCTCCTCTGATGGGAGCTCCCTGGCGGTGGCGGGCCCCTCTGTGCCCCCTCATCTACAGGTAAAACCGCCACCCCCCCTACCAGCACCGACCTCCCAGCAGCCCCTCAACGTGTGCCCCATGGCTGCTCACCCAGGAGGGTGGGCCCCTGCCCCAGTCAGCCCTGCTGCCCTCAGTGAGGAGGCCATTGACCTCCTCAGATCTCCCACTGTTGGGCAGTGTAGGAGGCTGGTCTGGCTTGTAGTGGGTACCAAGGGGTACTTACACTCTGTACCAGGTTATCCCTTATTAGTGTAGAAGAGGTGTTTCTAGCAGCTTAGGCTGATAGAAGGTAGCTATAGCAGAGCAGCTTAGGCTGAACTAGGAGACATGCAAAGCTCCTACTATACCACTGGTGTCATATGCACAATATCATAAGAAAACACAATACATAGATATACTAAAAATAAAGGTACTTTATTTTTATGACAATATGCCAAAAGTATCTCACTGAGTACCCTCAGTATGAGGATGCCAAATATACACAAGATATATGTACACAATACCAAAAATATGCAGTAATAGCAAAAGGAAGTAATGCAAGCGATGTAAAGTTACAGTAGATTGCAATAGGAGCACATAGGTATAGGGGCAACACAAACCATATACTCAAAAAGTGGAATGCGAACCACGAATGGACCCCAAACCTATGTGAGCTTGTAGAGGGTCGCTGGGGCTTTAAGAAAAGAGTGAGGGTTAGAAAAATTGCCCACCCCAAGACCCTGAAAAGTAGGTGTAAAGTGCACCTGTAACCCCCAGAGAGCACAGAAGTCGTGATAGGGGGCAAGGAAGACCCACACCAGCAAAGCAACAACAGTGGATTTCCGCATCTGAGTACCTGTGAAACAAGGGGACCAAGTCCAAGAGTCGCGACAATGTAGAGAGTGGGCAGATGCCCAGGAAATGCCAGCTGAGGGTGCAAAGAAGCTGCCACTGGATACAAGAAGCTTTGGTTTCTGCAAGAACGAAGAGGACTAGGAACTTCCCCTTTGGAGGATGGATGTCCGACATCGTGAAGAAGCGTGCAGAGGTGTTCCCATGCAGAAAGACCGCCAACAAGCCTTGCTAGCTGCAAGGGTCGCAGTAGAGGTTTTTGGGTGCTGCTGTGGCCCAGGAGGGACCAGGATGTCGCCACTTGGAGGAGGAGACAGAGGGGGCACCCAGCAAGTCAGGGAGCCCTCACAGAAGCAGGCAGCACCCGCAGATGTACCCCAACAGGCACTTGGAAGAAAAGTGAACTGGAGTCCACCTGAAGTCACAAAAGGGAGTCCCACAACGCTGGAGGACAACTCAGAAGGTTGTGCACTGCAGGAAGGAGTGTCGGGGACCCAGGCTTGGCTGTGCATGAAGGAAATCCTGGAAGAATGCACAGGAGCCGGAGCAGCTGCAAATCACGTGGTACCCAGCAATGCAGTCTAGCGTGGGGAGGCAAGGACTTACCTCCACCAAACTTGGACTAAAGAGTCACTGGACTTTGGGAGTCACTTGGACAGAGTTGCTGAGTTCCAGGGACGACGCTCGTCGTGCTGAGAGGGGACCCAGAGGACTAGTGATGCAGTCTTTTGGTGCCTGCGGTTGCAGGGGGAAGATTCCGTCGACCGACAGGAGATTTCTTCAGAGCTCCTGGTGCAGAGAGGAGGCAGGCTACCCCCAGAGCATGCACCACCTGGAAACAGTCGAGAACGCTGGCAGGATGAAGCGATACAAGGTTGCTAGTAGTCGTCTTGCTACTTTGTTGCGGTTTTGCAGGCGTCCTGAGCAGTCAGCAGTCGATCCTTTGGGAGAAGGTGAAGAGGGAGATGCAGAGGAACTCTGATGAGCTCTTGCATTCGGGAGATCCCCAAAGCAGAGACCCTAAATAGCCAGAGAAGGAGGTTTGGCTACCAAGGAAGAAGGATTGGCTACCAAGAGAGGTAAGAGCCTATCAGAAGGAGCCTCTGACATCACCTGCTGGCACTGGCCACTCATAGCAGTCCAGTGTGCCACAGACACCTCTGTTTCCAAGATGGCAGAGGCCTGGGACACTCTGGAGGAGCTTTGGGCACCTCCCCTTGGAGGTGCAGGTCAGGGTGTGGTCACTCCCCCTTCCTTTGTCCAGTTTCACGCCAGAGCAGGGCTGGGGGATCCCTGAACAAGTGTAGACTGGCTTATGCAGAGATGGGCACCATCTGTGCCCATCAAAGCATTTCCAGAGGCTGGGGGAAGAGACTCCCCCCCAGCCTTCACTCCTATTTCCAAAGGGAGAGGGTGTTACACCCTTTCTCAGAGGAAGTCCTTTGTTCTGCCTTCCTGGGCCAGGGCTGCCTGGACCCCAGGAGGGCAGAAACCTGTCTGAGGGGTTGGCAGCAGCAACAGCTGCAGTGGAGACCCCGGAAAGGCAGTTTGGCAGTACCCGGGTTCTGTGCTAGAGACCCAGGGGATCATGGAATTGTCCCCCCAATGCCAGAATGGCATTGGGGGGACAATTCCATGATCTTAGACATGTTACATGGCCATGTTCGGAGTTACCATGTGACGCTGTACATATGTAGTGACCTATGTACAGTGCACGCGTGTAATTGTGTCCCCGCACTCACAAAGTCCGGGGAATTTGCCCTGAACGATGTGGGGGCATCTTGGCTAGTGCCAGGGTGCCCACACACTAAGTAACTTTGCACCCAACCTTCACCAGGTGAAGGTTAGACATATAGGTGACTTATAAGTTACTTAAGTTCAGTGGTAAATGGCTGTGAAATAACGTGGACGTTATTTCACTCAGGCTGCACTGGCAGACCTGTGTAAGAATTGTCAGAGCTCCCTATGGGTGGCAAAAGAAATGCTGCAGCCCATAGTGATCTCCTGGAACACCAATACCCTGGATACCTCAGTACCATACACAAAGGAATTATATGAATGTACCAGTATGCCAATGTGAATTGGTAAATTTAGTCACTAGCCTGTTAGTGACAAATTCGGAAAGCAGAGAGAGCTTAACCAATGAGGTTCTGGTTAGCAGAGCCTCAGTGAGACAGTTAGGCATCACACAGGGAACACATACAGGGCACATACTTATGAGCACTGGGGCCCTGCCTGGCAGGGTCCCAGTGACACATAGACTAAAACAACATATATACAGTGAAATATGGGGGTAACATGCCAGGCAAGATGGTACTTTCCTACAAAGACGTCTATAGCAATATTGTGTCTCTCTAAATGTGAATCCAGTGAAATATTGGCTGTCAGAATGTAGTGGAATGCTGAGAAACGCATTTTTCAAATCGACCACTTAAAAATAAGTGGCATTTTTAGGAATGTTTGTCAGTATGACTGTTGGGTTGGGTACCACTGTAAATTCTGGTATCACTACATCATTTAGTGAGTGGAAATCCTGAAGCATTCTCCAAGTCCCCCCCTTTGCCTGCGTATCAGAGAAATCGCTGTATTGCTGGGTGTTGACCTCTCATATATTACTCCCTGCTCAAGTAACGCTTGGATTGTAGGTAGGATGCTTTCTTCTGCCTCCTTAGACAAGGGGTACTGGCTTATCTTGGGCAGTATAGCTCCAGGTTTCAATGTAATTTTCACAGGCTCAGTCCCTTTGATCAGTCCCACGTCATATGGTCCCTTTGTCCACAATACTTATGGGACTTTTGCTAAATCTTTCTCTATTATTGTTCTGTCTTGTGTGTGTCTGGACACTGTCCTGTATTGTAATTGTACTCTAATGGCAATTTCCATCTCAAACACAACTGTCTCAATTTGTGGGCAATCATCAAATACTTCTTCGTCTGATATATCTCTTGATTTAACCCTGAGATCTGTGAATACTACTGATGCCCACATCTCCTGTTTTCTGTCAGCTGCCATTAGCACAGTAAATTCTCGATCTTATTTCAAGGCTGGATATTTCCAATATCATTTCAGGTTCTATTATGGGATCCACAGGCTCGTAAGGCCTGAACAGCAGTTCCTTTGGTAATTGCACTGTTTTCCCTCGAAGCGCTGGTGTGTGCGCTATCAAGGCATATATGGCGCGCAAAAAAGCCTCTGTATTGACAGACAGGAACTGCTCTGACCTGCTGTCCTAGCTCCTCATGAGCTATGAGGGACAATATTCTGCTTTGTGTGACACCTGGTGTGTAACAAACCAGAGACCCATACTCCAGGAAGGAGATGGTCATGTTCAATTTGCTCATTAGGTCTCTCCCAAGAAGATTGACTGGTGACTCTGGCGAGTATAATAGTGGCCCTTCAATTTGTGTATCTCCTACAATCATGCTTACTGATTTGGTGAATGGAACCCTCCTCACAGCCCCAGAAAACCCTTATGTGTCCATTGAGTTACAAGAAAGTGGTAGTGTTCCTTCCTTTATACACTATTTGGTGGCCCCAGTGTTGATTAAGAACCTGTTGTGGCGACCTTCCATGGCTACCGTCACAGTGGATTCTTCATTGGACCTGTGGGTTACCGATAGTATCGGACACATTGTGGCCATCTGCGGGCTCTGTCATTGAGTATAGTTTTGAGTTGGCGTTCCCCCGAATATTTGGGGTGATGCATAAAAGGGGTTGCGTCCTTACACTGTTACTCCTCCCACCTGAATCTGTGTTTGTCCTCCCGTAGTGTTGCTGATACCTTGGAGCCCGCCCTGCGACATTGGCCCTTTGTGGTGCAACACACTGGGCTTGAAGGTCATGCGGGGACCCCTGCATTGTTTGCTGCTGTTGAGGCCTCACCTGCCCCTGTGGGGTATTCCAACCTTGTACTCTCTTATCATTTTTCCTGTCTCTGCATGCTCTTGCAAAATGGCCAATTTTACTGCAATAATAACCTTGTTGTCCTGCCCTATAGCTTCCTTGTCTTTTTCCTTATGTTGGCACTTGCTCTCCTATAAAACTTTCCTGTCCCTTCTTCGAATCACTTACTGGTTGTCTTCCTGGTGTCTGTACCTGCACTGGCGTTGCGACAGTTGTTGGTGGTTCAGTCACGAGTGCCCCTTCTGTACTCGGCTTCTTAAGTTTTTGTGGCATCAGCTTAGTTGCAGCCCTTTCTGCCTGTTCTGTCCTTTTCCTTGCCTTGTCCTTTTCTTGTTTTTGCTTAAAATAATGTATTATGTGGGCCTGTATTTCAGGCCATGGTTTAGCCTCTATTCCTACCACACCATCTAAGCTTGTTTGTATATCGGTGGGAAGGCCTTGCTTTAATACATTATAACACAAAATTGCATTCCCTCCCGTGTTTTCCCAGTTACATCCTACTTCCTGCACCCACCATTCTTTCATTCTAGTATTGAATTCTGCAATATCCTCAGTCAGCTTTATACTTTCTGCCACAAGGGCCCCTATGTCTAGTCTATCTGGATATGTCCGCCGGAGTGCATCCCAAAGATGTTGGCGGACTTTGTTAAAAGATGATCCGTTAAACTGTGTATTTATCAATGTCACTTGAGGGAACCCTGCCCTAACAAAAATTGTGTTTATTTCGTCTCCTACTAATGAGCTGATCAAGCTTTTAACATGGCCTAAAGCAAGGTTGACCCCATCAGTGTGTTTTTCAAAGCATCCTATCCATTTTCCTGTAACTTCAGACAGCAGAGGCAGTTCTGTCTTTGTCCATTTGAGGCCATAGCAAGTATGTTGGCACCAGTGCTTAATTTGCAAATAAAAACGTGCCGGTGCCCAACGTCCTCCTCTTAAACCAGCGGCTGCTGCAATTAAATGTGCGAGCATGAAATACTGAGGAAGCGTAATACTGATGCCATCTCGGGCCTCTTCAATCCTTTTAAAGCCACGCCCTGCCCCTTCAGCTCACTCCTGCAGCTTTCTACTTTCTCCCTTTGTGGCGCTTTTATGTTTTTCCCCTCCTCCGTCTTTCCCATATGTGTCTTCTGCTCGCAGCAAATGCTTGAGGCAGAAGAATAAGCACCGGCCCTCAAAAATAAGTGCTGGTGCTCAGCACTGGCAACAAACAAGCACAAATTAAGCACTAGTTGGCACCTGCCCTCCCTTAAAAATAAGGGGCAACTGAGTTGGTTGAGGGCTTCCTGACTGGAGGCTTAACCTTGGATCTGGTCTAGTACCGCATGTCACTTTAGTTGGTTTGTCTATAGCATACTGCTCCCAGACTGCAAGGCATTCTTGCATGTAGGGGTAGTTACAACCTGGGTCCGCCTGTCCCTGCCGTATGCAATCTTCTGCAGTCACTAAATCAAAGGGTTGAAAAGACCTTTGTCAGGGCTATGGCTTCCTTCCTTCTCTTTTGGTCCACCTCGCCAATTCATCTGAGAAGGGTTGACAATAATAGCTACCCTCCTTTTGCTCTATTATCTCTATAGGTGTCAATTCTGACCTTGTTTTAAGGATTGACCCTCTTTTTGTATCTGTGGCACCTCTTGCTGTCATTAATAACTCTTGTGTAGCGCGTGGGTGAAAAATATATAACCTTCAGTTAACCCCTTGTTCGTCCGCACTCCTATTAAACCCATTGTCCCAGTCCTCATCTTCTGCCCCTGTTACTACCTGAGAGCCATCCGCAGGCTCCTCATATTGTGGCGTCTCTACATCTCTCTCCCATTCCTCTTCCTCTTCTATCCATTCCTCTGCTACCTCTTTCAGAGTGTCTTCAGACGTGTCTCCAAGCCTAAGAATGACATGCCCTGTAATCAATTGTCCCTAGAAGGGGTAAGGCTCCTAAATCGCTCTGCCTGTCTCACCGTGTGCTGCAACTCACTTATTAGCCTTTATCTCCCACTCTGTTCTGGGTAGGCTCGAGGAGCTGATGGGACGGGAGCGGGGGTCGCCTCAGCTCCCTGCACCTCTAACTCTAACCTCTCCTCCTTAGGCCCAACCCGAACTGGATCCTGGTACCCTGCAGCTGGCAGGATAGGGTAAAGACCATAAGGTGGAGGATCCCCTAGAGACCCTCCTGTGGGTTCTGTTTGTGTTTGTGCCACTACCTCTTCAGGCGCGGTTGACTTTACCTTTGCCTTTTCATGACAAAATACCCACCATTGTGACAGAATAGTGTCCCTTTTCTGTCTTTTCCTTAAACATTGAGCAAATGTGAGTTAATGTGTGTTCAGCTATGTCCTCATCAAATGTCCCTTCCTTTGGCCATGGTTGGGCATGATCCTCAGTGCCTTTGTGTCACTGCTCACAATATTTTATTATTATTTTATTATATGAAGGGAACGTTTTTATCATATGGTCCAGAGGGGTGTTCATGGTCCCCACATGACGGGTGTTTCCTATGCGTACCTCTTGCAGTCTGACCGCTGCGCTGTGTATCTCTTTTCGGCTCTTGTCTCCCTTCTTAATGTGTATTTACCTTTACCACTGTTGCTGACCCATAGCAGTGATGAGCAGGGACAGTCTTACTCAGTGTGACCTGACTTTACATATATTGTGAGACCACATTGGTGAAGGTCAGCCATACTTATTGCCAATCTGTGCAACATCTCTTCTATGGTGATGTCTAGGGCGGGTGAACTCATGGGGGTCTGAGTGGATTAGTACCTGACGCAATGCGTGTTATAACGTCATGTATGTAGATAACTACTTGTGGTGCTCAGGGATGTGTTGAGCAGTTCATTGTTTAAGGTTGTGAAATTAGGAATATCTGTGAGAAATGCATCAAAAGAGCCTCTAATACAAGGGGAGATTGTGTTATTATTTCAAATCATGGGGTGTTGCATGGGCATGGGGGTTGCCAGTGAGCCCATTTACATACTACTTTTAACTCAATGGTATCTGTTTCCTGCCACAGAGAATCATCAGCCTCACTCATAGAGATTTGTTATCAATCTTCACTTACTTTGGGATTGTTTATTCTGCCCCCGTGTTTTTATTTCTATTAATTATTCCCCACTTACGGGAGACTTGAGGGGTGTCTATTGGGGTGCCAAAAATGTGGCAGAGATCTCGCACCCTCTCCTCCTCACTTACATCTGACTGCGTGACAAGTGGTGGGGATACCTGCCATTTCTCTATAACTTGATCCTTATGATTGTAAAACACTGTACTCTTTTTATCCTCTTTCTCACTTATTACTCATAAAATGCATCCACTTTTTACTGTTGCGCTTTTCAGGTTTGCAACCAAGGGTCTGACCGTGCTCAGGGCAAAGTCAACTGACACCAACGTTGTCCCCTTACCTAAACGTCAGACTCCCCACTGAGACCTCAGCCTTGGTCGGTCTCTCTCAAAGGCGCCTTCCAGATGTGCTAAATCTGGGAATTTGGTGAACCTGGCATCTGACTCATTCAGAGCAAGGTCTGCCGGTGCCGGTAAAGTGACCGTCTCTTACCAGGTCAGACTTCACACTTGTTACCCAGTTCACCTCACTACTTCTACTCTGAGCCTCCGGATCCAACCGGGATACCTCATAGGCATTCCCAAATGAATGTCTCTTCCAGGGGCTGCCCCCTGGGTAATGCACTGCTGCCTGTCGTACTAGCTCGTTTTTCGGTCTGACAGGGAAATCACAATTCATTTGTAGCATACCAACACAACATTGCATTTAAACCCCCTAGCTAGTCTTCCGGTCTCACCGGGAAATCACAGTTAATTTTTAGCATAACAACATAACATTGCATTTAATCCTCACATAAATCATGCATGTAGTTCCTCATATTATAGTTGCCAAAAAGAATCATGCAAATTAAAAAATAATAAGGTACGAAACCCAACCTCTCTTAACCCTTTAGGACAGCAACATCTGGAACCCGGACTGCCTGTTTGAATAGGCAGGTGTATGCTCACCTGATTGCAGTGTTCTATTCAAGCAGTGCAGGCTGCCTCCTTCAGCCGCAGTCCGGGTGAGAGAAGACAGCTCCTGGCTGGCTACGCCAGATGTGGTTGAGTCAGGAAATAAAAGAACAACACAACTCTGTTTGGCAAATAATATGAGCATTTATGGGAGGCAGCACAGCTCTGTGACTGATACCGCACTCAACTTTGTCATCACAAACAGCTTTTTTTATATCCTCACGATACCTTGAATGTGTCTTATCACTTGTCATACATTTTGATTTAAGCGCTTGCTTGGTACATTGTTATCTCTACGTATGTTAGCACAATGCCACATTTCTCTTTGGGAAAGCATCTAATTATGCAATTACAGAAAAGCGAAAGTTACACATCTGTCATGGACACATTTGCTAATAACCACAGCGCCTTTTGATCTCACGTCCTGAAGCCTATCAGTATGTCCTTCCTCAGCTAACTCCACACTTGGAAACATTTCTGTCTGTCCTCCCCTGCACATCTGAAGGCCTTCAAGCATCAAAGCTTATCATGTTCTCTTTCCAAAACCACCATGGTGCACACTTTCCCTTGTGAACGTGGATCAGAATGTGCGCCCTCCCTGTGCGTGTGGTATCAAATTATGGCTGAAGCTTTTTGTGGCCTTCTACTTCCAGCTGCTTTATGAATAGATGTTTCTGCTTGTCCCTGTCCTTGCACCCCTACATCCTCCCTATCCTTGGGTGTCTATTTGGACATCATGAACATTCTTGGCCTTTATTCTTTTCTGATCATGTATGATTCTGCACATTTTCCCCCTAATTCATGTATTAGCACTGTTGGGACATGTAAAACACAACAGCACATGTCCCACCTTTAACATACACTGCACCCTGCCCATGGGGCTACCTAAGACCTACCTTGGCGTGCCTTACTTGTGGGGACACTTGCCAACTTGAACTGGCAGGTTAAAATTGCACCGACAGACACTGCAGTGGCAGGTCTGAGACATGTTTACAGGGCTACTAATGTGGGTGGCACAACAGTGCTGCAGGCCCACTAGTAACATTTGATTTACAGGCCCTTGACACTTCCAGTGCACTTTACTAGGGACTTACTAATAAATCAAATATGTCAATCATGAAAAAGCCAATTACACATACACTTTACACAGGAGCACTTTAGCACTGGTTGGCAGTGGTAAAGTGTCTAGAGTACCGAAAACAGCAAATAAGAGTCCAGCACACAGTCACAACATGGGAAGAAGAGGCGAAAAAGACAGGGGAGACCATGCCAAGGGTGTCAGGTCTAACACCTGACATTAGCATAGCTGTTAAAATGTAAGGGGCATATTTATACTCCGTTTGCGCCGAATGTGCGTCAAAAATTTTGACGCACAATCAGCGCAAACGTTGCCCCATATTTAAACCCTGACGCCCGAGGCCGCGCATGAGAAAAAACCGCAGTGTGCGCCATTTTCTGGAAGCGGCAACCCGCCCTGCGTTAATAACATGCAGGGTAAGTGTTCCCGTCCAAAAAACGACGCACACAGCCGTGCGCCGTATTTATGCTTTCGAGCAAAAAGGACTCTCGGCCGGTAGGCGGAGCAAAAAAATGACGCAAAGCCCGATGTGCGCCAAAATTTAACGCCTGGGTCAGGGAAGGCGTTAAAATGGGGAAAACACACCTGTATTTAATCAGAACACACAGAACAAACAACAGAGCAGCAGAGCAGCAGAGCAGCAACAGGGAGACATGGAGGTGATGGTTATTCAGCGTGCACGTAGACGCAGAGCCCTGCAGCAACAACAGCAGCTACAACAACAACAGCAGGGACCCCAAAGGCCGCACAGAAGGCAGGAGAGGATATTCCGCCCAAGAACACCCTGCATGGCCTCAGGGAACACGACATCACACAGAGGTACCAGTTGAACTGGCAGGCCATTCAGCAGCTGCTGAGAAATAGCACCGTTTGGCCATGACAAAGTTCCTTTCACAACTTGAAAAAATTTAGACATTTTTGTCAAAATGCGTCATATTTTGACGCATACAGCATGGGCGGCATAATTGTTTCACGTACAGGAGTGCACAGAATGCAGAGTCAAAAAATATTATATGAAAAATAATAAAATAATAAGGCACATTACATGTCCACCATATTGTCTATGAAGCATCATATTTTGACGCATACAGCATGGGCGGCATAATTTTTTCACGTACAGGAGTGCACAGATTGCAGAGTCAAAAAATATTATATGAAAAATAATAAGGTACAGTACATGTCCACCATATTGTCTATGAAGCGTCATATTTTGACGCATACAGCATGGGCGGCATAATTTTTTCACGTACAGGAGTGCACAGATTGCAGAGTCAAAAAATATTATATGAAAAATAATAAAATAATAAGGTACAGTACATGTCCACCATATTGTCTATGAAGCGTCATATTTTGACGCATACAGCATGGGCTGCATAATTTTTTCACGTACAGGAGTGCACAGATTGCAGAGTCAAAAAATATTATATGAAAAATAATAAAATAATAAGGTACAGTACCTGTCCACCATATTGTCTATGAAGCGTCATATTTTGACGCATACAGCATGGACGGCATAATTTTTTCACGTACAGGAGTGCACAGATTGCCGAGTCAAATATAATGTTCATATTTGGTTCTCATATTTGCCAGCAAATTACAAATCTACTGTAGAACTGTAAACTCAGCCTCACACAAATGTAAGGGAACAATGAAGAAATTAGTTTTGACTCTGCATTATGTGCAATGTTATGCGTCAAAAAATATGACGCGCAATCTGTATGCGTGAAAATATGACACATAACGGAAACTGCCATTTTCTGCAGGAAGTGATGTAATAGGATATCCTGTTTACATAATCTGTACTGTGAGTTTACTTTCACTTTCACTTTGCATTCTCAGATTCTTCTAGACTGTGTGGCTGTGTGAAAAGTGCTGTCCTGTGTTTTACTGCTTTTGTGTCCTGTGTACCTTGTATATTGTGCTTTTGTGATCATTGTCTTGTTGTCTAATATTGTCTTAGTCTGTTTTGTATACTTTTGTCAAATCCTGTGTTTGTTTGTTTTGTCTGTGGGAGTCTGTTCAGGGTAGTTTAATTTTGGGATTAGTTGGGCTATTTTTCATAAGTTTTCTTTTTCCTTCACTACTCTACCTTTCCCCATTTCCCACTTTTACTTTTTTGTCTATTTTTTCACCTTCCAATTTGTTAATATGTCAGGTAGGCCTCGGCTTGCCAGGATGGGTGAGGAGGAATTGGGGGGATTCATTTGGCTTGTTTGCCATTTCCTCCCACTCATGCTGGAGGCTGGGGGCCGTGTGATACAGGGGTATCACACGGAGGCACGCAAAGTCCGGTGGGGGAAGGTGCGGCATCACCTGGTCCGGGTCTACGGCAGCATTAGGAATGAGCATCAACTCAAGCACCGCTGGGCTGATCTGATATCCAGGGAGCAGGATCTGCTGGACCACCTGGGAATCAGGATTGGTGGCCATGTTGGTGAGTACAAATCAATTACATGTGAATAATTTAAAGCTCTGTGGGGACATGTGATGATTGTTACCCAATCTGCTAGATAAGTAGCTGACTGTGTGTAATGCTAGGGAAACCTAATGTGTATTTGTTGTACAATGTGTAGGAAGACCAATGCTAGCAGTCAGATGGCTCATGTTTTCAACACATACCGGATGCCTGTAGCTGTATGTAATGTAGTGTTGCATTTGTGTCAGACAAGCGACACGTTAATGCCTCTTTTTGAACTCTACAGGTCATAATTGCCAGTGAAAAAGTGATGTTGAAACATCATACCTACATATGTAGACGCCATAGCTAGACAGAAAATAGTAAACCCATGATGATGCTATAAATGTGTGGTGCCTTCACGTCACATGAAGTTAGCTATGTTATCCACACATATGTCACATGTGTGTCTGGTTGGTGTGTGTTGAAAATGTCCACATAGCCTGTTTGAGTTTGAGGGGTCATGCAGTCCTCAAGTAACCAGCTTTTGGATGTCTCTCTGGGATGCACATGATGAGATGAATGCAACCCTATATTGTTGGGGCATAGTAATGGAGGTGTATCTTTGACACCACATGACTGTCCTGGCCACTGCATGTGTGTAGTAGGGTGTGGAACTGTAGCAGGAGACTCATCCAATGTAAATGTTGCTTAAAAATACATCCCTGCAGTATGAGCATGTGTGAAAGTGTATCATTACGCATGTCATATTCACACAGTGTCATAGTAACTGCAATTATTTGTCAGTGCACGGAGTCTGAGTATATTCTTCCCTTCATGCTTTACAGGTGGACCTGCACCGTACACCGTGGGAGAGGTGGCACATTTTGAGGACCCCGATACCTACAGTGAGTGTGGCCTGAGTGCTATTTTTATTGTTTGCTAGTGATGCATGATGGACTACTGTGTGTTCAACAGAACTGAAGATTTGATGCGCTGCCCGTTCATTGGCATTGTTGCTTTAGTGGGATTTCAAATATCACTTCTGTTTCTGTAGACCAATACTTATCCATCTCTCAGATTTAGGGGCTGTAGGTCATTCCAGTCGGCCCGCTATGGGGAGTGGGATGAGTCATGTGGAATACACTGGTTAATGTAAGAGTTGCTCTGGGACTTGGCTTGGACTGAGTCTGCATATCAGACTGACATTCTCCCAGATAGCTTTGGCAAAAGGCTTGTATAAAATATGCAGCTAGTTGAGGATGGACTGTGTACACTGTAGGTTGGATCTTCCGGGGGCATGTACTTCCTTCCACAAGTTGAACTAGAAGTGTGTGTGACTAGAGTGCAATGGCCTAGGTGTTCAGTCGACTCATGATCATGGGTGTTCTTGCTCCTCTGTGTGTGTGGTAAAACATGCCTCACTGGTAGTATGTGATGTTGGCCTGAGTCAGTGCATTTTGACATGTGTGTACCTTGGATAGGACAATGTTTGGCTGACTCCAAAGTGTTGCTAGCCCTTCATTGGTGTTGTGTGTGGAGCCAAATACTTGTTGACCTTTCTATACACTCCTGGGTGTGCATTGAATCTGGGATTGTTGCTTGTTCTTCCCACCCCACCCTCAAAGAGTGCCATGTGATTGGGAATAGGGTACCTAGGACTGTAGCAACCAGTATGTTACACATACTTGTGATCTTTTGCAACTTTGTTTAGAACCTAGTGTACACATTTGGTTATGGCCCATGGGTTCAATATTTGCAACCAACAATTTACAAATGCCATTGAGTGAGGGTTGTGATAGTTATCACATAGAGTGACATATGTAGTGAAGTCAGTATGCGGAAGAGTTCAGCCATAATGTCAGCTGCATTAGGCATTATTTGGATGAGAAGTTTAGGCTGATGTCACCCATCATGTAGAGACATGGATATGCTAGGTGTGAGATGGCCTTATGTATGCAGGCTTCACATGTACTTCCTCTGAGACTTTCAATGAACTATGTTGTGACAATTGCTGGAACAAATACAGTACAAGTAATGTGCAAATGACCCATTGTGCTATTCCACCCAATGCATTTCCCATGGTAAATATTTGCCATATCTCTTCACAGCTGCAAACATGAGTGCCGCAGATAGACACCAGTTTGAGAGGCGTGCCATGCGATACCAGCACATCCTGCAGGTGCAGTCGGGGTACAGGAGGATGGCCCGCAAATACCAAGCAGATCGGGCCTCCGGGGCATGGTGGGCCTCCCCACAGGGTGGCCCTATATTGCCCACAACAGCCACCACCACCACATCCACCAGGTCTCCCCAAGTGGCCCCAGCAACGGCGGGGACAGTTGACCCTGCCTCGTCATCAAGACCTGGACCCAGCCATGTTCCACACCCAGGACAGTCCAGTGGGCATTCAACTACTGGCACAAGGTCCACCTCGGCTAGCACACAGACTGCAGCAGCCCCTCCTGTGGACTCAGCCGCATTCCTGGCATTAAGCCGTAAATTGGACAAAGTGTTTACAAAGGTGGACAAGCTAAGCCAGGATGTGGCATATATCAAGAAAAGGGTTCGGTCCATCAGGCAGACCCCACGGAGGGCCAACCTCTAGGACTTTTGCCATGTTTTACTGTTACCCCTCCCCTCTCTCCTCTTTCCTATTTTGTACTGATAGTTGGGTTTTGGGGATTAGTATTAGGTTAGTATAGGTTGTTAGCTTAGTTAGTGTTAGGGAAGAGGGTGGGGGGTCCTTATTCTTTCTATATTTCTTTTTTGGGTGGGTGGGGGTCAATGTTGGGATTCCTGTTTGTTTAAAAAAATATATATATATATATGATTGTTTAGGATAGTATAGTATGTGTGTAGGTTAGTATGTGTTGTCCTGCATGTGTCCTGTCTCATAATGGTGGGTGGGGGGTTGATGTTTAGATCATTTTGTTATATGTGTAGAGTAAGTTTAGCTTAGGTTAGTTAGGGACAGTTGTGGGTTAGTAGTAGTCAGGTTAGATTAGTGTAGGTATTACTTTTCCCTTAGTTGCCTCTTGTGTGAATAAATAGTAATAAATATATAGTTTACCCTTTGCATGATGCGTTAGGTGCTACTTTATCATGGCCTTGACATCAGTGTAGGTGAATGTTTTTCTATGACATTAGTGTCCTATGCTACCCACCACAGAAAATTGAGGTTTAACATGCCAGCTACCCGTGTGCTAACTTGGTAAGTATCCACCATTTGGGAGACCCACCATTGGTAGTTTGCATCGATCACCAAGGTTTTGTGTTGATGAGTAGGTATTCTACTTCACAAAGTGTGCTTCCAGACGTGTTATTGTGGGTAATTTAATAGGTCGGACTACAGTGTGATGTTCAGGGAGATCTTTGTAGATGAGGTGTTGTTAACACTCTTGTCTTGTTGCCTTCATTGCTGACCTAGATCATGTGTGTAATAATTCAGCATGACTTTCCTTCATGGAAGTATACTCAGAAAGGGTGATTGATGCAGTGTCATCTTTTTTTGTTTACTTAGATTTTGCTGCATGATTTCATGTTTTAGTATTGCATGGTGCCTACATTTCTCAGCCACCATTAGTTGACTAGAATTGCTATAGATGGAGCATTATTCTGTCCAACACAGCATGATTGTGTGTGGTTTCTCCCTTCATCAGTTATTCTCCTCAGGATGGTAAGGCTATGATGCAATCCTGGCCACTGCACAGATGTATCAGACTACATGATGTCAGGACAGTTGTATTGACAAGCTACATGGTTGCCACACAGGTACATTAGAGTCATCTACTGCACAGTTGATGTGTCAAATCACACAGAGACATATTAGGTGTGCAAGTGCTATTTATTGATAGGTGCTGTAGTGCAAAATGTCCATTGTCCATGTTTGCTGAGTCCGTTCTGGTGCATTCTTACATGGTGATCCCACAGAAGGGGTGTGGATGATGCTCCTGACATGCTGGGGTGATGTCACAGACAGTGCAGAGGGACAGGAATTGGCAAATAGTAGGAGAGAGACATTCACTGGCAATGGTGACAAGTCATACAGTGGATTGCAGAACAGTCATTGAGTGTAGTTGTAGTGAGACTGGCATTTGACAAAATGTAGGATCTTGGTCAAAGTAGGCCATGGTGCAGGGACTAGTGCTTCCGGGTACTCTTACGCGAGAATGTGATCTGTTCCATGTCTTCTTTTTCTGATGTGTGTGTTGCCTGGTTTGTCCTTGTTGTTGTTGGTTGTGAAGGGGCAACGCACACCTCAGTGTTAGAAGACGTGGAGGCAGACATCCCGGGGGCTGGTCCCTGTGAAGTTCTTAAGGGCAGTACTGCTGCAAGGAGGGCCTGCTGGTTTTTGAGAATAGCAGCCACATCACGATGGTAGGCAGCCAGGTCGGCCCTGAG
Source organism: Pleurodeles waltl (assembly GCF_031143425.1). NCBI lineage: Eukaryota > Metazoa > Chordata > Amphibia > Caudata > Salamandridae > Pleurodeles > Pleurodeles waltl. The sequence continues at coordinate 117,952,233 of NC_090437.1, forward strand.
GGGTTCAATGTTGCATTCGTGCACACGTTGACTGGATTGCAGTTGTAGGTGTTGTGTCAACTGGATGACAGCTGTGCTGATTTCCTTCTGTGTTTTAGCAAGTTCCTGCAAGAGAGATGTTAGGGCTTGCATTGCAGCTGCCTGATCTGCAAATGACGTCATGCACAAACGCACCCCCTCAAGGCTGGCTGCCATGTTTTGCATCCCCACCCGCACCTCCTTGGCCAGCTCCCGCTGGACACCAACTACAGTTCTTTCAAAGCTGGTGCCAGTGTCGTCAGAGTCCTCAGCTGTGTAGGAGCTGGCAGGTCTTACAATTGGGGTGGTGGGTGGGTCTTCTGTGATGGCTGCTTGTTCTCTGCTCCTCCTTGTGACTGAAGGTGGGGTATAGAGGGTTTCAAGGACCTTTTGGATGGTCTCCTGGGAAATGTTTATGGGCTCGTCATCCATGTCATCAGGGAAATCAGGGACAGGCATATCGGCAGGAGATCCATGTTCCTCTGCAATGAAACAGGGTACAATTAGTGTGTCTGTGTTTGTAGGAGGCTGGACTGGCTTGTAGTGAGTACCAAGGGGTACTTGCACCTTGCACCAGGCCCAGTTATCCCTTATTAGTGTATAGGGTGTCTAGCAGCTTAGGCTGATAGATAATGGTAGCTTAGCAGAGCAGCTTAGGCTGAACTAGGAGACGTGTGAAGCTACTACAGTACCACTTAGTGTCATATGCACAATATCATAAGAAAACACAATACACAGTTATACTAAAAATAAAGGTACTTTATTTTTATGACAATATGCCAAAGTATCTTAGAGTGTACCCTCAGTGAGAGGATAGGAAATATACACAAGATATATATACACAATAGCAAAAATATGCAGTATAGTCTTAGAAAACAGTGCAAACAATGTATAGTTACAATAGGATGCAATGGGGAAACATAGGGATAGGGGCAACACAAACCATATACTCCAGAAGTGGAATGCGAACCATGAATGGACCCCAAACCTATGTGACCTTGTAGAGGGTCGCTGGGACTATTAGAAAATAGTGAGAGTTAGAAAAATAACCCTCCCCAAGACCCTGAAAAGTGAGTGCAAAGTGCACTAAAGTTCCCCTAAGGACAAAATAGTCGTGTTAGAGGGAAAATGCAAGGAAAACACAAATCAGCAATGCAACAACGATGGATTCCTGACTGAGGGTACCTGTGGAACAAGGGGACCAAGTCCAAAAGTCACAAGCAACTCGGAGATGGGCAGATGCCCAAGAAATGCCAGCGGTTGGTGCAAAGAAGCTCTTACTAGGCTGAAGAACTGTGAATACTGCAGGAACGACAAGGGCTAGAGACTTCCCCTTTGGAGGATGGATCCCCCACGCCTTGGAGAGTTGTGCAGAAGTATTTTCCCGCCGGATGGATGCCAACAAGCCTTGCTACACGCAAATTGTGTGTTTGGCGTTTTTGGACGCTGCTGGGGCCCAGGAGGGACCAGGAGGTCGCAAATTGGAACTGCAGAGAGAGGGGACGTCGAGCAAGACAAAGAGCCCTCACTGAAGCAGGTAGCACCCGGAGAAGTGCCAGAAACAGGCACTACGAGGATGCGTGAAACGGTGCTCGCCGAAGTTGCACAAAGGAGTCCCACGTCGCCGGAGACCAACTTAGAAAGTCGTGCAATGCAGGTTAGAGTGCCGTGGACCCAGGCTTGGCTGTGCACGAAGGATTTCCGCCGGAAGTGCACAGGGGCCGGAGTAGCTTGCAAAGTCGCGGTTCCCAGCAATGCAGCCCAGCGAGGTGAGGCAAGGACTTACCTCCACCAAACTTGGGCTGAAGAGTCACTGGACTGTGGGGGTCACTTGGACGGTGTCGCTGGATTCGAGGGACCTCGCTCGTCGTGCTGAGAGGAGACCCAAGGGACCGGTAATGCAGCTTTTTGGTGCCTGCGGTTGCAGGGGGAAGATTCCGTCGACCCACGGGAGATTTCTTCGGAGCTTCTGGTGCAGAGAGGAGGCAGGCTACCCCCACAGCATGCACAAGCAGGAAAACATTCGAGAAGGCGGCAGGATCAGCGTTACAGAGTTGCAGTAGTCGTCTTTGCTACTATGTTGCAGGTTTGCAGGCTTCCAGCGCGGTCAGCGGTCGTTTCCTTATCAGAAGGTGAAGAGGGAGATGCAGAGGAACTCGGCTGAGCTCATGCATTCGTTATCTGAAGTTTCCCCAGAGACAGAGACCCTAAATAGCCAGAAAAGAGGGTTTGGCTACCTAGGAGAGAGGAAAGGCTACTAACACCTGAAGGAGCCTATCAGCAGGAGTCTCTGACGTCACCTGGTGGCACTGGCCACTCAGAGCAGTCCAGTGTGCCAGCAGCACCTCTGTTTCCAAGATGGCAGAGGTCTGGAGCACACTGGAGGAGCTCTGGACACCTCCCAGGGGAGGTGCAGGTCAGGGGAGTGGTCACTCCCCTTTCCTTTGTCCAGTTTCGCGCCAGAGCAGGGGCTAAGGGGTCCCTGAACCGGTGTAGACTGGCTTATGCAGAATTGGGCACATCTGTGCCCAACAAAGCATTTCCAGAGGCTGGGGGAGGCTACTCCTCCCCTGCCTTCACACCATTTTCCAAAGGGAGAGGGTGTCACACCCTCTCTCAGAGGAAGTTCTTTGTTCTGCCATCCTGGGCCAGGCCTGGCTGGACCCCAGGAGGGCAGCTGCCTGTCTGAGGGGTTGGCAGCAGCAGCAGCTGCAGAGAAACCCCAGGAAGGGCAGTCTGGCAGTACCAGGGTCTGTGCTACAGACCACTGGGATCATGGAATTGTACCAACAATGCCAGGATGGCATAGAGGGGGCAATTCCATGATCATAGACATGTTACATGGCCATATTCGGAGTTACCATGTTGAAGCTACATATAGGTAGTGACCTATATGTAGTGCACGCGTGTAATGGTGTCCCCGCACTCACAAAGTTCAGTGAATTGGCTCTGAACAATGTGGGGGCACCTTGGCTAGTGCCAGGGTGCCCTCACACTAAGTAACTTTGCACCTAACCTTTACCAGGTAAAGGTTAGACATATAGGTGACTTATAAGTTACTTAAGTGCAGTGTAAAATGGCTGTGAAATAACGTGGACGTTATTTCACTCAGGCTGCAGTGGCAGGCCTGTGTAAGAATTGTCAGAGCTCCCTATGGGTGGCAAAAGAAATGCTGCAGCCCATAGGGATCTCCTGGAACCCCAATACCCTGGGTACCTCAGTACCATATACTAGGGAATTATAAGGGTGTTCCAGTAAGCCAATGTAAATTGGTAAAAATGGTGACTAGCCTGTTAGTGACAATTTGAAAGTAATGAGAGAGCATAACCACTGAGGTTCTGGTTAGCAGAGCCTCAGTGAGACAGTTAGGCACCACACAGGGAACATATACATGCACACCTATGAGCACTGGGGCCCTGTGTGACAGGGTCCCAGTGACACATACATATAGGCCACAAACCTATGAGCACTGGGGTCCTGACTAGCAGGATCCCAGTGACACATAACAACCATACTGAAAACATAGTGTTTTCACTATGAGCACTGAGGCCTAGCCATCAGGATCCCAGTGAGACAGTGAAAACAGTGACAAACATCCTGACATACACTCACAAACAGGCCAAAAGTGGGGGTAACAAGGCTAGAAAGAGGCTACCTTCTCACACAACCCCCCCCCAAACGAAGGACAATAAGGCTAACCTTGGCCAGTTGAGACTTTATTGTCTAAGTGGTGATAAGTAGAGAGTAGCTCTGCAATAGACTGGTTACTCCCTTTATCATCCACTATATGGTTACTTCCCTGTGGGGATGTAAACCACCCTGTTTGAAGTTTTTTTAGCTAAGCAACAATGTGAAGATGTATTTTCAGAGTTTCTATCAGTAAGTTTTAGTTTAGAGCAGTGGGAATTGTCCACTGAACCTATTTGTAGTGATGGAAATGCCAGACAGGGATGCTGTCTCAGAAAAGCCATAGCTGGGCAAAAACTTTGTCCATATGGCTGGAAGAGAGAACAGGGATGCTGTTTCTCTTGGGTTGGAGCAGGGCAGGGATGCTGTCCTATCAGCTCCACACTAGGGCAGGGATGCTGTCCTAAGTGTTGTGAGGCAGTGCAGAGTTTCTGCACTAAAGTTTCTCTGGGAGGGTTGGAGGGATGCTCCATGTTAACTAAAATGGTGCTCTTTTTCTCACCAATGTTAGTTATCCCACAGAGAGGTACTTCCACCTCAGGGAGTCCAGCTTTGCCAGCTGATGATTCCCTTGGAACAGGTGCCACCCCAGGAGAGGATTCTCCCACCACAGGAATAGTATCCTGAATGGTAGGGTGGTTAGGGGATACTGTGATACCCTTTTTACCTGTTGATGGAGAGGGATCCTGAGTTTTCAGGCCTTCTCTCCTTTGCTTTTTCATTTCACTTGAAATGAGAGGGAACAATTCCTCAGGGATGCCCAGCATGGCTGCATGGGCATAAAACTCTACATCAGCCCAACCTGAGGCCTCTAGGTCATTACCTAAGAGACAGTCTACAGGTAAGCTAGGTGATACCACCACCTGCTTAGGGCCAGTAACTCCACCCCAACTAAACTGAATTATAGCTAAGGGAAGAAACTTAGTGGAGTTATGGACATCAATAATCTTATATTGTTGTCCAATGATGTGTTGTTCAGGAGGCACTAGGTTTTCAGTCACCAAAGTGAAACTGGCACCTGTGTCCCTGTAGGCCAAGGCCTCAACACCATTTATTGAAACTGTCTGCCTGTACTTATCCATTGTAAGGGGACAAGCAGCCAGTGTGGCAAGGCCAGTGCCACTAGGTGTGACAGAAACTGTCTTGGGACTGATGACATCAGTTTCCACTATGGACCCATAAGTGAACCCAACTACACCCTTTGCTTGACTGTTGCCAGCAGTCCCACCACTAGTACCACTACTGCTAGGGGCACTAGAGCTTGATGTATTAGTGGTGGTAGGCTCAGGGGGTTTACCTGGACAGGACTTATCCCCTGGCCTATGGCCTCTGTTTTTACACACAAAGCACCAAGGCTTTTTAATGTGTGCAGGTTGGGAAGAAGAGGAAGAATTTGTTTTATCCCCACCCTCTGAAGAGTGTTTAAGATTTGAAGTGGGATCTTTGGTTTTACCCTTATCCCCATGCTTATCTTGAGATTTTTCACCATCTTTCTTCTTATTGCCATCTTTGTCACCCCCTGTATGAACTTTTCTGTTCACCCTTGTTTTGACCCATTTGTCTGCCTTCTTTCCCAATTCTTGGGGAGAGGTCAGATCAGAGTCTACCAGGTACTGGTGCAACAAATCAGACACACAATTATTAAGTATATGCTCTCTCAGGATTGTGTTATACAGGCTTTCATAATCAGTAACTTTACTGCCATGTAACCACCCCTCCAAGGCCTTCACTGAATGGTCAATGAAATCAACCCAGTCTTGTGAAGACTCCTTTTTGGTCTCTCTGAACTTTATCCTGTACTGTTCAGTGGTTAAGCCATAACCATCCAGGAGTGCATTCTTAAGAACTGTAAAATTATTGGCATCATTTTCTTTCACTGTAAGGAGCCATTTCCCTACCTTTTCCACTAAATGATAGCCATAGGATAGCAGCCCACTGCTTTTGAGGGACATCCTGTACAGCACAGACCCTCTCAAGTGCAGCAAACCACTTGTTAATGTCATCCCCCTCCTTATAAGGGGGAACTATCTTGTGCAGATTCCTGGAATCATGCTCTTTTGCAGGATGACTATGGGGAATACTGCTGCTGCCACCATGGGTATCTAAACCCAACTTCTGTCTTTCCCTCTCTATTTCTAAAGACTGTCTATCCAAATCCAGCTGTTGCTTCTTGAGCTTCAGTCTGGTTTGTTCCACTCTCAATCTATTGAGCTCCCTTTCTAACAATCTGTCATCAGGGTGGGTGGGAGGGACATTTCTAGATACAGAGGTATGATGGGAATGAACAGAAGGAGACCTGTCCCTTACAGAGGGCACCCTAACAGCTTGGCTACCAGCATAATGTGAGATCACATCATCAGTATGGTGTGATTCAACCTCTGTACCAACTATGCTAGACTGTCTAGTAATGGGCAGGCTGAGAAGTTTCTTTCCTGAACCTTTTCCTGGGGGAGTCCCTGGATCAGATTGAGAACCATTAGCTACTTTTTCTACAGATTGGGCACTTATGGCCTTATCCTGTACTCTAAGCATATTAATTAACAGTTCTAAGGAAGGATTCTTCCCTACACTCAAACCTCTCTCTATGCAGAGACTCCTTGCTCCTTTCCAGCTAAGGTGATCATATGCAAGTTTGGACAGTTCAACATTTTTTCCTGTGCCAGACATTTTTTAGAGAGAGTTAAAGTGATAGAAAAAAAGAAAAAAGTTTTCAGAACTTTTTGGAAAGACAGAAAAAACTTTTTAAACTTTTAAGAACTTTTTGAAAGTTTAGAAGTACTTTTCAGCACTTAGAAAAGAGTGAAAAGAGGAAATGCAAAACTTTTTGGCTATGTGTATATACACTGACCTTGTTTTGTATATTTTTCTCTTATGAAAAGTACAATGACAAGAGTGGTAAGTAGTCTCAAGCACTTATCCCACCACTGCACAACCAATGTAGGAGGCTGGACTGGCTTGTAGTGAGTACCAAGGGGTACTTGCACCTTGCACCAGGCCCAGTTATCCCTTATTAGTGTATAGGGTGTCTAGCAGCTTAGGCTGATAGATAATGGTAGCTTAGCAGAGCAGCTTAGGCTGAACTAGGAGACGTGTGAAGCTACTACAGTACCACTTAGTGTCATATGCACAATATCATAAGAAAACACAATACACAGTTATACTAAAAATAAAGGTACTTTATTTTTATGACAATATGCCAAAGTATCTTAGAGTGTACCCTCAGTGAGAGGATAGGAAATATACACAAGATATATATACACAATAGCAAAAATATGCAGTATAGTCTTAGAAAACAGTGCAAACAATGTATAGTTACAATAGGATGCAATGGGGAAACATAGGGATAGGGGCAACACAAACCATATACTCCAGAAGTGGAATGCGAACCATGAATGGACCCCAAACCTATGTGACCTTGTAGAGGGTCGCTGGGACTATTAGAAAATAGTGAGAGTTAGAAAAATAACCCTCCCCAAGACCCTGAAAAGTGAGTGCAAAGTGCACTAAAGTTCCCCTAAGGACAAAATAGTCGTGTTAGAGGGAAAATGCAAGGAAAACACAAATCAGCAATGCAACAACGATGGATTCCTGACTGAGGGTACCTGTGGAACAAGGGGACCAAGTCCAAAAGTCACAAGCAACTCGGAGATGGGCAGATGCCCAAGAAATGCCAGCGGTTGGTGCAAAGAAGCTCTTACTAGGCTGAAGAACTGTGAATACTGCAGGAACGACAAGGGCTAGAGACTTTTCCTTTGGAGGATGGATCCCCCACGCCTTGGAGAGTCGTGCAGAAGTGTTTTCCCGCCGGATGGACGCCAATAAGCCTTGCTACACGCAAATCGTCCGTTTGGCGTTTTTGGACGCTGCTGGGGCCCAGGAGGGACCAGGAGGTCGCAAATTGGAACTGCAGAGAGAGGGGACGTCGAGCAAGACAAAGAGCCCTCACTGAAGCAGGTAGCACCCGGAGAAGTGCCAGAAACAGGCACTACGAGGATGCGTGAAACAGTGCTTGCCGAAGTTGCACAAAGGAGTCCCACGTCGCCGGAGACCAACTTAGAAAGTCGTGCAATGCAGGTTAGAGTGCCGTGGACCCAGGCTTGGCTGTGCACGAAGGATTTCCGCCGGAAGTGCACAGGGGCCGGAGTAGCTTGCAAAGTCGCGGTTCCCAGCAATGCAGCCCAGCGAGGTGAGGCAAGGACTTACCTCCACCAAACTTGGGCTGAAGAGTCACTGGACTGTGGGGGTCACTTGGACGGTGTCGCTGGATTCGAGGGACCTCGCTCGTCGTGCTGAGAGGAGACCCAAGGGACCGGTAATGCAGCTTTTTGGTGCCTGCGGTTGCAGGGGGAAGATTCCGTCGACCCACGGGAGATTTCTTCGGAGCTTCTGGTGCAGAGAGGAGGCAGGCTACCCCCACAGCATGCACAAGCAGGAAAACATTCGAGAAGGCGGCAGGATCAGCGTTACAGAGTTGCAGTAGTCGTCTTTGCTACTATGTTGCAGGTTTGCAGGCTTCCAGCGCGGTCAGCGGTCGTTTCCTTATCAGAAGGTGAAGAGGGAGATGCAGAGGAACTCGGCTGAGCTCATGCATTCGTTATCTGAAGTTTCCCCAGAGACAGAGACCCTAAATAGCCAGAAAAGAGGGTTTGGCTACCTAGGAGAGAGGAAAGGCTACTAACACCTGAAGGAGCCTATCAGCAGGAGTCTCTGACGTCACCTGGTGGCATTGGCCACTCAGAGCAGTCCAGTGTGCCAGCAGCACCTCTGTTTCCAAGATGGCAGAGGTCTGGAGCACACTGGAGGAGCTCTGGACACCTCCCAGGGGAGGTGCAGGTCAGGGGAGTGGTCACTCCCCTTTCCTTTGTCCAGTTTCGCGCCAGAGCAGGGGCTAAGGGGTCCCTGAACCGGTGTAGACTGGCTTATGCAGAATTGGGCACATCTGTGCCCAACAAAGCATTTCCAGAGGCTGGGGGAGGCTACTCCTCCCCTGCCTTCACACCATTTTCCAAAGGGAGAGGGTGTCACACCCTCTCTCAGAGGAAGTTCTTTGTTCTGCCATCCTGGGCCAGGCCTGGCTGGACCCCAGGAGGGCAGCTGCCTGTCTGAGGGGTTGGCAGCAGCAGCAGCTGCAGAGAAACCCCAGGAAGGGCAGTCTGGCAGTACCAGGGTCTGTGCTACAGACCACTGGGATCAAGGAATTGTACCAACAATGCCAGGATGGCATAGAGGGGGCAATTCCATGATCATAGACATGTTACATGGCCATATTCGGAGTTACCATGGTGAAGCTACATATAGGTAGTGACCTATATGTAGTGCACGCGTGTAATGGTGTCCCCGCACTCACAAAGTTCAGTGAATTGGCTCTGAACAATATGGGGGCACCTTGGCTAGTGCCAGGGTGCCCTCACACTAAGTAACTTTGCACCTAACCTTTACCAGGTAAAGGTTAGACATATAGGTGACTTATAAGTTACTTAAGTGCAGTGTAAAATGGCTGTGAAATAACGTGGACGTTATTTCACTCAGGCTGCAGTGGCAGGCCTGTGTAAGAATTGTCAGAGCTCCCTATGGGTGGCAAAAGAAATGCTGCAGCCCATAGGGATCTCCTGGAACCCCAATACCCTGGGTACCTCAGTACCATATACTAGGGAATTATAAGGGTGTTCCAGTAAGCCAATGTAAATTGGTAAAAATGGTCACTAGCCTGTTAGTGACAATTTGAAAGTAATGAGAGAGCATAACCACTGAGGTTCTGGTTAGCAGAGCCTCAGTGAGACAGTTAGGCACCACACAGGGAACATATACATGCACACCTATGAGCACTGGGGCCCTGTGTGACAGGGTCCCAGTGACACATACATATAGGCCACAAACCTATGAGCACTGGGGTCCTGACTAGCAGGATCCCAGTGACACATAACAACCATACTGAAAACATAGTGTTTTCACTATGAGCACTGAGGCCTAGCCATCAGGATCCCAGTGAGACAGTGAAAACAGTGACAAACATCCTGACATACACTCACAAACAGGCCAAAAGTGGGGGTAACAAGGCTAGAAAGAGGCTACCTTCTCACAGTGTTGTGACAATTTTGCCATAACATGCAAGCCTTTTGCTGAGTTTACTTTGTGCTCTGGTTTGGTATTGGTATCTGCTGGCCTTCATATGAGCATTGTTATAGGCCTATGGCCCACCTGTGTGTCACATGTATGATATATAGTTATCAGACTTGTCTGCCTAATCGCCTCTAGGTGTTGCTTTGTACCAATTAGGGAATTGCCATCTTTTTGTCCAACTCGTCCCTCCGTGTTTATCTATTCTTATGGAGAGACATTTTGTTGCGTGGGCTCTCATTATCCTAAATGAGACTACTGGATTTCTAGGCAGCAGGATCGATAACGGTGTGGGGGCCTGAGTCTGACCCACTTGTATAGAACTCTGTCACCCTAAATCTTTTTTATGGCTCTGGCTAACTAGCAGTGCCTCATGTCTCCCACGGGGAATAAATGATTAGGCAGCCGAGCGCATGACATTTTTGCAACTTCTCAGGGAAGTGGTGGTCACTCAGATCCAAACCAACTCTCTCATTTCCAGTATGATCTCATATACAAATGACAAAGACAGTATGAGTTTCATATGATGGTTTCATTAAACAACTGTATTTTAGATTATAAGGCGTGAGCCGCAATAACCAGAACAATACAACATAGTAGAATTGAAATAGTCACCAGGAGAGTAAAACTTAAGAACAAAGCTATCATAGTGCCTAACAGTTTCTACTCTCCCTCTGCTTGTTCTATTTAGAGCACAGCATGTTCAGCTTCTAGCTTGCCTTTCCGAATCACTGGGGAGACATCAGCCCTCATACCTGAGCAAAGGCCTGTGATCTGGTTCAGCATCTGCAACAAGGCAGGCAGCGTCTAGTTGTGGTTCTCTGTTCGGAAACTCCCTTTTGTGTGTATTGGGACAAGGAAGTGTTTTTATAACTAACATGTCATCGTGATCACAAAATGTCCCTACGCAGGAATGCGACATCTAAACTCCTACCACGTCTATCGGCAATGTACCAGACTGTATCCTTGACTGAAACACAGAGTGAATATGTTATGGAGAACTCCAGTGCTGAAGTAGGCAAAACAGTGTGAAATGAATACAAAACAAGACCGTAGAACTGGCTATTTGAAAATAATAGTACGATGCCTAATAAAAAGCATTTAGTGCAAAGTGCACAGAGGCTCTAAGCTGTCAGCAAATGAATAAAATGCATTCAGGGCAAAGTGCACAAAGACATAAAGCCTGAAGCTAATGCGCAAAGGATAGATAAAACTTACCACACTACACTTTCACTGGCTGTGGGTGTTGTGATTGCCCTGCCAGCACACTTGCCTCTCAGGACCTGCCCCAAAATCTTTTTATTCACATTGACCTAAATGTAATTGGTATGTGACATATCCTATGCATGGCAATGTTAGGATGTGATATGGATGTAAACATTGTTGACGTTTCCAGCTGATGTTGGGTAATGTGTGTTTAATTGGATTGCCCTGTTTATCGTATCAATGTCCTATTTGGTTCTCAGACTGTGCAGGTGTGTTTCAGTGACCAGTTGCATGTGTCCCCTCCTCAATGTTGTTGTCTGAGCAGTATGACATTAGTGATGTTGCCTTGTTAGCCAGGCACGTGAGGGACCCTGACGTATGCAGCATGTGTGTGTCCTTAGTGCTGTGTGGCTCCTATTGCTGTTTACTTTGGCTGATGTATGTGTCAACTATGGGCATTAGCATTTGAGTGTACTGGTGCCTTTGTCTTATTTCTAGAAATAGTTGCAGAAGTCATCCTCACCCCCTAATTTAGGTAGGTATGTTCCATGGGGAGGTTCCTACCATTTGCTACTATAGCTGCACAGAGATCAGAGGTGTTAGTGTCAACTGTTGTTGCAGTTACATTGCAGTTGTTGTTTTGGCTACTGGATTACTGATAGGGACCTAGTTGATGTAGGATACATTTTGACTGTCGAGTGCCTGGATGTAAGTTTGACGTAGTGGCCTTCCCACCTGTCGCTGCTTTCCCTTAGCTCCATTGTTGTCATGACAGGATGGCCCCATGGGACTGTTGTTGGTGCTGTGTTTTGTCGTGCCCCAGCTTCTGTCTGTGCTGGGCATGCCCCCCTGCCGTGCCCCTTTACCCATACCACTTCATATATATGCTGACTTACATGCATTGTGTAGTTGGTATTCCCCACCCCGGTTGCAGTTGTCATTATTGCATTATAATTCCCCATGTGACTTACCCTGCATGTGCGTTGTGTCCTGGTAGTCTGCGCTGTCCTGTCCTTGAATCCCTGTGACGATCTCCTCAGGGATGATGGCTGCGACCATCTCCTCCATGTGGTCCAGGGCCTCCTGTTGTGCTGGACTCCCCCCTCCAGTCTGCAGTGCTGCCTTCCTGTTCCTGGCCATTTTTTCCTTTGTCCTACGTTTGCAGTCATGCCAGCGTTTCTTACACTCAGCGTTCTTCAGCCACACTGTTGATCTTGTCCACAATTTGTTTCCATATGGCCTCTCTCCTGCTGATTGGCAACTTAGAGGTGATGAACAGTTGGTGCTGGTGTTCCGTCACCTCTTTAACCAGGATTTCCTGCTCCTCTGCACTGAAGCGACACTTTCTTTTTTTTCTAAAAATGTCCTGGTTCATGTATGGATTATCCTGGCTGGTTCCTGGTCTGCTGTCATCTTCCTGGGGTATGTTGGGGCATCTGGGATCCATTTTGGCTCTCCTCTGCTGAAAGGGCAGTGTTCGCGGGTAAATTTGACGCTATTGCGTCAAAATTGACGGCGCTTTCCGGTTTGCGCTGTCGTAAATCGACCCACAGTGATTTGCGCCGCGTTAACGTTGGTTTCCTTTACGACTTGACGCCGCTGTGTGCGTCACGAAATAATGACTCCCACCTGTTGGTTGCGCCGCCGTGCGTCAAAGTATAAATTTGACGCCCGCACGGCGCATCGAAATGGCGTTAGCCGGCGCTAATTTTTTTGACGCAAAACTGCGACGGCGCAGCTTTGTGTCAAAATGTATAAATATGGCCCTAAATGTTCTGTTTGTGTTACATATGGCAGCAGAGAAGCAAGCAGCATTGTCTCTAGTTTATCCACTTGCTCTTTACCCCTCGCTGATGTCTTGCGCTGACTGTACTATAAGTCATCGTAGCTATTGGTGAAGGGGCGTTGGGTCCAGCTTCTGCTCCTGAGGAACTCAGCTGTTCGGTCCTGACAGATTGAAGTGCCAATTCAGCTGACTCCACCCGAGCAGAAGATGGCGGAGTATTTAGATATGAAGGCCCTAGTAGGGATTTTAGATAACATGTCGAAACAACAAAATAATACCATGGAAGAGAATAAAGGTTTAAAAGAAGATATAAAAAGATCCCAAGTAGAAACTCACCATCTTTTGCAAAAGATTAATGAATTAATGGCTAAATCTCCACCTCTCTCGAAAGATTCAGAAAATCTGTCCAAGAGTTCGCCCTCACATGCTGCTGGGATATCCACACAGATAGTTCACTCCCTCTCCCCGATTATTCAGTTGGCTCATCCTGAGCATTTCAGGGGGATCCACAAAAGGCACAGATATTTTTGACTTTGTGTTCTTTATATTTCTTATGCAGGCTGGTGTTTTTTTCAGAAGATCAATCTAAAGTTGCTTTCATACTGTCTCATTTGAGTTGAGATGCTGCGGCTTGGGCTATGCCTATTATAGCTCGGAATGACACCATTCTAAATGACTTTGACAGATTCCACTTAGAATTCCTCAGGATTTTTGATAGGTGTTTGTCCAACCAAGCAATAGACAATGAGTTATTAGAACTAAGGCAAGGAAATCAAAATCTGATTTCATATTTGGCACAATTCAATAAATGAATTGTAGAACCCGAATGGCCTGAGAGCAAGCCTGCAGCAATTTTTTATTGAGGACTTAAGGATGAACTCAAAGACGCTTCAGCTCAGATCCCAAACCGACCACAAGAAATTTCAGAGTTAATAGATTTAGGCCCTCATTACAACATTGGCGGTAAATGCCGCTTACCGCCGTGCTGACGGCCGCCAACATACTGTGACCGCAGCGGTATACCACTATGGATATTATGACCCACAAAGAGAAATCCGCCACTGTACAGACACCCACGCAAGTCCGTCAGACCAAAGGTCAGTGATAAACTGGCGGTACCAAAACCCACACCGTTACGCCAACAGAAATAGGCCCACAGCATCATGACCCACGAATCACCGCAGTGGACATTCAACCGCGGTAAACCATTGGCGGTACACACCGCCGCGCTCAAAATACACACACACTAACAGAACTACACCACATTGGACAATTCAAACTACACACACCTGATACATAAATACACACCACACCCACAGACCCACACCAATATAAAATACACATCCACAATACCCACAACCTTCCAACAAAAAAAAATATTACCAACTGAGAGAGACAGAGAGACAAGCCAGGAGCACCCACTCCATCACCCATATACCATCCACACACCTCACAGCACACACCCCAACACATTACCCTACACACCCTCACACATACCACTCACACTACACCCATGGCACCACAAAGACACCCCAGGTTCTCAGAGAAGGAGCTAAGGGTCATGGTGGAGGAAATCATCCGGATAGAGCCACAGCTATTCAGATCACAGGTGCAGCAGATGTCCATTGCTAGGAAGATGGAGCTATGGCGGAGAGACGTGGACAGGGTCAACGCCGTGGGACAGCACCCAAGAACAAGGGATGCCATCAGGAAGAGGTGGAACAACCTACAGGGGATGGTGCTTTCCGTGGTTGCAAGACACCAGATAGCTGTACAGAGGACTGGCGGTGGACCCCCACCTTCTCCCCCACAACTAACAACATGGGAGGAGTAAGTCTTGGCGATCATGCATCCTGAGGTCCTCGCAGGAGTAGCAGGAGGACTGGACTCTGGTAAGTCAAACCTTTACTACTTCCCCCACCTGCATGCCATCACAAACTCCTACCCCTACCCTCACCCCATCACCCCACCACCTCACATATACCCCACCATCATAACCCATCCATCCCAATGCCAATCCCTGCATGCAACACCAATGCATGGACCCCCATCACAGACCTGCATGAACACCCATCACCACAACATGCACACTAGTGACAATCACTTATCCAAACCAAGCATAACTCACACAAGCCAAAGCTGCTTTGCTAATAACAACCATAGAGGGAAACATATCCATGCACAAGATGGCACATGCAGATACAATAACACTTCATTTATATCCCCACAGGACCCCCACTCAGCGTCACCAGAGAGGAGGTGCCAGCCACATCTAGTCCCCCCCGAAGAGGCCCACAGTGATGACAGCAGCTCTGCACGCCTGGATCACGATGACCAACCTGACCCATCAGGGACCTCTGGACAGTCGGTGACCCAGTCACAGTCCCAAACCACCACAGAGCCTCCCCCTCAGGAAACACTACCACAGCACCCACCCAGCGGGCCCATACCTCTCTCCCCAGAACACGTCAATCAGCAGTGTGTCCACCACTACAGGAAGCCTAGGCAACCCCACAAACACAGGACTATCAGGGACTTGGGGTCAGTGGCGGTGGGCACACAAATCAGGGGACAGAGGCACAGGACAACAGGGAAGCTGGGAGGACTGCTGTGCGACAGGGGGAGGACAGGCCCAGGGAACCGACTCTCCATGAGGCAGTTGCAGGGATCCTGGGAGCATACCACCATTCCCAGGAGACCCTGGGCCAGATACTGTACAAGTTGCAGGAGACCCAGAGGCTGCAGAAGGGACAGTACCTGGGCATCAGGAAGGATCTGAAAGACATCCACACCACCCTGGTCACAATTGCAGGGGTACTGGCAGACATGGCCAACACCATGAGGGAGGCAGTAGCACACTACAGGGCCCCTGACACTAGCCACACCTATGAACAGCCCTCCACCTCCGCCGGCGCTAGTGGACAGGAGGCCCCATCACAGGACCAAAAGGCCACCAGCACCCCACCCCCTGCAGAAGGAGAACCACCCAGCAAACGATCCCTGCGATCCAGGCAGAAGCCAGAGAACATTGCCAAGACCGGCGCCAGGAAATAGGACTCTCCTGATTGTCACCCTTCTGTCCCACTCTGTCACCCTGTCCACCTTGAACTGCAATTGCTCCACTTCCTATACCCCTTTGGACAATGCACCTGTCATACAAATTGAATGGACACTACCCTGGACTTTCCTTCATCACCAAACCAGCCCATTGCAATGCCCCCTCCACCTATTAGCACAAAAATAAACACCCTTTGAACAAATTCAAGTATGGAGTCTGTGGTTTACATGACAAATATATTAGTTTCACAAACTGTAAGCATTGCAATTCAAATCTACTGTAATATGAACATAGGTATGACCTGTAGTGGGAAGCAGTACACACACCAGGAGCCAGAGTGTGACACCGAGATCTGAAACTAGAGATGCCAAAGGATACAGTAAGTGGCCATAGAAATAGTCACTGGAAGTTCTGTTGAATGAGTGTACTTCTGTTATCCACATCTTCTTCCTCTGCCTCCTCTTCGTTACTGTCCACAGGCTCCACCGCTGCCACATGACCATCTCCACGCTCATCCTCCTGCAGAAAAGACACCTGGGGTCTCAAGGCCAGGTTGTGTAACATACAACATGCAACGATGATCTGGCACACCTTTTTGTGTGAGTAGTACAGGGATCCACCAGTCAGTTGGAGGCACAGGAATCTGGCATTTAGGAGGCAAAAGGTTCTCTCAATGATCCTTCTTGTTCGTCCATGTGCCTCATTGTGATGTTCCTCTGCCCTTGTCCTGGCATTCTCACTGGGGTCAGTAGCCATGAGAGGTTGGGGTAAACAGAGTCACCTGTAAATATCGAGGGATACCTGTTAGCCACACACTCATTCTTAGGGACAAACCCACACCCATATACCTACATCAACTGGGTGGGGACCATGGGCTCACATATTAGCCACACCCGGTGCCTCTGGAGTTGAGACATCACATATGGAATGCTGCTATTCCTCAAGATAAAGGCATCATGCACAGAGTCAGGATACTTGGCATTGACATGGGATATGTACAGGTCTGCCAAACACACCATCTGCACATTCAGAGAGTGAAAGCCTTTTCTAGTTCTGAACACTTGTTCATTTCTCCGGGGGGGGGGGGGGACAAATGCAATATGTGTACCATCAATGGCACCAATGATGTTGGGGATATGTCCCAGGGCATAAAAGTCAGCCTTCACTGTGGCCAAATCCTCCATCTGAGGGAATACGATGTAGCTGCGCATGTGTTTCAGCAGGGCAGACAACACTCCGGTCAGCACGTTTGAGAACATTAGCTGAGACGTCCCTGATGCCATGGCCACTGTCGCTTGGAAGGAACCACTCGCCAGGAAATGGAGCACTGACAGGACCTACACTAGAGGGGGGATACCTGTGGGGTGGCGGATAGCTGAAATCATGTCTGGCTCCAATTGGTCACACAGTTCTTGGATTGGGGCCCTATCAAGTCTGTAGGTCAGGATAATGTGCCTGTCTTCCATTGTCGCCAGGTCCACCAGGGGTCTGTACACGGGGGGATGTCTCCATCTCCTATTCATCCTCAGCGGTTGAACTCTAGGGTGAAAAACGGTGAGCAGAGGGTCATATTCACACATATGTTAAAATAAAAATGCATTTCTTCCTTTACAGAAACAATATGTGAACTCGAGAGTCAGTTGATGTGCCAATGTCTCTGTGATGCAGTTAGGTGCCATGGCCTGTGCCCCCCTGAAATGGCGGCTGCCTGACCTGTGAGGAGAGGAAAGTGGAAATTAGGTAATTCCGCTGAAGTCCGCCACTGCGGTCGGCAGTCAATGACTGCCATGCAACATCGCATTGGTCATCATTGGACCCTATGGGTTCCAGGAGTCAATGGAGATGTACACTGGCGGTGACGGTACGCACCGCCGCAGACATGACCGCCATTTTCTTTCTGTTCACTCACTTGCTACCTGACCTTCAACAGGAAAGGACCTACACTGCAAGTGCTGCTGTGACCTGTGTCTGGAAGCGACAATGGCTCGAGTGTCTGGGGAAAGGGCTCCAACCTTCACTTCGGAAGAGCTGGAGAGACTGGTGGATGGGGTCCTACCCCAGTACACTTTACTCTATGGTCCTCCAGACAAACAGGTGAGTACACTGTGAACATGATACATGGGCCATGAATGTATGGATTGCTGTGTGTGTAAGCCTCGTGTGGGGGGGGGTCTGAGGGATCCTGGGCAGAGTGCTGCATGTCTGGTGGTCAATGTCTGTGCGTAAGGGGATGGGAGGTATATGGTCGGCAATGAGTGTAACAGGCCGGACAGTATGACACATACCTTTTTCTATGCATCTTTTTCTGCAGGTCAGCGGCCATCAGAAAAAGGGTATTTGGCATGCCATCGCTGTGAGAAAGTAGCCTCTTTCTAGCCTTGTTACCCCCACTTTTGGCCTGTTTGAGGGTATACGTCAGAGTGTTTTCACTGTCTCACTGGGATCCTGCTAGCCAGGGCCCAGTGCTCATAGTGAAACACCTATGTTGTCAGTGTGTTTGTTATGTGTCACTGGGATCCTGCTAGCCAGGACCCCAGTGCTCATAAGTTTGTGGCCTATATGTGTTCCCTGTGTGGTGCCTAACGGTCTCACTGAGGCTCTGTTAACCAGAACCTCAGTGGTTATGCTCTCTCTGCTTTCCAAATTTGTCACTAACAGGCTAGTGACTAAATTTACCAATTCATATTGGTACACCCATATAATTCCCTAGTATATGGTACCCAGGGTATTGGGGTTCCAGGAGATCTCTATGGGCTGCAGCATTTCTTTTGCCACCCATAGGGAGCTCTGACAATTCTTACACAGGCCTGCCAGTGCAGCCTGAGTGAAATAACGTCCACGTTATTTCACAGCCATTTACCACTGCACTTAAGTAACTTATAAGTCACCTATATGTCTAACCTTCACCTGGTGAAGGTTGGGTGCAAAGTTACTTAGTGTGTGGGCACCCTGGCACTAGCCAAGGTGTCCTCACATCGTTCAGGGCAAATTCCCCAGACCTTGTGAGTGCGGGGACACCATTACACACGTGCACTATACATAGGTATAGGTATAGGTATAGGTACCTATGTATAGCGTCACAATGGTAACTTCGGAACATGGCCATGTAACATGTCTAAGATCATGGAATTGTCACCCCAATGCCATTCTGGCATTGGGGAGACAATTCCATGATCCCCCGAGTCTCTAGCACAGACCTGGGTACTGCCAAACTGCCTTTCCGGGGTCTCCACTGCAGCTGCTGCTGCTGCCAACCCCTCAGACAGGTTTCTGCCCTCCTGGGGTCCAGGCAGCCCTGGCCCAGGAAGGCAGAACAAAGGATTTCCTCTGAGAGAGGGTGTTACACCCTCTCCCTTTGGAAATAGGTGTGAAGGCTGGGGAGAAGTAGCCTCCCCCAGCCTCTGGAAATGCTTTGATGGGCACAGATGGCCCTGCTCTGGCGCAAAACTGGACAAAGGAAAGGGGAGTGACCACTCTCCTGACCTGCACCTCCCAGGGGAGGTGCCCAGAGCTCCTCCAGTGTGTCCCAGGCCTCTGCCATCTTGGAACAGAGGTGTTGAGGGTACACTGGACTGCTCTGAGTGGCCAGTGCCGCGAGGTGACGTCAGAGGCTCCTTCTGATAGGCTCTTACCTGTCTTGGTAGCCATTCCTCCTTCCTTGGTAGCCAATCCTCCTTTTCTGGCTATTTAGGGTCTCTGCTTTGGGGAATTCTTTGGATAACAAATTCAAGAGCTTATCAGAGTTCCTCTGCCTCTACCTCTTCACCTTCTGCCAAAGGATCGACCACTGACTGCTCAGGACGCCTGTAAAACCGCAACAAAGTAGCAAGACGACTACTAGCAACCTTGTATCGCTTCATCCTGCCGGCTTTCTCGACTGTTTCCAGGTGGTGCATGCTGTGGGGTAGCCTGCCTCCTCTCTGCACCAGGAGCTCTGAAGAAATCTCCTGTGTGTCAACGGAATCTTCCCCGTGCAACCGCAGGCAACAAAAGACTGCATCATCGGTCCTCTGGGTCCCCTCTCAGCACGACGAGCGTGGTCCCTGGAACTCAGCAACTCTGTCCAAGTGACTCCCACAGTGTAGTGACTCTTCAGTCCAAGTTTGGTGGAGGTAAGTCCTTGCCTCCCCACGCTAGACTGCATTGCTGGGTACCGCGTGATTTGAAGCTGCTCCGGCTCCTGTGCACTCTTCCAGGATTTCCTTCATGCACAGCCAAGCCTGGGTCCCTGACACTCAAATCTGCAGTTCACAACCTTCTGAGTTGTCCTCCGGCATTGTGGGACTCCCTTTTGTGACTTCGGGTAAGCTCCGGTTCACTTTTCTTCCATGTGCCTGTTCAGGTACTTCTGCCAGTGCTGCCTGCTTCTGTGAGGGCTCCCTGACTTGCTGGGTGCCCCCTTTGTCTCCTCATCCAAGTGGCGACATCTTGGTCCTTCCTGGGCCACAGCAGCATCCAAAAACCCTAACCTTGACCCTTGCAGCTAGCAAGGCTTGTTTGCGGTCTTTCTGCGTGGGAACACCTCTGCAAGCTTTTTCACGACGTGGGACATCCATCCTCCAAAAGGGAAGTTCCTAGCCCTCTTTGTTCTTGCAGAATCCACAGCTTCTACCATCCGGTGGCAGCTTCTTTGCACCCTCAGCTGGCATTTCCGGGGCATCTGCCCAATCTCGACTTTGTCGCGACTCTTGGACTTGGTCCCCTTGTCTGACAGGTACTCAGGTCCAGAAATCCACTCTTGTTGCATTGCTGGTGTTTGTTCTTCCTGCAGAATCCCCCTATCACAACTTCTGTGCTCTGTGGGGGTAGTAGGTGCACTTTACACCTATCTTTCAGGGTCTTGGGGTGGGCTATTTTTCTAACCCTCACTGTTTTCTTACAGTCCCAGCGACCTTCTGCAAGCTCACATAGGTTTGGGGTCCATTCATGGTTAGCATTCCACTTTTGGAGTATATGGTTTGTGTAGCCCCTATACCTATGTGCTCGTATTGCAAACTACTGTCATTTCACACTGTTTGCATTAATTTCCTTGCTATTACCTGCATAATTTTGGTTTGTGTACATATATCTTGTGTATATAACTTATCCTCATACTGAGGGTACTCACTGAGATACTTTTGGCATATTGTCATAAAAATAAAGTACCTTTATTTTTAGTACATCTGTGTATTGTGTTTTCTTATGATATTGTGCATATAACACCAGTGGTATAGTAGGAGCTTTATACGTCTCCTAGTTCATCCTAAGCTGCTCTGCTAAGCTACCTTTTTCTATCAGCCTAAGCTGCTAGACACGTCTTCTACACTAATAAGGGATAACTGGACCTGGTGCAGAGTGTAAGTACCCCTTGGTACCACTACAAACCAGGCCAGCCTCCTACACTCCCTGTAAGCAAAAAGGAGGCAAGGTAACAGGACATCCCATCTCCTGCTGAGTTTTTCAGGGAGTCCCATTATCATTCCTTTGAGATTTTTATTAAACCTCTCCACCAGTCCATTTGTTTGTGGATGATACTGTGTGGCGAATTTGTATGTTACACCACATTCCTTCCACATGGCCTTCAAGTATGCAGACATAAAGTTGCTACCCCTGTCTGATACCACCTCTTTTGGGAAACCCACCCTGGAAAAGATTCCCAGGAGGGCTTTTGCCACTGCAGGTGCTGTAGTGGTCTTCAGAGGAATTGCTACAGGATATCTTGTGGCATGGTCCACTACTACCAAGATAAACCTATTGCCTGAAGCAGTAGGAGGGTCAAGGGGGGCAACTATGTCAACCCCTACCCTTTCAAAGGGAACCCCAACCACAGGCTGTGGAATAAGGGGAGCCTTTGGGGTGCCACCAGTCTTGCCACTGGCTTGACAGGTGACACAGGACTTACAAAAATCTTTTGTGTCCTCTGACATTCTAGGCCAATTAAACAGTGGGACAAGCCTTTCCCATGTTTTAATTTTCCCTAAATGTCCAGCCAAGGGAATCTCGTGGGCTAGAGTTAGGAGGAACTCTCTGTATTGCAGGGGAATGACCAATCTCCTGGCTGCTCCAGGTTTAGGGTCCCTTGCCTCTGTATACAAGAGGTTGTCCTCCCAGTAAACTCTATGTGAGTCACTCACATCTCCATTTTGCTTTTTGACAGCTTGCTGTCTTAGACCCTCTAATGTGGGACAGGTTTGCTGTGCCACACTCAGCTCCTCCCTGGCAGGCCCCCCTCCACCCAAAAGCTCAGCAGTGTCTGCTTCCAGCTAATCTGGTGAAGGTTCTGCACAGGGGGGGAAATTCTTCTTCCTCAGAAGTTGAATCATCTGTAGAGGGAGGGATAGTGGGTAGGGATTTACCTTTACTAACCCTAGCTTTAGGGAGCACTTGGTCCATTGTTCCAGGATCCAAGTCACCTTGTCCTTTTTGCTTTTTGGCCTGAGCCCTTGTCAAAGCAAAAATATGCCCAGGAATGCCCAGCATTGCTGCATGAGCCTCCAACTCCACTTCTGCCCAAGCTGATGTCTCTAAATCGTTCCCTAGTAGACAGTCTACAGGTAAATCTGAGGCAACCACAACTTTCTTTGGACCAGTAACCCCCCCCAGTTGAGATTCACAACAGCCATGGGGGGTTAAGACTGGCACCTTTGTCCCTGTAGGCCTGAACCTCAACACCATTTATTAGGGGAAGTTGCTTGTACTTATCCATATTAAGGGGACAAGCAACCAAGGTGGCCAAATCAATGGCTCCTTCAGAGACTAGCACAGCCTCTGTGGTCTCCCTAACAAGACAAACCCCAACTAAATTACCAAAAGTGAGCCCAGCTACTCCCATGGTTTGGCTATTAGTAGGTTTGCTCCCACCACCACTGCTATTACTAGGGGCACTAGGTGTAGCAGTAGGGGTTGTGGTAGTGGGAGGCTTGGTGCTTTTCTTTGGACAGCTGGCATCAGTTGTCCAATGGCCTTTTACTTTACATAAATAGCACCATGGTTTCTTTACTTGATTAGAAGAGGATTTGGACCCACCACCCCCACCAAAGTCTTTTTGTGGGCCTGATGAAGACTCATTTTTAGATTTGTCCCCACCCTTGTCTGAAGACTTACCATCCTTCTTCTTGCCATCCTTGTCACCCCCTTTATGAACTTTTCTGTTCACTCTTGTTCTGACCCATTTGTCTGCCTTCTTTCCCAATTCTTGGGGAGAGGTCAGATCTGAGTCCACTAGATATTGGTGTAACAATTCAGACACACAGTTATTTAGAATATGCTCTCTCAGGATCAGATTATACAGGCTTTCATAGTCAGAAACTTTACTGCCATGTAACCACCCCTCCAAGGCCTTCACTGAATGGTCAACAAAGTCTACCCAGTCTTGTGAAGACTCTTTTTTGGTTTCTCTGAACTTAATCCTGTACTGTTCAGTTGTTAAGCCATAACCATCCAAGAGTGCATTCTTTAAAACTGTAAAAGTTATTGGCATCACTTCCCTTCACAGTAAGGAGCCTATCCCTAACCTTTCCACTGAAAGATAGCCATAGGATAGCAACCCACTGCCTTTGAGGGACCCCCTGTACAACACAGGCCCTCTCAAGTGCAGCAAACCACTTGTTAATGTCACCCCCCTCCTTGTAAGGGGAAACTATCTTATGCAGATTCCTAGAATCATGCTCTTTTACAGGATTACTATCTGTAATACTGCTGCTGCCACCATGGGGTCCAAACCCCAACCTCTGTCTTTCTTTTTCTAAGTCTAAAGTTTCCCTGTCTAGAGCCAGCTGTTGCTGTTTAAGCTTCAGCCTGGTCTCTTCCACTCTCAATCTATTGAGCTCCCTTTCTAACATTCTGTCATCAGGGTGGGTGGGTTGGGCATGCTTAGACACAGAAGAATGGTGTGAATGAACAGAGGGAGAATTGTCCCTAACAGTTGGCACTCTAACAACTTGACCTGCAGGAATGATATCCCTACTGTGATGAGAACTCACATTAGTACAAGTTATGCTAGGTGGTCTGCTAAGGGGCAAGTTGGAAAGAATACCATCTAACATTCTTGCTGGGGCTGCCCCAGAATCAGAGTGTGAACTATCTCCTAACTTCTCAACAGATGTGCCAGCTAAGGCCTTATCATTCTCAATGAGCATGTTAATCAACAGTTCTGTAGAGGGATTCTTCCCTACCCCTAAACCTGTATCAATGCAGAGACCCATTACACCTTTCCAGCTAAGGTGGTCATAAGCAGAGCTGACCAGATCAAGAGTAGGACCTGTACCAGACATGATAGAAAAAGGTTTAAGGGACAGAAAAAGAAAGAAAAAGTTTCAGAACTTTTTAAGGAAACGGAAAATAAAACTTTTTCAACTTTTTAGAAACTTTTTGAAAGTTTAGAGGTACTTTTCAGCACTTAGCAAATAGAGTAAGAGGAGAAAAGCAAAACATTTTGGTTAGGTGTACATACACTGAACTTGTTTTGTATATTTTTCTCTTATGAAAAGTACAACATGACAAAGTGGTAAGTAGTTACAAGTACTTATCCCACCGCTGCACAACCAATGTAGGAGGCTGGCCTGGCTTGTAGTGTGTACCAAGGGGTACTTAGACTCTGTACCTGGACCAGTTATCCCTTGTTAGTGTAGAAGAGGTGTGTGGAAGGCTCAGCGGTACAAAGGACTCGGACCGCTCTTGTGGGGTAACTCAATAAAAGGGGATTTTTATTTTATTGTGTATAGTAGTCTAAACTGATCGTATAGTACAAGTCTACAAATGTCCTTTTTGTTGGATTTGCTTCCCGTAGTGTCGTCTTATTTTAATGTCCTGTTTTGTTCCTTCTTTCCTAGGTCGTGGTGGGCTCCTGGGTCACGTCTCTCTCTCTCTCTCTCGTGTGGTCCCGGAAAAACAAGAAGACATGAACAGGACAACTGGTAAGTGGTGTTGTCTGTGGGGTTTTCGGGTTAAGTTAGTAAGGGAGGGGAAGAGTGAAGGGACAATATTGAGGCAGGTGTGTTAGGGGGTGCCGGTATAGGTTATACCCTTGTGAGGTCGTGACAGGAAGTTTTTAGAGTTAAGTGGTTTCACACAGCTTGTAAGTGCTCAGCTCAGTCTGTCCCCCTTTACTGGTCCCTCCCCGATGCCTCTTTTCTCCCCCCAACCCCTCCCCCTTTATCCTTGTTATGGTTACTATCTGAATACCGCTATCCCTTCAACAGGGACCGTACCTTGTGAAGCCACGACCCTCCTGGGTCATGGCGGGGCTTGTCTCCTTCTCTGTCTTTATTTCTGGCTCTGTTTTCCGTCCGGCGTGCCGCCTTCTCCTCTGCTTCGGTTCCGGCGTTCTCCTCTCGTGGTGTTGGATCTCAGTACCTCCGTCTCTGGTGAGTCCGTCTTTTGTTGTTCCCCGACTATCCGGAAATCCGGTGCCGATGGTTCGTCCGGCCTCCACATGTCTCCATGGAAACGCGTAAGGGTGTCGGACGAGGCGCACGAAAGGCGCCATTCCGTAGAGTCTGTAGACGAGGGCGATGAGACCCGTCTACAAGGTGTTTCTAGCAGATTAGGCTGATAGAATGTAGCTATGGAGAGCAGCTTAGGCTGAACTAGGAGACATGCAAAGCTCCTACTATACCACTGGTGTCATATGCACAATATCATAAGAAAACACAATACACAGATATACTAAAAATAAAGGTACTTTATTTTTATGACAATATGCCAAAAGTATCTCAGTGAGTATCCTCAGTATGAGGATAGCAAATATACACAAGATATATGTACACAATACCAAAAATATGCAGTAATAGCAAAAGGAAGTAATGCAAGCAATATACAGTCACAATAGATTGCAATAGGAGCACATCGGTATACGGGCAACACAAACCATATACTCCAAAAGTGGAATGCGAACCACAAATGGACCCCAAACCTATGTGAGCTTGTAGAGGGTCGCTGGGACAGTAAGAAAACAGTGAGGTTTAGAAAAATAGCCCACCCCAAGACCCTGAAAAGTAGGTGTAAAGTGCACCTATATTCCCCAGATAGCACAGAAGTCGTAATAGGGGAATTCTGTAAGGAAGACCAACACCAGCAATGCAACAACGATGGATTTCCTGACGAGAGTACCTGTGGAACAAGGGGACCAAGTCCAAGAGTCACGATCAAGTCGGGAGTGGGCAGATGCCCAGGAAATGCCAGCTGTGGGTGCAAAGAAGGTGCCACTGGATGGTAGAAGCTGTGGATTCTGCAAGAACGAAGAGGACTAGGAACTTCCCCTTTGGAGGATGGATGTCCCACGTCGTGAAGAAGCTTGCAGAGGTGTTTCTGTGCAGAAAGACTGCAAACAAGCCTTGCTAGCTGCAAGGGTCGCGGTTAGGGTTTTTGGATGCTACTGTGGCCCAGGAGGGACCAGGATGTCGCCAATTGCGTGAGGAGACAGAGGGGGAATCCAGCAAGACAAAGAGCCCACTCAGAAGCAAGCAGCACCCGCAGAAGTGCCAGAACAGGCACTACGAAGTGGAGTGAACCGGAGCTCACCCGAAGTCACAAAGGAATGTCCCACGACGCCGGAGGACAACTCAAGAGGTCGTGCACTGCAGGTTAGAGTGTCGGGGACCCAGGCTTGGCTGTGCACAAAGGAAATCCTGGAAGAGTGCACAGGAGCCGGAGCAGCTGCAAATCACGCGGTACCCAGCAATGCAATCTAGCGTGGGGAGGCAAGGACTTACCTCCACCAAACTTGGACTGAAGAGTCACTGGACTGTGGGAGTCACTTGGACAGAGTTGCTGAGTTCCAGGGACCACGCTCGTCGTGCTGAGAGGGGACCGAGAGGACCGGTGATGCAGTCTTTTGGTGCCTGCGGTTGCAGGGGGAAGATTCCGTCAACCCACGGGAGATTTCTTCGGAGCTTCTAGTGCAGAGAGGAGGCAGACTACCCCCACAGCATGCACCACCAGGAAAACAGTCGAGAAGGCGGCCGAATAGCGTTACAAGGTCGCAGTAGTTGTCTTTGCTACTTTGTTGCAGTTTTGCAGGCTTCCAGAGCAGTCAGCGGTCGATTCCTTGGCAGAAGGTGAAGAGAGAGATGCAGAGGAACTCTGATGAGCTCTTGTATTCCTTATCTAAAGAATTCCCCAAAGCAGAGACCCTAGATAGCCAGAAAAGGAGGTTTGGCTACTTAGGAGAGAGGATAGGCTAGCAACACCTGGAGGAGCCTATCAGAAGGAGTCTCTGACATCACCACTCAAAGCAGTCCAGTGTGCCAGCAGCACCTCTGTTTCCAAGATGGCAGAGGTCTGGAGAACACTGGAGGAGCTCTGGGCACCTCCCAGGGGAGGTGCAGGTCAGGGGAGTGGTCACTCCCCTTTCCTTTGTCCAGTTTCGCGCCAGAGCAGGGCTGGGGGATCCCTGAACCGGTGTAGACTGGCTTATGCAGAAATGGGCACCATCTGTGCCCATGAAAGCATTTCCAGAGGCTGGGGGTGTCTACTCCTCCCCAGCCCTGACACCTTTTTCCAAAGGGAGAGGGTGTAACACCCTCTCTCTGAGGAAGACCTTTGTTCTGCCTTCCTGGGCCAAGCCTGGCTGGACCCCAGGAGGGCAGAAACCTGTCTGAGGGGTTGGCAGCAGCTGCAGTGAAACCCCGGGAAAGGTAGTTTGGGAGTATCCGGGTCTGTGCTAGAGACTCGGGGGATCATGGAATTGTCTCCCCAATGCCAGAATGGCATTGGGGTGACAATTCCATGATCTTAGACATGTTACATGGCCATGTTCGGTGTTACCATTGTGACGCTATACATATGTTGTGACATATGTATAGTGCACGCGTGTAATGGTGTCCCCGCACTCACAAAGTCCGGGGAATTTGCCCTGAACAATGTGGGGGCACCTTGGCTAGTGCCAGGGTGCCCACACACTAAGTAACTTAGCATCCAACCTTTACCAGGTAAAGGTTAGACATATAGATGACTTATAAGTTACTTAAGTGCAGTGGTAAATGGCTGTGAAATAACGTGGACGTTATTTCACTCAGGCTGCTATGGCAGGCCTGTGTAAGAATTGTCAGAGCTCCCTATGGGTGGCAAAAGAAATGCTGCAGCCCATAGGGATCTCCTGGAACCCCAATACTCTGGGTACCTCAGTACCATATACTAGGGAATTATAAGGGTGTTCCAGTATGCCAATGTAAATTGGTGAAATTGGTCACTAGCCTGTTAGTGACAATTTGGAAAGAAATGAGAGAGCATAACCACTGAGGTTCTGGTTAGCAGAGCCTCAGTGAGACAGTTAGTCATAACACAGGTAACACATACAGGGCACACTTATGAGCACTGGGGCCCTGGCTGGCAGGGTCCCAGTGACACATACAACTAAAACAACATATATACAGTGAAATATGGGGGTAACATGGCAGGCAAGATGGTACTTTCCTACAGGGCATACCTCACTGGGGACTTTAATGAGGTCCTGGACACAGATCTCGACCGCTCTTCCCCACCGGTGCAGGGAGCTATGTCGATTAGGATTGCTGCGGGACTGAACGCCTAGCTGTCTAGCTGGGCCTTGGAGGATGTGTGGCGAGCGCAACACCCAATGCATCTGGACTACTCCTATTATTCTCATATCCACCGGGTACATACTAGAATTATAGGTTTGTGTTCAGTGCCCCCATCAGAGGACAGATAAGACATTCAGAGTATTTTGGCCGCACATTCTCAGACCACAGCCCACTTCTGCTACATATGAAGGTGGTGGAGCCCCACCCCCTATCCCGACTTGGCCCCTACAGCCAACTGCACTGGAAGATGCCAGTTTCAGAGAAACGGTGTCTGTGAAGGTGGCAGAGTTCTATTGCTGTAATGAGGGCTCAGCAACACAGAGGGGGAATGGAATGGGAGGCCCTCAAGGTTGTGGTATTGGGCCACTGAATAGGCCAGACGATGGGCATTAGGCGAGTATTGGAGGGAGATCTCATGCATCTTGAGGATCAACTGCATGCCTTGGACAATGAGCAAGGCCGCTGTCCTGGGGCTCTCCGTCGGCTGTTGGAAGAGAGGGAGGAATACGCAGTGGCCCTTGAGAAGCTTAGGTGTCATGACCATGTAGGGTTTATGCGCAGGGTACACGAGGAGGAAGGTAGGGCTGGACGGTTTCTGGCCTGGTTGGTTCGCCCCCACACAGTGGGGACCCCGATTACCAGGGTTACACTGTCTGATGGTTCTTTGGTACATGAACCCCTCAGAATAAACGCAAAGTTCAGTGATTATTACTTAGCACTGTATGCCCAGCCGGAGTCTCTGCTACTGGACACACTAGATGACCTATTGGTCGGTCTGCAGCTGAGAGCCCTCACTGAGGAGATCGCTGCACTGCTGGGTGCGGAAGTGACGGAAGATGAAGTGAAATTGGCTTTTAAGGACTTGACTGGTAAGACTCCTGAGACGGATGGCCTTCTTCCAGAGTTTTACTAATTGACAGTAGGTATCTTGGCCCCAAGGCTGGTAGCAGTGTATGCAGAGGCCTATGTGCGGGCCGTTTACCTGTGACGTTAAGGGAGGCACTGGTGGTACCCCTTCCTAAAACTACTGATCGACATGCGGGAGTAAGAGATTTCCGGACCCTCTCCATGCTCAATACTGATTTTAAAATTCTGAGTAAGGTCCTAGCCACCAGAATCCTGCCAAATTTGCAGAATCTGATCCATGAGGACCAATGTGGGTTTATACCTAACAGAAACACTTCACAAAATCTCCGTAGACTGTACACAGTATTATATAGTTCCCCACACCCGACAGACTCAGATGCAGTGGTAGTGTCAGTAGATCTGGAAAAAGCTTTCGACACGGTGAGATGGGACTACCTTGAAGTTATGATGTGATGGTTGGGATTGGGAGAAGCATGGCTTAATTGGTTTCAGCTGTTATACGGTTCCCCAACTGCAACAGTCAGAACCGGGCAGCTGCTCTCAGATGAATATGACATCCATAGAGGTACCAGGCAGGGGTGTCTGCTCTCCCCATTGCTATTCACTTTGGCTATGGAGCCCCTGGCGGAGTGGTTCAGACAGGAGGGGCATGGTAGAGGGATATGTCGGGGAGGAGCGGAACATATCATATCGCTGTGCGCTGATAACTTGCTGATTTAGCTGAGAGACAGGGAAAGAGAGTCGCCCTGGGCGCTTGAGACACTGGAAAGATTTGGGACTTACTCAGGGTTACGCCTTAACAGAGGGAAGACGTGTGTGTTTCCAGTAGTTGCTGGCAGTGCCATGCCCCCCACCTCCCCAATGGATGTTAAATGGGCTCCCAGCACATTCAAATATCTTGGGATCCAAATCTACCATGATATAGTTGATTTGCGGGAGGGCAATTTAGGCAAAGCAATACGATCCCTTAGATCTGGGGTTGGTTTTTGGCGCTCCCTCAACTTGCTCTGTATGGCGTGCATATCATTGTCCAAGATGAATATGCTCCCCCGGCTTCTTTATTTCTTTGTTAACCTGCCGGTAACTGTTCGGTACACTGGTTTAAAGCATTAGACACCCTCCTCAGGGACCTAATATGGAATGGATGGCGCCAAAGGGTTACATTGACCACCCTCCGCCTATGCCCGGAAGTGGGGGGGCTGGGGGTCCCAGACTTTGAACTCTACTATGTGGCGGCACAGCTGCAGTGGTTGGCGTGATGGCTGAATGCCCATGGGTTGTCCGAGGTGTATTGTGATGGGGCTGGACAGCATGCAGACAAACTAATGGCTGGATTATTCCAGCCGAGACTCCTGTCCCAGTGAGATGGGATTCTCGTGACTGCGGCCTATAAGGCCTGGCATAGATCACTTAGGCACACTGGGCTCAGGATGCCCTACGTGCCTGAGATTCCATTGGTGGGTCTTCCACTTGGTGAACCCCCACATTGCTTTACAGAGAGACAGGTTACCGTGGGCATCTGTTATGCCCAGGGTGCGTGGCCATCTTTTGCGGAACTACTGGACTGGACGGAACTTCCGAGGGGGTAAGTTCTTGAGGTATGAGGCAGTGAACCGAGCTATCTGAGACTATTGGGAGGAGGGTCCGAAGGAGCCGCCCACACATGCAGTGCTCCAGATGATATTCCAGATGGGAGGAGGACCCCACTTGGTGACATGGCTGCATAAGGCACTAACTGGAATGGTGAGTAGGCCACTACATTCTCTGAAGGCTCGATGGGAGGCGGATGCGGGCAGGGAGCTGACGGAGATTGAGTGGGGATGGATAGTTGCATCTGCATCTCACGTCTCACAGAACACTTGCCTTAAGCTAATTCAGTTCAATCTCATACACAGAACATATCTTACCTCACATAAGGTCCAGTCCATCTACAGACTTCGGGCACATGGTATGGGGGTGCCCTACTCTGGGAGTCTGCTGGGCTGCGGTGGTGGTGCGTCTTAACCTCGCCCTAGATAGGTCCCTACCTGTGACACTAGAGGTCTGCCAATTGGGCCTTCTGGTCAGGAAACTTCAGAAAAAAGTGGGGACCAGGTTCATAGATCTGGCTGTAGTTCTGGCGCAGCGTAGGATAGCGATAACCTGGAAAACACCTGATGGACCCCGACTTACAACATGGGTACACGAAGTGACACGCTGTGCTGGGGTGGAGGAGAGGACTTTCAGGAGAGAGAAATCACAGAGGCTCCAACGCCAACCTATAGCACATCTTTGGACGGAGATCATGGAAGAGTGGGAAGCTATTGACCTCCCTGATGATGCCCAAACAGAGTCTGGCGCTGAGGAGGGCCCGGGATAAGGCGCTATCATTAACACCACAATGGTCCAGTGGAGGTTACTGGGGCCTCCCAGATAAAACCTAGGGCTACCGAACCAACAGCGACAGGCGAGCTGCTCCTACTCAAATATTGTTGCGGAATCGTTGGAGGTTGCACGACACAAGGACACGGTTAATTAGTTTGTAGACTTATACCTTAGTACTATAATGTCTATATTTTCAATTGGTGTGGTTTGATATTACATAGGCCTGGTCGGGACAACAAAAGGACCTCACCTGAGGGCATGATATCCGGTAATAGAGAAACTTGGTAAAGGTTTCATACACTGCTGCAGAACCCGAAGACCAGAGCTTGGACACATTAGGTCTATTTGGAAGTAACAAATTAAGCTAAGTGTATAAAAACAATTATAAATATGATATATTATGTAGGCACAAAATGGCACATTTATAACAGTGCTTTACAATATCATGGCAACAGTCAAACCTCAAAACACCAATAAAAATATATTTTTTTAAAAAGAGCTTATTCACATCAGTCTACTTTGGCAAGCTTTTCCTACCTACTTAAGCACCAAAGGGCTTTATCCAAGACAGCAACAAACTAGAGGACCAACGATTACATGTGTTTGTTGTGCTACAAAAAATAGGATAATGACTCCATTACTTCCTGGAGAGCACACCCTTTCACCTTCCCCCTCTTTGACTGCTTTGTGTAACAAAACTTCATTTAGGCTTCTCACTACCATGAATGACAAAAAAGCTTGCTCACTGTCGACATACTATCAGGTGATCATGATTGCTTTCTAGGCTTTTGAAATAAATGCAGCCTTTGTATTTAGCACCAGGAAAATGGGTCTATGCCAATATACCCCAATGAAGACTGCAATCCTAGCTTCTATTTGCAACTGTAGAAGGCCTGAAAAGAGGTTTACCAGCTCTTAAAATGCATTATCCATTGAGAAGGTGTTATGTAGTTTAAATTTCCCAAAGGTGGGTTTTTTCTATTATACTTTTTCATCTTTGACTACTGAAACCACCTTAGCTAAAACAAATCAGAATGTACCTCTCAGACCCTGAAATGTACAGAACAAAACATTTGCTATTTTGTTATGCCTGCCCTGGGTGTATCACTTAAAATGGTGGTTGCAGCATATCATACATTGTGATTTTAAGTCTAACTACTCCCTTTTCTCTGCATTAGTTAAAGTGGGGTACTAACGCAAAGTTCCACTATTATGTGAAACAAAGAAGTTAGCACTGTGACATCCTGTTTGCATGTTTAGTGTATGTGCTTGCACAATAAGTGTGTGACACACATATGAAAGTAGGACTCTGGGTCTGGCTCTCTGTCTTGGAGTACTGGAATCTAATGCTTGCTTATTCCCGAGGATAATGGGGTTAGTAATAGCAGGACTCAACCACAGTGGAAGGAAAGACTGTTACCGGGAATGAAGAACTGTAGCGCCTCAAGGTTAAAGTGGAACATATCATAACCTTTGTAGGAAGTATCAATTAGATTGTGTAGTATTTACTTTGGCAGTAAGATTAAAACACTTTATTCAGAAAGAGCAGCTGGACATTATGTTACTGTCTGTTGAGTTCTGTGCTCTTCCACTCACAGTAAATCATTGGGAAGCCTCTCACAACTCACACCCTCACTGCCCTGACAGGCAAGAGCAGAAAGGGCTTACTTGGTCCAACTTGCAGAGCCATAGTAGAACACCAGCAGGACACCAGTAGTAAACAACATTATCCACCATGTTAAGGGCCCACTGCTTTCCTTTATTTTAGTTTCCAAATGTCATAGCTCACTGCTATGACATAGCACAGTTGATAACAAAACTTGTTACCCGCTGTTACTATCATAAAGGCCTTTTAGACCAGGCTGATAGTGCTCTTTAAAAGCCTGTCATTGCAGCTGTGCTTGTCTGCTTTGACTAAAACACAGTCTCACTCTTGTTGTCTATTTGATGTCACTCAGAACCTAAGTGGAAAACATCTCTGTAATTCAGGTAAGAGATTTATTTTTCATATTAGCCTCAGGGAGTAGAGGGCAAGTTATGTATACCTCTACCATTATCCTTTGCCCATGGGCAGTAGTTGAAGGCAGGAGCAGATGATGTTGTGGGCCACACATACCATAAAATTATAGATGGGTAAAAAGTGAATTACAGCAATGTTTTTCACCTCAGGGTTCTGAGTGACATCATAGGCAACTCGAGCTGCTGTTATCTATTTGACTTAAGTTGAAAGAACCACAGCACATCTAAGCATTCCAAATGTAAGTCCTTTATTCTTCTTGGGTATTCAATGAAAACAGCAAACGTTGTACCAATCCATGTATATACAGCCGACACATGTTTCGTTGTGAAAACGACTTTTTCAAGGCTCATTAAAGACTGTAAGTTATTTGATCTGTGTCACAATATGGTCATTGTGAGAAGGTAGCCTCTTTCTAGCCTTGTTACCCCCACTTTTGGCCTGTTTGTGAGTGTATGTCAGGATGTTTGTCACTGTTTTCACTGTCTCACTGGGATCCTGATGGCTAGGCCCCAGTGCTCATAGTGAAAACACTATGTTTTCAGTATGTTTGTTATGTGTCACTGGGACCCTGCTGGTCAGGACCCCAGTGCTCATAAGGTTGTGGCCTATATGTATGTGTCACTGGGACCCTGTCACACAGGGCCCCAGTGCTCATAGGTGTGCATGTATGTGTTTCCTGTGTGGTGCCTAACTGTCTCACTGAGGCTCTGCTAACCAGAACCTCAGTGGTTATGCTCTCTCATTACTTTCAAATTGTCACTAACAGGCTAGTCACCATTTTTACCAATTTACATTGGCTTACTGGAACACCCTTATAATTCCCTAGTATATGGTACTGAGGTACCCAGGGTATTGGGGTTCCAGGAGATCCCTATGGGCTGCAGCATTTCTTTTGCCACCCATAGGGAGCTCTGACAATTCTTACACAGGCCTGCCACTGCAGCCTGAGTGAAATAACGTCCACGTTATTTCACAGCCATTTTACACTGCACTTAAGTAACTTATAAGTCACCTATATGTCTAACCTTTACCTGGTAAAGGTTAGGTGCAAAGTTACTTAGTGTGAGGGCACCCTGGCACTAGCCAAGGTGCCCCCACATTGTTCAGAGCCAATTCACTGAACTTTGTGAGTGCGGGGACACCATTACACGCGTGCACTACATATAGGTCACTACCTATATGTAGCTTCACCATGGTAACTCCGAATATGGCCATGTAACATGTCTATGATCATGGAATTGCCCCCTCTATGCCATCCTGGCATTGTTGGTACAATTCCATGATCCCAGTGGTCTGTAGCACAGACCCTGGTACTGCCAGACTGCCCTTCCTGGGGTTTCAGTGCAGCTGCTGCTGCTGCCAACCCCTCAGACAGGCAGCTGCCCTCCTGGGGTCCAGCCAGGCCTGGCCCAGGATGGCAGAACAAAGAACTTCCTCTGAGAGAGGGTGTGACACCCTCTCACTTTGGAAAATGGTGTGAAGGCAGGGGAGGAGTAGCCTCCCCCAGCCTCTGGAAATGCTTTGTTGGGCACAGATGTGCCCAATTCTGCATAAGCCAGTCTACACCGGTTCAGGGACCCCTTAGCCCCTGCTCTGGCGCGAAACTGGACAAAGGAAAGGGGAGTGACCACTCCCCTGACCTGCACCTCCCCTGGGAGGTGTCCAGAGCTCCTCCAGTGTGCTCCAGACCTCTGCCATCTTGGAAACAGAGGTGCTGCTGGCACACTGGACTGCTCTGAGTGGCCAGTGCCACCAGGTGACGTCAGAGACTCCTGCTGATAGGCTCCTTCAGGTGTTAGTAGCCTTTCCTCTCTCCTAGGTAGCCAAACCCTCTTTTCTGGCTATTTAGGGTCTCTGTCTCTGGGGAAACTTTAGATAACGAATGCATGAGCTCAGCCGAGTTCCTCTGCATCTCCCTCTTCACCTTCTGATAAGGAATCGACCGCTGACCGCGCTGGAAGCCTGCAAACCTGCAACATAGTAGCAAAGACGACTACTGCAACTCTGTAACGCTGATCCTGCCGCCTTCTCGACTGTTTTCCTGCTTGTGCATGCTGTGGGGGTAGTCTGCCTCCTCTCTGCACCAGAAGCTCCGAAGAAATCTCCCGTGGGTCGACGGAATCTTCCCCCTGCAACCGCAGGCACCAAAAAGCTGCATTACCGGTCCCTTGGGTCTCCTCTCAGCACGACGAGCGAGGTCCCTCGAATCCAGTGACGCTGTCCAAGTGACCCCCACAGTCCAGTGACTCTTCAGCCCAAGTTTGGTGGAGGTAAGTCCTTGCCTCACCTCGCTGGGCTGCATTGCTGGGAACCGCGACTTTGCAAGCTACTCCGGCCCCTGTGCACTTCCGGTGGAAATCCTTCGTGCACAGCCAAGCCTGGGTCCACGGCACTCTAACCTGCATTGCACGACTTTCTAAGTTGGTCTCCGGCGACGTGGGACTCCTTTGTGCAACTTCGGCGAGCACCGTTTCACGCATCCTCGTAGTGCCTGTTTCTGGCACTTCTCCGGGTGCTACCTGCTTCAGTGAGGGCTCTTTGTCTTGCTCGACGTCCCCTCTCTCTTTAGGTCCAATTTGCGACCTCCTGGTCCCTCCTGGGCCCCAGCAGCGTTCAAAAACGCCAAACGCACGATTTGCGTGTAGCAAGGCTTGTTGGCGTCTTTCCGGCGGGAAAACACTTTTGCACAACTCTCCAAGGCGAGAGGGATCCGTCCACCAAAGGGGAAGTCTCTAGCCCTTTTTGTTCCTGCAGAAACCTCAGCTTCTTCTGTCCAGTTGAAGCTTCTTTGCACCCGCAGCTGGCATTTCCTGGGCATCTGCCCATCTCCGACTTGCTTGTGACTTTTGGACTTGGTCCCCTTGTTCCACAGGTACCCTAGATTGGAAATCCACAGTTGTTGCATTGCTGGTTTGTGTCTTTCCTGCATTATTCCTCTAACACGACTCTTTTGTCCTTAGGGGAACTTTGGTGCACTTTGCACTCACTTTTCAGGGTCTTGGGGAGGGTTATTTTGCTAACTCTCACTATTTTCTAATAGTCCCAGCGACCCTCTACAAGGTCACATAGGTTTGGGGTCCATTCGTGGTTCGCATTCCACTTTTGGAGTATATGGTTTGTGTTGCCCCTATCCCTATGTTTCCCCATTGCATCCTATTGTAACTATACATTGTTTGCACTGTTTTCTAAGACTATACTGCATATTTTTGCTATTGTGTATATATATCTTGTGTATATTTCCTATCCTCTCACTGAGGGTACACTCTAAGATACTTTGGCATATTGTCATAAAAATAAAGTACCTTTATTTTTAGTATAACTGTGTATTGTGTTTTCTTATGATATTGTGCATATGACACTAAGTGGTACTGTAGTAGCTTCACACGTCTCCTAGTTCAGCCTAAGCTGCTCTGCTAAGCTACCATTATCTATCAGCCTAAGCTGCTAGACACCCTATACACTAATAAGGGATAACTGGGCCTGGTGCAAGGTGCAAGTACCCCTTGGTACTCACTACAAGCCAGTCCAGCCTCCTACATTGGTTGTGCAGTGGTGGGATAAGTGCTTGAGACTACTTACCACTCTTGTCATTGTACTTTTCATAAGAGAAAAATATACAAAACAAGGTCAGTGTATATACACATAGCCAAAAAGTTTTGCATTTCCTCTTTTCACTCTTTTCTAAGTGCTGAAAAGTACTTCTAAAAACTTTCAAAAAGTTCTTAAAAGTTTAAAAAGTTTTTTCTGTCTTTCCAAAAAGTTCTGAAAACTTTTTTATCTTTTTCTATCACTTTAACTCTCTCTAAAAAATGTCTGGCACAGGAAAAAATGTTGAACTGTCCAAACTTGCATATGATCACCTTAGCTGGAAAGGAGCAAGGAGTCTCTGCATAGAGAGAGGTTTGAGTGTAGGGAAGAATCCTTCCTTAGAACTGTTAATTAATATGCTTAGAGTACAGGATAAGGCCATAAGTGCCCAATCTGTAGAAAAAGTAGCTAATGGTTCTCAATCTGATCCAGGGACTCCCCCAGGAAAAGGTTCAGGAAAGAAACTTCTCAGCCTGCCCATTACTAGACAGTCTAGCATAGTTGGTACAGAGGTTGAATCACACCATACTGATGGTGTGCTCTCACATTATGCTGGTAGCCAAGCTGTTAGGGTGCCCTCTGTAAGGGACAGGTCTCCTTCTGTTCATTCCCATCATACCTCTGTATCTAGAAATGTCCCTCCCACCCACCCTGATGACAGATTGTTAGAAAGGGAGCTCAATAGATTGAGAGTGGAACAAACCAGACTGAAGCTCAAGAAGCAACAGCTGGATTTGGATAGACAGTCTTTAGAAATAGAGAGGGAAAGACAGAAGTTGGGTTTAGATACCCATGGTGGCAGCAGCAGTATTCCCCATAGTCATCCTGCAAAAGAGCATGATTCCAGGAATCTGCACAAGATAGTTCCCCCTTATAAGGAGGGGGATGACATTAACAAGTGGTTTGCTGCACTTGAGAGGGCCTGTGTTGTACAGGATGTCCCTCAAAGGCAGTGGGCTGCTATCCTATGGCTATCATTTAGTGGAAAAGGTAGGGATAGGCTCCTTACTGTAAAAGAAAATGATGCTAATAATTTCCAAGTTCTTAAGAATGCACTCCTGGATGGTTATGGCTTAACCACTGAACAGTACAGGATAAAGTTCAGAGAGACCAAAAAGGAGTCTTCACAAGACTGGGTTGATTTCATTGACCATTCAGTGAAGGCCTTGGAGGGGTGGTTACATGGCAGTAAAGTTACTGATTATGAAAGCCTGTATAACACAATCCTGAGAGAGCATATACTTAATAATTGTGTGTCTGATTTGTTGCACCAGTACCTGGTAGACTCTGATCTGACCTCTCCCCAAGAATTGGGAAAGAAGGCAGACAAATGGGTCAGAACAAGGGTGAACAGAAAAGTTCATACAGGGGGTGACAAAGATGGCAATAAGAAGAAAGATGGTGAAAAATCTCAAGATAAGCATGGGGATAAGGGTAAAACCAAAGATCCCACTTCAAATCTTAAACACTCTTCAGAGGGTGGGGATAAAACAAATTCTTCCTCTTCTTCCCAACCTGCACACATTAAAAAGCCTTGGTGCTTTGTGTGTAAAAACAGAGGCCATAGGCCAGGGGATAAGTCCTGTCCAGGTAAACCCCCTGAGCCTACCACCACTAATACATCAAGCTCTAGTGCCCCTAGCAGTAGTGGTACTAGTGGTGGGACTGCTGGCAACAGTCAAGCAAAGGGTGTAGTTGGGTTCACTTATGGGTCCATAGTGGAAACTGATGTAATCAGTCCCAAGACAGTTTCTGTCACACCTAGTGGCATTGGCCTTGCCACACTGGCTGCTTGTCCCCTTACAATGGATAAGTACAGGCAGACAGTTTTAATAAATGGTGTTGAGGCTCAGGCCTACAGGGACACAGGTGCCAGTATCACTTTGGTGACTGACAACCTTGTGCCTCCTGAACAACACATCATTGGACAACAGTATAAGATTATTGATGTCCATAACTCCACAAAGTTTCTTCCCTTAGCTACAGTTCAGCTTAGTTGGGGTGGAGTTACTGGCCCTAAGCAGGTGGTAGTGTCACCTAGCTTACCTGTAGACTGTCTCTTCGGTAATGACCTAGAGGCCTCAGGTTGGGCTGATGTAGAGTTTTATACCCGTGTAGCCATGCTGGTTATCCCTGAGGAATTGTTCCCTCTCATTTCTAGTGAAATGAAAAAGCAAAGGAGAGAAGGCCTGAAAACTCAGGATCCCTCTCCAACAGGTAAAAAGGGTATCACTGTATCCCCTAACCACCCTGCCATTCAGGATACCATTCCTGTGGTGGGAGAAACCTCTCCTGGGGTGGCACCTGTTCCAAGGGAATCATCAGCTGGCATAGCTGTACTCGCTGAGGTGGAAGTACCTCTCTGTGGGATAACTAACATTGGTGAGAAAAGGAGCACCATTTTAGTTAACATGGAGCATCCCTCCAACCCTCCCAGAGAAAGTTTAGTGCAGAAACCCTGCACTGCCTCACAACACTTAGGACAGCATCCCTGCCCTAGTGTGGAGCTCATAGGACAGCATCCCTGCCCTGCTCCAACTAAAAAGAAACAGCATTCCTGTTCCCTCTTCCAGCCATATGGACAAAGTTCAAATAAATACAACCAGCACCAATTGCTTAGAGCATCAAACTCCTCACAAATCAGAGACAGCTTTCTAAACAACTATTTTTAAATGTGTGTCTAACAATGAAATGTACACCATAATTGAAGTGTATGTCTAAAATTGTTTTTATATGGGAAAAAGTGATGCACTGTCAGTACGAGGATCTTGTGAGGCAGACCCAAAGAGGGACCTTATTTGGAAACAAATATTTAGCAAACAGGCGTGCGTAAGCGCTGCCCAAAATCATAGGCACCAAATAATGTCTTGAGTCTGACACTTTATGTACGAAGCCTATAGGAGAAATCAAAATGGCGCAAAACGTTACTGAACAAAATGCTGAGGAGATTCATAATTCCCAACAATTGGCATACGAAACTGCCGGCTTAGTGCGCATCCCGCAGCCGCCCTATAATTACCAAGTAGAATTTGGATGAATAATAAAAACACTCTTGCGAGTTTTTAAATATGCCAAGTTTCGAAATCTCTCAAACATTCTCTTGCGCTGGGAAATTAACACCGAATTTCCAGACATTAGTGTCTGAAAAAGGCCCCCATTGTCTCTAGCGGAAGAACAAAAACACACTACTGTCTGCCCTGGTCTGTGTTACAACAAGTCTCTCTACCATCTGTGCATTTCTCAGACCCTCATCGCCGAACCTAAGCTGTTTGTAGGATGATGACAGACACCTGCGCCAGCACCGGAAGCCACCTTTATATTCCCAGCATAAAAAAACACACAAGGCGCTCCTCGCCCATTCACCAGAACAATGCAGGGAACGTACAGCTGCCAGGGAGTCGCTGCTGCCTCGGAGGCATCTAATTTATGACTGGGATGGAGGAGGAGGTGCGAAAAGAGGTTCAGTTCAGAATTATAGTCACACATAATAAGAAAATCGGGGCGATTTTTCCTTTTCCTTCAGAATTAATAATAGTGGACAACAGTACTTCCCAACTGTAGGAAAGTAGCCTCTTTCTAGCATGGTTACTGTGAGAAAGTAGCCTCTTTCTAGCCTTGTTACCCCCACTTTTGGCCTGTTTGTGAGTGTATGTCAGGGTGTTTTCACTGTCTCACTGGGATCCTGCTAGCCACAGGCGGTCGCTCCTCTCTCACTGCTGCTGCCTGACGCCTGCCTGCCGCTGCTGATCCCGCTGACGCCGCTTCCTCCTCACCAGCGCTGACCTCTGCATCTCGGAGGTACCGCCCTCCGCTCGCTGCTCTCTACCTGCTGCTGCTGTCCACTCTCCTCGCCTTCTCTCCGCCGCCGCTGCCCCGGTCACTCTCCTTCCTGGTTTCCCACCGCTGACCCCGCAGTCCCGCCTCTCCCCCCTGCCCATTGGCCACCCAGCCTCCCGCCTCCCAGCTGACCCTCCCTCCCGGCTCCTTACTTATGATGCCCACCCAGCGACCGCGCAGCGGACGCGCGCAGCGGGAGCACCGATTGAGCGCCGAAGGTGCGCCAAAGGTAAGCCCGTCTGCGCCCGTCCGTGCCTGGACCGCGCCCAGTGCCAGAACCCCTGGCCCCCGCGTCCGCCAACCCCCCCGCAGGACCTACGATGCCGCCACACTCATCGCACTCAACACCGCCCGAGCCCCCAGGTGCTACCGAGCATCCCCGCGACGCACCCATGGGCCCTTCGCCTGCCGATCCTGCAACTTCTCCTGCCTCCGAACCGGCACCGCACCCATCAAGACGGGCAACAGCAACCACCTCAAGTGCATCCTGATCAACACCCGCTCCGTCCACAGACACGCCGTGGAACTCTGGAACTTCCTCGACACCACATCTCCAGACGTCGCCTTCCTCACGGAAACCTGGATGAACGCCTCCTCAGCCCCGACATCGCCATAGCCATCCCGGACGGCTACAAGATCATCAGGAAAGATCGCGTCAACCAGACCGGAGGGGGCATCGCCATCGTTCACAAAAGCACCATTCGCATCTCGACTGACTCCATCGACGCTTTCAACGCCGCCGAATACCTGCACTTCCAGATCCACACCGACCCCAAGACCACCCTCAGAGGCACCCTCATCTACAGATCCCCGGGACCACGGGCACAGTTCTGCAAATACATCACGGACTTCATCAGCCCCCACGCCCTCCCCTCCGCCGACTACATCCTCCTCGGGGACCTCAACTTCCACCTGGAGAACAACAACGACCGCAACACCACCGCCCTGCTGGACAACCTCGGACTAAAGCAACAGGTCAACACCCCCACCCACTACGCCGGCCACACGCTCGACCCCCTCTTCTCATCCAGCAAGCACGTCACCTTCAGCCACTCCACCGGACTTCACTGGACTGACCACAGCTGCGTCCACTTCAGCTTCAAAAAGAACACGGTCCACCACCACCCGAAGCAGGTTCCCCACAGAAACTGGAGCAAGATCAGCGTCGACCAGCTCGCCACCTCCCTCAGCCAGAACCCACCTGTCAGGACAACGGACCCTAACACAGCAGCCCTCGACCTCACGCAGTGGCTGACCTCCTGTGCCGATGACCTCGCCCCACTGAAGAACCCACTCACCAGGCCCAGAAGCAAGAAGGCCCCCTGGTTCACCGACAAACTCAAATACTCCAAGAAGGCCTGCCGCACCCTCGAGAAGGCCTGGCTCCTTGACAAGACCGCCGACAACATGACCGCCCTCAAACTCGCCACCAGCAGACATCATCAGCTCATCCGCACAACCAAGAAGAAATCTCTGAAGGAACGACTGGACAAGAACGCCCATGACAGCAAGGAGCTCTTCAACATCGTCAAGGAGTTCTCCAACCCCAGCACCGGCAACAACGACATCACTCCCTCACAGGACCTCTGCGACTCCCTCGCCTCGTACTTCCACTGCAAGATCGCCAACATCCACAACAGCTTCGGCGTTCCACCCCCGCACCCATCGGTCGAACCCACGCACCTCGCCGCCACCCTCCAGACATGGACCGAGGTGACCCCCGAAGACACAACACGCATGATGAACACCATCCACTCCGGATCGCCGACAGACCCGTGCCCCCACCATGTCTTCAACAAGGCCGCCTCTACCATCGCACCCCACCTCCGAGACATCATCAACACCTCCTTCGACACAGCCACCTTCCCGAAGAGCTGGAAGCACGCCGAGCTCAGCGCACTGCTGAAGAAACCAACAGCGGACCCGACCGACCTCAAGAACTTCCGCCCCATCTCGCTCCTTCCCTTCCCTGCCAAAGTCATCGAGAAGGTCGTCAATAAGCAACTGGCCGCCTTCCTCGAGACGAACGGATCCCTCGACCCATCGCAGTCCGGATTCAGAGCCAACCACAGCACCGAGACCGCCCTCATCGCAGCCACTGACGACATCCGATCTGACCTCTCCCCAAGAATTGGGAAAGAAGGCAGACAAATGGGTCAGAACAAGAGTGAACAGAAAAGTTCATACAGGTGGTGACAAGGATGGCAAGAAAAAAGATGGTGAAAAAT
Organism: Pleurodeles waltl; assembly: GCF_031143425.1. Taxonomy (NCBI): domain Eukaryota; kingdom Metazoa; phylum Chordata; class Amphibia; order Caudata; family Salamandridae; genus Pleurodeles; species Pleurodeles waltl. Next base: position 117,995,530 of record NC_090437.1, read on the forward strand.
CTCAAGATAAGCATGGGGATAAGGGTAAAACCAAAGATCCCACTTCAAATCTTAAACACTCTTCAGAGGGTGGGGATAAAACAAATTCTTCCTCTTCTTCCCAACCTGCACACATTAAAAAGCCTTGGTGCTTTGTGTGTAAAAACAGAGGCCATAGGCCAGGGGATAAGTCCTGTCCAGGTAAACCCCCTGAGCCTACCACCACTAATACATCAAGCTCTAGTGCCCCTAGCAGTAGTGGTACTAGTGGTGGGACTGCTGGCAACAGTCAAGCAAAGGGTGTAGTTGGGTTCACTTATGGGTCCATAGTGGAAACTGATGTAATCAGTCCCAAGACAGTTTCTGTCACACCTAGTGGCATTGGCCTTGCCACACTGGCTGCTTGTCCCCTTACAATGGATAAGTACAGGCAGACAGTTTCAATAAATGGTGTGGAGGCCTTGGCCTACAGGGACACAGGTGCCAGTTTCACTTTGGTGACTGAAAACCTAGTGCCTCCTGAACAACACATCATTGGACAACAGTATAAGATTATTGATGTCCATAACTCCACTAAGTTTCTTCCCTTAGCTATAATTCAGTTTAGTTGGGGTGGAGTTACTGGCCCTAAGCAGGTGGTGGTATCACCTAGCTTACCTGTAGACTGTCTCTTAGGTAATGACCTAGAGTCATCTTGTAATATTCGGTGTAGAAGTTGCTCTGACCACTACAAACAAGAAACGGGATCGAACACAGGACTGTTGGACTTATCATGGTCCTGGTACAAACCTTGATTCATTACCAAGGTGTACCGTCAAATATATATTGATATATCCACACATGTGATAAGCAACTTCTACACCGAATATTACAAGACGACCATATTGTGACACAGATCAAATAACTTACAGTCTTAAATGAGCCTTGAAAAACTCGTTTTCACGACAAAACACGTGTCGGCTGTATATACATGGATTGGTACAACGTTTGCTGTTTACATTGCATACCCAAGAAGAATAAAGGACTTACATTTGGAATGCTTGGATGTGCCGTGGTTCTTTCAACTTAATTCACTCATTGTGGACCTTCAGGATCACAATCTACACACCTTGTGGCTGGGTGTGGAGCCACTCTGGAACTCCGTATATTATATATGTCTAACTGTCAATAATATGTACTTTTTTGAATTTTAATACCAGCAAAGAAGAAATTTTTTGGAACTGCGCACCATCTTAGTACACAGCCACTGGCTATCTCTATATCTATTTGACTTCACTCAGAATCCCTGGATGAAAAACATCCCAGTAATTCATTATTACCCATCTAGAATTCTATATATTTAGGTTCTAGATACCCTGGGCACGGGCCAGAAGTGCATTTTACAGAATGGTATGATACAAAAATAACTGTTGTGAAAACCACACTTATATACAGTCAAGCTCATTTTCCTACTGCCTGAAAATGGACGCCATGAAAACGCTGTGGAAAATGTTGACGATTTCCACCTTCAGAACACAAATGTCCAGGGGACGAAATCAACCCTATCGGGATGAACAGTTACCAATTGTAGGAAAGTACCATCTTGCCTGGCATGTTACCCCCATATTTCACTGTATGTATGTTGTTTTAGCCCTTGTGTCACTGGGACCCTGCCAGGCAGGGCCCCAGTTCTCATAGTATGTGCCCTGTATGTGTTCCCTGTGTGGTGCCTAACTGTATCACTGAGGCTCTGCTAACCAAAACCTCAGTGTTTATGCTCTCTCTGCTCTCCAAATTTGTCACTGCAGGCTAGTGACTAAATTTACCAATTTACATTGGCATACTGGTACACCCATATAATTCCCTTGTATATGGTACTGAGGTACCCAGGGTATTGGGGTTCCAGGTGATCCCCATGGGCTGCAGCATTTCTTTTGCCACCCATAGGGAGCTCTGACAATTCTTACACAGGCCTGCCAGTGCAGCCTGAGTGAAATAACGTCCACGTTATTTCACAGCCATTTACCACTGCACATAAGTAACTTATAAGTCACATATATGTCTAACCTTCACTTAGTGAAGGTTGGGTGCCAAGTTACTTAGTGTGTGGGCACCCTGGCACTAGCCAAGGTGCCCCCACATTGTTCAGGGCAAATTCCCCGGACTTTGTGAGTGCGGGGACACCATTACACGCGCGCACTATACATATGTCACGACATATGTATAGCGTCACAATGGTAACTCCGAACATGGCCATGTAACATGTCTAAGATCATGGAATTGTCACCCCAATGCCATTCTGGCATTGGGGAGACAATTCCATGATCCCCTGAGTCTCTAGCACAGACCCGGGTACTGCCAAACTACCTTTCCCGGGGTTTCACTGCAGCTGCTGCTGCTGTCAACCCCTCAGACAGGTTTCTGCCCTCCTGGGGTCCAGCCAGCCTTGGCCCAGGAAGGCAGAACAAAGGACTTCCTCAGAGAGAGGGTGTTACACCCTCTCCCTTTGGAAAAAAGTGTTAGGGCTGGGGAGGAGTAGCCTCCCCCAGCCTCTGGAAATGCTTTCATGGGCACAGATGGTGCCCATTTCTGCATAAGCCAGTCTACACCGGTTCAGGGATCCCCCAGCCCTGCTCTGGCGCGAAACTGGACAAAGGAAAGGGGAGTGACCACTCCCCTGACCTGCACCTCCCCTGGGAGGTGCCCAGAGCTCCTCCAGTGTGCTCCAGACCTCTGCCATCTTGGAAACAGAGGTGCTGCTGGCACACTGGACTGCTCTGAGTGGCCAGGGCCAGCAGGTGACGTCAGAGACTCCTTCTGATAGGCTCCTCCAGGTGTTGCTAGCCTATCCTCTCTCCTAGGTAGCCAAACCTCCTTTTCTGGCTATTTAGGGTCTCTGCTTTGGGGAATTCTTTAGATAACGAATGCAAGAGCTCATCAGAGTTCCTCTGCATCTCTCTCTTCACCTTCTGCCACGAAATCGACCGCTGACTGCTCTGGAAGCCTGCAAAACTGCAACAAAGTAGCAAAGACGACTACTGCGACCTTGTAACGCTGATCCGGCCGCCTTCTCAACTGTTTTCCTGGTGGTCCATGCTGTGGGGGTAGTCTGCCTCCTCTCTGCACTAGAAGCTCCGAAGAAATCTCCTGTGGGTCGACGGAATCTTCCCCCTGCAACCGCAGGCACCAAAGAACTGTATCACCGGTCCTCTGGGTCTCCTCTCAGCACAACGAGCGAGGTCCCTTGAACTCAGTAAACTCTGTCCAAGTGACTCCCACAGTCCAGTGACTCTTCAGTCCAAGTTTGGTGGGGGTAAGTCCTTGCCTCCCCACGCTAGACTGCATTGCTGGGAACCGCGTGTTTTGCAGCTACTCCGGCTTCTGTGCACTCTTCCAGGATTTCCTTTGTGCACATCCAAGCCTGGGTCCCCGGCACTCTAATCTGCAGTGCACGACCTCCTGAGTTGTCCTCCGGCGTCGTGGGACCTTCCTTTGTGACTTCGGGTGAGCTCCAGGTCACTCCACTTCGTAGTGCCTGTTCTGGCACTTCTGCGGGTGCTGCTTGCTTCTGAGTGGACTCTTTGTCTTGCTGGACGCCCCCTCTGTCTCCTCACGCAATTGGCGAAATCCTGGTCCCTCCTGGGCCACAGCAGCATCCAAAAACCCTAACCGCAACCCTTGCAGCTAGCAAGGCTTATTTGCAGTCTTTCTGCACGGAAACACCTCTGCACGACTTTTCATGACGTGGGACATCCATCCTCCAAAAGGGGAAGTTTCTAGCGCTTGTCGTTCTTGCAGAATCCACAGCTTCTACCATCCAGTGGCAGCTTCTTTGCACCCACAGCTGGCATTTCCTGGGCATCTGCCCACTTCTGACTTGATCATGACTCTTGGACTTGGTCCCCTTATTCCACAGGTACTCTCGTCAGGAAATCCATCGTTGTTGCATTGCTGGTGTTGGTCTTCCTTGCAGAATTCCCCTATCACGACTTCTGTGCTCTTTGGGGAACTTAGGTGCACTTTGCACCCACTTTTCAGGGTCTTGGGTTGGGCTATTTTTCTAACCCTCACTGTTTTCTTACAGTCCCAGCGACCCTCTACAAGGTCACATAGGTTTGGGGTCCATTCGTGGTTCGCATTCCACTTCTAGAGTATATGGTTTGTGTTGCCCCTATCCCTATGTGCCCCCATTGCATTCTATTGTGACTATACATTGTTTGCACTGTTTTCTATTGCTATTACTGCATATTTTGGTATTGTGTACATATATCTTGTGTATATTTGCTATCCTCATACTGAGGGTACTCACTGAGATGCTTTGGCATATTGTCATAAAAATAAAGTACCTTTATTTTTAGTATATCTGTGTATTGTGTTTTCTTATGATATTGTGCATATGACACTAGTGGTACTGTAGGAGCTTCACTCGTCCTAGTTCAGCCTAAGCTGCTCTGCTAAGCTACCTTTTCTATCAGCCTAAGCTGCTAGACACCCCTCTACACTAATAAGGGATACCTGGGCCTGTTGCAAGGTGTAAGTACCCCTTGGTACCCACTACAAGCCAGTCCAGCCTCCTACAGTTACCCCCACTTTTATCCTGTGTGTGAGTGTGTGTCAGTGTGTTTTTACTGTGTCACTGGGATCCTGTTAGCCAGGACCCCAGTGCTCATAGATAAAAACCTATATGTCAGTGTGTTTTGCCTGTCTCACTGGGATCCTGCTAGCCAGGACCCCAGTGATCGTAGTTTGGGGCCTAATGTGTATGCCTGTGTAGTGCCTAACTGTGTCACTGAGACTCTGCTAATCAAAACCTCAGTGCTTATGCTCTCTTTGCTTTTAAATGTGTCACTATAGCCCAGTGACTTCATTTACCAATTTCAATTGGCACATTGGACCCCCCCTATAAGTCCCTAGTATAAAGTACCTAGGTACCCAGGGCATTGGGGTTCCAGGAGATCCATATGGGCTGCAGCATTTCTTTTGCCACCCATAGGGGGCTCAGACAAACCCTTACACAGGACTGCCACTGCAACCTGCGTGAAATAGTGCACACATTATTTCATAGCCATTTTCACTGCACTTAAGTAACTTATAAGTCACCTATATGTCTAACCTTCACTTGCTGAAGGTTAGATGCAAAGTTCCTAAGTGTGAGGGAACCCTTCACTAGCAAAGGTGCCCCCACATAGTTCAGGGCCATTTCGCTGGACTTTGTGAGTGTGGGGATGCCATTACATGCATGCACTACATATAGGTCAATACCTATATGTAGCTTCACAATGGTAACTCCGAATATGACAATGGAGTTGTCCCCCCCATTGCAAATCTGGTATTTGGGGAGCCAATTCCATCCCTCCTGGGGGCTCCACCATGGACCCCCAGTACTGCCATACCAGCTCTCTGAGGCTTGCACTGCAGCTACAGCTTCTGCCATCTCACAGACAGGGTTCTGCCCTCCTGGGGTCTGGGCAGCCCAGTCCCAGGAAGGCAGAACAAAGCATTTCCTTTGAGAGCAGGGTGTTACTCCCTCTCCTTGGAAATAGGTGTTTCAGGCTGGGGAGGGGTAGCCTCCCCCAGCCTCTGGAAATGCTTTGAAGGGCACAGATGGTGCCCTCCTTGCATAAACGAGTCTACACCGGTTCAGGGACCCTGTCTCCCCTGCTCTGGTGGGAAACTGGACAAAGGAAAGGGGAGTGACCACTCCCCTGTCCATCACCACCTCAGGAGTGGTGCCCAGAGCTCCTCCAGTGTGTGCCAGACTTCAGCCATCTTGCTTTGCAAGGTGTGGGACACTCTGGAGGCCTCCAAGTGGCCAGTGCCAGCAGGTGACATCAGATACCCCTCCTGATAGGTCCATACCTGATAAGGTAGCCAATCACCCTCTCAGGGCTATTAAGGGTCTCTCCTGTGGGTTCTCTTCAGATTCTGCTTGTAAGTTTCCTTCAGGAATCCTCTGCAACAACTTCAGCATCCTCTGACTTCGGATCAACTGCAGCCTGCTCCAAGAAACGCTGTAACTGCAACAAAGTGTCTACAAGAGACACTTTTCTTCAGCAACCTCAGCTCCAAGTCAGCAACTGCAAAAGTTTCCATGGTGTGCATGCTCTGGGGACTCCCTGTCTTCATCCTGCACCAGAAGGACCAAACAATTCTCCTGTGGAGTGACAGAGTCACTCCCCTGCTCCAAGCAGGCACCTTCCAAGGCGATGACTGGTACCATGGGACTCCTCTCATAGTGACAAGCATGCTCCTAAGGACACAGAAGGTGGACATCATCAACAGACTGCCCTGAGGTCCTGCTGATACAATTTGGAGGAGGTAAGACCTTGCCTTCCCTGAAAATGAAGTTACCCCTGTGTTTTGTGTCTTCTTCGCCTCCTGAGGCCTCTGTGCACTCTTCAAAATTCCTTTGTGCACATCCTGGCCTTGGTCCCCAGCACTCCACCCTGCGATGCTCAACTCGCTGGGTTGTTCTCTGGCGGCATGGGACCTTCTTTTGTTGTGCTGCATCAACTGCATTTTGCACCTCCTTTGAACTCAGATCCTGCGGCTTCTGGGGGGGCTGGCTGGCAACCTGAGGGCTCTCTAAAGTGCTGAGAGCCCCCTCTTCCTCCTCACACAGAGCTGAGGCCCTAGGTCTCTCCTGGGTCCACCTAGCGCCATTTTGATGAAAAATGCACTTTTGCCGTAGCCAAGGCTTGTTGGTGCCTTCCAACACGAAATTTCATCTGCAACGATCTTCACGCCATGGGACATCTTTTGCATCATGCAGGAACCCGCTGGCATCTCCCTAGGGTGCATCTATGCAGTATTCAACTAACCCAGGACTCTTCAGTTGCTCCCTCTTCTGGGTTGGCAGAGGCTCCTGTTCTTCCTGGAACTTCTTTCGACTTCTATACTTGGTCCCCTTCCTTTGAAGGTCTTCAGGTGCAATAATCCAGCAGTTGTTCTTTGCAAACTTGGTTGGCTACTACAAAACCCTAAAAACGAGGTGTAGTGTGTTCCAAGGAAACTTGCAATACTTTACTCCTGCTTTTGTGGGCTCTGGGGTGGGGTAATTTACTTACCTTTACTGTATTCTTACTCTCCCAGCGATTCTGCACACACTACACTTGTCTAGGGGGAATTTGTAATTCACATTCCACTTTTTTAGTATATGGTTTGTGTTTCCCCTAGACCTATTTTCTCCCATTGCATTCTATAGGATTTCCTACTGTTTGCATTGTTCTATGACTATTTCATTGTGTAATTTTGGTGTCTAGTGTATATATTGTGTATAACACTTACCTCCAGAAGGAGTATTGTCTCTAAGATATTTTTGGTACTGTGTCACCCAAATAAATACCTTTATTTTTGGTAACACTGATTATTGTCTTTACTTGTGTTTAAGTATTGTGTAACTATAAGTGGCATTGCATGAGCTCTCGATGTCTCCTAGTTCGGCCTAAGCTGCTCTGCTATAGCTACCTCTATCATCCTAAGCTGCTAGAATACTACTACATTCACTAACAAGAGATAATTGGACCTGGTGTAAGGTGTAAGTACCCAAGGTACCCACTACAAACCAGGCCAGTCTCCCACATGGGCGGTGCAGCGGTGGGATAAGTACTTGCAATTGCTTTACCACTTTGTTACCTATGCTTTTCACAAGAAAAACTTGCTCCAATACTTAGAGCATATATAATATATACATAGAAACAGTCTTCAAACTTCTTTAAAAGTTTTTTAAACTTTTAAAAAGTTTTTATAAAGTTCTGAAACGTTTTCTTCTTTTCTCTAAAAAGTTAGCTCTGTGACTCTAATAACTTTTTACTCACTTTCCCAAAACGTTTTTCTTTCAATATGTCTTCTGTAGGTTCTACCCCTAGATTTGTGAAAACAACATATGAGAATCTGAACTTTAAACGTTTGAGGGGTCTCTGTATTGAAAGAAGTTTAGGGATTGGGAAGAACCCCAATAAGGAATTCCTCTTAAGTCTTCTCCTCCAAGATGATCAGGGACTCAGCACTGGTCCAGATCAGACAGGGGAAGAGGTAGAGGATAACTCCAACCAGGAAGGCTCAGAGGAGCATGATGGGGAGGATCCTTCTACAGACCTATCTGCCAACAAGCCCCCCAGTATAACTGGTAGTGGGAAAGGTTCGCACACAAGTAGGGCTCCCTTTACCCCTCGAGGCCAGGTCACTAGTATGTCCCCTGTTAGAGATAGGTCTGCCTCTGCACACTCTCATGTTACCTCCGTTTCAGAGGCTCCACATAATTCTAACCCTGAGGACCAATCCCTAGATAGGGAACTCAGAAAGCTGAGGTTAGAGGAGGCCAGGCTGAAGCTAATGCGCAGCAGTTGGCCTGAGACAGGGAATCCCTGGCTGTGAAGAAAGAGAGGCAGGGTTTGGTGTTAGTTCCCCATGGTAGCAGCAGTAGTTTTAGGAATACAAATGTTAGGAAACCTTCATTTGATTCTAGGAATCTGCACAAAGTTGTCCCTCCTTACAAGGATGGTGATGAGATCAACAAGTGGTTTGCTGCACTTGAAAGGGCCTATAAAGTTCAGAGGGTCCCTCATGTATAGTTGGCTGCTATCCTTTGGTTATCCTTCTCTGGCAAGGGTAGAGACAGACGTCTTATTGTCAGAGGGGATGATGCAGATAATTACCAGGTTCTTAAAAACACACTCTTGGATGGTCTGGGCTTAACCACTGAATAATATAGACTTACGTTCAGAGAGACCAGAAAGGAGTCATCACAGGACTGGACAGACTTTGTACACTGTTCTGTGAAGGCCCTAGAAGGTTGGTTATGTGGCAGTAAGGTGACTGATTGTGAAAGCCTTTATAACTTGATTCTGAGAGAGCATATCTTGAATAATTGTGTGCCTGACTAGTTGCATCAATATCTTGTCAACTCAGATCTGACGTCTCCCCAAGAATTGGGAAAGAAGGCAGACAAATGGGTCAGAACAAGGGTGAGCAGAAAAGCTCATACGGGGGTGACAAGGATGGCAAGAAGAAAGATGGTGAAAAATCTCAGCATGGGGATAAAAGTAAACATAAAGATCCTTCTTCAGGTCTAAAACACTCCTCTAGGGGTGGGGATAAAACTTCTTCATCTTCTTCAAAATCTTCACACAATCAGAAAAAGCCTTGGTGCTATGTGTGTAGAAATAAAGGCCATTTGCCAGGGGATAAGTCCTGCACAGGTAAAGCCCCTGAACCTACCACCACTAAGACATCAGACTCTAGTGCCCCTAGCAGTAGTGGTAATAGTGGTGGGACTACTGGCAATAGTCAAACTAAAGGTGTAGTTGGGTTTACTTTTGGGACCATAATAGAAACTGGGGTAGACAGTCCCAAGACAGTTTATGTCACACCTGGTGGCATTGGCCCTGTCACCTTGGCTGCTTGTCCCCTTAAAATGGATAAATACAGGCAGTCAATCTGAATAAATGATATTGAGGCACAGGCCTACAGGGACACAGGTGCCAGTATCATTTTGGTGACTGAAAACCTGGTGTCACCTGCACAACAGCTCCTTGGACAGAAGTACCAAGTTACTGATGTCAATAACACCACTCAGTCTCTCCCCTTAGCTGTAGTTCAACTTAGTAGGGGTGGAGTTACTGGCCCTAAGTAGGTGGTGGTATCACCTACCTTACCTGTAGATTGTCTCTTAGGGAATGACCTGGAGGCCTCAGGTTGGGCGGAGGTAGAGTTTAGTACCTATGCGTCCATGCTGGGTATCCCTGAGAAATTGCTTCCTCTCATTTCTGATGAAATAAAAAAGCAAAGGAGAGAAAAAGGCTTGAAATCTCAGGATCCCTCTCCACCAACAAGTAAAAAGGATATCAAAGTATCCCTTCCCCACCCTGCCACTAAAGATACCATTCCTGTGGTGGGAGAAACCTCTCCTGGGGTGGCACCTGTTCCAAGGGAATCATCAGCTGGCATAGCTGTACTCCCTGAGGTGGAAGTACCTCTCTGTGGGATAACTAACATTGGTGAGAAAAAGAGCACCATTTTAGTTAACATGGAGCATCCCTCCAACCCTCCCAGAGAAAGTTTAGTGCAGAAACCCTGCACTGCCTCACAACACTTAGGACAGCATCCCTGCCCTAGTGTGGAGCTCATAGGACAGCATCCCTGCCCTGCTCCAACTAAAGAGAAACAGCATCCATGTTCCCTCTTCCAGCCATATGGACAAAGCTTTTGCCCAGCTATGGCTTTACTGAGACAGCATCCCTGTCTGGCATTTTCATCACTACAAATAGGTTCAGTGGACAATTCTCACTGCTCTAAACTAAAACTTACTGATAGAAACTCTGAAAATATATCTTCACATTGTTGCTTAGCTAAAAAACTTCAAACAGGGTGGTTTACATCCCCACAGGGAAGTAACCATATAGTTGTCACGGTTTCGGGCGGGTCTGATCAGGACTCTGGTTGGGACACCCCTTGAGGTCACCAAATATCCTAAAGAGGTAGTGTACTGGGGCAGAAGAGCAACTAAAGGCATACACGGAAAGGACAGCTATGGACAGGCACAGGAAACAGGAAAGTAAAAGCAGAGCAAACCTTGTGTGAACATACAGGAAACGGATTACCAGTGGAAAACACGCTGGGGTTGTACACAGAGTAAGGCGCAGAACCTCCCACAGTGACAGGGAATCTCAATGCCTCTGTGCAGTTTGCTCTTACAGACAGTCACCCTGCCAGCCCCATAGAAAGGAGGCAGCAGAAGTGATTCTGTCTCTGGACCCTAGAGCACAAACAAGGATAGTACTTACATACACAGGACACGCTCTTGTGGGTCCAGCTGGAAACACAGTGGCGATTCCTGAGAAAACAGCAATAGCACACTGTCACTGTTAGGCACGAAATACAACGTATAACACTGGACAAGGATGGGGGCTGGAATTGCCTCCTGGAAACCAGGAGCCAACCCCAGTACACAGGAAGACACGTATACACTGGTGAAGACTGATAGAACACTTACCAGACACAAAGAACCAAGAAGAAACAGAAACAGAAGGGAACAAACAAAGAGGCAGAGGCAAGAACTAGGAACAGGCTCAGGCTGAAGCAAAGGCGGGACTAGGACTTGAAAACAGGGCACAAACTTCTGGCTGGGACAAACAGAGACAGGACTGGGAAACTGAGAACAGGCTCTGGCTGGAACAGGCAAGGACAGGACTGGAATACAGGGAGTAGGAAAAGAGCAGTAAACAGGACTGGGAAACAGAGAGCAGGTTCAGGCTGAAACAAGGCAGGAGCAGGGCAGAGAAACAGGGAGCAGGCTCTGGAAGAAACAAACAGATACAAGGCTAAGAAGTAGGGAGCAGACTCTGGCTGGAACAATCAGGAGCAGGGCAGAGAAACAGGAAATAGGATCAAGCTGGAACAGAACAGGAACAGGAACAAAACTGGAACACCATCCGACAAAGGGTCTGTAACACAAAGGAATCGAAGTCCGATGCACGACAGGGAGCTTGAGGAAATGGCTGCTTATAAGCAGTTCCAAGCTGGGCTGCACAGGAAAGGTTTCAGGTGTGTGTAGTTTCGGACACTTGCAAGTCCTGGAGGAGAGGATCCAGTGAAAAGGAGCAACTGGACTTTTCCCATTGAAAACAATGGGAAACAGAATCCGGGTTTTCCTGACTACCAAGCTGTGCATTATGGGATTTGCAGTCCCAAGAAGCAAATGTAGTACTATACAAGTGTACCATAGAGAAAAGAGAAACAAACAGGGGTCAGCAAGGGACTCTAGATAGGTGTTCAAGGTGATTCCCAGGCTTCTGACAGTCCCCTTACAGCGCCCCCTGGAAATGGGACGACCGAGTCGTGACAGTATACCCCCTCCCACCAGTCTGCTCAAGAAGAGAAGGCGATCCTTTGGCTGAAAAAAGTTGAAGAGGAAAAGCCACAGCAAGAAAATCCAACACCAACCTTGGTTGATAAGTTTACAGTCCTGCCACAGATTAATCATCCAATGAACAAAGCATGTATTAATACCCATATGGGCTCCGATGTCTTTCCTCTTTATTGTTCGAGTGATACGGGAGGAGTGCATGGAGTTGGTTTCTGGTGAAGTGGATTCAGGAGCAAGGAGATCTGGAATTGCATCATGGGCGGTATTCTTTAGGACTTTAGTTTCCTGTTCAGTACTGTCTTCTTTGGAGGAGATAATTGGCGTATTAGTAACTGTAAGGTCTGTAACTCCTTCCGACAAGCAGGATATGTCTGTTTCTGCAGCAGTATTTGCATTGATTGTGGTCTGAGGCTTGCAAAGCATAGGGACTTGGGAGACATGGGTAACTGGTGTTCTCAAGGTAACCATGAAAGTCAGAATTATCTTTCATCTTGGATGACTTTGGAGTATCAAATTCAGGAGCAACAGGAGTTTTCATGTCTTTAGAAACTGGATTGACATCTGAAAATGTAGAAGTTCCACAAACTAATTCTTTAGGGTGATCTTCTGACAAGACTGAGATTTCTTCATTGCAAGTGCTCTGTGGTGTGTTCGTGGTATCAGAAATGGTTTCTTTGCAAGGCGTTTCTACTACAGGTAGTTGATCTTCAACTCTGTTAACATTGAAAGGTTGTTCTTTGGAAAGAAATAGAACTGGAGTCTCTTCAGAAATCACCTTTACACTGTTACCTACATTTTCAGCTCTAGCCTTTGAATTGATGATGGTTTCTTGCAATAAAACACTAAGAACAGTACTTAACATCAGATCTTCGAATACAAGATTAAAATTCAAGTCTTTAGTTTTAGTGGGACATATTATATCTTTCAGTACTTGAGCTTCGGTTTCAGATTGCTGGGGTTCAGGAGTCTTTAATTTCAGAGACACAGCAGCTGGCATTGGTGTGGCTGATTTTACATCAAAATCAGATACCGGTAGATCAGAGATCTGTTCTTCACTAACCGTTGAGCTGGAAACAGGCAACGCAGTGGCAGGGAACAGCAAGTCAGGATCAGTGGTTGAGGCTGCAAGCTATCAATCTGTCAATCCTTTCCGTGTCCTCATTTCTAATGACAGGCTGTTTAGTTTCAGATTGCTGGCTTTCTTCCTTTTCTGAAATCTCCACGGTTTGCTTTGACACAGAAGAGATTTTTAAACTTTCTGAGAAGTCCATTACATTCTTAGTAATTGCGGGTATTTCTTCACGGTCAGAAAAATCCATTCGTTCACTTGAAACAGGAACTGTCTCTTCATTATCTGAAAATTCTATGATATTGTTTGAGAGGGTAGGAGTATCCCCACAATCTTAAAATTCTGATGTGTGCGCCATTTGAACAGCACTATCTGCAGATTTGTTCATGGTAAGGCAGGAACCACTGTCATCAATAGATTCAGACTCTTCAACACTGTTGCACAACTTGCCATTAATCTCCAGTAAAGTCATATCTTGGTTTCTTAAGCTGCAGCTATTGGAGTCTGCATCAGAACTCTCTTCTTCCTTTGGCTTTATTTGTTCTGATAGAGGGGCTGAGACACTTCCTTCTGAAAACTCTGATCCATCCTTTGAATCAAGAGCTGTCAAATCTCTCAGAGATTTGAGAGATTCAGTCAACTGTACAGGAATTTTCACTGGAGAACTACAGGCTGAGAGAGAGTCTGAAGAAGAGGCTGATATATTTATAACTGGAGCTGTCTTTTGACTTTCATTAATAGAAGGGACAATCTGCTCTATAGAAGTCTTTGGAGAGGCATATAAAGTAGCATACTGTTCTTTAAGCCAAAGCTGGTGATCATTTTCTTTTTTCAGGTTTTCAAATTGCCTTGCAGTAGTTTCCATCAGCTGCTCTGTTACTTCTTCTACCTTACAGATAAACAGAATGTCTGGTTCTGGCAACAGTGAAATATGCATTGATGAAAAGAGCCCACGTGCACTATTTCTTGTGTATGTTACAACATATTCATCATAGAAGTCCAATATCTGCCTTTTAATCTGCCAAAACTGCTCTTTTAGTGTGTGTATGTCCATATTGTTATCAAACCCACTCAGAATGGAAAAGGGTTTAGCAGAGCTTTTAGGGATTGAGACTGGTGTATTATCATCCAGTTTGAGTAGAGCACAAGCCTTTTGAGTTGAACTAAGGAATCCCACAGTCTTTACTGATCCCTTGGATACAGAGTTTATCCTGCTGACTTGAAAGCTCTGAGGGACTAGTAGGTCTTTATAAGAGTCAGCACTGCACTTTGAATTCTGAGAAACTGGCCTAGATGGGCTGAAGCACTCAACAGAAAACAAGGGAATCCCTAGTGTGGCTCCTTGAACAGTGTCAGGTTTCTTTGTTTTGGCAGAGTCCTGGAGGTGAACTTGGGATGCACTAGCATGAGGCAAGGAATTAACCAGTCTTTCTTGAGAGTAAGTGCCTTGTGCAGAGGTAGCAAGAGCTCTTTCACGGTTAGGAACATTCTCCCCTGTTTGAGGCAATAGTATCGCCAAAAACTCATTATTTCTTTGTAATTCTTCTACAGACAGGGATTGGGGGTCATAATCACAGATATGATAATAGTTGAACATTGATGGATCAGCAAGCCACGCAATGTAGTACTGAATTTGCAATCTTCGATTTTCTTTAACAAGTTTATCCTTTAAATTAAGGTCTTTTTTAGAGGTCGCCAGAGAATGTATAGGTTTAGAAAGGGGTGTCTTAACATGATAGGAAAACATTTTAGGTCTGTGCATGCCTTTACTGACTGGGGAGCTTGAAATTTTTGGGTCGTGCATTCTGTCACGGTTTCGGGCGGGTCTGATCAAGACTCTGGTTGGGACACCCCTTGAGGTCACCAAATATCCTAAAGAGGTAGTGTACTGGGGCAGGAGAGCAACTAAAGGCATACACGGAAAGGACAGCTATGGACAGGCACAGGAAACAGGAAAGTAAAAGCAGAGCAAACCTTGTGTGAACATACAGGAAATGGATTACCAGTGGACAAACACGCTGGGGTTGTACACAGAGTAAGGCGCAGAACCTCCCACAGTGACAGGGAATCTCAATGCCTCTGTGCAGTTTGCTCTTACAGATAGTCACCCTGCCAGCCCCATAGAAAGGAGGCAGCAGAAGTGATTCTGTCTCTGGACCTTAGAGCACAAACAAGGATAGTACTTACATACACAGGACACGCTCTTGGGGGTCCAGCTGGAAACAGTGGCGATTCCTGAGAAAACAGCAATAGCACACTGTCACTGTTAGGCACGAAATACAACGTATAACACTGGACAAGGATGGGGGCTGGAATTGCCTCCTGGAAACCAGGAGCCAACCCCAGTACACAGGAAGACACGTATACACTGGTGAAGACTGATAGAACACTTACCAGACACAAAGAACCAAGAAGAAACAGAAACAGAAGGGAACAAACAAAGAGGCAGAGGCAAGAACTAGGAACTGGCTCAGGCTGAAGCAAAGGCGGGACTAGGACTTGAAAACAGGGCGCAAACTTCTGGCTGGGACAAACAGAGACAGGACTGGGAAACTGAGAACAGGCTCTGGCTGGAACAGGCAAGGACAGGACTGGAATACAGGGAGTAGGAAAAGAGCAGTAAACAGGACTGGGAAACAGAGAGCAGGTTCAGGCTGAAACAAGGCAGGAGCAGGGCAGAGAAACAGGGAGCAGGCTCTGGAAGAAACAAACAGATACAAGGTGTAGGAGGCTGGACTGGCTTGTAGTGAGTACCAAGGGGTACTTGCACCTTGCACCAGGCCCAGTTATCCCTTATTAGTGTATAGGGTGTCTAGCAGCTTAGGCTGATAGATAATGGTAGCTTAGCAGAGCAGCTTAGGCTGAACTAGGAGACGTGTGAAGCTACTACAGTACCACTTAGTGTCATATGCACAATATCATAAGAAAACACAATAAACAGTTATACTAAAAATAAAGGTACTTTATTTTTATGACAATATGCCAAAGTATCTTAGAGTGTACCCTCAGTGAGAGGATAGGAAATATACACAAGATATATATACACAATAGCAAAAATATGCAGTATAGGCTTAGAAAACAGTGCAAACAATGTATAGTTACAATAGGATGCAATGGGGAAACATAGGGATAGGGGCAACACAAACCATATACTCCAAAAGTGGAATGCGAACCACGAATGGACCCCAAACCTATGTGACCTTGTAGAGGGTCGCTGGGACTATTAGAAAATAGTGAGAGTTAGAAAAATAACCCTCCCCAAGACCCTGAAAAGTGAGTGCAAAGTGCACTAAAGTTCCCCTAAGGACAAAGAAGTCGTGTTAGAGGAATAATGCAGGAAAGACACAAACCAGCAATGCAAAAACTGTGGATTTCCAATTTAGGGTACCTGTGGAACAAGGGGACCAAGTCCAAAAGTCACAAGCAAGTCGGAGATGGGCAAATGCCCAGGAAATGCCAGCTGCGGGTGCAAAGAAGCTTCTCCTGAACAGAAGAAGCTGAGGTTTCTGCAGGAATGAAAAGGGCTAGAGACTTCCCCTTTGGTGGACGGATCCCACTTGCCGTGGAAAGTCGTGCAGAAGTGTTTTTCCGCCGAAAGAACGCCAACAAGCCTTGCTAGCTGCAAATCGTACAGTTAGCGTTTTTGGACGCTGCTGAGGCCCAGGAGGGACCAGGAGGTCGCAAATTGGACCAGCAGAGAGAAGGGACGTCGAGCAAGACAAGGAGCCCTCTCTGAAGCAGGTAGCACCCGGAGAAGTGCCAGAAACAGGCACTACGAGGATGCGTGAAATGGTGCTCGCCGAAGTTGCACAAAGGAGTCCCACGTCGCCGGAGACCAACTTAGAAAGTCGTGCAATGCAGGTTAGAGTGCCGTGGACCCAGGCTTGGCTGTGCACAAAGGATTTCCGCCGGAAGTGCACAGGGGCCGGAGTAGCTGCAAAGTCGCGGTTCCCAGCAATGCAGCCCTGCGAGGTGAGGCAAGGACTTACCTCCACCAAACTTGGACTGAAGAGTCACTGGACTGTGGGGGTCACTTGGACAGAGTCGCTGGATTCGAGGGACCTCGCTCGTCGTGCTGAGAGGAGACCCAAGGGACCGGTAATGCAGCTTTTTGGTGCCTGCGGTTGCAGGGGGAAGATTCCGTCGACCCACGGGAGATTTCTTCGGAGCTTTTGGTGCAGAGAGGAGGCAGACTACCCCCACAGCATGCACAAGCAGGAAAACAGTCGAGAAGGCGGCAGGATCAGCGTTACAGAGTTGAAGTAGTCGTCTTTGCTACTATGTTGCAGGTTTGCAGGCTTCCAGCGCGGTCAGCAGTCGATTCCTTGGCAGAAGGTGAAGAGAGAGATGCAGAGGAACTCGGATGAGCTCTTGCATTCGTTATCTAAAGTTTCCCCAGAGACAGAGACCCTAAATAGCCAGAAAAGAGGGTTTGGCTACTTAGGAGAGAGGATAGGCTAGCAACACCTGAAGGAGCCTATCACAAGGAGTCTCTGACGTCACCTGGTGGCACTGGCCACTCAGAGCAGTCCAGTGTGCCAGCAGCACCTCTGTTTCCAAGATGGCAGAGGTCTGGAGCACACTGGAGGAGCTCTGGACACCTCCCAGGGGAGGTGCAGGTCAGGGGAGTGGTCACTCCCCTTTCCTTTGTCCAGTTTCGCGCCAGAGCAGGGCTAAGGGGTCCCCTGAACTGGTGTAGACTGGCTTATGCAGAATTGGGCACCTCTGTGCCCAACAAAGCATTTCCAGAGGCTGGGGGAGGCTACTCCTCCCCTGCCTTCACACCATTTTCCAAAGGGAGAGGGTGTCACACCCTCTCTCAGAGGAAGTTCTTTGTTCTGCCATCCTGGGCCAGGCCTGGCTGGACCCCAGGAGGGCAGATGCCTGTCTGAGGGGTTGGCAGCAGCAGCAGCTGCAGTGAAACCCCAGGAAGGGCAGTTTGGCAGTACCAGGGTCTGTGCTACAGACCACTGGGATCATGGGATTGTGCCAACTATGCCAGGATGGCATAGAGGGGGCAATTCCATGATCATAGACATGTTACATGGCCATATTCGGAGTTACCATTGTGAAGCTACATATAGGTAGTGACCTATATGTAGTGCACGCGTGTAATGGTGTCCCCGCACTCACAAAGTTCAGGGAATTGGCTCTGAACAATGTGGGGGCACCTTGGCTAGTGCCAGGGTGCCCTCACACTAAGTAACTTTGCACCTAACCTTTACCAGGTAAAGGTTAGACATATAGGTGACTTATAAGTTACTTAAGTGCAGTGTAAAATGGCTGTGAAATAACGTGGACGTTATTTCACTCAGGCTGCAGTGGCAGGCCTGTGTAAGAATTGTCAGAGCTCCCTATGGGTGGCAAAAGAAATGCTGCAGCCCATAGGGATCTCCTGGAACCCCAATACCCTGGGTACCTCAGTACCATATACTAGGGAATTATAAGGGTGTTCCAGTAAGCCAATGTAAATTGGTAAAAATGGTCACTAGCCTGTTAGTGACAATTTGGAAAGAAATGAGAGAGCCTAACCACTGAGGTTCTGATTAGCAGAGCCTCAGTGAGACAGTTAGGCACTACACAGGGAACACACACATATAGGCCACAAACTTATGAGCACTGGGGTCCTGACTAGCAGGGTCCCAGTGACACATAACAAACATACTGAAAACATAGGGTTTTCACTATGAGCACTGGGCCCTGGCTAGCAGGATCCCAGTGAGACAGTGAAAACACCCTGGCATACACTCACAAACAGGCCAAAAGTGGGGGTAACAAGGCTAGAAAGAGGCTACTTTCTCACACAACCCCCCCCCAAACGAAGGACAATAAGGCTAACCTTGGCCAGTTGAGACTTTATTGTCTAAGTGGTGATAAGTAGAGAGTAGCTCTGCAATAGACTGGTTACTCCCTTTATCATCCACTATATGGTTACTTCCCTGTGGGGATGTAAACCACCCTGTTTGAAGTTTTTTAGCTAAGCAACAATGTGAAGATGTATTTTCAGAGTTTCTATCAGTAAGTTTAAGTTTAGAGCAGTGGGAATTGTCCACTGAACCTATTTGTAATGATGGAAATGCCAGACAGGGATGCTGTCTCAGTAAAGCCATAGCTGGGCAAAAACTTTGTCCATATGGCTGGAAGAGAGAACAGGGATGCTGTTTCTCTTGAGTTGGAGCAGGGCAGGGATGCTGTCCTATGAGCTCCACACTAGGGCAGGGATGCTGTCCTAAGTGTTGTGAGGCAGTGCAGGGTTTCTGCACTAAAGTTTCTCTGGGAGGGTTGTAGGGATGCTCCATGTTAACTAAAATGGTGCTCTTTTTGTCACCAATGTTAGTTATCCCACAGAGAGGTACTTCTACCTCAGGGAGTCCAGCTTTGCCAGCTGATGATTCCCTTGGAACAGGTGCCACCCCAGGAGAGGTTTCTCCCACCACAGGAATGGTATCCTGAATGGTAGGGTGGTTAGGGAATACTGTGATACCCTTTTTACCTGTTGATGGAGAGGGATCCTGAGTTTTCAGGCCTTCTCTCCTTTGCTTTTTCATTTCAGTAGAAATGAGAGGGAACAATTCCTCAGGGATGCCCAGCATGGCTGCATGGGCATAAAACTCTACATCAGCCCAACCTGAGGCCTCTAGGTCATTACCTAAGAGACAGTCTACAGGTAAGCTAGGTGATACCACCACCTGCTTAGGGCCAGTAACTCCACCCCAACTAAACTGAATTATAGCTAAGGGAAGAAACTTAGTGGAGTTATGGACATCAATAATCTTATACTGTTGTCCAATGATGTGTTGATCGGGGTGCACTAGGTTTTCAGTCACCAAAGTGATACTGGCACCTGTGTCCCTGTAGGCCAAGGCCTCAACACCATTTATTGAAACTGTCTGCCTGTACTTATCCATTGTAAGGGGAGAAGCAGCCAGTGTGGCAAGGCCAATGCCACTAGGTGAGACAGAAACTGTCTTGGGAGTGACTACCCCAGTTTCTACTATGGACCCAAAAGTGAACCCAACTACACCCTTAACTTGACTGTTGCCAGCAGTCCCACCACTAGTACCACTACTGCTAGGGGCACTAGAGCTTGATGTATTAGTGGTGGTAGGCTCAGGGGGTTTACCTGGACAGGACTTATCCCCTGGCCTATGGCCTCTGTTTTTACACACAAAGCACCAAGGCTTTTTAATGTGTGCAGGTTGAGAAGAAGAGGAAGAATTAGTTTTATCCCCACCCTCTGAAGAGTGTTTAAGATTTGAAGTGGGATCTTTGGTTTTACCCTTATCCCCATGCTTATCTTGAGATTTTTCACAATCTTTCTTCTTATTGCCATCTTTGTCACCCCCTGTATGAACTTTTCTGTTCACCCTTGTTCTGACCCATTTGTCTGCCTTCTTTCCCAATTCTTGGGGAGAGGTCAGATCAGAGTCTACCAGGTACTGGTGCAACAAATCAGACACACAATTATTAAGTATATGCTCTCTCAGGATTGTGTTATACAGGCTTTCATAATCAGTAACCCACCCCTCCAAGGCCTTCACTGAATGGTCAATGAAATCAACCCAGTCTTGTGAAGACTCCTTTTTGGTCTCTCTGAACTTTATCCTGTATTGTTCAGTGGTTAAGCCATAACCATCCAGGAGTGCATTCTTAAGAACTGTAAAATTATTGGCATCACTTTCTTTCACAGTAAGGAGCCTATCCCTACCTTTTCCACTAAATGATAGCCATAGGATAGCAGCCCACTGCCTTTGAGGGACATCCTGTACAACACAGGCCCTCTCAAGTGCAGCAAACCACTTGTTAATGTCATCCCCCTCCTTGTAAGGGGGAACTATCTTGTGCAGATTCCTGGAATCATGCTCTTTTGCAGGATGACTATGGGGAATACTGCTGCTGCCACCATGGGTTTCTAAACCCAGTTTCTGTCTCTCCTTCTCTACTTCTAAAGTCTGTCTATCCAAATCCAGCTGTTGCTTCTTGAGCTTCAGTCTGGTTTGTTCCACTCTCAATCTATTGAGCTCCCTTTCTAACAATCTGTCATCAGGGTGGGTGGGAGGGACATGCCTTGAAACAGAAGTATGGTGAGAATGGACAGAAGGAGACCTGTCCCTTACAGAAGGCACCCTAACAGCTTGGCTAACAGAAACATCACTACCAGTATGGTGAGAATAAATGCTTTTGCTGTGATGTGTGTGTGAGAAAGTAGCCTCTTTCTAGCCTTGTTACCCCCACTTTTGGCCTGTTTCTGAGTGTATGTCAGGAGGTTTGTCACTGTTTTCACTGTCTCACTGGGATCCTGATGGCTAGGCCCCAGTGCTCATAGTGAAAACACTATGTTTTCAGTATGTTTGTTATGTGTCACTGGGACCCTGCTAGTCAGGACCCTAGTGCTCATAAGGTTGTGGCCTATATGTATGTGTCACTGGGACCCTGTCACACAGGGCCCCAGTGCTCATAGGTGTGCATGTATGTGTTTCCTGTGTGGTGCCTAACTGTCTCACTGAGGCTCTGCTAACCAGAACCTCAGTGGTTATGCTCTCTCATTACTTCCAAATTGTCACTAACAGGCTAGTGACCATTTTTACCAATGTACATTGGCTTACTGGAACACCCTTATAATTCCCTAGTATATGGTACTGAGGTACCCTGGGTATTGGGGTTCCAGGAGATCCCTATGGGCTGCAGCATTTCTTTTGCCACCCATAGGGAGCTCTGACAATTCTTACACAGGCCTGCCACTGCAGCCTGAGTGAAATAACGTCCACATTATTTCACAGCCATTTTACACTGCACTTAAGTAACTTATAAGTCACCTATATGTCTAACCTTTACCTGGTAAAGGTTAGGTGCAAAGTTACTTAGTGTGAGGGCACCCTGGCACTAGCCAAGGTGCCCCCACATTGTTCAGAGCCAATTCACTGAACTTTGTGAGTGCGGGGACACCATTACACGCGTGCACTACATATAGGTCACTACCTATATGTAGCTTCACCATGGTAACTCCGAATATGACCATGTAACATGTCTATGATCATGGAATTGCCCCCTCTATGCCATCCTGGCATTGTTGGTACAATTCCATGATCCCAGTGGTCTGTAGCACAGACCCTGGTACTGCCAGACTGCCCTTCCTGGGGTTTCACTGCAGCTGCTGCTGCTGCCAACCCCTCAGACAGGCAGCTGCCCTCCTGGGGTCCAGCCAGGCCTGGCCCAGGATGGCAGAACAAAGAACTTCCTCTGAGAGAGGGTGTGACACCCTCTCCCTTTGGAAAATGGTGTGAAGGCAGGGGAGGAGTAGCCTGTATTGACATATATGTAGTGCACACTTATAATGGTGTCCCGCACTCACGAAGTCCGGGGAATTGGCCCTAGACAACCTGGGACACCTTTGCTAGTGCAAGGGTGCCCTCACACACAGTAACTTTGAACCTAGCCTTCAGAAAGTGAAGATTAGACATATAGGTGACTTATAACTTACCTGGTGTAGTGAAAAATGGCTGTGATATAGTGTGTGCACCATTTCACTCAGGCTGCAGTGGCAGTCCTGAAGAAAGGTTTGTATGAGCTCCTTACAGGTGGGCAAAAGAAATGCTGCAGCCCATAAGGATCCTGTGGAATATTAATGCCCTGGGTAACTAGGTACCATACACTAGGGACTTATAGGGAGGGTCCCGTGTGCCAATCAGAATTGGAATATGGATTCACTAAACTATAGTGACACATTTGGAACACAGAGCGAGCATAAGCACTGGAGTTGTGGTTAGCAGAACTCCAGTGACACAGTCAAGCATACTGACAACACACGTAGGCCACAAACTAAGAG
This sequence comes from Pleurodeles waltl, assembly GCF_031143425.1. NCBI lineage: Eukaryota > Metazoa > Chordata > Amphibia > Caudata > Salamandridae > Pleurodeles > Pleurodeles waltl. The sequence goes on from NC_090437.1 coordinate 118,018,249, forward strand.
CACTGGGGTCCTGGCTAGCAGGATCCCAGTGAGCCAGTAAAAACACACTGACAAGTAGGTTTCAATCTATGAGCACTGGGATCTTGGCTAGCATGAGCCCAGTGAGACAGTAAAACCACACTGACAAACAGGCCAAAAATGGGGGTATAAAGTCACACTAAAGGGGTGAGAGGAAAAAAACTTTGTCCAGCCTCCCAAACACAAACAGAACACACAAAAGGGACAAAGATAAACACTGAGATCCTAACTCTGATCTCACCAGCTACGCATACAGCATAATTTATTTGAAAAAACTGCCCTCACCCACTAATGGTGGCATGCTTCATCATAGGGCTATGTTGTCACATTCCCACACTAGTCAACGTAAGGAATGGAACAATAGGGGAGGGAAACAGAGACACACAACTAACATACGGGGACCACAAACACCAAGAGAACCTAAATAAATGGTTAAAACTATCTCGAGTGAGGTCCATATTCAATCTTTATTTCCAGTCTCACCGCACAGGGTTAAAAAGGTCAAAGACTATGGTAATGAAAAAGGGTTGGCAATCACCCCTTCATCCATAGGATGCTATATATGGTCAACATGTTTCAGCCGTTGCCTTCGCCCATGAGGGTCGTTCGGCCTTCTTCAGGACCATCTATCCTCTTAACGTTCCTTTCCCTACCCGTCATATACTTAGTTCCTGGTACATGCAGGTTCAATACACATCCTTTTCCTCCATTACACACACCCTCGGAATTGCCTATAAGGGAATATAGAAACAAAACCTACATTAGTGCACAGACTCCTTTGTCCCCATCTTGTATCATTATCACACATAAAATATAGGCTGCTCCCATCAGCCTAAAGCCCCATCATCATACATGCACTCCATGTAAATACCTTTATCAACTCGGGTCTAATTTGACAAATCGAAGATAAGTGCAAACCTCTTAACAACATCCCCCATCACCCAAAATAGTGTCATAGACATCAGGTTCCCGATATGGGAAAACCTTTCCACTTACTGAGTCTTCATTACACATATCCAGAACTGGAGTAAGGTGGGGGCACCTTCCTGTAGTCACACACTAAGTTTAAATGTAAATGCAAGTCGATATAAGAAAACATTCAATGGGAACTTGCCTGACAAATCTCCTGCATAACAAGTTCTTTTTTCAGCCCATATTGAACAACATCAGGTGATCGCGTCTGGCCAGCATACTGACAACTAGTCTCCATACCCGTCTGGCGGAATTCGCCATTGTAGGAGGCTGGCCTGACTTGTAGTGGGTACCAAAGGTACTTACACCTTGTGCCAGGTCCAGTTATCCCTTATTAGTAGAATAGAGGAGTTTCTAGCAGCTTAGGCTGATAGAAGGTAGCTATGGCAAAGCAGCTTAGGCTGAACTAGGAGACATGCAAAGCTCCTACTATACCACTTATATCATATGCACAATATCATAAGAAAACACAATACACAGAGTTACTAAAAATAAAGGTACTTTATTTTTATGACAATATGCCACAAGTATCTCAGTGAGTACCCTCAGTAAGAAGGTAAGTAATATACACCAGTTATATGTACACAAACCACATGTAGGTAAGTAAGAATCAGAAAAGTAATGCAAACAGTGTAGAATTACAATAGGTTGCAATAGGCAGACATAGGTCTAGGGGCAACACAAACCATATACTCCAAAAGTGGAATGCGAGTCACGAATGGACCCCAGACCTATGGCAGCTTGTAGAGGGTCACTGGGACTGTAAGAAAATAGTCAGGGTGTCCAAGATAACCCACCCCAAGATCCTGAAAAGTAGGAGTAAAGTACACCTACTACCCCAAAAGAGCACAATAGTCGTGATAGGGGGATTCTGCAAGACCAACAAACACCAGCAGTGCACTGAAAACGGATTCCTGGACCTGACGACCTGCAAAGCAAGGGGACCAAGTCCAATAGTCGCTACAGTGTCCAGTGGGGCAGTGTAGGAGGGTGGCCTGACTTGTAGTGGGTACCAAGGGGTACTTACACTCTGTACCAGGTCCAGTTATCCCTTATTAGTGTAGAAGAGGTGCTTCTAGCAGCTTAGGCTGATAGAAGGTAGCTATAGAAGAGCAGCTTAGGCTGAACTAGGAGACATGCAAAGCTCCTACTATACCACTGGTGTCATATGCACAATATCATAAGAAAACACAATACACAGATATACTAAAAATAAAGGTACTTTATTTTTATGACAATATGCCAAAAGTATCTCAGTGAGTACCCTCAGTATGAGGATGCCAAATATACACAAGATATATGTACACGATACCAAAAATATGCAGTAATAGCAAAAGGAAGTAATGCAAGCAGTGTAAAGGTACAATAGATTGCAATAGGAGCACATAGGTATAGGGGCAACACAAACTATATACTCCAAAAGTGGAATGCAAACCACGAATGGACCCCAAACCTATGTGAGCTTGTAGAGGGTCGCTGGGACTGTAAGAAAACAGTGAGGGTTAGAAAAATAGTCCACCCCAAGACCCTGTAAGGTAGGTGTAAAGTGCACCTACAACCCCCAGAGAGCACATAAGATAGGGGGATTCTGCAAGGAAAACCAACACCAGCAATGCAACAACAGTGGATTTCCGGACCTGAGTACCTGTAAGACAAGGTGACCAAGTCCAAGAGTCGCGACAGTGTCGAGAGTGGGCAGATGCCCAGGAAATGCCAGCTGAGGGTGCAAGGAAGCTGCCACTGGATGGGAGAAGCTTGGTGTTTTGCAAGAACGAAGAGGACTAGGAACTTCCCCTTTGGAGGATGGATGTCCCACGTCGTGAAGAAGCTTGCAGAGGTGTTCCCACGCAGAAAGACCACAAACAAGCCTTGCTAGCTGCAAGGGATGCGGTTAGGGTTTTTGGATGCTGCTGTGGCCCAGGAGGGACCAGGATGTCGTCACTTGGATGAGGAGATAGAGGGGGCTCCCAGCAAGTCAGGGAGCCCTCACAGAAGCAGGCAGCACCCGCAGAAGTACCGGATCAGGCACTTAGAAGAGGAGTGAACCGGAGTCCACCCAAAGTCACAAAAGGGAGTCCCACGACGCCGGAGGACAACTCAGAAGGTTGTGCACTACAGGTTAGAGTGTCGGGGACCCAGGCTTGGCTGTGCATGAAGGAAATCCTGGAAGAGTGCACAGGAGCCGGAGCAGCTGCAAATCATACGGTACCCAGTAATGCAGTCTAGCGTGGGGAGGCAAGGACTTACCTCCACCAAACTTGGACTGAAGAGTCATTGGACTATGGGAGTCACTTGGACAGAGTTGCTGAGAGGGGACCCAGAGGACCGGTGATGCAGTGTTTTGTTGCCTGTGGTTGCAGGGGGAAGATTCCGTCGACCCACGAGAGATTTCTTGAGAGCTCCGGTTAAAGAAAGGAGGCAGGCTACCCCCAGAGCATGCACCACCAGGAAACAGTTGAGAAAGCTGGCAGGATGAAGCGATACAAGGTTGCAGTAGTCGTCTTTTCTACTTTGTTGCGGTTTTGCAGGCGTCCTGAGCAGTCAGCGGTCGATCCTTTGGCAGAAGGTGAAGAGGGAGATGCAGAGGAACTCTGGTGAGCTCTTGCATTCGGTATCTGAAGAATTCCCCAAAGCAGAGACCCTAAATAGCCAGAAAAGGAGGTTTGGCAACCTAGGAAGGAGGATAGGCTAGTAAGAAAGGTAAGAGCCTATCAGAAGGAGTCTCTGACGTCACCTGATGGCACTGGCCACTCAGAGCAGTCCAGTGTGCCAGCAACACCTCTGTTTCCAAGATGGCAGGGGTCTGGAGCACACTGGAGGAGCTCTGGGCACCTACCCTGGGAGGTGCAGGTCAGGGGAGTGGTCACTTCCCTTTCCTTTGTCCAGTTTCGTGCCAGAGCAGGGCTGGGGGATCCCTGAACCGGTATAGACTGGCTTATGCAGAGATGGGCAGCATCTGTGCCTGTCAAAGCATTTCCAGAGGCTGGGGGAGGCTACTCCTCCCCAGCCATCACACCTTTTTCCAAAGGGAGAGGGTGTAACACCCTCGCTCTGAGGAAGTCCTTTGTTCTGCCTTCCTGGGCCAGGCCTGGCTGGACCCCAGGAGGGCAGAAACCTGTGTGAGGGGTTGGCAGCAGCTGCAGTGAAACCCCGGGAAAGGTAGTTTGGCAGTACCCGGGTTCTGTGCTAGAGACCCAGGGGATCATGGAATTGTCCCCCAATGCCAGAATGGCATTGGGGTGACAATTCCATGATCTTAGGCATGTTACATGGCCATGTTCGGAGTTACCATTGTGACGCTATACATAGGTAGTGACGTATGTACAGTGCACGCGTGAAATGGTGTCTCCGCACTCACAAAGTCCGGGGAATTTGCCCTGAATGATGTGGAGGCACCTTGGCTAGTGCCAGGGTGCCCACACACTAAGTAACTTTGCACCCAACCTTCACCAGGTGAAGGTTAGACATATAGGTGACTTATAAGTTACTTAAGTGCAGTGGTAAATTGCTGTGAAATAACGTGGACGTTATTTCACTCAGGCTGCACTGGCAGGCCTGTGTAAGAATTGTTAGATCTCCCTATGGGTGGCAGAAGAAATGCTGCAGCCCATAGGGATCTCCTGGAACCCCAATACCCAGTACCATATACTAAGGAATTATAAGGGTGTTCCAGTATGCCAATGTGAATTGGTGAAATTGGTCACTAGCCTGTTAGTGACAATTTAGAAAGCAGAGAGAGCATAACCACTGAGGTTCTGATTAGCAGAGCCTCAGTGAGACAGTTAGTCATCACACAGGGGACACATACAGGGCACACTTATGAGCACTGGGGCCCTGGCTGGCAGGGTCCCACTGACACATACACTAAAACAACATATATACAGTGAAATATGGGTGTAACATGCCAGGCAAGATGGTACTTTCCTACAGGCAGGAGCCCAGAAAACCCCGGTTGCAAGGAAGCTGCCTCCAGATGGAAGAAGCTTGGAAATCTGCAAGAACGAAGAAGACTAGGAACTTCTCCTTTGGAAGGAAGATGTACCAAGTTGTGATGAAGGTTGCAGAAGTGTTCCCACGCAGAAATACTGCAAACAAGCCTTGCTAGCTGCAAGGGTTGCAGTTGAGGTTTTTGGGTGCTGCTGAGGACCAGGAAGGACCAGGATGTAGCCACTTGGAGGAGAAGACAGAGAGGGCTCTCAGCACTTCAGAGAGCCCTCAGAAGACCAGGCAGTACCCATGGGAGTCGCAGAACACAGGGAAAAAGGAGTTGCAAAGTGCGGTCATCGCAGCACTACACTGGAGGATCCCACACCACAGGAGGAAAACTCAGAGAGCTGTGCATTGCAGGATGGACTGCTGGGAACCTAGGCAACGCTGTGCCTGAAGAACTTTTGGAAGAAGTGCACAGAAGCCCAAGGAGCTGCAGAAGACACAGTGCACAGGGGTAATGTCGCTGCATGGGGAGGCAAGCTCTTATGTCCACCAAATTTGGACAACTGGACCTTTGCACAGTCTGGGTCACTTCGGTCCACTACCTGTGTTCCAGGGACCATGCTTGTCGACATGAAAGGAGTCCCAGAGTACTGATTGTCATCACAGAGAGGTGCCTGCTGAAGCAGGGAAGTGACGCCGTCACTCCACAGAAGATTCCTTTGGTTCTTCTGGTGCAGGGTGAAAACATGCAGTTCTCAGAGCGTGCACACCTTGGAAACTGTTGCAGTTGCTGGCTGGAGCTGAAGTTGCACGTCACAGGAGTCTCCTTGGATACTGTGTTGCAGTTACAGCAGTTCCTGGAGCAGTCTGCGGTTGATCTGACAGTCAGAAGCTGAAGCAGAGGATGCAGAGGAGTCCTGGAAGAATCTTGCAAACCGAATCTGAGGAAACACCCAGAGGAGAGACCCTAAATAGCCCTGAGAGGGGGCTTGACTACCTACCAAGGTATGCACTTATTAGGAGGGGTCTCTGGTGTCACCTGCTGGCACTAGCCACTCAGAGGTCTCCAGAGGGTCCCCACACTTTGGGATCCAAGATGGCTAACACCAGGGACACTCTAGAGGAGCTCTGGGCACCCCCCAGGGGTGGTGATGGACAGGGCAGTGGTCACTCCCCTTTCCTTTGTCCAGTTTCATTTTAGAGCAGGGACTGGGGGTCCCTGAGCCGGTGTAGTCTAGATTATGCAAGGAGGGCACCGTTTGTGCCCTTCAAAGCATTTCCAGAGGCTCCGGGAGGATACCCCTCCCTTGCCTGTAACTCCTATTTCAATGGGGATAGGGTGTAACACCCCTCTCCTAAAGGAAATGCATTGTTCTGATTTCCTGGGATTGAGCTGCTCAATTCCCAGGAGGGCATAAACCCCTCTATGATGTGGCAGCAGCTGGAGCTGCAGTGGAAACCTCAGAGAGCCAGTTTGGCAGTACTGGGGGTCCATGGTGGAGTCCCCAGGGTGCATGGAATTGGGACCCCCAATACCAGATCATGATTGGGGGTTCAATTCCATGTTCTTAGTCACCTCACATGACCATATTCGGAGTTCGCATTGTGAAGCTACATATATGTATTGACATATATGTAGTGCACACTTATAATGGTGTCCCGCACTCACGAAGTCCGGGGAATTGGCCCTAGACAACCTGGGGCACCTTTGCTAGTGCAAGGGTGCCCTCACACACAGTAACTTTGCACCTAGCCTTCAGAAAGTGAAGACTAGACATATAGGTGACTTATAACTTACCTGGTGTAGTGAAAAATGGCTGTGATATAGTGTGTGCACCATTTCACTCAGACTGCAGTGGCAGTCCTGAAGAAAGGTTTGTATGAGCTCCTTACAGGTGGGCAAAAGAAATGCTGCAGCCCATAAGGATCCTGTGGAATATTAATGCCCTGGGTAACTAGGTACTATACACTAGGGCAGTGGCTCACAAACTTTTTCAATCCCCGGCTCCTTTGACCTATTGGCCGTGTTGGCCACGGCTCCCCATTATGTTACTTTTTTTTGGCGGGTGGGGGAACGTAATCCCAGCCTCGGAGTACTACCATTTTTAGCCTGGAAGATAATTGGTATGAAACTGATGAGGGCATTAGAGAGCTTTAGAAGAGCACCAGATGACACTACATAGGGTCAGGCTTTATTTTTAAATAGGCACTGATGAGCTTAAGTAATTTGCACAGAATCAAAGGATGGTAGCTGACGCCAGGACTCCAGCCTGGTTCCCAAGTTCTAAAGTCAACAGCTCTAACTGCTAGGCCATATCTCCTCCTTTGACAAAACTGGTGAAAGGATGTAACCCATCTGGAGGCTACTTCTGACATCTCCTTTCTGTGCTAGAATGGGTCAGTTATTATTTTTCAGTTTTTCTTGGATATTCTCTTTTCTTCTCAGACACCTTCATACATTATTATGTCTTTCTGGTATCTGTCTTGCTTTGTCAGTGCCAGAGAAATGAACTCTGGTTTCATTGTTCCCACATTCAGATTTGTCACAGAGGCTGGGCGCTCTAAAGTCTCATGTCTGTCTCTGTTTACCTGTACCTACACTATTTACAGTTTGTCTTCTTTATACACTCGTTCAGGTTGCTGAAAACCATTTATTGGAAACTATTTTTGTTCTTTTGTCATAGGGATATTATTAATGGTACTTTGGTAATTTGACTCCGCTGGTCACAATAATTAATGCAGGGTGTTTTGTTTCCAATACCACGATGAAAATCTACCGATTCAAAGCACCTCCGAGTGGTTTCCAGACTGTGTGCGGCGCCCCTGGCTAGTTTTGACGGCGCACCAGGGAGCCGCGGCGCACAGTTTGGGAACCACTGCACTAGGGACTTATAGGGAGGGTCCAGTGTGCCAATCAGAATTGGAATATGGATTCACTAAACTATAGTGACACATTTGGAACACAGAGCGAGCATACGCACTGGAGTTGTGGTTAGCAGAACTCCAGTGACACAGTCAAGCATACTGACAACACACGTAGGCCACAAACTAAGAGCACTGGGGTCCTGGCTAGCAGGATCCCAGTGAGCCAGTAAAAACACACTGACAAGTAGGTTTCAATCTATGAGCACTGGGATCTTGGCTAGCAGGAGCCCAGTGAGACAGTAAAACCACACTGACAAACACTGACAAACAGGCCAAAAATGGGGGTATAAACTCACACTAAAGGGATGAGAGGAAAAGAACTTTGTCCAGCCTCCCAAACACGAACAGAACACACAAAACGGACAAAGATAAACACTGAGATCCTAACTCTGATCTCACCAGCTACGCATACAGCATAATTTATTTGAAAAAACTGCCCTCACCCCACTAATGGTGGCATGCTTCATCATAGGGCTATGTTGTCAGTTTCCCTCACTAGCCAACGTAAGGAATGGAACAATAGGGGAGGAAAACAGAGACACACAACTAACAAACGGGGACCACAAACACCAAGAGAACCTAAATCAATGGTTAAAACTATCTTGAGTGAGGTCCATATTCAATCTTTATTTCCAGTCTCACCGCACAGGGTTAAAAAGGTCAAAGACTATGGTAATGAAAAAGGGTTGGCAATCACCCCGTCATCCATAGGATACTATATAAGGTCAACATGTTTTGGCCGTTGCCTTTGCCCATCAGGGTTGTTCGGCCTTCTTCAGGACCATCTATCCTCTTAACGTTCCTTTCCCTACCTGTCATATACTTAGTTCCTGGTACATGCAGGTTCAATACACATCATTTTCCTCCAGTACACACACCCTCGGAATTACCTATAAGGGAATATAGAAACAAAACCTACATTAGTGCACAGACTCCTTTGTCCCCATCTTGTATCATTATCACACATAAAATATAGGCTGCTCCCATCAGCCTAAAGCCCCATCATCATACATGCACTCCATGTAAATACCTTTACCAACTCGGGTCTACTTTGACAAATCGAAGATAAGTGCAAACCTCTTAACCACATCCCCCATCACCCAAAATAGTGTCACAGGCATCAGGTTTCTCGATATGGGAAAACCTTTCCACTTACTGAGTCTTCATTACACATATCCAGAACTGGAGTAAGGTGGGGGCACCTTCCTGTAGTCACACACTAAGTTTAAATGTAAATGCAAGTCGATATAAGAAAACATTCAATGGGAACTTGTCTGACAAATCTCCTGCATAACAAGTTCTTTTTTCAGCCCATATTGAACCACATCAGGTGATCACGTCTGGCCAGCATCCTGACAACTAGTCTCCATACCCATCTGGTGGAATTCGCCATTGTAGGAGGCTGGCCTGACTTGTAGTGGGTACCAAAGGTACTTACACCTTGTGCCAGGTCCAGTTATCCCTTATTCGTAGAATAGATGTGTTTCTAGCAGCTTAGGCTGATAGAAGGTAGCTATGGAAAAGCAGCTTAGGCTGAACTAGGAGACATGTAAAGCTCCTACTATACGACTTATATCATATGCACAATATCATAAGAAAACACAATACACAGAGGCGCTCATTACAACATTGGCGATAAAGGGCGCTTACCGTCATGCAGAAGACCGCCAACACACCGCCGGGGCCGCAGAATTCCACCACAGCTATTATGACCCACAGCACGGAATCCGCCAAAATTCAGACACCCACACAAGTCCGCCACACCAAAGGTCAGTGATAAACTGGTGAAAACAAATCCTCCACCGTCACGCCAACAGGAATATGCCCACACTATCACGACACACAAATCCACGTGGCGGTCTTTCAACCGCGGTATTCCATTGGCGGTACACACCGGCGCGCTCAAAATACACACACATTTACAAAACACAACCACATTGGACAATTCCAAATATACACACCTGATACACATACACACACCACTCCCACACACCCAATACAATATAAAACACACACCCACATCACCCACAAACCCCTACAACCACAATTACGGAGAGAAGGCCAGAGAGAGACGCTACAAACTACTACCAAGCATCCACCGGCACACAATACCATCACCCACAGAACTTCCACGTGCCTCGCACAACACACCACTAAATATCACCCCACTTATCACTATGCACACCACCCCATACATCACCCACACCACTACCATGGCACGGCAAAGACACCCCAGGTTCTCTGAGGAGGAGCTCAGGGTCATGGTGGAGGAAATCGTCTGGGTAGAACCACAGCTATTCGGAGCACAGGTGCAGCACACCTCCATAGCTAGGAAGATGGAGCTATGGCGAAGAATAGTGGACAGGGTTAACGCAGTGGGACAGCACCCAAGAAATCGGGAGGACATCAGGAAGAGGTGGAACGACCTACGGGGTTAGGTGCATTCTGTGGTCTCAAGATACCATCTTGCGGTTCAGCGGACTGGCGGGGGACCCCCACCTCCTCCCCCACAACTAACAACATGGGAGAAGCAAGTCTTGGTGATTCTGCATCCTGAGGGCCTCGCAGAAGTAGATGGAGGAATGGACTCTGGTAAGTCAAACCTTTACTCTTACATCCCCCACCCTACCTGCATGCCATCACATACCCCCACCCTCATCACTCCTACTCCTCACAAATGTCCCAACATCACAAACCACACATCCCAACACCAAGCCCTGCATGCAACAACAAAGCATGGACACCCATCACCAAAGCATGGCCACTGCACATACCCATACACCCCCCTAAACCACCATCACACAATATCCCACATGGGAATGCAAGCACTGGGGTACACACTCACCCACCTATTGCACACACAGATGTAATAAACATCCTTTAATACCCCTGCAGGACCCCTACCCAGCGTCACCGGACCGGAGGGTCCACATATGTCCACACCATCAACAGAAGAGGCCCACGGTGATGACAGCAGCTCTGTCCAACTGAATCTAGATGACCAGCCTGGCCCATCGGGGACCTCAGGACAGTCGGTTCCCCTCACACAGTCACAGGCCACTACAGACCTTCCCCCCTCTGGAAACACCAGCACAGCACCCACCCAGCGGGCCCATACCTCTGTCCCCAGGACACGTCAAGCAGCAGTGTGTCTACCACTACAGGGAACCCAGGCTAACCCACCAACAACAGGGACCTGGGGGCAGTGGTAGTGGGCACACGGTCCTGGGGACGGAGGCCCAGGAACACAGGGGAACTGGGAGGGCTGCTGTGCGACAGGGGGAGGACAGGCCAAGGGAACCCACTCTCCACGAGGCCCTCTCCTCCATCATGGGAGCCTACCACCACTCCCAGGAGACGATGGCAACGGTACTGGCCAAGTTTCAGGGGACCCAGCGTCTGCAGGAGGAACAGTATTTGTGCTTCAGGGAGTGTAGGAGGCTGGACTGGCTTGTAGTGAGTACCAAGGGGTACTTGCACCTTGCACCAGGCCCAGTTATCCCTTATTAGTGTATAGGGTGTCTAGCAGCTTAGGCTGATAGATAATGGTAGCTTAGCAGAGCAGCTTAGGCTGAACTAGGAGACGTGTGAAGCTACTACAGTACCACTTAGTGTCATATGCACAATATCATAAGAAAACACAATACACAGTTATACTAAAAATAAAGGTACTTTATTTTTATGACAATATGCCAAAGTATCTCAGAGTGTATCCTCAGTGAGAGGATAGGAAATATACACAAGATATATATACACAATAGCAAAAATATGCAGTATAGTCTTAGAAAACAGTGCAAACAATGTATAGTTACAATAGGATGCAATGGGGACACATAGGGATAGGGGCAACACAAACCATATACTCCAAAAGTGGAATGCGAACCACGAATGGACCCCAAACCTATGTGACCTTGTAGAGGGTCGCTGGGACTATTAGAAAATAGTGAGAGTTAGAAAAATAACCCTCCCCAAGACCCTGAAAAGTGAGTGCAAAGTGCACTAAAGTTCCCCTAAGGACAAAGAAGTCGTGTTAGAGGAATAATGCAGATAAGACACAAACCAACAATGCAACAACGATGGATTTCCAATCTAGGGTACCTGTGGAACAAGGGGACCAAGTCCAAAAGTCACAAGCAAGTCGGAGATGGGCAGATGCTCAGGAAATGCCAGCTGTGGGTGCAAAGAAGCTTCTACTGGACAGAAGAAGCTGAGGTTTCTGCAGGAACAAAAAGGGCTAGAGACTTCCCCTTTGGTGGACGGATCCCTCTCGCCGTGGAGAGTCGTGCAGAAGTGTTTTCCCGCCGAAAGAATGCCAACAAACCTTTCTAGCTGCAAATCGTGCGGTTAGCGTTTTTGGATGCTGCTGTAGCCCAGGAGGGACCAGGAGGTCGCAAATTGGACCAGGAGGTAGAGGGGACGTCGAGCAAGACAAGGAGCCCTCTTAGAAGCAGGTAGCCCCCGGAGAAGTGCCAGAAACAGGCACTACAAGGATGCGTGAAACGGTGCTCACGCGAAGTTACACAAAGGAGTCCCACGTCGCCGGAGACCAACTTAGAAAGTCATGCAATGCAGGTTAGAGTGCCGTGGACCCAGGCTTGGCTGTGCACAAAGGATTTCCGCCGGAAGTGCACAGGGGCCGGAGTAGCTGCAAAAGTCGCGGTTACCAGCAATGCAGTCTAGCGAGGTGAGGCAAGGACTTACCTCCACCAAACTTGGACTGAAGAGTCACTGGACTGTGGGGGTCACTTGGACAGAGTTGCTGGATTCGAGGGACCTCGCTCGTCATGCTGAGAGGAGACCCAAGGGACCGGTAATGCAGCTTTTTGGTGCCTGCGGTTGCAGGGGGAAGATTCCGTCGACCCACAGGAGATTTCTTCGGAGCTTCTAGTGCAGAGAGGAGGCAGACTACCCCCACAGCATGCACCACCAGGAAAACAGTCGAGAAGGCAGCAGGATCAGCGTTACAGAGTTGCAGTAGTCGTCTTCGCTACTTTGTTGCAGTTTTGCAGGCTTCCAGCGCGGTCAGCAGTCGATTCCTTGGCAGAAGGTAAAGAGAGAGATGCAGAGGAACTCTGATGAGCTCTTGCATTCGTTATCTAAGGAAATCCCCAAAGCAGAGACCCTAAATAGCCAGAAAAGAGGGTTTGGATACTTAGGAGAGAGGATAGGCTAGCAACACCTGAAGGAGCCTATCCGAAGGAGTCTCTGACGTCACCTGCTGGCCCTGGCCACTCAGAGCAGTCCAGTGTGCCAGCAGCACCTCTGTTTCCAAGATGGCAGAGGTCTGGAGCACACTGGAGGAGCTCTGGGCACCTCCCAGGGGAGGTGCAGGTCAGGGGAGTGGTCACTCCCATTTCCTTTGTCCAGTTTCGCGCCAGAGCAGGGCTGAGGGGTCCCTGAACTGGTGTAGACTGGCTTATGCAGAAATGGGCACCATGTGTGCCCATGAAAGCATTTCCAGAGGCTGGGGGAGGCTACTCCTCCCCTGCCTTAACACCTTTTTCCAAAGGGAGAGGGTGTAACACCCTCTCTCTGAGGAAGTCCTTTGTTCTGCCATCCTGGGCCAAGCCTGGCTGGACACTAGGAGGGCAGAAACCTGTCTGAGGGGTTGGCAGCGGCAGCAGCTGCAGTGAAACCCCTGAAAAGGCAGTTTGGCAATACCAGGGTCTGTGCTACAGACCCGTGGGATCATGGGATTGTGCCAACTATGCCAGGATGGTATAGAGGGGGCAATTCCATGATCATAGACATGTTACATGGCCATATTCGGAGTTACCATTGTGAAGCTACACATAGGTAGTGACCTATGTGTAGTGCACGCGTGTAATGGTGTCCCCGCACTCACAAAGTCCGGGGAATTTGCCCTGAACAATGTGGGGGCACCTTGGCTTGTGCCAGGGTGCCCACACACTAAGTAACTTTGCACCTAACCTTTACCAGGTAAAGGTTAGACATATAGGTGACTTATAAGTTACTTAAGTGCAGTGGTAAATGGCTGTGAAATAACGTGGACGTTATTTCACTCAGGCTGCAGTGGCAGGCCTGTGTAAGAATTGTCAGAGCTCCCTATGGGTGGCAAAAGAAATGCTGCAGCCCATAGGGATCTCCTGGAACCCCAATACCCTGGGTACCTCAGTACCATATACTAGGGAATTATAAGGGTGTTCCAGTATGCCAATGTGAATTGGTGAAATTGGTCACTAGCCAGTTAGTGACAATTTGGAAAGAAATGAGAGAGCATAACCACTGAGGTTCTGGATAGCAGAGCCTCAGTGAGACAGTTAGTCATAACACAGGTAACACATTCAGGGCACACTTATGAGCACTGGGGCCCTGGCTGGCAGGGTCCCAGTGACACATACAACTTAAACAACATATATACAGTGAAAAATGGGGGTAACATGCCAGGCAAGATGGTACTTTCCTACAGTAGGTGATGATCACATGTCTTTCCTCCATTGTCGACAGGTCCACCAGCGGTCTGTACACCGGAGGATGCCGCCATCTCCTCACATGTCCCAGCGGATGGTGCCTATGAAGGACAACAGCGAGCACAGAGTCAACCAACTCAGAGGTACGTACCCACAGCTTACACAGAACACGAATCATAATCCGAAAAGTGGCCTGTATGTGTGTTGAGGCTAGGCCTAGGTATGTGTGACGCAGTAAAAAATTAAGCCATGTGGGCCCCTGAAATAGCGTCTGCCTGACCTGTAAAGTGGGACAATGGGATGTGAGGTAACTGCGCTGGCATTGTACACCGTCGCAGTAGGTGGTCGAAGACCGCAGCGCAATGTTGCAGTGGTTAACATTGGACCCTATGGGTCCCAAGAGCCAATGACGATGTACGCCGGCGGTGACGGTACGCACCACCGCGGACGTGACCGGCATTTTCTATCTGTTCAATCACTCGATACCTGATCTTCAACAAGAGAGGACCTACACTGCACGTGCTGCTGTGACCTCGGTCTGGAAGAGACAATGGCTCGAGTGTCTGGGGAAAGGGCCGCTGCTTTCACATCGGAGGAGTTGGAGAAACTCGTGGATGGGGTCCTCCCCCAGTCCACGCTACTCTACGGTACTCCCGACAAACAGGTAAGTACACTGGGAGCATGCTGTATGGGCTATGCCTGTGTAGAGTGGGGTGGATGAAAGATGGTGGGGGGAGATTGAGGCATGCATGAAACGACGATGAGTGCATGTGCCACATGGCAAGGGTAGGGATGGGGGCCAATGACTGTGACGGTGCATTTGGTAATAACATTTCCTTTCCCCCTGTACTATTCATGTAGGTTAGTGCCCACCAGAAAAAAGATATTTGGCGTGCCATCGCCAAGGACGTCCGGACCCTGGGGGTCTACCACAGACGGAGCACCCACTGCCATAAGAGATGGGAGGACATTCGCCGCTGGAGCAAGAAGACGGCGGAGGCCCAGCTGGGGATGGCCTCCCAACGTGGGAGGGGTGCCCGTCGCACCATGACCCCCCTGATGTTCAGGATCCTCGCAGTGGCATACCTGGAGTTGGATGGGCGCTTGGGGGCATCACAGCAGCCACAAGGGGGTGAGTACACTCTCATTCTGCTGATTTTGTGCGCAGTCGAGGTGTTTGGGTGGGGGAGGTGGGCTGTGGGTTTCCCTAGGCCAGGGCGAGTTTAGTAGGCAAGGTCCCTCTGTAAGGCAGGCCATGTGGCACCCCACCCCACCTGTGTACAGGGCCAAGTACACCTAGTCATGCTCCTGTGTCATCCATGTGTGCAGATGACCTCCATAGCCTTGTAGGCCATGTCGCAGGGATTGAACAGTGGAGCCCAAGTGCGCGGCGTAGTGCAGGGGGCTTCTGTGTCTGTCGTGTCCGCCAACGGTAGCGGTAATGCATGCACTCAACATGTTTTTCTTCTGTCGTTCCCCCCCCTTTTTGTGGTCTCCCTGTTCTTGTGTGCATTAGCATCATCAGGCGGAAGAGCAGTGGCACTGGAGCTGGCGGGAGCTGCATTCCACATGGCCCTGGAGTGCGAGACTACGGACTCGGAGTTCACCAGTGGGACGGAGGGCGAGGGGAACTCCACGGTGGGGACAGGAGCTGACACCAGTGACACGGACTAGTCCTCTGATGGGAGCTCCCTTGTGGTGGCGGCAACATCTGTGCCCCCCGCATCTACAGGTACAGCTGCCACCTCCCCACCAGCACCGCCCTCCCAGCAGCCCCTCAGCCTTTGCCCCGTGCCCGCTCACCCAGGAGGGTGGGCATCACCTTCGCCCCAAGCACCTCAGGCCCTGCCCCAGTCACCCCAGTTTCACTCAGTGAGGAGGCCATTGACCTCCCCAGGTCTCTCACTGTTGGGTAGTCTACCATTTTGAATGCCATCCAGGGTGTAGAAAGGCAGTTGCAACAAACAAATGCATTCCTGGAGTGCATTCATTCTGGTCAGGCGGCCCTTCAGCGAGCTTTTCAGACTCTGGCCTCAGCACTGATGGCAGCCATTGTCCCTGTCTCTAGCCTCCCCCCTCCAACTTCCTCCACTCAGACCCAATCCCCTCTACCTCAACCTATCCCAAGCACACCTTCAGACCAGCATGCACACATGTCAACACACAAGGGAAGCTCAGGCAAACATAACCACCACACATCCCACAGGCACTCACGCAAGCATCACACACATACAGAAACACCAACATCCACTGCCTCCACTGTGTCCCCCTCCTCCTCGTCTCCCTCCTCCCTCCCAGTCTCGTCTACATTCACACCTGCATGCACTACATCTACAGCCACTACTGCCATCACCAGCACACACACCACCACACCCACTCACTTGCAGTAACCACCCCCACTGCCATTCACACGTCCCCTGTGTCCTCTCCCAGTGTGTCTGTGACGCTACCTCCCATGATACACAGACGCAGGCACACACCCACCCAACAGCCATCCACCTCATGACAGCCTCCAGCGCATGCACCTTCACCCAAAATCACCAAACGAACAACTCCTACAACCACAACCTCCTCCTCCACTCCCAAACCCCCTCCAGCTACCCGTCCCAGTGTCTCCAAAAACTTTTCCTGTCCAACCTTGACCTCTTTCCCACACCTCCCCCACCCCGTCCTTCTCCTAGGGCCCGACTCTCCAGGTCCCAACCTAACACCTCAGCCACAACATCTCCGGGACCAGTGGTGCCTGTAGTCACCGGAATCTGGAGTGCACCGGCCACCAGGGCAGCCAGTGTGGCAGGGAGCCACAGCACGGGCAGTCCCCCACCTGTCAAGCATCAAAAGTTGGCCAGTGCCCGGCAGGAGACTCCAACCACCAAAGCCATTCCTAGGGGTCCAGGTGGGAGTGTGGAGTCAGCTACAACACCTTCCAAGGTGGGGAAGGGCCACAAGAAAGTCAGCAGGTCTGGGAAGAGCAGCATGGCGGAGAAGATCGCCATCATCCCCGCTGCCCAGGAGGCCACCGCCATCATCCCCGCTGCCCAGGAGGCCACCGCCAGCACCTGCCCTGCTGCCCAAGAGGCCACTGCCGGCACCTGCCCTGCTGCCCAAGAGGCCACCGCCACCAGCCCCGCTGGGCCAGAGAGGACCGCCAGCACCAGCCCGCTGGGCCAGGGAGGACCGCCAGCACCAGAGGACCGCCAGCACCAGCCTCGCTGGAACAGAGAGGACTGCCAGCACCAGCCCCGCTGGGCCAGAGAGGACCGCCAGCACCAGCCCCGCTGGGCCAGACATGACCGCCAGCACCAGCCCCGCTGGGCCAGACACGACCGCCAGCACCAGCCCCGCTGGGCCATGAAGGACCGCCAGCAGCTGAGTCACTGCAAAGGACCCCGTCGCCACAAGCACCGCTGAACAAGTCACCGCCGCACAAGTCACCGCCGCCAAAAGCACCACTGAACAGAGCACCACTGCCACAAGCACCGCTGAACAGGGCACCGCTGCATTAAGCACCGCTGGCCCATAAGCGCTAAGGGCACTGACGCTACTGAGTCCGTCATGAGCAGGATGAAGCACTCTGGGCACCATGCCCCCTCCAGAACCAGTGGAGATTTACATCCACTACCTCAGTCCTTGGAAGGATGAAGCACTCTGGGCACCAAGCCACCTCCAGAACCAGTGGAGATTTACATCCACTACCTCAGTCCTTGGCAGGATGAAGCACTCTGGGCACCAAGCCCCCTCCAGAACCAGTGGAGACTGTCATCCATTTGAGAGACTGTGGCTTTGCACTCCCCAGGATGGAACAGTGGGCAAACCACCCACTTGTGAGACTTGAGAGACTGTGGCTTTGCACTCCCAAGGATGGAACAGTGGACAAACCACCCACTTGAGAGACTGTGGCTTTGCACTCCCCAGGATGGAACAGTGGGCAAACCACCCACTTCTGAGACTTGAGAGACTGTGGCTTTGCACTCCCCAGGATGGAACAGTGGGCATGTGGCCCCCTCGTGGATTTGGTGACGTGCACTCAACCGGCTGAAGTGCCCCCCCTTTTCCTTCCCCCTGAGGTGCCTGTTCTCTCCGTCATGGTCGGGGATCTTGTGTGGGCCTCGCCCATACCGTGTGGGCCCAGAGTTCCACGGACTTCAATGGAGCACTACCTGGACTACTATTCTTGGTGTATATTTTGTTTATAGCGTATATATGTATATATTTGCGTACTGTATTTTAATATATTACAATGGTTTCACTCATTTTCTTTGGTCTTTGCATTCTTCCAGGGGTGTTGGGAGGTGTAACTGTAATGTATCATGCTGTATTAGTGTGTGTGTTGTTGTGGGTGAGGGTGGGGATGTTGCGTGTTGCGTGTGTGCGTCTATCTCTTTTCCCTCCCCTGTGTCGTAGGTGCAGTACTCACCGTGGTCTTTGCCGCCGGCGTTCGTGCTCCTGGTAGAGGAGCAAGAAGAGAAGGACTGGCAGGATCTGCAGCTCTGGTTCCATGGCATCCGGATTCCTCGTGGGGTGTGTAGAGGTGAGCGTTTTCCCTTTGAAGTCCTGTTTCCGCCATGTTTTTGTCTGCGGTGAATCCGCCCCGGAAAAACTGGCGAATTGGTATGTTGTGATACTGTGGGCGGTACTTTGTCCTCCACCTGTCTCTTGGCGGTGACCGCCGCACTGTTTGTTTGTACCACCGTGGCGGGCGGAGTGTTAAAGTGGCTGTCTTTGTTGGCGGTTTCCGCCACAGTCGTAATTCAAAAATTTTACCGCCAGCCTGTTGGCGGTCTTACCGCCACTTTAACACCGTCCGCTAGGGTTGTAATGACCACCAGAGTTAATAAAAATAAAGGTACAGTGTAGGAGGCTGGCCTGGCATGTAGTGGGTACCAAAGGTACTTGCACCTTGTGCCAGGTCCAGTTATCCCTCATTAGTAGAGAAGAGGTGTTTCTAGCAGTTTAGGCTGACAGAAGGTAGCTATGGCAAAGCAGCTTAGGCTGAACTAGGAGACATGTAAAGCTCCTACTATACCACTTATATCATATGCACAATATCATAAGAAAACACAATACACAGAGTTACTAAAAATAAAGGTACTTTATTTCTATGACAATATGCCACAAGTATCTTAGTGAGTACCCTCAGTAAAAAGGTAAGTAATATACACAAGTTATATGTACACACTCCAAAATTAGGTAAGTAAGAGCAAGAAAAGTAATGCAAACAGTGTAGAATTACAATAGGTTGCAATAGGCAAGCATAGGTATAGGGGCAACACAAACCATATACTCCAAAAGTGGAATGCGAACCGCGAATGGACCCCAGACCTATGTGAGCTTGTAGAGGGTCACCGGGACTGTATGAAAACACTGAGGGTTACCAAAATACCCCATCCCAAGACCCTGAAAAGTAGGAGTAAAGTGCACCTACTACCCCCATAGAGCACAATAGTCGTGATAGGGGAATTCTGCAAGAACAACAAACATCAGCAGTGCACTGAAAACGGATTTCTGGACCTGAGGACCTGCAAGGCAAGGGGACCAAGTCCAATAATCGCGACAGTGTCCAGGGGGGCAGGGGCCCAGGAAACCCCGGATGATAGCTGCCTCCGGTTGGAAGAAGCTTGGAGCTCTGCAAGAAAGAAGAAGACTAGGAACTTCTACTTTGGAAGACGGACGTGCCACGTCACGATGAAGCTTGCAGACGTGTTCACACGCAGAAATACCGCAAACAAGCCTTGCTAGTTGCAAGGGTCGCGGTAGAGGTTTTTGGGTGCTGCTGAGGACCAGGAAGGACCAGGATGTCGCCTTTTGGAGGAGGAGACAGAGGGGGCACTCAGCAACTCAAAGAGCCCGTACAGAAGCAGGCAGCACCCGCAGAAGTACCCCAACAGGCACTTAGAAGAAGAGTGAACCGGAGTCCACGCGAAGTTACAAAAGGGGGTCCCACGATGTCGGAGGACAACTCAAAAGGTTGTGCACTGCAGGACGGAGTGCTGGGGACACAGGCTAGGCTGTGCACAAAGGAAATCCTGGAAGAGTGCACAGGAGCCCGAGCAGCTGCAAATCACGCAGTACACAGCTTTGAAGTCTGGTGTGGGGAGGCAAGGACTTACCTCCACCAAACTTGGACTGAAGAGTCACTGGACTGTGGGAGTCACTTGGACAGAGTTGCTGTGTTCCAGGGACCACGCTCGTCAGGATGAGAGGGGACCCAGAGGACCAGTGATGCAGTCTTTTGGTGCCTGCGTGAGCAGGGGGAAGATTCCGTCAACCCATTTGAGATTTCTTCTGAGCTTCTGGTGCAGGGTGAAGGCAGGCTACTCCCAGAGCATGCACCACCAGGAAACAGTCAAGAAAGCCGTTAGGATGAGGCGCTACAATGTTGCTGGTAGTCGTCTTGCTACTTTGTGGCAGTTTTGCAGGCGTCCAGGAGCAGTCAGCGGTCGATCCTTGGTAGAAGGTGAAGAGGGAGATGCAGAGGAACTCTGGTGAGCTCTTGCATTCGTTATCTGAAGAATTCCCCAAAGCGGAGACCCTAAATAGCCAGAAAAAGAGGTTTGGCTACCGAGGAAGGAGGATTGGCTACCAAGAGAGGTAAGAGCCTATGAGAAGGAGCCTCTGGTGTCAATTGCTGGCACTGGCCACTCAGAGCAGTCCAGTGTGCCCCCAACACCTCTGTTTCCAAGATGGCAGAGGTCTGGGACACACTGGAGGAGCTCTGGGCACCTCCCCTAGGAGGTACTGGTCAGGGGAGTGGTCACTCCCCTTTCCTTTGTCCAGTTTCGCACCAAAGAAGGGCTGGGGGATCCCTGAACCGGTGAAGACTGGCTTCTGCAGAGATGGGCACCATCTGTGCCCATCAAAGCATTTCCAGAGGCTGGGGGAGGCTACTCCTCCCCAGCCTTCACACCTATTTCCAAAGGGAGAGGGTGTTACACCCTCTCTCAGAGGAAATCCTTTGTTCTGCCTTCCTGGGCCAGGGCTGCCTGGACCCCAGGAGGGCAGAAACCAGTCTGATGGGTTGGCATCAGCAGCAGCTGCAGTGGAAATCCCAGAAAGGCAGTTTGGCAGTACCCAGTTCTGTGCTAGAGATCTTAGACATGTTACATGGCCATGTTCGGAGTTACCATTGTGACGCTATACATAGGTAGTGACCTATTTATAGTGCACACGTGTAATGGTGTCCCCGCACTCACAAAGTCCGGGGACACCCCCTGAACAATGTGGGGGCACCTTGGCACCCAACCTTCACTAAGTGAAGGTTAGACATGTAGGTGACTTCTAAGTTACTTATGTGCAGTGGTAAATGGCTGTGAAATAATGTGGACGTTATTTCACTCAGGCTGCAGTGGCAGGCCTGTGTAAGAATTGTCAGAGCTCCCTATGGGTGGCAAAAGAAATGCTTCAGCCCATAGGGATCTCCTGGAACCCCAATACCCTGGGTACCTCAGTACCATATTCAAGGGAATTATATGGGTGTACCAGTATGCCAATGTGAATTGGTAAATTTAGTCACTAGCCTGTTAGTGACAAATATGGAAAGCAGAGAGAGCATAACCACTGAGGTTCTGGTTAGCAGAGCCTCAGTGAAACAGTTAGGCACCACACAGGGAAAACATATAGGGCACATACTATGAGCACTGGGGCCCTGCCTGGCAGGGTCCCAGTGACACATGACTAAAACAACATACATACAGTGAAATATGGGGGTAACATGCCAGGCAAGATGGTAATTTCCTACACAACCCCCCCAAACAAAGGACAATAAGACTAGCCATGACCTGATGAGTCTTCATTGTCTAAGTGGAAATATCTGGAGAGTCCATCTGCATTAGGGTGGGTACTCCCAGGTCTATGTTCCACTGTATAGTCCATTCCCTGTAGGAATATGGACCATCTCAACAATTTAGGGTTTTCACCTTTCATTTGTTTTAGCCAAAGTAGAGGTTTGTGGTCTGTCAATAAAGTGAGTGCCAAACAGGTATGGCCTCAACTTTTTCAGTGCCCAGACCACAGCAAAGGCCTCCCTCTCAATGGCAGACCAACGCTTTTCTCTAGGGGTCAACCTTCTGCTGATAAAAGCAATTGGTTGATCCTGGCCCTCAGAATTCAGTTGTGATAAGACTGCCCCTACCCCTAATTCAGATGCATCAGTTTGAATAATGAATTTCTTGGAGTAACATGTTTTTTTTTAGGACAGGTGCAGAGCACATGGCCTGTTTGAGCTCCTCAAAAGCTTTCTGACAGCTAGCTGTCCATAATACCTTTTTAGGCATTTTCTTACTTGTGAAATCATTAAGAGGGGCTGCTATGGATCCAGGGTTTTTAATGAATCTCCTGTAATACCCTGTGAGGTCTAAGAAGGCTCTCACCTGGGTCTGAGTTGTAGGGGGAACCCAATCCATGACTGTCTGGATTTTCCCCTGTGGTGGTGCAATCTGTTCTCCACCTACCAGGTGGCCCAGGTAAACCACTTTTCCCTGCCCTATCTGGCACTTTGAGGCCTTGATAGTGAGGCCTGCCTTTTGCAATGCCTCCAAAACTTTCCAGGTGGACCAGGTGCTCATCCCAGGTTGAGCTAAAGACAGCAATATCATCAAGATATGCTGCACTGAAAGCCTCCAACCCTTGCAGGACTATGTTCACCAACTTCTGAAAAGTGGCAGGTGCATTTCCCAAACCAAAGGGCATCACTGTAAATTGGTAGTGCCATCCTATAGTTGAAAATGCAGTCTTTGGGTTAGCATCTTCAGCCAATTTGATCTGCCAATACCCTGCAGTCAAATCAAAAATGCTAAGATACTTGGCAGATGCCAGTGTATCAATGAGCTCATCTGCCATGTGTATAGGGTGAGTGTAGGAGGCTGGACTGGCTTGTAGTGAGTACCAAGGGGTACTTACACCTTGCACCAGGCCCAGGTATCCCTTATTAGTGTAGAAGGGTGTCTAGCAGCTTAGGCTGATAGAAAAGGTAGTTTAGCAGAGGAGTTTAGGCTGAACTAGGAGACGAGTGAAGCTCCTACAGTACCACTAATGTCATATGCACAATATCATAAGAAAACACAATACACAGATATACTAAAAATAAAGGTACTTTATTTTTATGACAATATGCCAAAGTATCTCAGTGAGTACCCTCAGTATGAGGATAGCAAATATACACAAGATATATGTACACAATACCAAAATATGCAGTAATAGCAATAGAAAACAGTGCAATAGAATGCAATGGGGGCACATAGGGATAGGGGCAACACAAACCATATACTCTAGAAGTGGAATGCGAACCACGAATGGACCCCAAACCTATGTGACCTTGTAGAGGGTCGCTGGCACTGTAAGAAAACAGTGAGGGTTAGAAAAATAGCCCACCCCAAGACCCTGAAAAGTGGGTGCAAAGTGCACCTAAGTTCCCCAAAGAGCACAGAAGTCGTGATAGGGGAATTCTGCAAGGAAGACCAACACCAGCAATGCAACAACAATGGATTTCCTGACGAGAGTACCTGTGGAACAAGGAAACCAAGTCCAAGAGTCACGATCAAGTCGGGAGTGGGCAGATGCCCAGGAAATGCCAGCTGTGGGTGCAAAGAAGCTGCCACTGGATTGTAGAAGCTGTGGATTCTGCAAGAACGACAAGGGCTAGAAACTTCCCCTTTGGAGGATGGATGTCCCACGTCGTGAAGAGTCGTGCAGAGGTATTTCCGTGCAGAAAGAACGCAAACAAGCCTTGCTAGCTGTAAGGGTCGCAGTTAGGGTTTTTGGATGCTGCTGTGGCCCAGGAGGGACCAGGATGTCGCCAATTGCATGGGGAGACAGAGGGGGCATCCAGCAAGACAAAGAGCCTACTCAGAAGTAAGCAGCACCTGCAGAAGTGCCGGAACAGGCACTACGAAGTGGAGGTAACCGGAGCTCACCCGAAGTCACGAAAGAGGGTCCCACGACGCCGGACGACAACTCAGGAGGTCGTGCACTGCAGGTTAGAGTGCCGGGGACCCAGGCTTGGCTGTGCACAAAGGAAATCCTGGAAGAGTGCACAGGAGTCGGAGTAGCTGCAAAACACGCGGTTCCCAGCAATGCAGTCTACCATGGGGAGGCAAGGACTTACCTCCACCAAACTGGGACTGCAGAGTCACTGGACTGTGGGAGTCACTTGGACAGAGTTGCTGAGTACAAGGGACCTCGCTCGTCGTGCTGAGAGGAGACCCAGAGGACCGGTGATGCAGTTCTTTGGTGCCTGCGGTTGCAGGGGGAAGATTCCGTCGACCCACAGGAGATTTCTTCGGAGCTTCTAGTGCAGAGAGGAGGCAGACTACCCCCACAGCATGCATGTAGGAGGCTGGACTGGCTTGTAGTGAGTACCAAGGGGTACTTGCACCTTGCACCAGGCCCAGTTATCCCTTATTAGTGTATAGGGTGTCTAGCAGCTTAGGCTGATAGATAATGGTAGCTTAGCAGAGCAGCTTAGGCTGAACTAGGAGACGTGTGAAGCTACTACAGTACCACTTAGTGTCATATGCACAATATCATAAGAAAACACAATACACAGTTATACTAAAAATAAAGGTACTTTATTTTTATGACAATATGCCAAAGTATCTTAGAGTGTACCCTCAGTGAGAGGATAGGAAATATACACAAGATATATATACACAATAGCAAAAATATGCAGTATAGTCTTAGAAAACAGTGCAAACAATGTATAGTTACAATAGGATGCAATGGGGAAACATAGGGATAGGGGCAACACAAACCATATACTCCAGAAGTGGAATGCGAACCACGAATGGACCCCAAACCTATGTGACCTTGTAGAGGGTCGCTGGGACTATTAGAAAATAGTGAGAGTTAGCAAAATAACCCTCCCCAAGACCCTGAAAAGTGAGTGCAAAGTGCACTAAAGTTCCCCTAAGGACAAAATAGTCGTGTTAGAGGGAGAATGCAAGGAAAACACAAATCAGCAATGCAACAACGATGGATTCCTGTCTGAGGGTACCTGTGGAACAAGGGGACCAAGTCCAAAAGTCACAAGCAGCTCGTAGCTGGGCAGATGCCCAAGAAATGCCAGCGGTTGGTGCAAAGAAGCTCTTACTAGGCTGAAGAACTGTGAATACTGCAGGAACGACAAGGGCTAGAGACTTCCACTTTGGAGGATGGATCCCCCACGCCTTGGAGAGTCGTGCAGAAGTGTTTTCCCGCCGGATGGACGCCAACAAGCCTTGCTACACGCAAATCGTGCGTTTGGCGTTTTTGGACGCTGCTGGGGCCCAGGAAGGACCAGGAGGTCGCAAATTGGACCTGCAGAGAGAGGGAACGTCGAGCAAGACAAAGAGCCCTCCCTGAAGCAGGTAGCATCCGGAGAAGTGCCAGAAACAGGCACTACGAGGATGCGTGAAACGGTGCTCGCCGAAGTTGCACAAAGGAGTCCCACGTCGCCGGAGACCAACTTAGAAAGTCGTGCAATGCAGGTTAGAGTGCCGTGGACCCAGGCTTGGCTGTGCACACAGGATTTCCGCCGGAAATGCACAGGGGCCGGAGAAGCTTGCAAAGTCGCGGTTCCCAGCAATGCAGCCCAGCGAGGTGAGGCAAGGACTTACCTCCACCAAACTTGGGCTGAAGAGTCACTGGACTGTGGGGGTCACTTGGACGGTGTCGCTGGATTCGAGGGACCTCGCTCGTCGTGCTGAGAGGAGACCCAAGGGACCGGTAATGCAGCTTTTTGGTGCCTGCGGTTGCAGGGGGAAGATTCCGTCGACCCACGGGAGATTTCTTCGGAGCTTCTGGTGCAGAGAGGAGGCAGACTACCCCCACAGCATGCACAAGCAGGAAAACAGTCGAGAAGGCGGCAGGATCAGCGTTACAGAGTTGCAGTAGTCGTCTTTGCTACTATGTTGCAGGTTTGCAGGCTTCCAGCGCGGTCAGCGGTCGATTCCTTATCAGAAGGAGAAGAGGGAGATGCAGAGGAACTCGGCTGAGCTCATGCATTCGTTATCTAAAGTTTCCCCAGAGACAGAGACCCTAAATAGCCAGAAAAGAGGGTTTGGCTACCTAGGAGAGAGGAAAGGCTACTAACACCTGAAGGAGCCTATCAGCAGGAGTCTCTGACGTCACCTGGTGGCACTGGCCACTCAGAGCAGTCCAGTGTGCCAGCAGCACCTCTGTTTCCAAGATGGCAGAGGTCTGGAGCACACTGGAGGAGCTCTGGACACCTCCCAGGGGAGGTGCAGGTCAGGGGAGTGGTCACTCCCCTTTCCTTTGTCCAGTTTCGCGCCAGAGCAGGGGCTAAGGGGTCCCTGAACCGGTGTAGACTGGCTTATGCAGAATTGGGCACATCTGTGCCCAACAAAGCATTTCCAGAGGCTGGGGGAGGCTACTCCTCCCCTGCCTTCACACCATTTTCCAAAGGGAGAGGGTGTCACACCCTCTCTCAGAGGAAGTTCTTTGTTCTGCCATCCTGGGCCAGGCCTGGCTGGACCCCAGGAGGGCAGATGCCTGTCTGAGGGGTTGGCAGCAGCAGCAGCTGCAGTGAAACCCCAGGAAGGGCAGTTTGGCAGTACCAGGGTCTGTGCTACAGACCACTGGGATCATGGGATTGTGCCAACTATGCTAGGATGGCATAGAGGGGGCAATTCCATGATCATAGACATGTTACATGGCCATATTCGGAGTTACCATTGTGAAGCTACATATAGGTAGTGACCTATATGTAGTGCACGCGTGTAATGGTGTCCCCGCACTCACAAAGTTCAGGGAATTGGCTCTGAACAATGTGGGGGCACCTTGGCTAGTGCCAGGGTGCCCTCACACTAAGTAACTTTGCACCTAACCTTTACCAGGTAAAGGTTAGACATATAGGTGACTTATAAGTTACTTAAGTGCAGTGTAAAATGGCTGTGAAATAACGTGGACGTTATTTCACTCAGGCTGCAGTGGCAGGCCTGTGTAAGAATTGTCAGAGCTCCCTATGGGTGGCAAAAGAAATGCTGCAGCCCATAGGGATCTCCTGGAACCCCAATACCCTGGGTACCTCAGTACCATATACTAGGGAATTATAAGGGTGTTCCAGTAAGCCAATGTAAATTGGTAAAAATGGTCACTAGCCTGTTAGTGACAATTTGAAAGTAATGAGAGAGCATAACCACTGAGATTCTGGTTAGCAGAGCCTCAGTGAGACAGTTAGGCACCACACAGGGAACATATACATGCACACCTATGAGCACTGGGGCCCTGTGTGACAGGGTCCCAGTGACACATACATATAGGCCACAAACCTATGAGCACTGGGGTCCTGACCAGCAGGATCCCAGTGACACATAACAAACATACTGAAACCATAGTGTTTTCACTATGAGCGCTGAGGCCTGGCTATCAGGATCCCAGTGAGACAGTGAAAACAGTGACAAACACCCTGACATACACTCACAAACAGGCCAAAAGTGGGGGTAACAAGGCTAGAAAGAGGCTACCTTCTCACACAACCCCCCCCCAAACGAAGGACAATAAGGCTAACCTTGGCCAGTTGAGACTTTATTGTCTAAGTGGTGATAAGTAGAGAGTAGCTCTGCAATAGACTGGTTACTCCCTTTATCATCCACTATATGGTTACTTCCCTGTGGGGATGTAAACCACCCTGTTTGAAGTTTTTTAGCTAAGCAACAATGTGAAGATGTATTTTCAGAGTTTCTATCAGTAAGTTTTAGTTTAGAGCAGTGGGAATTGTCCACTGAACCTATTTGTAGTGATGGAAATGCCAGACAGGGATGCTGTCTCAGAAAAGCCATAGCTGGGCAAAAACTTTGTCCATATGGCTGGAAGAGAGAACAGGGATGCTGTTTCTCTTGGGTTGGAGCAGGGCAGGGATGCTGTCCTATCAGCTCCACACTAGGGCAGGGATGCTGTCCTAAGTGTTGTGAGGCAGTGCAGAGTTTCTGCACTAAAGTTTCTCTGGGAGGGTTGGAGGGATGCTCCATGTTAACTAAAATGGTGCTCTTTTTCTCATCAATGTTAGTTATCCCACAGAGAGGTACTTCCACCTCAGGGAGTCCAGCTTTGCCAGCTGATGATTCCCTTGGAACAGGTGCCACCCCAGGAGAGGTTTCTCCCACCACAGGAATAGTATCCTGAATGGTAGGGTGGTTAGGGGATACTGTGATACCCTTTTTACCTGTTGATGGAGAGGGATCCTGAGTTTTCAGGCCTTCTCTCCTTTGCTTTTTCATTTCACTTGAAATGAGAGGGAACAATTCCTCAGGGATGCCCAGCATGGCTGCATGGGCATAAAACTCTACATCAGCCCAACCTGAGGCCTCTAGGTCATTACCTAAGAGACAGTCTACAGGTAAGCTAGGTGATACCACCACCTGCTTAGGGCCAGTAACTCCACCCCAACTAAACTGAATTATAGCTAAGGGAAGAAACTTAGTGGAGTTATGGACATCAATAATCTTATACTGTTGTCCAATGATGTGTTGTTCAGGAGGCACTAGGTTTTCAGTCACCAAAGTGAAACTGGCACCTGTGTCCCTGTAGGCCAAGGCCTCAACACCATTTATTGAAACTGTCTGCCTGTACTTATCCATTGTAAGGGGACAAGCAGCCAGTGTGGCAAGGCCAATGCCACTAGGTGTGACAGAAACTGTCTTGGGACTGATTACATCAGTTTCCACTATGGACCCATAAGTGAACCCAACTACACCCTTTGCTTGACTGTTGCCAGCAGTCCCACCACTAGTACCACTACTGCTAGGGGCACTAGAGCTTGATGTATTAGTGGTGGTAGGCTCAGGGGGTTTACCTGGACAGGACTTATCCCCTGGCCTATGGCCTCTATTTTTACACACAAAGCACCAAGGCTTTTTAATGTGTGCAGGTTGGGAAGAAGAGGAAGAATTTGTTTTATCCCCACCCTCTGAAGAGTGTTTAAGATTTGAAGTGGGATCTTTGGTTTTACCCTTATCCCCAGGCCCAGTTATCCCTTATTAGTGTATAGGGTGTCTAGCAGCTTAGGCTGATAGATAATGGTAGCTTAGCAGAGCAGCTTAGGCTGAACTAGGAGACGTGTGAAGCTACTACAGTACCACTTAGTGTCACATGCACAATATCATAAGAAAACACAATACACAGTTATACTAAAAATAAAGGTACTTTATTTTTATGACAATATGCCAAAGTATCTTAGAGTGTACCCTCAGTGAGAGGATAGGAAATATACACAAGATATATATACACAATAGCAAAAATATGCAGTATAGTCTTAGAAAACAGTGCAAACAATATATAGTTACAATAGGATGCAATGGGGAAACATAGGGATAGGGGCAACACAAACCATATACTCCAGAAGTGGAATGCGAACCACGAATGGACCCCAAACCTATGTGACCTTGTAGAGGGTCGCTGGGACTATTAGAAAATAGTGAGAGTTAGCAAAATAACCCTCCCCAAGACCCTGAAAAGTGAGTGCAAAGTGCACTAAAGTTCCCCTAAGGACAAAATAGTCGTGTTAGAGGGAGAATGCAAGGAAAACACAAATCAGCAATGCAACAACGATGGATTCCTGTCTGAGGGTACCTGTGGAACAAGGGGACCAAGTCCAAAAGTCACAAGCAGCTCGTAGCTGGGCAGATGCCCAAGAAATGCCAGCGGTTGGTGCAAAGAAGCTCTTACTAGGCTGAAGAACTGTGAATACTGCAGGAACGACAAGGGCTAGAGACTTCCCCTTTGGAGGATGGATCCCCCACGCCTTGGAGAGTCGTGCAGAAGTGTTTTCCCGCCGGATGGACGCCAACAAGCCTTGCTACACGCAAATCGTGCGTTTGGCGTTTTTGGACGCTGCTGGGGCCCAGGAGGGACCAGGAGGTCGCAAATTGGACCTGCAGAGAGAGGGAACGTCGAGCAAGACAAAGAGCCCTCCCTGAAGCAGGTAGCATCTGGAGAAGTGCCAGAAACAGGCACTACGAGGATGCGTGAAACGGTGCTCGCCGAAGTTGCACAAAGGAGTCCCACGTCGCCGGAGACCAACTTAGAAAGTCGTGCAATGCAGGTTAGAGTGCCGTGGACCCAGGCTTGGCTGTGCACACAGGATTTCCGCCGGAAGTGCACAGGGGCCGGAGAAGCTTGCAAAGTCGCGGTTCCCAGCAATGCAGCCCAGCGAGGTGAGGCAAGGACTTACCTCCACCAAACTTGGGCTGAAGAGTCACTGGACTGTGGGGGTCACTTGGACAGTGTCGCTGGATTCGAGGGACCTCGCTCGTCGTGCTGAGAGGAGACCCAAGGGACCGGTAATGCAGCTTTTTGGTGCCTGCGGTTGCAGGGGGAAGATTCCGTCGACCCACGGGAGATTTCTTCGGAGCTTCTGGTGCAGAGAGGAGGCAGACTACCCCCACAGCATGCACAAGCAGGAAAACAGTCGAGAAGGCGGCAGGATCAGCGTTACAGAGTTGCAGTAGTCGTCTTTGCTACTATGTTGCAGGTTTGCAGGCTTCCAGCGCGGTCAGCGGTCGATTCCTTATCAGAAGGAGAAGAGGGAGATGCAGAGGAACTCGGCTGAGCTCATGCATTCGTTATCTAAAGTTTCCCCAGAGACAGAGACCCTAAATAGCCAGAAAAGAGGGTTTGGCTACCTAGGAGAGAGGAAAGGCTACTAACACCTGAAGGAGCCTATCAGCAGGAGTCTCTGACGTCACCTGGTGGCACTGGCCACTCAGAGCAGTCCAGTGTGCCAGCAGCACCTCTGTTTCCAAGATGGCAGAGGTCTGGAGCACACTGGAGGAGCTCTGGACACCTCCCAGGGGAGGTGCAGGTCAGGGGAGTGGTCACTCCCCTTTCCTTTGTCCAGTTTCGCGCCAGAGCAGGGGCTAAGGGGTCCCTGAACCGGTGTAGACTGGCTTATGCAGAATTGGGCACATCTGTGCCCAACAAAGCATTTCCAGAGGCTGGGGGAGGCTACTCCTCCCCTGCCTTCACACCATTTTCCAAAGGGAGAGGGTGTCACACCCTCTCTCAGAGGAAGTTCTTTGTTCTGCCATCCTGGGCCAGGCCTGGCTGGACCCCAGGAGGGCAGATGCCTGTCTGAGGGGTTGGCAGCAGCAGCAGCTGCAGTGAAACCCCAGGAAGGGCAGTTTGGCAGTACCAGGGTCTGTGCTACAGACCACTGGGATCATGGGATTGTGCCAACTATGCTAGGATGGCATAGAGGGGGCAATTCCATGATCATAGACATGTTACATGGCCATATTCGGAGTTACCATTGTGAAGCTACATATAGGTAGTGACCTATATGTAGTGCACGCGTGTAATGGTGTCCCCGCACTCACAAAGTTCAGGGAATTGGCTCTGAACAATGTGGGGGCACCTTGGCTAGTGCCAGGGTGCCCTCACACTAAGTAACTTTGCACCTAACCTTTACCAGGTAAAGGTTAGACATATAGGTGACTTATAAGTTACTTAAGTGCAGTGTAAAATGGCTGTGAAATAACATGGACGTTATTTCACTCAGGCTGCAGTGGCAGGCCTGTGTAAGAATTGTCAGAGCTCCCTATGGGTGGCAAAAGAAATGCTGCAGCCCATAGGGATCTCCTGGAACCCCAATACCCTGGGTACCTCAGTACCATATACTAGGGAATTATAAGGGTGTTCCAGTAAGCCAATGTAAATTGGTAAAAATGGTCACTAGCCTGTTAGTGACAATTTGAAAGTAATGAGAGAGCATAACCACTGAGGTTCTGGTTAGCAGAGCCTCAGTGAGACAGTTAGGCACCACACAGGGAACATATGCATGCACACCTATGAGCACTGGGGCCCTGTGTGACAGGGTCCCAGTGACACATACATATAGGCCACAAACCTATGAGCACTGGGGTCCTGACCAGCAGGATCCCAGTGACACATAACAAACATACTGAAACCATAGTGTTTTCACTATGAGCACTGAGGCCTGGCTATCAGGATCCCAGTGAGACAGTGAAAACAGTGACAAACACCCTGACATACACTCACAAACAGGCCAAAAGTGGGGGTAACAAGGCTAGAAAGAGGCTACCTTCTCACAATGCACCACCAGGAAAACAGTCGAGAAGGCGGCAGGATCAGCGTTACAAGGTCGCAGTAGTCGTCTTTGCTACTTTGTTGCAGTTTTGCAGGCTTCCAGCGCGGTCAGCAGTCGATTCCTTGGCAGAAGGTGAAGAGAGAGATGCAGAGGAACTCTGATGAGCTCTTGCATTCGTTATCTAAGGAATTCCCCAAAGCAGAGACCCTAAATAGCCAGAAAAGGAGGTTTGGCTACTTAGGAGAGAAGATAGGCTAGCAACACCTGAAGGAGCCTATCAGAAGGAGTCTCTGATGTCACCTTCTGGCACTGGCCACTCAGAGCAGTCCAGGGTGCCAGCAGCACCTCTGTTTCCAAGATGGCAGAGGTCTGGAGCACACTGGAGGAGCTCTGGGCACCTCCCAGGGGAGGTGCAGGTCAGGGGAGTGGTCACTCCCCTTTCATTTGTCCAGTTTCGCGCCAGAGCAGGGCTGAGGGATCCCTGAACCGGTGCAGACTGGCTTATGCAGAGATGGGCACCATCTGTGCCCATCAAAGCATTTCCAGAGGCTGGGGGAGGCTACTCCTCCCCAGCCCTGACACCTTTTTCCAAAGGGAGAGGGTGTAACACCCTCTCTCTGAGGAAGTCCTTTGTTCTGCCTTCCTGGGCCAAGCCTGGCTGGACCCCAGGAGGGCAGAAACCTGTCTGAGGGGTTGGCAGCAGCAGCAGCTACAGTGAAACCCCGGGAAAGTTAGTTTGGCAGTACCCGGGTCTGAGCTAGAGACTCAGGGGATCATGTTACATGGGCATGTTCGGAGTTACCATTGTGACGCTATACATATGTTGTGACATATGTATAGTGCACGCGTGTAATGGTGTCCCCGCACTCACAAAGTCCGGGGAATTTGCCCTGAACAATGTGGGAGCACCTTGGCTAGTGCCAGGGTGCCCACACACTAAGTAACTTAGCACCCAACCTTTACCAGGTAAAGGTTAGACATATAGGTGACTTATAAGTTACTTAAGTGCAGTGGTAAATGGCTGTGAAATAACGTGGACGTTATTTCACTCAGGCTGCACTGGCAGGCCTGTGTAACAATTGTCAGATCTCTCTATGGGTGGCACAAGAGATGCTGCAGCCCATAGGGATCTCCTGGAACCCCAATACCAAGGGTACCTCTGATGTGGGACAGGTTTGCTGTGCCACACTCAGCTCTTTGCAGGCAGGCCCCCCTCACCCAAAAGCTCAGCAGTGTCTGCTGCCAGCTGATCTGGTGAAGGTTCTGCACAGGGAGTAAATTCCTCTTCCTCAGAAGGGGAATCATCTGTAGAGGGAGGGATAGTGGGTAGGGATTTACCCTTGCTACCCCTAGCTTTAGGAAGCACTTGGTCCATTGTTCCAGGATGCAAGTTACCCTGTCCTTTTTGCTTTTTGGCCTGAGCCCTGGTTAAAGCAAAAATATGCTTAGGAATACCCAGCATTGCTGCATGAGCCTCCAACTCCACTTCTGCCCAAGCTGATGTCTCTAAATCCTTCCCTAGTAGACAGTCTACAGGTAAATCTGAGGCAACCACAACTTTCTTTGGACGAGTAACCCCCCCAGTTGAGATTCACAACAGCCATGGGGTGGCAAAGAGTGTTGTTATGAGTGTCTGTCACTTGGTACTGCTGACCAAGTAGGTGTTGTTCAGGGTGGACCAGTTTCTCTATGACCATAGTTACACTGGCTCCTGTGTCCCTGTAGGCCTGAACATGAACAACATTTATTAGGGGAAGTTGCTTTTACTTATCCATATTAAGGGAACAAGCAACCAAGGTAGCCAAATCAATGGCACCTTCAGAGACTAAAACAGCCTCTGTGGTCTCCCTAACAAGACCAACCCCAACTACATTTGCCAATAGTGAGCCCAGCCACACCCTTGGATTGGCTATTAGTAGGTTTCCCACCACCACTGCTATTACTAGGGGCACTAGAATTTGCAGCAGGGTTGTGGTGGTGGGAGGTTTGGTGTTATTCTTTGGACAACTGGAATCAGTTGCCCAATGGCCTTTGTATTTACACAAATAACACCAAGGCTTTTTGGGTTGATTATTGGAAGCGGATTTGGACCCACCACCCCCAGAGTATTTTTGTAGGCATGATGAAGACTCAGTATGCTTACTTTTGTCCCCACCCTTGTCAGAAGAGTTACCATCCTTCTTTTTGCCATCCATGTCACCCCCTATATGAACTTTTCTGTTCACCCTTGTTCTGACCCACTTGTCTGCCTTCTTTCCCAATTCTTGGGGTGAGGTCAGATCCGACTTTTGGTGCAACAAGTCAGACACACAGTTGTTCAGAATATGCTCTCTTAGAATAAGATTATACAGGCTTTCATAGTCAGACACCTTACTGGCATGTAACCACCCTTCCAGTGCCTTCACTGAACAGTCCACAAAATCTGTCCAGTCTTGAGAGGACTCTTTTCTGGTGTCTCTGAACTTTATCCTGTATTGTTCAGTGGTTAAGCCAAATCCATCCAAGAGTGCATCCTTCAATACTGTGTAATTGTTGGCTTCACTTTCTCTAACAGTAAGGAGCCTATCCCTACCCTTTCCAGTGAAAGATAGCCACAAAATAGCAGCCCACTGCCTCTGAAGGACCCCCTGTACCATACAGGCCCTCTCAAGTGCAGCAAACCACTTGTTGATGTCATCCCTCTCCTTGTAATGGGGGACTATCTTGTGCAGGTTCCTCGAATCATGCTCTCTAACAGGATTACTATCAGGAATACTGCTGCTGCCACCATGGCGTCCAAACCCCAACCTCTGTCTTTCCTTCTCAATGTCTAGGGATTCCCTATCTAAGGCCAGCTGTTGCTGTTTAAGCTTCAGTCTGGTCTCTTCAACCCTCAACTTTTTGAGTTCCCTTTCTAACAAGTTATTCCATGATCCCCCGGGTCTCTAGCACAGAACCCGGGTACTGCCAAACTGCCTTTCCGGGGTCTCCACTGCAGCTGCTGCTGCTGCCAACCCTTCAGACAGGTTTCAGCCCTCCTGGGGTCCAGGCAGCCCTGGCCCAGGAAGGCAGAACAAAGGACTTCATCTGAGAGAGGGTGTTACACCCTCTCCCTTTGGAAATAGGTGTGAAGGGCTGGGGAGGAGTAGCCTCCCCCAGTCTCTGGAAATGCTTTGATGGGCACAGATGGTGCCCATCTCTGCATAAGCCAGTCTACACCGGTTTTGGGATACACCAGCCCTGGTCTGGCACGAAACTGGACAAAGGAAAGGGGAGTGACCACTCCCCTGACCAGTACCTCCCAGGGGAGGTGCCCCGAGCTCCTCCAGTGTGTCCCAGACCTCTGCCATCTTGGAAGCAGAGGTGTTGGGGGCAGACTGGACTGCTCTGAGTGGCCAGTGCCAGCAGGTGACGTCAGAGGCTCCTTCTGATAGGCTCTTACCTCTCTTGGTAGCCAATACTCCTGACTTGGTAGCCAAACCTCTTTTTCTGGCTATTTAGGGTCTCTGCTTTGGGGAATTCTTAAGAAAACGAATGCAAGAGCTCACCAGAGTTCCTCTGCATCTCCCTCTTCACCTTCTATCAAGGATCGACCGCTGACTGCTCCAGGACGCCTGCAAAACCGCAACAAAGTAGCAAGATGACTACCAGCAACATTGTAGCGCCTAATCCTGCCGGCTTTCTCAACTGTTACCTGGTGTTGCATGCTCTGGGGGTAGCCTGCCTTCACCCTGCACCAGAAGCTCTGAAGAAATCTACTGTGGGTCGACGGAATCTTCCCCCTGCTAATGCAGGCACCAAAAGACTGCATCACTGGTCCTCTGGGTCCCCTCTCCTCCTGATGAGCGTGGTCCCTGGAACACAACAAGTCTGTCCAAGTGACTCCCACAATCCAGTGACTCTTCTGTCCACGTTTGGTGGAGGTAAGTCTTTGCCTCACCAAGCTAGACTGCAAAGCGGTGTACCAATTGATTTACAGCTGCTCCGGCTCCTGTGCACTCTTCCAGGATTTCCTTTGTGCACAGCCAAGCCTGGGTCCCCAGCACTCCATCCTGCAGTGCACAACCTCCTGAGTTGTCGTCCGGGTGCTGCATGCTTCTGTGAGGGCTCTCTAAGTTGCTGAGCGCCCCTTCTGTCTCCTCCTCCAAAAGGCGACATCCTGGTCCTTCCTGGTCCTCAGCAGCACCCAAAAACCTCTACTGCAACCCTTGCAGCTAGCAAGGCTTGTTTGTGGTATTTCTGTGTAGGAACACGTCTGCAAGCTTCATCGCGACATGGGACATCCGTATTCCAAAGGAGAAGTCCCTAGTCCTCTTATTTCTTGCAGAACTCCAAGCTTCTTCTAACCGGAGGCAGCTTCCTTGCACCTTCATCCGGGGTTTCCTGGGCTCCTGCCCCCCTGACACTGTCGCAACTATTGGACTTGGTCCCCTTGCCTTGCAGGTCCTCAGGTCCGGAAATCCGTTGTCAGTGCACTGCTGGTGTTCTTCCTGCAGAATCCCCCTATCACGACTATTGTGCTCTCTGGGGGTAGTAGGTACACTTTACTCCTACTTTTCAGGGTCTTGGGGTGGAGTATTTTTCTAACCCTCACTGTTTTCTTACAGTCCCAGCGACCCTCTACAAGTTCACATAGGTATGGGGTCCATTCGTGGTTCGCATTCCACTTTTGGAGTATATGGTTTGTGTGGCCCCTATACCTATGTTCTCCTATTGGAACCTATTGTAATTCTACACTGTTTGCATTACTTTTCTTGCTCTCACTTATCTAATTTTGGTTTGTGTACATATAACTTGTGTATATTACTTACCTTCTTACTGAGGGTACCCACTGAGATACTTGTGGCATATTGTCATAAAAATAAAGTACCTTTAGTTTTAGTAACTCTGGCCCTCATTACAACATTGGCGGTCAAAGCCGCTTACCGCCGTGCAGAAGACCATCAACACACCGCCGCGGCCGCAGAATTCTGCCACAGCTATTATGACCCACAGTTCGGAATCCGCCAAAATTCAGACACCCACACAAGTCCGCCACACCAAAGGTCAGTGATAAACTAGCGAAAACAAAACCTCCACCGTCACGCCAACAGAAATACGCCCACAGTATCACGACCCAGGAATCCACGCGGCGGTCTTTCAACCGGGGTATTCCATTGGCGGTACACACCGCCGCGCTCAAAATACACACACATTTACAAAACACAGCCTCACTGGACAATTCCAAATACACACACCTGATACACATACACACACCACTCGCACACACCCAATACAATATAAAACACACACCCACAAACCCCTATGACGAAAAATTCCGAAAGAAGGCCACAGAGAGACACCACCAGCAAGAACAACAGCATCCACAGGCACACAACACCATCACCCACAGAACTTCCACACACCTCACACAACACACCACTACATATCAGCACACTTATCACCACACACTCCACCCCATACATCACCTACACCACCCCATGGCACGGCAAAGACACCCCAGGTTCTCTGAGGAGGAGCTCAGGGTCATGGTGGAGGAAATCGTCCGGGTAGAGCCACAGCTATTCGGATCACAGGTGTAGCACACCTCAATTGCAAGGAAGATGGAGCTATGGCGAAGAATAGTGGACAGGGTAAACGCAGTGGGACAGCACCCAAGAAATCGTGAGGACATCAGTAAGAGGTGGAACGACCTACGGGGGAAGATGCATTCCGTGGTCTCAAGACACCACCTGGTGGTTCAGCGGACTGGCGGCGGACCCCCACCTCCTTACCCACAACTAACAACATGGGAGGAGCAGGTCTTGGCGATTCTGCATCCTGAGGGCCTCGCAGGAGTAGGTGGAGGAATGGACTCTGGTAAGACAAATCCTAACTATTACATCCCCCACCCTACCTGCATGCTATCACATACCCCCACCCTCACCCTCACCTCACCCCCAGCACTCCAACTCCTCACAAATGTCCCAACATCACAAACCACCCATCCCAACACCAAGCCCTGCATGCAACAACAAAGCATGGACACCCATCACTAAAGCATGCCCACTGCACATACCCGTACAACCCCCTAAACCATCATCACACAAGGTCCCACACAGGAATGCAAGCACTGGGGTACACGGTCACCCTCCCTTTGCACACCATGCCACACACAGATGTAATAATTATCCTTTTATACCCCTGCAGGACCCCTACCCAACGTCACCGGACAGGAGGGTCCACACATGTCCACACCACCAACAGAAGAGGCCCACAGTGATGACAGCAGCTCTGTCCAACTGGATCTAGATGACCAGCCCGGCCCATCGGGGACCTCTGGACAGTCGGTTCCCCTCACCCAGTCACAGGCCACCACAGACCTTACCCCCTCTGGAAACACCAGCACTGCACCCATCCAGCGGGCCCATACCTCCGTCCCCAGGACACGTCAATCAGCTGGTTGTCCACCACTACAGGGAACCCAGGCTAACCCACCACCCCAACAACAACAGGGACCTGGGGGCAGTGGCAGTCGGCACACGGTCCAGGGGACGGAGGCCCAGGAACACAGGGGATCTGGGAGGGCTGCTGTGCGACATCGGGCGGACAGGCCAAGGGAACCCACTCTCCACGAGGCCCTTTCCTCCATCATGGGAGCCTACCACCACTCCCAGGAGACAATGGCAACGGTACTGGCCAAGTTTCAGGAGACCCAGCGCCTGCAGGAGGAACAGTATATGGGCTTCAGGGAGGAACTCAGAACCATCAGCTCCACCCTGGGCACCATCGTAGGGGTGCTGAAGGAACTTGTGAACACCAGGAGGGACACTGTGGCACTACAAGGGGCCCCTGACACTAGCATGGACGATGAACTGCCCACCACCTCCGCCGGCGCTAGTGGACAGGATGCCCCACCACACCAGCACCCCACCCCCTGCAGAGGGAGAACCATCCCGCAAACGGTCCCTGAGATCCAGGAACAAGACAGAGCACGATGCCAAGACCCCCGCCAAGAAATGAGACCACCCTGATTGTCATTCTACTGTCCCACTTTGTCACCCTGTCCATACTTAAACTGCCACAGCTCCACTTCCTATGCCCACATGGGCAATGCACCTGTGAGACTAATAGACTGGACTATGCCATGGACATTCCTCCGCCATAACCCCATTTTACTACCCCCTCCAATATTGAGCACTTAAATAAACACACTTAAAGCACAAAACAATCTGGAGTCTGTCTGTGATTTCGAAATAGTATATTAGCAATTACAGTGACAAAATACTCTTTCAATTGTAATGTCAACATACCTATGTGACACAGCTCTAGTCCATGAGGAATCTAAGCAGATGTCACACAGTGGGACCCACATCTGTGAAATCGTAAGGGAAAGTGATAACTCAGTGACCATAGACTGGGTGAAAATGACAGACAGTAGAGAGGCAGTAGTGTTAAAGTACATGAAGTAGGCAGGTCTGTACTCTTACCTGTGTCTCACTAGAAATATTGCTGGATCACTGAGTCCCTGTTGTTCATGTTTCTTCCTCTGTTTACTCGTCTTCACTGTCCACAGGCTCCACAGCTGCCACAACACTGCCATCTGGACCATCCTCCTGCAGAAAAGGCACCTGTCGTCGCAAAGCCAAGTTGTGAAGCATACAGCAGGCCACGATGATCTGGCACACCTTCTTTGGTGAGTAGAATAGGGATCCACCTGTCATATGGAGGCACCGGAACCTGGCCTTCAGGAGGCCGAAGGTCCGCTCGATCACCCTCCTAATTCGCCCATGGGCCTCATTGAAGCATTCCTCTGCCCTTGTCCTGGGATTCCTCACTGGGGACAGTAGCCATGACAGGTTGGGGGAACCAGAGTCACCTGCAAATAGCGAGGGACAACTGTTAGACATGCACTAACCTGTAGGGATATCCCCAGACCCAGACAACCATTCCCACTGTCTTGCTTCCAGGTGCTCACCTAATAGCCACACACGGTGCCTCTGGAGTTGACCCATCACATAAGGGATGCTGCTATTCCGCAGGATGTAGGCTTCATGCACTGAGCCAGGTAACATGGCATTCACATGGGAGATGTACTGGTCTGCCAAACATACCATCTGTACATTCATTGAACGATAACTCTACCGGTTTCTGTACACCTGTTCACTCCTGTGGGCGGGTACCAAAGCCACATGGGTCCCTTCAATGGCACCTATGATCTTGGGGATATGTCCCAGGGCATAGAAATCACCTTTCACTGTAGGCAAATCCTCCACCTGGGGGAAAACTATGTAGCTCCGCATGTGTTTCAGAAGGGGAGGCAACACTCTGGACAATCCGTTGGAAAACATAGGCTTGGACATCCCTGATGCAATGGCCACTGTTGTTTGAGAAGACCCACTTGCAAGGAAATGGAGCACTGACAGCACCTGCACTTGAGGGGGGATTGCTGTGGGATGGCGGATTGCTGACATCAGGTCTGGCTCCAACTGGGTACACAGTTCCTGGATTGTGGCGCGGTCAAGCCTGTATGTGATAATCACATGTCGCTCCTCCATTGTCGACAGGTCCACCAACGGTCGGTACACCGGAGGATGCCGCCATCTCCTCACATGTCCCAGCGGACGGTTCCTATGAAGGACAACAGCAAGCACAGAGTCAAACAACTCAGAGGTACGTACCCACAGTTTACACAGAACACCATTCATACACAAAAGGTGGCCTGTATGTGTGTTGAGTCTTGGCCTAGGTATGTGTGATGCAGTTGAAAATTAAGCCATGTGGTCCCCTGAAATGGCGGCTGCCTGACCTCTGGGACAATGGGATGTGAGGTAACTGCGCTAGGGTTGTACACTGTCACGGTAGGCGGTCGAAGACTGTGGCTCAATGCTGCATTGGTTAACATTGGACCCTATGGGTCCCAGGAGCCAATGAC
Source organism: Pleurodeles waltl (assembly GCF_031143425.1). Taxonomy (NCBI): domain Eukaryota; kingdom Metazoa; phylum Chordata; class Amphibia; order Caudata; family Salamandridae; genus Pleurodeles; species Pleurodeles waltl. The sequence goes on from NC_090437.1 coordinate 118,059,461, forward strand.
GATGTACGCCGGCGGTGACGGTATGCACCGCCGCGGACGTGACCGCCATTTTCTATCTGTTCAATCATTCGATACCTGATCTTCGACAGGAGAGGACCTACACTGCAAGTGCTGCTGTGACCTCGGTCTGGAAGAGACAATGGCTCGAGTGTCTGGGGAAAGGGCCCCTGCTTTCACATTGGAGGAGTTGGAGAAATGCGTGGATAGGGTCCTCCCCCAGTACACGCTACTCTACGGTTCTCCAGACAAACAGGTAAGTACACAGGGAGCATGTTGTATGGGCTATGCCAGTGTGGAGAGGGCTGGATGTAAGAAGGAAGGGGGGAGAGTGTGGCGTGCATGAAAGACGGTGAATGCATGTGCCACATGGCAAGGGTAGGGATGGGTGTCAATCACTTTGACAGTGCAGTTGGTAATTACTTTCTCTTCCCCCTGTACATTTCATGTAGGTCAGCGCCCACCAGAAAAAATATATTTGGCGTGCCATCGCCAAGGATGTCCGGACCCTGGGGGTCTACCACAGACGGAGCACCCACTGCCGTAACAGATGGGAGGACATTCGCCGCTGGAGCAAGAAGACGGCGGAGGCTCAGCTGGGGATGGCCTCCCAATGTGGGAGGGGTGCCCGTCACACCATGACCCCCCTGATGTTCAGGATCCCGGCGTTGGCCTACCCGGAGTTGGATGGGCGCTTGAGGGCATCACAGCAACCACAAGGGGGTGAGTACACACTCATTCTGCTTACTTTGCGTGCAGTGCAGGTGTCTGTGTGGGGGAGGTGGGCTGTTGGTTTCCCTAGGCCAGGGTGAGTTCCGTAGGCAAGGTCCCTCCGTAAGGCAGGACATGTGGCACCCCACCCCACCTCTGTAGAGTGCCAAGTACACCTAGTCAAGCCCCTGTGTCATCTATGTGTGCAGATGTCCTCCATAGCCTTGTAGGCCATTTCCCAGGAATTTAACAGTGGAGCCCAAGAACGCGGCATAGTGCAGGGGGCTTCTGTGTCTGTCGTGTCTGCCAATGGTAGCAGTAATGCATGCACTCAACATGTCTTTCTTCTGTCGTCCCCCCCCTTTTTGTGGTCTCCCTGTTCTTGTGTGCATTAGCATCATGAGGCGGAGGAGCAGTGGCACCGGAGCACCAGGGGGCTGCATCCCACATGGCCATGGGGGCCACACTACGGACTTGGACTTCACCAGTGGGACGGAGGGCGAGGGGAGCTCCACGGCGGGGACAGGAGCTGACACCAGTGACACAGACTCGTCTTCTGATGGGAGCTCCCTTGTGGTGGCGGCAACATCTGTACCACCCCCAACTACAGGTACAGCCACCACCCCCCCTTCCAGCACCGCCCTCCCAGCAGCCCCTCAGCCTTTGCCCCATGCCCGCTCACCAGGAGGGTGGGCATCACCTTCGCCCCAGGCACCTCAGGCCCTGCCTGAGTCACCCCTGCTGCCCTCAGTGAGGAGGCCATTGACCTCCTCAAGTCCCTCACTGTTGGGCAGTCTACCATTTTGAATGCCATCCAGGGTGTAGAAAGGCAGTTGCAACAAACAAATGCATTACTGGAGGGCATTCATTCTGGTCAGGCGGCCCTTCAGCAAGCTTTTCAGACTCTGGCCTCAGCACTGATGGCAGCCATTGTCCCTGTGTCTAGCCTCCCCCCTCCAACTTCCTCCACCCGACCCAATCCCCTGTACCTCAGCCTATCCCAAGCACACCTACAGACCAGCATGCACACACGTCAGCACACAAGGGAAGCTCAGGCAAACATAAGCACCACGCATCCCACAGGCACTCATGCAAGCATCACACACATGCAGACAAACCAACATCCTCTGCCTCCACTGTGTCCCCCTCCTCCTCGTCTCCCTCCTCCCTCCCAGTCTCGTCTACACTCACACCTGCATGCACTACCTCTACAGCCACTACGTCCCTCTCCAGCACACCCACCACCACACCCCGCTCACGTGCAGTCACCACCCCCACTACCATTCACACGTCCTGTAGGAAAGTACCATCTTGCCTGGCATGTTACCCCCATTTTTCACTGTATATATGTTGTTTTAGTTGTATGTGTCACTGGGACCCTGGTAACCCAGGGCCCCAGTGCTCATAAGTGTGCCTGAATGTGTTACCTGTGTAGTGACTAACTGTCTCACTGAGGCTCTGCTAATCAGAACCTCAGTGGCTATGCTCTCTCATTTCTTTCCAAATTGTCACTGACAGGCTAGTGACCATTTTTACCAATTTACATTGGCTTACTGGAACACCCTTATAATCCCCTAGTATATGGTACTGAGGTACCCAGGGTATTGGGGTTCCAGGAGATCCCTATGGGCTGCAGCATTTCTTTTGCCACCCATAGGGAGCTCTGACAATTCTTACACAGGCCTGCCACTGCAGCCTGAGTGAAATAACGTCCACGTTATTTCACAGCCATTTTACACTGCACTTAAGTAACTTATAAGTCACCTATATGTCTAACCTTTACCTGGTAAAGGTTAGGTGCAAAGTTACTTAGTGTGAGGGCACCCTGGCACTAGCCAAGGTGCCCCCACATTGTTCAGAGCCAATTCACTGAACTTTGTGAGTGCGGGGACACCATTACACGCGTGCACTACATATAGGTCACTACCTATATGTAGCTTCACCATGGTAACTCCGAATATGGCCATGTAACATGTCTATGATCATGGAATTGCCCCCTCTATGCCATCCTGGCATTGTTGGTACAATTCCATGATCCCAGTGGTCTGTAGCACAGACCCTGGTACTGCCAGACTGCCCTTCCTGGGGTTTCTCTGCAGCTGCTGCTGCTGCCAACCCCTCAGACAGGCAGCTGCCCTCCTGGGGTCCAGCCAGGCCTGGCCCAGGATGGCAGAACAAAGAACTTCCTCTGAGAGAGGGTGTGACACCCTCTCCCTTTGGAAAATGGTGTGAAGGCAGGGGAGGAGTAGCCTCCCCCAGCCTCTGGAAATGCTTTGTTGGGCACAGATGTGCCCAATTCTGCATAAGCCAGTCTACACCGGTTCAGGGACCCCTTAGCCCCTGCTCTGGCGCGAAACTGGACAAAGGAAAGGGGAGTGACCACTCCCCTGACCTGCACCTCCCCTGGGAGGTGTCCAGAGCTCCTCCAGTGTGCTCCAGACCTCTGCCATCTTGGAAACAGAGGTGCTGCTGGCACACTGGACTGCTCTGAGTGGCCAGTGCCACCAGGTGACGTCAGAGACTCCTTGTGATAGGCTCCTTCAGGTGTTAGTAGCCTTTCCTCTCTCCTAGGTAGCCAAACCCTCTTTTCTGGCTATTTAGGGTCTCTGTCTCTGGGGAAACTTCAGATAACGAATGCATGAGCTCAGCCGAGTTCCTCTGCATCTCCCTCTTCACCTTCTGATAAGGAATCAACCGCTGACCGCGCTGGAAGCCTGCAAACCTGCAACATAGTAGCAAAGACGACTACTGCAACTCTGTAACGCTGATCCTGCCGCCTTCTCGACTGTTTTCCTGCTTGTGCATGCTGTGGGGGTAGTCTGCCTCCTCTCTGCACCAGAAGCTCCGAAGAAATCTCCCGTGGGTCGACGGAATCTTCCCCCTGCAACCGCAGGCACCAAAAAGCTGCATCTCCGGTCCCTTGGGTCTCCTCTCAGCACGACGAGCGAGGTCCCTCGAATCCAGCGACACCGTCCAAGTGACCCCCACAGTCCAGTGACTCTTCAGCCCAAGTTTGGTGGAGGTAAGTCCTTGCCTCACCTCGCTGGGCTGCATTGCTGGGAACCGCGACTTTGCAAGCTTCTCCGGCCCCTGTGCACTTCCGGCGGAAATCCTGTGTGCACAGCCAAGCCTGGGTCCACGGCACTCTAACCTGCATTGCACGACTTTCTAAGTTGGTCTCCGGCGACGTGGGACTCCTTTGTGCAACTTCGGCGAGCACCGTTTCACGCATCCTCGTAGTGCCTGTTTCTGGCACTTCTCCGGATGCTACGTGCTTCAGTGAGGGCTCTTTGTCTTGCTCGACGTCCCCTCTCTCTGCAGGTCCAATTTGCGACCTTCTGGTCCCTCCTGGGCCCCAGCAGCGTCCAAAAACGCCAAACGCACGATTTGCGTGTAGCAAGGCTTGTTGGCGTCCATCCGGCGGGAAAACACTTCTGCACGACTCTCCAAGGCGTGGGGGATCCATCCTCCAAAGGGGAAGTCTCTAGCCCTTGTCGTTCCTGCAGTATTCACAGTTCTTCAGCCTAGTAAGAACTTCTTTGCACCAACCGCTGGCATTTTTTGGGCATCTGCCCATCTCCGAGCTGCTTGTGACTTTTGGACTTGGTCCCCTTGTTCCACAGGTACCCTCAGTCAGGAATCCATCGTTGTTGCATTGCTGATTTGTGTTTCCCTTGCATTTTCCCTCTAACACGACTATTTTGTCCTTAGGGGAACTTTAGTGCACTTTGCACTCACTTTTCAGGGTCTTGGGGAGGGTTATTTTTCTAACTCTCACTATTTTCTAATAGTCCCAGCGACCCTCTACAAGGTCACATAGGTTTGGGGTCCATTCGTGGTTCGCATTCCACTTCTGGAGTATATGGTTTGTGTTGCCCCTATCCCTATGTTTCCCCATTGCATCCTATTGTAACTATACATTGTTTGCACTGTTTTCTAAGACTATACCGCATATTTTTGCTATTGTGTATATATATCTTGTGTATATTTCCTATCCTCTCACTGAGGGTACACTCTAAGATACTTTGGCATATTGTCATAAAAATAAAGTACCTTTATTTTTAGTATAACTGTGTATTGTGTTTTCTTATGATATTGTGCATATGACACTAAGTGGTACTGTAGTAGCTTCACACGTCTCCTAGTTCAGCCTGAGCTGCTTTGCTAAGCTACCATTATCTATCAGCCTAAGCTGCTAGACACCCTATACACTAATAAGGGATAACTGGGCCTGGTGCAAGGTGCAAGTACCCCTTGGTACTCACTACAAGCCAGTCCAGCCTCCTACATTGGTTGTGCAGCGGTGGGATAAGTGCTTTGAGACTACTTACCACTCTTGTCATTGTACTTTTCATAAGAGAAAAATATACAAAACAAGGTCAGTGTATATACACATAGCCAAAAAGTTTTGCATTTCCTCTTTTCACTCTTTTCTAAGTGCTGAAAAGTACTTCTAAACTTTCAAAAAGTTCTTAAAAGTTTAAAAAGTTTTTTCTGTCTTTCCAAAAAGTTCTGAAAACTTTTTTTGTCTTTGTCTATCACTTTCACTCTCTCTAAAAATGTCTGGCACAGGCCAAAAAGTTGAACTGTCCAAACTTGCATATGATCACCTTAGCTGGAAAGGAGCAAGGAGTCTCTGCATAGAGAGAGGTTTGAGTGTAGGGAAGAATCCTTCCTTAGAACTGTTAATTAATATGCTTAGAGTACAGGATAAGGCCATAAGTGCCCAATCTGTAGAAAAAGTAGCTAATGGTTCTCAATCTGATCCAGGGACTCCCCCAGGAAAAGGTTCAGGAAAGAAACTTCTCAGCCTGCCCATTACTAGACAGTCTAGCATAGTTGGTACAGAGGTTGAATCACACCATACTGATGGTGTGCTCTCACATTATACTGGTAGCCAAGCTGTTAGGGTGCCCTCTGTAAGGGACAGGTCTCCTTCTGTTCATTCCCATCATACTTCTGTATCTAGAAATGTCCCTCCCACCCACCCTGATGACAGATTGTTGGAAAGGGAGCTCAATAGATTGAGAGTGGAGCAAACCAGACTGAAGCTCAAGAAGCAACAGCTGGATTTGGATAGACAGTCTTTAGAAATAGAGAGGGAAAGACAGAAAATGGGTTTAGATACCCATGGTGGCAGCAGCAGTATTCCCCATAGTCATCCTGCAAAAGAGCATGATTCCAGGAATCTGCATAAGATAGTTCCCCCTTACAAGGAGGGGGATGACATTAACAAGTGGTTTGCTGCACTTGAGAGGGCCTGTGCTGTACAGGATGTCCCTCAAAAGCAGTGGGCTGCTATCCTATGGCTATCATTTACTGGAAAAGGTAGGTATAGGCTCCTTACTGTAAAAGAAAATGATGCTAACAATTTCCAAGTTCTTAAGAATGCACTCCTGGATGGTTATGGCTTAACCACTGAACAGTACAGGATAAAGTTCAGAGATACCAAAAAGGAGTCTTCACAAGACTGGGTTGATTTCATTGACCAGGCAGTGAAGGCCTTGGAGGGGTGGTTACATGGCAGTAAAGTTACTGATTATGACAGCCTGTATAACTTGATCCTGAGAGAGCATATTCTTAATAATTGTGTGTCTGATTTGTTGCACCAGTACTTGGTGGACTCTGATCTGACCTCTCCCCAAGAATTGGGAAAGAAGGCAGACAAATGGGTCAGAAGAAGAGTGAACAGAAAAGTTCATACAGGGGGTGACAAAGATGGCAACAAAAAGAAGGATGGTAAGTCTTCTGACAAGGGTGGGGACAAATCTAAAAATGAGTCTTCATCAGGCCCACAAAAACACTCTGGTGGGGGTGGTGGGCCCAAATCCTCCTTTAATCAGAACAAGGAAAAGAAACCATGGTGCTATTTATGTAAGATAAAAGGCCATTGGACAACAGATCCCAGTTGTCCAAAGAAAGGCACCACAGCTCCTACCACTACAACCCCTACTGCTACACCTAGTGTCCCTACTAATAGCAGTGGTGGTGGGAGCAAACCTACTAATAGCCAATCCAAGGGAGTAGCTGGGCTCACTTTTGGTAATTTAGTTGGGGTTGGTCTGATTAGGGAGACCACAGAGGCTACTTTAGTCTCTGAAGGGGCTATTGACTTAGCCACTTTGGTTGCTTGCCCCCATAACTTGGAGAAGTACAAGCAACTAACCCTAATAAATGGTGTTGAGGTCCAGGCCTACAGGGACACAGGTGCCAGTGTCACAATGGTGATTGAGAAACTGGTGCACCCTGAACAACACATACTTGGACACCAGTACCAAGTAACCGATGCTCACAACATAACACAAAGCCACCCCATGGCTGTTGTAAATCTCAACTGGGGGGGGGTATCTGGTCCAAAGAAAGTTGTGGTAGCTTCAGATTTACCTGTAGACTGTCTATTAGGGAACGATTTGGAGACATCAGCTTGGTCAGATGTGGAGTTGGAGGCCCATGCAGCAATGCTGGGCATCCCAGGGCATATTTTTGCTTTGACAAGGGCTCAGGCCAAAAAGCAAAAAGGACAGGGAAGCTTGGATCCTGGAACAATGGACCAAGTGCTCCCTAAAGCTAGGGCTAGTAGAATCAAACCACTTCCTACTATCCCTCCCTCTACAGTGGATTCTACTTCTGAGGAAGAAGAATTCCCTCCCTGTGCAGAACCTACACCAGAGGAGCTGGAAGCAGACACTGCTGAGCTTTTGGGTGAAGGGGGGCCTGCCAGAGAGGAGCTGAGTGTGGCACAGCAAACCTGTCCTACATTAGAGGGTCTCAGACAGCAAGCTGTCAAACAGGCTAATGGGGATGTCAGTGACTCACACAGAGTTTACTGGGAGGACAACCTCTTGTACACTGAGCATAGGGATCCTAAACCTGGAGCTGCCAGGAGATTAGTGATTCCTCAGGAGTACAGAAAGTTCCTCCTAACACTGGCACATGACATTCCCTTAGCTGGGCACCTGGGTCAAATGAAAACTTGGGACAGATTGGTACCACTGTTTCATTGGCCTAGGATGTCTGAGGACACAAAAGAATTTTGTAAGTCCTGTGAAACCTGTCAAGCCAGTGGCAAGACAGGTGGCACTCCAAAGGCACCCCTTATCCCACTGCCTGTGGTTGGGGTTCCCTTTGAAAGGGTAGGGGTTGACATAGTTGGCCCCCTTGACCCTCCTACTGCTTCAGGCAATAGGTTTATCTTGGTGGTAGTGGACCATGCCACAAGATATCCTGAAGCTATTCCTTTAAGGACCACTACAGCTCCTGCAGTGGCAAAGGCCCTCCTGGGAATATTTTCCAGGGTGGGCTTCCCAAAGGAAGTAGTATCAGACAGAGGAAGCAATTTCATGTCTGCATACTTAAAGGCCATGTGGAAGGAGTGTGGTGTAACTTACAAGTTCACAACACCCTATCATCCACAAACAAATGGACTGGTGGAGAGATTTAATAAAACTCTCAAAGGCATGATTATGGGACTCCCTGAAAAACTCCGCAGGAGATGGGATATCCTTCTACCATGCCTCCTTTTTGCCTACAGGGAGGTACCCCAGAAAGGAGTGGGCTTCAGCCCCTTTGAACTTCTTTTTGGACATCCTGTTAGGGGTCCACTCACACTTGTAAAGGAGGGTTGGGAACAACCTTTAAAAGCTCCTAAGCAGGATATTGTGGACTATGTACTTGGCCTCAGATCAAGGATGGCGGAGTACATGAAAAAGGCCAGTAAAAACCTTCAGGCCAGCCAAGAGCTCCAGAAGCAATGGCATGATCAGAAGGCTGTTTTGGTTCAGTACCAACCAGGGCAGAAAGTGTGGGTCTTGGAGCCTGTGGCCCCAAGAGCACTCCAAGATAAATGGAGTGGTCCACACACAATTGTTGAAAAGAAGGGTGAAGTCACCTACTTGGTTGACTTAAGCACTGCCAGGAGTCCCCTTAGGGTGCTCCATGTCAACCGCCTGAAACCCTACTATGACAGGGCTGATCTCACCCTGCTCATGGCAACAGATGAGGGACAGGAAGAAGACAGTGATCCTCTACCTGATCTCTTCTCTTCCACAGAACAAGATGCTCTTGTGGAAGGTGTAGTTTTGGCTGATTGTCTTACTGCTGAGCAGAAAGATAATTGCATAAATCTCCTTGGACAATTTTCAGAACTCTTCTCCATTGTGCCAGGCACCACTTCTTGGTGTGAGCACACTATAGATACTGGAGACAGTTTACCTGTCAAAAGTAAGATCTATAGGCAGCCTGACCATGTCAGGGACTGCATAAAGCAAGAAGTTCAGAAGATGTTGGAACTAGGAGTGGTTGAGCACTCTGACAGTCCATGGGCTTCTCCTGTGGTACTGGTACCAAAACCCAATTCTAAAGATGGAAAGAAGGAAATGAGGTTTTGTGTAGACTATAGAGGTCTCAACTTGGTAACCAAAACAGATGCTCACCCTATACCCAGGGCAGATGAGCTAATAGATACACTGGCATCTGCCAAGTATCTAAGCACTTTTGATTTGACTGCAGGGTATTGGCAGATCAAAATGTCAGAAGATGCTAAACCTAAGACTGCATTTTCTACCATTGGAGGACATTACCAGTTTACTGTAATGCCTTTTGGTTTGAAAAATGCACCTGCCACTTTTCAGAGGTTGGTGAACACAGTCCTGCAAGGGCTGGAAGCTTTCAGTGCAGCATATTTGGATGATATAGCTGTCTTTAGCTCCAGCTGGGATGATCACCTGGTCCACCTATGGAAAGTTTTGGAGGCCCTGCAAAAGGCAGGCCTCACTATCAAGGCTTCAAAGTGCCAGATAGGGCAGGGTAAGGTGGTTTATCTGGGACACCTTGTTGGTGGGGAACAGATTGCACCACTTCAGGGGAAAATCCAAACTATCATTGATTGGATTCCCCCTACCACTCAGACTCAGGTGAGAGCCTTCCTCGGCCTCACTGGGTATTACAGGAGGTTCATTAAGAACTATGGCTCCATTGCAGCCCCTCTTAATGACCTCACATCAAAGAAAATGCCTAAAAAGGTATTATGGACAGCAAACTGTCAGAAAGCTTTTGAGGAGCTGAAGCAGGCCATGTGCTCTGCACCTGTCCTGAAAAGCCCTTGTTACTCTAAAAAATTCTATGTCCAAACTGATGCATCTGAATTAGGAGTAGGGGCAGTCCTATCACAACTTAATTCTGAGGGCCAGGATCAACCTGTTGCTTTTATTAGTAGAAGGTTGACCCCTAGAGAAAAGCGTTGGTCTGCCATTGAGAGGGAGGCCTTTGCTGTGGTCTGGGCTCTGAAGAAGTTGAGGCCATACCTGTTTGGCACTCACTTCATTGTTCAGACAGACCACAAACCTCTACTTTGGCTAAAACAAATGAAAGGTGAAAATCCTAAATTGTTGAGGTGGTCCATATCCCTACAGGGAATGGACTATACAGTGGAACATAGACCTGGGAGTAGCCACTCCAATGCAGATGGACTCTCCAGATATTTCCACTTAGACAATGAAGACTCATCAGGTAATGGCTAGTCTTATTGTCCTTCGTTTGGGGGGGGGTTGTGTAGGAAAGTACCATCTTGCCTGGCATGTTACCCCCATTTTTCACTGTATATATGTTGTTTTAGTTGTATGTGTCACTGGGACCCTGGTAACCCAGGGCCCCAGTGCTCATAAGTGTGCCTGAATGTGTTACCTGTGTAGTGACTAACTGTCTCACTGAGGCTCTGCTAATCAGAACCTCAGTGGCTATGCTCTCTCATTTCTTTCCAAATTGTCACTGACAGGCTAGTGACCATTTTTACCAATTTACATTGGCTTACTGGAACACCCTTATAATCCCCTAGTATATGGTACTGAGGTACCCAGGGTATTGGGGTTCCAGGAGATCCCTATGGGCTGCAGCATTTCTTTTGCCACCCATAGGGAGCTCTGACAATTCTTACACAGGCCTGCCACTGCAGCCTGAGTGAAATAACGTCCACGTTATTTCACAGCCATTTTACACTGCACTTAAGTAACTTATAAGTCACCTATATGTCTAACCTTTACCTGGTAAAGGTTAGGTGCAAAGTTACTTAGTGTGAGGGCACCCTGGCACTAGCCAAGGTGCCCCCACATTGTTCAGAGCCAATTCACTGAACTTTGTGAGTGCGGGGACACCATTACACGCGTGCACTACATATAGGTCACTACCTATATGTAGCTTCACCATGGTAACTCCGAATATGGCCATGTAACATGTCTATGATCATGGAATTGCCCCCTCTATGCCATCCTGGCATTGTTGGTACAATTCCATGATCCCAGTGGTCTGTAGCACAGACCCTGGTACTGCCAGACTGCCCTTCCTGGGGTTTCTCTGCAGCTGCTGCTGCTGCCAACCCCTCAGACAGGCAGCTGCCCTCCTGGGGTCCAGCCAGGCCTGGCCCAGGATGGCAGAACAAAGAACTTCCTCTGAGAGAGGGTGTGACACCCTCTCCCTTTGGAAAATGGTGTGAAGGCAGGGGAGGAGTAGCCTCCCCCAGCCTTTGGAAATGCTTTGTTGGGCACAGATGTGCCCAATTCTGCATAAGCCAGTCTACACCGGTTCAGGGACCCCTTAGCCCCTGCTCTGGCGCGAAACTGGACAAAGGAAAGGGGAGTGACCACTCCCCTGACCTGCACCTCCCCTGGGAGGTGTCCAGAGCTCCTCCAGTGTGCTCCAGACCTCTGCCATCTTGGAAACAGAGGTGCTGCTGGCACACTGGACTGCTCTGAGTGGCCAGTGCCACCAGGTGACGTCAGAGACTCCTTGTGATAGGCTCCTTCAGGTGTTAGTAGCCTTTCCTCTCTCCTAGGTAGCCAAACCCTCTTTTCTGGCTATTTAGGGTCTCTGTCTCTGGGGAAACTTCAGATAACGAATGCATGAGCTCAGCCGAGTTCCTCTGCATCTCCCTCTTCACCTTCTGATAAGGAATCGACCGCTGACCGCGCTGGAAGCCTGCAAACCTGCAACATAGTAGCAAAGACGACTACTGCAACTCTGTAACGCTGATCCTGCCGCCTTCTCGACTGTTTTCCTGCTTGTGCATGCTGTGGGGGTAGTCTGCCTCCTCTCTGCACCAGAAGCTCCGAAGAAATCTCCCGTGGGTCGACGGAATCTTCCCCCTGCAACCGCAGGCACCAAAAAGCTGCATCTCCGGTCCCTTGGGTCTCCTCTCAGCACGACGAGCGAGGTCCCTCGAATCCAGCGACACCGTCCAAGTGACCCCCACAGTCCAGTGACTCTTCAGCCCAAGTTTGGTGGAGGTAAGTCCTTGCCTCACCTCGCTGGGCTGCATTGCTGGGAACCGCGACTTTGCAAGCTTCTCCGGCCCCTGTGCACTTCCGGCGGAAATCCTGTGTGCACAGCCAAGCCTGGGTCCACGGCACTCTAACCTGCATTGCACGACTTTCTAAGTTGGTCTCCGGCGACGTGGGACTCCTTTGTGCAACTTCGGCGAGCACCGTTTCACGCATCCTCGTAGTGCCTGTTTCTGGCACTTCTCCGGGTGCTACCTGCTTTAGTGAGGGCTCTTTGTCTTGCTCGACGTCCCCTCTCTCTGCAGGTCCAATTTGCGACCTTCTGGTCCCTCCTGGGCCCCAGCAGCGTCCAAAAACGCCAAACGCACGATTTGCGTGTAGCAAGGCTTGTTGGCGTCCATCCGGCGGGAAAACACTTCTGCACGACTCTCCAAGGCGTGGTGGATCCATCCTCCAAAGGGGAAGTCTCTAGCCCTTGTCGTTCCTGCAGTATTCACAGTTCTTCAGCCTAGTAAGAACTTCTTTGCACCAACCGCTGGCATTTCTTGGGCATCTGCCCATCTCCGAGCTGCTTGTGACTTTTGGACTTGGTCCCCTTGTTCCACAGGTACCCTCAGTCAGGAATCCATCGTTGTTGCATTGCTGATTTGTGTTTTCCTTGCATTTTCCCTCTAACACGACTATTTTGTCCTTAGGGGAACTTTAGTGCACTTTGCACTCACTTTTCAGGGTCTTGGGGAGGGTTATTTTTCTAACTCTCACTATTTTCTAATAGTCCCAGCGACCCTCTACAAGGTCACATAGGTTTGGGGTCCATTCGTGGTTCGCATTCCACTTCTGGAGTATATGGTTTGTGTTGCCCCTATCCCTATGTTTCCTCATTGCATCCTATTGTAACTATACATTGTTTGCACTGTTTTCTAAGACTATACTGCATATTTTTGCTATTGTGTATATATATCTTGTGTATATTTCCTATCCTCTCACTGAGGGTACACTCTAAGATACTTTGGCATATTGTCATAAAAATAAAGTACCTTTATTTTTAGTATAACTGTGTATTGTGTTTTCTTATGATATTGTGCATATGACACTAAGTGGTACTGTAGTAGCTTCACACGTCTCCTAGTTCAGCCTGAGCTGCTTTGCTAAGCTACCATTATCTATCAGCCTAAGCTGCTAGACACCCTATACACTAATAAGGGATAACTGGGCCTGGTGCAAGGTGCAAGTACCCCTTGGTACTCACTACAAGCCAGTCCAGCCTCCTACACGTCCCCTGTGTCCTCTCCCAGTGTATCTGTGACGCCCCCTCCGAAGATACACAAAGGCAGGCACACACCCACCCAACAGCCATCCACCTCACGACAGCCTCCAGCGCATGCACCTTCACCCAAAGTCAGCAAACGAACACCTCCAGCCACCAAAGCCGCTCCCAGGCGTCCCGTTGGAGTTTGGAGTCAGCTGTGACACCTTCCAAGGTGGGGAAGGGCCACAAGAAACCCGCCAAGTCTGGGAAGAGCAGCACGGCGGAGAAGACCTCCATCATCCCCGCTGCCCAGGAGGCCACCTCCAGCACCAGCCCAGCTGCCCAGGACAGGCCCGCCAGCACAAGCCCAGCTGCCAAGGACAGGCCCACCAGCACAAGCCCAGCTGCCCAGGACAGGCCCGCCAGCACCAGCACCAGCCCACCTGCCCAGGACAGGACCGCCAGCACAAGCCCAGCTGCCCAGGACAGGACCGCCAGCACAAGCCCAGCTGCCCAGGACAGGACTGCCAGCACCAGCCCACCTGCCCAGTACAGGACCGCCAGCACAAGCCCACCTGCCCAGGACAGGACCGCCAACACCAGCCGACCTGCCCAGGACAGGCCCGCCAGCACAAGCCCAGCTGCCCAGGACAGGACCGCCAGCACAAGCCCAGCTGCCCAGAACAGGACCGCCAGCCCCAGCCCACCTGCCCAGGACAGGACCGCCAGCACCAGCCGACCTGCCCAGGACAGGCCCGCCAGCACAAGCCCAGCTGCCCAGAACAGGACCGCCAGCCCCAGCCCACCTGCCCAGGACAGGACCGCCAGCACAAGCCCAGCTGCCCAGGACAGGACCGCCAGCACCAGTCCACCTGCCCAGGACAGGCCCACCAGCACAAGCCCCACTGGGCCATGAAGGACCGCCAGCAAAAGCCCCGCTGGGCCAGGAAGGACCGCCAGCAAAAGCCCAGCTGGGCCAAGAAGGACCGCCAGCAAAAGCCCCGCTGGGTCATGAAGGACTGCCAGCACAAGCCCCGCTGGGCCATGAAGGACTGCCAGCAAAAGCCCCGCTGGGCCATGAAGGACCGCCAGGAAAAGCCCCGCTGGGCCATGAAGGACCGCCAGCAAAAGCCCTGCTGGGCCATGAAGGACCGCCAGCAGCTGAGTCCCTGCAATGGAGACCGCCAGCAAAAGCCCCGCTGGGTCATGAAGGACTGCCAGCACAAGCCCCGCTGGGCCATGAAGGACTGCCAGCAAAAGCCCCGCTGGGCCATGAAGGACCGCCAGCAAAAGCCCCGCTGGGCCATGAAGGACCGCCAGCAAAAGCCCAGCTGGGCCAAGAAGGACCGCCAGCAAAAGCCCCGCGGGGTCATGAAGGACTGCCAGCACAAGCCCCGCTGGGCCATGAAGGACTGCCAGCAAAAGCCCCGCTGGGCCATGAAGGACCGCCAGGAAAAGCCCCGCTGGGCCATGAAGGACCGCCAGCAAAAGCCCTGCTGGGCCATGAAGGACCACCAGCAGCTGAGTCCCTGCAATGGAGACCGCCGCCTCAAGCACCGCTGCACAGGGCACCGCCGTCTCAAGCACCGCTGCACAGGGCACAGCCATATCAAGCACCGCTGAACAGGGCACCGCCGTCTCAAGCACCGCTGCACAGGGCATCGCCATCTCAAGCACCGCTGAACAGGGCACCGCCGTCTCAAGCACCGCTGCACAGGGCACCGCCGTCTCAAGCACCACTGAACAGGGCACCACCATCTCAAGCACCGCTGAACAGGGCACCACTGTCTCAAGCACCGCTGCACAGGGCAACGCCATATCAAGCGCCACTGAACAGGGCACCGCCGTCTCAAGCACTGCTGCACAGGGCACCGCCGTCTCAAACACCGCTGAACAGGGCACCGCCGTCTCAAGCACCGCTGAACAGGGCACAGCCGTCTCAAGCACCGGGGCACAGGGCACCGCCGTCTCAAGCACCACTGCACAGTGCACCGCTGTCTCAAGCACCGCTGCACAGGGCACCACCATCTCAAACACCGCTGAACAGGGCACCGCTGTCTCAAGCACCGCTGGCCCATGAGCGGCAAGGGCACTGACGCAACTGAGTCTGTCACGGGGTGAATGATGCACTCTGGGCACCATGCCCCCTCCAGAACCTCCCTCCCCCTGAGGTGCCTGTTTAGTTGCTGTCTGATGCCCCTGCAGTGTTCTCTCAGTCATGGTCGTGGATCTTGTGTGGGCCTCGCCCATACCGTGTGGTCCCAGTGTTCCACGGACTTTATTAGAGCACTACCTGGACTATTATGCTTGGTATATATTTTGTATATGGTGTATATATATTTATTTTTTCCTAATTCCTTTTAATATATTACAATGGTTACACTCATTTTCTATTGTCTTTGCATTCTTCCGGGGGGTTTAGGGGGTGTAACTGTGGTGTATTGATATGCATTAGTGTGTGTGTTGTAGTGGGTGAGGGTGGGGGTGGGGGTGTTACGTGTTGCCCTCTCTTTTCCCTCCCCCCTCCCCTATGTCGTAGGTGGAGTACTCACCGTGGTCTTCGCCACCGGCATTCGTGCTCCTGGTAGAGGTGCAGGAAGACTACTGCAGGTAGGATTTGGAGTTCCGGATCCATGGCTTCCTCGTGGGGTGTGTAGAGGTGAGAGTTTTTCCTACGGGATTCCTGTTTCCGCTGTGTTTTTCTCCGCGGTGAATCCGCCCCGGAAAAGGTGGCAGATTGGCCTGTCATAATAGTGTGGGCAGTACATTGTCTCCCGCCTGTCTGTTGGCGGTGACCGCCGCGCTGTTTGTTTGTACCGCCGTGGCAGTCAGCGTGTTAAAGTAGCTGTCTTTGTTGGCGGTTTCCGCCACGGTCGTAATTGCAAATTTTTTACGGCCGGGCTGTTTGTGGTCTTACCGACGCTTTAACACCGACCGGCAGGGTTGTAATGACCACCTCTGTGTATTATGTTTTCTTATGATATTGTGCATATGATATAAGTGGTGTAGCAGGAGCTTTGCATGTCTCCTAGTTCAGCCTATGCTGCTTTGCCATAGCTACCTTCAATCAGTCTGCTAGAAACACCTCTTCTACAGTAATAAGGGATAACTGGACCTGGCACAAGGTGTAAGTACCTCTGATACCCACTACAAGCCAGGCCAGCCTCCTACATTGGTTGTGCAGTGGTGGGATAAGTACTTGTAACTACTTACCACTTTGTCATTGTGTACTTTTCATAAGAGAATCATATACCAAACAGTACACTTAACCAAAAAAGTTTGCTTTTCTTCTCTAAAGCTTTTTACAAAGTTCTGAAAAGTTTCTTAAAACTTCTAAAAGTTTTCTAAAAGTTAGAAAAAGTTTTTTTCTCTGTACTTTCAAAAGTTCTACAACTTTTTCTTTCCTCTCCCTATCTCTAAACCTTTTGCTATCATGTCTGCGGTAGACTCTGCTCCCAAAACTGTCAATGCTACTTATGACATTTTGAATTACAAGAGCTTAAGGAGTCTCTGCTTAAATAGAGGTTTAGTTATAGGAAAGGACCCTACAAAAGAGTTTCTGTTAAACATGCTTATTGTAGATGATGAGAACCAAGCTGGCCCATCAAATGAGGAGTTAGAACATATAGAAACATCGATGTCTGACTCAGGAGAGTTCCCTGAGAAAAGTGCGGAGGGTTCTGAACAGGGTCTGCCCCCTAGCAGGGCTCCTAGTAATGCTGGTAGTAATGGAGGTTCCCATCACAGTAGGGCATCCTTTATTCCTAGAGACCAGGTTGCCAGGGTCCAGACAGTTAGGGACAGGTCCCCCTCTGAAGTTTCCAATTTCGCATCTGTGTCAAAGCATTCCCAACCCACCCACCCTGAGGATAACTTGTTAGAAAGGGAACTCAAAAAGTTGAGGGTTGAAGAGACCAGACTGTAGCTTAAACAGCAACAGCTGGCCTTAGGTAGGGAATCCCTAGACATTGAGAAGGAAAGACAGAGGTTGGGGTTAGGACCCCATGGTGGCAGCAGCAGTATTCCTGATAGTTATCCTGTTAGAGAGCATGATTCCAGGAATCTGCACAAGATAGTCCCCCCTTACAAGGAGGGGATGACATCAACAAATGGTTTGCTGCACTTGAGAGGGCCTGTACGGTACAGGGGGTCCCTCAAAGGCAGTGGGCTGCTATTTTGTGGCTATATTTCAATGGAAAGGGTAGGGATAGGCTCCTTACTGTTAGAATAAGTGAAGCTAACACTTACACAGTATTGAAGGATGCACTCTTGGATGGATTTGGCTTAACCACTGAACAATACAGGATTAAGTTCAGAGACACCAGAAAAGAATCCTCTCAAGACTGGATAGATTTTGTGGACTATTCAGTGAAGGCCTTCGAAGGGTGGTTACATGGCAGTAAGGTATCTGACTATGAAAGCCTGTATAATCTTATTCTGAGAGACCATATCCTGAACAATTGTGTGTCTGACTTGTTGCACCAATACCTAGTGGACTCAGATCTGACCTCTCCCCAAGAATTGGGAAAGAAGGCAGACAAGTGGGTCAGAACAAGGGTGAACAGAAATGTTCATACAGGGGGTGACAAGGATGGCAAGAAGAAGGATAGTAAGTCTTCTGACAAGGGTGGAGACAAAAGTAAGCATACTGAATCTTCATCAGGCCCACAAAAATACTCTGGTGGGGGTGGTGGGTACAAATCCTCTTCCAATAATCAGCCTAAAAATCCTTGGTGTTATTTGTGTAAAGTCAAAGGCTATTGGGCAATTGATTCCAGTTGTCCAAAGAAAAACACCAAACCTCCCACCACCACAACGCCGGCTGCAAATTCTAGTGCCCCTAGTAATAGCAGTGGTGGTGGGAAACCTACTAATAGCCAATCCAAGGGTGTAGCTGGGCTCACTATTGGCAATGTAGTTGGGGTTGGTCTTGTTAGGGAGACCACTGAGGCTGTTTTAGTCTCTGAAGGTGCCATTCATTTGGCCACCTTGGTTGCTTGTCCCCTTAATATGGATAAGTACAAGCAACTTCCCCTAATAAATGGTGTTGAGGTTCAGGCCTACAGGGACACATGAGCCAGTGTAACTATGGTCATAGAGAAACTGGTCCACCCTGAACAACACCTACTTGGTCAGCAGTACCAAGTGACAGACGCTCATAACAACACTCTTAGCCACCCCATGGCTGTTGTGAATCTCAACTGGGGGGGAGGGGGGATACTGGTCCAAAGAAAGTTGTGGTTGCCTCAGATTTACCTGTATACTGTCTACTAGGAAATGATTTAGAGACATCAGCTTGGGCAGAAGTGGAGTTGGAGGCTCATGCAGCAATGCTGGGCATTCCTGGGCATATTTTTGCTTTAACCAGGGCTCAGGCCAAAAAGCAAAAAGGACTGGGTAACCTGGATCCTGGAAGAATGGACCAAGTGCTCCCTAAAGCTAGGGGTAGCAATGGTAAATCCCTACTGTAGGAGGCTGGCCTGGCTTGTAGTGGGTACCAGAGGTACTTACACCTTGTGCCAGGTCCAGTTATCCCTTATTAGTGTAGAAGAGGTGTTTCTAGCAGCTTAGGCTGCTAGAAGGTAGCTATGGCAAAGCAGCTTAGGCTGAGCTAGGAGACATGTAAAGCTCCTACTATACCACTGGTGTCATATGCACAATATCATAAGAAAACACAATACACAGAAGTACTAAAAATAAAGGTACTTTATTTTTATGACAATATGCCAAAGGTATCTCAGTGAGTACCCTCAGTATGAGGATAAGATATATACACAAGATATATGTACACAAGCCAAACTTAGCTAAGTAATAGCAAGAAAAGTAGTGCAAGCAGTGTAAAATTACAGTAGATTGCAATAGGAGCACATAGGTATAGGGGCAACACAAACCATATACTCCAAAAGTGGAATGCGAAACACGAATGGACTCCAAACCTATGTGAGCTTGTAGAGGGTCACTGGGACTGTAAGAAAACAGTGAGGGTTAGAAAAATAGCCCAACCCAAGTCCCTGAAAGGTAGGTGTAAAGTGCACCTACTACCCCCAGAGAGCACAGAAGTCGTGATAGTGGGATTCTGCAGGAAGAACAAACACTAGCAATGCAACAACAGTGGATTTCTGGACCTGAGTACCTGTAAGACAAGGGGACTAAGTCCAATACTCGCGACAGTGTCGAGAGTGGGCAGGAGCCCAGGAAATGCCAGCTGAGGGTGCAAGGAAGCTGCCACCGGTTGGAAGAAGCTTGGAGTTCTGCAAGAAAGAAGAGGACTAGGAACTTCTCCTTTGGAGGATGGATGTCCCACGTCGCAGTGAAGCTTGCAGACATGTTCCCACGCAGAAAGACTGCAAACAAGCCTTGCTAGCTGCAAGGGTTGCAGTAGAGGTTTTTGGGTGCTGCTATGGCCCAGGAGGGACCAGGATGTCGCCACTTGGAGGAGTAGACAGAGGGGGTGCCCAGCAAGTCAGGGAGCCCTCACAGGAGCAGGCAGCTCCTGCAGAAGTACCTGAACAGGCACTTGGAAGAAGAGTGAACCGGATTCCACGCGAAGTCACAAAAGGGAGTACCACGACGCCCGAGGACAACTCAGAAGGTTGTGCACTGCAGGTTAGAGTGTCGGGGACCCAGGCTTGGCTGTGCACGAAGGAAATCCTGGAAGAGTGCACAGGAGCCGGAGCAGCTGCAAATCACGTGGTACACAGCAATGCAGTTTAGCGTGGGGAGGCAAGGACTTACCTCCACCAAACTTGGACTGAAGAGTCACTGGACTGTGGGAGTCACTTGGACAGAGTTGCTGAGTTCCAGGGACCACGCTCGTCGGGATGAGAGGGGACCCAGAGGACCAGTGATGCAGTCTTTTGGTGCCTGCGGTTGCAGGGGGAAGATTCCGTCGACCCACGGAAGATTTCTTCAGAGCTCCTGGTGAAGAGAGGAGGCAGGCTACCCCCAGAGCATGCACCACCTGGAAACAGTTGAGAAAGCCGGCTGGATGAAGCGATAGAAGGTTGCTAGTAGTCGTCTTGCTACTTTGTTGCGGTTTTGCAGGCGTCCTGAGCAGTCAGCGGTCGATCCTTTGGTAGAAGGTGAAGAGGGAGATGCAGAGGGACTCTGATGAGCTCTTGCATTCGTTATCTAAAGAATTCCCCAAAGCAGAGACCCTAAATAGCCAGAAAAGGAGGCTTGGCTACCAAGGAAGGAGGATTGGCTACCAAGAGAGGTAAGAGTTTATCAGAAGGAGCCTCTGAAGTCACCTGTTGGCACTGGCCACTCAGAGCAGTCCAGTGTGCCACAGACACCTCTGTTTCCAAGATGGCAGAGGTCTGGGACACACTGGAGGAGCACTGGGCACCTCCCCTGGGAGGTGCAGGTCAGGGGAGTGGTTACTCCCCTTTCCTTTGTCCAGTTTCACGCCAGAGGAGGGCTGGGGGATTTCTAAACTGGTGTAGACTGGCTTATGCAGAGATGGGCACCATCTGTGCCCATCAAAGCATTTCCAGAGGCTGGAGAAGGCTACTCCTCCCCAGACTTCACGCCTATTTCCAAAAGGAGAGGGTGTTGCACCCTCTCTCAGAGGAAATCCTTTGTTCTGCCTTCCTGGGCCAGGGCTGCCTGGACCCCAGGAGGGCAGAAACCTGTCTGACGGGTTGGCAGCAGCTGCAGTGGAGACCCCGGAAAGGCAGTTTGGCAGTACCCGGTTCTGTGCTAGAGACCCGGGGGATCATGGAATTGTCCCCCCAAAGCCAGAATGGCATTGGAGTAACAATTCCATGATCTTAGACATGTTACATGGCCATGTTCGGAGTTACCATTGTGATTCTGTACATAGGTAGTGACCTATGTACAGTGCACGCGTGTAATGGTGTCCGCGCACTCACAAAGTCTGGGGAATTTGTCCTGAAGGATGTGGGGGCACCTTGGCTATTGCCAGGATGCCCACACACTAAGGGCCAGATATAGGTAGCTAAAAAATTGCGAGTTGGAAATTGCGAGTCGTTGCGACTCGCAATTTCCGACTCGCAATATGGTATCCAACAAGAAAAAGCAACTTCATTTTGCGACTCGCAAATGAAGTCGCACCGCAGATTGCGAGTCCGCTGTCTGCGAGGTTGCTTTTTGCGACCGCTCTAAAAACGAACATGCAAATTGCGACTGTGCCGCAAATTGAATGGAGGTGCAGCAGAACACTCTGGAAAACACTTCCTGGCTCTTGATGATGACATCACACCCAGGAAGTTTACTAATACACCTGGGAGGAGGGAGGTCCACACCCATTTTCAACTGCTGAACAGCCAACAGGAGGAACAGCAGCTACAATGGAAGAAACAGCCAGGAAGAGAAAAATAAAATGTGCAGAAAAAGAACTGGAGGTGCTGACGGACGAATGCTGCCAGCACCATGATCAACTCTTTGGGAGAGCAGCCCTCAGTGTGCCAGAGCAGGAAAAAAGGAGGATTTGGAGTGAAATTCAAGACAAAGTAAATTCAGTGGGTGTGAGCCACAGGAGTATTGAGGAACTTAAAAAAAGGTGGTATGACCTGCGCTCCCGGACCAAGGAGAGGGTGGCAGAGCACCTCCGGGAGATGAGGGGCACTGGAGGAGGACCATCTACCATACCACCACCCACACCCTTTGAGGAAAGAGTGGAGGAGACCCTGGAGCCAGAGGCAGTGTCCGGGATAGGAGACCTGGACACGTCAGCGCCAGGACCATCAACCAGTGAGTACCATGAGACATGCATATACACCCATATCTGCCATACCCCCACCCACCTAGTACACAGCAGCATGCACAACCAAAATAGCTCCATTTCAGAGTAGCAACCACCTGAATGGTGCATTATGGGCAATGTAGTTAAGTAGGCAGCTGATAGGCAACAGTTTATTAGGGAGCATATAACAGATGGTAGATACTGACAGTGTGTTCCCTATGTCCCACAGGTCTCCCACAAGACACCACCTCCAGCCACACCATCCAGGGGCCACAGGTCAGCCACCAGGCAGCACAGGACCCAGGAGCAGCCACCACAGGGACCTGCACCACCCAACCACAGTCCCCTCCAGACGCACCAGTGGCCATACTGAAGATTGAGGCAGCACCCGGTCCCAGCCACAGTGCCAGCGTACAGGACACAGAACCACCACCGCGTCGCAGGCGACGTCTCAATGTCCCTACAGTGTCACAGGGAGAAGTAGGGGATGCCTCCATTTCTGCCGCCGAGGCTGCACTCATCGATGGTCAGCGCCTGCAGACAAGGGAAATGAGACTTATTTCAGGGGCCATGCGGCGCATGGAAAGAAACCAAACAACAGGGCTGCAACAGGTCCACACAGAGCTACAACATCTAAACAGCAATGTAGGTGACCTTGCGCTCTCAATCAGACAACTGGTGGCTGAACTTGTCACGGAGAGAGAGGGTGCAGGGCGCCATGACCAGCAGCTCATCCACTGCCTAGACCGCATGGCTGCCTCCATCGTCCGACTCGCTGTAAACACCACAGGGCTGTCACGCCGCACAGTCAGCCTACAGGTGGACATGAGCCACTTTGCCAGCGATGTGGCTCGTGGGCTGGGACGCATTAGCCACGCAGTCGACATGATGGAGGCACAACAGGAGGCTTGGGGCGCGGCAGACACGCCGCAAGACAGTGAGGAGGGCTCTACTATAAGTAGTGCATCAGCCATAGACACCAGGGTGTTGCATAGTGGGAGTGCACGGCAGGGCACAGCAGACGCTCCAGGAACCAGCCATGCTGGGCGAGCACGGCATAGGGTGTGAGCTACGCACTGACATACATGGAGGCACATGAGGTTAATGTGTCCTCATAGCAGGTGGACTTTTACAGCCCCTGATCAGTAGTTTCTGTAAATAGTTTATTGGTTCACATCATTAAAGTTCTTGTTTGTTCCACTTCACACCTGGGCTCTTTCTGTGTGACATTCATGTGTGTGGTGAGAGTTAGCACGTACCTTCCAAAGTATTGGTTTGCAATGTGGTCCCGTCTCTGTCTGCCTTGATTTGCAATGCTTCTATCCCCATGATGGCGATGTGGTAGCTCTTGCTCGTCATCCTCCGAATCTGGGTCTTCTGGGGTGAGATGTAGCAAACGTCTGGTGGCAATGTTGTGCAGTATAGCGCATGCGCCAACGATCTTGAATGCTGTTAATGGGGCATACTGGAGGGCACCTCCACTTCTGTGGAGGCATCTGAATCTTGCCTTCAACAGTCCAAAGGTCCTCTCTATAATATTTTGGGTCCTCCTATGTGCACTGTTGTATCGCCTCTCTGTCTCATTGCTGGGTGTTAAGTATGGGGTAAGTATCCATGGCCGTAGTGCATATGCACTGTCACCTGTTTGGCACAAAATGTACAATGTTAAGTGGGCATAGATGGGTTCCACATTGACCTGTGTGTATGTCTGCAAGGTGTATTCAGCTATACCTAGGAGGTATCCGTCTCCAAATTCCCCACGTTCTAGGCGTTGGTGTAGCCCACTGTGCCTGAAAATGTAGGAGTCATGTGTACTCCCTGGGAATTTTGCAACCATGACAGTTATAACATAATGGGCGTCACATACCACCTGGATGTTCAGTGAGTGGGTACACTTCCGGTTGCCGAACAGATATTCCAGATTTGCAGAAGGGCATATTTGTATATGTGTCCCATCTACACACCCTATTAAATGCGGGAAGTTGGCAATCCTGTAGAATTCCAACTTGGTGCTGTTGATTTCTGCCTCATTCCTGGGTAGGTATATGTATCTGGACATGTGTGT
Organism: Pleurodeles waltl; assembly: GCF_031143425.1. Classification (NCBI taxonomy): domain Eukaryota; kingdom Metazoa; phylum Chordata; class Amphibia; order Caudata; family Salamandridae; genus Pleurodeles; species Pleurodeles waltl. The sequence continues at coordinate 118,083,460 of NC_090437.1, forward strand.
GAGTATGGCTTCTAGGAATGATCTGAAGAACCGTGAGAGTGCACTTTGAGATACCCCACCTGCCACGGCAATGACCCCCAGATAGCTACCCGAGGCCAAGAGGTGCAGTGAGCATAGCACTTGCACATGTGTGGGGATAGCGCTGCCGCGCACAGTCTGGCATTGAAGCTGCGGATAGAGTAGATCTATTAAATCTAGTATTGCTGCACTGCTAAGTCTGTATTTATCATATATCTCCTCCTCAGTTGTTGGAAAAGTGTCTGTCTGGTTCTGTATATCTTCTCCTGTCTCTGGCTCCTCTTCCTCATCTGCTGTGCGGCGTGGGCTCTCCTCCTCCTTGCTATCACATATATCTCCACCATCTTGAGTGGCCCAGGTGCCTTCTGGTTCCCCTTTTATACTTTGGTTCTGGTTACCACCTGCTCTGAGTTAGTGGTAAATTGGAAGTGCGACTTCCTATTTGCGGGTCGCAAAATTGGGTCGCTATTTTTGCAAGTTGGTAATGGCTCGCTTCGCAATTTGCGATTCGGATATGGGATTTTTGCATCCCATTTCCGATTTTGCGGTGTCGCAAATTGCGATTCGGGCCATTTGCGAATCGCAAAACTTTGCTACATCTGGCCCTAAGTAACTTTGCACCCAACCATCACCAGGTGAAGGTTAGACATATAGGTGACTTATAAGTTACTTAAGTGCAGTGGTAAATGGCTGTGAAATAACGTGGACATTATGTCACTCAGGCTGCACAGGCAGGCCTGTGTAAGAATTGTCAGAGCTCCCTATGGGTGGCAAAAGAAATGCTGCAGCCCATAGGGATCTCCTGGAACCCCAATACCCTGGGTACCTCAGTACCATATACTAGGGAATTATATGGGTGTGCCAGTATGCCAATGTAGGAAAGTTCCATCTTGCCTGGCATGTTACCCCCATATTTCACTGTATATATGTTGTTTTAACCTATGTGTCACTGGGACCCTGCCAGGCAGGGCCCCAGTGCTCATAAGTATGTGCCCTGTATGTGTTCCCTGGGTGATGCCTAACTGTCTCACTGAGGCTCTGCTAACCAGAACCTCAGTGGTTATGCTCTCTCTGCTTTCCATATTTGTCACTAACAGGCTAGTGACTAAATTTACCAATTCACATTGGCATACTGGTACACCCATATAACTCCCTTGTATTTAGTACTGAGGTACCCAGGGTATTGGGGTTCCAGGAGATCCCTATGGGCTGCAGCATTTCTTTTGTCACCCATAGGGAGCTTTGGCAATTCTTACACAGGCCTGCCAGTGCAGCCTGAGTGAAATAACATCCACGTTATTTCACAGCCATTTACCACTGCACATAAGTAACTTATATGTCACTTATATATGTATAACCTTCACTTGGTGAAGGTTGGGTGCCAGGTTACTTAGTGTGTGGGCACCCTGGTACTAGCCAAGATGCCCCCACATTGTTCAGGGCAAATTCCTCGGACTTTGTGAGTGTGGGGACACCATTACACATGTGCACTATACATAGGTTACTACCTATGTCTAGCGTCACAATGGTAACTCCGAACATGGCCATGTAACATGTCTAAGATCATGGAATTGTCACTCCAATGCCACTCCAAAGGCCCCTCTAATTCCACTACCAGTGGTTGGGGGTGCCCTTTGAAATGGTAGGGGTTGACATAGTTGGCCCCCTTGACCCTCCTACTGCTTCAGACAATAACTTTATCTTGGTGGTTGTGGACCATGCCACAAGATATCCTGAAGCAATTCCTCTAAGTTCCACTACAGCCCCTGCAGTGGCAAAGGCCCTCCTGGGAATCTCTTCCAGGGTGGGTTTCCCTAAAGAGGTAGTATCAGACAGAGGTAGCAACTTCATGTCTGCATACTTGAAAGCAATGTGGAAGGAGTGTGGTGTTACCTACAAGTTCACCACTCCTTACCATTCACAGACTAATGGACTGGTAGATAAGTTTAATAAAATTCTCGAAGGTATGATAATGGGACTGCCTGAAAAACTCAGGAGGAGATGGGATACCTGTAGGAGGCTGGACTGGCTTCTAGTAAGTACCAAGGGGTCCTTACACCTTGCACCAGGCCCAGGTATCACTTATTAGTGTATAGGGTGTCTAGCAGCTTAGGCTGATAGATAATGGTAGCTTAGCAGAGCAGCTTAGGCTGAACTAGGAGACGAGTGAAGCTCCTACAGTACAACTAGTGTCATATGCACAATATCATAAGAAAACACAATACACAGATATACTAAAAATAAAGGTACTTTATTTTTATGACAATATGCCAAAGTATCTCAGAGTGTACCCTCAGTATGAGGATAGCAAATATACACAAGATATATGTACACAATACCAAAAATATGCAGTATAGTCTTAGAAAACAGTGCAAACAATGTATAGTTACAATAGGATGCAATGGGGACACATAGGGATAGGGGCAACACAAACCATATACTCCAAAAGTGGAATGCGAACCACGAATAGACCCCAAACCTATGTGACCTTGTAGAGGGTCGCTGGGTCTATTAGAAAATAGTGAGGGTCAGAAAAATAGCCCACCCCAAGACCCTGAAAAGTGAGTGCAAAGTGCACTAAAGTTCCCCAAAGGACTAAGAAGTCGTGATAGGGGAATTCTGCAGGAAAGACACAAACCAGCAGTGCAACAACGATGGATTTCCAGTCGAGGGTACCTGTGGAACAAGGGGACCAAGTCCAAAAGTCACAAGCAAGTCGGAGATGGGCAGATGCCCAGGAAATGCCAGCTGTGGGTGCAAAGAAGCTGCTACTGGACAGTAGAAGCTGAGGATTCTGCAAGAACGACAAGGGCTAGAGACTTCCCCTTTGGAGGATGGATCCCCCACGCCGTGGAGAGTTGTGCAGAAGTGTTTTCCTGCCGAAAGACCGCCAACAAGCCTTGCTAGCTGCAAATGGTGCGGTTAGGGTTTTTGGATGCTGCTGTGGCCCAGAAGGGACCAGGATGTCGCCAATTGCGTCTGGGGACAGAGGGGGCGTCGAGCAAGACAAGGAGCCCTCTCAGAAGCAGGCAGCACCCACAGAAGTGCCAGAACAGGCACTACGAAGAAGAGTGAAACGGTGCTCACCCGAACTTGCACAAAGGAGTCCCACGTCGCCGGAGACCAACTTAGAAAGTCGTGCAATGCAGGTTAGAGTGCCGTGGACCCAGGCTTGGCTGTGCACAAAGGATTTCCACCAGAAGTGCACAGAGGCCGGAGTAGCTGCAAAAGTCGCGGTTCCCAGCAATGCAGTCTGGCGTGGGGAGGCAAGGACTTACCTCCACCAAACTTGGACTGAAGAGTCACTGGACTGTGGGAGTCACTTGGACACAGTTGCTGGATTCAAGGGACCTCGCTCGTCGTGCTGAGAGGAGACCCAGGGGACCGGTGATGCAGTTCTTTGGTGCCTGCGGTAGCAGGGGGAAGATTCCGTCGACCCACGGGAGATTTCTTCGGAGCTTCTAGTGCAGAGAGGAGGCAGACTACCCCCACAGCATGCACCACCAGAAAAACAGTCGAGAAGGCGGCAGGATCAGCGTTACACAGTTGCAGTAGTCGTCTTAGCTACTTTGTTGCAGTTTTGCAGGCTTCCAGCGCAGTCAGCAGTCGATTCCTTGGCAGAAGGTGAAGAGAGAGATGCAGAGGAACTCTGATGAGCTCTTGCATTCGTTATCTAAGGAAATCCCCAAAGCAGAGGCCCTAAATAGCCAGAAAAGAGGGTTTGGCTACTTAGGAGAGAGGATAGGCTAGCAACACCTGAAGGAGCCTATCAGAAGGAGTCTCTGACGTCACCTGCTGGCCCTGGCCACTCAGAGCAGTCCAGTGTGCCAGCAGCACCTCTGTTTCCAAGATGGCAGAGGTCTGGAGCACACTGGAGGAGCTCTGGGCACCTCCCAGGGGTGGTGCAGGTCAGGGGAGTGGTCACTCCCCTTTCCTTTGTCCAGTTTCGCGCCAGAGCAGGGCTGAGGGGTCCCTGAACCGGTGTAGACTGGCTTATGCAGAAATGGGCACCATCTGTGCCCATGAAAGCATTTCCAGAGGCTGGGGGAGGCTACTCCTCCCCTGCCTTCACACCATTTTCCAAAGGGAGAGGGTGTAACACCCTCTCTCTGAGGAAGACCTTTGTTCTGCCATCCTGGGACAAGCCTGGCTGGACCCCAGGAGGGCAGAAACCTGTCTGAGGGGTTGGAAGCAGCAGCAGCTGCAGTGAAACCCCTGAAAAGGCAGTTTGGCAGTACCAGGGTCTGTGCTACAGACCACTGGGATCATGGGATTGTGCCAACTATGCCAGGATGGCATAGAGGGGGCAATTCCATGATCATAGACATGTTACATGGCCATATTCGGAGTTACCATTGTGAAGCTACACATAGGTAGTGACCTACGTGTAGTGCACGCGTGTAATGGTGTCCCCGCACTCAGAAAGTACGGGGAATTTGCCCTGAACAATGTGGGGGCACCTTGGCTAGTGCCAGGGTGCCCTCACACTAAGTAACTTTGCACCTAACCTTTACCAGGTAAAGGTTAGACATATAGGTGACTTATAAGTTACTTAAGTGCAGTGGTAAATGGCTGTGAAATAACGTGGACGTTATTTCACTCAGGCTGCAGTGGCAGGCCTGTGTAAGAATTGTCAGAGCTCCCTATGGGTGGCAAAAGAAATGCTGCAGCGATAGGGATCTCCTGGAACCCCAATACCCTGGGTACCTCAGTACCATATACTAGGGAATTATAAGGGTGTTCCAGTAAGCCAATGTAAATTGGTAAAATTGGTCACTAGCCTGTTAGTGACAATTTGTACAGAGAGAGCATAACCACTGAGGTTCTGGTTAGCAGAGCCTCAGTGAGACAGTTAGGCACCACACAGGGAACACATACATATAGGCCACAAACTTATGAGCACTGGGGTCCTGACTAGCAGGGTCCCAGTGACACATAACAAACATACTGAAAACATAGGGTTTTCACTATGAGCACTGGGCCCTGGCTAGCAGGATCCCAGTGAGACAGTGAAAACACCCTGACATACACTTACAAACAGGCCAAAAATGGGGGTAACAAGGCTAGAAAGAGGCTACTTTCTCACACAACCCCCACCCAAACGAAGGACAATAAGGCTAACCTTGGCCAGTTGAGACTTTATTGTCTAAGTGGTGATAAGTAGAGAGTAGCTCTGCAATAGACTAGTTACTCCCTTTATCATCCACTATATGGTTACTTCCCTGTGGGGATGTAAACCACCCTGTTTGAAGTTTTTTAGCTAAGCAACAATGGGAAGATGTATTTTCAGAGTTTCTATCAGTAAGTTTTAGTTTAGAGCAGTGGGAATTATCCACTGAACCTATTTGTAGTGATGGAAATGCCAGACAGGGATGCTGTCTCAGTAAAGCCATAGCTGGGCAAAAACTTTGTCCATATAGCTGGAAGAGAGAACAGGGATGCTGTTTCTCTTGAGTTGGAGCAGGGCAGGGATGCTGTCCTATGAGCTCCACACTAGGGCAGGGATGCTGTCCTAAGTGTTGTGAGGCAGTGCAGGCTTTCTGCACTAAAGTTTCTCTGGGAGGGTTGGAGGGATGCTCCATGTTAACTAAAATGGTGCTCTTTTTCTCACCAATGTTAGTTATCCCACAGAGAGGTACTTCCACCTCAGGGAGTACAGTTTTGCCAACTGATGATTCCCTTGTAACAGGTGCCACCCCAGGAGAGGTTTCTCCCACCACAGGAATGGTATCCTGAATGGTAGGGTGGTTAGGGGATACTGTGATACCCCTTTTACCTGTTGTTGGAGAGGGATCCTGAGTTTTCAGGCCTTCTCTCCTTTGCTTTTTCATTTCAGTAGAAATGAGAGGGAACAATTCCTCTGGGATGCCCAGCATGGCTGCATGGGCATAAAACTCTACATCAGCCCAACCTGAGGCCTCTAGGTCATTACCTAAGAGACAATCTACAGGTAAGCTAGGTGATACTACCACCTGCTTAGGGCCAGTAACTCCACCCCAACTAAACTGAATTATAGCTAATGGAAGAAACTTAGTGGAGTTATGGACATCAATAATCTTATACTGTTGTCCAATGATGTGTTGTTCAGGATGCACTAGGTTTTCAGTCACCAAAGTGATACTGGCACCTGTGTCCCTGTAGGCCAAGGCCTCAACACCATTTATTGAAACTGTCTGCCTGTACTTATCCATTGTAAGGGGACAAGCAGCCAGTGTGGCAAGGCCAATGCCACTAGGTGTGACAGAAACTGTCTTGGGATTGACTACCCCAGTTTCTACTATGGACCCATAAGTGAACCCAACTACACCCTTAACTTGACTGTTGCCAGCAGTCCCACCACTAGTACCACTACTGCTAGGGGTACTAGAGCTTGATGTATTAGTGGTGGTAGACTCAGGGGGTTTACCTGGACAGGACTTATCCCCTGGCCTATGGCCTCTGTTTTTACACACAAAGCACCAAGGCTTTTTAAATTGTGTAGGTTGAGAAGAAGAGGAAGAATTTGTTTTATCCCCACCCCCTGAAGAGTGTTTAAGATTTGAAGTGGAATCTTTGGTTTTACCCTTATCCCCATGCTTATCTTCAGATTTTTCACCATCTTTCTTCTTATTCTTCTCTTTGTCACCCCCTGTATGAACTTTTCTGTTCACCCTTGTTCTGACCCATTTGTCTGCCTTCTTTCCCAATTCTTGGGGAGAGGCCAGATCAGAGTCCACCAAGTACTGGTGCAACAAATCAGACACACAATTATTAAGAATATGCTCTCTCAGGATCAAGTTATACAGGCTTTCATAATCAGTAACTTTACTGCTATGTAACCACCCCGCCAAGGCCTTCACTGAATGGTGAACAAAATCAACCCAGTCTTGTGAAGACTCCTTTTTGGTCTCTCTGAACTTCATCCTGTACTGTTCAGTGGTTAAGCCATAACCATCCAGGAGTGCATTCTTAAGAACTGTAAAATTATTGGCATCACTTTCTTTCACAGTAAGGAGCCTATCCCTACCCTTTCCACTAAATGATAGCCATAGGATAGCAGCCCACTGCCTTTGAGGGACATCCTGTAAAACACAGGCCCTCTCAAGTGCAGCAAACCACTTGTTAATGTCATCCCCCTCCTTATAAGGGGGAACTATCTTATGCAGATTCCTGGAATCATGCTCTTTTGCAGGATGACTATGGGGAATACTGCTGCTGCCACCATGGGTTTCTAAACCCAATTTCTGTCTTTCCTATCTCTACTTCTAAAGACTGTCTATCCAAATCCAGCTGTTGCTTCTTGAGCTTCAGTCTGGTTTGTTCCACTCTCAATCTATTGAGCTCCCTTTCTAACAATCTGTCATCAGGGTGGGTGGGAGGGACATTGTAGGAGGCTGGACTGGCTTGTAGTGAGTACCAAGGGGTACTTGCACCTTGCACCAGGCCCAGTTATCCCTTATTAGTGTATAGGGTGTCTAGCAGCTTAGGCTGATAGATAATGGTAGCTTAGCAGAGCAGCTTAGGCTGAACTAGGAGACGTGTGAAGCTACTACAGTACCACTTAGTGTCATATGCACAATATCATAAGAAAACACAATACACAGTTATACTAAAAATAAAGGTACTTTATTTTTATGACAATATGCCAAAGTATCTTGGAGTGTACCCTCAGTGAGAGGATAGGAAATATACACAAGATATATATATACAATAGCAAAAATATGCAGTATAGTCTTAGAAAACAGTGCAAACAATGTATAGTTACAATAGGATGCAATGGGGAAACATAGGGATAGGGGCAACACAAACCATATACTCCAAAAGTGGAATGCGAACCACGAATGGACCCCAAACCTATGTGACCTTGTAGAGGGTCGCTGGGACTATTAGAAAATAGTGAGAGTTAGCAAAATAACCCTCCCCAAGACCCTGAAAAGTGAGTGCAAAGTGCACTAAAGTTCCCCTAAGGACAAAGTAGTCGTGTTAGAGGAATAATGCAGGAAAGACACAAACCAGCAATGCAACAACTGTGGATTTCCAATCTAGGGTACCTGTGGAACAAGGGGACCAAGTCCAAAAGTCACAAGCAAGTCGGAGATGGGCAGATGCCCAGGAAAAGCCAGCTGCGGGTGCAAAGAAGCTTCGACTGGACAGAAGAAGCTGAGGTTTCTGCAGGAACGAAAAGGGCTAGAGACTTCCCCTTTGGTGGACGGATCCCTCTCGCCTTGGAGAGTCGTGCAGATGTATTGTACCGCCGGAAGGACGCCAACAAGCCTTGCTAGTCGCAAATCGGGCGTTTGGCGTTTTTGGACGCTGCCGGGGCCCAGGAGGGACCAGGAGGTCGCAAATTGGACCTGAAGAGAGAGGGGACGTCGAGCAAAACAAAGAGCCCTCACTGAAGCAGGTAGCACCCGGAGAAGTGCCAGAAACAGGCACTACGAGGATGCGTGAAACGGTGCTCGCCGAAGTTGCACAAAGGAGTCCCACGTCGCCGGAGACCAACTTAGAAAGTCGTGCAATGCTGGTTAGAGTGCAGTCGACCCAGGCTTGGCTGTGCACAAAGGATTTCCGCCGGAAGTGCACAGGGGCCGGAGTAGCTGCAAAGTCGCGGTTCCCAGCAATGCAGCCCAGCGAGGTGAGGCAAGGACTTACCTCCACCAAACTTGGGCTGAAGAGTCGCTGGACTGTGGGGGTCACTTGGACAGAGTCGCTGGATTCGAGGGACCTCGCTCGTCGTGCTGAGAGGAGACCCAAGGGACCGGTAATGCAGCTTTTTGGTGCCTGCGGTTGCAGGGGGAAGATTCCGTCGACCCACGGGAGATTTCTTCTGAGCTTCTGGTGCAGAGAGGAGGCAGGCTACCCCCACAGCATGCACAAGCAGGAAAACAGTCGAGAAGGCGGCAGGATCAGCGTTACAGAGTTGCAGTAGTCGTCTTTGCTACTATGTTGCAGGTTTGCAGGCTTCCAGCGCGGTCAGCGGTCGTTTCCTTATCAGAAGGTGAAGAGAGAGATGCAGAGGAACTCGGATGAGCTCTTGCATTCGTTATCTGAAGTTTCCCCAGAGACAGAGACCCTAAATAGCCAGAAAAGAGGGTTTGGCTACCTAGGAGAGAGGATAGGCTAGCAACACCTGAAGGAGCCTATCACAAGGAGTCTCTGACGTCACCTGGTGGCACTGGCCACTCAGAGCAGTCCAGTGTGCCAGCAGCACCTCTGTTTCCAAGATGGCAGAGGTCTGGAGCACACTGGAGGAGCTCTGGACACCTCCCAGGGGAGGTGCAGGTCAGGGGAGTGGTCACTCCCCTTTCCTTTGTCCAGTTTCGCGCCAGAGCAGGGGCTAAGGGGTCCCTGAACCGGTGTAGACTGGCTTATGCAGAATTGGGCACATCTGTGCCCAACAAAGCATTTCCAAAGGCTGGGGGAGGCTACTCCTCCCCTGCCTTCACACCATTTTCCAAAGGGAGAGGGTGTCACACCCTCTCTCAGAGGAAGTTCTTTGTTCTGCCATCCTGGGCCAGGCCTGGCTGGACCCCAGGAGGGCAGCTGCCTGTCTGAGGGGTTGGCAGCAGCAGCAGCTGCAGTGAAACCCCAGGAAGGGCAGTTTGGCAGTACCAGGGTCTGTGCTACAGACCACTGGGATCATGGGATTGTGCCAACTATGCCAGGATGGCATAGAGGGGGCAATTCCATGATCATAGACATGTTACATGGCCATATTCGGAGTTACCATTGTGAAGCTACATATAGGTAGTGACCTATATGTAGTGCACGCGTGTAATGGTGTCCCCGCACTCACAAAGTTCAGGGAATTGGCTCTGAACAATGTGGGGGCACCTTGGCTAGTGCCAGGGTGCCCTCACACTAAGTAACTTTGCACCCAACCTGTACCAGGTAAAGGTTAGACATATAGGTGACTTATAAGTTACTTAAGTGCAGTGTAAAATGGCTGTGAAATAACGTGGACGTTATTTCACTCAGGCTGCAGTGGCAGGCCTGTGTAAGAATTGTCAGAGCTCCCTATGGGTGGCAAAAGAAATGCTGCAGCCCATAGGGATCTCCTGGAACCCCAATACCCTGGGTACCTCAGTACCATATACTAGGGAATTATAAGGGTGTCCCAGTAAGCCAATGTAAATTGGTAAAAATGGTCACTAGCCTGTTAGTGACAATTTGGAAAGAAATGAGAGAGCATAACCACTGAGGTTCTGATTAGCAGAGCCTCAGTGAGACAGTTAGTCACTACACAGGTAACACATTCAGGCACACTTATGAGCACTGGGGCCCTGGGTTACCAGGGTCCCAGTGACACATACAACTAAAACAACATATATACAGTGAAAAATGGGGGTAACATGCCAGGCAAGATGGTACTTTCCTACAGACATGTCTAGAAACAGAAGTATGATGAGAAAGGACAGAAGGAGACCTGTCCCTAACAGATGGCACCCTAACAGCTTGGCTCACAGAGACATCACTTCTACTATGATGTGAGTGAATACTCTTACTGTGATGTGAGACCACACTATCAGTATGATGTGACTCAACCTCAGTACCAGCTATGCTAGGTTGTCTACTAGGGGGCAGGCTTGGAAGTTTCCCTCCCACTTCTTTAGCTAGGGGTGCCCCAGAGTCAGAGTGGGAACCATCAGCTAACTTTTCAACAGGAGTGCCAGCTCTGGCCTTATCCTGTTCAACAAGCATATTCACTAACAGTTCTCTAGAAGGATTCTTCCTTACACTTAAACCTCTATCTATGCAGAGACTCCTTGCTTCTTTCCAGCTAAGTTTATCATAAGCAAGTTTGGACAGGTCAACAGTTTGGCCTGTGCCAGACATTTTAGATCGAGTTTAAGTGGTAGAAAAAGTGAAGAAAAAGTTTTTCAGAACTTTTGGAAAGACAGAAAAAAACTTTTTAAACTTTTTAAGAACTTTTAGAAAGTTTAGAGGTACTTTTCAGCACTTAGAAAAGAGTGAAAAGAGGAAATGCAAAACTTTTTGGTTAGGTGTACATACACTGAACTTGTTTTGTATATTTTTCTCTTATGAAAAGTACAATGACAAGAGTGGTAAGTAGTCTCAAAGCACTTATCCCACCGCTGCACAACCAATGTAGGAGGCTGGACTGGCTTGTAGTGAGTACCAAGGGATACTTACACCTTGCACCAGGCCCAGTTATCCCTTATTAGTGTATAGGGTGTCTAGCAGCTTAGGCTGATAGATAATGGTAGCTTAGCAGAGCAGCTTAGGCTGAACTAGGAGACGTGTGAAGCTACTACAGTACCACTTAGTATATTATGCACAATATCATAAGAAAACACAATACACAGTTATACTAAAAATAAAGGTACTTTATTTTTATGACAATATGCCAAAGTATCTTAGAGTGTACCCTCAGTGAGAGGAATAGGAAATATACACAAGAAATATATACACAATAGCAAAACTATGCAGTATAGTCTTAGAAAACAGTGCAAACAATGTATAGTTACAATAGGATGCAATGGGGAAACATAGGGATAGGGGCAACACAAACCATATACTCCAAAAGTGGAATGCGAACCAAGAATGGACCCCAAACCTATGTGACCTTGTAGAGGGTCGCTGGGTCTATTAGAAAATAGTGAGGGTCAGAAAAATAGCCCACCCCAAGACCCTGAAAAGTGAGTGCAACGTGCACTAAAGTTCCCCAATGGACAAAGAAGTTGTGATAGGGGAATTCTGCAGGAAACACACAAACCAGCAATGCAACAACGATGGATTTCCAGTCGAGGGTACCTGTGGAACAAGGGGACCAAATCCAAAAGTCACAAGCAAGTCGGAGATGGGCAGATGCCCAGGAAATGCCAGCTGTGGGTGCAAAGAAGCTGCTACTGGACAGTAGAAGCTGAGGATTCTGCAGGAACGACAAGGGCTTGAGACTTCGCCTTTAGAGGATGGATCTCCCACGCCGTGGAGAGTCGTGCAGAAGTGTTTTCTCGCCGAAAGACCGCCAACAAGCCTTTCTAGCTGCAAATCGTGCGGTTAGGGTTTTTGGATGCTGCTGTGGCCCAGGAGGGACCAGGATGTCGCCAATTGCGTCTGGGGACAGAGGGGGCGTCGAGCAAGACAAGGAGCCCTCTCAGAAGCAGGCAGCACTCGCAGAAGTGCCGGAACAGGCACTACGAAGAAGAGTGAAACGGTGCTCACCCGAAGTTGCACACAGGAGTCCCACGTCGCCGGAGACCAACTTAGAAAGTCGTGCAATGCAGGTTAGAGTGCTGTGGACCCAGGCTTGGCTGTGCACAAAGGATTTCCGCCGGAAGTGCACAGAGGCCGGAGTAGCTGCAAAAGTCGCGGTTCCCAGCAATGCAGTCTGGCGTGGGGAGGCAAGGACTTACCTCCACCAAACTTGGACTGAAGAGTCACTGGACTGTGGGAGTCACTTGGACACAGTTGCTGGATTCAAGGGACCTCGCTCGTCGTGCTGAGAGGAGACCCAGGGGACCGGTGATGCAGTTCTTTGGTGCCTGCGGTAGCAGGTGGAAGATTTCGTCGACCCACGGGAGATTTCTTCGGAGCTTCTAGTGCAGAGAGGAGGCAGACTACCCCCACAGCATGCACCACCAGGAAAACAGTCGAGAAGGCGGCAGGATCAGCGTTACACAGTTGCAGTAGTCGTCTTAGCTACTTTGTTGCAGTTTTGCAGGCTTCCAGCGCGGTCAGCAGTCGATTCCTTGGCAGAAGGTGAAGAGAGAGATGCAGAGGAACTCTGATGAGCTCTTGCATTCGTTATCTAAGGAAATCCCCAAAGCAGAGACCCTAAATAGCCAGAAAAGAGGGTTTGGCTACTTAGGAGAGAGGATAGGCTAGCAACATCTGAAGGAGCCTATCAGAAGGAGTCTCTGACGTCACCTGCTGGCCCTGGCGACTCAGAGCAGTCCAGTGTTGTAGGAGGCTGGACTGGCTTGTAGTGAGTACCAAGGGGTACTTGCACCTTGCACCAGGCCCAGTTATCTCTTATGAGTGTATAGGGTGTCTAGCAGCTTAGGCTGATAGATAATGGTAGCTTAGCAGAGCAGCTTAGGCTGAACTAGGAGACGTGTGAAGCTACCACAGTACCACAAGTGTCACTTGCACAATATCATAAGAAAACACAATACACAGTTATACTAAAAATAAAGGTACTTTATTTTTATGACAATATGCCAAAGTATCTTAGAGTGTACCCTCAGTAAGAGGATAGCAAATATACACAAGTTATATGTACACAATACCAAAAATATGCAGTATAGTCTTAGAAAACAGTGCAAACAATGTATAGTTACAATAGGATGCAATGGGGAAACATAGGGATAGGGGCAACACAAACCATATACTCCAAAAGTGGAATGCGAACCACGAATGGACCCCAAACCTATGTGACCTTGTAGAGGGTCGCTGGGACTATTAGAAAATAGAGAGAGTTAGAAAATTAGCCCTCCCCAAGACCCTGAAAAGTGAGTGCAAAGTGCACTGAAGTTCCCCTAAGGACAAAGAAGTCGTGTTAGAGGAATAATGCAGGAAAGACACAAACCAACAATGCAACAACGCTGGAATTCCAATCTGGGGTACCTGTGGAACAAGGGGACCAAGTCCAAAAGTCACAAGCAAGTCGGAGATGGGCAGATGCCCAGGAAATGCCAGCTGCGGGTGAAAAGAAGCTTCTACTGGACAGAAGAAGCTGAGGTTTCTGCAGGAACGAAAAGGGCTAGAGACTTCCCCTTTGGTGGACTGATCCCACTCGCCGTGGAGAGTCGTGCAGAAGTGTTTTCCCGCCGAAAGAACGCCAACAAGCCTTGCTAGCTGCAAATCGTGCAGTTAGCGTTTTTGGATGCTGCTGTGGCCCAGGAGGAACCAGGAGGTCTCAAATTGGACCAGGAGGTAGAGGGGACGTCGAGCAAGACAAGGAGCCCTCTCAGCAGGAGGTAGCACACGGAGAAGTGCCAGAAACAGGCACTACAAGGATGCATGAAACAGTGCTCACCCGAAGTCGCACAAAGGAGTCCCACGTCGCCGGAGACCAACTTAGAAAGTCGTGCAATGCAGGTTAGAGTGCCGTGGACCCAGGCTTGGCTGTGCACAAAGGATTTCCGCCGGAAGTGCACAGGGGCCGGAGTAGCTGCAAAAGTCGCGGTTACCAGCAATGCAGTCTAGCGAGGTGAGGCAAGGACTTACCTCCACCAAACTTGGACTGAAGAGTCACTGGACTGTGGGGGTCACTTGGACAGAGTTGCTGGATTCGAGGGACCTCGCTCGTCGTGCTGAGAGGAGACCCAAGGGACCGGTAATGCAGCTTTTTGGTGCATGCGGTTGCAGGGGGAAGATTCAGTCGACCCACGGGAGATTTCTTTGGAGCTTCTAGTGCAGAGAGGAGGCAGACTACCCCCACAGCATGCACCACCAGGAAAACAGTCGAGAAGGCGGCAGGATCCGCGTTACAGAGTTGCAGTAGTCGTCTTTGCTACTTTGTTGCAGTGTTGCAGGCTTCCATCGTGGTCAGCAGTCGATTCCTTGGCAGAAGGTGAAGAAAGAGATGCAGAGGAACTCTGATGAGCTCTTGCATTCGTTATCTAAAGTTTCCCCAGAGACAGAGACCCTAAATAGCCAGAAAAGAGGGGTTGGCTACCTAGGAGAGAGGATAGGCTAGCAACACCTGAAGGAGCCTATCAGAAGGAGTCTCTGACGTCACCTGGTGGCACTGGCCACTCAGAGCAGTCCAGTGTGCCAGCAGCACCTCTGTTTCCAAGATGGCAGAGGTCTGGAGCACATTGGAGGAGCTCTGGACACCTCCCAGGGGAGGTGCAGGTCAGGGGAGTGGTCACTCCCCTTTCCTTTGTCCAGTTTCGCGCCAGAGCAGGGCTAAGGGGTCCCCTGAACCGGAGTAGACTGGCTTATGCAGAATTGGGCACATCTGTGCCCAACAAAGCATTTCCAGAGGCTGGGGGAGGCTACTCCTCCCCTGCCTTCACACCATTTTCCAAAGGGAGAGGGTGTAACACCCTCTCTCAGAGGAAGTCCTTTGTTCTGCCATCCTGGGCCAGGCCTGGCTGGACCCCAGGAGGGCAGATGCCTATCTGAGGGGTTGGCAGCAGCAGCAGCTGCAGTGAAACCCCAGGAAGGGCAGTTTGGCAGTACCAGGGTCTGTGCTACAGACCACTGGGATCATGGGATTGTGCCAACTATGCCAGGATGACATAGAGGGGGCAATTCCATGATCATAGACATGTTACATGGCCATATTCGGAGTTACCATTGTGAAGCTACATATAGGTAGTGACCTATATGTAGTGCACGCGTGTAATGGTGTCCCCGCACTCACAAAGTCCGGGGAATTGGCCCTGAACAATGTGGGGGCACCTTGGCTAGTGCCAGGGTGCCCTCACACTAAGTAACTTTGCACCTAACCTTTACTAGGTAAAGGTTAGACATATAGGTGACTTATAAGTTACTTAAGTGCAGTGTAAAATGGCTGTGAAATAACGTGGACGTTATTTCACTCAGGCTGCAGTGGCAGGCCTGTGTAAGAATTGTCAGAGCTCCCTATGGGTGGCAAAAGAAATGCTGCAGCCCATAGGGATCTCCTGGAACCCCAATACCCTGGGTACCTCAGTACCATATACTAGGGAATTATAAGGGTGTTCCAGTAAGCCAATGTAAATTGGTAAAAATAGTCACTAGCCTGTTAGTGACAATTTGGAAAGAAATGAGAGAGCATAACCACTGAGGTTCTGATTAGCAGAGCCTCAGTGAGACAGTTAGTCACTACACAGGTAACACATTCAGGCACACTTATGAGCACTGGGGCCCTGGTGAACAGGGTCCCAGTGACACATACAACTAAAACAACATATATACAGTGAAAAATGGGGGTAACATGCCAGGCAAGATGGTACTTTCCTACACAACCCCCCCCCAAACGAAGGACAATAAGACTAGCCATGACCTGATGAGTCTTCATTGTCTAAGATTAATATCTGGAGAGTCCATCTGCATTAGAGTGGCTACTCCCGGGTCTATGTTCCACTGTATAGTCCATTCCCTGTAGGGATATGGACCACCTCAACAATTTAGGATTTTCACCTTTCATTTGTTTCAGCCAAAGTAGAGGTTTGTGGTCTGTCTGAACAATGAAGTGAGTGCCAAACAGGTATGGCCTCAACTTCTTCAGTGCCCAGACCACAGCAAAGGCCTCCCTCTCAATGGCAGACCAACGCTTTTCTCTAGGGGTCAACCTCCTACTAATAAAAGCAACACGTTGATCCTGGCCCTCAGAATTAAGTTGTGATAGGACTGCCCCTACTCCTAATTCAGATGCATCAGTTTGGACATAGAATTTTTTAGAGTAACAAGGGCTTTTCAGGACAGGTGCAGAGCACATGGCCTGCTTCAGCTCCTCAAAAGCTTTCTGACAGTTTGCTGTCCATAATACCTTTTTAGGCATCTTTTTGGAAGTGAGGCCATTAAGAGGGGCTGCAATGGAGCCATAGTTCTTAATGAACCTCCTGTAATACCCAGTGAGGCCTAGGAAGGCTCTCACCTGAGTCTGAGTGGTAGGGGGAACCCAATCAATAATTGTTTGGATTTTCCCCTGAAGTGGTGCAATCTGTTCCCCACCAACAAGGTGTCCCAGATAAACCACCTTACCCTGCCCTATCTGGCACTTTGAAGCCTTGATAGTGAGGCCTGCCTTTTGCAGGGCCTCCAAAACTTTCCATAGGTGGACCAGGTGATCATCCCAGCTGGAGCTAAAGACAGCTATATCGTCCAAATATGCTGCACTGAAAGCTTCCAGCCCTTGCAGGACTGTGTTCACCAACCTCTGAAAAGTGGCAGGTGCATTTTTCAAACCAAAAGGCATTACAGTAAACTGGTAATGTCCTCCAATGGTTGAAAATGCTGTTTTAGGTTTAGCATCTTCTGACAATTTGATCTGCCAATACCCTGCAGTCAAGTCAAAAGTGCTTAGATACTTGGCAGATGCCAGTGTATCTATGAGCTCATCTGCCCTGGGTATAGGGTGAGCATCAGTTTTGGTTACCAAGTTGAGACCTCTATAGTCTACACAAAACCGAATCTTCCTTCTTTCCATCTTTGGAATGGGGTTTTGGTACAAGTACCACAGGAGAAGCCCATGGACTGTCAGAGTGCTCAACCACTCCTAGTTCTAACATTTTCTGGACCTCTTGCTTTATGCAGTCCCTGACATGGTCAGGCTGCCTATAGATCTTACTTTTGACAGGCAAGCTATCTCCAGTATCTATAGTGTGCTCACACCAAGAAGTGGTACCTGGCACAGTAGAGAAGAGTTCAGAGAACTGATCTAGGAGGTTTATGCAATTGTCTTTCTGCTCAGCAGTAAGACAATCAGCCAAAACTACACCTTCCACCAGAGCATCTTGTTCTGTGGAAGAGAAGAGATCAGGTAGAGGATCACTGTCATCTTCCTGTCCCTCATCTGTTGCCATGAGCAGGGTGAGATCAGCCCTGTCATAGTAGGGTTTCAGGCGGTTTACATGGAGTACCCTAAGGGGACTCCTTGCAGTGCCTAAGTCAACCAAATAGGTGACTTCTCCATTTTTGTCAACAATTGTGTGGGGTCCACTCCATTTATCTTGGAGTGTTCTTGGGGCCACAGGCTCCAAGACCCACACTTTCTGCCCTGGTTGGTACTGAACCAAAACAGCCTTCTGATCATGCCATTGCTTCTGGAGCTCTTGGCTGGCCTGAAGGTTTTTACTGGCCTTTTTCATGTACTCAGCCATTCTTGATCTGAGGCCAAGTACATAATCCACAATATCCTGCTTAGGAGCTTTTAAAGGTTGTTCCCAACCCTCCTTTACAAGTGTGAGTGGACACCACTGCACAACCAATGTAGGAGGCTGGACTGGCTTGTAGTGAGTACCAAGGGGTACTTGCACCTTGCACCAGGCCCAGTTATCCCTTATTAGTGTATAGGGTGTCTAGCAGCTTAGGCTGATAGATAATGGTAGCTTAGCAGAGCAGCTTAGGCTGAACTAGGAGACGTGTGAAGCTACCACAGTACCACAAGTGTCACTTGCACAATATCATAAGAAAACACAATACACAGTTATACTAAAAATAAAGGTACTTTATTTTTATGAAAATATGCCAAAGTATCTTAGAGTGTACCCTCAGTAAGAGGATAGCAAATATACACAAGTTATATGTACACAATACCAAAAATATGCAGTATAGTCTTAGAAAACAGTGCAAACAAGGTATAGTTACAATAGGATGCAATGGGGAAACATAGGGATAGGGGCAACACAAACCATATACTCCAAAAGTGGAATGCGAACCACGAATGGACCCCAAACCTATGTGACCTTGTAGAGGGTCGCTGGGACTATTAGAAAATAGTGAGAGTTAGAAAATTAGCCCTCCCCAAAACCCTGAAAAGTAAGTGCAAAGTGCACTGAAGTTCCCCTAAGGACAAAGAAGTTGTGTTAGAGGAATAATGCAGGAAAGACACAAACCAACAATGCAACAACGCTGGATTTCCAATCTGGGGTACCTGTGGAACAAGGGGACCAAGTCCAAAAGTCACAAGCAAGTCGGAGATGGGCAGATGCCCAGGAAATGCCAGCTGCGGGTGCAAAGAAGCTTCTACTGGACAGAAGAAGCTGAGGTTTCTGCAGGAACGAAAAGGGCTAGAGACTTCCCCTTTGGTGGACGGATCCCTCTCGCCGTGGAGAGTCGTGCAGAAGTGTTTTCCCGCCGAAATAACGGCAACAAGCCTTGCTAGCTGCAAATCATGCAGTTAGCATTTTTGGACGCTGCTGTGGCCCAGGAGGGCCCAGGAGGTCGCAAATTGGACCAGGAGGTAGAGGGGACGTCGAGCAAGACAAGGAGCCCTCTCAGCAGCAGGTAGCATCCGGAGAAGTGCCAGAAACAGGCACTACGAGGATGCGTGAAATGGTGCTCACCCGAAGTCGCACAAAGGAGTCCCACGTCGCCGGAGACCAACTTAGAAAGTCGTGCAATGCAGGTTAGAGTGCCGTGGATGCAGGCTTGGCTGTGCACAAAGGATTTCCGCCGGAAGTGCACAGGGGCCGGAGTAGCTGCAAAAGTCGCGGTTCCCAGCAATGCAGTCTAGCGAGGTGAGGCAAGGACTTACCTCCACCAAACTTGGACTGAAGAGTCACTGGACTGTGGGGGTCACTTGGACAGAGTTGCTGGATTCGAGGGACCTCGCTCGTCGTGCTGAGAGGAGACCCAAGGGACCGGTAATGCAGCTTTTTGGTGCCTGCGGTTGCAGGGGGAAGATTCCGTCGACCCACGGGAGATTTCTTCGGAGCTTCTAGTGCAGAGAGGAGGCAGACTACCCCCACAGCATGCACCACCAGGAAAACAGTCGAGAAGGCGGCAGGATCAGCGTTACAGAGTTGCAGTAGTCGTCTTTGCTACTATGTTGCAGGTTTGCAGGCTTCCAGCGCGGTCAGCAGTCGATTCCTTGGCAGAAGGTGAAGAGAGAGATGCAGAGGAACTCTGATGAGCTCTTGCATTCGTTATCTAAAGTTTCCCCAGAGACAGAGACCCTAAATAGCCAGAAAAGAGGGTTTGGCTACCTAGGTGAGAGGATAGGCTAGCAACACCTGAAGGAGCCTATCACAAGGAGTCTCTGACGACACCTGGTGGCACTGGCCACTCAGAGCAGTCCAGTGTGCCAGCAGCACCTCTGTTTCCAAGATGGCAGAGGTCTGGAGCACACTTATGAGCACTGGGGCCCTGGGTTACCAGGGTCCCAGTGACACATACAACTAAAACAACATATATACAGTGAAAAATGGGGGTAACATGCCAGGCAAGATGGTACTTTCCTACACAACCCCCCCCCCCAAACGAAGGACAATAAGACTAGCCATGACCTGATGAGTCTTCATTGTCTAAGTGGAAATATCTGGAGAGTCCATCTGCATTGGAGTGGCTACTCCCAGGTCTATGTTCCACTGTATAGTCCATTCCCTGTAGGGATATGGACCACCTCAACAATTTAGGATTTTCACCTTTCATTTGTTTTAGCCAAAGTAGAGGTTTGTGGTCTGTCTGAACAATGAAGTGAGTGCCAAACAGGTATGGCCTCAACTTCTTCAGTGCCCAGACCACAGCAAAGGCCTCCCTCTCAATGGCAATGGCTACAGACCACTGGGATCATGGGATTGTGCCAACTATGCCAGGATGACATAGAGGGGGCAATTCCATGATCATAGACATGTTACATGGCCATATTCGGAGTTACCATTGTGAAGCTACATATAGGTAGTGACCTACAGTATATGTAGTGCACGCGTGTAATGGTGTCCCTGTAGGAGGCTGGACTGGCTTGTAGTGAGTACCAAGGGGTACTTGCACCTTGCACCAGGCCCAGTTATCCCTTATTAGTGTATAGGGTGTCTAGCAGCTTAGGCTGATAGATAATGGTAGCTTAGCAGAGCAGCTTAGGCTGAACTAGGAGACGTGTGAAGCTACTACAGTACCACCTAGTGTCATATGCACAATATCATAAGAAAACACAATACACAGTTATACTAAAAATAAAGGTACTTTATTTTTATGACAATATGCCAAAGTATCTTAGAGTGTACCCTCAGTGAGAGAATAGGAAATATACACAAGATATATATACACAATAGCAAAAATATGCAGTATAGTCTTAGAAAACAGTGCAAACAATGTATAGTTACAATAGGATGCAATGGGGAAACATAGGGATAGGGGCAACACAAACCATATACTCCAAAAGTGGAATGCGAACCACGAATGGACCCCAAACCTATGTGACCTTGTAGAGGGTCGCTGGGACTATTAGAAAATAGTGAGAGTTAGAAAAATAACCCTCCCCAAGACCCTGAAAAGTGAGTGCAAAGTGCACTAAAGTTCCCCTAGGGACAAAGAAGTCGTGTTAGAGGAATAATGCAGGAAAGACACAAACCAGCAATGCAACAACTGTGGATTTCCAATCTAGGGTACATGTGGAACAAGGGGACCAAGTCCAAAAGTCACAAGCAAGTCGGAGATGGGCAGATGCCCAGGAAATGCCAGCTGCGGGTGCAAAGAAGCTTCTACTGGACAGAAGAAGCTGAGGTTTCTGCAGGAACGAAAAGGGCTAGAGACTTCCCCTTAGGTGGACGGATCCCACTCGCCGTGGAGAGTCGTGCAGAAGTGTTTTCCCGCCGAAAGAACGCCAACAAGCCTTGCTAGCTGCAAATCGTGCGGTTAGCGTTTTTGGACGCTGCTGAGGCCCAGGAGGGACCAGGAGGTCGCAAATTGGACCAGCAGAGAGAGGGGACGTCGAGCAAGACAAGGAGCCCTCTCTGAAGCAGGTAGCCCCCGGAGAAGTGCCAGAAACAGGCACTACAAGGATGCGTGAAACGGTGCTCGCCGAAGTTGCACAAAGGAGTCCCACGTCGCCGGAGACCAACTTAGAAAGTCGTGCAATGCAGGTTAGAGTGCCGTGGACCCAGGCTTGGCTGTGCACAAAGGATTTTCGCCGGAAGTGCACAGGGGCCGGAGTAGCTGCAAAGTCGCGGTTCCCAGCAATGCAGCCCAGCGAGGTGAGGCAAGGACTTACCTCCACCAAACTTGGACTGAAGAGTCACTGGACTGTGGGGGTCACTTGGACAGAGTCGCTGGATTCGAGGGACCTCGCTCGTCTTGCTGAGAGGAGACCCAAGGGACCGGTAATGCAGCTTTTTGGTGCCTGCGGTTGCAGGGGGAAGATTCCGTCGACCCACGGGAGATTTCTTCAGAGCTTCTGGTGCAGAGAGGAGGCAGGCTACCCCCACAGCATGCACAAGCAGGAAAACAGTCGAGAAGGCGGCAGGATCAGCGTTACAGAGTTGCAGTAGTCGTCTTTGCTACTATGTTGCAGGTTTGCAGGCTTCCAGCGCGGTCAGCAGTCGATTCCTTATCAGAAGGTGAAGAGAGAGATGCAGAGGAACTCGGATGAGCTCTTGCATTCGTTATCTAAAGTTTCCCCAGAGACAGAGACCCTAAATAGCCAGAAAAGAGGGTTTGGCTACCTAGGAGAGAGGATAGGCTAGCAACACCTGAAGGAGCCTGTCACAAGGAGTCTCTGACGTCACCTGGTGGCACTGGCCACTCAGAGCAGTCCAGTGTGCCAGCAGCACCTCTGTTTCCAAGATGGCAGAGGTCTGGAGCACACTGGAGGAGCTCTGGACACCTCCCAGGGGAGGTGCAGGTCAGGGGAGTGGTCACTCCCCTTTCCTTTGTCCAGTTTCGCGCCAGAGCAGGGCTAAGGGGTCCCCTGAACCGGTGTAGACTGGCTTATGCAGAATTGGGCACATCTGTGCCCAACAAAGCATTTCCAGAGGCTGGGGGAGGCTACTCCTCCCCGGCCTTCACACCATTTTCCAAAGGGAGAGGGTGTCACACCCTCTCTCAGAGGAAGTTCTTTGTTCTGCCATCCTGGGCCAGGCCTGGCTGGACCCCAGGAGGGCAGATGCCTGTCTGAGGGGTTGGCAGCAGCTGCAGTGAAACCCCAGGAAGGGCAGTTTGGCAGTACCAGGGTCTGTGCTACAGACTACTGTGATCATGGGATTGTGCCAACTATGCCAGGATGGCCTAGAGGGGGCAATTCCATGATCATAGACATGTTACATGGCCATATTCGGAGTTACCATTGTGAAGCTACATATAGGTAGTGACCTATATGTAGTGCACGCGTGTAATGGTGTCCCCGCACTCACAAAGTTCAGGGAATTGGCTCTGAACAATGTGGGGGCACCTTGGCTAGTGCCAGGGTGCCCTCACACTAAGTAACTTTGCACCTAACCTTTACCAGGTAAAGGTTAGACATATAGGTGACTTATAAGTTACTTAAGTGCAGTGTAAAATGGCTGTGAAATAACGTGGACGTTATTTCACTCAGGCTGCAGTGGCAGGCCTGTGTAAGAATTGTCAGAGCTCCCTATGGGTGGCAAAAGAAATGCTGCAGCCCATAGGGATCTCCTGGAACCCCAATACCCTGGGTACCTCAGTACCATATACTAGGGAATTATAAGGGTGTTCCAGTAAGCCAATGTAAATTGGTAAAAATGGTCACTAGCCTGTTAGTGACAATTTGGAAAGAAATGAGAGAGCATAACCACTGAGGTTCTGATTAGCAGAGCCTCAGTGAGACAGTTAGTCACTACACAGGTAACACATTCAGGCACACTTATGAGCACTGGGGCCCTGGGTTACCAGGGTCCCAGTGACACATACAACTAAAACAACATATATACAGTGAAAAATGGGGGTAACATGCCAGGCAAGATGGTACTTTCCTACAGTCCCCGCACTCACAAAGTCCGGGGAATTGGCCCTGAACAATGTGGGGGCACCTTGGCTAGTGCCAGGGTGCCCTCACACTAAGTAACTTTGCACCTAACCTTTACTAGGTAAAGGTTAGACATATAGGTGACTTATAAGTTACTTAAGTGCAGTGTAAAATGGCTGTGAAATAACGTGGACGTTATTTCACTCAGGCTGCAGTGGCAGGCCTGTGTAAGAATTGTCAGAGCTCCCTATGGGTGGCAAAAGAAATGCTGCAGCCCATAGGGATCTCCTGGAACCCCAATACCCTGGGTACCTCAGTACCATATACTAGAGAATTATAAGGGTGTTCCAGTAAGCCAATGTAAATTGGTAAAAATAGTCACTAGCCTGTTAGTGACAATTTGGAAAGAAATGAGAGAGCATAACCACTGAGGTTCTGATTAGTAGAGCCTCAGTGAGACAGTTAGTCACTACACAGGTAACACATTCAGGCACACTTATGAGCACTGGGGCCCTGGTGAACAGGGTCCCAGTGACACATACAACTAAAACAACATATATACAGTGAAAAATGGGGGTAACATGCCAGGCAAGATGGTACTTTCCGACAAGTGTGCCAGCAGCACCTCTGTTTCCAAGATGGCAGAGGTCTAGAGCACACT
This sequence comes from Pleurodeles waltl, assembly GCF_031143425.1. Lineage (NCBI taxonomy): Eukaryota > Metazoa > Chordata > Amphibia > Caudata > Salamandridae > Pleurodeles > Pleurodeles waltl. The sequence continues at coordinate 118,107,438 of NC_090437.1, forward strand.
GGAGGAGCTCTGGGCACCTCCCAGGGGAGGTGCAGGTCAGGGGAGTGGTCACTCCCCTTTCCTTTGTCCAGTTTTGCGCCAGAGCAGGGCTGAGGGGTCCCTGAACCGGTGTAGACTGGCTTATGCAGAAATGGGCACCATCTGTGCCCATGAAAGCATTTACAGAGGCTGGGGGAGGCTACTCCTCCCCTGCCTTCACACCATTTTCCAAAGGGAGAGGGTGTATTACCCTCTCTCTCAGGAAGTCCTTTGTTCTGCCATCCTGGGCCAAGCCTGGCTGGACCCCAGGAGGGCAGAAACCTGTCTGAGGGGTTGGAAGCAGCAGCAGCTGCAGTGAAACCCCTGAAAAGGCAGTTTGGCAGTACCAGGGTCTGTCCTACAGACCACTGGGATCATGGGATTGTGCCAACTATGCCAGGATGGCATAGAGGGGGCAATTCCATGATCATAGACATGTTACATGTCCATATTCGGAGTTACCATTGTGAAGCTACACATAGGTAGTGACCTATGTGTAGTGCACGCGTGTAATGGTGTCCCCGCACTCACAAAGTCCGGGGAATTTGCCCTGAACAATGTGGGGGCACCTTGGCTAGTGCCAGGGTGCCCTCACACTAAGTAACTTTGCACCTAACCTCTACCAGTTAAAGGTTAGACATATTGGTGACTTATAAGTTACTTAAGTGCAGTGTAAAATGGCTGTGAAATAACGTGGACGTTATTTCACTCAGGCTGCAGTGGCAGGCCTGTGTAAGAATTGTCAGAGCTCCCTATGGGTGGCAAAATAAATGCTGCAGCCCATAGGGATCTCCTGGAACCCCAATACCCTGGGTGCCTCAGTACCATATACTAGGGAATTATAAGGGTGTTCCAGTAAGCCAATGTAAATTGGTAAAATTGGTCACTAGCCTGTTAGTGACAATTTGTACAGAGAGAGCATAACCACTGAGGTTCTGATTAGCAGAGCCTCAGTGAGACAGTTAGGCACCACACAGGGAACACATACATATAGGCCACAAACTTATGAGCACTGGGGTCCTGACTAGCAGGGTCCCAGTGACACATAACAAACATACTGAAAACATAGGGTTTTCACTATGAGCACTGGGCCCTGGCTAGCAGGATCCCAGGGAGACAGTGAAAACACCCTGACATACACTTACAAACAAGCCAAAAGTGGGGGTAACAAGGCTAGAAAGAGGCTACTTTCTCAGAATACCCCCATATTTCACTGTATATATGTTGTTTTAGTCTATGCCAGGCAGGGCCCCAGTGCTCATAATAAGGGCCCTGTATGTGTTCCCTGTGTGATGACTAACTGTCTCACTGAGGCTCTGCTAACCAGAACCTCAGTAGTTATGCTCTCTCTGCTTTCCAAATTTGTCACTAACAGGCTAGTGACTAAATTGACCAGTTCTCATTGGCATACTGGTACACCCATATAACTCCCTAGTGTAGGAAAGTACCATCTTGCCTGGCATGTTACCCCCATATTTCACTGTATATATGTTGTTTTAGTCTATGGGCCTGATTCTAACTTTGGAGGACGGTGTTAAACCGTCCCAAAAGTGGCGGATATACCACCTACCGTATTACGAGTTCCATAGGATATAATGGACTCGTAATACGGTAGGTGGTATATCCGCCACTTTTGGGACGGTTTAACACCGTCCTCCAAAGTTAGAATCAGGCCCTATGTGTCACTGGGACCCTGCCAGGCAGGGCTTCAGTGCTCACAAGTATGTGCCCTGTATGTGTTCCCTGTGTGATGACTAACTGTCTCACTCAGGCTCTGCTAACCAGAACCTCAGTGGTTATGCTCTCTCTGCTTTCCAAATTGTCACTAACAGGCTAGTGACGAATTTCACCAATTCACATTGGCATACTGGTACACCCATATAATTCCCTAGTATATGGTACTGAAAAGACCCAGGGTATTGGGGTTCCAGGAGATCCCTATGGGCTGCAGGATTTCTTTTGCCACCCATAGGGAGATCTGACAATTCTTACACAGGGCTGCCAGTGCAGCCTGAGGGAAATAACGTCCATGTTATTTCACAGCCATTTACCACTGCACTTAAGTAACTCATAAGTCACCTAAACGTCTAACCTTCACCTGGTGAAGGTTGGGTGTAAAGTTACTTAGTGTGTGTGCACCCTGGCACTAGCCAAGGTGCCCCCACATCGTTCAGGGCAAATTCCCCGGACTTTGTGAGTGCGGTGTAGGAAAGTACCATCTTGCCTGGCATGTTACCCCCATATTTCACTGTGTATATGTTGTTTTAGTTATATGTGTCACTGGGACCCTGCCAGCCAGGGCCTCAGTGCTCATAAGTGTGCCCTGTATGTGTTACCTGTGTTATGACTAACTGTCTCACTGAGGCTCTGCTATCCAGAACCTCAGTGGTTATGCTCTCTCATTTCTTTCCAAATTGTCTAGTGACCAATTTCACCAATTTACATTGGCATACTGGAACACCCTTATAATTCCCTAGTATATGGTACTGAGGTACCCAGGGTATTGGGGTTCCAGGAGATCCCTATGGGCTGCAGCATTTCTTGTGCCACCCATAGGGAGATCTGACAATTCTTACACAGGCCTGCCAGTGCAGCCTGAGTGAAATAACGTGCACGTTATTTCACAGCCATTTACCACTGCACTTAAGTAACTTATAAGTCACCTATATGTCTAACCTTTACCTGGTAAAGGTTGGGTGCTAAGTTACTTAGTGTGTGGGCACCCTGGCACTAGCCAGGGTGCTCCCACATTGATCAGGGCAAATTCCCCGGACTTTGTGAGTGCGGGGACACCATTACACGCGTGCACTATACATATGTCACAACATATGTATAGCGTCACAATGGTAACTCCGAACATGGCCATGTAACATGTCTAAGATCAGGGAATTGTCACTGCAATGCCATTCTGGCATTGGGGAGACAATTCCATGATCCCCCGAGTCTCTAGCTCAGACCCGGGTACTGCCAAACTACCTTTACCGGGGTTTCACTGCAGCTGCTGCTGCTGCCAACCCCTCAGACAGGTTTCTGCCCTCCTGGGGTCCAGACAGGCTTGGCCCAGGAAGGCAGAACATAGGACTTCCTCAGAGAGAGGGTGTTACACCCTCTCCCTTTGGAAAAAGGTGTCAGGGCTGGGGAGGAGTAGCCTCCCCCAGCCTCTGGAAATGCTTTCATGGGCACAGATGGTGCCCATCTCTGCATAAGCCAGTCTATACCGGTTCAGGGATCCCTCAGCCCTGCTCTGGCGCGAAACAGGACAAAGGAAAGGGGAGTGACCACTCCCCTGACCTGCACCTCCCCTGGGAGGTGCCCAGAGCTCCTCCAGTGTGCTCCAGACCTCTGCCATCTTGGAAACAGAGGTGCTGCTGGCACACTGGACTGCTCTGAGTGGCCAGTGCCAGCAGGTGACATCAGAGACTCCTTCTGATAGGCTCTTCCAGGTGTTGCTAGCCTATCCTCTCTCCTAGGTAGCCAAACCTCCTTTTCTGGCTATTTAGGGTCTCTGCTTTGGGGAATTCCTTAGATAACGAATGCAAGAGCTCATCAGAGTTCCACTGCATCTCGCTCTTCACCTTCTGCCAAGGAATCGACTGCTGACCGCGCTGGAAGCCTGCAAAACTGCAACAAAGTAGCAAAGACGACTACTGCGACCTTGTAACGCTGATCCTGCCGCCTTCTCGATTGTTTTCCTGGTGGTGCATGCTGTGGGGGTAGTCTGCCTCCTCTCTGCACTAGAAGCTCCGAAGAAATCTCCCATGGGTCGACGGAATCTTCCCCCTGCAACCGCAGGCACCAAAGAACTGCATCACCGGTCCTCTGGGTCTCCTCTCAGCACGACGAGCGAGGTCCCTTGAACTCAGCAACTCTGTCCAAGTGACTCCCACAGTCTAGTGACTCTTCAGTCCAAGTTTGGTGGAGGTAAGTCCTTGCCTCCCCACGCTACACTGCATTGCTGGGAAACGCGTGTTTTGCAGCTACTCCGGCTCCTGTGCACTCTTCCAGGATTTCCTTTGTGCACAGCCAAGCCTGGGTCCCCGGCACTCTAACCTGCAGTGCACGACCTCCTGAGTTGTCCTCCGGCGTCGTGGGACCCTCGTTTGTGACTTTGGGTGAGCTCTGGTTCACTCCAATTCGTAGTGCCTGTTCCGGCACTTCTGCGGGTGCTGCTCGCTTCTGAGAGGGCTCCTTGTCTTGCTGGGCAAGCCCTCTGTCCCCTCACGCAATTGGCGACATCCTGGTCCCTCCTGGGCCACAGCAGCATCCAAAAACCCTAACCGTGACCCTTGCAGCTAGCAAGGCTTGTTTGTGGTCTTTCTGCACAGAAACACATCTGCTCGACTCTTCACGACGTGGGACATCCATCCTCCAAAGTGGAAGTTTCTAGCCCTTGTTGTTCTTGCAGAATCCACAGCTTCTACCATCCAGTGGCAGCTTCTTTGCACCCACAGCTGGCATTTCCTTTGCATCTGCCCACTCCCGACTTGATTGTGACTCTTGGACTTGGTCCCCTTGTTCCACAGGTACTCTCGTCAGGAAATCCATTGTTGTTGCATTGCTGGTGTTGGTCTTCCTTGCAGAATTGCCCTATCACGACTTCTGTGCTCTTTGGGGAACTTAGGTACACTTTGCACCCACTTTTCAGGATCTTGGGGTGGGCTATTTTTCTAACCCTCACTGTTTCCTTACAGTCCCAGCGACCCTCTACAAGGTCACATAGGTTTGGGGTCCATTAGTGGTTCGCATTCCACTTCTAGAGTATATAGTTTGTGTTGCCCCTATCCCTATGTGCTCCCATTGCATTCTATTGTGACTATACATTGTTTGCACTGTTTTCTATTGCTATTACTGCATATTTTGGTATTGTGTACATATATCTTGTGTATATTTGCTATCCTCATACTGAGGGTACTCACTGAGATACTTTGGCATATTGTCATAAAAATAAAGTACCTTTATTTTTAGTATATCTGTGTATTGTGTTTTCTTATGATATTGTGCATATGACACTAGTGGTACTGTAGGAGGTTCACTCGTCTCCTAGTTCAGCCTAAGCTGCTCTGCTAAGCTACCTTTTCTATCAGCTTAAGCTGCTAGACACCCCTCTACACTAATAAGGGATACCTGGGCCTGGTGCAAGGTGTAGGTACCCCTTAGTACTCACTACAAGCCAGTCCAGCCTCCTACATGCGGGGATACCATTACACGCGTGCACTATACATAGGTCACTACCTATGTATAGCGTCACAATGGTAACTCCGAACATGGCCATGTAACATGTCTAAGATCATGGAATTGTCACCCCAATGCCATTCTGGCATTGGGCAGACAATTCTATGATCCCCTGGGTCTCTAGCACAGAACCCGGGTACTGCCAAACTGCCTTTCCGGGGTCTCCACTGCAGCTGCTGCCAACCCCTCTGACAAGTTTCTGCCCTCCTGGGGTCCAGGCAGCCCTGGCCCAGGAAGGCAGAACAAAGGATTTCCTCTGAGAGAGGGTGTAACACCCTCTCCCTTTGGAAATAGGTGTGAAGGCTGGGGAGGAGTAGCCTCCCCCAGCCTCTGGAAATGCTTTGATGGGCACAGATGTTGCCCATCTCTGCATAAGCCAGTCTACACCGGTTCAGGGATCCCCCAGCCCTGCTCTGGTGCGAAACTGGACAAAGGAAAGGGGAGTGACCACTCCCCTGACCTGCACCTCCCAGGGGAGGTGCCCAGAGCTCCTCCAGTGTGCCCCAGACGTCTGCCATCTTGGAAACAGAGGTGTTGGTGGCACACTGGACTGCTCTGAGTGGCCAGTGCCACCCGGTGACGTCAGAGACTCCTTCTGATAGGCTCTTATCTCTCTTAGTAGCCAATCCTCCTTCCTAGGTAGCCAAACCTCCTTTTCTGGCTATTTAGGGTCTCTGCTTTGGGAATCTCACCAGATAAAGAATGCAAGAGCTCACCAGAGTTCCTCTGCATCTCCCTCTTCACCTTCTGCCAAAGGATCGACCGCTGACTGCTCAGGACGCCTGCAAAACCACAACAAAGTAGCAAGATGACTACTAGGAACCTTGTATCGCTTCATCCTGCCGTCTTTCTGAACTGTTTCCAGGTGGTGCATGCTCTGGGGGTAACCTGCCTCCTTCTTGCACCAGGAGCTCTGAAGAAATCTCCCGTGGGTCGACAGAATCTTCCCCCTGCAACAGCAGGCAACAAAAGACTGCATCACCGGTCCTCTGGGTCCCCTCTCAGCACGAGCGTGGTCCCTGGAACTCAGCAACTCTGTCCAAGTGACTCCCACACTCCAGTGACTCTTCAGTCCAAGTTTGGTGGAGGTAAGTCCTTGCCTCCCCACGCTAGACTGCATTGCTGAGTACCTTGTGATTTGCAGCTGCTCCAGCTCCTGTGCACTCTTCCAGGATTTCCTTTGTGCACAGCTGAGCCTGGGTCCCCGACACTCTAACCTGCAGTGCACAACCTTCTGAGTTGTCCTCTGGCGTCGTGGGACTCCCTTTTGTGACTTCACGTGGACTCCGGTTCACTCCTCTTCCAAGTGCCTGTTCAGGTACTTCTGCGGGTGCTGCCTGCTTCTGTGAGGGCTCCCTGACTTGCTGTGTGCCCCCTCTGTCTCCTCATCCAAGTGGCGACATCCTGGTCCCTCCTGGGCCACAGCAGCATCCAAAAACCCTAACCGCGACCCTTGCAGCTAGGAGGGCTTGTTTGCACTTCTGTAAGCTTCTTCACGACATGGGACATCCATCCTCCAAAGGGGAAGTTCCTAGTCCTTTTCGTTCTTGCAAAACACCAAGCTTCTTCCATCCGGTGGCAGCTTCCTTCCACCCTCAGCTGGCATTTCCTGGGCTCCTGCCCACTCCTGACACTGTCGCGACTCTTGGACTTGGTCCCCTTGTCTTACAGGTACTCAGGTCTGGAAATCCACTGTTGTTGCATTGCTGGTGTTGGTTTTCCTTGCAGAATCCCCCTATCACGACTTCTATGCTCTCTGGGGAACTTAGGTGCACTTTACACCTACCTTTCAGGGTCTTGGAGTGGGCTATTTTTCTAACCATCACTGTTTTCTTACAGTCCCAGCGACCCTCTACAAGCTCACATAGGTTTGGGGTGCATTTGTGGTTCGCATTCCACTTTTGGAGTATATGGTTTGTGTTGCCCCTATACCTATGTGCTCCTATTGCAATCTACTGTAACTTTACATTGCTTGCATTACTTCTTTTTGCTATTACTTGCATAATTGTGGTTTGTGTACATATATCTTGTGTATATTTCTCATCCTCATACTGAGGGTACTCACTGAGATACTTTTGGCATATTGTCATAAAAATAAAGTACCTTTATTTTTAGTATATCTGTGTATTGTGTTTTCTTATGATATTGGGCATATGACACCAGTGGTATAGTAGGAGCTTTACATGTCTCCTAGTTCAGCCTAAGCTGCTTTGCCATAGCTACCTTCTATCAGCCTAAGCTGCTAGAAACACCGCTTCTACACTAATAAGGAATAACTGGACCTGCAAAAGGTGTAAGTACCTCTGGTACCCACTACAAGCCAGGCCAGCCTCCTACAGAGGGCACTACCAATTTACAGTGATGCCCTTTGGTTTGAAAAATGCACCTGCCACTTTTCAGAGGTTGGTGAACACAGTCCTGCAAGGGTTGGAGGCTTTCAGTGCAGCATATCTTGAAGATATTCCTGTCTTTAGCTCCACCTGGGATGAGCACCTGGTCCACCTTTGGAACGTTTTGGAGGCCCTGCAAAAGGCAGGCCTCACTATCAAGGCCTCAAAGTGCCAGGCAGGGTTTATCCGGGACACCTGGTAGATGGAGAACAGATTGCACCACTACAGGGGAAAATCCAGACAATCATGGATTGGGTTCCCCCTACAACTCAGACCCAGGTGAGAGCCTTTTTAGGCCTCACAGGGTATTACAGGAGATTCATTATAAACTGTGGCTCCATAGCAGCCCCTCTTAATGATCTCACAAGTAAAAAAAATGCCTAAGAAGGTGTTATGGAGAGCTAGCTGGCAGTAAGCTTTTGAGGAGCTCAAACAGGCCATGTGCTCTGCACCTGTCCTAAAAAGCGCATGTTACTCCAAGAAATTCATTATTTAAACTGATGCATCTGAATTAGGAGTAGGGGCAGTCTTAGCACAACTGAATTCTGAGGGCCAGGATCAACCAGTTTCTTTTATCAGCAGAAGGTTGACCCTTGCGGAAAAGCGTTGGTCTGCCATAGAGAGGGAGGCCTTTGCTGTGGTCTGGGCACTAAAAAAGTTGAGGCCATACCTGTTTGGCTATCACTTTATTGTTCAGACAGACCACAAACCTCTACTTTGGCTAAAACAAATGAAAGGTGAAGAGCCTAAATTGTTGAGGTGGTCCATATCTCTACAGGGAATGGACTATACAGTGGAACATAGACCTGGGAGTACCCACTCCAGTGCAGATGGACTCTCTAGATATTTCCACTTAGAAAATGAAGACTCACCAGGTCATGGCTAGTCTTATTGTCCTTCGTTTGGGGGCGGGGGGGGTTGTGAAGGAAAGTACCATCTTGCCTGGCATGTTACCCCCATATTTCACAGTATATATGTTGTTTTAGTCTATGTGTCACTGGGACCCTGCCAGCCAGCAGCTAGCAAGGCTTGTTTGTGGTATTTCTGCATGCGAACACCTCTGCAAGCTTCATTGCAACGTGTGACATCCGTCTTCCAAAGGAGAAGTCCCTAGTACTCTTCTTTCTTGCAGAACTCCAAGCTTCTTCCAACCAGAGGCAGCTTCCTTGCACCTTCACCCGGGGTTTCCTGGGCTCCTGCCCTCCCCTGGACACTGTCGCGACTATTGGACTTGGTCCCCTTGCCTTGCAGGTCCTCAGGTCCGGAAATCCGTTGTCAGTGCACTGCTGGTGTTTGTTCTTCCTGCTGAATCCCCCTATCACGACTATTGTGCTCTCTGGGGGTAGTAGGTACACTTTACTCCTACTTTTCAGGGTCTTGGGTTGGAGTATTTTTCTAACCCTCACTGTTTTCTTACAGTCCCAGCGACCCTCTACAAGCTCACATAGGTCTGGGGTCCATTCGTGGTTTGCATTCCACTTTTGGAGAATATGGTTTGTGTTTCCCCTATACCTATGTTCTCCTATTGCAACCTATTGTAATTCTACAATGTTTGCATTACTTCCTTTTGCTATTATCTGCATAATTTTGGTTTGTGTACATATAACTTGTGTATATTACTTACCTTCTTACTGAGATACTTTTGGCATATTGTCATAAAAATAAAGTACCTTTATTTTTAGTAACTCTGTGTATTGTGTTTTCTTATGATATTGTGCATATGATATAAGTGGTGTAGTAGGAGCTTTGCATGTCTCCTAGTTCAGCCTAAGCTGCTTTGCCATAGCTACCTTCTATCAGTCTAAGCTGCTAGAAACACCTCTTCTACACTAATAAGGGATAACTGGACCTGGCACAAGGTGTAAGTACCTCCAGTGCCCACTACAAGCCAGGCCAGCCTCCTACAAGAGCTAACCGTGATAGATCAAGGATGAAGGGTCTAGGTGTGTTATAGTTCCAATCTTGCTAATACAACACATCCTCAATGACCCTCAATGTCTCCTCTTTGGGAATGCTTATATATAAAGACTCAATATCTTGACCCACCAGGAAATCCATCTCAGGGACAAAATCTATATATTTTATTAAATTCAAGACGTCCCCGGTATCTTTCAGATATGATTCACTTTTTTGAAATATCGGTCTCAGAAAGAAATCGAAAAACTGTGAAAAATGCTCCAAAATGGAACCAATACCTCATACTATAGGATGACCTGGTGTTGGCCCGTAGGTTTATGGACTTTGGGGAGGATTTAAAAATAGGGGGTCACAGGTTTCTCATTAACAAGAAACTTCCCTTCCTTATCTGTGATCCATCCTAGATTAATCGCCTCTTCTGTCAGACCTCGAATCTCCACCAAGATCTCTTTAGTGGGATTCCTTCCTAGTATTTTATAGTTCCGATGATCTGATAACAAACGCTGGCATTCCTGATCAGATACCTCCTTGTTTAGGATGACAATAGCCCCTCCTTTATCTGCCGGTTTTATCACAATAGTCGTATTCTGATTCAATTCACATATTGCCTCTTATTCCAATCTTGACAGACTCAAACGGTAACTGTCGTCTATCCCTCAAATTCTCTACACTATGCGTCACAGCCTGTTCAAAAGCTGCTATCTCACATGGTAGCTGGGCCAATGATGGTGTAAATATAGATTTAGGTCTAAAATTCGTGTCACTCTGTGTGGGAGGTGTACCCTCTGTGTTGTCAAAAAATGGGTGTAACCGTGTTAGAAAGAGGCTACTTTTTCGCATAACTCCACCCCCAAACAAAGGGCAATAAGGCAAACCTTGGCCAGTTGAGCCTTTATAGTGTAAGTGGTGATAAGTGGAGAGTAGATCTGCAATAGAGTGGTTACTCCCTTTATCATCCACTGTATGGTTACTTCCCTGTGGGGATGTAAACCACACTGTTTGGAGATTTTTACCTAGAAAAAAGTGCACATGTATATTCTCAGATTCTCTATTTGTAAGTTTTAAAGTGGGGCAGTGGGACTGTTCCACTGATCCTATGTCAAGACAGGGCTGCTGTCCTAAGGATGAGAATGCTAGACAGGGATGCTGTCTCAGTAAGGCCACAGCAGGGCTAAAGGTTTGTCCATATGGCTGAAAGAGAGAACAGGGTTGCTGTTTCTCTTGGGTTAGAGCAGGGCAGGGCTGCTGTCCCATAAGCTCCACACTAGGACAGGGCTGTTGTCCTATGTGTTCAGAGGTAATACAGGGCTGCTGCAGTAAAGTTTCTCTGGGAGGGATGGAGGGTTGCTCCATATTTACTGAACAGTGCAATTTTGCACCTCTGGTTTAGTAGTTCCACAGAGAGGGACTTTTACCTTTGGGAGTTCAGCTGTGGGCTCCCTTGGTACAGGTGCCACTCCAAAAGAGGTTTCTCCCACCACAGGAATCGTATCCTTAGTGATAGAGTGGGGATGGAATACTTTGATAATCTTTTTACCTGTTGGTTGAGAAGGATCCTGAGACTTCAGGCATCTTTCTCTACTTTGCTTTTTCATTTCACCAGAAATGAGAGGAAGCAATTCCTCAGGGATACCCAGCATGGATACTAAACTCTATCTCAGCCAAACCTGAGGCCTCTATGTCGTTCCCTAAGAGACAATCTCCAGGTAAGCTAGGTGATACCACCATTTGCTTTCGGCCAGTAACTCCACCCCAACTAAGTTGCACTACAGCTAAGGAGAGAGATTGAGTGGGGTTGTTGACATCAGTAACCTGGTACTTCTGTCTAGGGAGGTGTGGTGCAGGTGACACCAGGTTTTCAGTCACCAAAGTGATACTGGCACCTGTGTCCCTGTAGGCCTGGGCCTTAATACTCAATCAATCAAAAAAATCAATCAAAAAATGTATATAGCGCGCTACTCACCCGCAAGGGTCTCAAGGCGCTTAGGTGGGGGGGGGCAGAGGAGGGGAGGTTACTGTTCGAACAGCCATGTCTTCAGTTTTTTCTGAAGAGCAGGAGATCTTTGGTCTTGCAGAGGTTGGTGGGGATGGAGTTTCAGGCCTTGGGGGCGAGGTAGGAGAAGGATCTGCCTCCTGTTGTGGTGCGTTTGATGCGAGGGACTGTGGCGAGTGCGAGATCGGCAGATCGGAGGTGGTGGACAGGAGTGTGGAAGTTAACTCTATGGTTGATGTAGGTTGGACCGTTGTTGTGGAGGGATTTGTGCGTGTGGATGAGGATTTTGAAGGAGATCCTCTTGTCGATGGGGAGCCAGTGAAGGGATCTGAGGTGTGGTGAGATGTGTTCATGGCGAGGGAGATCCAGGATGAGGCGTGCGGCTGTGTTCTGGATTCTCTGGAGTTTGAGTTTGAGTGTGATGCTGGCGTAGAGGGCGTTACCGTAGTCTAGCCTGCTGCTGATGAGTGCGTGGGTGACGGTCTTTCTGGTCTCCAAGGGAATCCATTTGAAGGTTTTTTCCAGCGTGCGGAGAGTGTTGAAGCAGGAGGAGGTGACGGCGTTGATCTGCTGGGTCATGGAGAGGGAGGGGTCTAGGATGATGCCAAGATTGCGTGCGTGGTTAGCAGGGGTAAAAACGTAGACTTCGCACTTGTATAGCGTACTACTCACCTGTTAGGATCTCAAGGCACTATACGCATACCGCTGTGGAACCCCTCCTGGCTTTTCCCTGTGAGGCTCCCACTCCTGGGCAACCCCAGGGTGAAGCCAGGCATCTAAGTGTTGTCAGGGCCGTTGTGGAGATTAAGCAAGCTATTGCCCAGAGTTACAGAGTGGGACCCATTAATTAGATGAGGCACCCAGGCGAGAATTATCTGGTCCAAGGGAATTGAGCCCAAGACCCCCCCCAGGCGGGAATTGAACCCTGGTCCCGGACCAGAACTCTGCATCAGGGTCTGCCCTCTAACCACTGTGCGACACTTCTCCACAGGGGTAGGAGCAGGGCCTAGGGCGGTGGGCCACCTGGAGTCGTCCCATATGGTTTTGTTGGGTCCAAAAATGATTATTTCGGTTTTGTTGGAGTTGAGCTTGAAGTGGTTGGCTGTCATCCAGGTGGCGGTGTCAAGGAGTGCAGCGTGGAGGTTGGTTTTGGCAGAGGTAGGGTTGCGGGTGAAGGAGATGATGAGTTGGGTGTTGTCTGCGTAGGAGAGGATGGTGATTCCATGCGATCGGGGTATGTTGGCGAGTGGGATCATGTAAATGTTGAAGAGGGTGGGGCTGAGGGAGGATCCCTGGGGGACACCACAGATGATTTTGGTGGCGGTGGAGTGGAAGGGAGGGAGGCAGACTTTTTGGGTTCTATCGGTGAGGAAGGAGGTGAGCCAGTCTAGGGCTTTGTGTCGAATCCCTGCGTTGTGGAGATGTGTGCGGAGTGTGTGATGGCAGACGGTGTCAAAGGCCGCAGAGAGGTCTAGGAGGATGAGTGAGACGGTCTCACCCTTGTCGACTCTGGTTCTGATGTCGTCAGTGCATGCGATGAGGGCGGTTTCTGTGCTGTGGTTCTTGCGGAAACCGGACTGGGAGGGGTCGAGTGTGTTGTTTTCCCCCAGGAAGTGGGATAGGCGTGTGTTTACTAGTTTTTCAGCGACTTTGGCGGGGAAGGGGAGGAGTGAGATGGGGTGGTAGTTGGCGAGGTCCTCCAGGTCAGCTTTGGGCTTTTTTAGGAGCGCAGTGATTTCTGTATGTTTCCAGGGGTCTGGGAAGGTGGCGGTATCGAATGAGGTGTTGATTATGTCGTGAAGTTTGGGGGCGATGGTGGGGCTGGCTTTGTTGTAGATGCAGTGGGGGCAGGGGTCAGTAGGGGATCCAGAGTGGATGGAGTTCATCGTTGTTTCGGTTTCTTCGACGGTGGTTGGGGCCCAGGTGGTAAGTAGGCTGGGGAGCGGGGTCTGTGTTGGATGGGTGGGGAGTGTGTGCGGTGGTTGTGTGTGTTGTGAAACTATTGTGTATGTCTAGGATTTTGCGGTGGAAGTGGTTTGAGAGGGAGTCGCAGAGGAGTTGTGTGTGTGTGGGGTCTATGTTGCTGGCTTTGGGTTTGGAGAGCTCTTTGATGATGGTAAAGAGTTATTTGCTGTTGTGGGAGTTGCTATCTATGCGTTCCTTGTAGTATGCTCTTTTAGTGGTGCGTATGAGTTGGTGGTGAGTGCGAATGGTGGTTTTAAGGGTGGAGAAGTTAGTGATTGAGTGATCCTGTCACCAGGCTTTCTCAGCTTTGCGGCATTTGCGTTTGGAGCGTGAAGTTCAGTGGTGAACCATGGGGCGTTCTTGCTGTTGCGGGTGGTGATGTTTTTTCTGAGGGGGGCGAGTGTGTCTTCGCAGGTGGTGATCCAATTTGTGAGGTCGTGGGCAGCAGTGTTGGGGTCATTGGTGTGGGCCTGGGGGCTCTGTGCCAGTTGGGAGTTCAGGTGTTCTCAGGGGATCTTGTCCCATAAGCAGTAGGGCATGGTGTGTTGTTGGTGGTGTGAGAGGGGGTTTGGCGAAGGAGAAATGGACACAGTGGTGGTCGGTCTAGTGGAGTTCGGTGGAATGGGTATAGGTTATGTGCTGGCTTGAAGTGAAGATTGCGTCTAGTGCGTGTCCTGCTGAGTGAGTGGGTGCTCTGACCAGTTGTTTGAGTCCGAGGTTGGTGAGGTTGTCTAGGAGGGAGGAGTTGTTGTGGGCTTGGGGGTTCTCCAGGTGAAAGTTGAAATCACCAAGGAGCATGTAATCTGTGGAGATGAGTGCGTGAGGGCTGATGGTGTTGGAGATGGTGTCGCAGAAGGGGGGCGTGGTCCTGGGGGTCTGTATATGAGTGTTCCTCTGAGGGTGGTATTATTGTTTATGTGGATTAGGAAGTGCATGTGTTCTGCGCTGTCGAAGGTGTTGTGTGTGTTGGTGGTGACCTTAATGGTGTCTTTGTGCAGGATGGCGATGCCTCCTCCTGGTTTGTTTAGGCGGTCTTTGTGTTGGAGTTTGTATCCGTCAGGGGTGGCTGTGTAACACCATTTATTAAAAGTGACTGCTTGTACTTGCCCGTGTAAGGGGAGAAGCAGCCAAGGAGGCAAGGCCAATGCCACCAGGTGTGATAGAAACTGTCTGGGTTTCCACCCCAATTTCTATGATGGACCCAAAAGCTAACCCAACTACACCCTTTGTTTGACTCTTGCCAGTAGTCCCACCACTATTACCACTACTGCTAGGGGCACTAGAGTTTGATGTATTAGTATTGGTAGGCTCATGGGCTTTACCTGGGCAGGACATCTCCCCTGGCCTATGGCCTTTACCTCTGCACACATAGCACCAGGGCTTTTTATTGTGTGTAGAGTGAGAAGAAGAGGAAGATGATTTATTCCCACCCCTAGAGGAGTGTTGTGGACCTGAAGAAGGATCTTTGTGTTTACCTTTATCCCCATGCTTATTCTGAGACTTTTCACCATCTTTCGTCTTTTCATTGTCACCCCCTGTATGAGCTTTTCTGCTCACCCTTGTTCCGACCCATTTGTCTGCTTTCTTTCCCAATTCTTGGGGAGAGGTCAGATCTGAGTCCACAAGATATTGGTGCAACAAATCAGACACACAATTATTCAATATATGCTCTCTCAAAATCAGATTAAACAGGCCCTGGTAATCAGACACTTTACTGCCATGCACCCAACCCTCTAAAGCTTTCACAGAACAGTCCACAAAGTCAACCCAATCTTGTGAAGATTCTTTCTTGGTTTCCCTAAACTTAATTCTGTATTGCTCTTTGGTAAGGCTAAAACCATCAAGGAGTGTATTCTTTAAAATATTGTAGTTGTCTGCATCCTCCTCCCAAACAGTGAGAAGTCTGTCCCTCCCTTTGTCAGAGAAGGACACCCAAAGTATAGCAGCTCACTGCTTTAGAGGGACCCTTTGAACCCTACAGGCCCTCTCAAGTGCAGCAAACCACGTTTGCATATCGTCTCCCAACTTGTATGGGGGAACAATTTTGTGTAAGTTTCTGGAGCTAATATCGTCCTCCCTGACCTCACAAGTCCTGAAACTTTCAATGCTGCTGCCACCATGGGGAACTAAACCCAACCACTGTCTTTCTCTTTCTACAGAAAAGGCTTCCCTATCTAGGGCCAGTTGTTGCTGTTTCAGCCTCAGTCTGGCCTCCACCAATCTCAGCTTTCTGAGTTCCCTATCTAGGGAGTTATCCTCAGGAATTGATGTGTGTAGGAGGCTGGCCTGGTTTGTAGTGGTACCAAGGGGTACTTACACTCTGCACCAGGTCCAGTTATCCCTTATTAGTGTAGAAGAGGTGTCTAGCAGCTAAGGCTGATAGAAAAGGTAGCTTAGCAGAGCAGCTTAGGCTGAACTAGGGGACGTGTAAAGGTCCTACTATACCACTGGTGTCATATGCACAATATCATAAGAAAACACAATACACAGATATACTAAAAATAAAGGTACTTTATTTTTATGACAATATGCCAAAAGTATCTCAGTGAGTACCCTCAGTATGAGGATAGCAAATATACACAAGATATATGTACACAATACCAAAATTATGCAGTAATGGCAATAGAAAGCAATGCAAGCAATGTACAGTCACAATAGATTGCAATGAGAGCACATAGGTATAGGGGCAACACAAACCATATACTCTAGAAGTGGAATGCGAACTACGAATGGACCCCAAACCTATGTGACCTTGTAGAGGGTCGCTGGGACTGTAAGAAAACAGTGAGGGTTAGAAAAATAGCCCACCCAAAGAACCTGAAAAGTGGGTGCAAAATGCACCTAAGTTCCCCAGAGAGCACAGGAGTCGTGATCGGGGAATTCTGCAAGGAAGACCAACACCAGCAATGCAACAACGATGGATTTCCAGATGAGAGTACCTACCTGTGGAACAAGGGGACCAAGTCCAAGAGTCACACTCAAGTCGAGAGTGGGCAGATGCCCAGGAAAGGCCAGCTGTGGGTGCAAAGAAGCTGCCACCGGATGGTAGAAGCTGTGGATTCTGCAAGAACTAAGAGGACTAGGAACTTCCCCTTTGCACAATGGATGTCCCACGTCGTGAAGAAGCTTGCAGAGGTGTTCCTGTGCAGAAAGACCGCAAACAAGCCTTGCTAGCTGCAAGGGTCGCGGTTAGGGTTTTTGGATGCTGCTGTGGCCCAGGAGGGACCACGATGTCGCCAATTGCGTGAGGAGACAGAGGGGGCATCCAGCAAGACAAAGAGCCCACTCAGAAGCAAGCAGCACCTGCAGAAGTGCCGGAACAGGCACGACGAAGAAGAGTGAACCGGAGCTCACCCGAAGTCACATAAGAAGGTCCCACGACACCGGAGGACAACTCAGGAGGTCGTGCACTGAAGGTTAGAGTGCCGGGGACCCAGGCTTGGCTGTGCACAAAGGAAATCCTGGAAGAGTGCACAGGAGCAGGAGCAGCTGCAAATCACGCGGCACCCAGCAATGCAGTCTAGCGTGGGGAGGCAAGGACTTACCTCCACCAAACTTGGACTGAAGAGTCACTGGACTGTGGGAGTCACTTGGACAGAGTTGCTGAGTTCCAGGTTCCACGCTCGTCGTGCTGAGAGGGGACCCAGAGGACCGGTGATGCAGTCTTTTGCTGCCTGCGGTTGCAGGGGGAAGATTCCGTCAACCCACTGGAGATTTCTTCGGAGCTTCTAGTGCAGAGAGGAGGCAGACTACCCCCACAGCATGCACCACCAGGAAAACAGTCAAGAAGGCGGCCGGATCAGCAATACAAGGTTGCAGTAGTCGTCTTTGCTACTTTGTTGCAGTTTTGCAGGCATCCAGAATAGTCAGCGGTCGATTCCTTGGCAGAAGGTGAAGAAAGAGATGCAGAGGAACTCTGATGAGCTTTTGCATTCGTTATCTAAAGAATTCTCCAAAGCAGAGACCCTAAATGGCCAGAAAAGGAGGTTTGGCTACTTAGGAAGGAGGATAGGCTAGCAACACAGGTAAGAGCCTATCAGAAGGAGTCTCTGACGTCACCTGCTGGCCCTGGCCACTCAGAGCAGTCCAGTGTGCCAGCAGCACCTCTGTTTCCAAGATGGCAGAGGTCTGGAGCACACTGGAGGAGCTCTGGGCACCTCCCAGGGGAGGTGCAGGTCAGGGGAGTGGTCACTCCCCTTTCCTTTGTCCAGTTTCGCACCAGAGCATGGCTGGGGGATCCCTGAACCGGTGTAGACTGGCTTGTGCAGAGATGGGCACCATCTGTGCCCATCAAAGCATTTCCAGAGGCTGGGGGAGGCTACTCCTCCCCAGCCCTGACACCTTTTTCCAAAGGGAGAGGGTGTAACACCCTCTCTCTGAGGAAGTCCTTTGTTCTGCCTTCCTGGGCCAAGCCTGGCTGGACCCCAGGAGGGCAGAAACCTGTCTGAGGGGTTGGCAGCAGCTGCAGTGAAACCCCGGGAAAGGTAGTTTGGCAGTACCCGGGTCTGTGCTAGAGACTCGGGGGATCATGGAATTGTCTCCCCAATGCCAGAATGGCATTGGGGTGACAATTCCATAATCTTAGACATGTTACATGGCCATGTTCGGAGTTACAATTGAGACGCTATACATATGTAGTGACATATGTATAGTGCACGCGTGTAATGGTGTCCCCGCACTCACAAAGTCCCGGTAATTTGCCCTGAACAATGTGGGGGCACCTTGGCTAGTGCTAGGGTGCCCACATACTAAGTAACTTAGCACCCAACCTTTACCAGGTAAAGGTTAGACATATAGGTGACTTATAAGTTACTTAAGTGCAGTGGTAAATGGCTGTGAAATAACGTGGACGTTATTTCACTCAGGCTGCAATGGCAGGCCTGTGTAAGAATTGTCAGAGCTCCCTATGGGTGGCTAAAGAAATGCTGCAGCCCATAGGGATCTCCTGGAACCCCAATACCCTGGGTACCTCAGTACCATATACTAGGGAATTATAAGGGTGTTCCAGTATGCCAATGTAAATTGGTGAAATTGGTCACTAGCCTGTTAGTGACAATTTGGAAAGAAATGAGAGAGCATAACCACTGAGGTTCTGGTTAGCAGAGCCTCAGTGAGACAGTTAGTCATCACACAGGTAACACATACAGGGCACACTTATGAGCACTGGGGCCCTGCTGGCAGGGTCCCAGTGACACATACAACTAAAACAACATATATACAGTGAAATATGGGGGTAACATGCCAGGCAAGATGGTACTTTCCTACAATATGTTAGACCCTTCATAGACTGAGGTGATATGAGAATGAGCAGAAGTAGATCTCTCCCTAACTTGTGTAGGCCCAGTGACCTGGCCTCTGGGTGTGAAGGGTGCCCTACTTGTGTGAGAACCCTTCCCACTAACAGCTACACTATGTGATTTGTTGAGGGAAAGATTTGTGGAAGGACCCTCCCTTGGATCTTCAGGGCCCTCTCCTGAATCTACCTGGTCAGAATCTCCCTCTACATCCCCTTCTGGTTGTACATGACTATCAGGATGCTCCTGGTCATCTTGTAATAGGAGATTCAAGAGGAAACCCTTATTGAGGTTCTTCCCAATCCCTAGTCTTCTTTCTAAACAGAGACCCCTCAGACTTTTGAAGTTATGATTTTCATAAGTGGTCTTGACAACCCTGGGGGTAGCCTCTATATAAGACATAGGGGGTCATTTTGACCTCGGCGATCTTTTGTAAAGACCGCCGAGGGACCGCCGTGTGGAAGACCGCCAGTGGTGGCGGTTTGCCGCTCGGCCTATTATGACCGTTGGCAGCTCTCTGTCCTTTTACGGACAGAGAGCCGCCAACAGCCTAACTGGCGGGAGGCGGGGAAGTGGAGGTTGCTTCACCTCCACCTCCACCGCCACGCCAACAGAACACCGCCCAGCGAATCACGTCCTGTGATTCGCCGTGGCGGTGTTCTGTTGGCAGTGTGTTGTCGGTGGAGCTGCCCCCATGGCTCCCGTCCCCACCCGGGGGATCGTCGGACCAGGTAAGTTGATCGTCCATGAGGGGAGGGGGGTGTTGTGCGTTATGTGGGTGCATGGGGGTGTGCGTGTGTGTATGTAGAGGGGGTGTGTAAGTGCGTGTATGCTTGCGGCGGTGTAGTGTGTATGGGAATGAGTGCATGTATGTCTGTATGGATGTGTGCATGTATGTTTGTATGTGGATGTGCGTGTCTGACTGTGTGTGTGGATGTAGGCATGTATGTCGGCGTGTGTGCGTGTAAGTGTGTAGGTGGTGCCTGCGTGCGTGTGGTGTGGGTATGGGTGATGTGAAGTTGGGGGCCGGGGTGGGGAGGGGGGCCCTGCCACCTTTAGGGGGTGGCAGGGGTGGTGGGAGGGGTAGGGGAGGGAATCGGGGTGGGGATGAGGGGTGGGGAGACCCCTATCAGTGCCAGGGATGGAATTCCCTGGCACTGATAGTGCTTACTGCCATGGATTTCATGGCGGTTCAAACCGCTGGAAATCCACGGCGGTAAGCCGGGTCAAAATACCGCCGGCGGCATAGTGATGGCGGCCGGGCTGGAGACCCATGTCTCCAGCCCGGCGGTCGTCTCCGCCCTGGCGGGCTGAACGGAGAACCTGCGGATGACCATGGCTGGAGTTAAGTATTAAACACAATATATAAACTAGTAACCAAAATCAGGTAAGTAAACAGTCATTGAATAGTGCAAACAGTAGAAAATACAATAGATTGCAATCGGCCTAGGGGCAACACAACCCATATACTAAAATAGTGGCATGCGAATGTTGAATTCCCCCCTAGGCAAGTGTAGTGTGTAGAGGGGCACTGGGAGTGTAGGAAACCACCAAAGGTAAGTAAAGTAGCCCACCCCAGAGCCCACGAAAGCAGGAGTAAAGTACAGTAAATTTCCTCAGAACACACTACAAGTCGTGATGAAGAATTATGCAAGAACCAAGCAAGACTGCGAGCAACCAACAATGGATTCCTGGAAATGAAGACCTGTGGACAGAGGAGATCAAGTCCAGAAGTCAAAGAAGAGTCCAGGAAGAACAGGAGCCCTTGCCCACCTGGAAGAAGGTGCAAAAGTGGATTCTCTGGTTGGAAGAAAAGTACAGAAATGCACAAAAGAAGATAGTTGCGGGTTCCTGCTTGATGCAAGAGATATCCCATGTGGAGTTGTTATATTCAGGCTGTTTGCGTTGCTGGATTCCGCCAACAAGCCTTGGTTGACGCAAATATGCGATTTGCATCAAAGAGGAGCTGCCTGGACCCAGGCGGGACCTGGGGGTTTTGACTCACAATGAGGAGACAGAGGAGGCTCTCAGCACATCAAAGAGCCCTTATAAGACCAGGCGGCGTGCACGGGAGGCCCAGAACACGGGGACAAAGAAATTGCAAAGTGCGGTCTTTACAGCACTACACTGGAGGATTCCACAGCGCCGGAGGACAACTCAGAGAGCTGTGAATCGCAGGATGGAGTGCTGGGGGCTTAGGCACCGCTGCGCACGAAGAACATGTGGAAGAAGTGCACTGAAGCCCCAGGAGCTGCAGAAGACGCAGTGCACAGGGGAACTGCTGCTGCACGGGGAGGCAAGCTCTTACCTCCACCAAATTTTGATAGCTGGATCTTTTTGACAGTTTGGGTCACTTTGGTCCACCACCTGTGTTCCAGGGATCATGCTCATCAACAGGAGAGGACTCCCAGAGTACTGGCTGTCGTTGCAAACAGGTGTCTGCTGAAGCAGGGAAGTGAATCCATCACTCCAGGGGAGATTCCTTTGTAGGAGGCTGGACTGGCTTGTAGTGAGTACCAAGGGGTACTTACACCTTGCACCAGGCCCAGGTATCCCTTATTAGTGTATAGGGTTGTGAGAAAGTAGCCTCTTTCTAGCCTTGTTACCCCCACTTTTGGCCTGTTTGTGAGTGTATGTCAGGGTGTTTTCACTGTCTCACTGGGATCCTGCTAGCCAGGGCCCAGTGCTCATAGTGAAAACCCTATGTTTTCAGTATGTTTGTTATGTGTCACTGGGACCCTGCTAGTCAGGACCCCAGTGCTCATAGGTTTGTGGCCTATATGTATGTGTTCCCTGTGTAGTGCCTAACTGTCTCACTGAGGCTCTGCTAACCAGAACCTCAGTGGTTATGCTCTCTCATTTCTTTCAAATTGTCAATAACAGGCTAGTGACCAATTTTACCAATTTACATTGGATTACTGGAACACCCTTATAATTCCCTAGTATATGGTACTGAGGTACCCAGGGTATTGGGGTTCCAGGAGATCCCTATGGGCTGCAGCATTTCTTTTGCCACCCATAGGGAGCTCTGACAATTCTTACACAGGCCTGCCACTGCAGCCTGAGTGAAATAACGTCCACGTTATTTCACAGCCATTTTACACTGCACTTAAGTAACTTATAAGTCACCTATATGTCTAACCTTTACCTGGTAAAGGTTAGGTGCAAAGTTACTTAGTGTGAGGGCACCCTGGCACTAGCCAAGGTGCCCCCACATTGTTCAGGGCCAATTCCCCGGACTTTGTGAGTGCGGGGACACCATTACACGCGTGCACTACATATAGGTCACTACCTATATGTAGCTTCACAATGGTAACTCCGAATATGGCCATGTAACATGTCTATGATCATGGAATTGCCCCCTCTATGCCATCCTGGCATAGTTGGCACAATCCCATGATCCCAGTGGTCTGTAGCACAGACCCTGGTACTGCCAAACTGCCCTTCCTGGGGTTTCCCTGCAGCTGCTGCTGCTGCCAACCCCTCAGACAGGCATCTGCCCTCCTGGGGTCCAGCCAGGCCTGGCCCAGGATGGCAGAACAAAGGACTTCCTCTGAGAGAGGGTGTTACACCCTCTCCCTTTGGAAAATGGTGTGAAGGCAGGGGAGGAGTAGCCTCCCCCAGCCTCTGGAAATGCTTTCTTGGGCACAGATGTGCCCAATTCTGCATAAGCCAGTCTACACCGGTTCAGGGGACCCCTTAGCCCTGCTCTGGCGCGAAACTGGACAAAGGAAAGGGGAGTGACCACTCCCCTGACCTGCACCTCCCCTGGGAGGTGTCCAGAGCTCCTCCAGTGTGCTCCAGACCTCTGCCATCTTGGAAACAGAGGTGCTGCTGGCACACTGGACTGCTCTGAGTGGCCAGTGCCACCAGGTGACGTCAGAGACTCCTTCTGATAGGCTCCTTCAGGTGTTAGTAGCCTATCCTCTCTCCTAGGTAGCCAAACCCTCTTTTCTGGCTATTTAGGGTCTCTGTCTCTGGGGAAACTTTAGATAACGAATGCAAGAGCTCATCCGAGTTCCTCTGCATCTCTCTCTTCACCTTCTGCCAAGGAATCGACTGCTGACCGCGCTGGAAGCCTGCAAAACTGCAACATAGTAGCAAAGACGACTACTGCAACTCTGTAACGCTGATCCTGCCGCCTTCTCGACTGTTTTCCTGGTGGTGCATGCTGTGGGGGTAGTCTGCCTCCTCTCTGCACTAGAAGCTCCGAAGAAATCTCCCGTGGGTCGACGGAATCTTCCCCCTGCAACTGCAGGCACCAAAAAGCTGCATTACTGGTCCCTTGGGTCTCCTCTCAGCACGACGAGCGAGGTCCCTCGAATCCAGCAACTCTGTCCAAGTGACCCCCACAGTCCAGTGACTCTTCAGTCCAAGTTTGGTGGAGGTAAGTCCTTGCCTCACCTCGCTAGACTGCATTGCTGGTAACCGCGACTTTTGCAGCTACTCCGGCCCCTGTGCACTTCCGGCGGAAATACTTTGTGCACAGCCAAGCCTGGGTCCACGGCACTCTAACCTGCATTGCACGACTTTCTAAGTTGGTCTCCGGCGACGTGGGACTCCTTTGTGCGACTTCGGGTGAGCACTGTTTCACGCATCCTCGTAGTGCCTGTTTCTGGCACTTCTCCGGGTGCTACCTGCTGCTAACAGGGCTCCTTGTCTTGCTCGACGTCCCCTCTACCTCCTGGTCCAATTTGCGACCTCCTGGTCCATCCTGGGCCGCAGCAGCATCCAAAAACGCTAACTGCACGATTTGCAGCTAGCAAGGCTTGTTGGCGTTTTTTCGGCAGGAAAACACTTCTGCACGACTCTACAAGGCGAGTGGGATCCGTCCTCCAAAGGGGAAGTCTCTAGCCCTTTGCGTTCCTGCAGAAACCGCAGCTTCTTCTGTCCAGTAGAAGCTTCTTTGCACCCGCAGCTGGCATTTCCTGGGCATCTGCCCATCTCCGACTTGCTTGTGACTTTTGGACTTGGTCCTCTTGTTCCACAGGTACCCCAGATTGGAAATCCAGTGTTGTTGCATTGTTGGTTTGTGTCTTTCCTGCATTATTCCTCTAACACAACTTCTTTGTCTTTAGGGGAACTTTAGTGCACTTTGCACTCACTTTTCAGGGTCTTGGGGAGGGCTAATTTTCTAACTCTCACTATTTTCTAATAGTCCCAGCTACCCTCTACAAGGTCACATAGGTTTGGGGTCCATTCGTGGTTCGCATTCCACTTTTGGAGTATATGGTTTGTGTTGCCCCTATCCCTATGTTTCCCCATTGCATCCTATTGTAACTATACATTGTTTGCACTGTTTTCTAAGACTATACTGCATATTTTTGCTATTGTGTACATATATCTTGTGTATATTTCCTATCCTCTCACTGAGGGTACACTCTAAGATACTTTGGCATATTGTCATAAAAATAAAGTACCTTTATTTTTAGTATAACTGTGTATTCTGTTTTCTTATGATATTGTGCATATGACACTAAGTGGTACTGTAGTAGCTTCACACGTCTCCTAGTTCAGCCTAAGCTGCTCTGCTAAGCTACCATTATCTATCAGCCTAAGCTGCTAGACACCCTATACACTAATAAGGGATAACTGGGCCTGGTGCAAGGTGCAAGTACCCCTTGGTACTCACTACAAGCCAGTCCAGCCTCCTACATTGGTTGTGCAGCGGTGGGATAAGTGCTTTGAGACTACTTACCACTCTTGTCATTGTACTTTTCATAAGAGAAAAATATACAAAACAAGGTCAGTGTATATACACATAGCCAAAAAGTTTTGCATTTCCTCTTTTCACTCTTTTCTAAGTGCTGAAAAGTACTTCTAAACTTTCTAAAAAGTTCTAAAAAGTTTAAAAAGTTTTTTTCTGTCTTTCTAAAAGTTCAGAAAACTTTTTTCTCTTTTTCTATCACTTTAACTCTCTCTAAAAATGTCTGGCACAGGCCAAAATGTTGATCTGTCCAAACTTGCATATGACCACCTTAGCTGGAAAGGAGCAAGGAGTCTCTGTGTAGAGAGAGGTTTGAGTGTAGGGAAGAATCCTTCCTTGGAATTGTTGCTTAATATGCTTAGAGAACAAGATAAGGCCATAGGGGCCACATCTGTTGAAAAAGTAGCAAATGGTTCCCAATCTGATCCAGGGACTCCCCCAGGAAAAGATTCAGGAAAGAAAGTTCCTAGCCTGCCCATTACTAGACAGTCTAGCATAGTTGGTAATGATGAAGAGCCACACCATACAAATAGTGTTGTCTCACATCATAGCAAGAGCATTTATTCACACCACAGTAGAAGTGATGTTTCTGTTAGCCAAGCTGTTAGGGTGGCCTCTGTAAGGGACAGGTCTCCTTCTGTTCATTCCCATCATACCTCTGTATCTAGAAATGTCCCTCCCACCAACCCTGATGACAGATTGTTAGAAAGGGAACTCAATAAGTTGAGGGTGGAACAAACCAGACTGAAGCTTAAAAAGCAACAGCTGGATTTGGATAGACAGTCTTTAGAATTAGAGAAGGAAAGACAGAAGTTGGGTTTAGAAACCCATGGTGGCAGCAGCAGTATTCCCCATAGTCATCCTGCAAAAGAGCATGATTCCAGGAATCTGCAAAAGATAGTTCCCCCTTATAAGGAGGGGGATGACATTAACAAGTGGTTTGCTGCACTTGAGAGGGCCTGTGTTGTACAGGATGTCCCTCAAAGGCAGTGGGCTGCTATCCTATGGCTATCATTTAGTGGAAAAGGTAGGGATAGGCTCCTTACTGTGAAAGAAAGTGATGCCAATAATTTTACAGTACTTAAGAATGCACTCCTGGATGGTTATGGCTTAACCACTGAACAATACAGGATAAAGTTCAGAGAGACCAAAAAGGAGTCTTCACAAGACTGGGTTGATTTCATTGACCATTCAGTGAAGGCCTTGGAGGGGTGGTTACATGGCAGTAAAGTTACTGATTATGACAGCCTGTATAACTTGATCCTGAGAGAGCATATTCTTAATAATTGTGTGTCTGATTTGTTGCACCAGTACTTGGTGGACTCTGATCTGACCTCTCCCCAAGAATTGGGAAAGAAGGCAGACAAATGGGTCAGAACAAGGGTGAACAGAAAAGTTCATACAGGGGGTGACAAAGAGAACAATAAGAAGAAAGATGGTGAAAAATCTCAAGATAAGCATGGGGACAAGGGTAAAACCAAAGATCCCACTTCAAATCTTAAACACTCTTCAGGGGGTGGGGATAAAACAAATTCTTCCTCTTCTTCTCAACCTACACAATTTAAAAAGCCTTGGTGCTTTGTGTGTAAAAATAGAGGCCATAGGCCAGGGGATAAGTCCTGTCCAGGTAAACCCCCTGAGCCTACCACCACTAATACATCAAGCTCTAGTGCCCCTAGCAGTAGTGGTACTAGTGGTGGGACTGCTGGCAACAGTCAAGTTAAGGGTGTAGTTGGGTTCACTTATGGGTCCATAGTAGAAACTGGGGTAGTCAGTCCCAAGACAGTTTCTGTCACACCTAGTGGCATTGGCCTTGCCACACTGGCTGCTTGTCCCCTTACAATGGATAAGTACAGGCAGACAGTTTCAATAAATGGTGTTGAGGCCTTGGCCTACAGGGACACAGGTGCCAGTATCACTTTGGTGACTGAAAACCTAGTGCACCCTGATCAACACATCATTGGACAACAGTATAAGATTATTGATGTCCATAACTCCACTAAGTTTCTTCCCTTAGCTATAATTCAGTTTAGTTGGGGTGGAGTTACTGGCCCTAAGCAGGTGGTGGTATCACCTAGCTTACCTGTAGACTGTCTCTTAGGTAATGACCTAGAGGCCTCAGGTTGGGCTGATGTAGAGTTTTATGCCCATGCAGCCATGCTGGGCATCCCTGAGGAATTGTTCCCTCTCATTTCTACTGAAATGAAAAAGCAAAGGAGAGAAGGCCTGAAAACTCAGGATCCCTCTCCATCAACAGGTAAAAAGGGTATCAGAGTATCCCCTAACCACTCTACCATTCAGGATACCATGCCTGTGGTGGGAGAAACCTCTCCTGGGGTGACACCTGTTCCAAGGAAATCATCAGCTGGCACAGCTGGACTCCCTGAGGTAGAAGTACCTCTCTGTGGGATAACTAACATTGGTGAGAAAAA
The DNA here is from genome assembly GCF_031143425.1 of Pleurodeles waltl. Classification (NCBI taxonomy): domain Eukaryota; kingdom Metazoa; phylum Chordata; class Amphibia; order Caudata; family Salamandridae; genus Pleurodeles; species Pleurodeles waltl. Next base: position 118,134,386 of record NC_090437.1, read on the forward strand.
GAGCACCATTTTAGTTAACATGGAGCATTCCTCCAACCCCCCCAGAGAAACTTTAGTGCAGAAACCCTGCACTGCCTCACAACACTTAGGACAGCATCCCTGCCCTAGTGTGGAGCTCATAGGACAGCATCCCTGCCCTGCTCCAACTCAAGAGAAACAGCATCCCTGTTCTCTCTTCCAGCCATATGGACAAAGTTTTTGCCCAGCTATGGCTTTTCTGAGACAGCATCTCTGTCTGGCATTTACATCACTACAAATAGGTTCAGTGGACAATTCCCACTGCTCTAAACTAAAAATTGCTGATAGAAACCCTGAAAATACATCTTCACATTATTGCTTAGCTAAAAAACTTCAAACAGGGTGGTTTACATCCCCACAGGGAAGTAACCATATAGTGGATGATAAAGGGAGTAACCAGTCTATTGCAGAGCTACTCTCTACTTATCACCACTTAGACAATAAAGTCTCAACTGGCCATGGTTAGCCTTATTGTCCTTCGTTTGGGGGGGGGGTTGTGTGAGAAAGTAGCCTCTTTCTAGCCTTGTTACCCCCACTTTTGGCCTGTTTGTGAGTGTATGTCAGGGTGTTTTCACTGTCTCACTGGGATCCTGCTAGCCAGGGTCCAGTGCTCATAGTGAAAACCCTATGTTTTCAGTATGTTTGTTATGTGTCACTGGGACCCTGCTAGTCAGGACCCCAGTGCTCATAAGTTTGTGGCCTATATGTATGTGTTCCCTGTGTGGTGCCTAACTGTCTCACTGAGGCTCTGCTAACCAGAACCTCAGTGGTTATGCTCTCTCATCTCTTTCAAATTGTCACTAACAGGCTAGTGACCAATTTTACCAATTTACATTGGCTTACTGGAACACCCTTATAATTCCCTAGTATATGGTACTGAGGTACCCAGGGTATTGGGGTTCCAGGAGATCCCTATGGGCTGCAGCATTTCTTTTGCCACCCATAGGGAGCTCTGACAATTCTTACACAGGCCTGCCACTGCAGCCTGAGTGAAATAACGTCCACGTTATTTCACAGCCATTTTACACTGCACTTAAGTAACTTATAAGTCACCTATATGTCTAACCTTTACCTGGTAAAGGTTAGGTGCAAAGTTACCTAGTGTGAGGGCACCCTGGCACTAGCCAAGGTGCCCCCACATTGTTCAGGGCCAATTCCCCCGACTTTGTGAGTGCGGGGACACCATTACACGCGTGCACTACATATAGGTCACTACCTATATGTAGCTTCACAATGGTAACTCCGAATATGGCCATGTAACATGTCTATGATCATGGAATTGCCCCCTCTATGCCATCCTGGCATAGTTGGCACAATCCCATGATCCCAGTGGTCTGTAGCACAGACCCTGGTACTGCCAAACTGCCCTTCCTGGGGTTTCACTGCAGCTGCAGCTGCTGCCAACCCCTCAGACAGGCATCTGCCCTCCTGGGGTCCAGCCAGGCCTGGCCCAGGATGGCAGAACAAAGGACTTCCTCTGAGAGAGGGTGTTACACCCTCTCCCTTTGGAAAATGGTGTGAAGGCAGGGGAGGAGTAGCCTCCCCCAGCCTCTGGAAATGCTTTCTTGGGCACAGATGTGCCCAATTCTGCATAAGCCAGTCTACACCGGTTCAGGGGACCACTTAGCCCTGCTCTGGCGCGAAACTGGACAAAGGAAAGGGGAGTGACCACTCCCCTGACCTGCACCTCCCCTGGGAGGTGTCCAGAGCTCCTCCAGTGTGCTCCAGACCTCTGCCATCTTGGAAACAGAGGTGCTGCTGGCACACTGGACTGCTCTGAGTGGCCAGTGCCACCAGGTGACGTCAGAGACTCCTTCTGATAGGCTCCTTCAGGTGTTAGTAGCCTATCCTCTCTCCTAGGTAGCCAAACCCTCTTTTCTGGCTATTTAGGGTCTCTGTCTCTGGGGAAACTTTAGATAACGAATGCAAGAGCTCATCCGAGTTCCTCTGCATCTCTCTCTTCACCTTCTGCCAAGGAATCGACTGCTGACCGCGCTGGAAGCCTGCAAAACTGCAACATAGTAGCAAAGACGACTACTGCAACTCTGTAACGCTGATCCTGCCGCCTTCTCGACTGTTTTCCTGGTGGTGCATGCTGTGGGGGTAGTCTGCCTCCTCTCTGCACTAGAAGCTCCGAAGAAATCTCCCGTGGGTCGACGGAATCTTCCCCCTGCAACCGCAGGCACCAAAAAGCTGCATTACCGGTCCCTTGGGTCTCCTCTCAGCACGACGAGCGAGGTCCCTCGAATCCAGCAACTCTGTCCAAGTGACCCCCACAGTCCAGTGACTCTTCAGTCCAAGTTTGGTGGAGGTAAGTCCTTGCCTCACCTCGCTAGACTGCATTGCTGGGAACCGCGACTTTTGCAGCTACTCCGGCCCCTGTGCACTTGTGGCGGAAATCCTTTGTGCACAGCCAAGCCTGGGTCCACGGCACTCTAACCTGCATTGCACGACTTTCTAAGTTGGTCTCCGGCGACGTGGGACTCCTTTGTGCGACTTCGGGTAAGCACCGTTTCACGCATCCTCGTAGTGCCTGTTTCTGGCACTTCTCCGGGTGCTACCTGCTGCTAAGAGGACTCCTCGTCTTGCTCGACGTCCCCTCTACCTCCTGGTCCAATTTGCGACCTCCTGGTCCCTCCTGGGCCGCAGCAGCGTCCAAAAACGCTAACCGCAAGATTTGCAGCTAGCAAGGCTTGTTGGCATTCTTTCGGCGGGAAAACACTTCTGCACGACTCTACAAGGCGAGAGGGGTCCGTCCTCCAAAGGGGAAGTCTCTAGCCCTTTGCGTTCCTGCAGAAACCGCAGCTTCTTCCGTCCAGTAGAAGCTTCTTTGCACCCGCAGCTGGCATTTCCTGGGCATCTGCCCATCTCCGACTTGCTTGTGACTTTTGGACTTGGTCCCCTTGTTCCACAGGTACCCCAGATTGGAAATCCAGCGTTGTTGCATTGTTGGTTTGTGTCTTTCCTGCACTATTCCTCTAACACAACTTCTTTGTCTTTAGGGGAACTTTAGTGCACTTTGCACTCACTTTTCAGGGTCTTGGGGAGGGCTAATTTTCTAATTGATATTGTGCATATGACACTAAGTGGTACTGTAGTAGCTTCACACGTCTCCTAGTTCAGCCTAAGCTGCTCTGCTAAGCTACCATTATCTATCAGCCTAAGCTGCTAGACACCCTATACACTAATAAGGGATAACTGGGCCTGGTGCAAGGTGCAAGTACCCCTTGGTACTCACTACAAGCCAGTCCAGCCTCCTACAAGGGTGTCTAGCAGCTTAGACTGATAGATAATGGTAGCTTAGCAGAGCAGCACAAGTGAAGCTCCTACAGCACCACTAGTGTCACTTGCACATTATCATAAGAAAACACAATACACAGATATACTAAAAATAAAGGTACTTTATTTTTATGACAATATGCCAAAGTATCTCAGAGTGTACCCTCAGTATGAGGATAGCAAATATACACAAGATATATGTACACAATACCAAAAATATGCAGTATAGTCTTAGAAAACAGTGCAAACAATGTATAGTTACAATAGGATGCAATGGGGACACATAGGGATAGGGGCAACACAAACCATATACTCCAAAAGTGGAATGCGAACCACGAATGGACCCCAAACCTATGTGACCTTGTAGAGGGTCGCTGGGACTATTAGAAAATAGTAAGGGTTGGAAAAATAGCCCACCCCAAGACCCTGAAAAGTGAGTGCAAAGTGCACTAAGGTTCCCCAAAGGACATAGAAGTCGTGATAGGGGAATTCTGCAGGAAAGACACAAACCAGCAATGCAACAACGATGGATTTCCAGTCGGGGTACCTGTGGAACAAGGGGACCAAGTCCAAAAGTCACAAGCAAGTCGGAGATGGGCAGATGCCCAGGAAATGCCAGCTGTGGGTGCAAAGAAGCTGCCACTGGACAGTAGAAGCTGAGGATTCTGCAGGAACGACAAGGGCTAGAGACTTCCCCTTTGGAGGATGGATCCCCCACGCCGTGGAGAGTTGTGCAGAAGTGTTTTCCCGCCGAATGATCGCCAACAAGCCTTGCTAGCTGCAAATCGTGGGGTTACGGTTTTTGGCTGCTGCTGTGGCCCAGGAGGGACCACGATGTCGCCAATTGCGTCTGGGGACAGAGGGGATGTGGAGCAAGACAAGGAGCCCTCTCAAAAGCAGGCAGCACCCACAGAAGTGCCGGAACAGGCACTACGAAGAAGAGTGAAACGGTGCTCACCCAAAGTTGCACAAAGGAGTTCCACACCGCTGGAGGACAACTTAGAAAGTCGTGCAATGCAGGTTAGAGTGCCGTGGACCCAGGCTTGGCTGTGCACAAAGGATTTCCGCCGGAAGTGCACAGAGGCCGGAGTAGCTGCAAAAGTCACGGTTCCCAGCAATGCAGTGTGGCGTGGGGAGGCAAGGACTTACCTCCACTAAACTTGGACTGAAGAGTCACTGGACTGTGGGAGTCACTTGGACACAGTTGCTGGATTCAAGGGACCTCGCTCGTCGTGCTGAGAGGAGACCCAGGGGACTGGTGATGCAGTTCTTTGGTGCCTGCGGCTGCAGGGGGACGATTCCGTCGACCCACAGGAGATTTCGTCGGAGCTTCTAGTGCAGAGAGGAGGCAGACTACCCCCACAGCATGCACCACCAGGAAAACAGTCGAGAAGGCGGCAGGACCAGTGTTACAGAGTTGCAGTAGTCGTCTTTGCTACTTTGTTGCAGTTTTGCAGGCTTCCAGCGCGGTCAGCAGTCAATTCCTTGACAGAAGGTGAAGAGAGAGATGCAGAGGAACTCTGACGATCTCTTGCATTCGTTATCTAAGGAAATCCCCAAAGCAGAGACCCTAAATAGCCAGAAAAGAGGGTTTGGCTACTTAGGAGCGAGGATAGGCTAGCAACACCTGAAGGAGCCTATCAGAAGGGGTCTCTGACGTCACCTGCTGGCCCTGGCCACTCAGAGCAGTCCAGTGTGCCAGCAACACCTCTGTTTCCAAGATGGCAGAGGTCTGGAGCACACTGGAGGAGCTCTGGACACCTCCCAGGGGAGGTGCAGGTCAGGGGAGTGGTCACTCCCCTTTCCTTTGTCCAGTTTCGCGCCAGAGCAGGGCTGAGGGGTCCCTGAACCGGTGTAGACTGGCTTATGCAGAAATGAGCACCATCTGTGCCCATGAAAGCATTTCCAGAGGCTGGGGGAGGCTACTCCTCCCCTGCCTTAACACCTTTTTCCAAAGGGAGAGGGTGTAACACCCTCTCTCTGAGGAAGTCCTTTGTTCTGCCATCCTGGGCCAAGCCTGACTGGACCCCAGGAGGGCAGAAACCTGTCTGAGGGGTTGGCAGCAGCAGCAGCTGCAGTGAAACCCCTGAAAAGGCAGTTTGGCAGTACCCGGGTCTGAGCTACAGACCCGTGGGATCATGGGATTGTGCCAACAATGCCAGGATGGCATAGAGGGGGCAATTCCATGATCTTAGACATGTTACATGGCCATATTCGGAGTTACCATTGTGAAGCTACACATAGGTATTGACCTATGTGTAGTGCACGAGTGTAATGGTGTCCCCGCATTCACAAAGTCCGGGGAATTTGCCCTGAACTATGTGGGAGCACCTTGGCTAGTGCCAGGGTGCCCACACACTAAGTAACTTTGCACCTAACGTTTTCCAGGTAAAGGTTAGACATATAGGTGACTTATAAGTTACTTAAGTGCAGTGAAAATGGCTGTGAAATAATGTGTGCATTATTTCACTCAGGCTGCAGTGGCAGGCGTGTGTAGGATTTGTCAGAGCTCCCTATATGAAATGACGTCACCTGTTGGCACTGGCCACTCAGAGCAGTCCAGTGTGCCAGCAACACCTCTGTTTCCAAGATGGCAGAGGCCTGGGGCACACTGGAGGAGCTCTGGGCACCTCCCCTGGGAGGTGCAGATCAGGGGAGTGGTCACTCTGTGCCCATCAAAGCATTTCCAGAGGCTGGGGGAGCATAACCACTGAGGTTCTGGTTAGCAGAGCCTCAGTGATACAGTTAGTCATCACACAGGGAACACATACAGGGCACATACTTATGAGCACTGGGGCCCTGCCGGGCAGGGTCCCAGTGACCCATAGACTAAAATATATATACAGTGAAATATGTGGGTAACATGCCAGGCAAGATGGTACTTTCCTACAGTATGCACCTATCAAAAGGGGTCTCTGACGTCACCTGCTGGCACTAGCCACTCAGAGGTCTCCAGAGGGTCCCCACACCTTGGGATCCAAGATGGCTAACGCCAGGGACACTCTGGGTGAGCTCTGGGCACCACCACTGGAATGGTGATGGACAGGGGAGTGGCCACTCCCCTTTCCTTTCTCTGGTTTTGCGTCAGAGCAGGGACTGGGGGTCCCTGAACCGTGTAGACTGGATTATGCAAGGAGCGCAGTACTGGAGGTCCATGATGGAGCCCCCAGGGTGCATGGAATAGGCCCCCCAGTACCAGTACCAGATCTGGATTGGGGGTTCAGTTCCATAATCTTAGACACCTCACATGTGTAGGAAAGTACCAGCTTGCCTGGCATGTTACCCCCATATTTCACTATATATATGTTGTTTTAGTTGTATGTGTCACTGGGACCCTGCCAGCCAGGGCCCCAGTGCTCATAAGTGTGCCCTGTATGTGTTACCTATGTTATGACTAACTGTCTCACTGAGGCTCTGCTATTCAGAACCTCAGTGGTTATGCTCTCTCATTTCTTTCCAAATTGTCACTAACAGGCTAGTGACCAATTTCACCAATTGACATTTGCATACTGGAACACCTAGAATATGGTACTGAGGTACCCAGGGTATTGGGGTTCCAGGAGATCCCTATGGGCTGCAGCATTTCTTTTGCCACCCATAGGGAGCTCTGACAATTCTTACACAGGCCTGCCACTGCAGCCTGAGTGAAATAACGTCCACGTTATTTCATAGCCATTTACCACTGCACTTAAGTAACTTATAAGTCACCTATATGTCTAACCTTTACCTGGTAAAGGTTAGGTGCTAAGTTACTTAGTGTGTGGGCACCCTGGCACTAGCCAAGGTGCTCCCACATTGTTCAGGGCAAATTCCCCAGACTTTGTGAGTGCGGGGACACCAGTACACACGTGCACTACACATAGGTCACTACCTATGTGTAGCTTCACAATGGTAACTCCGAACATGGCCATGTAACATGTCTATGATCATGGGATTGCCCCCCCAATGCCATCCTGGTATTGGGGAGACAATCCCATGATTCCCCGGGTCTCTAGCACAGACCCGGGTACTGCCAAACTGCCTTTTCAGGGGTTTCACTGCAGCTGCTGCTGCTGCCAACCCCTCAGACAGGTTTCTGCCCTCCTGGGGTCCAGCCAGGCTTGGCCCAGGAAGGCAGAACAAAGGACTTCCTCAGAGAGAGGGTGTTACACCCTCTCCCTTTGGAAAAAGGTGTTAAGGCAGGGGAGGAGTAGCCTCCCCCAGCCTCTGGAAATGCATTCATGGGCACAGATGGTGCCCATTTCTGCATAAGCCAGTCTACACCGGTTCAGGGACCCCTCATCCCTGCTCTGGCGCGAAACTGGACAAAGGAAAGGGGAGTGACCACTCCCCTGACCTGCACCTCCCCTGGGAGGTGTCCAGAGCTCCTCCAGTGTGCTCCAGACCTCTGCCATCTTGGAGACAGAGGTGCTGATGGCACATTGGACTGCTCTGAGTGGCCAGTGCCAGCAGGTGACGTCAGAGACTCCTTCTGATAGGCTCCTTCAGGTGGTGCTAGCCTATCCTCTCTCCTAAGTAGCCAAACCCTCTTTTCTGGCTATTTAGGGTCTCTGCTTTGGGGAATTCCTTAGATAACGAATGCAAGAGCTCATCAGAGTTCCTCTGCATCTCTCTCTTCACCTTCTGCCAAGGAATCGACTGCTGACCGCGCTGGAAGCCTGCAAAACTGCAACAAAGTAGCAAAGACGACTACTGCGACCTTGTAACGCTGATCCTGCCGCCTTCTCGACTGTTTTCCTGGTGGTGCATGCTGTGGGGGTAGTCTGCCTCCTCTCTGCACTAGAAGCTCCGAAGAAATCTCCCGTGGGTCGACGGAATCTTCCCCCTGCAACCGCAGGCACCAAAGAACTGCATCACCGGTCCTCTGGGTGTCCTCTCAGCACGACGAGCGAGGTCCCTTGAACTCAGCAACTCTGTCCAAGTGACTCCCACAGTCCAGTGACTCTTCAGTCCAAGTTTGGTGGAGGTAAGTCCTTGCCTCCCCACGCTAGACTGCATTGCTGGGAACCGCGTGTTTTGCAGCTACTCCGGCTCCTGTGCACTCCACGAAGATTTCCTTTGTGCACAGCCAAGTCTGGGTCCACGGCACTCTAACCTGCATTGCACAACTGTAGGAAAGTACCATCTTGCCTGGCATGTTACCCCCATTTTTCACTGTATATATGTTGTTTTAGTTGTATGTGTCACTGGGACCCTGCGAGCCAGGGCCCCAGTGCTCATAAGTGTGCCTGACTGTGTTACCTGTGTTATGACTAACTGTCTCACTGAGGCTCTGCTATCCAGAACCTCAGTGGTTATGCTCTCTCATTTCTTTCCAAACAGGCTAGTGACCAATTTCACCAATTCACATTGGCATACTGGAACACCCTTATAATTCCCTAGTATATGGTACTAAGGTACCCAGGGTATTGGGGTTCCAGGAGATCCCTATGGGCTGCAGCATTTCTTTTGCCACCCATAGGGAGCTCTAACAATTCTTACACAGGCCTGCCACTGCAGCCTGAGTGAAATAATGCACACATTATTTCACAGCCCTTTTCACTGCACTTAAGTAACTTATAAGTCACCTATATGTCTAACCTTTACCTGGTAAAGGTTAGGTGCAAAGTTACTTAGTGTGTGGGCACCCTGGCACTAGCCAAGGTGCCCCCACATTGTTCAGGGCAAATTTCCCGGACTTTGTGAGTGCGGGGACACCATTACACGCGTGCACTACACATAGGTCACTATCTATGTGTAGCTTCACAATGGTAACTCCGAATATGGCCATGTAACATGTCTAAGATCATGGAATTGCCCCCTCTATGCCATCCTGGCATTGTTGGCACAATCCCATGATCCCACGGGTCTGTAGCACAGACCCGGGTACTGCCAAACTGCCTTTTCAGGGGTTTCACTGCAGCTGCTGCTGCTGCCAACCCCTCAGACAGGTTTCTGCCCTCCTGGGGTCCAGCCAGGCTTGGCCCAGGAAGGCAGAACAAAGGACTTCCTCAGAGAGAGGGTGTTACACCCTCTCCCTTTGGAAAAAGGTGTGAAGGCAGGGGAGGAGTAGCCTCCCCCAGCCTCTGGAAATGCTTTCATGGGCACAGATGGTGCCCATTTCTGCATAAGCCAGTCTACACCGGTTCAGGGACCCCTCAGCCCTGCTCTGGTGCGAAACTGGACAAAGGAAAGGGGAGTGACCATTCCCCTGACCTGCACCTCCCCTGGGAGGTGCCCAGAGCTCCTCCAGTGTGCTCCAGACCTCTGCCATCTTGGAAACAGAGGTGCTGCTGGCACACTGGACTGCTCTGAGTGGCCAGGGCCAGCAGGTGACATCAGAGACTCCTTCTGATAGGCTCCTTCAGGTGCTGCTAGCCTATCCTCTCTCCTAAGTAGCCAAACCTCCTTTTCTGGCTATTTAGGGTCTCTGCTTTGGGGAATTCCTTAGATAACGAATGCAAGAGCTCATCAGAGTTCCTCTGCATCTCTCTATTCACCTTCTGCCAAGGGATCGACTGCTGACCGCGCTGGAAGCCTGCAAAACTGCAACAAAGTAGCAAAGACGACTACTATGATCCTACCGCCTTATCGACTGTTTTCCTGGTGGTGCATGCTGTGGGGGTAGTCTGCCTCCTCTCTGCACTAGAAGCTCTGAAGAAATCTCCCGTGGGTCGACGGAATCTTCCCCCTGCAACCGCAGGCACCAAAGAACTGCATCACCGGTCTTCTGGGTCTCCTCTCAGCACAACGAGCGAGGTCCCTTGAACTCAGCAACTCTGTCCAAGTGACTCCCACAGTCCAGTGACTCTTCAGTCCAAGTTTGGTGGAGGTAAGTCCTTGCGTCCCCACGGTAGACTGCATTGCTGGGAACCGCATGTTTTGCAGATACTCCGGCTCCTGTGCACTCTTCCAGGATTTCCTTTGTGCACAGCCAGGCCTGGGTCCCAGGCACTCTAACCTGCAGTGCACGACCTCCTGAGTTGTCCTCCGGCGGCGTGGGACCCTCTTTTGTGACTTCGGGTGAGCTCCGGTTCACTCCACTTCGTAGTGCCTGTTCCAACACTTCTGCGGGTGCTGCTTGCTTCTGAGTGGGCTCTTTGTCTTGCTGGACGCCCCCTCTGTCCCCTCACGCAATTGGCGACATCCTGGTCCCTCCTGGGCCACAGCAGCATCCAAAAACCCTAACCGTAACCCTTGCAGCTAGCAAGGCTTGTTTGCGGTCTTTTTGCACGGAAACACCTCTGCACGACTCTTCACGACGTGGGACATCCATCCTCCAAAGGGGAAGTTTCTAGCCCTTGTCGTTCTTGCAGAATCCACACCTTCTACCATCCAGTGGCAGCTTCTTTGCACCCACAGCTGACATTTCCTGGGCATCTGCCCACTCCCGACTTGATCGTGACTTTTGTACTTGGTCGTCTTGTTCCACAGGTACTCTCGTCAGGAAATCCATCGTTGTTGCATTGCTGGTGCTGGTCTTCCTTGCAGAATTCCCCTATCACGACTTCTGTGCTCTTTGGGGAACTTAGGTGCACTTTGCACCCACTTTTCAGGGTCTTGGGGTGGGCTATTTTTCTAACCCTCACTGTTTTCTTACAGTCCCAGCGACCTTCTACAAGGTCACATAGGTTTGGGGTCCATTCGTGGTTCGCATTCCACTTCTAGAGTATATGGTTTGTGTTGCCCCTATCCATATGGGCCCCCATTGCATTCTATTGTGACTATACATTGTTTGCACTGTTTTCTATTGCTATTACTGCATATTTTGGTATTGTGTACATATATCTTGTGTATATTTGCTATTCTCATACTGAGGGTACTCACTGAGATACTATGGCATATTGTCATAAAAATAAAGTACCTTTATTTTTAGTATATCTGTGTATTGTGTTTTCTTATGATATTGTGCAAGTGACACTAGTGGTACTGTAGGAGCTTCACTCGTCTCCTAGTTCAGCCTAAGCTGCTCTGCTAAGCTACCATTTTTTATCAGCCTAAGCTGCTAGACACCCTATACACTAATAAGGGATACCTGGGCCTGGTGCAAAGTGTAAGTACCCCTTGGTACTCACTACAAGCCAGTCCAGCCTCCTACAACAACCTCCTGAGTTGTCCTCCGGCGGCGTGGGACTCTCTTGTGTAACTTCGGGTGAGCACTGTTTCACTCCACTTCGTAGTGCCTGTTCCGGCACTTCTGCGGGTGCTGCTTGCTTCTGAGAGGGCTCCTTGTCTTGCTGGACGCCCCCTCTGTCTCCTCACGCAATTGGTGACATCCTGGTCCCTCCTGGGCCACAGCAGCATCCAAAAACCCTAACCGCGAGCTTTGCAGCTAGCAAGGCTTGATGGCGGTGTTTCTGCGGGAAAACACTTCTGCACGACTCTTCACGACGTCGGACATCCATCCTCCAAAGGGGAGTTTCTAGCCCTTGTCGTTCTTGCAGAATCCTCAGCTTCTACCATCCGGTGGCAGCTTCTTTGCACCCACATCTGGCATTTCCTGGGCATCTGCCCACTCTCGACTTGATCGTGACTTTTGGACTTGGTCCCCTTGTTCCACAGGTACTCTCGTCTGGAAATCCATTGTTGTTGCATTGCTGGTGTTGGTCTTTTCTGCAGAATTCCCCTATCACGACTTCTGTGCTCTTTGGGGAACTTAGGTGCACTTTGCACCCACTTTTCAGGGTCTTGGGGTGGGCTATTTTTCTAACCCTCACTGTTTTCTTACAGTCCCAGCGACCCTCTACAAGGTCACATAGTTTTGGGGTCCATTCATGGTTCGCATTCCACTTCTAGAGTATACGGTTTGTGTTGCCCCTATCCCTATGTGCCCCCATTGCATTCTATTGTGACTATATGTTGTTTGCACTGTTTTCTATTGCTATTACTGCATATTTTGGTATTGTGTACATATATCTTGTGTATATTTGCTATCCTCATACTGAGGGTACTCACTGAGATACTTTGGCATTTTGTCATAAAAATAAAGTACCTTTATTTTTAGTATATCTGTGTATTGTATTTTCCTATGATATTGTGCATATGACACTAGTGGTACTGTAGGAGCTTCACTCGTCTCCTAGTTCAGCCTAAGCTGCTCTGCTGAGCTACCTTTTCTATCAGCCTAAGCTGCTAGACACCCCTCTTCACTAATAAGGGATACCTGGGCCTGGTGCATGGTGTAAGTACCCCTTGGTACTCACTACAAGCCAGTCCAGCCTCCTACAACATGGTCATATTCAGAGTAGTATTGTGAAGCTACATATATATTTTGACGTATATGTAGTGCACGCTTATAATGGTGTCCCCGCACTCACGAAGTCCGGGGAATTGGCCCTGAACAACATGGGGGCACTAGGAAAGGGGCCCTCACACACAGTAACTTTGCACCTAGCCTTCAGAAAGTGAAGGTTAGACATATATAGGTGACTTATAAGTTACCAGGTGCAGTGAAAAATGGTTGTGAAATAGTGTGTGCACTATTTCACTCAGGCTGCAGTGGCAGTCCTGAAGAAAGGATTGTATGAGCTCCTTACGGGTGGCAAAAGAAATGCTGCAGCCCATAAGGATCTCCTGGAACACCAATGCTCTGGGTAACTAGGTACCATATACTAGGGACTTACAAGGGGGGTCCAGTGTGCCAATCAGAATTGGAATATGGAGTCACTAAACTATAGTGACAAATTTGGTACACAGAGAGAGCATAAGCACTGGAGTTCTGGTTAGCAGAACTCCAGTGATGCAGTTTAGCATAATGACAACACACATAGGCCACAAGCTTTGAGCACTGGGGTCCTGGCTAGCAGGATCCCAGTGAGACAGGAAAACCACACTGAAACAGGTAAAAAATGGGAGTAACCATGCTAGAAAGGGGCTACTTTCTCTAAGGTGCCCTCTTGATTAGATTAGGAGGGGGCAGGAGAGGGATGCGTTTATGATTTTTAGCCACATCAGTGGGTAAGCTCAGCCACATATAACCTCCAAAAATCAGTTTCAGCCATGATGGATGTTTGAAGAATGCTGCCCCCTGGGATTGATTTTAGCCACACTTCCCAGGAAGTGGTCATCACAGGGGGAAGGACCCTGCATCTGATTGAAGAACCAGGACCCCTCTGTTTTTCTCCCAGGAGCAAGGATAAATATGGCAGAGCTGGACCCACACCTCAGATCCCTACAAGGAAGAACATCAGAAAAAGGACTGCCCTGCTGGACCTCTGCCCTGCACCTGGACACTGCACTCTGAAGGACTGCACCAGCTGCACACTTGGGCTTCACCATAAGAAGGACTTGGCCTGGCTTCAACTGGTTCAAGGAGGGACTCCCTGTTTGCTACAGGTACACAATTGCTAACCAGCGTCCCCTACATCAACTCCTAAAGAAGCTGACCATTGTCCAGTGGCCAATTTGGAGTTTGCGCCAGGTGCATTCTGGGAGTTGTAGTCTGCACCCTCAAGGAGCAACTCAGAGCTTCTGGAACCTTGGGATGAGCTGTGGACTCCTAAAAGACCTTCTGGAAGAAGATCCAGAAGTTTGGAGAACTTTTTGGAAAAACCTCCGTAAAGGGACTGACCCACTGCGGCAACTCTAATCGGCTTGCCTTAACCGTGACCCGGCTTGACTTGCAGGTTTGTTTTGCTGAAGAAAATCTCAGAAAAAGTGGCTAAGTCAGAACATAGAAAGTTGACCGGGACCTCCCTCACAGGGTATCCGAAGAGGGCTCCAGGGACGTCGGATCAAGATTCAGGTTTTCCTCGGTCAAAGGATTTTCATCTCGTAAAATCATCTAAATCCGAACGTAGAAATCTTCCCAAAGGGCTCCTGCGACACGTATCCGATGAAGGGCTCCAGGGAGGTCGGATCGGACGGGCGACTTCGTCCTGCTGAAGAAAATCTTCAACAAAATGATTAAGTCCTGAGGTAAACTTTTGGCTGAGGCTTCCCGCTTGCTGTAGTCGAGCAGTGCTCCATCGCGGTCGGCCTTAAACTTTGACTTTGCCCCAGTCGAGGTGCAACCAAAGGATCAGATTGGCGCCATTTGTTTCTAAGCACTAAAAAACACAAATTCTTTAAAAAAAAAAACATTTCTCTGGTTCCCTATATCCCTTTTTATTTGTTTTGGTGTCATTTTAAATCTTAAAATATTTCCTATTTTATATATTGGTTTTGGATTTTTCATCTGTTTCCTGTGTTTTATTTAATTACTGTTTTGTGATATTGAATGCTTTACACTCTGTCTCCTAAGTTAAGCCCTTTCACTCATTGCCAAGCTACCAAAGGGTGAGCTGGGATTAATTTATTGTGACCTAACTGAACCTAGTGGAGGTTAGTAGCCTATTGCTAGGTGTAGGTACTTACCTGCCCTTACCAATAATCTACTTTCCAACATTTGTAAAATCAACTATCAAGAATAAACTTTCCTTACCCAAACGAGGAGGTTGAGCCGAGTGTATTGGATCTTGAAGATCAGCAAGCACAGTTATAGAAAAGATCAACACATTTCCCAACAGAAATCAGTGTTTTAAAGGAAAATAAATGAGACTAAGAATCATTCATGTCGTTCCAATTTAAGGTTTACTAGAATTCTGCAAAATGCCAAAGGCATGGACATGATTATTCCATTAATAGAAAAATTGGTTCAAAAGGATATCCTGCCTGACTTTATGGCCGACATTACAATTATGAGAGCACACAGAGTCCCAGGGCAAATTCGAAATGCCCAATCGAGATATCCACAAACAGTTTTGGCGAACTTTTCAGATTACCGGATAAAAGAATGAATTTTGTTGAAGGCAAGACCACAGAAATCATTTGGTTCTACAGAAGAATTTTCCTGTCAGGTTTTTCCATGCATTATAGTGCCAGCAGCAAGGAGACACAAAGGGCTTGATTTAGATGTTGGTGGTAACCATCCCGCTGTCACTTTTTTGTCTGATTTATCGCCCGCCGTCTTGGCGGTCCGCTAGTCCTATTTAGATGTTGGCGGGACCATTGACGAAAGACCGTCTCAGTCCCGCCCAATCCTCCAGGCTTTGGATCCTGCGTCGACGGAGTAATGGGAATCAGTGGCTGGCAGTGTCACGGTTTCAGGCGGGTCTGATTAGGACTCTGGTTGGGACACCCCTTGAGGTCACTGAATATCCTAAAGAGGTAGTGTACTGGGGCAGAAGAGGACAAGCACAGGAAACAGGAAAGTGAAAGCAGAGCAACCCTTGTGTGAACAAACAGGAAACCTCCCACAGTGACAGGGAATGTCAATGCCTCTGTGCAGTTTGCTCTTACAGATAGTCACCCTTCCAGCCCCACAGAAAGGAGGCAGTAGAAGTGATTCTGTCTCTGGACCCTAGAGCACAAACAAGGATAGTACTTACATACACACAACAAGCTCTTGTGGGTCCAGCTGGAAACACAGTGGTGATTCCTGGAACAACAGAAATAGCACACTGTCACTGTTAGGCACGAAAGACAACGTATAACACTAGACAAGGATGGGGACTGTAATTGCCTCCCAGACCCCAGGAGCCAACCCCAGTACAAAGGAGGACACTTATACACTGGTGAAGACTGATAGAACACTTACCAGACACAAATAACCAAGAAGAAACTGAAACAGAAGGGAACAAACTAAGAGACAGAGGCAAGAACTGTGAACAGGCTCAGGCTGAAGCAAAGGCAGGACTAGGACTTGAAAACCGGGCATAAACGTCTGGCTGGAACAAACAGAGATAGGACTGGGAAAGTGAGAGCAGGCTCTGGCTGGAACAGGCAAGGACAGGGCTGGAATACAGGGTGAAGGAATATGCAGAAAACAGGACTGGGAAACAGAGAGCAGGTTCAGGCTGAAACAAGGCAGGAGCAGGACAGAGAAACAGGGAGCAGGCTCTGGAAGAAACAAACAGCTACAAGGCTAAGAGACAGTGAGCAGACTCTGGCTGGAACAATCAGGAGCAGGGCAGAGAATCAGGAAACAGGATCAAGCTGGAACAGAACAGGAACAAAACTGGAACACCATCCGATAAGGGGTCTGTAGCACAAAGGAATCAAACTCCAATGCACAACGGGGATCTTGAGGAAATGGCTGCTTATAAGCAGTTCCAAGCTGGGCTGCACAGGAGAGGTCTCAGGTCTGTGTAGTTTCAGACACTTGCAAGTCCTGGAGGAGAGGATCCAGTGAAAAGGAGCAACTGGACTTCTCCCATAAAAAACAATAAGAAACAGAATCCGGGCTTTCCTGACTACCAGGCTGTGCATTATGGGATTTGCAGTCCCAGGAAGCAAATGTAGTACTACACAAGTATACCATGGCGAAAAGAGAAACAAACAGGAGTCAGTAAGGGACTCTAGATAAGTGTTCAAGGTGATTCCCAGGCTTCCGACAGTCCTCTTACAGCACCCCAGAGAAATGGGACAACAGAGTCGTAACAGTATATCCCCTCCCACCAGTCTGCTCAAGAAGAGAAGGTGATCCTTTGGCTGATAAAAGTTGAAGAGGAAAAGCCACAGCAACAAAATCCAACACCAACCTTGGTGGATAAGTTTACAGTTCTGCCATAGGTGAATCTTCCAAAGAGCAAAGCATGAATTAATACCCACATGGGCTCCGATGTCTTTCCTCTTTATTGTTCGATTGATATGGGAGGAGTGCATGGAATTGGTTTCTGGTGAAGTGGATTCAGGAGCAAGGAGATCTGGAATGGCATTATGGGCGGTATTCTTTAAGACATTAGTTTCCTGTTTAATACTTTCTTTTTTGGAGGAGATAATTGGTGTATTAGTAACTGTCAGGTCTGTAACACCTTCCGACAAGCAGGATATGTCTGTTTCTGCAGCAGTATTTGCATTGGTTGTGGTCTGAGGTTTGCAAAGCATAGAGACTTGGGAGACATGGGGAACTGGTGTTCTCAAGGTAAACATGAAAAAGTCAGAATTTTCTTTCGTTTTGGATGACTTCGGAGTATCAAATTCAGGAGCAACAAGAGTTTTCAAGTCTTTAGAAACTGGATTAACAACTGAAAATGTAGAAGTTCCACAAGCATATTCTTTAGGGTGATCTTCAGACAAGACTGAGATTTCTTCATTGCAAGTTCTCTGTGGTGTATTCGTGGTATCAGAAATGGCTTCTTTGCAAAGCGTTTCTACTACAGGTAGTTGATCTTCAACTCTGTTAACACTTAAAGGTTGTTCTTTGGAAAGAAATAGAACTGAAGTCTCTTCAGAAATCGCCTTTATACTTTTACCTACATTTTCAGCTCTAGCCTTTGAATTGATGAGGGTTTCTTGCAATAGAACACTAAGAACAGTACTTATCATCAGATCTTCGAATACAAGATTCAAATTCAAGTCTTTAGTTTTAGTGGGAAATATTACATCTTTCAGTACTGGAGCTTTGGTTTCAGATTGCTGGTTTTCAGGAGTCTTTAATTTCAGGGACACAGCAGGTGACATTGGTGTGGCTGGTTTTCCATCAAGATCAGATGCCGGTAGATCAGAGATCTGTTCTTCGCTAACCATTAAGCTGGAAACAGGATACACATTGGCAGGGATCAGCAGGTCAGGATCAGTGGTTGAGGCTGCAACTGTGTCCAGTTCTAGGAGAAGGCTATCATTTTTTTATGACATTCTTTTCAGTTTCAGATTGCTGGCTTTCTTCCTTGTCTGAA
Organism: Pleurodeles waltl; assembly: GCF_031143425.1. NCBI lineage: Eukaryota > Metazoa > Chordata > Amphibia > Caudata > Salamandridae > Pleurodeles > Pleurodeles waltl. The sequence goes on from NC_090437.1 coordinate 118,152,319, forward strand.
ATCTCTACAGTTTGCTTTGACACAGAAGAGATTTTTTGACTTTCTGAGAAGTCCATTACATTCTTAATAACTGCGGGTATTTCTTCAAAGTCAGAAAAATCCATTAATTCACTTGAAACAGGAACTGTCTCTTCATTATCTGCAAATTCTATGATATTGTTTGAAAGGGCAGGAGTATCCCCACAATCTGAAAATTCTGGTGTGTGTGTGTCATTTGAACAGCGCTATCTGCAGGTTTGTTCACCACAGGGCAGGAACCACTGTCATCACTAGATTCAGATTCTTCAACACTGTTGCACAACTTGCCCTTACTCTCCAGTAAAGTCATATCTTGGTTTCTTATGGTGCAGCTATTGGAGTCTGTAACAGCATTGTCTTCTTCCTTTGACTTTATTTGTTCTGATAGAGTGGCTGAGACACTTCCTTCGGAAGACTCTGATTCATCTTTTGAACCAAGAGGTGTCAAATCTCCTAGAGATGTCAGAGATTCAGTCAACTGCACAGGGATATTCTCTGGAAAACTACAAGTTGAGAGAGTCTGAAGAAGAGGCTGATATATTTATAACTGGAGCAGTCTTTTGACATTCATTCATAGCAGGGAAAATCCGCTCTATAGCAGTCTTTGGAGAGGCACATTAGGTAGCATACAGTTCTTTAAGCCAAAGCTGGTGATCATTTTCTTTTTTCAGGTTTTCAAATTGCCTTGCAGTAATTTCCATCAGCTGCTCTGTTATTTCTTCTACCTTACAGATAAACAGAATGTCTTGTTCTGGCAACAGTGAAATATGCACTGATGAAAAGAGCCCACGGGCACGATTTCTAGTGTATGTTATAACATATTAACATATTCATCATAGAAGTCCAATATCTGCCTTTTAATCTGCCAAAACTGCTCTTTTAGTGGGTGTATGTCCACATTGTTATCAAACCCACTCAGAATAGAAAAGGGTTTAGCAGAGCTTTTAGGGATTGAGACGGGTGTACTGTCATCCAATTTGGGAAGAGCACAAGCCTTTTGAGTTGAATTAAGGAATCCCACAGTCTTTACTGATCCCTTAGATACAGGTTCTATCCTGCTGACTTGAAAGCTCTGAGGAGCTGGTAGGTCTTTATAAGAGTCAGCACTGCACTTTGAATTCTGAGAAACTGGCATAGATGGGCTGACGCACTCAACAGAAAACGAGGGAATCCCTAGTGTGGCCTCTTGAACAGTGTCAGGGTTCTTTGTTTTGGCAGGGTCCTGGAGGTGAACTAGGGATGCACTAGCATGAGGCAAGAAATTAACCAGTTTTTCTTGAGAGTAAGTGTCTTGTGCAGAGGTAGCAAGAGCTTTCACTGTTAGGAACATTCTCCCCTGTTTGAGGCAATAGAATCTCCAAAAACTAATTATTTATCTGTAATTCTTCTACAGACAGGGATTGGGGGTCATAATCACAGACATGATAATAGTTGAACATTGATGGATCAGCAAGCCACGCAATGTAGTACTGAATTAGCAATCTTTGATTTTCTTTAACAAGTCTATCCTTCAAACTAAGGCCATTTTTAGAGGTCTTCAGAGAATGTATAGGTTTAGAAAGGGGTGTCTTAACATGACAGGAAAACATTTTAGGTCTGAGTGTGCCTTTGCTGCCTGGGGAGCTTGACATTTATGGGTCGTGCATTCTGCCACGGATTTGGGCGGGTCTGATCAGGACTCTGGTTGGGACACCCCTTGAGGTCACCGAATATCCTAATGAGGTAGTGTACTGGGGCAGAAGAGGACAAGCACAGGAAACAGGAAAGGAAAAGCAGAGCAACCCTTGTGTGAACAAACAGGAAACGGATTACTAATGGACAAACACGCTGGGGTTGTACACAGAATAGGGCGCAGAACCTCCCACAGTGACAGGGAATGTCAATGCCTCTGTGCAGTTTGCTCTTACAGATAGTCACCCTGCCAGCCCCATAGAAAGGAGGCAGCAGAAGTGATTCTGTCTCTGGACCCTAAAGCACAAACAAGGATAGCACTTACATACATATGACAAGCTCTTGTGGGTCCAGCTGGAAACACAGTGGCGATTCCTGGAACAACAGCAATAGCACACTGTCACTGTTAGGCACAAAAGACAACGTATAACACTAGACCCCAGGAGCCAACACCCAAAACAAAGGAGGACACTTATACACTGGTGAAGACTGATAGAACACTTACCAGACACAAATAACCAAGAAGAAACAGAACGGAACAAACTAAGAGACCTAGGCAAGAACTGGGAACAGGCTCAGGCTGAAGCAAAGGCAGGACTAGGACTTGAAAACAGGGCGCAAACTTCTGGCTGGAACAAACAGATAGGACTGGGAAACTGAGAGCAGGCTCTGGCTGGAACAGGCAAGGACAGGGCTGGAATACAGGGTGTAGGAATAAGCAGAAAACAGGACTGGGAAACAGAGAGCAGGTTCAGGCTGAAACAAGGCAGGAGCAGGACAGAGAAACAGGAAGCAGGCTCTGAATGAAACAAACAGGTACAAGGCAAAGAGATAGGGAGCAGATTCTGGTTGGAACAATCAGGAGCAGGGCAGAGAATCAGGAAACAGGATCAAGCTGGAACAGAACAGGAACAAAACTGGAACACCATCCGATAAGGGGTCTGTAACACAAAGGAATCAAACTCCAATGCACGACGGGGATCTTGAGGAAACGGCTGCTTTTAAGCAGTTCCAAGCTGGGCTGCACAGGAGAGGTCTCGGGTGTGTGTAGTTTCAGACACTTGCAAGTCCTGGAGGAGAGGATCCAGTGAAGAGGAGCAACTGGACTTCTCCCATAGAAGACAATGGGAAACAGAATCCGGGCTTTCCTGACTACCAGGCTGTGCATTATGGGATTTGCAGTCCCAGGAAGCAAATGTAGTACTACACAAGTATACCATGGCGAAAAGAGAAACAAACAGGAGTCAGCAAGGGACTCTAGATAAGTGTTCAAGGTGATTCCCAGGCTTCCGACAGTCCCCATACAGCGCCCCCTAGAAATGGGACGACAGAGTCGTAACAGGCAGGGAGACTGCGGCCACTGTCCCTGCTGAGCAGATTCCGATCTGCCTTCCCACCAGGCCGACTGTGGAGGGAAAACCTCCAACCCAAGGCTTGCGGATTAGGGGAGAAAAGGGGTGAAAACCCTCCTTCTCCCGGTTTTCTTTTATCTTTTCCACAGGGACACGACTAGAGGACCCCTGCCAATGCTACTGACACTTAAGCATGAAGGACACCGACCCTGTCGTCGCCAAACACAAACGTGGCCAGTACATGGGACATGTACACAAAGGAGTGCCGCTTTCCCATCGAACATGACCAGACCGTCAACATACATGTAAGTATGTTTTTATTTTTGTTGTTGGGGTTGGAATATGTGTGGATATAGCTTGTCACTTACATTGTATGCAATGCCTATATCAACATATATATCCAATGGGACACTCCCTCTCTGTCACTGAACCGCCGCTGTCACCCTGTCGGTACAACAGCAACATCTAAATCAAGTCAGCGGTACAACACCAGCCAGACGGCGTGGATTCCAATTGGCCAGCAATGAGAAACCACCGGTTTGTTTCCTAACTGCTAATATCTAAATTCGGTGGATGGGAGACCACCGACATGTCAGTCTTTTCGGACCTGCCGCTGACACGGCTTGGCCATAATACTGCCAACATCTATATCAGGCCCAGAGACCTTCGGAATCTGTTGACCCTTTTAAAGTCTTTGGTGCACACGCTTTGTTAGTGCAGCAGTCTAAGCTGAAAGTGTTGTATAAGGGCCATTTACGTTTTTTTTGCCTCTGTCGAGCAAGCACAAGTGTTTTTGAAGTCAATACATAATAGCTCTGACAATGACTGAGAACAGTGTGTCAAAACCTGACACAATGTTTCCCATTTGCTCAGTGTATGGTAAACTATTAAACTATGAGAAGGCTTTCCGTTAATATTGAACATTTATGGTTGATTTTATACACACTGGTAAAGGAGTTTTGTTTGTAATGATAGTGGGGTAGGCCCACCCTTTCCCCTGGGAGAAGCCCTGGGTCCAGTGCCATGGCACCCAATGGTGGAGGCAGCCGTCCCTACTCCCTGGGAGAGAAGGCAGGAATCATACCCCCGGGGCCTCAGGGGGAAGGGTGGGTAAAGACGGAGTAGAAAGGACAAAGAGGGTTGACAGGCCCGATAGATTGGGTGGGACAGGGAGGGTTGGATGTTTGTGGTGGGGGAAAAATTGCAGTGGTAAAAAATAGAGAAATCTTTATCTACAGATAGATGCGCTGCTTGAAGAATAATTTGTGTAACTAGAACTATAGTGGTACTCTTGCTTCGTATAGACAAGATGGATGAGATTCTTTTTTATTCTTGCACTTATGCACTTTATTCAGACACATAAGCACTTGATGTATGATGCAGTTTGCTTCCGGGTACTGTATGCACCAGCTGTAGACTGCTGGGCGGGGGGGTTGTGAATTATAATAATAATGCACGATCGCATCTTTTCAGTAGGATATCCAAAATGAGAAAAGGAATCTGGACAAGAAAGCAGGGTAGATGTGTATTCAGTTATTCAGTGATATATGGTCAGATGGGCTGCAAATATGCTCAGATAAACAGGGGCTGTAGCAATGCCACACGGTTCAGATATTTTTCAATGTTAGTAGGGAAAGAGCATTTGAAGGTTTTTTCATTTAACACTGATGGTTTGAATAACAAGTGTAACAGACGAGTGGTAGAAAAGTGGATGCTAGTGTATAGGCCAGATATATTCTTTTTTTTATTATTTTTTTTTTTTATTAACATTTTGCTGATTTACAGACAGTGTCTTGGTTACAGTGTAATCGCGTATACATATTGTTTATGCTTAACAGTGTTAATATCACAGCTGTCTACACTTGGTGGTTTTACCTCATTGTTCATTAAGCATATAATTTAGACTTATGTAGGAACAGAACATGTGTGCTGATTCTTCTTGTTCGGGCTCTTCCACCTACTGGGCGCTATATCGCTGTGTTATTCTTGGTACTGTACAACAAATTTAACTTGTATCAAACAATAATTAAACTAAACTTTGAACATGATGGCATTGTGGGGGGTGGTAGTTGCTTACTCATGGGTAGGCCACACTCTAGTTTTTCCAATGTATGGGGCGACGATATTCATAGACTTTGTCTGATTTCCGGTGGATGGGGTGCCTTCCGCATCCAACCTGTCTATTACTCAATGCCCAAGGCACCATCCACTATTGACCCCACCCCTTGTTTAATCCCGGTCCCATTATTGTCCAATTTAGTCACGTCCTAGTAGGTGTGGTAGCATCCCTCCCTTCCCATTGTCTACCTAGGTTCCACTTCTGTTGGCGTGTCCATACCTGTCCCCACTCCCCTCGCCATATTGTCCCAGCTTGCCACTGCTACTTCCCATTCTGGTGCAATAGGGTGGCGGCGCAGTCCCTTCCCCTCCACGCCCTTCAGAACCTGCAGCTCGGCTCTGGCCCATGTTGTTACGTCTTGTCTCCACTTAACCCGAGGGGGACGACCCTGCGCCTTCCAGCCCCTCGCAATCTGTCTCCTATACAGGACCAGGGCCAGATCCAGGAAGCGGACCTCCACCCTACCCCGTGGCAGGCCAGCCCCAAGGCCCAGTAAACATACGTCAGGGGTCGGAGTCAGGTTCATGTCAAAAAATCTCGATAGGTCAGACATCACCTCGACCCACCCCAGCTGGATCTCCGGACAGTTCCATACCATGTGGTCGAAGTCTGCGTCTACATTCTTACATTTAGGACACGTCCTGGGAGCTCCCCCATAAATTAATGTTAGCCGGTGTGGGGTGAGGTACGTTCTGTGAAGGTAATTGTATTGTATGTATCGCAGCTGTGGCCGTGTAACCGTCCGAGGATAAGCCAGAACTCTGTTCCACTCCGTATCAGACAGTTCCCTACCGACTATCCTTCCCCATCTCTCTCCCAGAGGCCGCAGGGAGTCTAGTGCATCCTCAATTTGAACTCGATATAGTTTAGTGATTAGATGAGTCTCCTCTCCTGATGTCAATAGGAGATGCAACACCATGTGGGTGACCGGCTCTGCATTGACCGTAATCCATTCAGTGTATGCACCAGTTTACGAAACAGAAGGAACTGCCCTGGGGGGACTCCACCATTAACAAGGTCAGTGAAGGATCTCAGCACTCCCTCATGGAACAGGTCTCCAACCGTTTCTATTCCTGCTCTCTTCCATGGCCCAAGGCTCGTGCCCCCCTGGCTCCTCCCTCCCGCTTCAATCGCAAGGACCGCCAATGGCAAGGCCGGGGAGTATGGGAGGCCCACTCCAACCCTTTTCGCGCACCTCCTCCAACACGCCGTCGCCACTCTTCTCATCAGGCTGTCCGTGTGGGGAGTGAGCTTCCTATTTGTCATTCGCGCGATGAACCGATTTATATCCTCATCTACATGGGTGGTGCACCTATCTAGCTGACTCTTACCAGTAAACCAACCGGCCACCCATTGCAGCTGGGATGCCAAGTAGTAGGCTTCAAAATCTGGGGCACCTAGGCCCCCCTGGCTGGCTGGCCTGCATAGCATTGAAAGAGAGGTGCGTCTCCGACCATCATCCCATATAAGCTCCCTGAGGAGGGTGTTTAGTTCACGAAACCATGCTGCTGTTATCAGGAGGAGCAAATGAGCAAAGTATTATAGGAGGCGAGGGAGCATGACCATTTTAGATAATGCAATTCTGGCATTTATCGTTAATTTCAGAGAACGCCAGAACCCAACCGAGGACTTCAGGGAACGTAGTGCTCTACCCAGGTTACCCTCGTGCAGGTCTGTCCTGTCATGAAATACTTGTATGCCCAAGTACTTGAAAGTTTCTTGGGGCCCAAATCATATCCCCGGGGCATGTTGTTGGGCGATCACAGCCCAGCAACATGGGGAACACGCATGTTTTACCACGGTTGAGGCGTAGTCCCGACATATTCCCATAGTCTTCCAGCTTTCCTAATGCCCATGGGAGACCCCTCTCCCCGTCCCTACGGTAAATAAGTATGTCATCGGCGTATAGTGAAATTACATGTTTGTGGTGTCCCCATTCCACACCTCTGCCCACGCCATCTTGTCGCATCTGGGACGCCAGCGGCTCGATGGCCAGAGCAAATAATAGTGGGGACAAGGGGCAACCTTGTCTGGTTCCCCTGTGAATTGGGTAGGTGTCGGACACCGTCCTACCTGTCTTTACTCTTGCCAGCGGTGACGCATATAGTAAGTCCACCCATTTTACCCAGCTTTCACCCATTCCCATACGAAGCATCACTGCCCTCAAATAGTCCCATCTGATCGAGTCGAACGCCTTCTCAAAGTCCACGCGAGCAACACCCCTGATGCGGGATTCGCATCATTGGGCATATTCAGGACCGCAAAGAGACGCCTCAGGTTCAAGGAGGTGCTACGATTCGGGACGAAACCGTTCTGGTCCTCATGTACAAGAGTAGGTATGTGGTTAAGCAAACGGTTAGCCATGATCTTACTGAGTATTTTAAAATCACTGTTCAACATTGACAAGGGGCGGAAGTCAGTCACCGAGGCCTGCCTGGATTTTGTCTTAGGGAGCGGGACCACCAGCGCCTCCCTCATGGTGCCCGGCATCATCCCATTTTGTAGTGTTTCCGTATACATCCCTACTAGCTGGGGGGCCAGCTGTTTCTCAAATTTTTTGTAAAAGTCCATGGGGAGGCCATCGGTTCCCGGGGTCTTTCCAAGGGCTAATTGTGCTATAGCTTTGCTGACCTCTGCCAACGTCACTGGGCCCCCCAGTCCATCCCTGTCTTCGGTCATCAAGCTCGTCAGAGGTATCTGTTGTAAATAATTATCAAAGACCTCCGTACTGATTTCAGCCGGTTCCCCATATAGATAGGTGTAATATTCCTTGAATGCGTCATTTATAGGGCCCGGCCTACTTCTGCATTTCCCTTCCTTATCCAACACATTTGTAATAGGCTCGGCCTCCCCACCCGGCCTCACTAACCAGGCTAGCATTTTCCCAGACCTACCCTCCTCAGACTGCAAGGAGGCAAAATATTTTTGCGTATTGTGGCATCTGAGTTGTTCTTCGATCTGGGAGTGGTCTCTCCTTTCCTGGTTGTATTCCTCGTTTGCTTGTGCGTCCGCCCACTGTCTCAGTTCCCCCTCATGTATTTTCTTCTCTAGCTTAGTCAGTTCCCTTTCAAGTGTGCGTCGTACTCCAGACGATTGTCCCAGAAAAAACTTCTGTCACCACTTTGAGGGCTCCCATTCCGTTGATCTAGAAGTGGTGGATCCACTATTGGATTGGATATGGTCAGTCAGGTGCTTTCTCAGGGCGTCCCTATATGCTGGGTCCTCAAGTGCCGCAGGGGCCAGTCTCCAAGCCGGAATAGGGGGCCTAACCTCTGTCGCCCTCCATGTTACTAGTAGGGGGTTGTGGTCGGACAGTGTACGTCCCAGATATTCTGAGTGGACTATTCCCCATGCAAGATCTGCTGTGCACACCACCCTGTCAATTCTAGTATGAAGCCAGTGAAGGCCTGAATAGTATGAATAGTCTTTGTCGTGCAAGTGTTGTTCCCGCCAGATATCCACCAGCCCCCAAGAGTTCAACCATTCACCAAGCTTCCTCGCTAGCTTGCTTGTCACTGCACCCTGTAGCGGCGGAGTGGATCTATCCAAATCTACGTCTAATATACTATTGAAGTCACCTCCAACTAAGAGCTCCCCTCTCCTCTGGCGGGTAAGGTGGCTCAACAGTCGCGTCAAAAAGGGGATCTGGTCTTGTTTGGGGGCATACATGCAGCACAGGATAATCGATGTGCCGTACAATCTCCCCTCCAGAATCACAAACCTCCCCTCACGGTCTATGTTGGAAGCTTCTATCTCGAGGGGGACTGTAGGAGGCTGGACTGGCTTGTAGTGAGTACCAAGGGGTACTTGCACCTTGCACCAGGCCCAGTTATCCCTTATTAGTGTATAGGGTGTCTAGCAGCTTAGGCTGATAGATAATGGTAGCTTAGCAGAGCAGCTTAGGCTGAACTAGGAGACGTGTGAAGCTACTACAGTACCAATTAGTGTCATATGCACAATATCATAAGAAAACACAATACACAGTTATACTAAAAATAAAGGTACTTTATTTTTATGACAATATGCCAAAGTATCTTAGAGTGTACCCTCAGTGAGAGGATAGGAAATATACACAAGATATATATACACAATAGCAAAAATATGCAGTATAGTCTTAGAAAACAGTGCAAACAATGTATAGTTACAATAGGATGCAATGGGGAAACATAGGGATAGGGGCAACACAAACCATATACTCCAAAAGTGGAATGCGAACCACGAATGGACCCCAAACCTATGTGACCTTGTAGAGGGTCGCTGGGACTATTAGAAAATAGTAAGAGTTAGAAAAATAACCCTCCCCAAGAACCTGAAAAGTGAGTGCAAAGTGCACTAAAGTTCCCCTAAGGACAAAGAAGTCGTGTTAGAGGAATAATGCAGGAAAGACACAAACCAGCAATGCAACAACTGTGGATTTCCAATCTAGGGTACCTGTGGAACAAGGGGACCAAGTCCAAAAGTCACAAGCAAGTCGGAGATGGGCAAATGCCCAGGAAATGCCAGCTGCGGGTGCAGAGAAGCTTCTACTGGACAGAAGAAGCTGAGGTTTCTGCAGGAACGAAAAGGGCTAGAGACTTCCCCTTTGGTGGACGGATCCCTCTCGCCTTGGAGAGTCGTGCAGAAGTGTTTTCCCGCCGAAAGGACGCCAACAAGCCTTGATAGACGCAAATCGTGCGTTTGGCGTTTTTGGACGCTGCTGGGGCCCAGGAGGGACCAGGAGGTCGCAAATTGGACCTGAAGAGAGAGGGGACGTCGAGTAAGACAAAGAGCCCTCACTGAAGCAGGTAGCACCCGGAGAAGTGCCAGAAACAGGCACTACGAGGATGCGTGAAACGGTGCTCGCCGAAGTTGCACAAAGGAGTCCCACGTCGCCGGAGACCAACTTAGAAAGTCGTGCAATGCAGGTTAGAGTGCCGTGGACCCAGGCTTGGCTGTGCACAAAGGATTTCCGCCGGAAGTGCACAGGGGCTGGAGTAGCTGCAAAGTCGCGGTTCCCAGCAATGCAGCCCAGCGAGGTGAGGCAAGGACTTACCTCCACCAAACTTGGACTGAAGAGTCACTGGACTGTGGGGGTCACTTGGACAGAGTCGCTGGATTCGAGGGACCTCGCTCGTCGTGCTGAGGGGAGACCCAAGGGACCGGTAATGCAGCTTTTTGGTGCCTGCGGTTGCAGGGGGAAGATTCCGTCGACCCACGGGAGATTTCTTCTGAGCTTCTGGTGCAGAGAGGAGGCAGGCTACCCCCACAGCATGCACAAGCAGGAAAACAGTCGAGAAGGCGGCAGGATCAGCGTTACAGAGTTGCAGTAGTCGTCTTTGCTACTATGTTGCAGGTTTGCAGGCTTCCAGCGCGGTCAGCAGTCGTTTCCTTATCAGAAGGTGAAGAGAGAGATGCAGAGGAACTCGGATGAGCTCTTGCATTCGTTATCTGCAGTTTCCCCAGAGACAGAGACCCTAAATAGCCAGGGCTACTTAGGAGAGAGGATAGGCTACTAACACCTGAAGGAGCCTATCAGCAGGAGTCTCTGACGTCACCTGGTGGCACTGGCCACTCAGAGCAGTCCAGTGTGCCAGCAGCACCTCTGTTTCCAAGATGGCAGAGGTCTGGAGCACACTGGAGGAGCTCTGGACACCTCCCAGGGGAGGTGCAGGTCAGGGGAGTGGTCACTCCCCTTTCCTTTGTCCAGTTTCGCGCCAGAGCAGGGCTAAGGGGTCCCCTGAACCGGTGTAGACTGGCTTATGCAGAATTGGGCACATCTGTGCCCAACAAAGCATTTCCAGAGGCTGGGGGAGGCTACTCCTCCCCTGCCTTCACACCATTTTCCAAAGGGAGAGGGTGTAACACCCTCTCTCAGAGGAAGTCCTTTGTTCTGCCATCCTGGGCCAGACCTGGCTGGACCCCAGGAGGGCAGATGCCTGTCTGAGGGGTTGGCAGCAGCAGCAGCTGCAGTGAAACCCCAGGAAGGGCAGTTTGGCAGTACCAGGGTCTGTGCTACAGACCACTGGGATCATGGGATTGTGCCAACTATGCCAGGATGGTATAGAGGGGGCAATTCCATGATCATAGACATGTTACATGGCCATATTCGGAGTTACCATTGTGAAGCTACATATAGGTAGTGACCTATATGTAGTGCACGCGTGTAATGGTGTCCCCGCACTCACAAAGTTCAGGGAATTGGCTCTGAACAATGTGGGGGCACCTTGGCTAGTGCCAGGGTGCCCTCACACTAAGTAACTTTGCACCTAACCTTTACCAGGTAAAGGTTAGACATATAGGTGACTTATAAGTTACTTAAGTGCAGTGTAAAATGGCTGTGAAATAACGTGGACGTTATTTCACTCAGCCTGCAGTGGCAGGCCTGTGTAAGAATTGTCAGAGCTCCCTATGGGTGGCAAAAGAAATGCTGCAGCCCATAGGGATCTCCTGGAACCCCAATACCCTGGGTACCTCAGTACCATATACTAGGGAATTATAAGGGTGTTCCAGTAAGCCAATGTAAATTGGTAAAATTGGTCACTAGCCTGTTAGTGACAATTTGAAATAAATGAGAGAGCATAACCACTGAGGTTCTGGTTAGCAGAGCCTCAGTGAGACAGTTAGGCACCACACAGGGAACACATACATATAGGCCACAAACTTATGAGCACTGGGGTCCTGACTAGCAGGGTCCCAGTGACACATAACAAACATACTGAAAACATAGGGTTTTCACTATGAGCACTGGGCCCTGGCTAGCAGGATCCCAGTGAGACAGTAAAAACACCCTGACATACACTCACAAACAGGCCAAAAGTGGGGGTAACAAGGCTAGAAAGAGGCTACTTTCTCACAGGGACCCCTGCTCGGAACCAGATCATTACTCCCCTTGTGTATGCTGAGTACTCTGTTGCGAACACCCGCCACCTCCATCTGCGTCTCAGCCTCTCAGGTTCACCAGCCGCCAGGTGGGTCTCCTGTAGCATTGCCACCTGTATATTCCTCCTCTTTAAGTAAGTCAGTATTTTGTACCGTTTGGTCGGTGGCCCGATCCCCCTAACGTTCCATGTTAAGAAATTGTATTCTGTCATGTTGGTGTTTCAGATTTATAATAGCTACCCTTTACTTCCCTTGCTATCGGCTTCCCCCTGCACACTGGTAGGATTCTGCTGTAATCCGAACATTCTTCACCCATTGCCATCTTAACTTGTAAATGCCTATCCCAACTCCCCCTCCCCAGGGCGCCTCTCGAACAGTAGGCTGCCCAAAAAACTGTGCAACAGTGCAGCTTATACCAACTTTTAGTTGCAGTTCTCGCCAGTCAGCCTGTACGGGCGAGATTCCAATACAGGGGTGGCGCTGCACAGAGGGGCCTCTCGTTCAATAGTTTCACCTTGCCCCGGGGTTGTCCGGCCAGCCTCTGGCCATCAAAGGTCGTCTGCGGTCCGTGGGGTTACTCTTGGGGCCCGTGTCGAGCTGCCCAAGCCACCAGCCGATGACATCATGGTCTCGTCCGATTCTCCTCCAGAGCACTCCGGGGGGGACCCCTCTCCACTCATACGGGCTGCTGCTTCCAATGCCGCCCTCCTACCTCTCTCTTTTTGATTCTGGGATGGCGCCAAGCGGGGGCGGCTCCAGGCACGTCGCCCTGTAGGGAGCCGGCGCTCCGCCTCCAGCCGGACCCTCTCTCCCGTGCCGCCCCGTCTGGACCCCACGGGCTTCCAACCAATCCCATGCTTCCTAAGGGGATTGAAGAAATATTGTTTTACCGTCTAGTATTACTTTCAGTCTAGCCAGATACAGCAATGAGTATTGAATACCTTCTTCCCTTAGGGTCCTCTTGACTGCCATGTATGAGGCACGCTTACTCTGCACCTCTAACGTGAAATCCGGGAACAGTGTGACTTCACCATTTGCAACCTTAAATGGGCCCTCTTCTCGTGCCCTCTGTAACAAGATGTCCCTGTCTCTGTAGTGTAGCAATCTTGCAATCACCACCCGGGGGGGCCTGCCCGGCGCCAGGGGTCTCGAGGGCACAAGATGTGCTCTTTCTAGGGTGTAGAAGAGGGTCAGGCGGCCTGGCGCCACTACTGTGTCCAGCCATTTTTCAAGGAATTCCACCATATTCGATCCCTCTGCCCCCTCCGGGAGACCCACCACCCATACGTTATTCCGCTGGCTTCTCTGCGTCCTCTGCTCTTTGCTCTAGGCGTGCCACTCTGTCCCTGAGGTGCGTCATTTCAGCCTGCAGATCTTTTTGTTTTGGTGTAATTTCAGCCAATGTGGTTTCTGTCTCTTTGACTCTGTCTGATAATTTGTGGTGGTCAGCCCTCAGGAGGCCCAATTCGACCGCGACCTGATTGATGTCGTGCTGCAGTGTTAACTTAGTGTCTTCGATCGCCCCTAATATTTTGTCCAGGGTGTCCTGTACTTTGATCTGCTGAGGGTCCTGCATGTCCCCCCTTTATGCCCAGAGGGTGCTGTACTATCCATGACTCTGGTCTTGTGGCGTTTCTTGGGGGACATCGGGTACACAGGTGATCGCTCCCTCACCGGACGAAGCAGAGTCCAGGGTGTTTGTTCGGGGGTTCCTCCACCCAGGGCTTCCGTCCCCAGCCCAATTCAGGGCCCACAGGGGCTCCCAGGTAGATTCCCAGTAGATCCGGGGACTTGTGACTGCTCCCGCCAGATTCCAAAACGCTCAGGGTGCGCTCCACTGGGGCGGGAGGAACAGCAACGAAACCAACAAGGGTAATCGCTGCTCCAGAAACCGGTCCGGTCCAGCAACAGATTACCACTTTACAGGCCACCACGCGGGGACCCCAGGCCGCTCCCATCCGATCTCAGCAGGCGGGCCCCGCCGGGCAGGCCATCCACCCCCAGCGAGACACCGCGAAGCGCTGCGTCGCTGCTCTTTACTTTCAGTCCAGTGGTCATCTACTGATGCTCAGCTCCCCGAGGAGCGCACCCCCGTCAGGGCCAGTCCGGGACCCCCACCTCTTCAGAGGCAGCTGGGCGACCCCAGGCACCCCCCGGCCCGGAGCCCACCGGGCAAGACAACAGGCCCAAGGCCACCGCACCACCTATGCGGAGGGCCACCGCAGGCTTTGCCGCTCACCAGGGGGTCTTCCTTGCCGGCCCTCCGTCCTGTGCAGCTGGGGCCCCCCGACCTTCCCCTCCGTCGGGGGGCCACCTCAAGGGTCAGGTCCCACACCGCAAATCATTTGTGCCGCACAGGATGCGTGTCCGCCGCGCCAGGAGTCCCCCGGGCTCTGCCAGTCACCTCGCCCTGCTCGTTGGTCTGTTGTCCCAAAAGGCCTCCAGCCTCGCCCCGAGGTCCGGGGCAGCACACGTCCGCGCCCCACCCGCCTCCGACCTCTCCTCGGAGTGTAGGGCGTAGAGGGCCCGTTTGCAGCCCGGCCCGCAGCCGTCCTCAGTTCCCGCGGACCGCAGGAACACAATGTTACTTAGCTCCCGGTGGCTCGGTCCGCTCCGTCAGCAGCCTCTCGGGAGCCCCCCCGCCCACTACTGGGCTCCCGGCCAGGAGGGGCTTCACCTCGTCCCTCCGACCGCGACCGGTCCGATTCCTCTCCTGAAGGGCGCTGCCGCAGGGCTGGCTTCACGTCGGACCGCTCTCTTACTCGGGTCCCCGGCACCAGCGGAAAGGCAGGCCGCAGGCCCAAGAGCCCTCAGGCTCAAGCCTGATCAAGCCCAGGCTCAAGGCTGGGCTTGATCAGGGCTCCGTATGCACCCGGATCCCCCACGCAGGTCTCCGTTCCGGTTTCAGTTCAAATTGCCCCAGGGATGGCACAGGATAAACGGAGAAGTTCCGGCACCTCCGGAGCGAGGGGATTAGACGTGAGCCATCTTCGACTTCTTGGCCACTCCCCCAGCCCTGATATAATCATACAAGAAACTCATACAAATAATTATAACTCAGCAAAGTTCTCCACTTGGTCTGACTTTTTAATTGTGTCTTGTTCACAGGCAACATATAGAAGGGTGGCTATCTTCGGGAAAAAGAGCTTACAGATGGAGGTTATAACCTCGTAGGTGGATAAAAACGGTAGATGGGCTTGGGGTAATGGTTTTATAGCTGGATGGCATTTTACATGTGCCACAATTTAGGCTCCAATAGAAGATCACCAGGAGTCTTTTTCAGTCTTTCATGATATTTTCTGCATCAGTTAGGAGGCAATTTTAAATTCTTCCAGGACCCTAGTTTAGACTCTTTGGTGGCAGCTCACGGGAAAATATAAGCGCAACACCGCAAAGATTTTGGCACAATATAAGCAGAGTTTACATTCGGTGCTTCGTTGGAGAGCACATTTTCGGAGTCATTGTGAAAATTCTTGTCTCTCAGACAGATTTAATTCTGCCGCAAGACTGGACTTTTCCTTAGTCTCAGCAACCACTATCCTAAAAAATATATGCATCATCCAAACGGGTTTTCAGATCATTCCAAGCCAAAACATATTGCAGCTATTCAACAACCTTCTCCCCCCGCCACAGACGGGGTTTCAATAGCTCATACTTAAAGGAAGAACCCTGGATTACTCAAATCCAGAGAAAAATTATCCAATACGTTTATCTGAATATGCGTTCAGCAAAGCTAGTTATAGTATGGGTTGCGTTCTAGGCAACTATAAGAGCCAATATCATTTAGAAAGCTATTTAAGTTTAAGGAAGAGAATATTAAAGCACTAGAGAAAGCATCTAGCGGACCAATTAAGACAAACCTGGACAGATACATCCTTTCTAAAAACAGGCTGAATCCCCAACATTTGGAGCATGGTAATAAACAAACGTGTGATTATTATTCGAAGTGGTTATTCACAGAAATAGAGCTCGTATGCAGCAGGTCTATGAAGAGAGAGAATACTCAAGCTGCTTTTTAGCCTAGCAGACGTGAGAAAAGGTAGTTAAAAATACAATTAAACACTTGTAGATGCAGATCAGGTCACAGATAGTAAAAGTATTCAAAATAGAGTTTTTGAGCATTATAGCCATTTATATAATCCACAGCAAAAATAAGTGCTAAACTTCAATGCAACTGGCTCAAAACAAACAACCCTCAAGACAAGATATATCTACACAGACACAACAGAATATAAAAGTCTCCCATAAAAGGCAAAACACTAGATTAAAACCGAATTCACAGTGCAAAGTGTGCTAAAAAAGAATTCCAGAAAATATTCACAGAATTCTGTAAGCCAAACTGCACAGATATTTTGTAGCAAACTGAGAAATCAATATACAACTAAAGTAAATCTGTTGGATTTGTAGTTAAACTACATACAAATACAACAGCCACAACCCATTTCCTACAAAACCCACCAGAGAGAGACACATACAGTCTCTATGCGCCTTCAAAGAACCACCACTGACTGAATTTGGTCAAAGCAAGCAAGTCTGCAAGCTGCCACTGTGACCCGTGCCAATCTTCAAAAATCTTTAAATGTTTCCAATTTTTCAAAAATATTATACTATCAACTTCTGCAGCCATCCTACTCAGAACAATCATCAATAAATCCTTAACAATAGGTGTTTTCCTTGAAGACTTAAAAAGTCATACATACGCCCTTTATTAAAAAACAAACTACCCTGGACAATTAGGACCCCCGACAACTATAGACCCACAGCAAACAGACCATTCCAGGGCAAACTTATAGGAAGGGTAGATTTTGCCCAGATGTCACAATTCATTGAAGAGAAATCCATACCTTCTGGCATCTAAACTGGATTATGTCTGGGAAAAGGAAGAGAATCAGCCCTTATCCCAATCTGGGATGACTATGAACACATGGCAGACCAGAACTGACTTGCTGCCGTTATTCTTTTGGACTTTTCAGCAGGCTTTGACACAATGGATTATAACACACATCCAAAGGCCTGTGAAAGCTGAAATAGATGGAACAGCTCTAGCTTGGATCACATTGTACCTATTCAAGGCCCAACCATCCAACCCATTCTTTTCAATATCAATATGAAATCATTACTAGATCTGATTAATTGATTTGACTTCACCTGCTATAACTACGCAGATGACACACACACAGATACTTCTGAAATTGGAAAACCTAAAGCAAATCTTCAATTGTTTCCAGTCCATTGAGCAAAGGATGACAATGAGCCACCTCAAATTGAATGCCTCCAAATACAATATACCACTCTGAGCCTGTGATCTAGGAAACCAAAAATATACAAGGGGTAAGGAACTTGGAATTACCATGGACACCAATTTGTCAATGAATGCACAAGTGTACAAGATAGCCAAATCAAGCTTTCTCATATTGAAAACACTGTGGCGCATCTTCCTGCATCTAGGATTCCCTCACAAGGTTCAAGCTACCATTTAGCTTGGCCTATCTAAACTTGATTACACTAATGGTCTGTATCACGGATCACGTCTGTCAACTAGGAGAAGATTACAGAGAATTCAGAACAGTGCCACCAGACTACTCCTACATGCAAAGCCACAAGCAGACATCTTCCCTGCCTTCAGGGCCCTACATTGGCAACTAGTTGCCAGAAAATCTACCTTCAAGCTCCTTTGTTTCACATACAAAGCAACACATGGCTAAGAACCACTCTTCAACAGGAAGGAAATCAACAAATATGTACAACAAATGAATGTACACTCTAGAATGGCTCCCTGTCCTAATAATGCAAAATACAAGAAAAAAACATGGTTAGAACATCTTTCTCTGTTCTAGCAGTCATACTGTGGAATTCACTACTCACATACATAAGATCTACTCAAGAGCTGACTCTTACCCACATGGCAACTATACCCACAATACAACTGTGTACCAGCACAGCATAATCAGACATGACCAACTATGCTTACCACAGTATAGAGATGAAGTTGCTGCTATACATGTGTCATTGCGCACTGAACTATGCTTCCTATTGTAAGCACATACAGTCATATAAGGAGAAAACAGGTATATTACACCACAAGAAACGTGCATATCTGACAATGTCATAATCGCTGCTTCTATGTACAGATAGGTATATATATATATATATATATATATATATATATATATACTAAACATACAAGAAGTTAAAAGGACAAATCTAACACAACTAATACACATAGCAAAAATAAATCTACTAACCTACTAAATATTAACTATTAACCTCTTAGCTTGATCCTAATTGTGGGCATTTGTCCTTCCGTAAGTTTGCAAGTGTGCAATTCAAAGCTAATTTGGTTGTCAGCCATTGCATAGGAACACATCGTGACAGCAATATAGTCAAAATCTGACAAATCAACTAATTTTCTTTCCGCATTAACAATGTCAGACCTAACCACGGAAAGGAATTTGTGCTTCACAATCAAACAATTCATGATTTAATTGATCAAAGCTTCGGTGTCTTCAGAAGAACCTTCTTTCAGTTTGGTGACCTGTGTTTAATAAATCATTTTCTTAGAATCTACATTACTGACTTGGAGCACAATAGTTACCTGGAGAGAGATTCCTTCGATGATTTCCAAAATCTCTCATAGCAGGCAAGTGGCCAGTGGCAGATGGAACCATCTTTGCATAAGAAAAGGGTTGAGTTGATGCAATTAGATCGTTATTGTAGCCCTCTCTAGGATTTACCACTTTGTACTTCTGTGGAAGGCTCTGGCCCTCAACTTGCTCATTCTGGATAATGGCAGTACTTAGAGAAGCAAGAAAGGCAACAACAAGATGGTGTTACTTCTCTGAATAGGAAATATACTCCTTATGGTGCCTTAAAGGGGGTTATTAAGGAAAAATGCAAGGGAATCAACTGTGCATAAATACTTAACACATCTGATAGATTGCATATTAACATTTGCCTCCTGAAAGGTACATTTAGCAGCATTAGTTGCTTACACAAGGGTCCTCATAGGGAGATGTTTTTTCACTGCACCAGTAATAAAATGATTCCTAGAGGGAGCCAAAAGAACTGCACCACTAAAGAAGGTATCAGCAATTGCATGGAACCTTAAACTGGTGTTGACTCAGTTAATGAAGCCACCCTTTGAGTCCTTACACAAAGCCTCACAACAGACACTCACAGTAAAGACAGCATTTTGGTGGCTATAACATCACTCCGGAGAGTGAGCGAAATACAAGCTCTTACAATTTCAGGAAACATATATGTAAATTCACAAGGACAGAATTGTCAGGAGAATGTATCCACAGTTTCTGCCAAAAATAGTATAGCAATTCCATATAAAGCAATTATTCAAATACCATTTTTTTCCAAAACCCAAAAGATCAGGCAGAGAGAGCTTTACATACATTAGACACTAGGCATGCAATAATGTACTACATTGAAAGAACAAAACTATGCAGGAAGACAAAACAGCTGTCTCTTTTGCCAACAAAAACATGGGAAAACCAGTAATTAAAGGTATAGTGGCCCGATGGATCACTGAAACTAGTCAAATATTCCACACAAATGCTGGGGGAAAATTGAGCTCGAACCTGGGGGAGGGGGGGGTGGGGGGGGGGGACACTCAACAAGAAAGAAAGGATCAGCCATTGCCTTTTTAGCAAACACACGATTAAAGGATACTTGTGTGCAACCACATGGTCATCAATGCACACTTTGAAAAAAACACTACTGCATAGATGTTCAAATGAGTAAAGCTCAGGTGGGGCAAAAGGTACTAAAACATATATTTTCAAATACAAGTCTGTCTTCAGCCCAACCACTGCAAATCGAACATACCGCTATATAATCTATGCACAGCATTTGAATCCATAAAAGATTCATACTGCAAAACGAATAGTTTTACAGCTTGAAGAATTTTGTAGATTCACAAGTGACCCACCCATCTCCACCCAGAAGATGGAAAAAATACCTCTAACGAATCTGACGATAATGACAAAGATGGGAGCTTCCAGAAGAGGAGATGCAGCGTCACAGGAAGCACCAAGTGGGCAGATCAGTCAACGCCCAACAACAAAAACAAAAAATAAAGAAAGGTCTAGAGAACAAATAAGTAGGAAAATTCAGAACCCAACCACTAGACGGCGGAATAATGCACAGCATGTGAGTCCACAAATTTCTTCAAGCTGCAAAATTACACCTACAGCTAAGAAAGCTCCTACTACCCCACCGAAGACTTGAAGCACTTTGTGATGAGTAGCACACTCCTGGTGCTAGTTCAGCTGGGCGATTGGGGGAGTTCTTTGGTGCATGTCCCATATACTTTACATTGTGGGCCGAACGAGATATTGGACGAGATTTCAAATCTCAGTAAGGTGGATTGATTGGATCCATGTAATGCTTCTAATTTCTGTTCCTATAGAGGGAAGATGTTGGTTTTTAGTTACAAAGAAGGGGTTACAACATTGGGTGGTGATGACACCCCTCGTGTTGATCTACTAGTTATTAGTGAAGTTGATTTTGTATTACCATTTGGGGACACTTTTCCTGAAGATAGTCTTAAGGGTGAAGTGGATTTAGGACCCCAGCCACAGGGAGGTTCTCTATATAGTAGTACTGATAATTCTCTTAGTATTGGTGGGGCGGTTCCAGTTGTGCCCTCAGGAAGTGACCCACCATGTGAAAAAGATGCATTCCACTAGGGAATTGTGGAGTCCCATGGAAGTATAAATCTGATGTCATGGAATTTAGCAGGGCTCAAGTATAAACTAATTGCCCCAGAACGGCTGTCTTATAACAATGGATATGATATCTGCATGTTCCAGGAAACTTGGGTGGCAGAGAAAATACATCTATATGGTTACACTACTTACAGCGCTGAGGCCAAACTACCTGAGAAGTTTGGGATGTCTAGTGGTGGTTTGTTGATCCTTTTGAAGAATGAACTTCCTGCCACATGCAGGGTTATTCAGATAGATTTACCAGACATGCTGGGTGTCATTCTAACACTTCCTTCTGGACTGCGCATTGCTTTTATTAACATTTATGCCCGACAGGTTGCGGTGAATAAGGAATCTCCTACTCTATATTGGAAGGGGTTCTCAATACAGTGCATACAAATGGTAAACTTATAGTAGGTGGTGATTTTAACACTTCGTTGGAACCCTCTCCATTTTTGAATGAGGTTATAGATTCTGAAGATCACCTATTTTGGCAGGGAAATCTTGTTGCAACTACACAGTCTCTACCCTTAAAATAGTGTCATTGCCTGTTACCCTGGGCTTAAGACCTTGTAATGGTTGCACACTCTCTGATTTTGGGAGGGCTACCACCTTTAGATGTGGGAGTTACTCCAGTGTTACTGATTATTTCTTGTTAGATGTGAGATTATAGGCTCTTTTGGGAAAGATGAGAGTGGATACTCGTTTGGATAGCGACCATAACTCTTTGGTCTTATCTTTAACAGGGGAAACCCTGAAGAAAGTAGTTAGAGGTTGCAGTACGATAGTATCGGAAACGATTCTGGCTAACAACTGTCGATATGTTTCCTGGCCATCAGTACTGTCCAATCAAAAATTGTATTCTGAGATCTATGGCCTTTTTGTATCTTACTTTTTCAGGTTTGTTGGCTGTTCAACTGCAGATATTCCTATCCACGATATTCATAACCAATTGTTTAGTAAATTGCAGGAAATATTTTCTAAGGTGGTTAGCAACAAGCAGAGGAAGATTAAACCCCTTAGATAGTTTAACACGGATTGCAAAGCAGCCAAAATCATTTGAGAACTGTTATTAAACAGTGCAATAGAGTGGGAATTGTGGAAGCTAGGTGACACTACAACCAAGCCCTTATTAGAGATAAGAAGCAGAGGGACATTATGATCTGGCAGGACATACTGGAAGCTGACAAAAGGAGGGATAGTCGACTATTTTGGAATCTTGTATACCAAGCAGGGTCTGAAAATGAGAATTCCTACCATCATCATGTCCACCCTGACAGTTGAGTTTCTCATTTCACTAGATTGTACGAGTGAGTCATGAAGGGCCGGTAATTTTTAGTCTTGATGATACGGCTAGGGCAATCAATACTTTGAAATGTGCTAAGTGCCAGGACCTGATAAAATCCCAGGGGGCTTGTATAAGACAGAGCCATTAGTTTGGACTAGCTATATTAATCTGTTATCAAATGATATATCAGAGGGTGGAGAGGTTCCAGAGACATGGAGGGGGCATAGATAATTCCAATCTTCAAGAAAGGAGATGCTAGTATTCCCTCTAACCATAGAGCTATACTTCTCATTGACAAATACTGGATAAATTACTAGCCTGGGTAGAGGTTGAGAAAAATCTGTCCCCCCTACAGGCTGGTTTTCTCCCCATAATGAGTACTTGTGATCATGTTTTGAGATTGGCTGGTCTTCTCTGGAAATATGATATATTTGTCACGACTCACGTGCTGCTTGCGCCTGAAATTTGCAGATCTAGTGGCGTGGATCTTCGATGTTCGGCTTTGGCCCAAAAAGGGGCGACTCTTTCTGGTAGCCACGGTGCTGTAGGTGATGGAGACGCCAAGAACAGACCGTGGCCTTCAGAAAATAGCGCCAGAGGGAAAAAAACCCTTAGAACAAAAGGGGAAAAAACCTCTAAACAGGAAGACTCCTGAAAAACAAGAACAAAAAGCAGGAATCAAAAAGAACAAAATTCAGGAAACACAGAGCGATGAAATCCAGAACCAAAAAGGCCAGGAAATCAGGAGCGAAGACACTATCTGAGCAGAAAGTGTTGCAGCGCAAGGAAATGAAGAAAACACAGCCCTTATATACCAAAAGACAGGAAGTGACCCACAGGAAGTAAAAGGACACCATATTAGACAGGGAGAGGTACATAGAACAAAACAGAATAGAAACCATAGAGAATAAGGAACAATGAATGCTGGGAAGAGAAAGGTAACCTGGGAAGGGAAGAAGACATAAAAAAAGTACAACAAAAAGACCCAAGAAAGAAGAAAAGAAAGAGGACAAGAAAGAAGAAAGAAGAACAGGTAAGAGGGGTCAGGAGACCCCAGCAAGGCGGTGGAAAACGACAGAGCGAGGCCCCATGCAATGCCTGGGGCCTCGAAAAGTGCATGAAAGGCTGGGGGCGCGCCGCGTTTTAGAAACGCGCTGTGCGGCCCCAGCCGAACGCCCGGCTTGTGCCGAACATTCGGCTCGCGCCGCACCACGCGGCGCGACAGTAGGTCCCCCTCCCGAAGGCCCAGGTTTGAGAGGAAATAAACGGTGAAAGCGTTGAATCAGGAGAGGAGCGTGAACAGAAGATGCATCTTCCCAAGAGCATTCACTGAGAGGATAACCCTTCCAATGAATCAGATATTGAAGCCGTCTGTGAAATAGACGAGAGTCACAGATTTCCTGTACCTCATATTCAGGAACATCGTTCACCAACACAGTAGGAGGACAAGGAAACTGACGAGAGAAAGGGTCAGGTACGTAAGGTTTGAGCTGGGAAACATGAAAGACGGGATGAATCTTCCAAGTATGAGGTAAGCGAAGACGGACAGTGACAGGATTGATCAGCTGAAGAATACGGAAAGGTCCGTAGTAACGAGGTGTGAACTTGTTCAGAGAAAGACGTGAGGGTAGGAATTTGGATGAGAGCCAGACTTTATCTTGCGGGTGATAGTCTGGAGTGGTTCCACGTTTCTTGTCTGCAGCCTTCTTCATATATCTTTTGGTTTGTAACAGATTGGATCGAATTAGTCTATGGATCTGTAAAAGTCGTTTGGAGAGGTAAGTAATAGCGGGCAAAGGAGAGGTGGATTGAGGAGAAGTAGGAAAGGAGGTAGGATGAAAACCATAAGAGCAGAAAAAAGGAGTGACCTTGGAAGCACTGTGGACAGTATTATTGTAGGAAAATTCAGCAATAGGGAGATAAGTGTTCCAGTTGCTTTGGGTTGAATTGCAAAAACAGCGAAGGTATTGCTCTAGTCCTTGGTTCAGACGCTCGGTCTGTCCATTGGTCTGTGGATGGAACCCCGATGACAGGGCTCTGTTTATATTGAGTGTCTTACAGAAATACCTCCAAAACCGGGAAATGTACTCGGGTCCTCTATCAGATATAATGGTATGTGGAAGTCCATGAAGGCGGAAGATATGATCAATAAATATCTGGCTTAGTTCTTGAGATGTAGGCAGCCTTTTTAGGGCAGTGAAATGAGCCATCTTAGTAAAGGAATCCACAGTGACCATGATAACCCGGTTTCCTGCTGAAGGTGGGAGCGAACACATGAAATCGGTAGAGATGGTGTGCCATGGAGCTGGCGGAACAGGCAAGGGCTGTAGCAATCCTGCAGGTCTGGTACGGGGAATCTTGACTTGAGCACAAATAGGACAAGCCTGAACATATCTTTCAACATCCTGCTTCCAGGTAGGCCACCAGAAAAACCGTGAGAGAAGTTCTTGTGTGGCCTTGATGCCTCTATGACCAGCCACCGGTGAATCATGGCACATTTGTAATGCTTTTTCTTTCACTCTGTCAGTAGGGAGGAATATCAAGTTCTGATAATAATGGAATCCTTGTCTCTTATTCAACAAAGGTTTTAGGTTCTCTACTTCGTGGTCCGATAGTTTGGTGTATTCCAGTTGTACTTCCTCCAGAAAAGATTGAGCCACTCCAATGATCTTACTAGGTTCCAGTAGATACTGAGATGGGGAAGGAGTACAATCTGGATAACGACGAGACAGAGCATCAGCCAGAATGTTTTGAGATCCAGGAATATAGGTGACGTAAAAATCATACTGACTGAAGAAAAAGGCCCAACGAGCCTGGCGACTATTCTGGCACACAAAATTCCGTAAACATTGTAGGTTACGGTGGTCTGTTCTAACCTCAAAAGGCTCTTTGGAACCCATCAGAAACTGTCTCCACTCTAGGCAGGCTGTTTTCAAAGCCAATAATTCCCTTTCAAGTACAGAGTAATGTTGTTCTGCTGTAGAGAGGATATGAGACAAATAGAAAACAGGATGTTCAAGACCATCATCCTCTTGTTGTTGGAATAAGACAGCTCCGATGGCTCTTTCAGAAGCGTCGGTAACAACAATAAATTGTTTGTTGGTATCTGGATGCCGTAAGATGGGAGCTTGTGTGAAAGCTTTCTTTAAACCTTGAAAGGCTGTTTCAGCCGCCTCAGTCCAGATAAACCCTTTCGTTAAATTCTCCTTCTTTAAGGTATGTGTTATGTGGCTAGTTTGTTTTGCAAAGTCCAATATAAACTGCCGATAAAAGTTTGCTAATCCTAAAAAACATTGTGTTTCTTTAATAGAAGAAGGAGAAGGCCAGTCTAGAATCGCTTGTACTTTTTCTTGGTCCATAGCTATGCCGGTGGAACTTAAATGATAACCCAGGTATTTAACCTCCATCTTGTCGAACTCACATTTTTCTGGTTTGCAAAATAGTTGATGTGCCCGGAGTCTTTGAAGGACTTGTTTCACATGGGACGAATGGAGTTCAGGATCTCTGGAATAAATCAGAATATCATCTAGGTAAATGACAACTGTCTGGTTCAGAAGGTCAGAAAACACCGAATCCATAAATCTCTGGAAGATTGCGGGGGCATTAGTGAGACCAAACGGCATAACTCTGTATTCAAAGTGACCAAATGGGGTCCTGAAAGCTGTTTTCCACTCATCTCCTTCTTTTATGCGTAAAAGGTGATAGGCTCCTCGCAGATCAAGTTTAGTAAAACGTTGAGCCCCTCTAACTGCTTCTAGAATGTCCCTGATGAGAGGCAAAGGATAACGGTCTTTAATGGTTATCTTATTCAGACCTCGAAAGTCCAGGCAAGGACGAAGATCCTTTGTCTTCTTGGGTACAAAAAAGAGAGGAGCCCCGGCCGGAGAAGATGAGGGAACTATAAGACCACTCTGGACATTGTCATCCAGATATTCTTTTAGAACTTCTTTTTCAGGTTCCGTGAGGGAATACATCCTCCCAAAAGGAACGATTGTGCCAGGTTCTAAGGGAATAGCACAATCGTAGTCTCGATGTGGAGGTAACACAGGTTTGGATGGTTTTTGGAACACATCTTGAAACTCCAAATAGTGTTCAGGGACTCCTTGGACTGTATTAATGGAAGAACCAGTAATACTTTCAGTGACTATAGATCTTTTCGGTGACCAATACTTGTCGGAAGCAAAACAGTTTTCATGACAAAATTGCGAAGACAAGGAAACTGTCCGGGTTACCCAGTTCACATATGGATTATGTCTGATGAACCACGGAATTCCAAGAATAATGGTATGGTTGGGGGACGTGATAAGATCAAAAGAGATGTGTTCTTGATGGTTTCCGATCTGTAAACTTAACATCAGGGTAGTGGAGTCCACTGGACCAGAGGATAATAAGGATCCATCCACGGTGTGCACCTGTTCGGGAACTTCTTTAGATTGTATAGGAACTTGGTGAGTAGCAGCCCACGTCTGGTCCATGTATATTCCACTAGCACCACAATCTAGTAATGCCATAGACTTTTCTTGACGACCGTCAGGAAGTTGCAACAAGACAGGAAAAATGAACAAGGAGGTTGTATTGTCATTAAAGGAGCTGATGGAAGGTATAGCTGTAGATCCCGTCCCCTCCCTTCTTACAGAGGACGGGAAGTGGCGTTTCCCGATGGCCTGGGCGGACGTACTGGACAGTTTCGAATCATGTGACCAGCAGAACCACAGTACAGGCACAACCCTTTCTTGCGTCTGTCTTCTCGCTCGCTGGCGGAGAGCGGACCTCGGGTAGTATCTACCTGCATGGGTTCCCCTTCGACGTCTCTAGCAGGAGGGCGAGGTTCCTCAGAACGCTGCAGACCAGCTCGTGAGGTACTTGGCTGGGAGAACCCTCTACTCCTTCTCTTCTCCGATCTCCGTTCCTGAAGACGATATTCGATGGACAGTGCTTGATCCATCAGGCCACGAAGATCTTCCACTCTGGTAGAATGTACTAGTTCATCCTTTATTTCTTCTTTGAGTCCTCTGCGAAATAACGTTACCAGAGTACGTTCCACCCAAGTGGTCTCTGCTGCTAGCTGACGAAAACGGGTTATATATTGCAGGACATCTTGTGAGCCTTGGTGAATGTCGCATAAGGCTTCTTCTGCAGAGGCTTCCAATCCAGGTCGACTGAACATTTGTTTGAAGCGACTCACAAAGGTGGAATAGTCCGACAAAACTGGGTCATTGGATGACACCATCGGGGTTGCCCAGGCCAAGGCTGGACCGGATAAGGCACTGATGAGATAACCCACCTTGGTCCTGTCGTGGGAGAATTGGGTTGGTCGGAAGGCGAAGTACACCGTTAATGCATCCAGGAACTCACGAAGCTTGGTTGGTTCGCCGGAGAAACGAGGGGTTGAAGCGGAGATAGTCGGAACATCACTAGTGCAGAGAGCCAAAGCCTGTCGTAACGCAGCATTTTCATTGCGTAGTTGTTGCAATTCCTGAGCTTGTTGCTGAATCGTGGTCAAAAGAGATTGATCAGAATCTGCAGCAGCTGCCACTGTATTATCCATGGTGTTTGAGGACGTCGGAATGGTTGGGCGCTGCAATCTGTCACGACTCACGTGCTGCTTGCGCCTGGAATTTGCAGATCTAGTGGCGTGGATCTTCGATGTTCGGCTTTGGCCCAAAAAGGGGCGACTCTTTCTGGTAGCCACGGTGCTGTAGGTGATGGAGACGCCAAGAACAGACCGTGGCCTTCAGAAAATAGCGCCAGAGGGAAAAAAAACCCTTAGAACAAAAGGGGAAAAAACCTCTAAACAGCAAGACTCCTGAAAAACAAGAACAAAAAGCAGGAATCAAAAAGAACAAAATTCAGGAAACACAGAGCGATGAAATCCAGAACCAAAAAGGCGAGGAAATCAGGAGCGAAGACACTATCTGAGCAGAAAGTGTTGCAGCGCAAGGAAATGAAGAAAACACAGCCCTTATATACCAAAAGACAGGAAGTGACCCACAGGAAGTAAAAGGACACCATATTAGACAGGGAGAGGTACATAGAACAAAACAGAATAGAAACCATAGAGAATAGGGAACAATGAATGCTGGGAAGAGAAAGGTAACCTGGGAAGGGAAGAAGACATAAAAAAAGTACAACAAAAAGACCCAAGAAAGAAGAAAAGAAAGAGGACAAGAAAGAAGAAAGAAGAACAGGTAAGAGGGGTCAGGAGACCCCAGCAAGGCGGTGGAAAACGACAGAGCGAGGCCCCATGCAATGCCTGGGGCCTCGAAAAGTGCATGAAAGGCTGGGGGCGCGCCGCGTTTTAGAAACGCGCTGTGCGGCCCCAGCCGAACGCCCGGCTTGTGCCGAACATTCGGCTCGCACCGCACCACGCTGCGCGACAATATTATCTAAACAAAAACTTTATGTAGCCTTCGTTGATCTAAGGCAGCGGTTGATCCTATTCCCCGTAATTCTCTGTGGCAAGTATTAACGAATATATGTGTTCCTATGAACTTGCTTAGTTTGATTATGAAGCTTTATTCTAAGAACTACTCCCAGGTACACGGGGGAGGCAGGGAGAACTGACAGATCAAATCCCTATTAGACAAGGTGTGCATCAAGGATGTATGCTGGCACCAACATTATTCACTCTTTATATGATTGATATGGTGGAAGCACTCCTTGATTGCAGAGATTCTCCCACTGTGAACAATAAAAAATTCCCATCTTACTTTTTGCAGATGACTCGCTGCTTATTTAAAAAACCCTGATGGGATCGCAGGTCCTTATTGATAGATTTGTAGACTTTTGCTCATCCAAGGAACTGGAACTGAATGCTGGAAAGATCAAGTACATGGTCGTAGGTCAGGGCACAGTCAAAAATATTGCAATTCGAGTTGGTGGTAAAACTTTGAAAAGAGTGAACAGTTTTGATTATCTAGGGGTTAAACTAACTAATGACCTCAAATGGTCGCCAAAGCTCACCAAGTCTTCTTTAATTTTTTAGCACAGATCTAATAGTATTGTTAGATTTTACAAGAGTACTGTCTGTTGCTCTGTTTCACCTGCCCTAGCTGTTTATCATGCCAAGGCTCAAAGTGCTGCAGTATTTGGTGCAGAAATCTGGGGTTACTGCAATGCGAACTGCTTAGCTACTGCCTAGAATACATTTGTCAGGAAGTTGCTTGTTGCTTTCTGTGCCACTGAGCACTCCTTTAGACCTTCTCTTTTTGGATCTTGAATTAAGAAGAATTAAGAAGAAAAAATGTATAGGGTTCGCTTTGGACAACTAATGGAGTCATTTTAGGGATTCGCTCAGATGTGTGAAATGTTGCCAATGCTCAATGCATATTTGGGTGAAGTTTGTACATGATTGGTTGCACAGTTTGGGCTTAGGTAGGTTCTGGGCTGTGCCTGATATAGTTTGTAAAACCGACCTTGGTGTGTTAAAGACCCGGTATTAGGAATACATTCATGGACAGTGTGTTCTAAATGGGGATAATGGTCATTTAACAAGTACCTTTTTGGAGTTTAAACTCTATCTATTTTTTGAATCGCTCTTTGATACGATTACTCATCCCTTAGCTAAAAGCCTATACATTCACTTTAGGCTTGGTGCATTACCGCTTACATGTTTAACCATGAAATAGGTCAAGAGCACAGACTTAAATGTATGCCCTGCATGTGGATTAGAGAATGAGAATGAAGCACATGTTATGTTTTTTTGCCCTGAGTACTGGGGGCCTTGCAGAAGATGGATTCGCCCAATCTGTTTGTACTTAGGAGTATCCAAACATTTATCAGCTCTAAGAATTTTGAAAAGTAACACAACGGAACCAATTGTCTTTTCTGTGAGCAGACTTTTAGTGAATGTTTGGTATACATAACCACAGTTCTTAATGAGTATATGTGCATTTTTCACTGTAGCATTTAAAAAAATCTTTTTAAGATTTTAAATTGATGCATTTATCTTTGATTTTCTATAAAATATATTTTTATGGTTGTTTGTGATACTTGCTATGATGGTTTTGGAAAACTGAATAAAATGTCTTTGCTACCACTACTACTGCCGTAATCTTTTATGGTAGTTTTAGGTGTACAAACTCTAAGTCTTCAGGTGCCAGTCAGCTAAGCTCTCGGCTTCCGGTTCTGGGTGAAAAAAGTTCCCTTTCTCTATAGCAAGCAGGACTTGTTGTTTTGGCAGTTTTTGAATGCTACCTACTACCATATGTATTAGTGCTGATAACCATGTCTGTCTTGACCACTGGGGGGCAATTAAGATTAAAATCATTTTTCTTCTTTTGCATTTGTTGATCACCCTGTATCGGGGAAAAACGTATGCAAATGTCTCTGACCAGTTTATCAGCAGAGCATTCCCCAGTGCCTGGTGATGAGGTTGTCTGGATGCAAAGCAGTGGCATTTTGGGTTCCGTGGCATTGCAAAAAGATCTACTGTTGGACTTCCCTACTTGTGAAATATCCTTTTGAGTACTTTCTGATTTAGTTCCCATTTGTGTGAGCAAGACGCCTGTCTGCTGAGCTTGTCCGCCTCTGTATTGTCCTTCCCCTGAAGGTGGATTGCTGTTAATGTTATCTTCCTTTGTAAGGCCCAATTCTAGAGTTCTTGGGTTAGCTTTGATTACTGAAGGGATTGAGTCCTCCCGTATGTTGATGTAAAACACTGTTGTAGTGCTGTCTGTCTGGAGTAATATTGTTTTCCCTAATAACTTGCTCCAAGAAATATCTTCTCCTGATCTAGTATTAGGGATAGTTTATTGGTTTATTGAGAACCCTAGTGAGAATAAGGTTTATATTACCTTCTGTGTGTCGTCTTTCAATTTGTTTGCAAGAATTTGCTCTTACTAGCCAATCCTCTAGGTATGGGAAAACATGTATGCCTTAACTTCACAGCTGTGATGCTGCTAGGCATTTGGTAAACACTCTTGGGGCTGATATTATCCTGTATAACAGTACTGAGAACTGGTAGTGAATCTTGGTTATCACAATGCATAGGAATCTTTAGTAATGCGCCTTCATTGGGATGTGCAAGTAGGCGCCCTTTAAGTCTATTGTTGCCTTGTAATCTTCTATTTGTAATTGAGGGATTACCTCTTGCAATCTTATCATCTTGAATTTTGGGGTTTTATTAACTTGTTTATGAACCTGAGGTTTAAAATAGTTCAGAGAGAGACGTCTATTTTGAGATTATTTTAGTAGTTTCCTTTTTTGACCTCTTTGTTTGGAACTCTCTCTATTGCTTTTTTCCCCAGCAATTCTTCCACCTCCTTGAGGAGGCATGTTGTTTCTTCTTGAGGAGATGTGTTGTTTCTTCTTTGGAGTGAATCTTTTTCTTTGGCCCTCTTACTGGATGGAATGTTAGAAATTCGATGCAATATCCGAATTGGATTAAGTTTAATATCCATTTGTCTGATGCTAATTTCCTCCATTCCTGAAGGATTTTTTCTATTCTGCCCCTTATGGGTGTTGCATGTAGCAATAGTTCCTTGATGGTGCCTGTTAGAAATTGGGTCTCTAGATGGCAGAGGTATACACCCTTGTCCAAGCAAGGACCACAATCCTAGTCAGGGTAAGTCACAACACAACCCAAATTATCCTGTGCTCACCCTCTGGTGACTTGACTCTGGGGAAGCGCGTCCAAAAGGAAGGAGGCGGCGGCAGCAACACCGAGGGCAGGAGCCCTTTAAAAATAAACTCAGGCTCCCGCCCTGCGGGAAGCGCGTCCAAAAGGGAGGAGGCGGCGGCAGCAACACCGAGGGCAGGAGCCCTTTAAAAATAAACTCGCGCTCCTGCCCCGCGGGACGCACGTGGGCGGCGCCCGGGCCAAGGCCGGGCCCGTCCTGATCCCATCAGCGCCTGACAGAGGCTGGGCTGGGCCACCCCCCTGACATCTTTATTTTTTGGCAATTACTGGCTTTGCACCTACATATTGTAGGGACGTACTCTTTCCCAGACTGATCCTCGTATGGACCACTGGTGCCGGCTTTGTGGACAGGGGCAGGAGCCCCATAATGACTTCTTTCGCGCTCCTGCCTCGCGCCTGCCAGAGCCCGCAGGAGGTTGGGCTGAACTCATTCTGATGATATCTGGTTTAGTGACTTGCATATATTTTGTCGTGACTAGATAAGAGTGTTTAATATAGTAACCCATATACATAATATACATAATGGGGAAAAGAAAGTAAAACCAAATAGGGAACGGTATCAATAAAAAAAAACAGAGAAGCGATAATGCGATCACTAATTATCTCACAGATGCAATGGGGAAAATTAATGAAGAAATTATTAATGCTGAAGCACGTTTAGTGGCAACAAAAAATTTCTTACATGAGGCTATCATTGAAGTGAGCACTGAGGCTGTAGGTTTAATTTCTGAACTGAAATCCCCAACGGAAAAATGTACTGGGACGGATCCTAGATTTTCCTTAGGTCCGTTATTACCTATAGACATAATAGAATAAATTGATTCCTTGAACAGTACAGATGACCAAATTCCTTCACCACCAAAGAAAAAAAGAAATAGCCAGTCTGCTAAATCTAAGCTTATGCCACCATCTTCACAGTCTTCTAAAGGTAGCAAAATAATAACTGAAATGCATGGGGGTCACACAGTAGCACTATCACCAGACAACGATGGTCCCTTACAAAAACGCATGGAAACTCTTTTCAAGAAACTGCATGGCAAGCTAGACCAGATAGAGTCAAAAGTATTGTTAGAATTCAAAGAGATAAAAGAACGTATAACTAAGATAGAAGTAAGGGTTAATTCAATGACTAAAGTGGAAACTTTGTCCCATGGTTGTGACACTATATCAAATGAGAGCGAAGCGGCTGTAGATATAAGGAATAGTGCAATGATAGGGAAAGCAGATGCTAACAAAAGAAGTATAGAATATCGGCACCCCATACAGAAAGAAATTCCCTTGTCCAAGGAACCCATGATCAATCATATGGAGCAATTGGATAGAAATCATAAATGCCAGTCCTTGACTAGAAATAGACCTGTGAAAGAGGTATTACAATTACCGCCAGATGCTACACCTTATACAAGCATTCTTAAAAATGTTCCTAAATTGAGATCAAACATCGTTGAGACCTGGGCAGATTTACGGAACAAAGTAGTACACTGGATGGCAGGGAATATAGGTACTCCAGATATACTATTTTGTGAAATCTTATATGCAAGAAGAGTTGATTGGGTGGGATATTTGGAGGAAGAAGAGGGAGATTGCATTGTGGTTAATTTTCGTAATCCCCGCTATGTGGATCAAATACTAGCGGACTTGGATATAAGACATCAAACTTGTAAAAATCTGAGAAAAGAGATTATGGCCGTTCCATTAGGATATTTTTACAGAATGTTGAATATTTCAGGCACAAGAGACACGGGGGGCATAGGGAAAACACCCAGTAATTTGGAGGGGTATAACAAACCAGAGTGGTCCAATCGATTCGTTCCCCTGAGTAACATGGAGGATTTGGATTGACAGCAGGAGGACATGAGTAGAAAAGAGATCTTGCTACCTGACAAATTACAACCTATTACTGTAGCCCCCATCCCAAAATTTTCAAGCTGTAATGGTGATGCTGAGTCAGATGGGAGGTCCTTAGCAGGAGACTTAATTATACTCATGCCATGGAATATAGCTGGAGTAAAAACGAAAATGGTTGAGAAGGAATGGCAGACCATAATAAGCTCATCACATATAATCTGCCTACAAGAGACATGGCACACGGGTTCCTTTTTAATTGAAGGATATGCCATATTCTCCACCCCAGCTTCTGCCTCACCTAGTGGTAGGGCAAAGGGAGGATTAGCAATACTGATCTCAACATTGGTACCGTATATATTGGTGAGATCCTCCCTTGAAGCCCCTTACTATCAGTTTTTATTATTTTCGGTTAGATGGAATTTTAGGGATTGTTTTAATAAACTACTACAATAATAAATTTGATGGCACCAATAGAGTAGTGGCATCCACTCTTCAGGAAGAAATACAAACTTTTCAAAAGGATATAACTTCAAGCTATGCAATAATATGGGTCGGAGATTTCAACATTGGGACATGCCAGAGTACTATAGGAAAGACATGCGGATTTGTCAACGATGGTGGGAAAGCACAATCGCACTTTTTGGATAACAATTATGGAATGGCACTGAATGAGATATTATTTAGATATGATTTAGAATTGATGGAACAAGACGGGCTTAAAGGAATGAAGCTCCCATTGTTTATAGGAAGAGGACATTTCTCATTAATTGACCATATATTAATGTCTAAGAGTAATATGGATATGGTCGAATCCCTGAAGATTGAGCCAACCATCTATAGTGATCATCACCCCTTGTTATTAACTATGAGATTGGCTAAACCCTTTAATATAGGTGAATGATTGGCAATGAATATAGGCATAAGAAGGGAAAAAGGTATTGTAATTAAATGGTCTGGGGTGAATGAAATAGATGTGATGAAAAAAGTTGTGATACGACACTGTCAAGAAATTCTTACATGTGCAGAATATAACCAAAGCCCATATGAAATCTTAGAATCCTTTAACCAGCTTAGAAATGCCATTGCAGGAAGCCTGGTGAGAACATTAGGGAACAAAAAGAGTGAAAAAGTGGGGTGGTTTGATCATAATTGTTAACTAGCAAGCCAGGAATTAAAACAAGCCCTGCAGGCTCAACCAAGAAAGAGGGAAGAAGTAATTACTAAACGCTCTTACTACAAACATGCACTAATGACGAGGAAGGCACAACTGGGAGCCAGGGCATGGGCTAATCTTGAGCAAGCAACAACATTAAAAGATAGTACTTTATTCTGGAAAACAATTAATCAATCATTCCTAAAAAACAACAATGTACCCCAAATAACAGTACACGTTCCATCATCAGAATGGCTTTCACATTTTGGCTTAATTTTTAATCCAGATAATTTGACCACTCACACATCGAATATTGGGATAATTGAGATAAAGCCACCTTTTTTGGAACCAGTTAGTATAGGGGAAGTGAAATCTGCAATGGGAAGAAGCTTGAAAGGGAAGGCACCAGGCACTGACGGGGTGCCAGTAGATGCCTATTTGACATATATCAATCTATGGTGCCCTATTCTGACTCAAGTCTTTCTGAGTGTGACAAAGGGATATATTTTAACATCTTGGACTGAAAGCATAATTGTTCCTATTTTCAAAAAGGGAGTTAGAGGTGACCCCAAATGCTATCGGCCAATCTCACTTTTAGATAACTCTGTCAAATTGCTGGGAAGAGTACTCCTAGAAAGATTGGAATTATGGGCAACCAAAAACCATATACTCACAGAGGCTCAATTGGGATTTAGGCCTGGGGTTGGTGTGAGAAAGTAGCCTCTTTCTAGCCTTGTTACCCCCACTTTTGGCCTGTTTGTGAGTGTATGTCAGGGTGTTTTCACTGTCTCACTGGGATCCTGCTAGCCAGGGCCCAGTGCTCATAGTGAAAACCCTATGTTTTCAGTATGTTTGTTATGTGTCACTGGGACCCTGCTAGTCAGGACCCCAGTGCTCATAAGTTTGTGGCCTATATGTATGTGTTCCCTGTGTGGTGCCTAACTGTCTCACTGAGGCTCTGCTAACCAGAACCTCAGTGGTTATGATCTCTCATTTCTTTAAAATTGTCACTAACAGGCTAGTGACCAATTTTACCAATTTACATTGGCTTACTGGAACACCCTTATAATTCCCTAGTATATGGTACTGAGGTACCCAGGGTATTGGGGTTCCAGGAGATCCCTATGGGCTGCAGCATTTCTTTTGCCACCCATAGGGAGCTCTGACAATTCTTACACAGGCCTGCCACTGCAGCCTGAGTGAAATAACGTCCACGTTATTTCACAGCCATTTTACACTGAACTTAAGTAACTTATAAGTCACCTATATGTCTAACCTTTACCTGGTAAAGGTTAGGTGCAAAGTTACTTAGTGTGAGGGCACCCTGGCACTAGCCAAGGTGCCCCCACAATGTTCAGGGCCAATTCCCCGGACTTTGTGAGTGCGGGGACATCATTACACGCGTGCACTACATATAGGTCACTACCTATATGTAGCTTCACAATGGTAACTCCGAATATGGCCATGTAACATGTCTATGATCATGGAATTGCCCCCTCTATGCCATCATGGCATAGTTGGCACAATCCCATGATCCCAGTGGTCTGTAGCACAGACCCTGGTACTGCCAAACTGCCCTTCCTGGGGTTTCACTGCAGCTGCTGCTGCTGCCAACCCCTCAGACAGGCATCTGCCCTCCTGGGGTCCAGCCAGGCCTGGCCCAGGATGGCAGAACAAAGGACTTCCTCTGAGAGAGGGTGTTACACCCTCTCCCTTTGGAAAATGGAGTGAAGGCAGGGGAGGAGTAGCCTCCCCCAGCCTCTGGAAATGCTTTCTTGGGCACAGATGTGCCCAATTCTGCATAAGCCAGTCTACACCGGTTCAGGGGACCCCTTAGCCCTGCTCTGGCGCGAAACTGGACACAGGAAAGGGGAGTGACCACTCCCCTGACCTGCACCTCCCCTGGGAGGTGTCCAGAGCTCCTCCAGTGTGCTCCAGACCTCTGCCATCTTGGAAACAGAGGTGCTGCTGGCACACTGGACTGCTCTGAGTGGCCAGTGCCACCAGGTGACGTCAGAGACTCCTTCTGATAGGCTCCTTCAGGTGTTGCTAGCCTATCCTCTCTCCTAGGTAGCCAAACCCTCTTTTCTGGCTATTTAGGGTCTCTGTCTCTGGGGAAACTTTAGATAACGAATGCAAGAGCTCATCCGAGTTCCTCTGCATCTCTCTCTTCACCTTCTGCCAAGGAATCGACTGCTGACCGCGCTGGAAGCCTGCAAAACTGCAACATAGTAGCAAAGAAGACTACTGCAACTCTGTAACGCTGATCCTGCCGCCTTCTCGACTGTTTTCCTGGTGATGCATGCTGTGGGGGTAGTCTGCCTCCTCTCTGCACTAGAAGCTCCGAAGAAATCTCCCGTGGGTCGACGGAATCTTCCCCCTGCAACCGCAGGCACCAAAAAGCTGCATTACCGGTCCCTTGGGTCTCCTGTCAGCAAGACGAGTGAGGTCCCTCGAATCCAGCAACTCTGTCCAAGTGGCCCCCACGGTCCAGTGACTCTTCAGTCCAAGTTTGGTGGAGGTAAGTCCTTGCCTCACCTCGCTAGACTGCATTGCTGGGAACCGCGACTTTTGCAGCTACTCCGGCCCCTGTGCACTTCCGGCGGAAATCCTTTGTGCACAGCCAAGCCTGGGTTCACGGCACTCTAACCTGCATTGCACGACTTTCTAAGTTGGTCTCCGGCGACGTGGGACTCCTTTGTGTAACTTCGGGTGAGCACCGTTTCACGCATCCTCGTAGTGCCTGTTTCTGGCACTTCTCCGGGTGCTACCTGCTGCTAAGAGGGCTCCTTGTCTTGCTCGACGTCCCCTCTACCTCCTGGTCCAATTTGCGACCTCCTGGTCCCTCCTGGGTCACAGCAGCGTCCAAAAACGCTAACCGCACGATTTGCAGCTAGCAAGGCTTGTTGGCGTTCTTCGGCAGGAAAACACTTCTGCACGACTCTCCACGGCAAGAGGGATCCGTCCACCAAAGGGGAAGTCTCTAGCCCTTTTCATTCCTGCAGAAACCTCAGCTTCTTCTGTCCAGTAGAAGCTTCTTTGCATCCCCAGCTGGCATTTCCTGGGCATCTGCCCATCTCCGACTTGCTTGTGACTTTTAGGCTTGGTCCCCTTGTTCCACAGGTACCCAAGATTGGAAATCCATTGTTGTTGCATTGTTGGTTTGTGTCTTTCCTGCATTATTCCTCTAACACGACTTCTTTGTCCTTAGGGGAACTTTAGTGCACTTTGCACTCACTTTTCAGGGTCTTGGGGAGGGTTATTTTTCTAACTCTCACTATTTTCTAATAGTCCCAGCGACCCTCTACAAGGTCACATAGGTTTGGGGTCCATTCGTGGTTCGCATTCCACTTTTGGAGTATATGGTTTGTGTTGCCCCTATCCCTATGTTTCCCCATTGCATCCTATTGTAACTATACATTGTTTGCACTGTTTTCTAAGACTATACTGCATATTTTTGCTATTGTGTATATATATCTTGTGTATATTTCCTATCCTCTCACTGAGGGTACACTCTAAGATACTTTGGCATATTGTCATAAAAATAAAGTACCTTTATGTTTAGTATAACTGTGTATTGTGTTTTCTTATGCTTTTGTGCATATGACACTAAGTGGTACTGTAGTAGCTTCACACGTCTCCTAGTTCAGCCTAAGCTGCTCTGCTAAGCTACCATTATCTATCAGCCTAAGCTGCTAGACACCCTATACACTAATAAGGGATAACTGGGCCTGGTGCAAGGTGCAAGTACCCCTTGGTACTCACTACAAGCCAGTCCAGCCTCCTACAGTTGGTACTCTGGAACAATGTATAAACCTTAATTTAATAATAAGCAAATATACAATAGCAAGGAAGGGTCATATGTTCCTTTGTTTTGCCGATCTTAGCAGTGCTTTTGATTTGGTGAACCATGCTAAGCTGTGGAAAGTTTTAACAGATATGTGCGCACCCTTGGATATAATACGTTTCTTGGTGCAATTATATAAGCATCTAACAGCGCGGGTGAGATATGGAAGAAATGGCGAGTGTACCCCAGGTTTTAGGATAGGGAGAGGAATACGTCAAGGCTGTGTTTGGCGCCATTTCTATTCTCCCTTTATATAAATGGAGTAGATGCCCATTTAAAAAATATGGAAATTGATAGCCCTAAAATAGGAGAATGCTCTATCCCAGTCCTTTTATATGCAGATGATGCTGTACGGCTGTCACAAACTGCAAATGGGTTGCAGCGGTTAATTGAGGGCTTTGTGGAATTTATGGAGGAAAGAGATATGTTGTTGAATATGAATAAAACTGTTGTAATGACTTGTGGACAGGGAAAGGTCAGGAAGAAAGCTTTTTTAATCAAAGGCCATAAATGTGAAGAGGTGAATGGATTTACAGATCTGGGTATACAGTTTTCTAATATGGGTCATTGGAAACAACATCTAGAAATTATCAAGATGAAGTATGTTAGGACAACTGTGGCCGTTTTTAGATTCTCAAAAAAAATTGGCAATAAACCCCTAAGGAAAATGCTGCAAATCTACAAAAGTAAATCAGTTAACAGCATTACGTATGGTTCCGCCCTATGGGGTTCGATGCCCGAGATCCGTTCTTTACAAGTGCTAGAGAATAAATTATTTTGCAGACTACTTGCAGTTCCAAATACCACCTCCACATTTATGGTACACAAGGAGTTGGTGTAGGAAAGTACCATCTTGCCTGGCATGTTACCCCCATTTTTCACTGTATATATGTTGTTTTAGTTGTATGTGTCACTGGGACCCTGCCAGCCAGGGCCCCAGTGCTCATAAGTGTGCCTGAAAGTCTTACCTGTGTTATGACTAACTGTCTCACTGAGGCTCTGCTATCCAGAACCTCAGTGGTTATGCTCTCTCATTTCTTTCCAAATTGTCACTAACAGGCTAGTGACCAATTTCACCAATTCACACTGGCATACTGGAACACCCTTATAATTCCCTAGTATATGGTACTGAGGTACCCAGGGTATTGGGGTTCCAGGAGATCCCTATGGGCTGCAGCATTTCTTTTGCCACCCATAGGGAGCTCTGACAATTCTTACACAGGCCTGCCACTGCAGCCTGAGTGAAATAACGTCCACGTTATTTCACAGCCATTTACCACTGCACTTAAGTAACTTATAAGTCACCTATATGTCTAACCTTTACCTGGTAAAGGTTAGGTGCAAAGTTACTTAGTGTGTGGGCACCCTGGCACTAGCCAAGGTGCCCCACATTGTTCAGGGCAAATTCCCCGGACTTTGTGAGTGCACGCGTGCACTACACATAGGTCACTACCTATGTGTAGCTTCACAATGGTAACTCCGAATATGGCCATGTAACATGTCTAAGATCATGGAATTGCCGCCTCTATGCCATCCTGGCATAGTTGGCACAATCCCATAATCCCAGTGGTCTGTAGCACAGACCCTGGTACTGCCAAACTGCCTTTACAGGGGTTTCACTGCAGCTGCTGCTGCTGCCAACCCCTCAGACAGGCATCTGCCCTCCTGGGGTCCAGCCAGGCCTGGCCCAGGATGGCAGAACAAAGGACTTCCTCAGAGAGAGGGTGTTACACCCTCTCCCTTTGGCAAATGGTGTGAAGGCAGGGGAGGAGGAGCCTCACCCAGCCTCTGGAAATGCTTTCATGGGCACAGATGGTGCCCATTTCTGCATAAGCCAGTCTACACCGGTTCAGGGACCCCTTAGCCCTGCTCTGGTGCGAAACTGGACAAAGGGAAGGGGAGTGACCACTCCCCTGACCTGCACCTCCCCTGGTAGGTGCCCAGAGCTCCTCCAGTGTGCTCCAGACCTCTGCCATCTTGGAAACAGAGGTGCTGCTGGCACACTGGACTGCTCTGAGTGGCCAGGGCCAGCAGGTGACGTCATAGACTCCTTCAGGTGTTGCTAGCCTATCCTCTCTCCTAAGTAGCCAAACCCTCTTTTCTGGCTATTTAGGGTCTCTGCTTTGGGGAATTCCTTAGATAACGAATGCAAGAGCTCATCAGAGTTCCTCTGCATCTCTCTCTTCACCTTCTGCCAAGGAATCGACTGCTGACCGCGCTGGAAGCCTGCAAAACTGCAACAAAGTAGCGAAGACGACTACTGCAACTCTGTAACGCTGACCCTGCCGCCTTCTCGACTGTTTTCCTGGTGGTGCATGCTGTGGGGGTAGTCTGCCTCCTCTCTGCAGTAGAAGCTCCGAAGAAATCTCCCGTGGGCCGAAGGAATCGTCCCCCTGCAACCGCAGGCACCAAAGAACTGCATTACCGGTACCC
Source organism: Pleurodeles waltl (assembly GCF_031143425.1). NCBI lineage: Eukaryota > Metazoa > Chordata > Amphibia > Caudata > Salamandridae > Pleurodeles > Pleurodeles waltl. The sequence continues at coordinate 118,193,263 of NC_090437.1, forward strand.
TGGGTCTCCTCTCAGCACGACGAGCGAGGTCACTTGAATCCAGCAACTCTGTCCAAGTGACTCCCACAGTCCAGTGAGTCTTCAGTCCAAGTTTGGTGGAGGTAAGTCCTTGCCTCCCCACGCCAGACTGCATTGCTAGGAACCGCGACTTTTGCAGCTACTCCGGCCTCTGTGCACTTCCGGCGGAAATCCTTTGTGCACAGCCAAGCCTGGTTCCACGGCACTCTAACCTGCATTGCACGACTTTCTAAGTTGTCCTCCGGCGGCGTGGGACTCCTTTGTGCAACTTCGGGTGAGAACCGTTTCACTCCTCTTCGTAGTGCCTGTTCCAGCCCTTCTGCGGGAGCTGTCTGCTTCTGAGAGGGCTCCTTGTCTTGCTCGACGCCCCCTCTGTCCCCAGACGCAATTGGCGACATCCTGGTCCCTCCTGGGCCACAGCAGCATCCAAAAACCCTAACCGCATGATTTGCAGCTAGCAAGGCTTGTTGGCGGTCTTTTGGCGGGAAAACACTTCTGCACGACTCTCCACGGCGTGGGGGATCCATCCTCCAAAGGGGAAGTCTCTAGTCCTTGTCGTTCCTGCAGAATCCTCAGCTTCTACTGTCCAGTAGCAGCTTCTTTGCACCCACAGCTGGCATTTCCTGGGCATCTGCCCATCTCCGACTTGCTTGTGACTTTTGGACTTGGTCCCCTTGTTCCACAGGTACCCTCGACTGGAAATCCATCGTTGTTGCATTGCTGGTTTGTGTCTTTCCTGCAGAATTCCCCTATCACGACTTCTTGGTCCTTTGGGGAACTTTAGTGCACTTTGCACTCAATTTTCAGGGTCTTGGGGTGGGCTATTTTTCTAACCCTTACTATTTTCTAATAGTCCCAGCGACCCTCTACAAGGTCACATAGGTTTGGGGTCCATTCGTGGTTCGCATTCCACTTTTGGAGTATATGGTTTGTGTTGCCCCTATCCCTATGTGTCCCCATTGCATCCTATTGTAACTATACATTGTTTGCACTGTTTTCTAAGATTATACTGCATATTTTTGGTGTTGTGTACATATATCTTGTGTATATTTGCTATCCTCATACTGAGGGTACACTCTGAGATACTTTGGCATATTGTCATAAAAATAAAGTACCTTTATTTTTAGTATATCTGTGTATTGTGTTTTCTTATGATATTGTGCAAGTGACACTAGTGGTACTGTAGGAGCTTCACTCGTCTCCTAGTTCAGCCTAAGCTGCTCTGCTAAGCTACCATTATCTATCAGCCTAAGCTGCTAGACACCCTATACACTAATAAGGGATACCTGGGCCTGGTGCAAGGTGTAAGTACCCCTTGGTACTCACTACAAGCCAGTCCAGCCTCCTACAGTTGGGTTGCCCTTTTGTGGAAGATCTAATATACACCAATGCGCTGTTGGCTTGGCATGGTATATGGTCTAAAGAAGGGACGCATTTTACCCAAAAGATTATTAAAGATTGCCTTATACTAGAATATTGGGATAGAATTCCATGGTTCATGGATTTAAAAAACTTGTTGAAAGGTATAAATCTAGTTCCAAATTTGGACAATCCAGGCATTATTCTCCAATTTAGTAAGAAAGAATTGAAAAATCAACTTATAGCATGGAGGGTTAGTGATAGAGAAAATAGAGAATGTAGGAAGTCAACAGTAGCACTTTATATCACTGAAAATAATGAGGTAATGCCAAATTATTTGCTGAAAGTAGTAAACATCCAGGATGGATTTTATCTGACTCGAATGCGTTTTAGAATGTTGCACTTTTTGGTAGCGTTCCCAAAGGTGAGGATTTGGTGTAAAAGCCTACCGAAGTGCACCTGTGTGGGACAATTTGCACAATCCACAATGCACTTTATTATATCTTGTAACTTTTATCACAATATTAGGAAGCAATTTTTAAAACCTTTATTTAATATTGACAAACTATTTTATTGTAGAGAAGCTTTTAACTACTTATGTAAATTGGATACTAATGAGAAATGTGATGCAGTGATAAAATTTATCCAAAATGCCATAGAACAAAGGAAAAAGCTATCGTACTTAGAAAATCTTCGGTATGAGAACGAATAATTCCTCAATTTGTAGTAGCAAGGGTTTTTTATTTATTTTATTTATTATCAGCAATGTTTTCTTGAAGTATTTTACTGTATATTTTTTATCGTTTTAAAGAGATTGTTTATCTTTTATGGAGTAAAATCCGAATAAAGATTGATTTGATTTGACTTGGCACTGAGCAGTCAGGATTAATTTAGAAGGCAATGTGTAAAGTATTTGTGCAATAAATCATACAGTAACACAGTGGAAACACCACAAAAATACATCACACAGGTTTTGAGAAATAGATAATATTTATCTGAATAAAATAAGGTAAAAATTATGAAAATCCAATGTACACAAGCAAAGTTAAGAATTTTTAAAGATTGAATCCCACTAAAGCGCTAAGAAAGTATCCATTATAGAGCGCATCACACTGCTTACAACACGTCAGGGACAGAGACGGCATATAAGCTGGCTTCCTACTGGTACTATACCCCAGCAAGGGTGAATGCATGGGATCCCTCTAAGTCGGGCCTTTGCTGGAGGGGGTGTGGCAACACAGGCACGCTTTTACACCTACTTTGGCACTGCCCCAAGTTAAAGAGATACTGGAAGAGCATCCTAGATGACATAGTGTGAGAAAGTAGCCTCTTTCTAGCCTTGTTACCCCCCACTTTTGGCCTGTTTGTGAGTATATGTCAGGGTGTTTTCACTGTCTCACTGGGATCCTGCTAGCCAGGGCCCAGTGCTCATAGTGAAAACCCTAGGTTGTCAGTATGTTTGTTATGTGTCACTGGGACCCTGCTAGCCAGGACCCCAGTGCTCATATGTTTGTGGCCTATATGTATGTGTTCCCTGTGTGATGCCTGACTGTCTCACTGAGGCTCTATTAACCAGAACCTCAGTGGTTATGCTCTCTCTACTTTCCAAATTGTCACTAACAGGCTAGTGACCAATTTCACTGATTCACATTGGCATACTGGAACACCCATATAATTCCCTAGTATATGGTACTGAGGTACCCAGGGTATTGGGGTTCCAGGAGATCCCTATGGGCTGCAGCATTTCTTTTGCCACCCATAGGGAGATCTGACTATTCTTACACAGGCCTGCCAGTGCAGCCTGAGTGAAATAACGTCCATGTTATTTCACAGCCATTTACCACTGCACTTAAGTAACTTAAAAGTCACCTATATGTCTAACCTTCACCTGGTGAAGGTTGGGTGCTAAGTTACTTAGTGTGTGGGCACCCTGGCACTAGCCAAGGTGCCCCCACATTGTTCAGGGCAAATTCCGCTGACTTTGTGAGTGCGGGGACACCATTACACATGTGCACCATACATAGGTCACTACCTATGTATAGTGTCACAATGGTAACTCCGAACATGGCCATGTAACATGTCTAAGATCATGGAATTCTCACCACAATGCCATTCTGGCATTGGGGAGACAATTCCATGACCCCCCCGGGTCTCTAGCACAGAACCCGGGTGTAGGAAAGTACCATCTTGCCTGGCATGTTACCCCCATTTTTCACTGTATATATGTTGTTTTAGTTGTATGTGTCACTGGGACCCTGGTAACCCAGGGCCCCAGTGCTCATAAGTGTGCCTGAATGTGTTACCTGTGTAGTGACTAACTGTCTCACTGAGGCTCTGCTAATCAGAACCTCAGTGGTTATGCTCTCTCATTTCTTTCCAAATTGTCACTAACAGGCTAGTGACCATTTTTACCAATTTACATTGGCTTACTGGAACACCCTTATAATTCCCTAGTATATGGTACTGAGGTACCCAGGGTATTGGGGTTCCAGGAGATCCCTATGGGCTGCAGCATTTCTTTTGCCACCCATAGGGAGCTCTGACAATTCTTACACAGGCCTGCCACTGCAGCCTGAGTGAAATAACGTCCACGTTATTTCACAGCCATTTTACACTGCACTTAAGTAACCTATAAGTCACCTATATGTCTAACCTTTACCTGGTAAAGGTTAGGTGCAAAGTTACTTAGTGTGAGGGCACCCTGGCACTAGCCAAGGTGCCCCCACATTGTTCAGAGACAATTCACTGAACTTTGTGAGTGCGGGGACACCATTACACGCGTGCACTACATATAGGTCACTACCTATATGTAGCTTCACCATGGTAACTCCGAATATGGCCATGTAACTTGTCTATGATCATGGAATTGCCCCCTCTATGCCATCCTGGCATTGTTGGTACAATTCCATGATCCCAGTGGTCTGTAGCACAGACCCTGGTACTGCCAGACTGCCCTTCCTGGGGTTTCACTGCAGCTGCTGCTGCTGCCAACCCCTCAGACAGGCAGCTGCCCTCCTGGGGTCCAGCCAGGCCTGGCCCAGGATGGCAGAACAAAGAACTTCCTCTGAGAGAGGGTGTGACACCCTCTCCCTTTGGAAAATGGTGTGAAGGCAGGGGAGGAGTAGCCTCCCCCAGCCTCTGGAAATGCTTTGTTGGGCACAGATGTGCCCAATTCTGCATAAGCCAGTCTACACCGGTTCAGGGACCCCTTAGCCCCTGCTCTGGCGCGAAACTGGACAAAGGAAAGGGGAGTGACCACTCCCCTGACCTGCACCTCCCCTGGGAGGTGTCCAGAGCTCCTCCAGTGTGCTCCAGACCTCTGCCATCTTGGAAACAGAGGTGCTGCTGGCACACTGGACTGCTCTGAGTGGCCAGTGCCACCAGGTGACGTCAGAGACTCCTGCTGATAGGCTCCTTCAGGTGTTAGTAGCCTTTCCTCTCTCCTAGGTAGCCAAACCCTCTTTTCTGGCTATTTAGGGTCTCTGTCTCTGGGGAAACTTGAGATAACGAATGCATGAGCTCAGCCGAGTTCCTCTGCATCTCTCTCTTCACCTTCTGATAAGGAAACGACCGCTGACCGCGCTGGAAGCCTGCAAACCTGCAACATAGTAGCAAAGACGACTACTGCAACTCTGTAACGCTGATCCTGCCGCCTTCTCGACTGTTTTCCTGCTTGTGCATGCTGTGGGGGTAGCCTGCCTCCTCTCTGCACCAGAAGCTCCGAAGAAATCTCCCGTGGGTCGACGGAATCTTCCCCCTGCAACCGCAGGCACCAAAAAGCTGCATTACCGGTCCCTTGGGTCTCCTCTCAGCACGACGAGCGAGGTCCCTCGAATCCAGCGACTCTGTCCAAGTGACCCCCACAGTCCAGTGACTCTTCAGCCCAAGTTTGGTGGAGGTAAGTCCTTGCCTCACCTCGCTGGGCTGCATTGCTGGGAACCGCGACTTTGCAGCTACTCTGGCCCCTGTGCACTTCCGGCGGAAATCCTTCGTGCACAGCCAAGCCTGGGTCCACGGCACTCTAACCTGCATTGCACGACTTTCTAAGTTGGTCTCCGGCGACGTGGGACTCCTTTGTGCAACTTCGGCGAGCACTGTTTCACGCATCCTCGTAGTGCCTGTTTCTGGCACTTCTCTGGGTGCTACCTGCTTCAGTGAGGGCTCTTTGTCTTGCTCGACGTCCCCTCTCTCTGCCGGTCCAATTTGCGACCTCCTGGTCCCTCCTGGGCCCCAGCAGCGTCCAAAAACGCCAAACGCACAATTTGCGTGTAGCAAGGCTTGTTGGCGTCCTTCCGGCGGGAAAACACTTCTGCACGACTCTCCAAGGCGAGAGGGATCCGTCCACCAAAGGGGAAGTCTCTAGCCCTTTTCGTTCCTGCAGAAACCTCAGCTTCTTCTGTCCAGTCGAAGCTTCTTTGCACCCGCAGCTGGCATTTCCTGGGCATCTGCCCATCTCCGACTTGCTTGTGACTTTTGGACTTGGTCCCCTTGTTCCACAGGTACCCTAGATTGGAAATCCACAGTTGTTGCATTGCTGGTTTGTGTCTTTCCTGCATTATTCCTCTAACACGACTCTTTTGTCCTTAGGGGAACTTTGGTGCACTTTGCACTCACTTTTCAGGGTCTTGGGGAGGGTTATTTTTCTAACTCTCACTATTTTCTAATAGTCCCAGCGACCCTCTACAAGGTCACATAGGTTTGGGGTCCATTCGTGGTTCGCATTCCACTTCTGGAGTATATGGTTTGTGTTGCCCCTATCCCTATGTTTCCCCATTGAATCCTATTGTAACTATACATTGTTTGCACTGTTTTCTAAGACTATACTGCATATTTTTGCTATTGTGTATATATATCTTGTGTATATTTCCTATCCTCTCACTGAGGGTACACTCTAAGATACTTTGGCATATTGTCATAAAAATAAAGTACCTTTATTTTTAGTATAACTGTGTATTGTGTTTTCTTATGATATTGTGCATATGACACTAAGTGGTACTGTGGTAGCTTCACACGTCTCCTAGTTCAGCCTAAGCTGCTCTGCTAAGCTACCATTATCTATCAGCCTAAGCTGCTAGACACCCTATACACTAATAAGGGATAACTGGGCCTGGTGCAAGGTGCAAGTACCCCTTGGTACTCACTACAAGCCATTCCAGCCTCCTACACCGGGTACTGCCAAACTGCCTTTCCGGGGCCTCCACTGCAGCTGCTGCCAACCCCTCAGACAGGTTTCTACCCTCCTGGGGTCCAGGCAGCCCTGGCCCAGGAAGGCAGAACAAAGGATTTCCTGTGAGAGAGGGTGTGACACCCTCTCCCTTTGGAAATAGGTGTGATGGCTGGGGAGGAGTAGCCTCCCCCAGCCTCTGGAAATGCTTTGATGGGCACAGATGCTGCCCATCTCTACATAAGCCAGTCTACACCGGTTTAGGGATTCCCCCAGCCCTGCTCTGGCGCGAAACTAGACAAAGGAAAGGGGAGTGACCACTCCCCTGCACCTCCCAGGGGGGGTGCCCAGAGCTCCTCCAGCATGCCCCAGACCTCTGCCATCTTAGAAACAGAGGTGTTGCTGGCACACTGGACTGCTCTGAGTGGCCAGTGCCATCAGGTGATGTCAGAGACTCCTTCTGATAGGCTCTTACCTTTCTTACTAGCCTATCCTCCTTCCTAGGTAGCCAAACCTCCTTTTCTGGCTATTTAGGGTCTCTGCTTTGGGGAATTCTTCAGATAACGAATGCAAGAGCTCACCAGAGTTCCTCTGCATCTCCCTCTTCACCTTCTGCCAAAGGATCGACCGCTGACTGCTCAGGACGCCTGCAAAACCGCAACAAAGTAGCAAAGATGACTACTAGTAACCTTGTATCGCTTCATCCTGCCGGCTTTCTCGACTGTTTCCAGGTGGTGCATGCTCTGGGGGTAGCCTGCCTCCTCTCTGCACCAGGAGCTCTGAAGAAATCTCCAGTGGGTCGACGGAATCTTCCCCCTGCAACCGCAGGCAACAAAAGACTGCATCACCGGTCCTCTGGGTCCCCTCTCAGCACGACGAGCTTGGTCCCTGGAACTCAGCAACACTCCCCAAGTGACTACCAAAGTCCAGTGACACTTCAGTCCAAGTTTGGTGGAGGTAAGTCATTGCCTCCCCACGCTAGACTGCATTGCTGGGTACTGCGTGATTTGCAGCTGCTCCGGCTCCTGTGCACTCTTCCAGGATTTCCTTCATGCACAGCCAAGCCTGCGTCCCCAACACTCTAACCTGCAGTGCACAACCTTCTGAGTTGTCCTCTGGAGTCGTGGGACTCCCTTTTCTGACTTCGGGTGGGCTCCAGTTCACTCCTATTGTAAGTGCCTGATCCGGTACTTCTGCGGGTGCCGCCTGCTTCTGTGAGGGCTCCCTCACTTGCTGGGCACCCCCTCTGTCTCCTCATCCAAGTGGTGACATCCTGGTCCCTCCTGGGCCACAGCAGCATCCAAAAACCCTAACTGCGACCCTTGCAGCTAGCAAGGGTTGTTTGGGGTCTTTCTGCGTGGGAATACCTCTGCAAGCTTCTTCACGACGTGGGACATCCATCCTCCAAAGGGGAAGTTCATAGTCCTCTTCGTTCTTGCAAAACACCAAGCTTATTCCATCCGGTGGCAGCTTCATTGCACCTTCAGCTGGCATTTCCTGGGCATCTGCCCACTCTCAACATTGTCGCGACTCTTGGACTTGGTCCCCTTGTCTTACAGGTACTCAGGTCCGGAAATCCACTGTTGTTGCATTGCTGGTGTTGGTTTTACTTGCAGACTTCCCCTATCACGACTTCTGAGCTCTCTGGGGTTGTAGGTGCACTTTTCACCTACCTTACAGGGTCTTGGGGTGGGCTATTTTTCTAACCCTCACTGTTTTCTTACAGCCCCAGCAACCCTCTACAAGCTCATATAGGTTTGGGGTCCATTTGTGGTTCGCATTCCACTTTTGGAGTATATGGTTTGTGTTGCCCCTATACCTATGTGCTCCTATTGCAATCTATTGTAACTTTACACTGCTTGCATTACTTCCTTTTGCTATTACTGCATAATTTTGGTATTGTGTACATATATCTTGTGTATATATCTTATCCGCAGGCTTATACTGAGGGTACTCAGTGAGATACTTTTGGCATATTGTCATAAAAATAAAGTACCTTTATTTTTAGTATATCTGTGTATTGTGTTTTCTTATAATATCGTGCATATGACACTAGTGGTACTGTAGGAGCTTCACTCGTCTCCTAGTTCAGCCTAAGCTGCTCTGCTAAGCTACCTTTTCTATCAGCCTAAGCTGCTAGACACCCCTCTACACTAATAAGGGATAACTGGACCTGGCACAAGGTGTAAGTACCTCTGGTACCCACTACAAGCCAAGCCAGCCTCCTACACATAGCTAGAGTATTCCAGACAGAGATCCCTAGACTGCCGTCATATGTTATTTTGGGTTTACCCAACCCTCTCACCTTCCCTCTTTGCTCGCAGAGAGGGCGGCAGATGGCCCTGGCCCTTAATGCTGCGCTGCAGGCGATCCTACCTCTCTGGGGTTCGGACAGGCTACCGACTTATACCTCCTGGCTACATAAGCTTTGGTTTATACTGGCAATGGAGAAATTAACTTAAGTATGTGCCCTGTGTGATGCCTAACTGTCTCACTGAGGCTCTGCTAACCAGAACCCAGTGGTTATGCTCCCTCTGCTTTCCAAATTTGTCACTAACAGGCTAGTGACTAAATTTACCAATTCACATTGGCATACTGGTACACCCAGATAATTCCCTAGTATATGGGACTGAGGTACCCAGACTATTGGGGTTCCAGGGGATCCCTATGGGCTGCAGCATTTCTTTTGCCACCCATAGGGTGCTCTGACAATTCTTACACAGGCCTGCCAGTGCTGCCTGTGTGAAATAACGTCCACGTTATTTCACAGCCATTTACCACTGCACTTAAGTAACTTATACGTCACCTATATGTCTAACCTTCACCTGATGAGGGTTGTGTGCAAAGTTACTTAGTGTGTGGGCACCCTGGCACTAGCCAAGGCGCCCCCACATTGTTCAGGGCACATTGCCCGGACTTTGTGACTGCGGGGACACCATTACACGAGTGCACTGTACATAGGTCACTGCCTATGTACAGCGTCACAATGATAACTTCGAACATGGCCATGTAACATGTCTAAGATCATGGAATTGTCACCCCATGGGGGGACAATTACATGATCCTCCGGGTCTCTAGCACAGAACCCGGGTACTGCCAAACTGCCTTTCCGGGGTCTCCACTGCAGCTGCTGCCAACCCCTCAGACACGTTTCTACCCTCCTGGGGTCCAGGCAGCCCTGGCCCAGGAAGGCAGAACAAAGGACTTCCTCTGAGAGAGGGTGTAACACCCTCTCTCTTGGGAAATAGGTGTGAAGGCTGGGGAGGAGTAGCCTCCCCCAGCCTCTGGAAATGCTTTGATGGGCACAGATGCTGCCCATCTCTGCATAAGCCAGTCTACACAGGTTCAGGGATCCCCCAGCCCTGCTGTGGCGCGAAACTGGAAAAAGGAAAGGGTAGTGACCACTCCCCTGACCTGCTCCTCCCAGGGGAGGTGCCCAGAGCTCCTCCAGTGTGTCCCAGACCTCTGGCATCTTGGAAAACCGAGGTGTTTGTGGCACACTGGACTGCTCCGAGTAGCCAGTGCCAGCAGGTGACGTCAGAGGCTCCTTCTGATAGGCTCTTACCTCTCTTGGTACCCAATCCTCCTTCCTAGGTAGCCAAACCTCCTTTTCTGGCTATTTAGGGTCTCTGCTTTGGGGATCTCACTAGATAACGAATGCAAGAGCTCATCAGAGTTCCTCTGCATCCCCCTCTTCACCTTCTGCCAAAGGATCGACTGCTGACTGCCCAGGACGCCTGCAAAAGCGCAACAAAGTAGCAAGACGACTACAAGCAACCTTCATCCTGCCGGCTTTCTCGACTGTTTCCTGGTGGTGCATGCTCTGGGGGTAGCCTGCCTCCTCTCTGCACCAGGAGCTCTGAAGAAATCTCCTGTGGGTCGACGGAATCTTCCCCTTGCAACCGCAGGCAACAAAAGACTGCATCACCGGTCCTCTGGGTCCCCTCTCAGCACGACGAGCGTGGTCCCTGGAACTCAGCAACACTGCCCAAGTGACTCCCACAGTCCAGTGACTCTTCAGTCCAAGTTTGGTGGAGGTAAGTCCTTGCCTCCCCACGCTAGACTGCATTGCTGGGTACTGCGTGATTTGCAGCTGCTCCGGCTCCTGTGCACTCTTCCAGGATTTCCTTCTTGCACAGCCAATCCTGGGTCCCCAACACTCTAACCCGCAGTGCACAACCTTCTGAGTTGTCCTCCGGTGTCGAGGGACTCCCTTTTCTGACTTCGGGTGGACTCCAGTTCAGTCCTCTTCTAAGTGCTTGATCCGGTACTTTTGCGGGTGCCGTCTGCTTCTGTGAGGGCTCCCTGACTTGCTGGGCACCCCCACTGTCTCCTCAACCAAGTGGCGACATCGTGAGCCCTCCTGGGCCACAGCAGCATCCAAAAACCCTAACCGCGACCCTTGCAGCTAGCAAGGCTTGTTTGCGGTCTTTCTGCGTGGGAACACCTCTGCAAGCTTCTTCACGACGTGGGACATCCATCCTCCAAAGGGGAAGTTCCTAGTCCTTTTCGTTCTTGCAAAACACAAAGCTTCTTCCATCCGGTGGCAGCTTCCTTGCACCCTCAGCTGGCATTTCCTGGGCTCCTGCCCACTCTCAACACTGTCGCGACTCTTGGACTTGGCCCCCTTGTCTTACAAGTACTCAGGTTTGGAAATCCACTGTTGTTGCATTGCTGCTGTTGGTTTTCCTTGCAATATCCCCCTATCACGACTTCTGTGCTCTCTGGGGGTTGTAGGTGCACTTTACACCTACCTTACAGGGTCTTGAGGTGGGCTATTTTTCTAACCCTCACTGTTTTCTTACAGTCCCAGCGACCCTCTACAAGCTCACATAGGTTTGGGGTCCATTCGTGGTTCGCATTCCACTTTTGGAGTATATGGTTTGTGTTGCCCCTAAACCTATGTGCTCCTATTGCAATCTATGTAACTTTACACTGCTTGCATTACTTCCTTTTGCTATTACTGCATAATTTTGGTATTATGTACATGTATCTTGTGCACATATCTTATCCGCAGGCTTATACTGAGGGTACTCACTGAGATACTTTTGGCATATTGTCATAAAAATAAAGTACCTTTATTTTTAGTATATCTGTGTATTGTGTTTTCTTATGATATTGTGCATATGACACCAGTGGTATAGTAGGAGCTTTGCATGTCTCCTAGTTCAGCCTAAGCTGCTCTGCTATAGCTACCTTCTATTAGCCTAAGCTGCTAGAAACACCTCTTCTACACTAATAAGGGATAACTGGACCTGGCACAAGGTGTAAGTACCTCTTGTACCCACTACAAGCCAGGCCTGCCTCCTACACATAGCTAGAGTATTCCAGACAGAGATCCCTAGACTGCCGTCATATGTTATTTTGAGTTTACCCAACCCTCTCACCTTCCCTCTTTGCTCGCAGAGAGGGCGGCAGATGGCCCTGGCCCTTAATGCTGCGCTGCAGGCGATCCTAGCTCTCTGGGGTTCGGACCGGCTACCGACTTATACCTCCTGGCTACATAAGCTTTGGTTCATCCTGGCAATGGAGAAATTAACATAAGTATGTGCTCTGTATGTGTGTAGGAGGCTGGACTGGCTTGTAGTGAGTACCAAGGGGTACTTGCACCTTGCACCAGGCCCAGTTATCCCTTATTAGTGTATAGGGTGTCTAGCAGCTTAGGCTGATAGATAATGGTAGCTTAGCAGAGCAGCTTAGGCTGAACTAGGAGACGTGTGAAGCTACTACAGTACCACCTAGTGTCATATGCACAATATCATAAGAAAACACAATACACAGTTATACTAAAAATAAAGGTACTTTATTTTTATGACAATATGCCAAAGTATCTTAGAGTGTACCCTCAGTGAGAGGATAGGAAATATACACAAGATATATATACACAATAGCAAAAATATGCAGTATAGTCTTAGAAAACAGTGCAAACAATGTATAGTTACAATAGGATGCAATGGGGAAACATAGGGATAGGGGCAACACAAACCATATACTCCAAAAGTGGAATGCGAACCACGAATGGACCCCAAACCTATGTGACCTTGTAGAGGGTCGCTGGGACTATTAGAAAATAGTGAGAGTTAGAAAAATAACCCTCCCCCAGACCCTGAAAAGTGAGTGCAAAGTGCACTAAAGTTCCCCTAAGGACAAAATAGTCGTGTTAGAGGGAAAATGCAAGGAAAACACAAATCAGCAATGCAACAACGATGGATTCCTGACTGAGGGTACCTGTGGAACAAGGGGACCAAGTCCAAAAGTCACAAGCAACTCGGAGATGGGCAGATGCCCAAGAAATGCCAGCGGTTGGTGCAAAGAAGCTCTTACTAGACTGAAGAACTGTGAATACTGCAGGAACGACAAGGGCTAGAGACTTCCCCTTTGGAGGATGGATCCCCCACGCCTTGGAGAGTCGTGCAGAAGTGTTTTCCCGCCGGAAGGACGCCAACAAGCCTTGCTACACGCAAATCGTGCGTTTGACGTTTTTGGACGCTGCTGGGGCCCAGGAGGGACCAGGAGGTCGCAAATTGGACCTGCAGAGAGAGGGGACGTCGAGCAAGACAAAGAGCCCTCACTGAAGCAGGTAGCACCCGGAGAAGTGCCAGAAAAAGGCACTACGAGGATGCGTGAAACGGTGCTCGCCGAAGTTGCACAAAGGAGTCCCACATCGCCGGAGACCAACTTAGAAAGTCGTGCAATGCAGGTTAGAGTGCCGTGGACCCAGGCTTGGCTGTGCACGAAGGATTTCCGCCGGAAGTGCACAGGGGCCGGAGTAGCTTGCAAAGTCGCGGTTCCCAGCAATGCAGCCCAGCGAGGTGAGGCAAGGACTTACCTCCACCAAACTTGGGCTGAAGAGTCACTGGACTGTGGGGGTCACTTGGACGGTGTCGCTGGATTCGAGGGACCTCGCTCGTCGTGCTGAGAGGAGACCCAAGGGACCGGTAATGCAGCTTTTTGGTGCCTGCGGTTGCAGGGGGAAGATTCCGTCGACCCACGGGAGATTTCTTCGGAGCTTCTGGTGCAGAGAGGAGGCAGACTACCCCCACAGCATGCACAAGCAGGAAAACAGTCGAGAAGGCGGCAGGATCAGCGTTACAGAGTTGCAGTAGTCGTCTTTGCTACTATGTTGCAGGTTTGCAGGCTTCCAGCGCGGTCAGCGGTCGATTCCTTATCAGAAGGTGAAGAGGGAGATGCAGAGGAACTCGGCTGAGCTCATGCATTCGTTATCTGAAGTTTCCCCAGAGACAGAGACCCTAAATAGCCAGAAAAGAGGGTTTGGCTACCTAGGAGAGAGGAAAGGCTACTAACACCTGAAGGAGCCTATCACAAGGAGTCTCTGACGTCACCTGGTGGCACTGGCCACTCAGAGCAGTCCAGTGTGCCAGCAGCACCTCTGTTTCCAAGATGGCAGAGGTCTGGAGCACACTGGAGGAGCTCTGGACACCTCCCAGGGGAGGTGCAGGTCAGGGGAGTGGTCACTCCCCTTTCCTTTGTCCAGTTTCGCGCCAGAGCAGGGGCTAAGGGGTCCCTGAACCGGTGTAGACTGGCTTATGCAGAATTGGGCACCTCTGTGCCCAACAAAGCATTTCCAGAGGCTGGGGGAGGCTACTCCTCCCCTGCCTTCACACCATTTTCCAAAGGGAGAGGGTGTCACACCCTCTCTCAGAGGAAGTTCTTTGTTCTGCCATCCTGGGCCAGGCCTGGCTGGACCCCAGGAGGGCAGATGCCTGTCTGAGGGGTTGGCAGCAGCAGCAGCTGCAGTGAAACCCCAGGAAGGGCAGTTTGGCAGTACCAGGGTCTGTGCTACAGACCACTGGGATCATGGAATTGTACCAACAATGCCAGGATGGCATAGAGGGGGCAATTCCATGATCATAGACATGTTACATGGCCATATTCGGAGTTACCATGGTGAAGCTACATATAGGTAGTGACCTATATGTAGTGCACGCGTGTAATGGTGTCCCCGCACTCACAAAGTTCAGGGAATTGGCTCTGAACAATGTGGGGGCACCTTGGCTAGTGCCAGGGTGCCCTCACACTAAGTAACTTTGCACCTAACCTTTACCAGGTAAAGGTTAGACATATAGGTGACTTATAAGTTACTTAAGTGCAGTGTAAAATGGCTGTGAAATAACGTGGACGTTATTTCACTCAGACTGCAGTGGCAGGCCTGTGTAAGAATTGTCAGAGCTCCCTATGGGTGGCAAAAAAAATGCTGCAGCCCACAGGGATCTCCTGGAACCCCAATACCCTGGGTACCTCAGTACCATATACTAGGGAATTATAAGGGTGTTCCAGTAAGCCAATGTAAATTGGTAAAAATGGTCACTAGCCTGTCAGTGACAATTTGGAAGTAATGAGAGAGCATAACCACTGAGGTTCTGGTTAGCAGAGCCTCAGTGAGACAGTTAGGCCCCACACAGGGAACATATACATGCACACCTATGAGCACTGGGGCCCTGTGTGACAGGGTCCCAGTGACACATACATATAGGCCACAAACGTATGAGCACTGGGGTCCTGACCAGCAGGATCCCAGTGACACATAACAAACATACTGAAAACATAGTGTTTTCACTATGAGCACTGAGGCCTGGCTATCAGGATCCCAGTGAGACAGTGAAAACAGTGACAAAACCCCGACATACACTCACAAACAGGCCAAAAGTGGGGGTAACAAGGCTAGAAAGAGGCTACCTTCTCACACAACCCCCCCCCAAACAAAGGACAATAAGGCTAACCTTGGCCAGTTGAGACTTTATTGTCTAAGTGGTGATAAGTAGAGAGTAGCTCTGCAATAGACTGGTTACTCCCTTTATCATCCACTATATGGTTACTTCCCTGTGGGGATGTAAACCACCCTGTTTGAAGTTTTTTAGCTAAGCAACAATGTGAAGATGTATTTTCAGAGTTTCTATCAGTAAGTTTTAGTTTAGAGCAGTGGGAATTATCCACTGAACCTATTTGTAGTGATGGAAATGCCAGACAGGGATGCTGTCTCAGTAAAGCCATAGCTGGGCAAAAACTTTGTCCATATGGCTGGAAGAGAGAACAGGGATGCTGTTTCTCTTGGGTTGGAGCAGGGCAGGGCAGGGATGCTGTCCTATCAGCTCCACACTAGGGCAGGGATGCTGTCCTAAGTGTTGTGAGGCAGTGCAGAGTTTCTGCACTAAAGTTTCTCTGGGAGGGTTGGAGGGATGCTCCATGTTAACTAAAATGGTGCTCTTTTTCTCACCAATGTTAGTTATCCCACAGAGAGGTACTTCCACCTCAGGGAGTACAGTTTTGCCAACTGATGATTCCCTTGGAACAGGTGCCACCCCAGGAGAGGTTTCTCCCACCACAGGAATGGTATCCTGAATGGTAGGGTGGTTAGGGGATACTGTGATACCCTTTTTACCTGTTGATGGAGAGGGATCCTGAGTTTTCAGGCCTTCTCTCCTTTGCTTTTTCATTTCACTTGAAATGAGAGGGAACAATTCCTCAGGGATGCCCAGCATGGCTGCATGGGCATAAAACTCTACATCAGCCCAACCTGAGGCCTCTAGGTCATTACCTAAGAGACAGTCTACAGGTAAGCTAGGTGATACCACCACCTGCTTAGGGCCAGTAACTCCACCCCAACTAAACTGAATTATAGCTAAGGGAAGAAACTTAGTGGAGTTATGGACATCAATAATCTTATACTGTTGTCCAATGATGTGTTGATCAGGGTGCACTAGGTTTTCAGTCACCAAAGTGAAACTGGCACCTGTGTCCCTGTAGGCCAAGGCCTCAACACCATTTATTGAAACTGTCTGCCTGTACTTATCCATTGTAAGGGGACAAGCAGCCAGTGTGGCAAGGCCAATGCCACTAGGTGTGACAGAAACTGTCTTGGGACTGATTACATCAGTTTCCACTATGGACCCATAAGTGAACCCAACTACACCCTTTGCTTGACTGTTGCCAGCAGTCCCACCACTAGTACCACTACTGCTAGGGGCACTAGAGCTTGATGTATTAGTGGTGGTAGGCTCAGGGGGTTTACCTGGACAGGACTTATCCCCTGGCCTATGGCCTCTATTTTTACACACAAAGCACCAAGGCTTTTTAATGTGTGCAGGTTGGGAAGAAGAGGAAGAATTTGTTTTATCCCCACCCTCTGAAGAGTGTTTAAGATTTAAGTGGGATCTTTGGTTTTACCCTTATCCCCATGCTTATCTTGAGATTTTTCACCATCTTTCTTCTTATTGCCATCTTTGTCACCCCCTGTATGAACTTTTCTGTTCACTCTTGTTCTGACCCATTTGTCTGCCTTCTTTCCCAATTCTTGGGGAGAGGTCAGATCAGAGTCCACCAAGTACTGGTGCAACAAATCAGACACACAATTATTAAGAATATGCTCTCTCAGGATCAAGTTATACAGGCTGTCATAATCAGTAACTTTACTGCCATGTAACCACCCCTCCAAGGCCTTCACTGCCTGGTCAATGAAATCAACCCAGTCTTGTGAAGACTCCTTTTTGGTATCTCTGAACTTTATCCTGTACTGTTCAGTGGTTAAGCCATAACCATCCAGGAGTGCATTCTTAAGAACTGTAAAATTATTGGCATCACTTTCTTTCACAGTAAGGAGTCTATCCCTACCCTTTCCACTAAATGATAGCCATAGGATAGCAGCCCACTGCTTTTGAGGGACATCCTGTACAGCACAGGCCCTCTCAATTGCAGCAAACCACTTGTTAATGTCATCCCCCTCCTTGTAAGGGGGAACTATCTTGTGCAGATTCCTGGAATCATGCTCTTTTGCAGGATGACTATGGGGAATACTGCTGCTGCCACCATGGGTATCTAAACCCAACTTCTGTCTTTCCTTCTCTAATTCTAAAGACTGTCTATCCAAATCCAGCTGTTGCTTCTTGAGCTTCAGTCTGGTTTGTTCCACTCTCAATCTATTGAGCTCCCTTTCTAACAATCTGTCATCAGGGTGGGTGGGAGGGACATTTCTAGATACAGAGGTATGATGGGAATGAACAGAAGGAGACCTGTCCCTTACAGAGGGCACCCTAACAGCTTGGCTACCAGTATAATGTGAGAGCACACCATTAGTATGGTGTGATTCAACCTCTGTACCAACTATGCTAGACTGTCTAGTAATGGGCAGGCTGAGAAGTTTCTTTCCTGAACCTTTTCCTGGGGGAGTCCCTGGATCAGATTGAGAACCATTAGCTACTTTTTCTACAGATTGGGCACTTATGGCCTTATCCTGTACTCTAAGCATATTAATTAACAGTTCTAAGGAAGGATTCTTCCCTACACTCAAACCTCTCTCTATGCAGAGACTACTTGCTCCTTTCCAGCTAAGGTGATCATATGCAAGTTTGGACAGTTCAACATTTTGGCCTGTGCCAGACATTTTTTTGAGAGAGTTAAAGTGATAGAAAAAGAGAAAAAAGTTTTCAGAACTTTTTGGAAAGACAGAAAAAAAACTTTTTAAACTTTTAAGAACTTTTTGAAAGTTTAGAAGTACTTTTCAGCACTTAGAAAAGAGTGAAAAGAGGAAATGCAAAACTTTTTGGCTATGTGTATATACACTGACCTTGTTTTGTATATTTTTCTCTTATGAAAAGTACAATGACAAGAGTGGTAAGTAGTCTCAAGCACTTATCCCACCGCTGCACAACCAATGTAGGAGGCTGGACTGGCTTGTAGTGAGTACCAAGGGGTACTTGCACCTTGCACCAGGCCCAGTTATCCCTTATTAGTGTATAGGGTGTCTAGCAGCTTAGGCTGATAGATAATGGTAGCTTAGCAGAGCAGCTTAGGCTGAACTAGGAGACGTGTGAAGCTACTACAGTACCACCTAGTGTCATATGCACAATATCATAAGAAAACACAATACACAGTTATACTAAAAATAAAGGTACTTTATTTTTATGACAATATGCCAAAGTATCTTAGAGTGTACCCTCAGTGAGAGGATAGGAAATATACACAAGATATATATACACAATAGCAAAAATATGCAGTATAGTCTTAGAAAACAGTGCAAACAATGTATAGTTACAATAGGATGCAATGGGGAAACATAGGGATAGGGGCAATACAAACCATATACTCCAAAAGTGGAATGCGAACCACGAATGGACCCCAAACCTATGTGACCTTGTAGAGGGTCGCTGGGACTATTAGAAAATAGTGAGAGTTAGAAAAATAACCCTCCCCCAGACCCTGAAAAGTGAGTGCAAAGTGCACTAAAGTTCCCCTAAGGACAAAATAGTCGTGTTAGAGGGAAAATGCAAGGAAAACACAAATCAGCAATGCAACAACTATGGATTCCTGACTGAGGGTACCTGTGGAACAAGGGGACCAAGTCCAAAAGACACAAGCAACTCGGAGATGGGCAGATGCCCAAGAAATGCCAGCGGTTGGTGCAAAGAAGCTCTTACTAGACTGAAGAACTGTGAATACTGCAGGAACGACAAGGGCTAGAGACTTCCCCTTTGGTGGACGGATCCCTCTCGCCTTGTAGAGTCGTGCAGAAGTGTTTTCCCGCCGGAAGGACGCCAACAAGCCTTGCTACACGCAAATCGTGCGTTTGGCGTTTTTGGACGCTGCTGGGGCTCAGGAGGGACCAGGAGGTCGCAAATTGGACCTGCAGAGAGAGGGGACGTCGAGCAAGACAAAGAGCCCTCACTGAAGCAGGTAGCACCCGGAGAAGTGCCAGAAACAGGCACTACGAGGATGCGTGAAACGGTGCTCGCCGAAGTTGCACAAAGGAGTCCCACGTCGCCGGAGACCAACTTAGAAAGTCGTGCAATGCAGGTTAGAGTGCCGTGGACCCAGGCTTGGCTGTGCACGAAGGATTTCCGCCGGAAGTGCACAGGGGCCGGAGTAGCTTGCAAAGTCGCGGTTCCCAGCAATGCAGCCCAGCGAGGTGAGGCAAGGACTTACCTCCACCAAACTTGGGCTGAAGAGTCACTGGACTGTGGGGGTCACTTGGACGGTGTCGCTGGATTCGAGGGACCTCGCTCGTCGTGCTGAGAGGAGACCCAAGGGACCGGTAATGCAGCTTTTTGGTGCCTGCGGTTGCAGGGGGAAGATTCCGTCGACCCACGGGAGATTTCTTCGGAGCTTCTGGTGCAGAGAGGAGGCAGACTACCCCCACAGCATGCACAAGCAGAAAAACAGTCGAGAAGGCGGCAGGATCAGCGTTACAGAGTTGCAGTAGTCGTCTTTGCTACTATGTTGCAGGTTTGCAGGCTTCCAGCGCGGTCAGCGGTCGATTCCTTATCAGAAGGTGAAGAGGGAGATGCAGAGGAACTCGGCTGAGCTCATGCATTCGTTATCTGAAGTTTCCCCAGAGACAGAGACCCTAAATAGCCAGAAAAGAGGGTTTGGCTACCTAGGAGAGAGGAAAGGCTACTAACACCTGAAGGAGCCTATCACAAGGAGTCTCTGACGTCACCTGGTGGCACTGGCCACTCAGAGCAGTCCAGTGTGCCAGCAGCACCTCTGTTTCCAAGATGGCAGAGGTCTGGAGCACACTGGACGAGCTCTGGACACCTCCCAGGGGAGGTGCAGGTCAGGGGAGTGGTCACTCCCCTTTCCTTTGTCCAGTTTCGCGCCAGAGCAGGGGCTAAGGGGTCCCTGAACCGGTGTAGACTGGCTTATGCAGAATTGGGCACCTCTGTGCCCAACAAAGCATTTCCAGAGGCTGGGGGAGGCTACTCCTCCCCTGCCTTCACACCATTTTCCAAAGGGAGAGGGTGTCACACCCTCTCTCAGAGGAAGTTCTTTGTTCTGCCATCCTGGGCCAGGCCTGGCTGGACCCCAGGAGGGCAGATGCCTGTCTGAGGGGTTGGCAGCAGCAGCAGCTGCAGTGAAACCCCAGGAAGGGCAGTTTGGCAGTACCAGGGTCTGTGCTACAGACCACTGGGATCATGGAATTGTACCAACAATGCCAGGATGGCATAGAGGGGGCAATTCCATGATCATAGACATGTTACATGGCCATATTCGGAGTTACCATGGTGAAGCTACATATAGGTAGTGACCTATATGTAGTGCACGCGTGTAATGGTGTCCCCGCACTCACAAAGTTCAGGGAATTGGCGCTGAACAATGTGGGGGCACCTTGGCTAGTGCCAGGGTGCCCTCACACTAAGTAACTTTGCATCTAACCTTTACCAGGTAAAGGTTAGACATATAGGTGACTTATAAGTTACTTAAGTGCAGTGTAAAATGGCTGTGAAATAACGTGGACGTTATTTCACTCAGGCTGCAGTGGCAGGCCTGTGTAAGAATTGTCAGAGCTCCCTATGGGTGGCAAAAGAAATGCTGCAGCCCACAGGGATCTCCTGGAACCCCAATACCCTGGGTACCTCAGTACCATATACTAGGGAATTATAAGGGTGTTCCAGTAAGCCAATGTAAATTGGTAAAAATGGTCACTAGCCTGTCAGTGACAATTTGGAAGTAATGAGAGAGCATAACCACTGAGGTTCTGGTTAGCAGAGCCTCAGTGAGACAGTTAGGCACCACACAGGGAACATATACATGCACACCTATGAGCACTGGGGCCCTGTGTGACAGGGTCCCAGTGACACATACATATAGGACCAAACGTATGAGCACTGGGGTCCTGACCAGCAGGATCCCAGTGACACATAACAAACATACTGAAAACATAGTGTTTTCAATATGAGCACTGAGGCCTGGCTATCAGGATCCCAGTGAGACAGTGAAAACAGTGACAAAACCCCGACATACACTCACAAACAGGCCAAAAGTGGGGGTAACAAGGCTAGAAAGAGGCTACCTTCTCACAATGTGTTCCCTGTGTAATGCCTAACTGTCTCACTGAGGCTCTGCTAACCAGAACCTCAGTGGTTATGCTCTCTCTGCTTTACAAATTTGTCACTAACAGGCTAGTGACTAAATTTACCAATTCACATTGGCATACTGGTACACCCAGATAATTCCCTAGTATATGGTACTGAGGTACCCAGGGTATTGGGGTTCCAGGAGATCCCTATGGGCTGCAGCATTTCTTTTGCCACCCATAGGGAGCTCTGACAATTCTTACACAGGCCTGCAAGTGCAGCCTGTGTGAAATAACGTCCACGTTATTTGACAGCCATTTACCACTGCACTTAAGTAACTTATCAGTCACCTATATGTCTAACCTTCACCTGATGAGGGTTGGGTGCAAAGTTACTTAGTGTGTGGGCACCCTGGCACTAGCCAAGGCGCCCCCTGTAGGAGGCTGGACTGGCTTGTAGTGAGTACCAAGGGGTACTTACACCTTGCACCAGGCCCAGGTATCCCTTATTAGTGTATAGGGTGTCTAGCAGCTGTGGCTGATAGATAATGGTAGCTTAGCAGTGCAGCTTAGGCTGAACTAGGAGACGAGTGAAGCTCCTACAGTACCACTAGTGTCACTTGCACAATATCATAAGAAAACACAATACACAGATATACTAAAAATAAAGGTACTTTATTTTTATGACAATATGCCAAAGTATCTCAGTGAGTACCCTCAGTATGAGGATAGCAAATATACACAAGATATATGTACACAATACCAAAAATATGCAGTATAGTAATAGAAAACAGTGCAAACAATGTATAGTTACAATAGGATGCAAAGGTGGCACATAGGGATAGGGGCAACACAAACCATATACTCCAAAAGTGGAATGCGAACCACGAATGGACCCCAAACCTATGTGACCTTGTAGAGGGTCGCTGGGACTGTAAGAAAACAGTGAGGGTTAGAAAAATAGCCCACCCCAAGACCCTGAAAGGTGAGTGCAAAGTGCACTGAAGTTCCCCAAAGAGCACAGAAGTCGTGATAGGGGAATTCTGCAGGAAAGACCAACACCAGCAATGCAACAACGATGGATTTCCAGACTAGAGTACCTGTGGAACAAGGGGACCAAGTCCAAAAGTCACGATCAAGTCGAGAGTGGGCAGATGCCCAGGAAATGCCAGCTGTGGTTGCAAAGAAGCTGCTACTGGACAGTAGAAGCTGAGGATTCTGCAAGAACGACAAGGGCTAGAAACTTCCCCTTTGGAGGATGGATGTCCCATGTCGTGAAGAGTCGTGCAGAAGTGTTTTCCTGCGGAAAGACCGTAAACAAGCCTTGCTAGCTGCAAAGCTCGCGGTTGGGGTTTTTGGATGCTGCTGTGGCCCAGGAGGGACAAGGATGTTACCAATTGCGTCAGGGGACAGAAGCAAGCAGCACCCGGAGAAGTGCCGGAACAGGCACTACGAAGTGGAGTGAAACGGTGCTCACCCGAAGTTGCACAAGAGAGTCCCATGCCGCCGGAGGACAACTCAGGAGGTCGTGCAATGCAGGTTAGAGTGCCGTGGACCCAGGCTTGGCTGTGCACAAAGGAAATCCTGGAAAAGTGCACAGGAGCCGGAGTAGCTGCAAAACACGCGGTTCCCAGCAATGCAGTCTGGTGTGGGGAGGCAAGGACTTACCTCCACCAAACTTGGACTGCAGAGTCACTGGACTGTGGGAGTCACTTGGACAGAGTTGCTGAGTTCAAGGGATCTCGCTTGTCGTGCTGAGAGGAGACCCAAAGGACCGGTGATGCAGTTCTTTGGTGCCTGCGGTTGCAGGGGGAAGATTCCGTCGACCCACGGGAGATTTCTTCGGAGCTTCTAGTGCAGAGAGGAGGCAGACTACCCCCACAGCATGCACCACCAGGAAAACAGTCGAGAAGGCGACAGGATCAGCGTTACAGTGTGGCAGTAGTCGTCTTTGCTACTTTGTTGCAGTTTTGCGGGCTTCCATGGCGGTCAGCAGTCGATTCCTTGGCAGAAGGTGAAGAGAGAGATGCAGAGGAACTCTGATGAGCTCTTGCATTCGTTATCTAAGGAATTCCCCAAAGCAGAGATCCTAAATAGCCAGAAAAGAGGGTTTGGCTACTTAGGAGAGAGGATAGGCTAGCAACACCTGAAGGAGCCTATCAGAAGGAGTCTCTGACGTCACCTGCTGGCCCTGGCCACTCAGAGCAGTCCAGTGTGCCAGCAGCACCTCTGTTTCCAAGATGGCAGAGGTCTGGAGCACACTGGAGGAGCTCTGGGCACCTCCCAGGGGAGGTGCAGGTCAGGGGAGTGGTCACTCCCCTTTCCTTTGTCCAGTTTCGCGCAAGAGTAGGGCTGAGGGGTCCCTGAACCGGTGTAGACTGGCTTATGCAGAAATGGGCAACATCTGTGCCCATGAAAGCATTTCCAGAGGCTGGGGGAGGCTACTCCTCCCCTGCCTTCACACCATTTTCCAAAGGGAGAGGGTGTAACACCCTCTCTCAGAGGAAGTCCTTTGTTCTGCCATCCTGGGACAAGCCTGGCTGGACCCCAGGAGGGCAGAAACCTGTCTGAGGGGTTGGCAGCTGCAGCAGCTGCAGTGAAACCCCTGAAAAGGCAGTTTGGCAGTACCCGGGTCTGTGCTAGAGACCCGTGGGATCATGGGATTGTACCAACAATGCCAGGATGGCATAGAGGGGGCAATTCCATGATCATAGACATGTTACATGGCCATATTCTGAGTTACCATTGTGAAGCTATATATAGGTAGTGACCTATGTATAGTGCACGCGTGTAATGGTGTCCCCGCACTCACAAAGTCCGGGGAATTTGCCCTGAACAATGTGGGAGCACCTTGGCTAGTGCCAGGGTGCCCACACACTAAGTAACTTTGCACCTAACCTTTACCAGGTAAAGGTTAGACATATAGGTGACTTATAAGTTACTTAAGTGCAGTGGTAAATGGCTGTGAAATAACGTGGACGTTATTTCACTCAGGCTGCAGTGGCAGGCCTGTGTAAGAATTGCCAGAGCTCCCTATGGGTGGCAAAAGAAATGCTGTAGCCCACAGGGATCTCCTGGAACCCCAATACCCTGGGTACCTCAGTACCATATACTAGGGAATTATAAGGGTGTTCCAGTATGCCAATGTGAATTGGTGAAATTGGTCACTAGCCTGTTAGTGACAATTTGGAAAGAAATGAGAGAGCATAACCACTGAGGTTCTGGATAGCAGAGCCTCAGTGAGACAGTTAGTCATAACACAGGTAACACATACAGGGCACACTTATGAGCACTGGGGCCCTGGCTGGCAGGGTCCCAGTGACACATACAACTAAAACAACATATATACAGTGAAAAATGGGGGTAACATGCCAGGCAAGATGGTACTTTCCTACACCCCCACATCGTTCAGGGCACATTGCACGGACTTTGTGAGTGCGGGGACACCATTACACGCCTGCACTGTACATAGGTCACTACCTATGTACAGCGTCACAATGATAACTTTGAACATGGCCATGTAACATGTCTAAGATCATGGAATTGTCACCCCAATGCCATTCTGGCATTGGGGGGACAATTCCATGATCCCCCAGATCTCCTGCACAGAACCCGGGTACTGCCAAACTGTCTTTCCGGGGTCTCCACTGCAGCTGCTGCCAACCCCTCAGACACGTTTCTACCCTCCTGGGGTCCAGGTAGCCCTGGCCCAGGAAAGCAGAACAAAGAACTTCCTCTGAGAGAGGGTGTAACACCCTCTCTCTTTGGAAATAGGTGTGAAGGCTGGGGAGGAGTAGCCTCTCCCAGCCTCTGGAAATGCTTTGAAGGGCACAGATGCTGCCCATCTCTGCATAAGCCAGTCTACACCGGTTAAGGGATCCCCCAGCCCTGCTCTGGTGCGAAACTGGACAAAGGAAAGGGGAGTGACCACTCCCCTGACCTGCACCTCCCAGGGGAGGTGCCCAGAGCTCCTCCAGTGTGTCTCAGACCCCTGCCATCTTGGAAACAGAGGTGTCTGTGGCACACTGGACTGCTCTGAGTAGCCAGTGCCAGCAGGTGACGTCAGAGGCTCCTTGTGATAGGCTCTTACCTCTCTTGGTAGTCAATCCTCCTTCCTAGGTAGCCAAACCTCCTTTTCTGGCTATTTAGGGTCTCTGCTTTGGGGATCTCACCAGATAACGAATGCAAGAGCTCATCAGAGTTCCTCTGCATCCCCCTCTTCACCTTCTGCCAAAGGATCGACCGCTGACTGCTCAGGACGCCTGCAAAAGCGCAACAAAGTAGCAAGACGACTACTAGCAACCTTGTATCGCTTCATCCTGCCCGCTTTCTCAACTGTTTCCTGGTGGTGCATGCGCTGGGGGTAGCCTGCCTCCTCTCTGCACCAGGAGCTCTGAAGAAATCTCCCGTGGGTCGACGGAATCTTCCCCCTGCAACCGCAGGCAACAAAAGACTGCATCACCGGTCCTCGGGGTCCCCTCTCAGCATGAGCGTGGTCCCTGGAACTCAGCAACACTGCCTAAGTGACTCCCAGAGTCCAGTGACTCTTCAGTTCAAGTTTAGTGGAGGTAAGTCCTTGCCTCCCCACGCTAGACTGCATTGCTGGGTACTGCGTGATTTGCAACTGCTCCGGCTCCTGTGCACTCTTCCAGGATTTCATCTTGCACAGCCAAGCCTGGGACCCCAACACTCTAACCCGCAGTGCACAACCTTCTGAGTTGTCCTCCGGTGTCGTGGGACTCCCTTTTCTGACTTCAGGTGGACTCTGGTTCACTCCTCTTCTAAGTGCTTGATGCGGTACTTCTGCAGGTGCCGTCTGCTTCTGTGAGGGCTCCCTGACTTGCTGGGCACCCCCACTGTCTCCTCAACCAAGTGGCAACATCGTGAGCCCTCCTGGGCCACAGCAGCATCCAAAAACCCTACCCGCGACCCTTGCAGCTAGCAAGGCTTGTTTGCGGTCTTTCTGCGTGGGAACACCTCTGCAAGCTTCTTCACGACATGGGACATCCATCCTTCAAAGGGGAAGTTCCTAGTCCTCTTCGTTCTGGCAAAACACCAAGCTTCTTCCATCCGGTGGCAGCTTCCTTGCACCCTCAGCTGGCATTTCCTGAGCTCCTGCCCACTCTCGACACTGTCGCGACTCTTGGACTTGGCCCCCTTGTCTTACAAGTACTCAGGTCCGGAAATCCACTGTTGTTGCATTGCTGCTGTTGGTTTTCCTTGCAGAATCCCCCTATCACGACTTCTGTGCTCTCTGGGGGTTGTAGGTGCACTTTACACCTACCTTACAGGGTCTTGGGGTGGGCTAGTTTTCTAACCCTCATTGTTTTCTTACAGTCCCAGTGACCCTGTACAAGCTCGCATAGGTTTGGGGTCCATTCGTGGTTCGCATTCCACTTTTGGAGTATATGGTTTGTGTTGCCCCTAAACCTATGTGCTCCTATTGCAATCTATTGTAACTTTACACTGCTTGAATTACTTCCTTTTGCTATTACTGCATAATTTTGGCATTGTGTACATATATCTTGTGTATATATCCTATCCTCATACTGAGGGTACTCACTGAGATACTTTTGGCATATTGTCATAACAATAAAGTACCTTTATTTTTAGTACTTCTGTGTATTGTGTTTTCTTATGATATTGTGCATATGACACCAGTGGTATAGTAGGAGCTTTGCGTGTCTCCTAGTTCAGCCTAAGCTGCTAGAAACACCTCTTCTACACTAATAAGAGATAACTGGACCTGGCACAAGATGTAAGTACCTCTGGTACCCACTACAAGCCAGGCCAGCCTCCTACATAGATGTACTCCATACTTCTCAGTTGTATGTTTAATAACCTGGTTATACATGCCTGTACTGTTGGGGGAGAGGGCCCCGAGGAGTAACTGTTACCACTTCTTCTGAGGAGTCTGTATCGAGCTCCTGCCACTGCTCCACATATTCAGCTTCTGAGTCCTGATATGTTTCAGCCAGATGTTCCTCCTCTTCCTCATGGAAAAGGTCTTCTTCCTCTTCTTGGGGCTCTGGAGTAAGGGGAGGTTCAATTTCCTCAACCTCTTTCTCCTTCTGCTCTCTCTCGGCATCAAAGTATTTTGGGGTATGTGGAACCCCTTTAGGCTCTCGTCAAAATCCCCCCTTTTCTGAATAAGGGCAGGCATTTCGGCCTCAAGACGCCTTCTCTTTTGCTCTATCTCTGCCGCCTTGTCTTCAGCGTCCCAACTTGGTGTCTTCCTCTTCGGCGTCGAAGAGTTCTTCGAATACATCTCAGTCGTCAAACTTCATCGTTCCGCTTGCGGCCTGACTGGTTTTGACGGCGAAGCATCTTTTCATCGACCGTCTTTCGATGGCTTGGATTTGTTGAGTCTCCTGCGAAATCTCCTTTGAGGGATCCCAGAGGCTCTTTTTGTTGGGGCATGCCTACGGTCAGTGAGCTCTTCTATGCCAAGGCTTCGTTTGACGTCCGTAAGTCCAATATACATGACTCAGGCTGTTTTTTCAAGGTTGATGGCTTTTACCTCTGGTTTCTTTGTCGTATGACCTTCAACATCGACGATCTTGCCTTCAACTTCCAACATTTCTCCCTCTGCTTCCTTGTCGACATTGTCCTCCTCTTCGTTGTAGTGGCCCAGATCCCTTAGGGATGGTGTTGCCTGCTGGTTTTGCATGATGTTATGGGCCCGCCTCGTCTCTCTCCCTCTCTCTGACCATCAGTGTCTTCAACGTGAAGACGAGCAGGTGTTGCGGTCCTCACTCTGATGGTTCATGGGAAGACAGAGGTTGCAGACTGGGTGCTTGTCTTCTGGGAGAAGTGGTGGTGGCAGGTGGCAGAAAACTGTAAGTATGTCTTATCTAATTAGGCCCTTCAAGGAGCAAAATCCTCTCCTTTCTCCAAATATTACCCCTGTACCTCATTGAAATAACTCAGATGAACTTTGATGGTGGGTGATGGGAATTTCTTCCAAAAAAAAAAAAAAAGTCTTCCTTGCATTGGAGCTTGTTCTGCAGGCTTCCAGACCCAATGGCACAAAAAAAAAGAATCTGAAGATGGCGACAAAAGGTGGGAGCTTCCGGAGGAGGAAATACAGCGTCACAGGAAGCACCAAATGGGCAGATCAGTCGACGCCCAACAACAAAAAGGAAGGACTAAAGAAAACGTAAGAAGTTGAAAAATTCCAGACCCCACCACTAGATGGCAGTATAATGCACAGCATGTGATTCCAGAGGATTCATGCTGCAAAAATACAATCCTCCATATAATATTTATCAGGCTGACTGTCATCTAGTTGTCATGTCATGACATTTGTGCACATTTCATCATGCCATCATTTTTGTAGGCTAGATCTTGCTACATACCAACAGTGTTTACAAGGAGTGTAGTCAAGAACGACAGAGGAGCAACCTGTTGGAAGCAGTTAAACCAGCAAGGATTAAAATATGGAGTTTACCCAGGAGTGACAGAGAACTTTCCCATTGGAGGCACTGTTAAGCCACCAAGGAGTACTATATGGAGTTTACCTACGAGAGACAAACAAGGAACAAGTTGGAGGCACTGTTGAATCATAATGAAGTATTCTACACAAACTACCAGCAAGACGGGAGCAAAAGAAAACCAAACAATTGTAATCACTGGTAACCCTCCAGGAAGTATTATATGGAGTCTACCAAGGAGCCCAGTATTGACAGAGGGGCAGCCCATTGGAGGTACCATCAAGCTACCAAAAATTATTATATGGAGTCTATCGGTGTAAAATAGAGAAACAATCAAATGGAGGCACTGGTAAAACCACCAAAGACTATCATAAAGAGCCAACCCAGGAGCAATCAGGAAGGAACTCATTAAAGAGATTGTTAAGCGATCTAATGAACTGTGTATGGTGCTCACACAGGATTAAGTTGGGAGGGCTAAAGGGAAGGACAGGAGAAAGTCAGAGATACGAGATATGCCCCAAGCCCCAACCAGTGACATGATGAAGGTGCCACAAGAGGATGCCCTCAACTTTCCACCCCCACTTGGTCACCCTGGCTGGACATCCTCAAACGAGGGGATTATTTAGGCAGAAGGAGGTAAGTACAGGAAAGTATAATGAATGGTCAAAAGGGAGAGGGGAAGTCCTACACTACACAGAAGGAAGGACTGCTTGTAGTTTGGGAAGGGAAACAGAAGCAAGAGAAGAAAGTAAAGGCTGCGACTGGAAGAGGAAATGAGACAAAAAAGAAAAAGGGGATAGAAAAGGGAGAGACGCAGAGGGAGGGAGAGAAAAAAGGGAGGAAAAGGCCAGAAAGAAGAATAACCAAATAAATGGTGAGCACTAGCAAAATGGGAGAAAGTAAAAAGAAGCACAAATAAACAATAACAGCACACATATGAATGTTGCTAAAATTGAGTTGTTTGTTAGCAGCTCCTTTCCAAGGAACAGGTGTTGTTTGCCTACTGTAGGTCTTTAAAATTGTTTCCCAGATTTCTTTCAGGGACAGGTGTGTATTTCATTTGAAGAACAGGGCTTCTGGTTTAAGGCTTTTACAGGCCCAAACAGAGCCAAACAGTGGAGATGCTGTTTACCACAAATGCCCCCAAAACGTAGGATGCCCTGGTGATGGGAAACCCCGGGGAATGTGAAGAAAAAAACCTAGAACCTTGTGACATGAGCTTTTCAGATGGCGCAGCAGGGAAGATTTATCAGGCAGATACACAAAACCAGACAGAGCTGCTTCAAAGCTCCGGACTACTGCCAAGGATTGCTAAGTGAGGCACAACACATTGAAAAGGTGAGATTTAAGGGGTTGATGCCTTCTGACTTGTGCCACTAAACAAACTTAGTCCAGTAGCTAGTGCAAATGAATTTAGTAGTATACTTCATGGCTGCTACAATAACATCTGTTATCTGATCAAAAAGACAAAAGGAATCTAACGGCCTCCGCTGAAACTCCATTCATGTAGCTACATTCAGGGATTGGGATCTAAACCTAACTATTCTGCTACAAAACGGATCTGCTCCCCTCGGGAGAGGAAGTGGTGACCCAATGCTGAGTGGCAACAGATCGGCATACCAGACCCTTCTCGTCTAGTCTGAGATAATTAGAACCAGCTGTACATAGACCTCCTGACCTTACATAGCATGTTGGATAGAATCACGGTTGGAAGAAAGGCATGAAGTAGATTGAGAGATCCGTTGAACCTGAAAAAGTTGCCTTGGGAATTATTAAGAGGGAAACATATGGCACAAAATCAAGAACAATTCCCATTATGGGTCATGGCAAAGAGATCCATGAACGGAAAGACCAATCTGGATTCATATTACCACCCTCGTTCCAGATTGTAGCTCCCAACAGGGCTTTCCGGTGAGAGGCAACTGACAATATTTGCCATCACACTGAGGGAGCCTGCAAGTTGAGTCTCTTCTTGGAAGACTTTCCAATGCTGGGACCTCTTCCACAAATGAATTTCTTCCCAATATAATGGCTACAGACCCCATACTATTAATCCACACTATTAATATAATGGATGGTGTCTGACAGAAGATCAATGACAGTTCCTAACATTGAAGTCAGATATCCCTTTCTGGCAAGGTGAACTGCTTGCAGCTCTAAAACATTCATGTGCAGATGCTGCTCTCCCAAAAACGACCCCGATCCTGCAAAGAAGCACTTATGACCACAGTAGCCTGAAAGTGCAAGAAACCAAATGGGCGAGTCCTCAGAAGGATGGAGGTCCATTTACCAGTGCAGAACCTGACACACCTACTGGAAAATCTGCACTTGAGATGAGAGACTTCTTTGGCGTTGCAACCACTGTCTAACTGGGCAACGATGGAGGGCCCTCATTTGCCACCTGGCGTGAAGCACCAACATGAGTCACAAACCCATGAGGCCTGAAGGCACAGGAACTGCATAACTAGGCTTGAGTCAGACATGTTGGAATAATTATGGTGTAACCAGAAGGGGTAGAAGGTTTTTTTTTTATCATGAGGAAGGTTGCCTTATCGCCCCATGAAAGTCAATGCCCAATACCAAGGAAGAAACCTATCAGACAGAACTGAGTCTGTTAAATCCTATTTCCAAATCAGAGAAAAGTAATAAGTGTTTCCCTTTTTTAACGGACTCTCACCCTCAACATTTCTGTGTGACATGCTTCCTCATAGAGTCCTCAACCAGTAGATATAACATTCCTGACAAGCAGAAACCCACTTTTGGAGGGAACGCATTGATGGTGTTTTTTGGTATGGGTTTGCTGATATTTTTTCCAAAGTTAAAATGCATGCAAGCATTTTAATCCTTACGGTCACTATAAAATCTCAGGCAGATTTAAAACAAAGAGGACGTAATTGGGGTCATTATCTCCTATTTCTGAAGGGTCAACATGTTTCAGCTAGAATTTTTTAATGATTAGAGTGTTAGGTTAACCGGTTTTCGCCAGGACCAATAGGATCTCTAATGGATTCGTTTTTATAACAGTCCCTTAATATTAAAGACTCCGAAATGCATTAATTTCAAGCATATACACACAAATTACAACACCTGGTTCTCAGTATGTCCTTGTGCTTGGTAATCAGGGAATTCCCAGTATCTTAACATGTGAAAATAGAAACAATATAAAAAAAACACTTATTTTTTTAAATACTCAGGGTACTCACATGTGATACACTGCAAGCCCTAGCAATAAATGTGTAATAAATTGTACCCGACTACGAGTATGTAGAATATTGAAAACAGACACCATATAATTTATATCTATTGTTAACTGCTTCCACTTGTGTTTAAGAGAAACCACACTTGAGCTCTCATGTTGGCGGCAAAATGTATTGTGCATCCATACATGAACATATCCAATGTGGTCCTGTGTGTAGGCTTAATATTAGGAGGACAAGCTAAGAAGCGCATGGACCCCGGTTGTTTAATTTAGTTGAATTTACCACTCGTGAACTTATGAATGAAAATGGGGCATCATAATTTGGTACCTACAATTGATATGGTTGTATGTCCCTATAGGTTGGTTACAGATGGGCCGAGCCTCAGCGTCACACTGATTGGAAAGAAATATATAACCTTTTGTCAGAGTGCTAGATCGAAATTCTTTTCAGACATGGTCATAAAAATAGTGATTGATATGTGGAAATGTGTCCTACTCAATATTCCGCGAGGCACACCCGGTGATTACAACCAATTCAGATCCTGTACCACCTGCATAGTGGAGTTACTTCACCGGGAAAGTTTTTTTAGTCTAACGTGTGACCCATGTAAGACAACAAACCGTTGTCATAGATGGACTCTGGCTCCTAGGCGACATTGCTGGTTTAGGGATGACAGCACTTTTGTTTATAGGCAACTGAGTCACTCATACAACAACTCGCAACTGCCTGCCCAACCCTCCCGGCTCACAAGCAGTACCTCACCAAAAACCAAAACAGTAACAGTAGAAGGTGATTTCTGGCATGGACTCTAGATAAGATTTCTCAGGGAAGCCGTGGTGGAACGGAAGTTATCCTTTTCTCACGTTAGCAACAAGTCTCAGTCACACACAGGCAATAAATGACATGCAGGAGGGTTTTCAATTGGTTTATTGAAAAGGCTGCAATCTACGATAAAATGCATGAGCTATAATGATTAGGATAATTAACAGTAAAAGAAGCATAATTGTGAAGATGAGAGTTGTGAGCACAAAAACCACCACCATCTTGCAATAAACATGAGATGGAAATTCCTAGCAAAGAGAACCTAATCTCTAACATAATGATAACCTAATATGCCAGTACCATGCCAGTGAGAAGCGCGGCCCAATCCTCGTTACCTTGGAAAGAGGTCTCCAGGTCAGACTCCGTGGTGACACACAGGCTGAGTTCTGCAGCAAGGTGACTTGCAGTGTAGATGGCATCGGGAAGGAATGCCTCTAATGACCTTGTCCT
This sequence comes from Pleurodeles waltl, assembly GCF_031143425.1. Classification (NCBI taxonomy): domain Eukaryota; kingdom Metazoa; phylum Chordata; class Amphibia; order Caudata; family Salamandridae; genus Pleurodeles; species Pleurodeles waltl. The sequence continues at coordinate 118,226,515 of NC_090437.1, forward strand.
TGTGAGATTCATTTATATAGATCATGTATGAACACGGACACAGGTATGTTTCCCGAACAACTGATAAGGAGGCAAATTTGTGGCGAAAAGTATATAAACAATCCCCAATAAGTGTACATTATGTTCCTATCACACGTGAGAAAGGGCCATGGTGTTAATACCTACGTACATCACTGATCATGACGCTGATAATGACGCCTTCACAGAGTGGCACTGATAATGTAATTAAAAAAAATTCTATAAACTATAAACAATGGCAGCCATCTTAAAAGAAATAATAAAATAAATGTACTAGGACAGAGCAAGCCAAGTAGGTTAAATGTTACTAGGTGACGGGCACAGGCCTACAAGCCAAAGGCTAAGCTAAACTCCCGAGTCCCAATAAGAACTAAAATGGATTAGCCACAGCGTGGGTCAGGTAGTGACGTGTGCGTCAACTTGCCAACTGTTGTGCTTATCTGCCTTTTTGTGCTATGATGCTACTTCGACCCGTACAAGTCAATGTGATGTGTTTAGAAAAAACAGCACTCAGAGTTAGTTGTAATGACATGTCCTTGTTTAAAACCAATTAATCATATTCCGTAATGATATCTTCTCAAGTGTACAGTGAGATCACTTTTTAGGATAAAGAGCTACTCACATTCCTACATCAGTTATGATTCCTGAAAATGCATGGGAAATACTAGCATGCTCCTGGTCATCACATTACTTTTGACAAATGGGGCGTTCCTCCAGATGTGCTCAGATTTCAGGGGCTAGACCTACGTAAATAAGATTATATTAAGCATCAACTAAGTCAAACTCAACCACAGGATATTGTCATTCAATTCTTTGGCATGGGTAGATAGTTTATAGATCCATCTCTGTTGCTTCCCAAGTAGGATCATGGAGGGTTGCTTATTTGTCTTGGGTAGCCTTATAGCTCTAAAACCGTCCATGTGAAGTCATCCTGTGGGTGTCCAGTGCCCATAAAGTGATTGAAATTTGTGTGGTGTCCTATTTGCATCCGGAATTGCTCTCAGAATACCTTCTTGGGGTGATCTTGTATTTAGGGTTTCTACATCCAGACCTAATAGTAGGTTTCTGTTGGGGTCAAATACTATATCCCTCAATAATATCAAAAGGTCTTTTGGTTCATTTATATATAAAGGGATAACTTCAAACAGAGGTTGTAGACAATAATCACTGAATTGTGATAGAAGTCCAAGGACTGAGTTGATTCCTGATACAAAAAGTCTCATCAGTGTTGGAATTCTATTCTTGTCAATTTTGGACAGTGTATAAAAGTAAGGCTTCACTGGGTTGTCTGCTTCAAGGAACCCAGATTCTCCTTTTGAAATGTATTTGCCTTCTTCAGCTTCCTCTACCTTATTAACAATTTCTGCTCTCATGGTTTCAGTTGTGACAAAGATGTCAGTACTTTATAATTCCTCGGGTCATTCAATAAACTCAGGCATTCCTCTCTCTAATCCTCTAGGTTCTGCAGGGAAATTGCCCTAACCTTGGAAACAGAGGCCAATGATTCCATAAAAAAATGAGGAACCCATCATAATCAAACCAGTGGACAAGGAGTATTGAGTAGGACCCTTGCCCACATATTGAATGCTATTTTGATATCACAAATTTCTATTTGTTTTAAAGTTACACAACAGAACAAAGTACCAATATCATCATCCCTGGACACTTCCATGCATCATTGCTAAAACAAAGAAAGCTAACAGTTCACAAAAGTATACCGAATGTTACAGTGTTTGTTGACCAGCCAAAGTAGTCCCGCCAGCTCCCCATATTTTAATATTTATGTGCACAACCTCTAGACTGATAAATAGGTTCCTTCAGCTTTACGCACTAGTCCACGGAAGGGTTTTAGCTGTACCCCTTGTAGGAGGCTGGCCTGGTTTGTAGTGGGTACCAGAGGTACTTACACCTTATACCAGGTCCAGTTGTCCCTTATTAGTGACATGTAGGCAGTGTCTAGCAGCTTAGGCTGTCCAGGGGTAGCTTTAGCAGAGCAGCCAAGGTTGAACTAGGAGAAATGCAAAGCTCTTGCAAGGAATCACACAGTACTTGCACACAAGAAAGACAATACTGAGTGTACTTAATTTTAGTGACACAAGGCCAAAAATATCTTAGAGGCAATACTTCTACTGAAGGTAGGTATTATACACTATATACACACTAGTACCCAAAAGCAGGTAAGTACACAGTCATCAAATAGTGCAAACAGTGAAAATAACAATAGGTTTCAATGGGCCTAGGGGCAGCACAAACCATATACTAAAATAGTGGAATGTGAATGTCGGTTTCCCACCTAGGCAAGTGTAGTGTGTAGAGGGGTGCTGGGAGTGTAAGAAAATACCAAAGGTAAGTAAAATACCCCACCCCAGAGCCAAGGAAAGCAGGAGTAAAGTACAGCAAGTTTTCTAAAACACACTAGAAGTTGTGATAGAAGATAATGCAAGAACCAGAAGAGATTGCAAGACACCAATGATGGGTTCCTGGACCTGAAGACCTGTGGAAGACGGGGACCAAGTCCAAGAAGCACTGAAGAGTCCAGGGAGAACAGGAGCCCCTGTTAGCCCGGATGAAGGTGCAAAAGAGGAACCACCATTGAGAAGACAAAGTCAGTATTGCACCACAGAAGACAGATAGGGGTTCCTGGTTGGTGCAAAAGATGTCCCAAGCCGGATGGATGAATGCAGTCTGGTTTGCGTTACAGAATTCCACCAACAAGCCTTGGTAAACACAAAAATTGTGTTTCGTGAAAAATGGCGCTGCCCGGGCCCACGAAGGACCAGATCAACTCTACCAAGGAAGGGGAGACAGAGGGGGCTCTCAGCAACTCAGAGAGCCCTCAGAAGACCAGGCATCACGTACAGGAGTCCCACAGCACGGAGACAAAGGAGTTGCAAATGGCAGCTGTTGCAGCCCTACACAAAGGGATCCCACGGCGCCGGGGAACAACTCACAGAGCTGAGCGTTGCAGGATAGAGTGCTGGAGACCTGGGCTACGCTGTGCACAAAGGATTTCTTGGAGAAGCGCACAGAAGCCCTAGGATCTACAAAACACTTAGTACACAGAGATACTGTCTGGCACGGGGAGGCAAGCTCTTACCTCCACCAAATTTGGACAGCTGGACCTTTGGACAGTCAGGGTCACCTTAGTCCACCACCTGTGTTCCGGGATCCACACTTGTCGTCGGGAGAGGGGATCCAGGGTACTTGTTGCTGCAGGGAGGTGCCTGCTGAAGCAGGAAAGTGACTGTCACTCCACTGGAGATTCCTTCGGTCCTTCTGGTGCAGGATGAAGACAGACAGTCCTCAGAGCATGCACAGCTTGGAAACTGTTGCAGTTGCTGGCTGGAGCTGAAGTTGCAGAGTCACAGTAGCCTTTTTGGATACTTTGTTGCAGTTAGTGTTCCTGGAGCAGTCTGCGGTTGATCCAACAGTCAAAAGTTGAGGCACATGATGCAGAGGAGTCCTGGTGGAGTCTTGCAAACTGAATCTGAGGAAACACCCACAGGAGACACCCTAAGTAGTCCTTGGAGGGGGATTGGTCACCTAACCCGGTATGGACCTATCAGGAGGGGTCTCTGACGTCACCTGCGAGCACTGGCCAATCAGATGCTCCCAGAATATCCCATCATCTTGGAATCAAGATGGCAAAACCCAGGGACACTCTGGAGGAGCTCTGGGCACCACCCCTGGGGTGGTGATGGACAGGGGAGTGGTTACTCCCCTTTCCTGTGTCCAGTTTCGTGCCAGAGCACGGGCCGGGGGTCCCTGGACCGGTGTAGACTGGATTATGCAAGGAGGGCACCATCTGTGCCCTTCAAAGCACTTCCAGAGGCTCTGGGAGGAAACCCCTCCCATGCCTGTAACACCTATTTCCTAAGAGAGCCTAACACCTCTGTCCCAAAGGATATGCATTGTTCTGCCTTCCTGGGATTGGGCTGACCAAGCCCCAGGAGGGAAGAAGACTGTGAGGTGGTAGCAGTTGGGGCTGCAGTTAAAGAAGACTGGTATGGCAGTACTGGGGGTCCATGGTGGAGCCCCCAGGGCACATGGAATTGGCCCCCCAAGACCAGAATCAGATTGGGGGTACAATTTCTGGTTCCCAGACACCTCACATGGCCATATTTGGAGTTACCGCTGTGAAGCTACAAATAGCTATTGACCTATTTGTAGTGCACGCGTGTAATGGCGTCCCCGCACTCACAAAGTCCGGGGAAATGGCCCTGAACTATGTGGGGGCACCTTTGCTAGTGCAAGGGTGCCCTCACACTTAGTAACTTTGCACCTGACCTTCAGCAAGTGAAGGATAGACATATAGGTGACTTACAAGTTACCTGGGGTAGTGAAAATGGCTGTGAAATAGTGCTTACACTATTTCACTCAGGCGGCGGTGGCAGTCCTGAAGAAGTGTTTCTATATGGGTGGCAAAGGAAATGCTGCAGCCCATAAAGATCTCCTGGAGCCCTATGCCCTGGGTACCTAGGTACCTTATACCAGGGACTTGTAAGGGGGGCCCAGTATGCCAATTCGGCGTGGAATACTGGGTTACCAGTATGTAAGTAAAAATTTGGAACCAGAGAGAGCATAAGCACTGGAGTTCTGGTTAGCAGGACTCCAGTGACACAGTCAAGCATACGGACAAAAGAGTAAAACATACTACCACAAACTATGAGCACTGGGGTCCTGACTAGAAGGATCCCAGTGAGACAGTACAAACACACTGACAAACAGGCCAGAAATGGGGTTAACAATGCTAGAAGAAAGCCACCTTCCTACACCCGTCACTATGCGCTATCCATGGGTCCCTCCCAAGCTGTCCAGGATACCCAGTAGTGGAGCTCTAGGGGGAAATTCCACTTGGTTCCCCAGAACCCACATCAGTACCCTTTTAATGGCCTACAAGTATTTAATGTTGCCTGGATATGTCCAATTTATGATTATAATCTGCATTTTGGGCAGAGCACAGGAAGCAATCAGGAGCAGCAAGCTTGTGGGCACGCCACAGGCACAGGTGTGAGATACGTAGCATGCAAGTACTGTAGTTGGATGAGTCTCCGATGGGAAGAGATAGCTTCAGTTCAGCAGGGGCAACCGTGAATCTCTGCAAACAGCATTGTCCAGAGGACCTATCCAGCCTTCCCATATCTGTTTGAAGGCTACAAATTTATCCAGTGCGTTAATTAATAATGATTTCTAAATTTGGTAGCTTTCCCAGGGAAGCCATCGGGTGTTTGGCTTCAAAGAGACTGTATTCAGCGGGTTCCAGTATCTCCTCTTGGTGGCATGCAAGTGTGTTTATTAAGTTTAAGTGTTTGTGGAACTGAGTTTTGGAAAGAGCAAATTAGGATTGCAAATCTTGAAAATATTTCATGTTATGTCATTGCCCAACATCTCCCAGGCAAGTGTAAAATATGTTATCCAATTTAGTGAACCACTCTTACTGCAATACCTGATGAAACCACTGTCCTTTCCAAAGTGAGAAATAATGCTTGGGGTTCCTGCCCCAGCCAGTCGCATGTAGCACAGTGCACCAGGTCAGAAACATCACTCTGGTAGGTTCTGAGAGATACCAGGGATATGCCCTCCACACAGTATGGTTATATTCCTAACAAGGCCCAACAGGGACAGTTCTGCCTAATATGTCGGGTCCCCCCACACACCGTTTAGTCACACATTTATCAGCAGGAGCAATGCCGCCTTGTAGTATAACTGAATGTCCACTATCCCATTCTCCCCTCATACACTGGTTGGCAAAATGGGTCTATGGTAGTGATCTTCAAACATTTTTGCTCCAAGCCCCCGCTAACCACAACGTTTTGAAGTCAGACCCCCTCCAAAAATATATGTCAAGAATAGGGAGAGCAGGAGGGGCAGGGCTGAGCTCCGGGACGGTGCACGGGAAATCATTTAAGGGATATTTTTCTGTAGTTCATAATCCAAACTATATGTGAGAGTTATAAAAGTGCAACTATATCAAACCAACACATAAATTGACCAAAACACAAGGCTCCATAGTTGGGGTGTTGTGCGCCTGGGTACCAATGCAACTGCTGCAATAAAGGCCATTAAGAAAAGAACCCCATTAACTCCCCAACCATCCTTTAGGCATCTTTCCGAGGATTCGGTCCCTATCATTTGCAAGCTAAAGAATTACATCTCCCAAATAGTGTACCTTACTCTGTGCCATCTCTTTCATGCTGTCTAAGGAGCACCATACTTTCCTTCTTTCCCTGGACTGTTACTTTGAGGCCCCAGGGGTCCAGGCAATCAGAGCTCTGCATCTAGACATGACCCTGCCAACCTCCTCCCTGCACCTGCTTGACTCACCTTGAAGGACATCTTCATGTAAACCGAGGTTAATGTGGATGGGATGTATGGGGATCACATGCCTCATTCTTTTTTCATTTTACAAAAACAGTTCCCATAGTTTTTGCCAAAAAACAACCTTCCCTGAACAGCTTTTGTGGGCCTTAAACTGCCTTTGTGTAGAAGTGAAGGGAGGGCGGGGTTGGGGTGGGGAGGAGTTTTTCTGTGATGTGAAGCTCAGGAAGGGACAGAAAGCTAAGGAAGAAACAGGCCTTCTCACCAATGTGCCTGCTACCTTAAAGGCTGTTTAGGAGCCAGTATAGGATTTAATTGATGGAATCACTTGAAGCTTCATGGTGACAATGAGTTATTCATTTTGAGGCGTAATGTCAAGGTGTTATAAGCTCAGTTCCAGAAAGTGTATTTTATTAAACATACAAATGTTTGCACTAGGTATAGTTAATCTATTATTAAAATATATACATTGAAATTACTTGTTTCATCTTAAAACACCAAATCATTTTGCGGCAGCTTACCTTGTACTGTGTACAATACAATTTTAAAATAACGACTTGCATATTCACAGTGCCTCCTGCACGAAGCTGGGACCTCATAGCACTATCAATATACAAGTCACTATTCCCCACTTCAGCAGTGGTCACGTTACCCAAAGAAAATTCATAACATAAAATAATGTATTTCCATCCGATTAGCTTAATTTGCATTTATTTTTATTTAAGGCTTCTACTTTACATACAGTTAGCTGAAAGCGAAAAACAAAACACTTAAAGAGTATTTTGTTATTTTTAGCCATGTTCTTGACCCTGCCACCACCTGAATGCGGTTTTGGCAGGGTCAAAAACATGGCTAAAAAGAACAAAATATTCTGTAACTGTCTTGTTTTTAAGTTTCAGTTAGCTGTATATAAAATAATACAAAAACCTTAAACGAAAAATAAATGCAGGTTAAGCTAATTGGATGGAAATACATTTGTTTACATTACGAGTTTCCCCATGTATTTTGTTTTAATCTCTACAAGGATTTCATGTAGACTAAGACAGCCTGGAAACACACCAAGTCACGCTTCCAGGTCATCTTTATTTACAAGTACTTGCAAAGCCATTTGTGCCCCCCCTGGGAATGCAGCCAATGCCCCCCACGGGGGCACACCCAAGAAGTTGAAGACCTCTGGTCTAGGGCAATACTGGGAGAACGGCAGGCCCAGGGAAAAGAGCGGACTATGGCTGTAGGGTTCCAGAAACAAGAGGCTGGGATTGTCAGCAGGAATAATGCATAATGTCGAGATGGCAGGGAAGAAATATAATTTTAAATAATGCTACTCTGCTAAGGATATGGAGTGGAGGATGAGCCCAATGCTGAAAATGCCTCATCATGTTGGACAGGAGAGGGTAAAGATTGAGACTCCAGATCACGACAGGTTCAAGGGAAACAACATTTTCCAGGTATTGGAAGCTAAGCCACTTTATTGGGGTTGATCCTGCTAGGTGGTCGTATTAGAGTCTCCATTAAGAGGGATCAGCAATGTTTTCGACCAATTAGTAAAGGGTCATGAGGCTTCTTCATAAAGAGGAAGGATCTGCAGTATGCCTTTCCCTGTCTCTTGAGGCTAGTCAAGTATAAGAGAACATCACTGGCATAAAGTACTCTTCTTTTCCTCCACCCTCAGCACCTTACCCAAAAATCACAGATGATTACTCGAGGTAGGGGTGCTATGGCTAGGGTGAAGTGAAGAGGGGACAGCCTTGACTGGTCCCTCTGATGACTGCAAGGAAGGTATGCCAACGCCAACAGTAGGAGTCTAATGCAATGACACATACTGCAGCCCAGCATAAAACCACATTAATGAAGGTGAACAAGAGAAGGGAGCACCCTGAAGAGCCCTTCAGGCTAGGACTTTGGCAAATATCTTAATTTTTGCGTTAATCAGTAGAATAGGCCTATAAGAGGAGCACTGCTTCAATAGGCATCCTGTTTTATGAATAGCCACCATAATAGTAAGCTTGAGTTCTGAGCTGAATGATCCCTTAGCTTCAGCTTTCATGTGTAGGCCTAGCAGATGAGGGGTGAGTGTCTCGAAATTTGCAATAATATTCGATAGGAAAACCGTCCTGGTGGTGTGTCTTACCAGCTTTCATCTCTGCCAGAGCATCCCCTGTTTCTTCTAATGTAATGGGTAGATCTAAGTCTTTCCTCAGGGGTGAGGAGTGAGGGCAAAGGATGCCTGCAAGGATTGATCTGTATTGCTCACTTTGAGATCACGGTTAATGATCATAAAGGGCACAATAGGAGTTGAAGAATGTTACTGCAATGTCTGTGGCTTTACAGTGCCTTGTCCCAGTATGGTCAATTACATCAAGAACTATCCTGGAGGTTATGTCTCTGGTAGCCGGCCAGTAGCTTGCTAGGTTTGTCTCCATCATCATCTCAATCAACGACCATTTGATGGAGTGACATCTTGTCTTACTCTAGTCGATGCTGGAGGGTGGGAGACATCCCGGTCAGATACTGTTGCCCACATTCAAGGTTCAGAGTTTTTAAGTCTGCCATTAGGGTACACTTTCCTTGTTCTCTGAGGCAAAGAAAAAATTTGGTTGCACTGAGGAGTGGTTGATAGTGAAATAGTCCTACATCTGGGAATTCAGAATATTAGGAATCTACCAGGAACCCTGCATAAAGGTGCCATGACAGGTAACATCAGGAGTAACAAAATGAACAAGGATTGAGAAGTGGCCGGATATACCCTGTGGGAGGATGGTTGCAGCCAATGGGCGCAGGACATCTGAAAATGGAAGGAGCATGAGAATCAATGCTGGGGAGTGTCTTGTGTACAGCTTATGTGTGAGTATATTCTGCATCATATAGATACCATACCCTCTTCGTATGGCAAAGACCCAGTAAGGTCAACAGTTTATAGGTGCCTAGCATGTTCTTGACACCGCTCGGGGAAACCTAGTATGGCAATTCTAGAAACCTCCAGGCCATGCCTGGTTAACCGAGGTGTGATATAGACACAAAAGAAATTGTACTGACTTTCAACCAGAAGTCCATCAACTACAATATACCGGTCTTGGGACTCAGAAGTTGTTGCTGTGCCCATCAGGGCAACGCCCTTATGAAGGATTATAGCCACCCCTGTGAGCCTGTGGAGAACCACTGTGAAAGACTTTGTTGTAGCCATAGAAGCTTACGAAGGGGCATCTTATGCTCTGCAAGTGGGTCTTTTGGGCCCTGAGAACCATTTGCATCCTCTTCTTGGTGTACTGAGGGGCAGTCATTCTCTTAATATGGTCCAATAGGCTATTAACATTCCAAAACAGGACTGACAAATCAGTCATCGAGGTGGGGGGGCTGGGGAACAGTGATCGATAACAGCAAGGGGATCCCACTACCCAGAGGCAGAAAGTCTGGGGAGCTGGCAATCATACAACAGTGAGCAACATAGATGACTGTCTGGATAATGGCTTGGGATAGCAAACTTATGTTCCAAGATGATAGACTGAATATTGAGATGAAACATAACATACCCATCTCCCCTCCAACACCCCTCAACCCATACTTTCTCCCTGCAGAGCCAACCACTGCTCTACTCTGGCATACGGAGACTGCGCCCAGTGGAGAAAAGAAGCCTCTAAGACGGACGCTCATGCAGGCTTCCTGGAGCATCGTCAGTTTACACAACTGCAGCAGCACTGCCGGATGATGCAGGATTTCTAAGGAGATCTGGAAGTATTTCTAGAACACTTCCACTATCTTGGCTGCACTGGCCATGCCCCCTCAATTGCTAATTTTATAACTGTATGGAAACTGAATTTATTTTGATCACTCTGGCAAAAGGCTATTTTTTTTTTATTCTAGTCAGGAGTGTGACACTGAGGCCTGGACCCACCAGTAACCAACTTATGTGGTACATAGCAACCATATAAATTGTAGGTACCGAATTACTCAGTTCCGATATCTTATGCATAAGTTCACGAGTGGTCAATTTAACTAATTAAAATAACCAAGATCTGCCTGCCTCTAGGTTTGTCTTCCAAATAGTAAGCCTACACACTGGCAGGCTAAGCTTGTTATGAGTGAAGCAAATTGGGTATGCTTACGTATGGATACAAAATAAAAGCTGCAGGCAGCATGAGAGCTCAAGTGTGAATCACTGAAACAAGTGTGAATGCACAGCTAAAAATAGAGTTAGATGATATAGGCGGTCATTCCGGGAACCGCCAATCGGCCGCCATGCGGCCAAAAGACCGCTGCCGGCATTCCAACATTCCCGCTGGGCCGGCGGGCGCTAACCAAGGTAGCGCCCGCCGGCCCAGCAGGAATGAGGCCGCAACACAGAAGCCGGCTCCGGATGGAGCCGGCGGTGTTGCGGCCGTGCGACGGGTGCAGTTGCACCCGTCGCGCTTTTCACTGTCTGCTAGGCAGACAGTGAAAAGGTGGCTGGGGCCCTGTTAGGGGACCCCTGCACTGACCATGCCAGTGGCATGGGCATTGCAGAGGCCCCCAGGGGCCCCAGGACACCCCTTACCGCCAGCCTCTTCCTGGCAGTGAAAACCGCCAGAAACAGGCTGGCGGTAAGGGGGTCAGAATCCCCAGGGCAGCGCTGCTTGCAGCGCTGCCCTGCCGGATTCGCCCAGCCGGGGCAAAAACGGCGGGAAACCGCCGGCCCCGGTTTTCTGACTGCGGCTTTACTGCCGTGGTCAGAATGGGCTTTGAAGCACCGCCAGCCTGTTGGCGGTGCTTCCGTCATTCTGCGCCCTGGCGGTCCAAGACCGCCAGGGTCAGAATGACCCCCATAGTGTCTGCTTTCAATATTATATACACTCTTTACATGACAAATAGGCAATGCTAGAGAGTGCAGTGTATCACGTGTGAGCACACTTAAGGCCTGATTATGACCTTGGCGGATGGGGTACTCTGTCGCAAATGTGACAGATATCCCGCCTGCCATTTTACAAGTTCCATAGGATATACTGGAACTTATAATACGGTGGACAGGATATCCGTCATGATTGTGACGGAGCATCCCATCCACCAAGGTTGTAATCAGGCCCTTAGTATTTAGTATACAGTGTTATTTTTTATATTCTTCCTATTTGCACAGATTAAGATACCAGGAAATCCCCGATTACCAATTACAAGAATTTACCAAGAACTTGGTGTTGGAACTCTTATGGTGTGTGCATGAAAAAAATTCATGTCTGAGCCTCTAATAATTAGGGACTATTGAAAAATGAATCCATTAGGGATCATATTAGTCCTGAAGAAAACAGGTTAACCTAAAAGGCTATTACAATTCCGGATAAAACATGTAGACCAGTCAGATGTAAGAGTTAGTAAATGATGCCAGTAAGTCCCCTTTGTTTTAACCTGCCTAAGGAAACCTTAAGGATTAAAAAGTAATAACTGAATAGAGATTAATTTTTGAAACAATTCCAGCAGGTCCACACCAAAATATCTAAGTGCCCTCTAAAAGTGGCCTTGAGCCTGCCCAGGACTTTATATCTACCAGGCGAAGACCCTATGATGAAGCATGCCACACAGAAATGTGCTGGATGAAATTCCTTTAGAAAAGAGAAACACTTTTCTCCAGTCTGATTATAAGACTTAAATTTGGTGCTGTTTGGAGGCTTCCTCCTTGTTATAGACAATGTTGGACTTGTCATAAAAATACTCCAGTCTTGTTGAGAACCATCCCTATAGCAGTCAGCCTCTGTGGAAGTGAGGTGAGACTTTAGGGTATTTATGGTAAAGCTTTGGTCGTGGGCAAAAGGCACAGTCTGATGGAGATGTCCGTGCTCAGCATTGTGGGCTCCCGACCTTCGCAGAGAAACTATCATGATCACCAGCAAGTCTGTGAAGATGCATGGAGCAGTCATCAGACCAAATGGGAAGACTGCAAACTGAAAGAGATGGGACCCCAGTGTGAACCTCAAGTAGCGCCTGTAGGTGGGAAGAGGATGGACGAAGGAATTTGAAGATCAAAGTAGCTGTCCTGGAGGTCTGGGGCACCAAACAAACAATCTCCCAGGTTTAAGACCAAAAGCACTTGACTCAGACAGCACACTGAACTTGCTTTGCCAAAAGAACAGGTTATGAATGTAGAGGTTGGTGAGAGGACTCAGGATCATGCCCTTCTTCAGGACCAAGACATAAAGAGAATATAATCCTGTTACCGACTATTCCAGAGGCATTACTTTCAAGGCCTCTTTACTTAGGAAGGCAAGGGCCTCTGCCTCAAGGATCTAGACGTGAGCCAGTGAGTGCACACTAATGGAATGGGGTGGTCAAATGTGAACTTTAAGAAGGGAAGAATGTAGCTCCAGGTGAACAGCTGAAATAACGTGCAGTCCGATGTGAACACCTCCTGCTGAGTTATAAAATGGGAGACCCTCCCCCTCATTGGAAAGTTATGTCATAGGGAGAGAACGTCAGAGGAGTATGGAGGTATGAGAGAGAGCCTGCACAGGCTGATAGGGACTGGATCTGTTGGTGACACCTCCAACATCCCTTAATGCCTGAAAAGAAGTGGTACATTTGCTGTGACATTTGGATGCACTGAGATGGCTGCCATTGATGGGACTGCACAGCCCAAGAATAATCACAGAATGTCTGACACTGCTGGTAGGATTAACATACTGGGGAGACCAGGCACAGTGTGAACCATATTCATCCGGGTTCTTGAAATGTACCAAATAGGTATCAACCTTCAAAGGGAATGTCCATGAGAGCAGCCTGGACTTCACCCAGAAATCTAGTAGCATGCATTTAGGCATGTTGACACAGCCCAAAAGCCAGATCCACAGACCAAGGAAAGGTGTCTGCGGTCAAAGCCACACTTCAGCCTCTATTTGATACATATGGACCATCACTCACCAGGTCAGGTAATGGGTGCTTCACTTGTTCTGGCAAACTAACATACATTTTGCCAGTTACCATAATGCATGTACATAGCAGCCTAAAAGGCAAGTGGCACTAGGCATGTGAAGAAACAAACTGCCAGAGGCAACAACTTTTCAACTAAAGGCATCCAGTTTCTTGGGTTACCCATCTTTGGGAACCTTCGGGAAAGTGTTGGGTTAATTATAGACAGCTGTGTCTGAACAACCATACTCTATGGTGACAGATATGAGGACAAAAAGTGCCGGTCTCCTGGAGCAGCCCTATGATGTTGACGGTTCTGCTTGTGGACTGCTGAGCATGAAAAGGGTTTCGCACTAGCAGCCATTATAGAGTCTGTAAGAGACTCTCCGAATGAAAGCAAGGGCATCATAGAATCTGTGAACAGCAAGATTTCTGTCAGAATGCTAGACTTGACTTCCACAGAAGGCAAGGTCAGTTCCAAGGCCTCTGCCCCCTTCTTAACAACTTATGAAAGAGGAGACATCCTTCAAAAACAGACCAGAGGGTAGGAAATATTTCTTTCTGGTGAAGTATGTAGGCCACTTGCATTTTTGTAAGCTGAAGTAAATCACATTGTCAGTACTGTAAGATGACAGATGATCAGCTTCTGAGTCATCATCCTCTGTGCAGCAACAGCCCTGTCCTCCCTAGCCAAGACATTCAAATCTAAACATCGAGTCCTGGGGAGAGGCTTACATAAGGGTTCATTAATGTTTTCCTCAATCAATTTCTTGGCTGTTGCGCGTGTCACCTCCAAGGCCATTGTCAATATATCTACAAGATCAGTGACAATAAGGAGCCCATTGATTGGAAGATTGCATCCTGGCTGGTACCAATAATGGGACCAATACTGTGGAGGTGATTCATGGGGAGGCAGAGTAGTCACCAAGTCCACAGGAACAGATTTCTCCTTGGGAAGTAACCCTAGGGTTGAATGGCAGTCCTGAAAATGTACAGCTTCACTAGGATGGTGGTCTAAACTTGCACGACATGTGAGGCATGGGGTTTCAACCTCTATTGAGGAAGAGTCTGGCTTCAGGGTATGAAATCAGGGCAAGGAAGGGTACAGAGAATAGTACTGATTCTCGAGGAAAAATATAACTTCTTCTTTCTATGAAGCTGCCTGTGCTTTTTGTTGAGAACATCTCTTTGAAGAACATTCCCAGAAGGTGACTCACACCTTTGGGAGAAGGTGTACTGCAGGCCTTAGGGCAAAAAAACAGTTTGACCTCCCGCTCCCTGATGGGCTTTGGGTGCATGAAGGCACAAGAGTCACAGGCTGTGGTGTTTTGTCCCAGACCAAGACCCCACATACAATCATCCTAGGGTTTCGAAAAAGGTGTCTTTTTGCAAAACCACCTGTATGGATTGGAGCCAGAAGTTCCTTTAGGAGGATTAGACCTAGCTGCTGTTTAAAGCTGAGGAATTTGTCAGTGAAACACCGAGAGAGCACTAGGCCATATCAGTGAGTGCCAATAGTTGCTGGTTAGAATCTAATATACCTTGATGATTTCATGTCCACAGCAGACTCATGGCTTGGGCCACAGGGGGCCACCTGACAACACTTTGCAGGGGAAGTCTTTCTGTGACAGTCTGAAGCCTGAATGCCATAACTATATGATGAGTAATCTGCAGGAAAATGTATATGGCAGAAGCAAAATCCAACACTTTTACACATAAAAATCAAGTTCAGCAGAAAAAAAAAATGGAAACAGTGATTTACTTTTTTAAAGAATGGCACAGCACAGACATGTAAATCTACCCAGGGAGCAGGGAGGAGGCTGAAGGCAAGAGAGGTGACTGATCTCAGTATGGGCCCCAGGCAGAAGGAAGAGAACTGCCCCTACCACCCAAGGTCATTGGGACGGAGAGGCAACAGGGTAGGTGCGGGATGTGATGTGGTAGCCACACTGCTGAATTATTTTTACTCCAGGCGTCTGAAGTGGCTTGTTGACATCCCACTAAGTGCAAGGTGGAGGCCTCCTTAGTGACCCTGCCAGTGGAAGACAAGTAGCTAGATGAGTAAAGGAGAGGTCCCACAGTGACAAGACCACAGGATCCTGGCATTGTGGGCTTGAGAGGGCAGAGTCTGTTGAGGTCCCGGAAGGATCAATGGCTTGCACCGCCCCCCACCCCCCGCATGGCTGGAAAGGAGTGTGGTGAGTTCAGGGGCATTTGAGCTGCCCCTGAAATAAATATATGGTAGAAGGACAAGGTAGCCCGTGATGAAAGATACAGAAGATAAGAGACTGTGTGATATAGAAGATGGAGACTGTGAGTGAAACAGACAAAATGATCAAAATCATGCTGGTCATGATGCAGAATATGACTCCTCTGCAAGCAGAGTTTAGTGCCTGGAATGGAGTCCAATACCCCAGTAAAGTGAAGATCGCAGTGTCTCAGAGCTTTGCTATTAAAAGAAAGGCAGTGGCGAAGGTTTCCCCAACACAGGCAGATGCCGGAACTGCTACCCAGATATGTAGGCAGACCATGGATAGCTGAGGTAACACTGAGAAAATTCGTGCACCTCTGGATGAGATTTTCTCGGGTTCCATTAAAGGATTCCAGTGTGTCCGGGGACAATACTTGATATAGGTGTACCTGGAAGTGGGGTTGGGCAGTCGATTGGTGGAGGATGAGGGGAGAGGGCGACACCTGACTCAACATGGCAATCTGTTAAAAGAAGGAGAGTTCAGATGGTTCAAGCTAGACGAAGGTGCAGAGTGGCTGTGTGCTCACTAAAACCTCCACTAGCGATTGTTAGTCAGTCATAAATACTTTATTCGGTAACAATAGCTTAAAAGTTCATGAAACTACAAAAACAGGTACACAGCAAATACATAAAAAGCAAGATTCCAAACATAAAAAGTTAAAACACAGTATATTGGATATAAAGATTCATAAAAAAAGGGCACCCTAATCCTTAAAAAGCTGTTTTCTGAGTCTTAAAACGCCGGCAAGAAAGCTTGCAACCCCAAAGCACACCCTGGATGATGCAAGCATTTAAAGAAACAACAAAGCTGGTTTTGCTTCTACAAAATGAGATTCTCTTAGCAGTGGGACATTAAAGCGGTACCTTAGAGACTGATACAAATAACAAAAAAACATGAAATGCACAGTGCCCTGCTGGGAGAAATTGTCACAGAGTTGGCACATCCCAGAATTACAAAACCTTTTTAGGACAGCTAAAAGCCAGTGTATAAGGTTTCACCTGAAACTCATTAATAAAAAACGGTGGAGGGGATTATTAACAAATGCCAGATATGGTTCTCCTGATGAGCTTGTTATTACCAAAATATATTCTTTTACCATGGGTTTCAAGAGTTTCTTCTCCTCCCTATCTGCCATCCTACGTAAGAGTAACATATTTCTCAACTCCAGCAGTTCTCCTTTCCTAAAGTTTTTGGGATTAGTAAAAAGCTCTGCACAACATACACTCTCCAGCATGTTTTTAACATATCTAAGCCAGAGAATGTGGCGCAGCCCTTCCAATGCGCAACAATCCTCTATTACTAGCTGATTATTCGACAGGGCTGGATATGCCCACATTTTAAAACAGCGCATGACCGGGGCCAGGGCAATGAGATCTGAGAGATAGCCTAGTCCCAGTTCCTCATGTATTACAAAGGTCAGGGTGCAAGCTGGAACCACCAGAAGCCTACGAAAAAAATATTTTCTACTACTTGGAGCTCACTAGCATCTGTATGCCCTCAAACATTACACCCATAATATGACATCAGGACACTCTTCTCTCGGTAAACTTTAACCAAAGCCTGCACTGGTTTGGCACCCAGGGGGTCATTCTGACCCTGGCGGCCGGTGACCGCCAGGGTCACCGACCACGGGAGCACCGCCAACAGGCTGGCGGTGCTCCCAAGGGCATTCTGACAGCGGCGGTTCAGCCGCGGCCAGAAAGGGTAAACCGGCGGTCTCCTGCCGGTTTACCACTGCCCTACAGAATCCTCCATGGCGGCGGAGCGCGCTCCGCCGCCATGGGGATTCTGACACCCCCTACCGCCATCCTGTTCCTGGCGGGTCTCCCGCCAGGAACAGGATGGCGGTAGGGGGTGCCGCGGGGCCCCTGCAGTGCCCATGCCTATGGCATGGGCACTGCAGGGGCCCCCGTAAGAGGGCCCCACAAAGTATTTCAGTGTCTGCAATGCAGACACTGAAATACGCGACGGGTGCAAACTGCACCCGTCGCACATACCCACTCCGCCGGCTCCATTCGGAGCCGGCTTCCTCGTGGGGAGGGGTTTCCTGCTGGGCTGGCGGGCGGCCTCCTGGCGGTCGCCCGCCAGCCCAGCGGGAAAGCCTGAATGGCCTCCGCGGTCTTTCGACCGCGGAGCGGCCATATGGCGGTTCCCGCCAGGCGGGCGGCGACCGCCGGCCTCGGAATCAGGCCCCCAGTCTCTTAGCAAAGTCCACTGTCACAGCCACCGCTCTCCTAAGAATATTCATCTTTAGGTCTAGCTGAGGGATCCAGGACCCCCGATCATTAAAACCTCCAAGTATGGGAATGTGACTACTTTAGTTAGTTTTGTTCTATTACCCAAAAAAGATTTCCCCACTAACTTGCGGCAGCCGAGCGTCATTGTATGCGACGTAGTATAGTTTGCTGCTAGGTCCAGAGAGCCCATAAAGTTGGTAAAAGCGCCCAAAAGACGTTGTAGACCCACCAGCATCCTAGCAACCAACACTGCATTGTCAGCATACAATTAAGAGGAAATTAACTTCGTACCACCCATAGGAACATCCCTATAGGGGATTGGTAAAACCTCATCCAGTTGGTTAATTGTAGGAAAGTACCATCTTGCCTGGCATGTTACCCCCATATTTCACTGTATATATATTGTTTTAGTTGTATGTGTCACTGGGACCCTGCCAGCCAGGGCCCCAGTGCTCATAAGTGTGCCCTGTATGTGTTACCTGTGTTATGACTAACTGTCTCAATGAGGCTCTGCTAACCAGAACCTCAGTGGTTATGCTCTCTCATTTCTTTCCAAATTGTCACTAACAGGCTAGTGACCAATTTCACCAATTTACATTGGCATACTGGAACACCCTTATAATTCCCTAGTATATGGTACTGAGGTACCCAGGGTATTGGGGATCCAGGAGATCCCTATGGGCTGCAGCATTTCTTGTGCCACCCATAGGGAGCTCTGACAATTCTTACACAGGCCTGCCACTGCAGCCTGAGTGAAATAACGTCCACGTTACTTCACAGCCATTTACCACTGCACTTAAGTAACTTATAAGTCACCTATATGTCTAACCTTTACCTGGTAAAGGTTGGGTGCTAAGTTACTTAGTGTGTGGGCACCCTGGCACTAGCCAAGGTGCTCCCACATTGTTCAGGGCAAATTTCCCGGACTTTGTGAGTGCGGGGACACCATTACACGCGTGCACTATACATATGTCACGACATATGTACAGCATCACAATGGTAACTCCGAACATGGCCATGTAACATGTCTAAGATCATGGAATTGTCACCCCAATGCCATTCTGGCATTGGAGAGACAATTCCATGATCCCCCGAGCCTCTAGCACAGACCCGGGTACTGCCAAACTACCTTTCCCGGGGTTTCACTGCAGCTGCTGCCAACCCCTCAGACAGGTTTCTGCCCTCCTGGGGTCCAGCCAGGCTTGGACCAGGAAGGCAGAACAAAGGACTTCCTCAGAGAGAGGGTGTTACACCCTCTCCCTTTGGAAAAAGGTGTTAGGGCTGGGGAGGAGTAGCCTCCCCCAGCCTCTGGAAATGCTTTCATGGGCACAGATGGTGCCCATTTCTGCATAAGCCAGTCTACACCGGTTCAGGGATCCCCCAGCCATGCTCTGGCGCGAAACTGGACAAAGGAAAGGGGAGTGACCACTCCCCTTACCTGCACCTCCCCTGGGAGGTGCCCAGAGCTCCTCCAGTGTGCTCAAGACCTCTGCCATCTTGGAAACGGAGGTGCTGCTGGCACACTGGACTGCTCTGAGTGGCCAGTGCCAGCAGGTGACGTCAGAGACTCCTTCTTATAGGCTCCTCCAGGTGTTGCTAGCCTATCCTCTCTCCTAGGTAGCCAAACCTCCTTTTCTGGCTATTTAGGGTCTCTGCTTTGGGGAATTCTTTAGATAACGAATGCAAGAGCTCATCAGAGTTCCTCTGCATCTCTTTCTTCACCTTCTGCCAAGGAATCAACTGCTGACTGCTCTGGAAGCCTGCAAAACTGCAACAAAGTAGCAAAGACGACTACTGCGACCTTGTAACGCTGATCCGGCCGCCTTCTCGACTGTTTTCCTGGTGGTGCATGCTGTGGGGTAGTCTGCCTCCTCTCTGCACCAGCAGCTCTGAAGAAATCTCCTGTGGGTCGACGGAATCTTCCCCCTGCAACCGCAGGCACCAAAAGACTGCATCACCGGTCCTCTGGGTCCCCTCTCAGCACGACGAGCGTGGTCCCTGGAACTCAGCAACTCTGTCCAAGTGACTCCCACAGTCCAGTGACTCTTCAGTCCAAGTTTGGTGGAGGTAAGTCCTTGCCTCCCCACGCTAGACTGCATTTCTGGGTAACGCGTGATTTGCAGCTGCTCCGGCTCCTGTGCACTCTTCCAGGATTTCCTTTGTGCACAGCCAAGCCTGGGTCCCCGACACTCTAACCTGCAGTGCACGACCTCCTGAGTTGTCCTCTGGCGTCGTGGGACCTTCTTTTGTGACTTCGGGTGAGCTCCGGTTCACTCTTCTTCGTAGTGCCTGTTCCGGCACTTCTGCGGGTGCTGCTTGCTTCTGAGTGGACTCTTTGTCTTGCTGGACGCCCCCTCTGTCT
Source organism: Pleurodeles waltl (assembly GCF_031143425.1). NCBI lineage: Eukaryota > Metazoa > Chordata > Amphibia > Caudata > Salamandridae > Pleurodeles > Pleurodeles waltl. Next base: position 118,246,569 of record NC_090437.1, read on the forward strand.
CCTCACGCAATTGGCGACATCCTGGTCCCTCCTGGGCCACAGCAGCATCCAAAAACCCTAACCGCGACCCTTGCAGCTAGCAAGGCTTGTTTGCGGTCTTTCTGCACGGAAACACCTCTGCAAGCTTCTTCATGACGTGGGACATCCATCCTCCAAAGGGGAAGTTTCTAGCCCTCTTCATTCTTGCAGAATCCACAGCTTCTACCATCCGGTGGCAGCTTCTTTGCACCCACAGCTGGCATTTCCTGGGCATCTGCCCTCTCCCGACTTGATCGTGGCTCTTGGACTTGGTCCCCTTGTTCCACAGGTACTCTCGTCAGGAAATCCATTGTTGTTGCATTGCTGGTGTTGGTCTTCCTTGCAGAATTCCCCTATCACGACTTCTGTGCTCTCTGGGGAACTTAGGTGCACTTTGCACCCACTTTTCAGTGTCTTGGGGTGGGCTATTTTTCTAACCCTCACTGTTTTCTTACAGTCCCAGCGACCCTCTACAAGGTCACATAGGTTTGGGGTCCATTCGTGGTTCGCATTCCACTTCTAGAGTATATGGTTTGTGTTGCCCCTATACCTATGTGCTCCCATTGTATTCTATTGTGACTATACATTGCTTGCACTGTTTTTTATTGCTATTACTGCATATTTTGGTATTGTGTACATATATCTTGTGTATATTTGCTATCCTCATACTGAGGGTACTCACTGAGATACTTTTGGCATATTGTCATAAAAATAAAGTACCTTTTTTGTTGTATATCTGTGTATTGTGTTTTCTTATAATATTGTGCATATGACACCAGTGGTATAGGAGGAGCTTCACACGTCTCCTAGTTCAGCCTAAGCTGCTCTGCTAAGCTACCTTTTCTATCAGCCTAAACTGCTAGACACCTCTCTACACTAATAAGGGATACCTGGACCTGGTGCAAGGTGTAAGTACCCCTTGGTACTCACTACAAACCAGGCCAGCCTCCTACATTAATGTAGAGTGTAAATAGCAGGGGTGCTAAAATGTACCCTTGTGTTACCCGCTGCATACATACTGCCCATGGAGCTGTCAGACTGGCATCAACATTGTATCTTATCAGGAGGTTAGAGTGTAAATTATGTAGGAATGCCACTAATTCTGCCTCTACCCCAAATCTGACAAGTAAAGGCCAAAGCTTGGATCTATTCACTCAGCCAAAAGCCGAGGTGAGGTTCATAAAGGCCATATAAAGACACCCCTCCGGCTATTTCCCAATGATCATCTGCAGGTTAATACACTGATCCAGGGTCCCTCTCCCATGTCTAAAACCATACTGAATGTCTGAGACTATATTTTTACTATCAAGCCAGAGCGATAGTTTGCCTAACACAACCCTGCCCATAATTTTTGCAGCAGAATCTATAAGGGATATAGGCCGATAGCAAAGCAGGTTGTCTCTTGCTCCTTTCTTGAAAAAAGGTAAGATAACACATTTGGACCGGGGGAGACCTGGGGCAGAGGGCTAGGGGCCCACTGCGTGGAGAAACACCATGTGAAAGTGTACTGACTGTATAGTGGTGGACAAGAGTGAGCTTAAGGAGACTGGTAAAAGAGTCATTGGCCAGTGAGTTCTTGGAAAGATGCAATCTGCTGAGTCAGAAAAGTACCATGGGAGAGAGACATAGCCAATAAGAGGGATGGGTTGGCAGGAACAGAACAGTAGGTCATGGAGCTGCAAAGGAAGACATGAGTTTTACAGGCTCTGAGAAAGAGATGGAAGTGACAGGTCGGAGGAGAGGTGTGAGCTACAGCCTGCATATGAGGGAACCGGAAGCAGTAAAAGAGAAGAGGCAGGTAACTTTGCAGTGGTCAGCAGAGAGCAGTAACAAGGGACACGTGCCCTAGGAGATCAGAGGATGTGACCTGGAATACAGAGGAACCAGAAAGTGGGAATGTGAAAGCTTGATGGGATAAAAGTTGCAAGGATCAGAGAAGTTACATAGGGAAGTAGGGAGCATCATCATCGTTCTTATTGAAAGAATGAATTGAATGGCAGGTGTGTTTTGTGCAATTCCAAAAATGTTGGGAATTCGGGGACAAGTTCCCGGAAAAGAGTGGCTCAAAATGTGGGGCAAAACACTCAATCACCAGTTTTTAGAGAAAGAGGTGTGGGACAACAAAGTAGAAATAGAGGTGATAGGAAAGAAGTTGTGGTAAAAGGCCTGTACGCCAGCTAAATTGGATAAGATGGTGGTGTGGCTGTGGAAGTGCCCAGACAATGAAAATGTCAGACTGTTGGACGCAGCTTTAGGATTCCCTGTGAAGGGCCAATTACCAGCAGGTGGATGGAGAACCTAGATTCATACATAGGAATTGTGGACAGTCTAGAACAAATTAGGGATGGAGGTAGAGGAGAGGCCCCTCTAAATACTCCCTTTTTCAGGTCTTACTAATTTGTAAGCACTGCACCAAAAAGAGTAGAGGCAGAGTTTAGATTTATCCATCATCTATCATGGCCAGAAGAAAAGGTGGTAAACTCAACTGAGAGTGAATGCACAGTAACTTACTTGAACAATGAACATGCAATAGAACCGGTTCAGAAATACAGCAGAAATGGAAAATAAAATGTTGCTTACCCAGTAAGCAACTGTTTGTAGCATGCAGTGCTGTAGATTCACGTTATGCATACTTCCGCCATCTAGCGTTGGATCCGGAAGGTTGCAACTTGTTTTTGTTCGAAAGTGTTCAGAGTTATGTACATAGTGACCCCTCCTCTTGTTTGCAATGCGCATGATCCTCAGCTCCATCTTCAGATTGTTTTCTCGCAGTTGGTGATGAATGGAGTGTAATGAAAAGGTAGATAAACTAAAGGATCATGCATGAAAACGTATGTTATGTACTTTAACAGCCATAGGTGATGTTCTGGGGAGGCAGATGTGGATCTATAGCACTACATGACACAAACAGATGCGTACTGGGTAAGTAAACTTTTTTTGTTTGATGGCAAGTGTAGCTGTAGATAGATATACATGCTCTGCATAGACTAAAAAGAAAAGCAGTGCCTTCATAAATGTGGTAGCTAACCTGTGGGTGTGACCCTATTTTGGAATAAAATATGTGGCATTGCCTCTCCTACTTTAAATTGTTTGTGTGCTAAAACATCCACACAATAAAGGTTAGTGAAAGTGTGGGGTGTTGGCCATGTAGCTGCCTTACAAATGTCAGTTACAGGTATGTTGCCTATAAATGCCATAGATGCGCCTTTCTTACGTGTTGAATGTGTTCTAGTAGGTAGTGGCATTTTAGCTTTTGCATAAAAAGTTTGTATACATTTAACAATCCATCTTGCTATAGTAGATTTAGTTATAGGATTACCTTTATGTGGCGTAGAAACAATAACAACGTTTTTTGTCTTTCTAAAATCTTTAGTTCTATCAATATAGAACATAAACTCTCTTTTCACATCTAATGTGTGTAAGGCTCTCTCTGCAACTGAATCAGGTTTTGGGAAAACAAATTGGTAATTCAATAGTCTGATTTATATGAAAATGAGACACAACCTTGGGTAGAAAAGTTGGATTAGTACGAAGAGCCACTTTATCCTTGTGTACCTGAAAAAATGGTTCATGTAATGTTAATGACAGAAGCACACTTACACATCCTAGGGAAGGAACTGCAACTAGAATGGCTACCTTCCACAATAGAAAATACAGAAGGCATGAGTGCATTGGTTCCAAAGGTGGTCCCATAAGCCCGGTGAGTACTATATTTAAGTTCCAGGAAGGGACTGGAGGTAGTCTTGGTGGTATTACTCTTTTACTTCCTTCCATAAAAGCCTTTGTGACAGGGATTTTCAAAAGAGAACATTGTTTGAAAATAAGCAGCTATAGCTGCTAAATGTAACCTTGTAGATCTATATGCTAAATTTGCTTTTTGCAAATGGAGAAGGTACAAAATAATGTTTTGTGTATATTCTTGAAAAGGATTCCAGTTTTGAGAAATACAGTAAGGAGAAAAACGCTCCCACTTAGCTGCATAACAAGCTCTAGTGGTTGGTTTGCGTGCTTCCTTAAAGTCCATACATTCTTGAGGTAAATTTAAATACCCAAATTCTATGACTTCAGGAGCCAAATTGCAAGATTCAATCCTTGGGATTTGGGTGTCTGACATTTTCACTCAGAACAAAGGACAGGTCAATGTGTAGAGGAAGGTCCGTATGCGGTACTACTGAAAGGTCTGGTAGCCTGGTGAACCATGGTTGTCTTGCCCACGTGGGTACCACCAGTACTATTGTGAGAGAGGGTTGTCCGAGTTTCCGAACCACCTATGGTAGAAGAGGGAGGTGGAAAAGCGTAAGCAAATATCCCTGATCAATTCATCCATAGAGCATTGCCCTTGGACTGAGGGAGTGGAAACCTGGAGACAAAGTTTGTGCATTTTGCATTTTCTTTTGTTGCAAGTAGGTCTATTCCCGGACACCCCATCTTTGGAAGTAGGACTCTGGGGTGGAGTTCTACCCGTGGACTTGTTGTGGCGTCCTTCTGAGGTCAGCAAAAGTGTTGTGTATCCCCAGAAGGTGTTCCTCTAATTTGTAGATTGGTCCCCAGAAGGTGTTCCTCTAATTTGTAGATTGGTCCAGTGCCAAATTGTCTGTGCAAGGAGAGACAACTATAATAAATGTGCCCCTCCCGTTTCTGCAGTTAAAACATGGTTGTCATGTTGTCTGTGCGTATGAGGACTACTTTGTTTTTTAGATGAATACAAAGGCTTTGAGAGCTAGGTAAACTGCTAGCATCTCCAGATAGTTGAGGTGCAAAACTTTGTGTCCATGACTCCAAAGACCTTGAATTATGAGGTTGTGGAAATGAGCACCCCATCCATTGTGTGAAGCGTCTGTTGTGAGAATGACTTGGGGAGCAGGGTCTAGAAATGGATGCCCTTTGGAAAGATTGTTTTTTTTCTACCACTGGAGAGTGCAAGAGGTGCGGCTGTCTACCAACTCTACAATCCTGCAAATGACCATGTGCTTGAGACCATTGGCGTTAGAGACATTCCTGCAACGGATGCATGTGTAGTAGTGAATGTCGGACAATTGCTATGCAAGAAGCCATCATTCCTAGAAGTTTTAAAGCTACCCTTACTGTAACCTGCTGTTTGGGGCGAAAGTGAAGAATATGTGTTTGGACGTTCTATATCCTTGCTGCATTTGGATAAGCTACTCCTATGCGGGTATTAATAATAGCCCAGAGGTAAGGTTGAACCTGTAGTGGGGTGAGATGGGACTTCTGGAAATTGATTGTGAACCCGAACTAGTGAAGCAGATCTATTGTGGCTTGAATGTGGTTGGGAAACTGTAGACTAGAGCTTGCTTTGATGACCAAGTCGTTGAGGTATGGGTATACATGAATGCTTTGACTGCGTAGATGTGCTGTCCCTGGATGACAAATCTGAGGTATTTGTGATGCGCTGGATTTCTAGGTATATGAAACTAGGCATCCTTTAGATCTAGTGTGGATAGAAAGTTGCCTTGTTGTATCAGAGGTAGCACATACAGTAAAGTGACAATATGAAAATGTTCTGACAGGATGTGATGGTTTAAGGGTCTGAGATCTAATCTGGGGCTTAGAGAGCCATCCCTTTTGGGGGATGAGAAAATAAAGGGAGTACACTCCTGTTCCTTGCTGTTGAAAGGGAATTGGTTCTATTGCTCCTTTGAGAAGCAAAGACTGTACCTCTTGTTGCAGTAGGAGAACTATGTGATTCTGTGAGAGAGCACGATGAAGAGGTCTATGTTTGGAAGTGTGGAAATGAACTCCTGGCAATAATCATGTTGGATAATATCCAACACCCATTGTTCTTTTGTAATTGTTTGCCAATTGTGTAGGTGAGACTGAAGTCATCCTCCCACTGATTTTAAATGATCTGTTGGAAGCTGCAGAGAGTCTCTGTTTGGGGACAGTGGCAGATGATCGAGGGGAAGATGTTTTGCCTCTACCTCGGAATCCATTCCCCCTTAAGATCATCTGTAAAATCCTCTGTTGGAGGATGTACGTGATTGTCCTTTATTATATGAGGGATGTTTCCCCCTACCGCAGGTTTGGAGGGTGGTTTATGAAAAGTACAAGAGGAAGGGAGATGAAGTGCTCCCATAGATTTAGCCACTGCGTTATCTTTTTTCATTTCTTCCAAGGCCTGATCTACTTGTGGCCTGAAAAGGTGTTCCTTGTTGAATGGAACATTTGATAATGTCTGATGCACTTCTTGCTTGAACCCCAAGATACAGTCATGCATGTCGGCGTAGTAAACCACGAGTATTAATGCCCCTAGCTGCCGTATCAGCAGAGTCTCGGTCACTTCGAATAGCATTATTAGAAATAAGCTGTCCCTCGTTAACAATTTCTTGTTCCTTCTTCCTATGCTCCTCTGGGAGATATTAGAGTAACTGCTCCATTTCATCCTAGTGGGCACAGTCCTATCCGGCTAGCAGTCCCTATGTATTGGCAATTCGCCAATTATTTGCTGCTTGAGCAGCAACACACTTACCAAATGTATCAATAAGTTTACTTTCGTCAGGAGGCGGTGCATCCTGAGAGGCTTGTGAATTAGCTCTTTTCCTATAATTAGAGACCACCAAAGCGTCTGCTGGTATTTGCCTCTTAATGTATGTGGGTTCTGACGGAGAGGCTTTGTATTTTTTCTCTACTCTTGGAGTAAGAATGCAAGCCTTAGCTGGATCCTGGAAACTATCATGTGCATGTTTGAGCATTCCCTTCAGTATAGGGAGATATTGTGCAGATTTATGAGAAGCTGTTAGTGTCTCAAAAAGGAAGTCATCTTCTATAGGATTTTTGTGGAGGGGTACTTAATGATATGTAGCAGCCCTCCCTACTAATTCTTGAAAAGATGTTGTGTCTTCAGGTGGTGAAGGCCTAACTGGGGAGATTTCTACATCATACTGTGACCATGGATCTATGTCCTCCTGGATATGTGTTATATCATCACTAATCTCGTGGATATCTTGATCTGAGTGAGGAAACCCTTGTGGAGACATTTCTAATGGGTCTTCTATAGAGTGTTGTGGAGATGGAGTTTGTGGTGGTGGAGAGCTAATGAGTGGAGGGGATGCAGATAAAGGTGGATGAATCTCCTGTGGCTCCTTGTTCACTCTTATTTTGGTGATTTATTTGTGTCCAAAGCTTCCTCAAAAGTAAGCATTCTTTTAAGAGAAGGAGTTTTTACCAACACTCTTCCAGTATGAGGCTGGATATGTAGTTGGGACTGCTTCCCTTGGAGCTGTTGCTTAAATTTCTGAAGAATCGGCTCCTGGACTTTTTTCTGGTCCGAAGTAGGTTTCTGATTGAGTTTTCTTTTTCTTTCTTTCTTTTTTTAGTACCGAAGAGGTTTTAATTTTGGATGCCGCCGATGTTGGTGCCGATATGGGCAGTCTTTTCGGCACCCAAGCGGTGGACACCAAGTGTGATGTGGAAGGTTCTAAATTAGAAGTGCCCATGCTATCTTGTTTACCTTTTAGGAAATGTGTGCTCATTTTGATTGTAGACTAATGTTTAGGGAGACCGCAAACTGGACCTGACCACAGTTCTCCCTATCCCTCCTTTTTCACACAGAGTCTGAAAGTGGGGCATCTGAGAACATTTTTAATGTCTCCCATGGCCAGAAAGCAGTGGTGGCTCGACAGCTTCCATATGCAAACTTAGGCCCTCATTATGACATTGGCAGTGAGCGATAAAGTGGTGGTAATACCACCAACAGGCTGGTAGTAACTACTGCCAAATTATGACCATGGCGGTGGTAACTCCCATAGATAATGTACCACACCAACCACCAGGGCGGACACACCACTCACCACAGGGGTAGCCGTCAAGAGCCAGGCAGAAGACAAAGTACCACCCACCATATTAAGACCATACAATCTGCCAAGTTTTCTGGGGCGGACCAACGCCATCAAAAGCCTGGCAGAAACGCATCACAGACGAGAAAAGACTCACCATCGGAGACACAGAGATGAACAACGCCTCCATGGAATCAGAACTGCAAGTTTTTCCGATGATCTTCTACGTTATGCTCCACCTGGAACACCAACGCTGACGAAGATGATGATGGTGAGTACAGCCGCCTAGCACACAAGGGAGGGAGGGAGGAAAACGAGAGTGACAAACACACAAGCACAACACACGCACAACACACACAACCAGCTGCACGAAAAACAATTTGCAGCCGATACACGACAGAATAATGCAAGGACAATAGGAATGCACCAAGGTGAATGTATTAATATCAACAGCTAATAAATAATCCAATTGTCTGTGAAACAGATATGTACAAATGTACACATAGGGACACTGCCCAGTCCAATGGTCAAAGGCCCCAAATGGCCACAGGGCACAGTCCAAGGCCCAACTCGAATCCTGACTTCATCCGGATAGAACTCTGCAGGGGCACCAGTTTGCAAGTGGGCAGGTGTAGGAAAGTACTATCTTGCCTGGCATGTTACCCCCATTTTTACATGTATGTAAGTTTGTTTTTGCCTGTCTCACTGGGACTCTGCTAGCCAAGAACCCAGTGCTCATAGTTTGCGCCGTGAATGTGTCTAACTGTGTAGTGACTAACTGTGTCACTGAGGCTCCGCTAATCAGAACCTCAGTGCTTATGCTCTCTCTGCCTTTAAAGTTGTCACTATAGGCTAGTGACCATTTTTATCAATTCTAATTGGCACACTGAAACACCCTTATAATTCCCTAGTATATGGTACCTAGGTACCCAGGGAATTGGGGTTCCAGGAGATCCCTATGGGCTGCAGCATTTCTTTTGCCACCCATAGGGAGCTCAGACAAATCTTACACAGGACTGCCACTGCAGCCTGACTGAAATAACGCACACGTTATTTCACAGCCATTTTTCACTGCACTTAAGTAACTTATAAGTCACCTATATGTCTAACCTTCACTTGCTGAAGGTTAGGTGTAAATTTACTAAGTGTGAGGGCACCCTTGCACTAGCAAAGGTTCCCCCACGTAGATCAGGGCCATTTCCACGGACTTTGTGAGTGCGGGACGCCATTACACACTTGGTGTGGTAATGCTGGTGGTGGATGTTGGTGCAGTGCATGCAGGTGTGAGTGTGGACCTGACTGGGAGGGAGGTGGAGGAGCAGGGAGACAGTGGATGTGGTTGTGTTTGCAACTGTCTGGTGTTTGCGTGAGTGCTTGTGGGATGAAGTGTGGTGCCTGTGTCACTCGTGGGTGTTGTCTTGTGTGCGTGCTTGTCAGTATGTGTGCATGGGATGGGTTGGGGGTTGAGGAGACTGGGAAGTGGTAGTTGGAGGGGGAATGGTAGAAATAGGGACAATAGCTGCCATCAAAGAGGAAGCCAGAGCCTGAATCGATCTCTGTTGGGCTGCCAATAACTGTGGATGCCCTCCAGGAATGCATTGCATGGCTGCATCTGGGAAGCCAAACCCTGGATGGCATTCACAATTGTGGACTGTCCTACAGAGGTTGATCTCAGGAGGTGAATAGTCTCCTCACTCAGGGCAGCGGGGCTCAATACGGCAGGGCCTGAGGTGCCTGGGGCAAAGGAGATGCCCACCCTCCTAGGTGAGCAGGCACGGGCAACTCGCTGAGGGGCTACTGGGAGAGCAGTGCTGGTACAGGGGTGGCAGCTGTACCTGCAGCTGGGATGGTCACAGAGGTGTCCGCCACCACCAAGGAGCTCCCATTGGAGGAGCTGTAGTGCTCCCCTCACCCTACGTCCCACTGGTCCCCTAGGCATCAGTGGACTCTGCCTCCAGGGTTCTGTGGGATGCAGCTCCCTCTGTCGCTGGTGCCCCACCAACTACACTCCTCCTGGTATCCACAAAGCCCTGCCTGAAACAGAATGCTAAAAAGCTAGGTTACCTGCATTTGCCATACACCCATTACCCTAGAGTTGACCCACACTGCAATGTCTGGTCTGGCCTGGCCTTAGGGGCACCCACTAACCCACATCCACCACCCTGACCCCACCCCACCTGCAATTGTTAGAATGATACCCACTGTACTCACCCCCTTGTGGCTGCTGTGATTCCCTCAAGCGCCCATCAGTCTCTGGGTAGGCCACCGCCAGTATGCGGGCCATCAGGAGGGTCAGGTTCCGACGGGCAACCCTTCCTCATTGGGAGTTGTAGGAGGCTGGCCTGGCTTGTAGTGGGTACCAGAGGTACTTACACGTTGTGCCAGGTCCAGTTATCCCTTATTAGTGTAGAAGAGGTGTATCTAGCAGCTCAGACTGATAGAAGGTAGCTATGGCAAAGCAGCTTAGGCTGAACTAGGAGACATGTAAAGCTCCTACTATACCACTGGTGTCATATGCACAATATCATAAGAAAACACAATACACAGATATACTAAAAATAAAGGTACTTTATTTTTATGACAATATGCCAAAAGTATCTCAGTGAGTACCCTCAGTATGAGGATAAGTTATATACATAAGATATATGTACACAAACCAAAATTATGCAGATAATAGCAAAAGGAAGTAATGCAAACAATGTAAAGTTACAGTAGATTGCAAACGGAGGACATAGGTATATGGGCAACACAAAACATATACTCCAAAAGTGAAATGCGAACCACGAATGGGCCCCAAACCTATGTGAGTTTGTAGAGGGTCGCTGGGACTGTAAGAAAACAGTGAGGGTTAGAAAAATAGCCCACCCCAAGACCCTGAAAGGTAGGTGTAAAGAGCACCTACTACCCCCAGAAAGCACAGAAGTCGTGATAGGGGGATTCTGCAGGAAGAACACCAGCAATGCAACAACAGTGGATTTCCAGACCTGAGTACCTGTAAGACAAGGGGACCAAGTCCAAGAGTCACAACAGTGTTGAGAGTGGGCAGGAGCCCAAGAAACGCCAGCTGAGGGTGCAAGGAAGCACCCACCTGTTGGAAGAAGCTTGGTGTTCTGCAAGAACGAAGAGGACTAGGAACTTCCCGTTTGGAGGATGGATGTCCCACGTCGCGAAGAAGCTTGCAGAAGTGTTCCCATGCAGAAGGACCCCAAACAAGCCTTGCTAGCTGCAAGGGTCGCGTTTAGGGTTTTTGGATACTGCTGTGGCCCAGGAGGGACCAGGATGTCACCACTTGGATGAGGAGACAGAGGGGGTGCCCAGCAAGTCAGGGAGCCCTCACAGAAGCAGGCAGCACCCGCAGAAGTACCTGAACAGGCACTTAGAAGAAAAGTGAGCCAGAGTCCACCTGAAGTCACAAAAGGGAGTCCCACGACGCCGGAGGACAACTCAGAAGGTTGTGCACTGCAGGTTAGAGTGTCGGGGACCCAGGCTTGGCTGTGCACAAAGGAAATCCTGGAAGAGTGCACAGGTGCCGGAGCAGCTGCAAATCACGTGGTACCCAGCAATGCAGTCTAGCGTGGGGAGGCAAGGACTTACCTCCACCAAACTTGGACTGAAGAGTCACTGGACTGTGGGAGTCACTTGGACAGAGTTGCTGAGTTCCAGGGACCACGCTCGTCGTGCTGAGAGGGAACCCAGAGGACCGGTGATGCAGTCTTTTCTTGCCTGCGGTTGCAGGGGGAAGACTCAGTCGACCCACGGGAGATTTCTTCAGAGCTCCTGGTGCAGAAAGGAGGCAGGCTACCCCCAGAGCATGCACCACCTGGAAACAGTCGAGAAAGTCGGCAGGATGAAGCGATACAAGGTCGCTAGTAGTCGTCTTGCTACTTTGTTGCGGTTTTGCAGGCGTCCTGAGCAGTCAGCGGTCGATCCTTTGGCAGAAGGTGAAGAGGGAGATGCAGAGGAACTCTGGTGAGCTCTTGCATTCGTTATCTGGTGAGATCCTCAAAGCAGAGACACTAAATAGCCCGAAAAGGAAGTTTGGCTACCTAGGAAGGAGGATTCGCTACCAAGAGAGGTACGAGCCCATCAGAAGGAGCCTCTGACGCCACCTGATGGCACTGGCCACTCAGAGCAGTCCAGTGTGCCACAAACACCTCTGTTTCCAAGATGGCAGAGGTCTGGGGCATACTGGAGGAGCTCTGGGAACCTCCCCTGGGAGGTGCACGTCAGGGGAGTGGTCACTCCCCTTTCCTTTGTCTAGTATCGCACAAGAGCAGGGCTGGGGGATCCCTGAACCAGTGTAGACTGGCTTATGCAGAGATGGGCACCATCTGTGCCCATAAAAGCATTTCCAGAGGCTGGGGGAGGCTAATCCTTCCCAGCCTTCACACCTATTTCCAAAGAGAGAGGGTACTACACCCTCTCTCAGAGGAAGTCCTTTGTTCTGCCTGGACCCCAGGAGGGCAGAAACCTGTCTGAGGGGTTGGCAGCAGCAGCAGCTGCAGTGGAGACCCTGGAAAGGCAGTTTGGCAGTACCCGGGTTCTGTGCTAGAGACCCGGGGGATCATGTAACATGGCCATGTTCGGAGTTACCATTGTGACTCTGTACATAGGTAGTGACCTATGAACAGTGCACGCGTGTAATGGTGTCCCCGCACTCACAAAGTCCGGGGAATTTGCCCTAAACGATGTGGGGGCACCTTGGCTAGTGCCAGGGTGCCTACACACTAAGTAACTTTGCACCCAACCTTCACCAGGTGAAGGTTAGACATATAGGTGACTTATAAGTTACTTAAGTGCAGTGGTAAATGGCTGTGAAATAACGTGGACGTTATTTCACTCATGCTGCACTGGCATGCCTGTGTAAAAATTGTCAGAGCTCCCTGCAGCCCATAGGGATCTCCTGGAACCCCAATTTCCTGGGTACCTCAGTACCATATACTGGGGAATTATATGGGTGTACCAGTATGCCAATGTGAATTGGTAAATTTAGTCACTAGCCTGTTAGTGACAATTTTGGAAAGCAGAGAGAGCATAACCACTGAGGTTCTGGTTAGCAGAACCTCAGTGAGACAGTTAGGCATCACACAGGGAACACATACAGGGCACATACTTATGAGCACTGGGGCCCTGCCTGGCAGGGTCCCAGTGACACATAGACTAAAACAACATATATATGCAGTGAAATATAGGGGTAACATGCCAGGCAAGATGGTACTTTCCCACACAACCCCCCCAAACGAAGGACAATAAGACTAGCCATGACCTGATGAGTCTTCATTGTCTAAGTGGAAATATCTGGAGAGTCCATCTGCATTGGAGTGGGTACTTCCAGGTCTATGTTCCACTGTATAGTCCATTCCTTGTAGAGATATGGACCACCTCAACAATTTAGGATTTTCACCTTTCATTTGTTTCAGCCAAAGTAGAGGTTTGTGGTCTGTCTGAACAATAAAGTGAGTGCCAAACAGATACAGTATGGCCTCAACTTTTATAGTGCCCAGACCACAGCAAAGGCCTCCCTCTCAATGGCAGACCAATGCTTTTCTCTAGGGCTCAACCTTCTACTGATAAAAGCAACTGGTTGATCCTGGCCCTCAGAATTCAGTTGTGATCAGACTGCCCCTACCCCTAATTCAGATGCATCAGTTTGAACAGTTAATTTCTTGGAGTAACATGGGCTTTTTAGGACAGGTGCAGCGCACATGGCCTGTTTGAGCTCCTCAAAAGCTTTCTGACAGCTGGCTGTCCACAATACCTTTTTAGGCATCTTTTTACTGGTGAGATCATTAAGTGGGGCTGCAATGGAGCCATAGTTTTTAATGAATCTCCTGTAATACCCAGTGAGGTCAAGGAAGGCTCTCACCTGGGTCTGAGTTGTAGGGGGAACCCAATCCATGATTGTCTGGATTTTCCCCTGAAGTGGTGCAATCTCTTCTCCACCTACCAGGTGTCCCGGATAAACCACATTCCCCTGCCCTATCTGGCACTTTGAGGCCTTGATAGTGAAGCCTGCCTTTTGCAGGGCCTCCAAAACTTTCCAAAGGTGGACCAGGTGCTCATCCCAGGTGGAGCTAAAGACAGCTATATCATCAAGATATGCTGCACTAAAAGCCTCCAACCCTTGCAGGACTGTGTTCACCAACCTCTGAAAAGTGGCAGGTGCATTTTTCAAACCAAAGGGCATTGCTGTAAATTGGTAGTGCCCTCCTCTAGTTGAAAATGCAGTTTTAGGTTTAGCATCCTCAGCCAATTTGTTCTGCCAATACCCTGCAGTCAAATCAAAGGTGCTTACATACTTGGCAGATGCCAGTTTATCTATGAGCTCATCTGCCCTTGGTAAAGGGTGAGCATAAGTTTTTGTTATCTGGTTGAGACCTCTGTAATCAACACAAAACCTCACCTTCCTTTTTCCATCTTTTGAGAGAGGCTTTAGTACAAGCACCACAGGACTCGCCCATGGGCTTTCAGAAGGTTCAACCACTCCTAGATCAAACATTTTCTGAACCTCTTGTTTTATGCAGTCCCTGACATGGTCAGGCTGCCTAGAGATTTTACTTTTGACAGGCATGCTGTCTCCAGTATCAATTGTGTGTTCACACCAAGATGTGGTGCCTGGCACAGTTGAAAAGAGTTCAGAAAACTGTCCTAGGAGATTTATGCAGTTGTCTTTCTGTTCTGCAGTAAGACAGTCTGCCAAAACTACTCCCTCCACTAGAGCATCCTCTTCAGTGGAGGAGAAGAGATCAGGGAGAGGGTCACTCTCTTCTTCCTGTCCTTCATCTGTTGCCATGAGCAGGGTGAGATCAGCCCTGTCATAGTAGGGTTTTAGGCGGTTGACATGAATCACCCTAAGGGGACTCCTGGCAGTTCACAGGTCAACCAAGTAGGTGACCTCGCCCTTTTTCTCAACATGAGATGGGGTCCACTCCATTTGTCTTGGAGTGCTCTTGGGGCCACAGGCTCTAATACCTACACCTTCTGTCCTGGTTCGTACTGGATCAGAACAGCCTTCTGGTCATGCCATTGCTCAGCCATTCTGGATCTTAGGCTAAGTACATAGTCCACTATTTCCGGTTAGGGTTTTTGGGTGCTGCTGTGGCCCAGGAGGGACCAGGATGTCGCCACTTGGATGAGGAGACAGAGGGCGTGCCCAGCAAGCCAGGGAGCCCTCTCAGAAGCAGGCAGCACCTGCAGAAGTACCTGAACAGGCACTTAGAAGAAAAGTGAACCGGAGTCCACCCAAAGTCACAAAAAGGAGTCCCACGACGCCGGAGGACTACTCAGAAGGTTGTGCACTGCAGGTTAGAGTGTCGGGGACCCAGGCTTGGCTGTGCACGAAGGAAATCCTGGAAGAGTGCACAGGACCCGGAGCAGCTGCAAATCACGCGGTACCCAGCAATGCAGTCCAGCGTGGGGAGGCAAGGACTTACCTCCACCAAACTTGGACTGAAGAGTCACTGGACTGTGGGAGTCACTTGGACAGAGTTGCTGAGTTCCAGGGACCACACTCGTCGTGCTGAGAGGGGACCCAGAGGACCAGTGATGCAGTCTTTTGTTGCCTGCGGTTGCAGGGGGAAGATTCCGTCGACCCACGGGAGATTTCTTCAGAGCTCCTGGTGCAGAAAGGAGGCAGGCTACCCCCAGAGCATGCACCACCTGGAAACAGTCGAGAAAGCCGGCAGGATGAAGCGATACAAGGTTGCTAGTAGTCGTCTTGCTACTTTGTTTCGGTTTTGCAGGCGTCCTGAGCAGTCAGCGGTCGATCATTCGGCAGAAGGTGAAGAGGGGGATGCAGAGGAACTCTGGTGAGCTCTTGCATTCGTTATCTAGTGAGATCCCCAAAGCAGACACCCTAAATAGCCTGAAAAGAGGTCACTGCTAGGCAGGACCCCAGTGCTCATAGTATGTGCCCTGTATGTGTTCCCTGTGTGGTGCCTAACTGTATCACTGAGGTCCACTAACCAGAACCTCAGTGTTCATGCTCTCTCTGCTTTCTAAACTTGTCCCTGCAGGCTAGTGACTAAATTTACCAATTTTCATTGGCACACTGGTACACCCATATATTTCCCTTGTATATGGTACTTAGGTACCCAGGGTATTGGGGTTCCAGGAGATCCCTATGGGCTGCAGCATTTCTTTTGCCACCCATAGGGAACTCGGACAATTCTTACACAGGCCTGCCACTGCAGCCTGAGTGAAATAACGTCCATGTTATTTCACAGCCATTTTTCACTGCACATAAGTAACTTATAAGTCACCTATATGTCTAATCCTCACTTGGTGAAGGTTGGGTGCCTAGTTACTTAGTGTGTGGGCACCCTGGCACTAGCCAAGGTGCCCCCACATCGTTCAGGGCAAATTCCATGGACTTTGTGAGTGCGGGGACACCATTACATGCGTGCACTATACATAGGTCACTACCTATGTATAGCGTCACAATGGTAACTCCGAACATGGCCATGTAACATGTCTAAGATCATGTAATTGTAACCCCATGATCTCCCGGGTCTCTAGCACAGAACCCGGGTGCTGCCAAACTGCCTTTCCGGGGTTTCCACTGCAGCTGCTGCCAACCCCTCAGACAGGATTCTGCCCTCCTGGGGTCTGGGCAGCCCCAGCCCAGGAAGGCAGAACAAAGGATTTCCTCTGAGAGACGGTGTTACACCCTCTCCCTTTGGAAATAGGTGTGAAGGGCTGGGGTGGAGTAGCCTCTGGAAATGCTTTGATGGGCACAGATGGTGCCCATCTCTGCATAAGCCAGTCTACACCGGTTCAGGGATCCCCCAGCCCTGCTCTGGCGAGAAACTGGACAAAGGAAAGGGGAGTGACCACTCCCCTGACCAGTACCTCCCAGGGGAGGTGCCCAGAGCTCCTCCAGTGCGTCCCAGAACTCTGCCATCTTGGAAACAGAGGTGTTGGGGGCACACTGGACTGCTCTGAGTGGCCAGTGCCAGCAGGTGATGCCAGAGACCCCCTCTGATAGGCTGTTACCTCTCTTGGTATCCAATCCTCCTTTCTTGGTAGCCAAACCTCCTTTTCTGGCTATTTAGGGTCTCTCCTGTGGGGAATTCTTCAGATAACGAATGCAAGAGCTCACCAGAGTTCCTCTGCACTTCCCTCTTCGACTTCTGCCAAGGATCGACCGCTGACTGCTCCAGGACGCCTGCAAAACCGCAACAAAGTAGCAAGACGACTACCAGCAACATTGTAGCGCCTCATCCTGCCGCTTTCTCAACTGTTTCCTGGTGGTGCATGCTCTGGGGGTCATCTGCCTTCACCCTGCACCAGAAGCTCCAAAGAAATCTCCCGTGGTTTGACGGAATCTTCCCCCTGCTAATGCAGGCACCAAAAGGCTGCATCACCGGTCCTCTGGGTCCCCTCTCATCCGGACGAGCGTGGTCCCTGGAACACAGGAACTCTATCCAAGTGACTCCCACAGTCCAGTGATCCTTCAGTCCGAATGTTTGGTGGGGGTAAGTCCTTGCCTCCCCACGCTAGACTGCAAACCTGTGTACTGCGTGATTTGCAGCTGCTCCGGCTGCTGTGCACTCCTCCAAAGATTCCTTTGTGCACAGCCTAGCCTGGGTCCCCAGCACTCCATCCTGCAGTGCTCAACCCTCTGAGTTGGCCTCTGACATCGTGGGACCCTCCTTTGTGACTCTGAGCCAGCTCTGGTTCACAAATCTCACAAGTGCCTGCTCCGGTACTTCTGCGGGTGCTGCCTCCTTCTGTGGGGGCTCTCTGAGTTGCTGAGCGCCCCTTCTGTCTCCTCCTCCAAGGGGCGACATCCTGGTCCTTCCTGGTCCCCAGCAGCACCCAAAAACCTCTACCGCGACCCTTGCAGCTAGCAAGGCTTGTTTCCGGTATTCCTGCGTGGGAACACTTCTGCAACCTTCAGCAAACCGTGGGACATCTTACATCCAAAGGAGAAGTTCCTAGCTCTCTTCCTTGTTGCAGAATCCTAAGCTTCTTCCATCCGGAGGCAGCTTCCTTGCACCTTCATCTGGGGTTTCCTGGGCTCGTGCCCCCCCTGGACACTATCGCGACTCTTGGACTTGGTCCCCTTGCCTTGCAGGTCCTCAGGTCCAGGAATCTGTCTTCAGTGCTTTGCTGGTGTTTGTGGTTCTTGCAGAATTCCCCTATCACGACTATTGTGTCCTTTTGGGGTAGTAGGTGTACCTTACTCCTACTTTTCAGGTTCTTGGGGTTGGGTATCTTGGACACCCTGACTGTTTTCTGACAGTCCCAGTGACCCTCTACAAGCCCCCATAGGTCTGGGGTCCATTCGTGATTCGCATTCCACTTTTGGAGTATATGGTTTGTGTTGCCCCTAGACCTATGTTTGCCTATTGCAACCTACTGTAATTCTACACTGTTTGGATTACTTTTGTTACTCTTACTTACCTGTTTTGGGTTTGTGTACATATAACATGTGTATATTACCTTCTTACTGAGGGTACTCACTGAGATACTTGTGGCATATTGTCATAAAAATAAAGTACCTTTATTTTGAGTAACTCTGAGTATTGTGTTTTCTTATGATATTGTGCATATGATAAAAGTGGTATGGTAGGAGCTTTGCATGTCTCCTAGTTCAGCCTAAGCTTTGCCATAGCTACCTTCTATCAGCCTAAGATGCTAGAAACACCTCTATTCTACTAATAAAGGATAACTGGACGTGGCACAGGGTGTAAGTTCCACAAGGTACCCACTATAAGCCAGGCCAGTCTCCTACAGCTGGTTAATTTTGGGTTTCTTTGGTCCCCAAAAAGCCGGCAAGCTCCACAACACATTTGACATTTTTAAGAGTTGAATTAGATTCACATGCCATGGTATCACGGTTACCTGCTGACAAATTGAAAAGAAACCTAACACACTTAGAATCAGAGGTAGCACATAGCAAGTGTGAACTTTGCTTATAAATTGGTGGAGTCTGACAGCGTTTTGCATGCAAAGGGCCTTAGCTGTGAGGAGTGTAGAGCTATATCACATCACAAAAAACAGAGAGAGCGCAATGAAGGATGCACACATGACTAAATGACTGGGTGGAGTGACAATGTTGCTACAAGAGCCCTTATTTTTTTGGATGATATATTTTAAGACCGGACTTGGACATAAGGTTTTAACCTCTATTGGGACAGAACACAATATGGAGAAAGATGGCTAGAGAAATGGGCGATGCCGCAATTAAGCATGTTTTTCCTGGAATTTTTCATAGTGGTGCTGCCAGTTAGGTTGTGGGATAAATAGCTGAGCAATAGGGAGGTGACTCTTGAAATCTATGAGAAAAGAGGGCTGTTAGTTCAGGGTGGTTGTAAGATATCACCAAGTAATAATGTCACTATTGTGTATCTGGTCAGGTTACTTCAAGTTAAACCTCAGGCCAGTCCTGGGTAGCTGTGGAACAGAGCAGCCAGGCTTATATCAAAGGAAACAAGTGTAAAGCATTTAACAGTACCAAAACAGGTAAGAAACATGACAATAAAATGCCAACACCACTTTATTAAAATAGTATATATTTTTTATAATTAAATTGACACCAAAATGACAACAGTCAAATGACAGGAACAAGAGTTACGATTTTTGCATTTTCACAAATCAATGTTGTTCACTCAAAAGTTCTAAAAAGTTTGAAAATTGCTGCTTTTCACTCTTAGAGGTATTCTGTGTACTTAAAGTTTTAAGCAGACTGAGATGGAAGTTGGGGTCAGATGCAGGCACCCAGTCAAGATTTTACATTTGCACTTAAAAAAACGTATCTGATTATTTTTCTTGTTGATGGTGAGGTTGGAGAGGTACTCTGCATCTTGAGTCCTTTGTTAGGTTTGCCATTAACAGACGGAAGAAGTCCAGTGGTGTGGTGAGGCATCTCTTGGAGGCTAGGACTTGATCTCATGGCTACACCAACCGAGTCCAAGGCAATTATGATGCGAATTGATCAGCTGGGCACTGTGCAGATGCAGGGCTTCCATAGTTTGTGTGTCCCTGAAGGTTAACAGGAGGCTATCCAATTAGTCCTTGGAGTCCACACATTGGTCCTTGTCACACAAGGCAGCAGGTCGAGCCCTTGGGGCCTCTCACCAGGGGTTAAAGAGTAGTAGCATCCAACCTCTTTCTGAAGTCTTGCCTTGGTTCAGTAGGTGCACTAGGCACAGTCTTCCTTTGTGCAGCTTTTCTTTCCGAGGTCCACAGATTCAGCAGGTGCAGTGCTCCTTCCTCCTTGCCTTACCAAGTCCAGCCACATTATGAGGCTGGTACTGAAGGGGTGCCACCTTTATGCCAATTTCGAGTTTGTGTGTCGGGAGGAATCACTATCCAATGGGGCAACGCTGCCCATTAACTATTACAAAAGGTTCTGTGGGGATGGCGGTAAACAATTCCACAGCACATCTCTTTCCTAAATCCTAAAAATGAAGGGGCCCTTCTTTCCTGATTCAGAGCCATGGACACACCTCTTAAGAGTGTCCAGTATAATGAGCCCCCCCTCCTGGAAAACCAGTTCTGCATATGCTGCTCACCTCATGAAAGAGGTGCCAGCCTGACTACCTACATAAGTAAAGGGCAGGCTACAGTGTGACTCGCATGTACCTATAGGAGATGGTAGCATTTTTTAAACTGGACTATCTGTGGCCACAGCCCTCTACCCATTCAGTTGGAGGTCACACCTCCTCTGACTATAAGACTGTTTATTTCTCCATTTCTGGGACTGCTTCACACCTCCTAGCAGGAGGGCAGCAGGCTGTATCAGGTGACAACTGCTGCACTTAATCAGAAACGTCTACTAGAACTTTGGAGGAAGAAAGTGGTCACTTTCTAAAATCACCTTTATATTAAAAGTTGTCTTAAAATCTGACTTCAGCACTGTCTGGTTTAATGTTACAATTAATTTGATACCTAGGAGTACTATATTTGGTGGTCCCAAGTGGAAGTTAGCACTTAGCGGTTGGGTTAGTGTGACTCCATGTTTGGACAAATAAAGTATAAATGAAACATGTCCTTTTTAAAATGTAGTACTCTGCCTGTGGACTACTATGGCCTTCCCTAGGAGTCACAAACATTAAAAAGAAAGGTACTGACCTTGCAAAAGTGTTTGTTTCCACGTAAGGTTGGCAGCATAAAAGCTACCTGACTAGGCTGTACTGGCAGAATCAGAGCCATATTTTTACTTTGTCATTGTAGTAGTGGCACAATATGTGCTGCAGGCATTAGTGACATTTAAATTACTAGCTCTAGGTACACTTTGTACCATATACTAAGGACAGGTAAGTTAAAAATGCTAATCAGGTATTATCTAATTGTACATATATTTTGAGGGGTTATGGCACATGCACTGAGGCCTGGTCACTGGTGCCTAGTTAACTTCAGTTTCAAAAAACCAGCAACATCAGCTCAAAGGTCTGGGAGTGATACAAAAAGAGGCACTTTATTATATAATTGATAAGGTAGCACTGGCAACAATGAACACAAAGATGTCTGATAACAACCAATGGGTGCTGTTTTTGCTGAGAGAACCAGTTTGGTTATGCTTGTTTGGTTCAAAGCAAAGTACATTCCTGCACTGGTGTGCAGTCTCGTTCACACGAGAGTCTGGTTGGCTACAGAAGCAGATTTAACTGCGACCCTGGTGTCAAAGAACAAAGGAAGTGAAGAAGCATTCTATGTAACTGAACGATCTGAAGCTGTGTAGAAAATGAACGTCTATCATCAAACCTCAAAATGTGTGGACTTGGAGGCGAGAGAACATTACTTAGAGGGCAGGAGAGGGCTGTCAAATGGTAGCATTTTCAGGGAAGGAATTAATTTTATAGGAAGTACATTTGGTGGTAAGACCACAGTGAAAGTGAGCTTGGTAGAATTTTAGTAGGACTGTAGGCAGGTCCTGCTTACACACTTCCCTGATGGGGAAGTTGTTTAAAAGTGCAGTCAAGGGTCCAGGCAATGCAACCTTAATGCAGTTATCATTATAGTTAATACACTGCCCTGCCCCTTGCAGTGCTTCAATAGCAGCTATTTTTTTATTTATTTTTTCACCCACGGAGCAGCAGATTAAGTTGAATTTCATTTTCCATGCTAGAATTTCGACCACTTCTACTTGGGACAAGTTCGACTAGCTGAAAAAACAGGAGTTGTGGACTTAAAGCTTGGGCTTATATTAGTGCTTAATGTTAGTAAATTAATAGCACATAGTTTATTATTGCTGGTTTCAGCACTATATTGTATGTATGTGTGAGGCGTTTCTATGGCGTAAACCTAGCCATAAGGCAGCGGAGCAAGCTACAGAATCAAAGAAAAGCATCAAGTTAACAAATAATAGGAGAGATAGCTGGTTTATGGACTGTTAATGCACTGTGATGTACAGTGGCGGCTCGTGACATCTGAAAGTGGTGGGGCGTAAAAGTTGGGTATGACTTTGATGTAGCGAGTGAAGCGAGCAAGCTTAATGGATAAACATGGGGTCCAAGGTGAGCTCTCCTCCCAAGCAAACATTGAAAAAAGATTGACAAATGGTGCATTTGAAAGCAAATTAATTTAGTGAGAAAGCAAGGTTTATAAAGCAGTGGGAATGTATAGTCTTCAAATACTAAACACATTAAAGCTGCCCAATATCATAATGCATTAATATGTTCACCAGTTACTTTCATGTGCAAATTTTACAACACAACAACTTCAGGCCCCTTTAACCACTACGGTGCCTTGGACGAGATGATCTCGTCCAAGGCACCAGTTCCCGGGTGCCTTGGACGAAATCACCTCGTCCTGCACCGGGTCCACGGGGGGAGCGCTAGCAGTACCCCCGTGGGCCCCCCCACCCACAAGCCCTGGTCGTGAATGGAAGGGGAATCTGTAGGAGGCTGGCCTGGCTTGTAGTGGGTACCAAGGGGTACTTACACTCTGTACCAGGTCCAGTTATCCCTTATTAGTATAGAAGAGGTGTTTCTAGCAGCTTAGGCTGATAGAAGGTAGCTATAGCAGAGCAGGTTAGGCTAACTAGGAGACATGCAAAGCTCCCACTATACCACTGGTGTCATATGCACAATATCATAGGAAAACACAATACACAGATAAACTAAAAATAAAGGTACTTTATTTTTACGACAATATGCCAAAAGTATCTCAGTGAGTACCCTCAGTATGAGGATGCCAAATATACACAAGATATATGTACACAATACCAAAAATATGCAGTAATAGCAAAAGGAAGTAATGCAAGCAATGTAAAGTTACAATAGATTGCAATAGGAGCACATAGGTATAGGGGCAACACAAATCATATACTCCAAAAGTGGAATGCGAACCACAAATGGACCCCAAACCTATGTGAGCTTGTAGAGGGTCGATGGGACTGTAAGAAAACAGTGAGGGTTAGAAAAATAGCCCACCCCAAGATCCTGAAAAGTAGGTGTAAAGTGCACCAATAACCCCCAGAGAGCACAGAAGTCGTGATAGGGGGTTTCTGCAAGGAAGACCAACACCAGCAAAGCAACAACAGTGGATTTCCGGACCTGAGGACCTGTGAAACAAGGGGACCAAGTTCAAGAGTCGCGACAATGTCGAGAGTGGGCAGATGCCCAGGAAATGCCAGCTGAGGGTGCAAAGAAGCTACCACCGGATGGTAGAAGCTGTGGATTCTGCAAGAACGAAGAGGGCTAGAAACTTCCCCTTTGGAGGATGAATGTCCCACGTCGTGAAGAAGCTTGCAGAGGTGTTCCCATGCAGAAAGACTGCAAACAAGCCTTGCTAGCTGCAAGGGTCGCGGTTAGGGTTTTTGGATGCTGCTGTGGCCCAGGAGAGACCAGGATGTCGCCACTTGGATGAGGAGACAGAGGGGGTACCCAGCAAGTCAGGGAGCCCTCACAGAAGCAGGCAGCACCCGCAGAAGTACCGGAACAGGCACTTAGAGGAGGAGTGAACGGGAGTCCACCCGAAGTCAGAAAAGGGAGTCCCACGACGCCGGAGGACAACTCAGAAGGTTGTGCACTGCAGGTTAGAGTGTCGGGGACCCAGGCTTGGCTGTGCACGAAGGAAATCCTGGAAGAGTGCACAGGAGCTGGAGCAGCTGCAAATCACGCGGTACCCAGCAATGCAGTCTAGCGTGGGGAGGCAAGGACTTACCTCCACCAAACTTGGACTGAAGAGTCACTGGACTGTGGGAGTCACTTGGACAGAGTTGCTGAGTTCCAGGGACCACGCTCATCGTGCTGAGAGGGGACCCAGAGGACAGGTGATGCAGTTTTTTGTTGCCTGCGGTTGCAGGGGGAGGAATCCGTCGTCCCACGGGAGATTTCTTCAGAGCTCCTGGTGCAGAGAGGAGGCAGGCTACCCCCAAAGCATGCACCATCAGGAAACAGACGAGAAAGCAGCAGGATAAGCGATGCAAGGTTGCAGTAGTCGTCTTTGCTACTTTGTTGCGGTTTTGCAGGCGTCCTGAGCAGTCAGCGGTCGATCCTTTGGCAGAAGGTGAAGAGAGAGATGCAGAGGAACTCGGATGAGCACTTGCATTCGTTATCTGAAGAATTCCCCAAAGCAGAGACCCTAAATAGCCAGAAAAGGAGGTTTGGCTACCTAGGAAGAAGGATAGGCTAGTAACACAGGTAAGAGCCTATCAGAAAGAGTCTCTGACGTCACCTAATGGCACTGGCCACTCAGAGCAGTCCAGTTTGCCAGCAACACCTCTGTTTCCAAGATGGCAGAGGTCTGGAGCACACTGGAGGAGCTCTGGGCACCTCCCCTGGGAGGTGCAGGTCAGGGGAGTGGTCACTCCCCTTTCCTTTGTCCAGTTTCGTGCCAGAGCAGGGCTGGGGGATCCCTGAACCGATGTAGACTGGCTTATGCAGAGATGGGCACCATCTGTGCCCATCAAAGCATTTCCAGAGGCTGGGGGAGGCTACTCCTCCCCAGCCCTGACAACTTTTTCCAAAGGGAGAGGGTGTAACACCCTCTCTCTGAGGAAGTCCTTTGTTCTGCCTTCCTGGGCCAGGCCTGGCACTAGGCCCAGCAGCAGCAGTGAAACCCCGGGAAAGGCAGTTTGGCAGTACCCGGGTCTGTGCTAGAGACTCTGGGGATCATGGAATTGTCTCCACACACTAAGTAACTTAGCACCCAACCTTCACCAGGTAAAGGTTAGACATATAGGTGACTTATAAGTTACTTAAGTGCAGTGGTAAATGGCTGTGACATAACGTGGACGTTATTTCACTTAGGCTGCAGTGGCAGGCCTGTGTAAGAATTGTCAGAGCTCCCTATGGGTGGCAAAAGAAATGCTGCAGCCCATAGGGATCTCCTGGAACCCCAATACCGTGGGTACCTCAGTACCATGTACGAGGGAATTATAAGGGCGTTCCAGTATGCCAATGTGAATTGGTGAAATTGGTCACTAGCCTGTTAGTGACAATTTAGAAAGCAGAGAGAACATAACCACTGAGGTTCTGGTTAGCAGAGCCTCAGTGAGACAGTTAGTCATCACACAGGGAACACATACAGGGCACACTTATGAGCACTGAGGCCCTGGCTGGCAGGGTCCCAGTGACACATATACTAAAACAACATATATACAGTGAAATATGGGGGTAACATGCCAGGCAAGATGGTACTTTCCTTCAGAATCCCTTCCCCCTCCACCCAAACCCCCATCCTCGGCAATTCGATGACGTCAGCGCGCTCACAGCGTGCCGACGTCATTAAGTATTGCCGAGGGACGTGCTGGAAGCCATTTGCTTCCAGCGTGTCAGCGAGAGAGGACTCACAGGTGAGTCCTTCCCTTTTTGGGGGTTTGGGGGGGAACAGACACGGGGGAAAGGAAAGGGTTTTTCCTTTCCCCCTGTGCCTGTTTTCAGTGGATTCCTGCTCCACGATCGAATCCCCACTAGGCACCAGGGATTTCTTTTTAGTGTTAGTTTTGGGAGCGACCCTTGGGCAAGGGTCGCTCCCATTGGGGGCTATTATTTTCCTATTTCGGCCCCCCCTGGGGGCATATCGGGCAATATTTTGGCCGATCTGACCCCGGGGGGGAGCGGGAGGGGTCAAAAACCACTGGACACCAGGGAAATTATTTTCGGCATGTTTTTTGGGAGCGACTCCTTGGGCAAGGGTCGCTCCCATTGGGGGCAATTTTCTTTTCCTATTTCGGCCCCCAAGATGTCAGATTTTTTTTTTTTTTTTTGGTTCCCTTTGTTTTGTTTGTGCTGGGGCACCCCAATTGGCCCCCTTTGGCAAGCCCCCCCCCTCCCCCCCCCCCCCCCCCAAAACAGGGTACAGAGCTGTTGGCCATTTCTGAGCCACTTGGGGGCAGATCAGCCTATTTATTTTATGCCTATCTCCCTCTTAGTGGGGCAGAAGCCACTTAGGCACCAGGGACAATTTCTAAGTTCTTGGTGGCAGGGTGTTTGTCAACTGGCGAAGTATTTGTATTTGTGATTATAACAGTTTATTTCTTCTTTTTGTTCTGCTGTGGATCCTTGCGGTTTTGGCAGTAGTTGTCCTGCGGCTTACATAGTTGCATGTTTTAGGTAAGTGAAAGCAATTTACTCCAAAGGAGTATTGTTGACATGCATGAATGACATGTTTGTAGGTGGTGTACTAAATGCAGTATTGTGTGTGAAATTGTCCTTAGATTTGAGCACAATGATATTTGTGTTGTCATATGTCTAATTTGCTTTTTTCTTTTTAGTGGGATATCATTGGTGATTGCTGTGTCTGTGCAGAGTAGTTGCTGGTGAGTAGCTTTTTCAGGCAAGTGAGTGGTATAGTTTTTTAGTACATAACTCTTTGTGCTAAAGCTACACTTTGTTTATTACTTATTTTAGTGCTAGTTGTTGTTGGCAATCCATTTGTTGATAGTGAGGATCATGGCTAGCCACTGAGTGACCGCTCAGCAGGTTTTTGGCATGCTCTTTGAGTTGTCTTCAGACCATGATTACGAGACTGACTCTGCATCTGAGGCAGAGGAGGAAGTGAGAGATTCTGGCAGTGAGTTTTCTGTCCGAGAGTATTCTTCTGATGAGGAAGCTACTCTCAGTGCAGATGAAGGGCCTGTTTTAGAGTAGGACATTGATGTGCAAAGAGTGCAGCAGCTTGGGGCTGAAGGGTTTCCCATTAGAAGACCTGACACCTGGATTGCCCCAAACATGGAGCAGCCAGTTACCTGCATTTACTGGTCTCCCAGGGTGTAGAGTCAATACAGAAAACTTTTTGCCTGTCCATTTCTTTAACTTGTTTATGGACAATGTATTTTTGGAAGAGATTGTGGAGCAGACTAATTTGTATGCAGAGCAATATTTGAGGGACATCGCTGCCAGACTTGGGCCTCAGTCTAGAGCTACTCAGTGGGTTCCCACATATCTGGAAGAGATGAAAAAGTTTTTAGGTTTGACTTTTTTGATGAGGTTGATTAGGAAGCCGTCACTGGCTTCTTATTGGTCTACTAGTCCCTTGATGCAACGGCTATATTTCCTGCAACTATGACACGTAATCGCTATTTGCTTCTTCCTCGTATGCTGCATTTTGTAGACAATGTTTTAGCCTTGCCACGAGATCACCCTGATTGTGACCATCTTTTTAAGATTAGGCCTGTCCTTGATCATTTTGTAGATCGTTTTTCAGAGGTCTAAGTTCCAGGCAAAGAGATACGTGTGGACGAGTCTTTGGTCCTTTTCAAGGGGCGTTTAGTTTTTAAGCAGTACATTCCTAGTAAGGGGGCACGGTATGGGATTAAATTGTATATGCTGTCAGAAAGCAGTACAGGATATGTGTATAATTTCCGGGTCTACACTGGTAGGGATTCCAGTATTGACCCTCCTGGTTGTCCGGCCACTTTTGGAGTTAGCGAAATAATTGTGTGGGAAGTTGGTAGACGACTGTTTGACAAAGGCCACCATTTGTACGTAGATAATTTCTACATTGGAGTGCAGTTGTTCAAGGAGTTGTTTAGAGTGGGCACTGTTGCTTGTGGCACAATCCGTTCTAACCGGAAAGGCTATCCACGGGAGCTTGTCTGTACAAAACTTGAGAGGGGACAGTGCAGTGCCTTGCGGAATAATGAGCTGCTAGCTCTGAAATTTTCAGACAGGAGGGATGTGTACATACTATCTACCATCCATGATGAGAGTACTTCCCCTGTGACTGTTTGGTGTCAGGTTGCGAAAGAGCACAAACCTGCGTGCATTTTGGACTACAATAGGCACATGGGTGGTGTTGATAGTGTAGATCAGAGGTTGGAACCTTACTCTGCTCTTCGTAAGTCTTACGTGTGGTATAAAAAATTGGCCCTAAATTTATTTCATTTGGCAACTTTTAATGCTTTTATTGTGTTCAAGGATTGTTCACCTGAGTCAAGGATGACATTTGTTCAATTTCAGGAGTCAATGATAGAGAGCCTTATTGTGGTGGAACAGGCAAGAGTTACTAGAGTAGAAGTGGTGGAGGAAGTGGCT
This sequence comes from Pleurodeles waltl, assembly GCF_031143425.1. Lineage (NCBI taxonomy): Eukaryota > Metazoa > Chordata > Amphibia > Caudata > Salamandridae > Pleurodeles > Pleurodeles waltl. Next base: position 118,274,812 of record NC_090437.1, read on the forward strand.
AGATTGAAAGATCGCCACTTTCCAGATCACATTCCTACCACTCCCAAAAAAGACTTGCCCACAAAGAAATGTACTGCCCCAAATGCCCTTCAAAGCCAGGGCTGTGTGTGCCCGGCTGTTTTAGAAGTTACCACACTAGGAAATGTTTTTGGGAAATACCGTGAGCGTAAACTGCCTGTTTTATATTTTCATATGTTCAGTTTCACGGTTGGCATTACTGTCATGTATTTAGTTAGAGCTTTCGTGTTTGTAGTTTTGTACTTATTTTATAATTAGTTAGTGGTTTCTTTGTTGTTTACAAACAACAACAAAAAGTGATGGCGGTGTGCGTGGGGTGGCACTTGGCTGGCGGTGTGCTTGGGGTGGCGCTTGGCTGGCGGTGTGTGTGGGGTGGCGCTTGGCTGGCGGTATGGGTGGGATCAAATCAAATCATTAGCATTTATAAAGCGCGCTACTCACCCGTGCGGGTCTCAAGGCGCTATGGGATGGCGCTTGGCTGGCGTGTGCGTGGGGTGGCGCTTGACTGGCGGTGTGCTTGGGGTGGCGCTTGACTGGCGGTGTGCTTGGGGTGGCACTTGACTGGCGGTGTGCGTGGGGTGGCGCTTGGCTAGCGGTATGGGTGGTGTGGCGCTTGGCTGGCGGTATGGGTGGTGTGGCGCTTGGCTGGCGGTGTGCTTGGGGTGGTGTTTGGCTGGTGGTGTGCGTGGGGTGGTGCTTGGCTGGCGGTATGGGTAGGGTGGCGCTTGGCTGGAGGTGTGCTTGGGGTGGCGCTTGGCTGGCGGTGTGCGTGGGGTGGCGCTTGGCTGGCGGTGTGCGTGGGGTGGCGCTTGGCTGGCAGTATGGGTGGGATGGCGATTGGCTGGCGGTGTGCGTGGGGTGGCGCTTGGCTGGCGGTGTGCGTGGGGTGGCGCTTGGCTGGCGGTGTGCGTGGGGTGGCGCTTGGCTGGCGGTGTGCGTGGGGTGGCGCTTGGCTGGTGGTGTGCGTGGGGTGGTGCTTGGCTGGCGGAATGGGTGGGGTGGCGCTTGGCTGGCGGTGTGCTTGGGGTAGCGCTTGGCTGGCGGTGTGCGTGGGGTGGCGCTTGGCTGGCGGTATGGGTGGGGTGGCGCTTGGCTTGTGGTGCCAGCCCAACGCCAGTCCACACAATCATCAGCTGGTGTGATTGCTGTATCAGGCATGTGGGCATATGAAAGTGATGGGCCCTTGACTGGCGCTGTCTGTCAATGCAAGTGTTGTAATGTGCTGGGCCCGTGGCTGGCGGCGTGAATGGTCTTGTGCATGTCATGTATGAAAGGTGTGTGAATGGACTGTAAAGTGGTTGGTGCCTTGCCGTGGCTTTACAGCTCACGAGCTGTGAGTCATTAGTTCAGTTTTTTGGCCTTTCAGTTATTACCAGTGCATTTCACTTTTGTGAAATCTCTTGTTAATAAAATTTGATCTACTGAACCATCACTCACCCTTGTGGTAAAAAATTTAAAAACCATGCTCTGCTGTAATCAGGCGTCGCAGCACACTTGTGACAAGCTAGGTGTCTCAGGTGGGACCCCGATGATAAAGCATGCCACCAACTTGGTTGGTGGGTGAGGGGTCTTTTTCACATAACCTAAGTGCGTTTCTTTTCACAATTTTAGAGTTTGGCACATCACAGACGTATGTGGACACATCAAAATGATAGATTACAAAACTACCTGTGTTGGGGGGGGGGGGGAGGAGGCACCTATGTTTTTGGTCCTGGGTGCGGCCTTCATCTAGGGAAACCTACCAAACCCAGACATTTTTAAAAACTAGAAACCCACAGGAGTCCAGGGAGGTGTGGCTTGCGTGGATCCCCCAACATTTTCTTACCCAGACTCCTCTGCAAACCTCACAATTTGCTTAAAAAAGCATATTTTCCTGACTTTCGTTTGTACGATCACCGCTCCAGCACAAAATTCCTCCTCCCCAGCGTTCCTCTGTCTCCCAAGTAAAATGAAACCTCACTTGTGTGGGTCCCCAAAACAGAGTCAGCCTAAAGATGTATAAAAGAAGAATATGTGCTTATCAACTCACTGTGCTATCCCCATAATCTCTACAAGTTTGTGGCCTTTTTCTGTTGCAGGCACCTGACCCACCCACCCAAGTGAGGTATAATTTGTATCGGGAGACTTGGGGGAACGCTGGGTGGAAGGAAATTTGTGTCTCCTCTCAGATTCCAGAACTTTCTGTCACCGAAATGTGAGGAAAACGTGTTTTTTCACCAAATTTTGAGGTTTGCAAAGGATTCTGGGTAACAGAACCTGGTCAGAGCCCCACAAGTCACCCCATCTTGGACTCCCTTAGGTCTCTAGTTTTCAAACATGCACAGGTTTGGTAGGTTTCCCTAGGTGCCGGCTGAGCTAGAGGCCAAAATCTACAGGTAGGCACTTTGCAAAAAACACCTCTGTTTTCTGTCAAAAAATGGGATGTGTCCACGTTGTGTTTTGGTGCATTTTCCCGACGCGGGCGCTAGGCCTACCCACACAAGTGAGGTATCATTTTTATCGGGAGACTTGGGGGAATGCTGGGTGGAAGGAAATTTGTGGCTCCTCTCAGATTCCAGAACTTTCTGTTACCAAAATGTGAGGAAAACATGTTTTTTTAGCCAAGTTTTGAGGTTTGCAAAGGATTCTGGGTAACAGAACCTGGTCAGAGCCCCACAAGTCAACCCATCTTGGATTCCCCTAGGTCTCTAGTTTTAAAAAATGCACAGGTTTGGTAGGTTTCCCTAGGTGCCGGCTGAGCTAGAGGCCAAAATCTACAGGTAGGCACTTTGCAATAAACACCTCTGTTTTCTGTCAAAAAATCAGATGTGTCCACGTTGTGTTTTGGGGCATTTCCTGTCGCGGGCACTAGGCCTACCCACACAAGTGAGGTATTATTTTTATCAAAAGACTTGGGGGATCACAGAATAGTAAAACAAGTGTTATTGCCCCTTGTCTTTCTCTATATTTTTTCGTTCCAAATATAAGAGAGTGTGTAAAAAAAGACGTTAATTTGAGGAATGCCCGGTAATTCACATGCTAGTATGGGCACCCCGGAATTCAGATATGTGCAAATAACCACTGCTCCTCAACACCTTATCTAGTGCCCATTTTGGAAATACAAAGGTTTTCTTGATAGCTATTTTTCACTCTTTATATTTCAGAATTGCTGTATACCCGGTATAGAATGAAAACCCACTGCAGGGTGCAGCTTGTTTATTGGTTCTGGGAACCTAGGGTTCTTGATGAACTTACAAGCCCTATATATCCCAGCAACCAGAAGAGTCCAGCAGACGTAGCGGTATACTGCTTTAAAAAAATCTGACATTCCAGGAAAAGGTTACAGAGTAAAAGGTAGAGAAAAATTGCTGTTTTTTTCACCTCAATTTCAATATTTGTTTTTTTCAGTTGTTATCTTCTGTAGGAAACCCTTGTAGGATCTACACAAGTTACCCCTTGCTGAATTCAGACTTTTGTCTACTTTTCAGAAATGTTTAGGTTTCTGGGATCCAGCATTGGTTTCACACCCATTTCTGTCACTGCCTGGAAGGAGGCTGAAAGCACAAAATTTTTTAAAAATGGGGTATGTCCCAGTAAAATGCCAGAACTGTGTTGAAAAATTGGGTTTTCTGATTCAAGTCTGCCTGTTGGGAAGCTGGTGATTTTAGCACTGCAAACCCTTTGTTGATGGCATTTTCAGGGAAAGAACCACAAGCCTTCTTCTGCAGCCCCTTTTTCCCATTTTTTTTAAAAAAACCAACATTTTCACTGTATTTTGGCTAATTTCATGACCTCCTTCAGGGGAACCCACAAAGTCTGGGTACCCCTAGAATCTCTAGGATGTTGGAAAAAAGGACGCAAATTTGGCGTGGGTAGCTTATGTGGACAAAATGTTATGAGGGCCTAAGCGAGAACTATTCCAAATAGGCAAAAAAAGGCATGGCACAGGAGGTGGGAAAAGGCCTGGCAGCAAAGGGGTTAAAGTGTGTGGTTAGCCAGTGTTTTGCATTGCATGCAGTATCAACTTTGGAAGAAAATGCTCAAACCAGGCATCAGGAAGCACCCACAGCTGCTGGCTGCAATCAATCATACATAAATATATGTAGACAGATCTTTAAGTGGGATGAAAACAGTGGTGGCTCTCTGAAAGGGAACATGTAAAATAAATTTCTGTGATTCCCATAGTTTGCCATCCAACCTGTATTTTTGTTTCTCTCTGAGATGTTAATGCATCAAGAAATATGACACAACTGACATACACCTAACACATGTCAGTACTATTGGCTTTGCCAATGGTTGTTAGCTGTTTAAGATAAATGAGTAACAACAATGTTTAATTATAAATGAACATTGGCCATGTTTCAATTCTGAAATTGTAAGAATGTGAATTAAATATTATTGAGGCCAATGGAAGGAGTATGGCCTTCAGTTATGTGTGCTTTACATTAGATATGTACGCCGTTTTTCTCTTCACATCTTATTCATCTGCACATTTTCAACCTCCTCTCTTTCCCCTTCAGCACTATTTTCCCTCTCTCCTGAATACACTCTGTCGCATCTCCCTCATTTTAACACCCCATACACTGCACTCATTCACATTTAAGCATTTATTTTCATTTTGCTTCTGCCTTCTAAATATTTTGAACTCTACGCATCCCTTCATGCACACTTACACTGAATTTCATTTGCAACTCTGATACATGACCATTGTTCTGTGTGCTCTAAAGAGAGACCAACCCACTACCAGGCACTTTGTTTTGCCTTCATGTAGGAGGCTGGCCAGGCTTATGGTGGGTACCTTGTGGTACTTACACCTTGTGCCAGGTCCAGTTATCCCTTATTAGTAGAATAGAGGTGTTCTAGCAGCTTAGGCTGATAGAGGTAGCTATAGAAGAGCAGCTTAGGCTGAACTAGGAGACAAGCAAAGCTCCTACTATACCACTTATACCATATAGCACTATATCATAAGAAACCACAATACTCAGAGTTACTAAAAATAAAGGTACTTTATTTTAGTTACAATATGCCAAAAGTATCTCAGAGGATACACTCCCTTAGGAGGTAACTAATATACACATATTATATGTACACAAACCAAAATCAGGTAAGTAACAGTTAGAAAAGTAGTGCAAACAATGGAGGACACAATAGAATGCAATAGGAAGAAATAGGCCTAGGGGCAACACAAACCATATATTCCAAAAGTGGAATGCGAACCACAAATGGACCCCACGCCTAGTGTAGGTTGTAGAGGGTCGCTGGGACTGTTAGAAAACACTAAGGGTGTCCAAGATACCCAACCCCAAGACCCTGAAAAGTAGGAGTAAAGTTACCCTACTACCCCAGAAAGACAGTAAAGTCGAGATTGGGGATTCTGCAAGGACAACATCTGCCAGCAAAACACTGAAGATGGATTCCTGGACCTTTAAAGGAAGGGGACCAAGTCCAAGAGTCACGCAAGTGTCCAAGGGGGCAGGAGTCCACTAAACCCCGGATGAAGGTGCAAAAGGGCTACCTCTGGGTGGAAGAAGCCGAAGATTCTGCAACAACGGAAGGTGCCAGGAACTTCTCCTTTGGTCAGAAGATGTCCCACGGCGTGCTGGAAGATGCAGAGTTGTTTCCATGCAGAAAGACCGCAAACAAGCCTTGCTAGCTGCAAGAGTTGCAGTTGAGGATTTTGGGTGCTGCTGGGGCCCAGGAAGGACCAGGAGGTCGGCCCTTGGAGGAGGAGACAAAGGGGGTGCTCAGCAACTCAGAGAGCCCCCGCAGAAGCAGGCAGCACCCGCAGACGTACCTGAACAGGCACTTAGAAGATCTGAGGAAAGCGGTCGACTCAGAGTCACAAAGGAGGGTCCCACGACGTCGGAGTCCAACTCAGCGAGTTGGGCAATGCAAGGACGGAGTGCTGGGGACCTGGGCTAGGCTGTGCACGAAGGAAGTCTTGCAAAAGTGCACAGAAACCCGAGCAGCTGCAGTACACAGGATTACTGTCTGGCGTGGGGAGGCACGGACTTACCTCCACCAAATTTGGACAGAAGGACCACTGGACTGTGGGAGACACTTGGACCCAGCTCCTGTGTTCCAGGGACCACGCTCATCAGGATGAGAGGGGACCCAAAGGACCGGTGATGCAGAAGTTTGGTGCCTGCGCTAGCAGGGGGAAGATTCCATCGACCCACAGGAGATTCCTTCTTGGCTTTCAGTGCAGGGTGAAGGCAGACAGCCCTCAGAGCGTGCACCACCAGGAAACAGTTGAGAATGCCGGCAGGATGAGGCGCTACAATGTTGCTGGTAGTCTTCTTGCTACTTTGTTGCAGTTATGCAGGCGTCCTGGAGCAGTCAGCGGTCAATCTTTGGCAGAAGTCAAAGAGGGAAGTGCAGAGGAACTCTGGTGAGCTCTTGCATTCGTTATCTGGTGAGATGCCCACAGGAGAGGCCCTAAATAGCCCACAGAGGAGGATTGGATACTGAGAGCGCTAAGAACATATCAGGAGGGGTCTCTGACGTCACCTGCTGGCACTGGCCACTCAGAGCTGTCTATTGTGCCCTCACACCTCTGCATTCAAGATGGCAGAGGTCTGGGGCACACTGGAGGAGCTCTGGGCACCTCCCCTGGGAGGTGCTGGTCAGGGGAGTGGTAACTCCCCTTTCCTTTGGCCAGTTTCGCGCCAGAGCAGGGCTGGGGGATCCCTGAACCGGTGTGGACTGGTTTATGCAGAGAGGGCACCATCTATGCCCTTCAAAGCATTTCCAGAGGCTGGGGGAGGCTACTCCTCCCCAGCCCTTCACACCCATTTCCAAAGGGAGAGGGTGTAACACCCTCTCTCAGAGGAAATCCTTTGTTCTGCCTTCCTGGGACCAAGCTGCCCAGGCCCCAGGGGGGCCCAAACCTGTCTGAGAGGTTGGCAGCAGCAGTAGCTGCAGTGGAGACCCCGGAAATCAAGTTTGGGAGTACCCGGGCACTGTGCTGGAGACCCGGGATGCATGGAATTGTTCCCACAATACCAGAATGGTATTGGGGTGACAATTCCATGATCCTAGACATGTTACATGGCCATGTTCGGAGTTACCATGGTGACGCTACATATAGGTATTGACCTATATGTAGTGCACACGTGTAATGGTGTCCCCGCACTCACAAAGTCCGGGGAATTTGCCCTGAACAATGTGGGGGCACCTTGGCTAGTGCCAGGGTGCCCACACACTAAGTGACTTTGCACCTAACCTTCACCAAGTGAGGGTTAGACATATAGGTGACTTATAAGTTACTTATGTGCAGTGTAAAATGGCTGTGAAATAACGTGGACGTTATTTCACTCAGGCTGCAGTAGCAGTCCTGTGTAAGAATTGTCTGAGCTCCCGGTGGGTGGCAAAAGAAATGCTGTAGCCCATAGGGATCTCCTGTAACCCCAATACCCTGGGTACCTAGGTACCATATACTAGGGAATTCTAAGGGTGTTCCAGTGTGCCAATCAGAATTGGTAAAATTAGTCACTAGCCTGCAGTGACAATTTTAAAAGCAGAGAGAGCATAAACACTGAGGTTCTGGTTAGCAGAGCCTCAGTGATACAGTTAGGCACCACACAGGGAACACATATAGGCCACAAACGTATGAGCACCGGGGTCCTGGCTAGCAGGATCCCAGTGACACATATCAAACACACTGACAACATAGGATTTTCACTATGAGCACTGGGCCCTGGCTAGCAGGATCCCAGGGAGACAGTAAAAACACCCTGACATATACTCACAAACAGGCCAAAAGTGGGGGTAACAAGGCTAGAAAGAGGCTACCTTCCTACACTTCAGCCATAAACATCTGGCACAAGTCAAAGTATGCACTATGCAAGAGTAATACGATGCACAGAAACACAGCACGATGAAACAGCTAACTCTCGTGGGGAATGCAACATTAAGTAAAACATGTGAAATAAGAGGAACTAAATGGTTGAAATACATTAACACATTTTATCATTCATTGTTCGCATATCAATTCATGTTTGTGGCATTAATGTTAAGGACATGAAGATAGGGTCAGTTTTACCTCCATGCAGCAGATAACTGCCTTTACTGTAAGCACATACTTCTCTCCTTGCCTCGGATATTTGGATCCATTTCGCAAAGGAGCAAGAACCCTGTTCGTCGTCAGAACAATTTCACAAGGAATAGATACAGCAGCTCCACTTCTAAAGGAGCCAGTGATCTGCAGCCAAGGCCCAGGGTGTCCCATGAGGGAGGTTAGAGGGACAAGGGGTCTCAGTATAATAAAAAAATAACATGATTAGCATTATAACACTTACCAAAGCCAAGGCACTAAATCACACGTGCTTGCATCCACTCCTACTGCGTGATGAATGGGGAAAGGGAGGGGATCTATACCTGTTAATGACAGATGGTTGCCCTCACGCAGGGATGAAGACTCAGACACCCAAAATGATGACACTGAAAGCGTCACTGGCCTACAGTGGATAGTGCCATAGACCACAATGGAAATGAAGGGCTTTAAAGCAGTCAGCCGTGTCATGCATCACAGTGTAGAAAGTTGATTTACCCTCTGACTTCTGTCTCGTGCTTCAAAGCGAGGTGAGACATGCAGCCTGGGACAGACAGCCCAGACTTAAATGCATCAATTTGTTTAAAAATACGATTGTACTGCTAAACAAATAGGTCTATTTCATAATATTAATATGAATGCACAGGAATTTCAAAGGGGCACAGCCCATCAGCTCTAACAGAGAAAACACCCCAGGTGATGTAATGTTATTTAAAGTGATGTGTCTTCAACTCTGCTGAATTTGAGCAACATTGGGGTGTCCTTGATCAATAAGAGGGTTGTTTTAGATCCTGTGTGCAAAAATGGAAAATGTATGTTGCTTTTTAAAACAATAAAATTACACTTCCAAGTCTGCTGTCTGATGGTGCCCTCACTGCAGATAAGAACCACCAGATATGGAGCTTTTCTGCACGATAAACAAGGAAGCTGATCATGATGGCTTTGTAAATGTTGCAGCTTGTTTTGAAGATGGTGCATTCAACAAGTAGGATCAATTGAGTTCCATCAGGAAGGGGGTGATGTTGTCATATTTCTTCATGCCCTGAATGAGAAGTGCTGGGGTGTGAAGGGTGCGTGTAAGAGGTAGAAGTGTGGCTCTGGGAAGCCATGAAGCAGAGCGTTACCACGATCCAAAGGGCTTGAACCGCACTACTCTCCTTCCAGTTTCCTCTTCTCTTCCTTGTTTTCTTGTCTTCCCCCTCAACAATGACAAAGAATCACATCCCAGGTGGTCTCAAGGATCATCACTGTATATCAAAGGATGACAATCTGTATTTTGCATTTACTAAATGATGCCATTTCATACAAATGTTGCACTGTAACAACCATGGAATATGACTCAGTCCATTGTACATAATGTACAAGTTATCATGCTTTACCTTTAAACATATGTATGAGTGATAACACCTCATGTGTCTATAACGCTACGAATACCTGAAACTTAATAAAGCCTTTGGAACAAAAAAACAAAAGAGTGGACTAGATGCACTCTTATAACACTCATCCTTGGAAAGTTCAGCATGAAATCCCTGTAGACTAACAAAAGTGAACATCTTTGTGTTACAGGTTACAGACATATCTTACACAAAAATACGTTTTAAAAATAGATTGCAGCAATATAAACGTGCAATTTAGTAAGCGCAATCGTTAACATTTATAAAAGAAAATTAATTTAAACTGAAAAGCATTTTTCTGAAACATTAAATATTTTCACACGAAAATTGGGTTCAGGAGGAAAAAAGGAAAATACTTGCGAGATAAAGAGCACCAACACCTACGAGGCCCTGCTGTAGCAGAAGAAATGTGCACTGAAGACTAATGACCGAAACAATAAGAGGGTGAACAAGACTTACTTTATGTGAAAAATAATTTAGGAGTTTAAAAAATACACAACATAGCTAATCCTAAAAAAGTGAAAAATAAATCAGACACGTTTACACAAAAATCTGCATACATTGTTTTATGCTTAAAGCGTACATCTAACATCTCAGAAGTGTAACTATTATTTCAGTTAATTTGCATTGTCAGGTTTCTCCTCTCCCAAACGAGGAATAAATCGTCCGAAATTAAACCCCAAAGCTTCACTTGTTGCACTGCTGACAAGCCCACGCTTCACAAACGGTCCTAATGGATAAAGATACGGAGATAAAGTTACTTGAGTTATACTACTGGCGCGCACTCAGTCAAAACTAGTAACAATGTTATCTAATCTTTGCTTGAGGTCAATTGTTGGAATCTATGAGGCCTGCATCCCGGGTATCATAACTTCTCCTGATTAATTATACCGTGCCCAGTTAAGGAGACAGGAATGCCCCTACAGAGTGTGGTGCTCCGCATTTCTCCTTCATCTACAATCCAATATTTGTACTATATTTTAGTCAACGTATTTGATGTAAGGCTTGCGGCTTGCTTAGTGCTAAAGAGGAGCATAGAACTTAAAAAAAATACTTTTAGCTGCGGTATTTCAAACATAAATCAATCACCATTCTACTATGTTAGACACGATGGTGTGAGTTGTCCAGCTGGGGGCAGGATGCAGAAATCAAGTTGCCATGCGTTAGTACAGTATACCCAAGCATAAACGTACACTTTTCTTTCTTGTATACTGTATTACACTATAAATATTTACAGTCAGAGGCAGATCCAAAACCGTGTTAGATCCCACTTTTGGCGGGGCCTAAAACTTCCACATTGTACTTGAGCAATTAGCTGACTCAGCGAAACTAACAATTAGTTTTCTTTGGCTTTTAATTTGTCAATTTCTGCAGAGTAATCACAACCGCAGGGTAATTAATTACGACGTTCTGATTGCTACAACACGATCAAACATTTGCTTTAAGTGCTAAGGAAGCCATGTGTTCCATACACTGCTTTCCTTTTCCACTGAAGGCAATACATGCACAGTAAACAACAAAACATCAAAGAGAGTGGAGTCCCAAAACGACTTATTAACCAGGAGTCCCTTGTTTTTTTTTTTTTTAGAGACCATCATTAATGGCATGCTTCATCATCGGATCAGCACTCGAGAAACCTGGTGGGACTGAGTGGGCTTAACTCCCCTGGTGAGGGATCACTTTCTAAGTGTAATTATCAGTGAGATCTGCGTGTATAAATTTACCTCAAATAACCCATATGATTTATTCTTTTTTGAAAATTTGTGTAAGGTTAAAAACAAAAAGGGATTTTAGATAGGGGCAAGTCAATCACTGACTGAAACCTTTGATTTTTTGTTCAATGCTTGAAGTTGAGTGGTTACACCCCTAATACTTCTATTCCTCTCCTTTTGATTATTAACAATACATGCACAGTGCCTAGAAAAGAGAAATCCTAGGTTTGCTATAGAAGTGCTCCGGCATGGAATTGTTACTATGTGCCAACAAAGATAACTAAGGCTTAAAGAATATAGATGAAGCTACTTACATAGTTAAAGCAGAGTTCAGGACCCAGAGTTTATTTCCTCCTTTGATTTTGTAATACGTATGGAAACGGATTAAATGTCACACCTAAGCCAGCACTCATATACATCAACTCAAAAGGAATACCACCGCTGCTGCTGGTGCTGGTGCTGTATTTTTAACTACATTACTACGACCTTCACCAAGTCCAGCTATAATGCTTGTGTAAGGTGGTAGGGGCAGTGCCTGAGTGGGCAGAGTTAAATCCAAGGAGACTGGAATGTAAGCCAAGCCCACTGCCTGGGCTGGCTACCTGCTCTTTCTAGCCTTACCCATGATCCTTCATATCTCTCAATGCGTGCTATTATCTAAATATGCTTTTGCTGTTTTGCTGCTGCAAAATTTTTAACCCTATTACTTTGTCTTTCAAACAAATTACACTATGAATCTTTGTGTGAGATGGGGGAAGCAGTTTCTAAACAGGTGGGGTCAGTAACAGTGAGTCAAGGGGCGGCTGGTAACCTTAAAAAGTGTTGGGGCGAGTGAAGTGCCCCACCACTTACCAAAAAACAAAATAAAACAGCCCCTCCCTCCAAAAGCCCTTAATAAACACTCCCTCCCTCAAAAGCCCAAAATAGAATACCCCCCCCTCCAAAAGCCCATAATAAAACAACCCTTCCTACAAAACCCCAAAATAAAACTATTTTTTAATAAAATTAAAAGGTACTTACCCACTGCAGCACTTTCTCCTCTGTGTTCTGCAAACTGCAGTGTGCTGCGGAGCTACCCTAACCAATCCAGACACTGCTCTCAAGCTATTAACCGGCATGAGAGAAGTGCCTGGATCGGATGGAGCAGCCTAGCTGGACGCTCCTTCAGCCCCTGGAGGTCTGTGCTTTCTCTCCAGCCAGCTGTCTAAGACAGCTCAGGATGGAGAGCTTCAAAGAGCGCATATGAGGCTGGCTGTCACAAGACAACCAGCCAAACTGACATGCACACTTTGGAGCATCCAGCCAGGCACTGCTTCTGTCCTGTATGCTGCCAACTGGCAGAAGAGGACATAACCCACATGTCTTTTGCCTCAGGAGCACTGCAGGGCACACATTGGGAACAAAAAAAAATGGCAATGAAATCATTTCATTGCTAGTTTATGTTTTTCACTCGTGGCAGTGAGCTATGCTTCCCTGCCCTCGTGGAGAAACTGCAGCTGAGTGAGTCTGGTCCATAAACCTCAAAGTGGGCTGCTCCAGCTCCTCCTATGGTTGTATTGTATTGTAATAGTATTTATATAGCGGTTACTACCCCTGACGAGGCGTTGAAGCGGTTTTCGGCGAGTAGCACGCTACTCCGGAACTCAACAAGAATTAGTGATGGATTAGTATCGGGAAATATGAGTACAGTTTTTGTATTTTTATGAGTTAATTTGAGCCATGAATATGAGAGTTTGTTAGTTAGATTGACAGGAGTAATGGAGGGGTGGACTGTGGAGGACTGTGGGAGTCACTTGGACAGAGTTGCTGAGTTCCAGGGACCACGCTCGTCGTGCTGAGAGGGGACCCAGAGGACCGGTGATGCAGTCTTTTCTTGCCTGCGGTTGCAGGGGGAAGACTCAGTCGATCCACGGGAGATTTCTTCAGAGCTCCTGGTGCAGAAAGGAGGCAGGCTACCCCCAGAGCATGCACCACCTGGAAACAGTCGAGAAAGTCGGCAGGATGAAGCGATACAAGGTCGCTAGTAGTCGTCTTGCTACTTTGTTGCGGTTTTGCAGGCGTCCTGAGCAGTCAGCGGTCGATCCTTTGGCAGAAGGTGAAGAGGGAGATGCAGAGGAACTCTGGTGAGCTCTTGCATTCGTTATCTGGTGAGATCCTCAAAGCAGAGACACTAAATAGCCCGAAAAGGAAGTTTGGCTACCTAGGAAGGAGGATTCGCTACCAAGAGAGGTACGAGCCCATCAGAAGGAGCCTCTGACGCCACCTGATGGCACTGGCCACTCAGAGCAGTCCAGTGTGCCACAAACACCTCTGTTTCCAAGATGGCAGAGGTCTGGGGCATACTGGAGGAGCTCTGGGAACCTCCCCTGGGAGGTGCACGTCAGGGGAGTGGTCACTCCCCTTTCCTTTGTCTAGTATCGCACAAGAGCAGGGCTGGGGGATCCCTGAACCAGTGTAGACTGGCTTATGCAGAGATGGGCACCATCTGTGCCCATAAAAGCATTTCCAGAGGCTGGGGGAGGCTAATCCTTCCCAGCCTTCACACCTATTTCCAAAGAGAGAGGGTACTACACCCTCTCTCAGAGGAAGTCCTTTGTTCTGCCTGGACCCCAGGAGGGCAGAAACCTGTCTGAGGGGTTGGCAGCAGCAGCAGCTGCAGTGGAGACCCTGGAAAGGCAGTTTGGCAGTACCCGGGTTCTGTGCTAGAGACCCGGGGGACCATGTAACATGGCCATGTTCGGAGTTACCATTGTGACTCTGTACATAGGTAGTGACCTATGAACAGTGCACGCGTGTAATGGTGTCCCCGCACTCACAAAGTCCGGGGAATTTGCCCTAAACGATGTGGGGGCACCTTGGCTAGTGCCAGGGTGCCTACACACTAAGTAACTTTGCACCCAACCTTCACCAGGTGAAGGTTAGACATATAGGTGACTTATAAGTTACTTAAGTGCAGTGGTAAATGGCTGTGAAATAACGTGGACGTTATTTCACTCATGCTGCACTGGCATGCCTGTGTAAAAATTGTCAGAGCTCCCTGCAGCCCATAGGGATCTCCTGGAACCCCAATTTCCTGGGCACCTCAGTACCATATACTGGGGAATTATATGGTTGTACCAGTATGCCAATGTGAATTGGTAAATTTAGTCACTAGCCTGTTAGTGACAATTTTGGAAAGCAGAGAGAGCATAACCACTGAGGTTCTGGTTAGCAGAACCTCAGTGAGACAGTTAGGCATCACACAGGGAACACATACAGGGCACATACTTATGAGCACTGGGGCCCTGCCTGGCAGGGTCCCAGTGACACATAGACTAAAACAACATATATATGCAGTGAAATATAGGGGTAACATGCCAGGCAAGATGGTACTTTCCCACACAACCCCCCCAAACGAAGGACAATAAGACTAGCCATGACCTGATGAGTCTTCATTGTCTAAGTGGAAATATCTGGAGAGTCCATCTGCATTGGAGTGGGTACTTCCAGGTCTATGTTCCACTGTATAGTCCATTCCTTGTAGAGATATGGACCACCTCAACAATTTAGGATTTTCACCTTTCATTTGTTTCAGCCAAAGTAGAGGTTTGTGGTCTGTCTGAACAATAAAGTGAGTGCCAAACAGATACAGTATGGCCTCAACTTTTATAGTGCCCAGACCACAGCAAAGGCCTCCCTCTCAATGGCAGACCAATGCTTTTCTCTAGGGCTCAACCTTCTACTGATAAAAGCAACTGGTTGATCCTGGCCCTCAGAATTCAGTTGTGATCAGACTGCCCCTACCCCTAATTCAGATGCATCAGTTTGAACAGTTAATTTCTTGGAGTAACATGGGCTTTTTAGGACAGGTGCAGCGCACATGGCCTGTTTGAGCTCCTCAAAAGCTTTCTGACAGCTGGCTGTCCACAATACCTTTTTAGGCATCTTTTTACTGGTGAGATCATTAAGTGGGGCTGCAATGGAGCCATAGTTTTTAATGAATCTCCTGTAATACCCAGTGAGGTCAAGGAAGGCTCTCACCTGGGTCTGAGTTGTAGGGGGAACCCAATCCATGATTGTCTGGATTTTCCCCTGAAGTGGTGCAATCTCTTCTCCACCTACCAGGTGTCCCGGATAAACCACATTCCCCTGCCCTATCTGGCACTTTGAGGCCTTGATAGTGAAGCCTGCCTTTTGCAGGGCCTCCAAAACTTTCCAAAGGTGGACCAGGTGCTCATCCCAGGTGGAGCTAAAGACAGCTATATCATCAAGATATGCTGCACTAAAAGCCTCCAACCCTTGCAGGACTGTGTTCACCAACCTCTGAAAAGTGGCAGGTGCATTTTTCAAACCAAAGGGCATTGCTGTAAATTGGTAGTGCCCTCCTCTAGTTGAAAATGCAGTTTTAGGTTTAGCATCCTCAGCCAATTTGTTCTGCCAATACCCTGCAGTCAAATCAAAGGTGCTTACATACTTGGCAGATGCCAGTTTATCTATGAGCTCATCTGCCCTTGGTAAAGGGTGAGCATCAGTTTTTGTTATCTGGTTGAGACCTCTGTAATCAACACAAAACCTCACCTTCCTTTTTCCATCTTTTGAGAGAGGCTTTAGTACAAGCACCACAGGACTCGCCCATGGGCTTTCAGAAGGTTCAACCACTCCTAGATCAAACATTTTCTGAACCTCTTGTTTTATGCAGTCCCTGACATGGTCAGGCTGCCTAGAGATTTTACTTTTGACAGGCATGCTGTCTCCAGTATCAATTGTGTGTTCACACCAAGATGTGGTGCCTGGCACAGTTGAAAAGAGTTCAGAAAACTGTCCTAGGAGATTTATGCAGTTGTCTTTCTGTTCTGCAGTAAGACAGTCTGCCAAAACTACTCCCTCCACTAGAGCATCCTCTTCAGTGGAGGAGAAGAGATCAGGGAGAGGGTCACTCTCTTCTTCCTGTCCTTCATCTGTTGCCATGAGCAGGGTGAGATCAGCCCTGTCATAGTAGGGTTTTAGGCGGTTGACATGAATCACCCTAAGGGGACTCCTGGCAGTTCACAGGTCAACCAAGTAGGTGACCTCGCCCTTTTTCTCAACATGAGATGGGGTCCACTCCATTTGTCTTGGAGTGCTCTTGGGGCCACAGGCTCTAATACCTACACCTTCTGTCCTGGTTCGTACTGGATCAGAACAGCCTTCTGGTCATGCCATTGCTCAGCCATTCTGGATCTTAGGCTAAGTACATAGTCCACTATTTCCGGTTAGGGTTTTTGGGTGCTGCTGTGGCCCAGGAGGGACCAGGATGTCGCCACTTGGATGAGGAGACAGAGGGCGTGCCCAGCAAGCCAGGGAGCCCTCTCAGAAGCAGGCAGCACCTGCAGAAGTACCTGAACAGGCACTTAGAAGAAAAGTGAACCGTAGTCCACCCAAAGTCACAAAAAGGAGTCCCACGACGCCGGAGGACTACTCAGAAGGTTGTGCACTGCAGGTTAGAGTGTCGGGGACCCAGGCTTGGCTGTGCACGAAGGAAATCCTGGAAGAGTGCACAGGACCCGGAGCAGCTGCAAATCACGCGGTACCCAGCAATGCAGTCCAGCGTGGGGAGGCAAGGACTTACCTCCACCAAACTTGGACTGAAGAGTCACTGGACTGTGGGAGTCACTTGGACAGAGTTGCTGAGTTCCAGGGACCACACTCGTCGTGCTGAGAGGGGACCCAGAGGACCAGTGATGCAGTCTTTTGTTGCCTGCGGTTGCAGGGGGAAGATTCCGTCGACCCACGGGAGATTTCTTCAGAGCTCCTGGTGCAGAAAGGAGGCAGGCTACCCCCAGAGCATGCACCACCTGGAAACAGTCGAGAAAGCCGGCAGGATGAAGCGATACAAGGTTGCTAGTAGTCGTCTTGCTACTTTGTTTCGGTTTTGCAGGCGTCCTGAGCAGTCAGCGGTCGATCATTCGGCAGAAGGTGAAGAGGGGGATGCAGAGGAACTCTGGTGAGCTCTTGCATTCGTTATCTAGTGAGATCCCCAAAGCAGACACCCTAAATAGCCTGAAAAGAGGTCACTGCTAGGCAGGACCCCAGTGCTCATAGTATGTGCCCTGTATGTGTTCCCTGTGTGGTGCCTAACTGTATCACTGAGGTCCACTAACCAGAACCTCAGTGTTCATGCTCTCTCTGCTTTCTAAACTTGTCCCTGCAGGCTAGTGACTAAATTTACCAATTTTCATTGGCACACTGGTACACCCATATATTTCCCTTGTATATGGTACTTAGGTACCCAGGGTATTGGGGTTCCAGGAGATCCCTATGGGCTGCAGCATTTCTTTTGCCACCCATAGGGAACTCAGACAATTCTTACACAGGCCTGCCACTGCAGCCTGAGTGAAATAACGTCCATGTTATTTCACAGCCATTTTTCACTGCACATAAGTAACTTATAAGTCACCTATATGTCTAATCCTCACTTGGTGAAGGTTGGGTGCCTAGTTACTTAGTGTGTGGGCACCCTGGCACTAGCCAAGGTGCCCCCACATCGTTCAGGGCAAATTCCATGGACTTTGTGAGTGCGGGGACACCATTACATGCGTGCACTATACATAGGTCACTACCTATGTATAGCGTCACAATGGTAACTCCGAACATGGCCATGTAACATGTCTAAGATCATGGAATTGTAACCCCATGATCTCCCGGGTCTCTAGCACAGAACCCGGGTGCTGCCAAACTGCCTTTCCGGGGTTTCCACTGCAGCTGCTGCCAACCCCTCAGACAGGATTCTGCCCTCCTGGGGTCTGGGCAGCCCCAGCCCAGGAAGGCAGAACAAAGGATTTCCTCTGAGAGACGGTGTTACACCCTCTCCCTTTGGAAATAGGTGTGAAGGGCTGGGGTGGAGTAGCCTCTGGAAATGCTTTGATGGGCACAGATGGTGCCCATCTCTGCATAAGCCAGTCTACACCGGTTCAGGGATCCCCCAGCCCTGCTCTGGCGAGAAACTGGACAAAGGAAAGGGGAGTGACCACTCCCCTGACCAGTACCTCCCAGGGGAGGTGCCCAGAGCTCCTCCAGTGCGTCCCAGAACTCTGCCATCTTGGAAACAGAGGTGTTGGGGGCACACTGGACTGCTCTGAGTGGCCAGTGCCAGCAGGTGATGCCAGAGACCCCCTCTGATAGGCTGTTACCTCTCTTGGTATCCAATCCTCCTTTCTTGGTAGCCAAACCTCCTTTTCTGGCTATTTAGGGTCTCTCCTGTGGGGAATTCTTCAGATAACGAATGCAAGAGCTCACCAGAGTTCCTCTGCACTTCCCTCTTCGACTTCTGCCAAGGATCGACCGCTGACTGCTCCAGGACGCCTGCAAAACCGCAACAAAGTAGCAAGACGACTACCAGCAACATTGTAGCGCCTCATCCTGCCGCTTTCTCAACTGTTTCCTGGTGGTGCATGCTCTGGGGGTCATCTGCCTTCACCCTGCACCAGAAGCTCCAAAGAAATCTCCCGTGGTTTGACGGAATCTTCCCCCTGCTAATGCAGGCACCAAAAGGCTGCATCACCGGTCCTCTGGGTCCCCTCTCATCCGGACGAGCGTGGTCCCTGGAACACAGGAACTCTATCCAAGTGACTCCCACAGTCCAGTGATCCTTCAGTCCGAATGTTTGGTGGGGGTAAGTCCTTGCCTCCCCACGCTAGACTGCAAACCTGTGTACTGCGTGATTTGCAGCTGCTCCGGCTGCTGTGCACTCCTCCAAAGATTCCTTTGTGCACAGCCTAGCCTGGGTCCCCAGCACTCCATCCTGCAGTGCTCAACCCTCTGAGTTGGCCTCTGACATCGTGGGACCCTCCTTTGTGACTCTGAGCCAGCTCTGGTTCACAAATCTCACAAGTGCCTGCTCCGGTACTTCTGCGGGTGCTGCCTCCTTCTGTGGGGGCTCTCTGAGTTGCTGAGCGCCCCTTCTGTCTCCTCCTCCAAGGGGCGACATCCTGGTCCTTCCTGGTCCCCAGCAGCACCCAAAAACCTCTACCGCGACCCTTGCAGCTAGCAAGGCTTGTTTCCGGTATTCCTGCGTGGGAACACTTCTGCAACCTTCAGCAAACCGTGGGACATCTTACATCCAAAGGAGAAGTTCCTAGCTCTCTTCCTTGTTGCAGAATCCTAAGCTTCTTCCATCCGGAGGCAGCTTCCTTGCACCTTCATCTGGGGTTTCCTGGGCTCGTGCCCCCCCTGGACACTATCGCGACTCTTGGACTTGGTCCCCTTGCCTTGCAGGTCCTCAGGTCCAGGAATCTGTCTTCAGTGCTTTGCTGGTGTTTGTGGTTCTTGCAGAATTCCCCTATCACGACTATTGTGTCCTTTTGGGGTAGTAGGTGTACCTTACTCCTACTTTTCAGGTTCTTGGGGTTGGGTATCTTGGACACCCTGACTGTTTTCTGACAGTCCCAGTGACCCTCTACAAGCCCCCATAGGTCTGGGGTCCATTCGTGATTCGCATTCCACTTTTGGAGTATATGGTTTGTGTTGCCCCTAGACCTATGTTTGCCTATTGCAACCTACTGTAATTCTACACTGTTTGCATTACTTTTGTTACTCTTACTTACCTGTTTTGGGTTTGTGTACATATAACATGTGTATATTACCTTCTTACTGAGGGTACTCACTGAGATACTTGTGGCATATTGTCATAAAAATAAAGTACCTTTATTTTGAGTAACTCTGAGTATTGTGTTTTCTTATGATATTGTGCATATGATAAAAGTGGTATGGTAGGAGCTTTGCATGTCTCCTAGTTCAGCCTAAGCTTTGCCATAGCTACCTTCTATCAGCCTAAGATGCTAGAAACACCTCTATTCTACTAATAAAGGATAACTGGACGTGGCACAGGGTGTAAGTTCCACAAGGTACCCACTATAAGCCAGGCCAGTCTCCTACAGCTGGTTAATTTTGGGTTTCTTTGGTCCCCAAAAAGCCGGCAAGCTCCACAACACATTTGACATTTTTAAGAGTTGAATTAGATTCACATGCCATGGTATCACGGTTACCTGCTGACAAATTGAAAAGAAACCTAACACACTTAGAATCAGAGGTAGCACATAGCAAGTGTGAACTTTGCTTATAAATTGGTGGAGTCTGACAGCGTTTTGCATGCAAAGGGCCTTAGCTGTGAGGAGTGTAGAGCTATATCACATCACAAAAAACAGAGAGAGCGCAATGAAGGATGCACACATGACTAAATGACTGGGTGGAGTGACAATGTTGCTACAAGAGCCCTTATTTTTTTGGATGATATATTTTAAGACCGGACTTGGACATAAGGTTTTAACCTCTATTGGGACAGAACACAATATGGAGAAAGATGGCTAGAGAAATGGGCGATGCCGCAATTAAGCATGTTTTTCCTGGAATTTTTCATAGTGGTGCTGCCAGTTAGGTTGTGGGATAAATAGCTGAGCAATAGGGAGGTGACTCTTGAAATCTATGAGAAAAGAGGGCTGTTAGTTCAGGGTGGTTGTAAGATATCACCAAGTAATAATGTCACTATTGTGTATCTGGTCAGGTTACTTCAAGTTAAACCTCAGGCCAGTCCTGGGTAGCTGTGGAACAGAGCAGCCAGGCTTATATCAAAGGAAACAAGTGTAAAGCATTTAACAGTACCAAAACAGGTAAGAAACATGACAATAAAATGCCAACACCACTTTATTAAAATAGTATATATTTTTTATAATTAAATTGACACCAAAATGACAACAGTCAAATGACAGGAACAAGAGTTACGATTTTTGCATTTTCACAAATCAATGTTGTTCACTCAAAAGTTCTAAAAAGTTTGAAAATTGCTGCTTTTCACTCTTAGAGGTATTCTGTGTACTTAAAGTTTTAAGCAGACTGAGATGGAAGTTGGGGTCAGATGCAGGCACCCAGTCAAGATTTTACATTTGCACTTAAAAAAACGTATCTGATTATTTTTCTTGTTGATGGTGAGGTTGGAGAGGTACTCTGCATCTTGAGTCCTTTGTTAGGTTTGCCATTAACAGACGGAAGAAGTCCAGTGGTGTGGTGAGGCATCTCTTGGAGGCTAGGACTTGATCTCATGGCTACACCAACCGAGTCCAAGGCAATTATGATGCGAATTGATCAGCTGGGCACTGTGCAGATGCAGGGCTTCCATAGTTTGTGTGTCCCTGAAGGTTAACAGGAGGCTATCCAATTAGTCCTTGGAGTCCACACATTGGTCCTTGTCACACAAGGCAGCAGGTCGAGCCCTTGGGGCCTCTCACCAGGGGTTAAAGAGTAGTAGCATCCAACCTCTTTCTGAAGTCTTGCCTTGGTTCAGTAGGTGCACTAGGCACAGTCTTCCTTTGTGCAGCTTTTCTTTCCGAGGTCCACAGATTCAGCAGGTGCAGTGCTCCTTCCTCCTTGCCTTACCAAGTCCAGCCACATTATGAGGCTGGTACTGAAGGGGTGCCACCTTTATGCCAATTTCGAGTTTGTGTGTCGGGAGGAATCACTATCCAATGGGGCAACGCTGCCCATTAACTATTACAAAAGGTTCTGTGGGGATGGCGGTAAACAATTCCACAGCACATCTCTTTCCTAAATCCTAAAAATGAAGGGGCCCTTCTTTCCTGATTCAGAGCCATGGACACACCTCTTAAGAGTGTCCAGTATAATGAGCCCCCCCTCCTGGAAAACCAGTTCTGCATATGCTGCTCACCTCATGAAAGAGGTGCCAGCCTGACTACCTACATAAGTAAAGGGCAGGCTACAGTGTGACTCGCATGTACCTATAGGAGATGGTAGCATTTTTTAAACTGGACTATCTGTGGCCACAGCCCTCTACCCATTCAGTTGGATGTCACACCTCCTCTGACTATAAGACTGTTTATTTCTCCATTTCTGGGACTGCTTCACACCTCCTAGCAGGAGGGCAGCAGGCTGTATCAGGTGACAACTGCTGCACTTAATCAGAAACGTCTACTAGAACTTTGGAGGAAGAAAGTGGTCACTTTCTAAAATCACCTTTATATTAAAAGTTGTCTTAAAATCTGACTTCAGCACTGTCTGGTTTAATGTTACAATTAATTTGATACCTAGGAGTACTATATTTGGTGGTCCCAAGTGGAAGTTAGCACTTAGCGGTTGGGTTAGTGTGACTCCATGTTTGGACAAATAAAGTATAAATGAAACATGTCCTTTTTAAAATGTAGTACTCTGCCTGTGGACTACTATGGCCTTCCCTAGGAGTCACAAACATTAAAAAGAAAGTTACTGACCTTGCAAAAGTGTTTGTTTCCACGTAAGGTTGGCAGCATAAAAGCTACCTGACTAGGCTGTACTGGCAGAATCAGAGCCATATTTTTACTTTGTCATTGTAGTAGTGGCACAATATGTGCTGCAGGCATTAGTGACATTTAAATTACTAGCTCTAGGTACACTTTGTACCATATACTAAGGACAGGTAAGTTAAAAATGCTAATCAGGTATTATCTAATTGTACATATATTTTGAGGGGTTATGGCACATGCACTGAGGCCTGGTCACTGGTGCCTAGTTAACTTCAGTTTCAAAAAACCAGCAACATCAGCTCAAAGGTCTGGGAGTGATACAAAAAGAGGCACTTTATTATATAATTGATAAGGTAGCACTGGCAACAATGAACACAAAGATGTCTGATAACAACCAATGGGTGCTGTTTTTGCTGAGAGAACCAGTTTGGTTATGCTTGTTTGGTTCAAAGCAAAGTACATTCCTGCACTGGTGTGCAGTCTCGTTCACACGAGAGTCTGGTTGGCTACAGAAGCAGATTTAACTGCGACCCTGGTGTCAAAGAACAAAGGAAGTGAAGAAGCATTCTATGTAACTGAACGATCTGAAGCTGTGTAGAAAATGAACGTCTATCATCAAACCTCAAAATGTGTGGACTTGGAGGCGAGAGAACATTACTTAGAGGGCAGGAGAGGGCTGTCAAATGGTAGCATTTTCAGGGAAGGAATTAATTTTATAGGAAGTACATTTGGTGGTAAGACCACAGTGAAAGTGAGCTTGGTAGAATTTTAGTAGGACTGTAGGCAGGTCCTGCTTACACACTTCCCTGATGGGGAAGTTGTTTAAAAGTGCAGTCAAGGGTCCAGGCAATGCAACCTTAATGCAGTTATCATTATAGTTAATACACTGCCCTGCCCCTTGCAGTGCTTCAATAGCAGCTATTTTTTTATTTATTTTTTCACCCACGGAGCAGCAGATTAAGTTGAATTTCATTTTCCATGCTAGAATTTCGACCACTTCTACTTGGGACAAGTTCGACTAGCTGAAAAAACAGGAGTTGTGGACTTAAAGCTTGGGCTTATATTAGTGCTTAATGTTAGTAAATTAATAGCACATAGTTTATTATTGCTGGTTTCAGCACTATATTGTATGTATGTGTGAGGCGTTTCTATGGCGTAAACCTAGCCATAAGGCAGCGGAGCAAGCTACAGAATCAAAGAAAAGCATCAAGTTAACAAATAATAGGAGAGATAGCTGGTTTATGGACTGTTAATGCACTGTGATGTACAGTGGCGGCTCGTGACATCTGAAAGTGGTGGGGCGTAAAAGTTGGGTATGACTTTGATGTAGCGAGTGAAGCGAGCAAGCTTAATGGATAAACATGGGGTCCAAGGTGAGCTCTCCTCCCAAGCAAACATTGAAAAAAGATTGACAAATGGTGCATTTGAAAGCAAATTAATTTAGTGAGAAAGCAAGGTTTATAAAGCAGTGGGAATGTATAGTCTTCAAATACTAAACACATTAAAGCTGCCCAATATCATAATGCATTAATATGTTCACCAGTTACTTTCATGTGCAAATTTTACAACACAACAACTTCAGGCCCCTTTAACCACTACGGTGCCTTGGACGAGATGATCTCGTCCAAGGCACCAGTTCCCGGGTGCCTTGGACGAAATCACCTCGTCCTGCACCGGGTCCACGGGGAGAGCGCTAGCAGTACCCCCGTGGGCCCCCCCACCCACAAGCCCTGGTCGTGAATGGAAGGGGAATCTGTAGGAGGCTGGCCTGGCTTGTAGTGGGTACCAAGGGGTACTTACACTCTGTACCAGGTCCAGTTATCCCTTATTAGTATAGAAGAGGTGTTTCTA
This sequence comes from Pleurodeles waltl, assembly GCF_031143425.1. Taxonomy (NCBI): domain Eukaryota; kingdom Metazoa; phylum Chordata; class Amphibia; order Caudata; family Salamandridae; genus Pleurodeles; species Pleurodeles waltl. The sequence continues at coordinate 118,299,065 of NC_090437.1, forward strand.
GCAGCTTAGGCTGATAGAAGGTAGCTATAGCAGAGCAGGTTAGGCTAACTAGGAGACATGCAAAGCTCCCACTATACCACTGGTGTCATATGCACAATATCATAGGAAAACACAATACACAGATAAACTAAAAATAAAGGTACTTTATTTTTACGACAATATGCCAAAAGTATCTCAGTGAGTACCCTCAGTATGAGGATGCCAAATATACACAAGATATATGTACACAATACCAAAAATATGCAGTAATAGCAAAAGGAAGTAATGCAAGCAATGTAAAGTTACAATAGATTGCAATAGGAGCACATAGGTATAGGGGCAACACAAATCATATACTCCAAAAGTGGAATGCGAACCACAAATGGACCCCAAACCTATGTGAGCTTGTAGAGGGTCGATGGGACTGTAAGAAAACAGTGAGGGTTAGAAAAATAGCCCACCCCAAGATCCTGAAAAGTAGGTGTAAAGTGCACCAATAACCCCCAGAGAGCACAGAAGTCGTGATAGGGGGTTTCTGCAAGGAAGACCAACACCAGCAAAGCAACAACAGTGGATTTCCGGACCTGAGGACCTGTGAAACAAGGGGACCAAGTCCAAGAGTCGCGACAATGTCGAGAGTGGGCAGATGCCCAGGAAATGCCAGCTGAGGGTGCAAAGAAGCTACCACCGGATGGTAGAAGCTGTGGATTCTGCAAGAACGAAGAGGGCTAGAAACTTCCCCTTTGGAGGATGAATGTCCCACGTCGTGAAGAAGCTTGCAGAGGTGTTCCCATGCAGAAAGACTGCAAACAAGCCTTGCTAGCTGCAAGGGTCGCGGTTAGGGTTTTTGGATGCTGCTGTGGCCCAGGAGAGACCAGGATGTCGCCACTTGGATGAGGAGACAGAGGGGGTACCCAGCAAGTCAGGGAGCCCTCACAGAAGCAGGCAGCACCCGCAGAAGTACCGGAACAGGCACTTAGAGGAGGAGTGAACGGGAGTCCACCCGAAGTCAGAAAAGGGAGTCCCACGACGCCGGAGGACAACTCAGAAGGTTGTGCACTGCAGGTTAGAGTGTCGGGGACCCAGGCTTGGCTGTGCACGAAGGAAATCCTGGAAGAGTGCACAGGAGCTGGAGCAGCTGCAAATCACGCGGTACCCAGCAATGCAGTCTAGCGTGGGGAGGCAAGGACTTACCTCCACCAAACTTGGACTGAAGAGTCACTGGACTGTGGGAGTCACTTGGACAGAGTTGCTGAGTTCCAGGGACCACGCTCATCGTGCTGAGAGGGGACCCAGAGGACAGGTGATGCAGTTTTTTGTTGCCTGCGGTTGCAGGGGGAGGAATCCGTCGTCCCACGGGAGATTTCTTCAGAGCTCCTGGTGCAGAGAGGAGGCAGGCTACCCCCAAAGCATGCACCATCAGGAAACAGACGAGAAAGCAGCAGGATAAGCGATGCAAGGTTGCAGTAGTCGTCTTTGCTACTTTGTTGCGGTTTTGCAGGCGTCCTGAGCAGTCAGTGGTCGATCCTTTGGCAGAAGGTGAAGAGAGAGATGCAGAGGAACTCGGATGAGCACTTGCATTCGTTATCTGAAGAATTCCCCAAAGCAGAGACCCTAAATAGCCAGAAAAGGAGGTTTGGCTACCTAGGAAGAAGGATAGGCTAGTAACACAGGTAAGAGCCTATCAGAAAGAGTCTCTGACGTCACCTAATGGCACTGGCCACTCAGAGCAGTCCAGTTTGCCAGCAACACCTCTGTTTCCAAGATGGCAGAGGTCTGGAGCACACTGGAGGAGCTCTGGGCACCTCCCCTGGGAGGTGCAGGTCAGGGGAGTGGTCACTCCCCTTTCCTTTGTCCAGTTTCATGCCAGAGCAGGGCTGGGGGATCCCTGAACCGATGTAGACTGGCTTATGCAGAGATGGGCACCATCTGTGCCCATCAAAGCATTTCCAGAGGCTGGGGGAGGCTACTCCTCCCCAGCCCTGACAACTTTTTCCAAAGGGAGAGGGTGTAACACCCTCTCTCTGAGGAAGTCCTTTCTTCTGCCTTCCTGGGCCAGGCCTGGCACTAGGCCCAGCAGCAGCAGTGAAACCCCGGGAAAGGCAGTTTGGCAGTACCCGGGTCTGTGCTAGAGACTCTGGGGATCATGGAATTGTCTCCACACACTAAGTAACTTAGCACCCAACCTTCACCAGGTAAAGGTTAGACATATAGGTGACTTATAAGTTACTTAAGTGCAGTGGTAAATGGCTGTGACATAACGTGGACGTTATTTCACTTAGGCTGCAGTGGCAGGCCTGTGTAAGAATTGTCAGAGCTCCCTATGGGTGGCAAAAGAAATGCTGCAGCCCATAGGGATCTCCTGGAACCCCAATACCGTGGGTACCTCAGTACCATGTACGAGGGAATTATAAGGGCGTTCCAGTATGCCAATGTGAATTGGTGAAATTGGTCACTAGCCTGTTAGTGACAATTTAGAAAGCAGAGAGAACATAACCACTGAGGTTCTGGTTAGCAGAGCCTCAGTGAGACAGTTAGTCATCACACAGGGAACACATACAGGGCACACTTATGAGCACTGAGGCCCTGGCTGGCAGGGTCCCAGTGACACATATACTAAAACAACATATATACAGTGAAATATGGGGGTAACATGCCAGGCAAGATGGTACTTTCCTTCAGAATCCCTTCCCCCTCCACCCAAACCCCCATCCTCGGCAATTCGATGACGTCAGCGCGCTCACAGCGTGCCGACGTCATTAAGTATTGCCGAGGGACGTGCTGGAAGCCATTTGCTTCCAGCGTGTCAGCGAGAGAGGACTCACAGGTGAGTCCTTCCCTTTTTGGGGGTTTGGGGGGGAACAGACACGGGGGAAAGGAAAGGGTTTTTCCTTTCCCCCTGTGCCTGTTTTCAGTGGATTCCTGCTCCACGATCGAATCCCCACTAGGCACCAGGGATTTCTTTTTAGTGTTAGTTTTGGGAGCGACCCTTGGGCAAGGGTCGCTCCCATTGGGGGCTATTATTTTCCTATTTCGGCCCCCCCTGGGGGCATATCGGGCAATATTTTGGCCGATCTGACCCCGGGGGGGAGCGGGAGGGGTCAAAAACCACTGGACACCAGGGAAATTATTTTCGGCATGTTTTTTGGGAGCGACTCCTTGGGCAAGGGTCGCTCCCATTGGGGGCAATTTTTTTTTCCTATTTCGGCCCCCAAGATGTCAGATTTATTTTTTTTTTTTTGGTTCCCTTTGTTTTGTTTGTGCTGGGGCACCCCAATTGGCCCCCTTTGGCAAGCCCCCCCCCTCCCCCCCCCCCAAAACAGGGTACAGAGCTGTTGGCCATTTCTGAGCCACTTGGGGGCAGATCAGCCTATTTATTTTATGCCTATCTCCCTCCTAGTGGGGCAGAAGCCACTTAGGCACCAGGGACAATTTCTAAGTTCTTGGTGGCAGGGTGTTTGTCAACTGGCGAAGTATTTGTATTTGTGATTATAACAGTTTATTTCTTCTTTTTGTTCTGCTGTGGATCCTTGCGGTTTTGGCAGTAGTTGTCCTGCGGCTTACATAGTTGCATGTTTTAGGTAAGTGAAAGCAATTTACTCCAAAGGAGTATTGTTGACATGCATGAATGACATGTTTGTAGGTGGTGTACTAAATGCAGTATTGTGTGTGAAATTGGCCTTAGATTTGAGCACAATGATATTTGTGTTGTCATATGTCTAATTTGCTTTTTTCTTTTTAGTGGGATATCATTGGTGATTGCTGTGTCTGTGCAGAGTAGTTGCTGGTGAGTAGCTTTTTCAGGCAAGTGAGTGGTATAGTTTTTTAGTACATAACTCTTTGTGCTAAAGCTACACTTTGTTTATTACTTATTTTAGTGCTAGTTGTTGTTGGCAATCCATTTGTTGATAGTGAGGATCATGGCTAGCCACTGAGTGACCGCTCAGCAGGTTTTTGGCATGCTCTTTGAGTTGTCTTCAGACCATGATTACGAGACTGACTCTGCATCTGAGGCAGAGGAGGAAGTGAGAGATTCTGGCAGTGAGTTTTCTGTCCGAGAGTATTCTTCTGATGAGGAAGCTACTCTCAGTGCAGATGAAGGGCCTGTTTTAGAGTAGGACATTGATGTGCAAAGAGTGCAGCAGCTTGGGGCTGAAGGGTTTCCCATTAGAAGACCTGACACCTGGATTGCCCCAAACATGGAGCAGCCAGTTACCTGCATTTACTGGTCTCCCAGGGTGTAGAGTCAATACAGAAAACTTTTTGCCTGTCCATTTCTTTAACTTGTTTATGGACAATGTATTTTTGGAAGAGATTGTGGAGCAGACTAATTTGTATGCAGAGCAATATTTGAGGGACATCGCTGCCAGACTTGGGCCTCAGTCTAGAGCTACTCAGTGGGTTCCCACATATCTGGAAGAGATGAAAAAGTTTTTAGGTTTGACTTTTTTGATGAGGTTGATTAGGAAGCCGTCACTGGCTTCTTATTGGTCTACTAGTCCCTTGATGCAACGGCTATATTTCCTGCAACTATGACACGTAATCGCTATTTGCTTCTTCCTCGTATGCTGCATTTTGTAGACAATGTTTTAGCCTTGCCACGAGATCACCCTGATTGTGACCATCTTTTTAAGATTAGGCCTGTCCTTGATCATTTTGTAGATCGTTTTTCAGAGGTCTAAGTTCCAGGCAAAGAGATACGTGTGGACGAGTCTTTGGTCCTTTTCAAGGGGCGTTTAGTTTTTAAGCAGTACATTCCTAGTAAGGGGGCACGGTATGGGATTAAATTGTATATGCTGTCAGAAAGCAGTACAGGATATGTGTATAATTTCCGGGTCTACACTGGTAGGGATTCCAGTATTGACCCTCCTGGTTGTCCGGCCACTTTTGGAGTTAGCGAAATAATTGTGTGGGAAGTTGGTAGACGACTGTTTGACAAAGGCCACCATTTGTACGTAGATAATTTCTACATTGGAGTGCAGTTGTTCAAGGAGTTGTTTAGAGTGGGCACTGTTGCTTGTGGCACAATCCGTTCTAACCGGAAAGGCTATCCACGGGAGCTTGTCTGTACAAAACTTGAGAGGGGACAGTGCAGTGCCTTGCGGAATAATGAGCTGCTAGCTCTGAAATTTTCAGACAGGAGGGATGTGTACATACTATCTACCATCCATGATGAGAGTACTTCCCCTGTGACTGTTTGGTGTCAGGTTGCGAAAGAGCACAAACCTGCGTGCATTTTGGACTACAATAGGCACATGGGTGGTGTTGATAGTGTAGATCAGAGGTTGGAACCTTACTCTGCTCTTCGTAAGTCTTACGTGTGGTATAAAAAATTGGCCCTAAATTTATTTCATTTGGCAACTTTTAATGCTTTTATTGTGTTCAAGGATTGTTCACCTGAGTCAAGGATGACATTTGTTCAATTTCAGGAGTCAATGATAGAGAGCCTTATTGTGGTGGAACAGGCAAGAGTTACTAGAGTAGAAGTGGTGGAGGAAGTGGCTAGATTGAAAGATCGCCACTTTCCAGATCACATTCCTACCACTCCCAAAAAAGACTTGCCCACAAAGAAATGTACTGCCCCAAATGCCCTTCAAAGCCAGGGCTGTGTGTGCCCGGCTGTTTTAGAAGTTACCACACTAGGAAATGTTTTTGGGAAATACCGTGAGCGTAAACTGCCTGTTTTATATTTTCATATGTTCAGTTTCACGGTTGGCATTACTGTCATGTATTTAGTTAGAGCTTTCGTGTTTGTAGTTTTGTACTTATTTTATAATTAGTTAGTGGTTTCTTTGTTGTTTACAAACAACAACAAAAAGTGATGGCGGTGTGCGTGGGGTGGCACTTGGCTGGCGGTGTGCTTGGGGTGGCGCTTGGCTGGCGGTGTGTGTGGGGTGGCGCTTGGCTGGCGGTATGGGTGGGATCAAATCAAATCATTAGCATTTATAAAGCGCGCTACTCACCCGTGCGGGTCTCAAGGCGCTATGGGATGGCGCTTGGCTGGCGTGTGCGTGGGGTGGCGCTTGACTGGCGGTGTGCTTGGGGTGGCGCTTGACTGGCGGTGTGCTTGGGGTGGCACTTGACTGGCGGTGTGCGTGGGGTGGCGCTTGGCTAGCGGTATGGGTGGTGTGGCGCTTGGCTGGCGGTATGGGTGGTGTGGCGCTTGGCTGGCGGTGTGCTTGGGGTGGTGTTTGGCTGGTGGTGTGCGTGGGGTGGTGCTTGGCTGGCGGTATGGGTAGGGTGGCGCTTGGCTGGAGGTGTGCTTGGGGTGGCGCTTGGCTGGCGGTGTGCGTGGGGTGGCGCTTGGCTGGCGGTGTGCGTGGGGTGGCGCTTGGCTGGCAGTATGGGTGGGATGGCGATTGGCTGGCGGTGTGCGTGGGGTGGCGCTTGGCTGGCGGTGTGCGTGGGGTGGCGCTTGGCTGGCGGTGTGCGTGGGGTGGCGCTTGGCTGGCGGTGTGCGTGGGGTGGCGCTTGGCTGGTGGTGTGCGTGGGGTGGTGCTTGGCTGGCGGAATGGGTGGGGTGGCGCTTGGCTGGCGGTGTGCTTGGGGTAGCGCTTGGCTGGCGGTGTGCGTGGGGTGGCGCTTGGCTGGCGGTATGGGTGGGGTGGCGCTTGGCTTGTGGTGCCAGCCCAACGCCAGTCCACACAATCATCAGCTGGTGTGATTGCTGTATCAGGCATGTGGGCATATGAAAGTGATGGGCCCTTGACTGGCGCTGTCTGTCAATGCAAGTGTTGTAATGTGCTGGGCCCGTGGCTGGCGGCGTGAATGGTCTTGTGCATGTCATGTATGAAAGGTGTGTGAATGGACTGTAAAGTGGTTGGTGCCTTGCCGTGGCTTTACAGCTCACGAGCTGTGAGTCATTAGTTCAGTTTTTTGGCCTTTCAGTTATTACCAGTGCATTTCACTTTTGTGAAATCTCTTGTTAATAAAATTTGATCTACTGAACCATCACTCACCCTTGTGGTAAAAAATTTAAAAACCATGCTCTGCTGTAATCAGGCGTCGCAGCACACTTGTGACAAGCTAGGTGTCTCAGGTGGGACCCCGATGATAAAGCATGCCACCAACTTGGTTGGTGGGTGAGGGGTCTTTTTCACATAACCTAAGTGCGTTTCTTTTCACAATTTTAGAGTTTGGCACATCACAGACGTATGTGGACACATCAAAATGATAGATTACAAAACTACCTGTGTTGGGGGGGGGGGGGGGGCACCTATGTTTTTGGTCCTGGGTGCGGCCTTCATCTAGGGAAACCTACCAAACCCAGACATTTTTAAAAACTAGAAACCCACAGGAGTCCAGGGAGGTGTGGCTTGCGTGGATCCCCCAACATTTTCTTACCCAGACTCCTCTGCAAACCTCACAATTTGCTTAAAAAAGCATATTTTCCTGACTTTCGTTTGTACGATCACCGCTCCAGCACAAAATTCCTCCTCCCCAGCGTTCCTCTGTCTCCCAAGTAAAATGAAACCTCACTTGTGTGGGTCCCCAAAACAGAGTCAGCCTAAAGATGTATAAAAGAAGAATATGTGCTTATCAACTCACTGCTATCCCCATAATCTCTACAAGTTTGTGGCCTTTTTCTGTTGCAGGCACCTGACCCACCCACCCAAGTGAGGTATAATTTGTATCGGGAGACTTGGGGGAACGCTGGGTGGAAGGAAATTTGTGTCTCCTCTCAGATTCCAGAACTTTCTGTCACCGAAATGTGAGGAAAACGTGTTTTTTCACCAAATTTTGAGGTTTGCAAAGGATTCTGGGTAACAGAACCTGGTCAGAGCCCCACAAGTCACCCCATCTTGGACTCCCTTAGGTCTCTAGTTTTCAAACATGCACAGGTTTGGTAGGTTTCCCTAGGTGCCGGCTGAGCTAGAGGCCAAAATCTACAGGTAGGCACTTTGCAAAAAACACCTCTGTTTTCTGTCAAAAAATGGGATGTGTCCACGTTGTGTTTTGGTGCATTTTCCCGACGCGGGCGCTAGGCCTACCCACACAAGTGAGGTATCATTTTTATCGGGAGACTTGGGGGAATGCTGGGTGGAAGGAAATTTGTGGCTCCTCTCAGATTCCAGAACTTTCTGTTACCAAAATGTGAGGAAAACATGTTTTTTTAGCCAAGTTTTGAGGTTTGCAAAGGATTCTGGGTAACAGAACCTGGTCAGAGCCCCACAAGTCAACCCATCTTGGATTCCCCTAGGTCTCTAGTTTTAAAAAATGCACAGGTTTGGTAGGTTTCCCTAGGTGCCGGCTGAGTTAGAGGCCAAAATCTACAGGTAGGCACTTTGCAATAAACACCTCTGTTTTCTGTCAAAAAATCAGATGTGTCCACGTTGTGTTTTGGGGCATTTCCTGTCGCGGGCACTAGGCCTACCCACACAAGTGAGGTATTATTTTTATCAAAAGACTTGGGGGATCACAGAATAGTAAAACAAGTGTTATTGCCCCTTGTCTTTCTCTATATTTTTTCGTTCCAAATATAAGAGAGTGTGTAAAAAAATACGTTAATTTGAGGAATGCCCGGTAATTCACATGCTAGTATGGGCACCCCGGAATTCAGATATGTGCAAATAACCACTGCTCCTCAACACCTTATCTAGTGCCCATTTTGGAAATACAAAGGTTTTCTTGATAGCTATTTTTCACTCTTTATATTTCAGAATTGCTGTATACCCGGTATAGAATGAAAACCCACTGCAGGGTGCAGCTTGTTTATTGGTTCTGGGAACCTAGGGTTCTTGATGAACTTACAAGCCCTATATATCCCAGCAACCAGAAGAGTCCAGCAGACGTAGCGGTATACTGCTTTAAAAAAATCTGACATTCCAGGAAAAGGTTACAGAGTAAAAGGTAGAGAAAAATTGCTGTTTTTTTCACCTCAATTTCAATATTTGTTTTTTTCAGTTGTTATCTTCTGTAGGAAACCCTTGTAGGATCTACACAAGTTACCCCTTGCTGAATTCAGACTTTTGTCTACTTTTCAGAAATGTTTAGGTTTCTGGGATCCAGCATTGGTTTCACACCCATTTCTGTCACTGCCTGGAAGGAGGCTGAAAGCACAAAAATTTTTAAAAATGGGGTATGTCCCAGTAAAATGCCAGAACTGTGTTGAAAAATTGGGTTTTCTGATTCAAGTCTGCCTGTTGGGAAGCTGGTGATTTTAGCACTGCAAACCCTTTGTTGATGGCATTTTCAGGGAAAGAACCACAAGCCTTCTTCTGCAGCCCCTTTTTCCCATTTTTTTTAAAAAAACCAACATTTTCACTGTATTTTGGCTAATTTCATGACCTCCTTCAGGGGAACCCACAAAGTCTGGGTACCCCTAGAATCTCTAGGATGTTGGAAAAAAGGACGCAAATTTGGCGTGGGTAGCTTATGTGGACAAAATGTTATGAGGGCCTAAGCGAGAACTATTCCAAATAGGCAAAAAAAGGCATGGCACAGGAGGTGGGAAAAGGCCTGGCAGCAAAGGGGTTAAAGTGTGTGGTTAGCCAGTGTTTTGCATTGCATGCAGTATCAACTTTGGAAGAAAATGCTCAAACCAGGCATCAGGAAGCACCCACAGCTGCTGGCTGCAATCAATCATACATAAATATATGTAGACAGATCTTTAAGTGGGATGAAAACAGTGGTGGCTCTCTGAAAGGGAACATGTAAAATAAATTTCTGTGATTCCCATAGTTTGCCATCCAACCTGTATTTTTGTTTCTCTCTGAGATGTTAATGCATCAAGAAATATGACACAACTGACATACACCTAACACATGTCAGTACTATTGGCTTTGCCAATGGTTGTTAGCTGTTTAAGATAAATGAGTAACAACAATGTTTAATTATAAATGAACATTGGCCATGTTTCAATTCTGAAATTGTAAGAATGTGAATTAAATATTATTGAGGCCAATGGAAGGAGTATGGCCTTCAGTTATGTGTGCTTTACATTAGATATGTACGCCGTTTTTCTCTTCACATCTTATTCATCTGCACATTTTCAACCTCCTCTCTTTCCCCTTCAGCACTATTTTCCCTCTCTCCTGAATACACTCTGTCGCATCTCCCTCATTTTAACACCCCATACACTGCACTCATTCACATTTAAGCATTTATTTTCATTTTGCTTCTGCCTTCTAAATATTTTGAACTCTACGCATCCCTTCATGCACACTTACACTGAATTTCATTTGCAACTCTGATACATGACCATTGTTCTGTGTGCTCTAAAGAGAGACCAACCCACTACCAGGCACTTTGTTTTGCCTTCATGTAGGAGGCTGGCCAGGCTTATGGTGGGTACCTTGTGGTACTTACACCTTGTGCCAGGTCCAGTTATCCCTTATTAGTAGAATAGAGGTGTTCTAGCAGCTTAGGCTGATAGAGGTAGCTATAGAAGAGCAGCTTAGGCTGAACTAGGAGACAAGCAAAGCTCCTACTATACCACTTATACCATATAGCACTATATCATAAGAAACCACAATACTCAGAGTTACTAAAAATAAAGGTACTTTATTTTAGTTACAATATGCCAAAAGTATCTCAGAGGATACACTCCCTTAGGAGGTAACTAATATACACAAATTATATGTACACAAACCAAAATCAGGTAAGTAACAGTTAGAAAAGTAGTGCAAACAATGGAGGACACAATAGAATGCAATAGGAAGAAATAGGCCTAGGGGCAACACAAACCATATATTCCAAAAGTGGAATGCGAACCACAAATGGACCCCACGCCTAGTGTAGGTTGTAGAGGGTCGCTGGGACTGTTAGAAAACACTAAGGGTGTCCAAGATACCCAACCCCAAGACCCTGAAAAGTAGGAGTAAAGTTACCCTACTACCCCAGAAAGACAGTAAAGTCGAGATTGGGGATTCTGCAAGGACAACATCTGCCAGCAAAACACTGAAGATGGATTCCTGGACCTTTAAAGGAAGGGGACCAAGTCCAAGAGTCACGCAAGTGTCCAAGGGGGCAGGAGTCCACTAAACCCCGGATGAAGGTGCAAAAGGGCTACCTCTGGGTGGAAGAAGCCGAAGATTCTGCAACAACGGAAGGTGCCAGGAACTTCTCCTTTGGTCAGAAGATGTCCCACGGCGTGCTGGAAGATGCAGAGTTGTTTCCACGCAGAAAGACCGCAAACAAGCCTTGCTAGCTGCAAGAGTTGCAGTTGAGGATTTTGGGTGCTGCTGGGGCCCAGGAAGGACCAGGAGGTCGGCCCTTGGAGGAGGAGACAAAGGGGGTGCTCAGCAACTCAGAGAGCCCCCGCAGAAGCAGGCAGCACCCGCAGACGTACCTGAACAGGCACTTAGAAGATCTGAGGAAAGCGGTCGACTCAGAGTCACAAAGGAGGGTCCCACGACGTCGGAGTCCAACTCAGCGAGTTGGGCAATGCAAGGACGGAGTGCTGGGGACCTGGGCTAGGCTGTGCACGAAGGAAGTCTTGCAAAAGTGCACAGAAACCCGAGCAGCTGCAGTACACAGGATTACTGTCTGGCGTGGGGAGGCACGGACTTACCTCCACCAAATTTGGACAGAAGGACCACTGGACTGTGGGAGACACTTGGACCCAGCTCCTGTGTTCCAGGGACCACGCTCATCAGGATGAGAGGGGACCCAAAGGACCGGTGATGCAGAAGTTTGGTGCCTGCGCTAGCAGGGGGAAGATTCCATCGACCCACAGGAGATTCCTTCTTGGCTTTCAGTGCAGGGTGAAGGCAGACAGCCCTCAGAGCGTGCACCACCAGGAAACAGTTGAGAATGCCGGCAGGATGAGGCGCTACAATGTTGCTGGTAGTCTTCTTGCTACTTTGTTGCAGTTATGCAGGCGTCCTGGAGCAGTCAGCGGTCAATCTTTGGCAGAAGTCAAAGAGGGAAGTGCAGAGGAACTCTGGTGAGCTCTTGCATTCGTTATCTGGTGAGATGCCCACAGGAGAGGCCCTAAATAGCCCACAGAGGAGGATTGGATACTGAGAGCGCTAAGAACATATCAGGAGGGGTCTCTGACGTCACCTGCTGGCACTGGCCACTCAGAGCTGTCTATTGTGCCCTCACACCTCTGCATTCAAGATGGCAGAGGTCTGGGGCACACTGGAGGAGCTCTGGGCACCTCCCCTGGGAGGTGCTGGTCAGGGGAGTGGTAACTCCCCTTTCCTTTGGCCAGTTTCGCGCCAGAGCAGGGCTGGGGGATCCCTGAACCGGTGTGGACTGGCTTATGCAGAGAGGGCACCATCTATGCCCTTCAAAGCATTTCCAGAGGCTGGGGGAGGCTACTCCTCCCCAGCCCTTCACACCCATTTCCAAAGGGAGAGGGTGTAACACCCTCTCTCAGAGGAAATCCTTTGTTCTGCCTTCCTGGGACCAAGCTGCCCAGGCCCCAGGGGGGCCCAAACCTGTCTGAGAGGTTGGCAGCAGCAGTAGCTGCAGTGGAGACCCCGGAAATCAAGTTTGGGAGTACCCGGGCACTGTGCTGGAGACCCGGGATGCATGGAATTGTCCCCACAATACCAGAATGGTATTGGGGTGACAATTCCATGATCCTAGACATGTTACATGGCCATGTTCGGAGTTACCATGGTGACGCTACATATAGGTATTGACCTATATGTAGTGCACACGTGTAATGGTGTCCCCGCACTCACAAAGTCCGGGGAATTTGCCCTGAACAATGTGGGGGCACCTTGGCTAGTGCCAGGGTGCCCACACACTAAGTGACTTTGCACCTAACCTTCACCAAGTGAGGGTTAGACATATAGGTGACTTATAAGTTACTTATGTGCAGTGTAAAATGGCTGTGAAATAACGTGGACGTTATTTCACTCAGGCTGCAGTAGCAGTCCTGTGTAAGAATTGTCTGAGCTCCCGGTGGGTGGCAAAAGAAATGCTGTAGCCCATAGGGATCTCCTGTAACCCCAATACCCTGGGTACCTAGGTACCATATACTAGGGAATTCTAAGGGTGTTCCAGTGTGCCAATCAGAATTGGTAAAATTAGTCACTAGCCTGCAGTGACAATTTTAAAAGCAGAGAGAGCATAAACACTGAGGTTCTGGTTAGCAGAGCCTCAGTGATACAGTTAGGCACCACACAGGGAACACATATAGGCCACAAACGTATGAGCACCGGGGTCCTGGCTAGCAGGATCCCAGTGACACATATCAAACACACTGACAACATAGGATTTTCACTATGAGCACTGGGCCCTGGCTAGCAGGATCCCAGGGAGACAGTAAAAACACCCTGACATATACTCACAAACAGGCCAAAAGTGGGGGTAACAAGGCTAGAAAGAGGCTACCTTCCTACACTTCAGCCATAAACATCTGGCACAAGTCAAAGTATGCACTATGCAAGAGTAATACGATGCACAGAAACACAGCACGATGAAACAGCTAACTCTCGTGGGGAATGCAACATTAAGTAAAACATGTGAAATAAGAGGAACTAAATGGTTGAAATACATTAACACATTTTATCATTCATTGTTCGCATATCAATTCATGTTTGTGGCATTAATGTTAAGGACATGAAGATAGGGTCAGTTTTACCTCCATGCAGCAGATAACTGCCTTTACTGTAAGCACATACTTCTCTCCTTGCCTCGGATATTTGGATCCATTTCGCAAAGGAGCAAGAACCCTGTTCGTCGTCAGAACAATTTCACAAGGAATAGATACAGCAGCTCCACTTCTAAAGGAGCCAGTGATCTGCAGCCAAGGCCCAGGGTGTCCCATGAGGGAGGTTAGAGGGACAAGGGGTCTCAGTATAATAAAAAAATAACATGATTAGCATTATAACACTTACCAAAGCCAAGGCACTAAATCACACGTGCTTGCATCCACTCCTACTGCGTGATGAATGGGGAAAGGGAGGGGATCTATACCTGTTAATGACAGATGGTTGCCCTCACGCAGGGATGAAGACTCAGACACCCAAAATGATGACACTGAAAGCGTCACTGGCCTACAGTGGATAGTGCCATAGACCACAATGGAAATGAAGGGCTTTAAAGCAGTCAGCCGTGTCATGCATCACAGTGTAGAAAGTTGATTTACCCTCTGACTTCTGTCTCGTGCTTCAAAGCGAGGTGAGACATGCAGCCTGGGACAGACAGCCCAGACTTAAATGCATCAATTTGTTTAAAAATACGATTGTACTGCTAAACAAATAGGTCTATTTCATAATATTAATATGAATGCACAGGAATTTCAAAGGGGCACAGCCCATCAGCTCTAACAGAGAAAACACCCCAGGTGATGTAATGTTATTTAAAGTGATGTGTCTTCAACTCTGCTGAATTTGAGCAACATTGGGGTGTCCTTGATCAATAAGAGGGTTGTTTTAGATCCTGTGTGCAAAAATGGAAAATGTATGTTGCTTTTTAAAACAATAAAATTACACTTCCAAGTCTGCTGTCTGATGGTGCCCTCACTGCAGATAAGAACCACCAGATATGGAGCTTTTCTGCACGATAAACAAGGAAGCTGATCATGATGGCTTTGTAAATGTTGCAGCTTGTTTTGAAGATGGTGCATTCAACAAGTAGGATCAATTGAGTTCCATCAGGAAGGGGGTGATGTTGTCATATTTCTTCATGCCCTGAATGAGAAGTGCTGGGGTGTGAAGGGTGCGTGTAAGAGGTAGAAGTGTGGCTCTGGGAAGCCATGAAGCAGAGCGTTACCACGATCCAAAGGGCTTGAACCGCACTACTCTCCTTCCAGTTTCCTCTTCTCTTCCTTGTTTTCTTGTCTTCCCCCTCAACAATGACAAAGAATCACATCCCAGGTGGTCTCAAGGATCATCACTGTATATCAAAGGATGACAATCTGTATTTTGCATTTACTAAATGATGCCATTTCATACAAATGTTGCACTGTAACAACCATGGAATATGACTCAGTCCATTGTACATAATGTACAAGTTATCATGCTTTACCTTTAAACATATGTATGAGTGATAACACCTCATGTGTCTATAACGCTACGAATACCTGAAACTTAATAAAGCCTTTGGAACAAAAAAACAAAAGAGTGGACTAGATGCACTCTTATAACACTCATCCTTGGAAAGTTCAGCATGAAATCCCTGTAGACTAACAAAAGTGAACATCTTTGTGTTACAGGTTACAGACATATCTTACACAAAAATACGTTTTAAAAATAGATTGCAGCAATATAAACGTGCAATTTAGTAAGCGCAATCGTTAACATTTATAAAAGAAAATTAATTTAAACTGAAAAGCATTTTTCTGAAACATTAAATATTTTCACACGAAAATTGGGTTCAGGAGGAAAAAAGGAAAATACTTGCGAGATAAAGAGCACCAACACCTACGAGGCCCTGCTGTAGCAGAAGAAATGTGCACTGAAGACTAATGACCGAAACAATAAGAGGGTGAACAAGACTTACTTTATGTGAAAAATAATTTAGGAGTTTAAAAAATACACAACATAGCTAATCCTAAAAAAGTGAAAAATAAATCAGACACGTTTACACAAAAATCTGCATACATTGTTTTATGCTTAAAGCGTACATCTAACATCTCAGAAGTGTAACTATTATTTCAGTTAATTTGCATTGTCAGGTTTCTCCTCTCCCAAACGAGGAATAAATCGTCCGAAATTAAACCCCAAAGCTTCACTTGTTGCACTGCTGACAAGCCCACGCTTCACAAACGGTCCTAATGGATAAAGATACGGAGATAAAGTTACTTGAGTTATACTACTGGCGCGCACTCAGTCAAAACTAGTAACAATGTTATCTAATCTTTGCTTGAGGTCAATTGTTGGAATCTATGAGGCCTGCATCCCGGGTATCATAACTTCTCCTGATTAATTATACCGTGCCCAGTTAAGGAGACAGGAATGCCCCTACAGAGTGTGGTGCTCCGCATTTCTCCTTCATCTACAATCCAATATTTGTACTATATTTTAGTCAACGTATTTGATGTAAGGCTTGCGGCTTGCTTAGTGCTAAAGAGGAGCATAGAACTTAAAAAAAATACTTTTAGCTGCGGTATTTCAAACATAAATCAATCACCATTCTACTATGTTAGACACGATGGTGTGAGTTGTCCAGCTGGGGGCAGGATGCAGAAATCAAGTTGCCATGCGTTAGTACAGTATACCCAAGCATAAACGTACACTTTTCTTTCTTGTATACTGTATTACACTATAAATATTTACAGTCAGAGGCAGATCCAAAACCGTGTTAGATCCCACTTTTGGCGGGGCCTAAAACTTCCACATTGTACTTGAGCAATTAGCTGACTCAGCGAAACTAACAATTAGTTTTCTTTGGCTTTTAATTTGTCAATTTCTGCAGAGTAATCACAACCGCAGGGTAATTAATTACGACGTTCTGATTGCTACAACACGATCAAACATTTGCTTTAAGTGCTAAGGAAGCCATGTGTTCCATACACTGCTTTCCTTTTCCACTGAAGGCAATACATGCACAGTAAACAACAAAACATCAAAGAGAGTGGAGTCCCAAAACGACTTATTAACCAGGAGTCCCTTGTTTTTTTTTTTTTTAGAGACCATCATTAATGGCATGCTTCATCATCGGATCAGCACTCGAGAAACCTGGTGGGACTGAGTGGGCTTAACTCCCCTGGTGAGGGATCACTTTCTAAGTGTAATTATCAGTGAGATCTGCGTGTATAAATTTACCTCAAATAACCCATATGATTTATTCTTTTTTGAAAATTTGTGTAAGGTTAAAAACAAAAAGGGATTTTAGATAGGGGCAAGTCAATCACTGACTGAAACCTTTGATTTTTTGTTCAATGCTTGAAGTTGAGTGGTTACACCCCTAATACTTCTATTCCTCTCCTTTTGATTATTAACAATACATGCACAGTGCCTAGAAAAGAGAAATCCTAGGTTTGCTATAGAAGTGCTCCGGCATGGAATTGTTACTATGTGCCAACAAAGATAACTAAGGCTTAAAGAATATAGATGAAGCTACTTACATAGTTAAAGCAGAGTTCAGGACCCAGAGTTTATTTCCTCCTTTGATTTTGTAATACGTATGGAAACGGATTAAATGTCACACCTAAGCCAGCACTCATATACATCAACTCAAAAGGAATACCACCGCTGCTGCTGGTGCTGGTGCTGTATTTTTAACTACATTACTACGACCTTCACCAAGTCCAGCTATAATGCTTGTGTAAGGTGGTAGGGGCAGTGCCTGAGTGGGCAGAGTTAAATCCAAGGAGACTGGAATGTAAGCCAAGCCCACTGCCTGGGCTGGCTACCTGCTCTTTCTAGCCTTACCCATGATCCTTCATATCTCTCAATGCGTGCTATTATCTAAATATGCTTTTGCTGTTTTGCTGCTGCAAATTTTTTAACCCTATTACTTTGTCTTTCAAACAAATTACACTATGAATCTTTGTGTGAGATGGGGGAAGCAGTTTCTAAACAGGTGGGGTCAGTAACAGTGAGTCAAGGGGCGGCTGGTAACCTTAAAAAGTGTTGGGGCGAGTGAAGTGCCCCACCACTTACCAAAAAACAAAATAAAACAGCCCCTCCCTCCAAAAGCCCTTAATAAACACTCCCTCCCTCAAAAGCCCAAAATAGAATACCCCCCCCCTCCAAAAGCCCATAATAAAACAACCCTTCCTACAAAACCCCAAAATAAAACTATTTTTTAATAAAATTAAAAGGTACTTACCCACTGCAGCACTTTCTCCTCTGTGTTCTGCAAACTGCAGTGTGCTGCGGAGCTACCCTAACCAATCCAGACACTGCTCTCAAGCTATTAACCGGCATGAGAGAAGTGCCTGGATCGGATGGAGCAGCCTAGCTGGACGCTCCTTCAGCCCCTGGAGGTCTGTGCTTTCTCTCCAGCCAGCTGTCTAAGACAGCTCAGGATGGAGAGCTTCAAAGAGCGCATATGAGGCTGGCTGTCACAAGACAACCAGCCAAACTGACATGCACACTTTGGAGCATCCAGCCAGGCACTGCTTCTGTCCTGTATGCTGCCAACTGGCAGAAGAGGACATAACCCACATGTCTTTTGCCTCAGGAGCACTGCAGGGCACACATTGGGAACAAAAAAAAATGGCAATGAAATCATTTCATTGCTAGTTTATGTTTTTCACTCGTGGCAGTGAGCTATGCTTCCCTGCCCTCGTGGAGAAACTGCAGCTGAGTGAGTCTGGTCCATAAACCTCAAAGTGGGCTGCTCCAGCTCCTCCTATGGTTGTATTGTATTGTAATAGTATTTATATAGCGCTTACTACCCCTGACGAGGCGTTGAAGCGGTTTTCGGCGAGTAGCACGCTACTCCGGAACTCAACAAGAATTAGTGATGGATTAGTATCGGGAAATATGAGTACAGTTTTAGTATTTTTATGAGTTAATTTGAGCCATGAATATGAGAGTTTGTTAGTTAGATTGACAGGAGTAATGGAGGGGTGGAGGAGGAAAGAAATCCAGAAGTGTTAATTTAGAGTATGTCCCTCATTTACTCATCCCAACGGCTTGGGATGAGTAAAGGGGGATGGAGGAGGGAAGAGTCTGTGGAAGGGTTAGGGAGATCATAGTAGCAGGGTGAAATAAATGAGGGTGAATTTAGTAGGGTTGTTTGGGAGGTCATGTAGTAGAGTGAGGTTTTGTGAGTTAGATGTGGAAAAGGAGGGAAGAGCTTAGGCAGAGTTAATTAGGAGATGAAAGCAGTAGAAGGGACTTGGGATGAGTCAGAGTGGGGATGGAGGATAGATTGATAGAGACATGACATACGATGGTCAGTAGATAAGTGTGATAAGATGAGAGCAGGGATCCTTAGATATCTAGTATAACAACCCACCCAGGTGCCATGCAATGACCCACGAACATGCCAAGCACAGAAACAACATACACATATACATACATATATACATACATATACACATATATATATATATACACACACACACACAAGCACATATATATGTACATACAATACATAATTAGGACCATGGGTAAATATACTTAGTCAAACAGGTTTAAAGAGTGTGTGTGTATTTTATTGTTATGACATAGTAGCGATACATATTTTCTAAAGAACTATACATAACTAGAAATATACACAATCAGAAAAAATATTTATCAACATAGGCATATGCAGTCAATAGTTGTATGAATATGGTGGTTGTGAAGGAAAGAGCCAACTCTTGAGTAGTTTTCTGAAGACAAGAAAGTTATCTGTGGCTCTTATAGTTGGGGGTAATGAATTCCATAGTTTGGCTGCTTGAACTGAGAAGGATGTACCACCTATAGTCTTTTTCTTGTATGGTGGTGTTCTAAGGCGGGTTGGCATATGCTCGTCTCTCCCTCTCTGGTGGTGTTGGTTTGGCTGCAGCTATAGCGTTCCCAGAATTCAGAATCAGCGTTTTCTCTGCATTTTTCTTGCTTGCCAGCCCACTTACTGCTTCATCTATGTCTGTAAGCAAGTCTGGAATTACTAGATTATGGCTGTAGTGTTTCGGCTGTATTAGTAGTGGTAGGGCAAATTGGCAGTGGGATGGCCATTATCCTCCATCAGTTTCCCGTGATGGATTGGACTGTAGCTACCGCACCAGAGTTGAACTGCACTGCAAGGTAAAATGATGAAAAGGAAATCTTGGAGAGGAGATCTCAGAGCATTGTAAGAGAGTCCTAGAGCACAACAGAAGTGATGTGTGGGTCTGTGCCTTAGCCCTAGATCAGTATTTAACTGACCGTCACCCTCGAATTTGGATGGAAACCACAGGAAATGCTGCTGGGAGAAGGCCAAGAAAGCTTAGTTCCACCACCCATGAAGTGGGCGATTTTCAATTGAAGCATAATACAGTCTTTGAACCCCTTCACAATCTGCTCCAGGGTGTCCATTCCACAGCCACTGGCGCCTCTACTGAGATCTCAGGGATCCGGGACCAGAGTGTTTTGTGTTCTACCAGGTGTGCTTGGCACCTAGGGTTACCCTCAGTGTGGGGCTACCCAGGGGCCTTTCAGAGTGAACTAATGCCATAGTATTAAGTGTGTTGGCTAAAGGCAGACATCACACCCCTTTGGTGAGAATCGTGGAACTCTACCAGAAAGAAAAGCCAGCTGCCGCCAACAAGCCAGTTGAGCAGTGAGTAAGAGCCGATGAATTTGCTGTAAAACAATTAAAAATGCTGAAGCACTTGTTTTAGCTCTGTGAAGAGCTGTGATGCCTGGAGTAAAAAAAAAAAAAACAATATATAAAACTGCCATTGCCAAAAGAAAAAAAAGAGACTGGGAGGCCAAAACCTAAAAATCCTCTAATGTTTGCCCAGTCAGAGATGGGAGTTCCTGGTGTTATCAGTACCCCCAGTATATCTACTCAAGAACTTTTGTGGAAGGCAGTTATCCCTGTAACACCAGAAGTTATCCAGTTGGTGTCATAGATAAGAGACTTTGTTGGGAAGAACTTTAAGAAAAAATTCACACATTATTCCATATCTAGTCCACCATTAATGCTCGGAAGTAAGAGCAAGGAGTCTGCAACAAATTGAATTTTTAGCTTGGACAGATGTTCACTTTTCTCAAACAGAGAAGCAACCTACTGGCCCGACTAGAGCCTCTGTTATACTCTTCACCCTGAATCAGGTCCTTAAAATTTCCAGGCCAGCGCACAGAAAATGAGGAGTCAATGGGCCTGGGAGAGTCACAGCTTCAGGCTATGTAAGGTTAATTAATAGTATTGTCGTAAGGAACAGTAATATCAGTGACAATTCCAATTCTAAAGATCATTTTGCATTAAAACCAATCCGATCAGCTTTTTTACTCCAACCTGGATACCGCTGCTACCTCTGGGCTTTTTACGCTGGACATTTCACTGCTTATGCAGAAACCCCTACATAGGATTTTTGAATCAATGATTTTTAAATAATGCTGAATTTAAAAAACACTACTAAAGAAAACAAACTGTGCTATTGAAGGGTATATCAGAGGAGTTAAATGTGATAAATGCATGCATGTAATCTCTTAAATATGAGAAGAATAAGTACTGGAAAGAATAAACAGATGCCTAGCATCCAAATGTGGGAAGATGCCAAGAAGTACCCTGAAGCTGTCATGAGCCATGGGTAAAAAAGGGAAATCACTCCGTCAGCAATGTAATTATGCTTCTAAATGTGGTTCCTCTAAGTATAGCCCAAAGGTGACAAACACAGTCAGAGAGTAAAGAAACAGGCCGTTCAAGGTCAAGGAAAGGCAGATCTGTTTGCAAACAAAATAAAAATATATAAGTAATGAGGCTAAGCTTCAATCAGGATCTGAAGTACATGCAGATCCACAAGTTATATATTCTGATATAATAAAGGAAGGGAAGAAAGAGAAGAAGTTGAGACCAGTTCCACACCATGTGACAACTGCTGGTCTAATCCATTTCCGGCCAACTAGCAGTGCCTCATCTCTGCCCAAGAGCGGTGTATCAGATCTCATCCTTTTCTCTCAGTTACATTGGTCGCACACATGCAAAGACAAAGAGAGGTAGAAAATGGTTCGATAGGATTTATTGATCAGCTGCGTCTTAGATAAAATGTCATGAAGTGCAAAAATTAGAATGAAGAAACACGCTAAAAGCAAAATGGTGACAAGAAAAGTGAAACACAGGAAAAGTCCCACCATGTTGTTACTATGCGTATTATAAGTGGTTCCCACCTAAGCACAGCGTGATAAGCCCTAATCTGCCCTTCAGAATTTCCCCCTGGGAAGACATCATCCCTCATACCTGAGCAAGGAAGCCTGTTGTCTAGAGAGTCACAATCCCCATGTAGTCCAGGGAATCGGTCGTCTCAGCAAGCAGCTGTAACAAAGTCAATCAGCATATGGTCATGGTCATCTGGCTGGAATCTCCCTTTATCGTGCATGGGACAGAGAAGTGTTTTTATAATAAAACAGTTTATTTTCTGAGAAAATGCCCCCTTGTAAGGATGTGTATGTTTCTGTGAATGTTGGAGACAAAGTGTACAACTTTGCCGGCAACCCTATCTTGCTGCAGCCTTGAGGAAAGCACAACGTGAAAAAAATGTCTTCCTAAGAAACACAATGCTTTCCTATGCAAAAGAACAACTAGATAAAGAAAATAAAACACCACCACAAATGTGACTAATCCTGAAATAATAAAAATGAAGCGGAATAAAATGTAACTGGGCTAAAGGGCACAAGCGGCAGGGCTAGTTGCTAAAATAACGTGCCTAGAAACTTTACTAAAATGGCTATCCAAGACCATCCACTTGCCGGTTCAAAGGTGGTAAAAAAACAAGCCTAACATAAAAAATATAACAATAATTAAAAAGCTCTTCTCTAAAAACCTATATCCATAAATGTCAATAATGACAAGTAAAAACACATGTAAGCATGTAAAATATTGGAAGAGGTCAATTTAAAATAATAGCAGTGACGCTGATAAAAACAAATTTAAAACGCAATATCATTTTAAAAGTCTCCAATTATTCCAGGGACAATTGAAGCACTTAAAATTTCCACTTCGGCAGGTTGTAAGGTAACCAAGTACTTGCCAAGGAAAACCATAGAGCACTCATGCTCCAAAGCCTGAGCACCAGCTGAGGCAGCCAAATTCCGTGTTGTTCCCAATGTTGAGTTTAGAGCTGCATGATTCATGAAGGGCAACTCAAAGACCGCTTCCTGTAGCAAACGCACCCTCAATGAGCATGTCTGGTAATAAGCCCTCAGCGAGAACATCAACATCAATGAAAGTAAGCGCTGTGTAGAAAGACAAACATTCGAAAAGGCGCCGGGGGCATTGAACACAATCCAAAACCGGCCTGAATGACAGAGAACAGTTGCACTCCAGTTCTTCCAGGAGTGGTGCTACGAAATACTGCAGCATGCGTCTACAACACAGTTGCACTGGTGGAAGCGCTTTCAGTCCTCCTTGCTGTGATGGGACAGCCACTGCGAAGACAAAATAGCAACAGCAAAATGCCACCTATTATACCCAAAGTAAGCGGAAATCACCCGAAAATACTCGATAATATCAAGTGTATGGCCAAAGGTATTAAGTCAGATATAGAGGAGAAGGTGTGAATGAAACAAGAACCAACAGCCTTAAAGAAATGTACAATCCCAGTAGTAATGGACGTATAAAAAATTTGCCCCATGAATTCACAAACATTTCAACAGGACTGCGTTTCTGCAGATGACCTTGGAACTTGAAGTGCATGGTTCTCATTCGCAGATGTCAGTGCCATGTGTGTTTGAAACTTGTCAAAATTCACATTTGAAGTAGCAATGTGAGGCCAAATATCTGCTACTTTAGTCAGTTGTGTAGGAGGAAAAAGCACATTCCCGTAACAGGTGACAATTTGGGAGACCAAAACGATGTAAGCTATTCTGGCCTGCATTCCGCAACAACTCTCACTTTCATGAAGCTCATGGCTTCCAATAGAGAGCAACTGGCAAGCAGGTCTAATCAAGGGTACTAGAACTCCTTTCAGACAGCATGCTAAATTCGCTGCTTAAGCGTTACACGCCCCGTGCAAAGACAGCGGCTTACAAACCACTAAATGGTTCACAGAAGTCTTGCATTCACTGCCGCTAAGAAAGACCGCTTTCAAGCCATTAAAGCATTCATGTGAAAAGGGAAGCTCCCACACCTCATGGATGTAGCTATCTCCTAGCCTTTCAAAGCTGCCTACTGGAATAGGTTTCAAGCAGGAAGTGAATTAAAGTGTTGAAATAGATTAATAACCCAGTGTATTAACCATTTAGCAGATGGTATTTCAGCCACAGTAAAAGTCAACTTTTCTAATTTGTCGATGTTTAGCATAACATAGGTCGCTTCCTTCTTAGCCATTATTTGTTGCTGTAGCTTTGAATTAAATGTTGAAAATATATCCCTCTCGCTAACGTGTTGCTTAGGAATGCAACCTGATTTCAGCGTTTGTAGTGTCCAACCCAACTGCATAATGGACCTTAGCTGGCTCTTTCCATGTTGTAAAATGACACTGTTTTTTTTTCAATAGACATTGTACAAAGTGACAATGTTACTTCAAGTGTATATGCCGTCGGGCAAGGTTTTAACTCCATTATCTACAACGGCTAATGCTTTCTGTAAATTTTCCTGATCTATTTGCCTGAACTGGGCAGCAGCTTCTTGTTGGGAAAGTTTCCAAATTTCATTACAAACAGCAGATAAGAAGCGCTTTTTACGTTGTCTTCCAGGGCTTAACAGGAAATCCTGCAAATCTGTGTTGTTAAACAGGAGACTGAGGTGTTCCTTAAAAGCATCTAGTGAGGAACTTTTTAACCACTGCTGGCATAATTTCTCTACACTCTATGTTCTTACTATACTCGACACTTAGCGAGGGTCTGGCCTATTTGTTCTTAAAACCTCTGTAGAGTTTACAAAATGTGCATGACAACCATTTGGGTCTACCGGCCATGATGTTAGATGTTCCATTTTGGACCCACTCATCATGCTGATCTTCAGTTGCATTAATGTATTTTTGCCATTTGTAAAATCTAGCAGGAATACTGGGCGCATGCAAGTCCTTCATTTTGGCCAAGCCTAAACATATGAACAGGTACAGGCATGCTCTAAAGCTTCCTTTCCCCTTATTTGCTAAATTTTAGTTCCCCATACACTTTTTAAGTCAATTGACTTCAGCCAATATTCATAGCCTTCCATAGCCAACGAGGAAACAAAGGAATCAGAATACATTTATTTGGTATCAGTTAATAAGATAAGTTGCATTTCCATCACTGGCAATTTATAATAATACGACTCAGCATTTTTAACATTGTTACCAGAAAAATATGCAAACTTTTCAGAACATGTTTTGAAACTCCCCACTGGCGGAGTTGGAGAATCTTCTCATTGTGTGCAATTCAAAATAGTCTTTGGGGTACTTACTCTGTGACTGTAATCATGTCCTTAATAATTATAACAAAACATATCTCCATAATTTTCTTTTGATTGATAAACATCTTCACTTTCAAATACAGTAAAATATTCGAATTCAGATAGCACAGAATCAACTGTTTTTACTTCCCAATCATCAGAAACAATTCCAGGTGTTATAACATCATTCACTGACAGTTTAAATATATTTGAATAACCTCCGTCGGGCCGTATATATCAAAGGGCACTTTATACCCAAACAATCCCTTCAGGAATTAGTATGGCTAAAATGTTCACTAGGGACAAGTCTGTGCGGATCTTATTGAAGGAAAAATGTGGTTTTAGGACCTCTTCCACCAGTTCAACAATAGAGCGTCCAGGAGAGTAATGACCATGTTTTAACAAGAACAAGACAATGACAAACTCAATCCAAGGATGGAAGGCATGTAGAGTTGATAGTAGCCACAGATAGTTCCATGGAAGAATGAAATAGTTAATTTTGAGGCAAATTATTAGCTTATATGCTCTTGACAGTCTTGTTGCAGAAAAGGCAGATGAGTCAGTCAAAGTGTCATTGACGTCAGCAAAGTATCCAGAAGCCGTTTATGCAAAAACTGGAGCCGTGTTTGGATGGAGAGAGCTGGCAGAAGACTCCCTCGGTGGTTCATAGTAGATTATTTCATCCGTTTATGTAGAATTTGAGAAGAATTGCTCAACATTGTTGATGTTACTTGTTGCAGAAGAAGTTAGTGAGACTAATGAAAGATCATTTTTAATCCTCCCTGAGCTGGGAGAGGTGTCAGCATTGCTGCTTAAAACCTGTAGAGGAACATCCTGGTCTGTATTAAGAGGGATTCGGGCAATACCCAGGAGTCCTCTAGGTCTGCTGTGCTGCTTGACATTTCGATGGAGACAAAGCGATTTTCTTTACACCAGGCGGTGGTGGTAGAATGAGAGTTCTGGTACTGTGTATTGCCAGAACTGGAACTGGTGCACAATAGTAAGGACCAAACTCCATTTTCACAGCATTTTTTCACGCGCTAGATCCACAACTTTAGGAATCCAGCTGTTAGGTGTTATTGGTGCATCCCCTATTCCCAAGGAGGCAGCACTGGCAGATGCCTTGTCATCACGGAACTGTTTCAAGTTCTGCAAAATAGTGACAGGTTCATTTATATCAAAAGGTGCATCAGGACCGTCAAGAACTGGAATATACATTTGTGTTACGAACAGGCATTCATATGAGGTACGCCCCCGGGACCTTGTGGGCAGATTATTAAGTGCTCTCTGGACTCCATACAGGTGATTAAGCCAACAACAACCCGTGCCTAGTACTCTGGCTGTTCAAGATTGCTTCAAATCCTGATTTGTTTGTTTCACAACCCTATTTCCCTCGGGATGAAATGGAGATGAATAATACAGTTGGACCCCTAACTAAGCCAATGGTGTCCCTGAATGCCCTTGAGGTGAAAGAAAGGCTCTGGTCGGAGTGGAACAACGCAACTGCATGTGCCAATAAAGACTTGCAAATCTTTAATAACAATTTGAGTGTCAGCCGAGCGTTGTGGCCATACCCATAGAAATCTGGAGCATGAGTGTAGGAAAGTACCATCTTGCCTCGCATGTTACCCCATATTTCACTGTATCTATGTTGTTTTAGTCCTTGTGTCACTGGCACCCTCCCAGGCAGGGCCCCAGTGCTCATAGTATGCGCCCTGTATGTGTTCCCTGTGTGGTGCCTAACTGTCTCACTGAGGCTCTGCTAACCAGAACCTTAGTGGTTATGCTATCTCTGCTTTTCAAATTTGTCACTAACAGGCTAGTGACTAAATTTACCAATTCACATTGGCATACTGGTACACCCATATAATTCCGTTGTATATGGTACTGAGGTACCCAGGGTATTGGGGTTCCAGCAGATCCCTATGGGCTACAGCATTTCTTTTGCAACCCATAGGGAGCTCTGACAATTCTTACACAGGCCTGCCACTGCGGCCTGCGTGAATTTCACAGCCATTTACCACTACACATAATTAACTTATAAGTCACCTATATGTCTAACCTTCACCTGGTGAAGGTTGGGTGCCAAGTTACTTAGTGTGTGGGCACCCTGGCACTAGCCAAGGTGCCCCCACATTGTTCAGGGAAACTTCCCCGGACTTTGTGAGTGCGGGGACACCATTACACATGTGCACTATACATAGGTCACTACCTATGTATAGCGTCACAATGGTACCTCTGAACATGGCCATGTAACATGTCTAAGATCATGGAATTTTCACCCCAATACCATTCTGGTATTGGGGGGACAATTCCATGATCCCCCGGGTCTCTAGCACAGATCCGGCTACTACCAAACTGCCTTTCCGGGGTCTCCACTGCAGCTGCTGCTGCCAACCCCTCAGACAGGTTTCTGCCCTCCTGGGGTCCAGGCAGCCCTGGCCCAGGAAGGCAGAACAAAGGATTTCCTCTGAGAGAGGGCGTTACACCCTCTCCCTTTGGAAATAGGTGTGAAGGGCTGGGGAGGAGTAGCCTCCCCCAGCCTCTGGAAATGCTTTGATGGGCACAGATGCTGCCCATCTCTGCATAAGCCAGTCTACACCAGTTCAGGGATCCCCCAGCCCTCGTCTGGCGCAAAACTGGACAAAGGAAAGGGGAGTGACCACTCCCCTGACCAGTACCTCCCAGGGGAGGTGCCCAGAGCTCCTCCAGTGTGTCACAGACCTCTGCCATCTTGGAAACAGAGGTGTTGGGGGCACACTGGACTGCTCTGAGTGGCCAGTGCCAGCAGGTGACGTCAGAGGCTCCTTCTGATAGGCTCTTACCTCTCTTGGTAGCCAATCCTCCTTCCTCGGTAGCCAAACCTCCTTTTCTGGCTATTAAGGGTCTCTGCTTTGGGGAATTCTTCAGATAACGAATGCAAGAGCTCACCAGAGCTCCTCTGCATCTCCCTCTTCACCTTCTACCAAGGATCAACCGCTGACTGCTCCAGGACGCCTGCAAAACCGCAACAAAGTAGAAAGATGACTACCAGCAACATTGTAGCGCCTAATCCTGCCGGCTTTCTCGACTGTTTCCAGGTGGTGCATGCTCTGGGGGTAGCCTGCCTTCACCCTGCACCAGAAGCTCCGAAGAAATCTACTGTGGGTCGACGGAATCTTCCCCCTGCTAATGCAGGTACCAAAAGACTGCATCACTGGTCCTCTGGGCCCCCTCTCATCCTGACGAGCGTGGTCCCTGGAACACAGCAACTCTGTACAAGTGACTCCCACAGTCCAGTGATCCTTCAGTCCAAGTTTGGTGGAGGTAAGTCCTTGCCTCCCCACGCCAGACTGCAAAGCTGTGTACTGCGTGATTTGCAGCTGCACCGGCTCCTGTGCACTCTTCCAGGATTTCCGTCCTGCAGTGCACAACCTTCTGAGTTGTCCTCCGACGTCGTGGGACCCCCTTTTGTAACTTTGTGTGGACTCCGGTTCACTCTTCTTCTAAGTGCCTGTTGGGGTACTTCTGCGGGTGCTGCCTGCTTCTGTGAGGGCTCTCTGAGTTACTGAGCGCCCCCTCTGTCTCCTCCTCCAAGGGAGGACATCCTGGTCCTTCCTGGTCCTCAGCAGCACCCAAAAACCTCTACCACAACCCTTACAGCTAGCAAGGCTTGTTTATGGTATTTCTGCGTGGGAACACCTCTGCAAGCCTCATCACGACGTGGGACATCTGTCTTCCAAAGGAGAAGTCCCTAGCCCTCTTCTTTCTTACAGAACTCCAAGCTTCCTCCATCCAGAGACAGCTTCCTTGCACCTTCATCTGGGATTTCCTGGGCTCCTGCCCCCCCTGGACACTGTCGCGACTATTGGTCTTGATCCCCTTGCCTTGCAGGCCCTCAGGTCCGGAAATCCGTTGACAGTACACTGCTGGTGTTTGTTCTTCTTGCAGAATCCCCCTATCACGACTATTGCGCTCTCTGGAGGTAGTAGGTGCACTTTACTCCTACTTTTCAGGGTCTTGGGGTGGGGTATTTTTCTAACCCTCGCTGTTTTCTTACAGTCCCAGTGACCCCCTATAAGCTCACATAGGTCTGGGGTCCAGTCGTGGTTCGCATTCCACTTTTGGAATCTATGGTTTGTGTTGCCCCTATACCTATGTGCTCCTATTGCAACCTATTGTAATTCGACACTGTTGGCATTACTTTTCTTGCTCTTACTTACCTAATTTTGGTTTGTGTACATATAACTTGTGTATATTACTTACCTTCTTATTGAGGGTACTCACTGAGATACTTTTGGCATGTTGTCATAAAAATAAAGTACCTTTATTTTTAGTATATCTGTGTATTGTGTTTTCTTATGATATTGTGCATATGACACCAGTGGTATAGTAGGAGCTTTACATGTCTCCTAGTTCAGCCTAAGCTGCTTTCCCATAGCTACCTTCTATCAGCCTAAGCTGCTAGAAACACCTCTTCTACACTTATAAGGGGTAACTGGACCTGGCACAAGGTGTAAGTACCTCTGGTACCCACTACAAACCAGGCCAGCCTCCTACATTGGTTGTGCAGCGGTGGGATAAGTACTTGTAACTACTTACCACTTTGTCATTTTGTACTTTTCATAAGAGAATAATATACAAAACAAGTTCAGTGTATGTACACCTAACCAAAAAGTTTTGCTTTTCTTCTCTGACACTTTCTGCTAAGTGCTGAAAAGTACTTCTAAAGTTCTAAAAGGTTTTTAAACGTTTTTTTCCTGTTCTTTAAAAAGTTTTGAAACTTTTTCTCTCTTCTCACTGTCTCTAAACCTTCTTTCATGTCTGATGTAGGAACTGCTCTTAAAATGTTCAATACAACTTATGACAATTTAAACTTTAAGAGCCTAAGGAGTCTCTGCATTGATAGAGGTTTAGTGATAGGAAAGAATCCTTCAAGAGAATTTCTATTTAACCTGCTCATTGTGAATGATAAGTCCCTAGCTGGCACTTCAATTGAGAAGTTAGTAGATAGCTCACACTCTGACTCAGGGGAACCCCTTGAGGGAGGTGTGGAGGGTTCTATTCCAAATCTGTCCCTTAGCAGACCACAGCGCAATGCTGGTAGTAACAGAAGCTCCCATCATAGTAGGGATGTTTTTGTTCCTGGAGGCCAGGTTGTTAGAGTCCAAGCTGTTAGGGACAGTTCTCCCTCTGTTGGCTCCAATATATCCTCAGTGTCCAAGCATTCCCAACCCACCCACCCTGAAGACAACATGTTAGAAAGGGAACTCAAAAAGTTGAGAGTGGAAGAGACCAGGCTGAAGCTTAAACAGCAACAGCTGGCTCTAGACAGGGATCCCTAGACCTGGAGAAGGAGAGACAGAGATTGGGGTTTGGACCCCATGGTGGCAGCAGCAGTATTTCTGATAGTAATCCTGTGAGAGAGCATGATTCCAGGAATCTGCACAAGATAGTTCCCCCTTACAAGGAGGGGGATGACATTAACAAGTGGTTTGCTGCACTTGAGAGGGCCTGTATGGTACAGGGGTCCCTCAAAGGCAGCGGGCTGCTATATTGTGGCAATCTTTCAATGGAAAGGGTAGGGATAGGCTCCTTACTGTTAGAGAAAGTGATGCCAATAATTTTGCAGTTTTGAAGGATGCACTCTTGGATGGATTTGGCTTAACCACTGAACAATACAGGATTAAGTTGAGAGACACCAGAAAAGAGTCCTAACAAGACTGGATAGACTTTGTTGACTGTTCAGTGAAGGCCTTGGAGGGGTGGTTACATGGCAGTAAGGTTTCTGACTATGAAAGCCTGTATAATCTTATTCTGAGAGAGCATATTCTGAATAACTGTGTGTCTGACTTGTTACACCAATATCTAGTGGACTCAGATCTGACCTCTCCCTAAGAATTGGGAAAGAAGGCAGACAAATGGGTCAGAACAAGAGTGAACAGAAAAGTTCATACAGGGGGTGACAAGGATGGCAAGAAGAAGGATGGTATATCTTTTGACAAGGGTGGGCACAAAAGTAAAACTGAGTCTTCATCAGACCCACAACAACACTCTGGTGGGGGTGGTGGGTCCAAATCCTCTTCAAATCAAGCAAAAAAGCCTTGGTGTTATTTATGTAAAATAAAAGGCCATTAGACAACTGATGCCAGTTGTCCAAAGAAAAACACCAAACCTCCCACTAGCACAACCCCTACTGCAAACTCTAGTGCCCCTAGTAATGGCAGTGGTGGTGGGAGCAAACCTACTAATAGCCAATCCAATGGAGTAGCTGGGCTCACTTTTGGTAATTTAGTTGGGGTTGGTCTTGTTAGGGAGACCACAGAGGCTGTGTTAGTCTCTGAAGGTGCCATTGATTTGGCCACCTTGGTTGCTTGTCCGCTTAATATGGATAAGTACAAGCAACTTCCCCTAATCAATGGTGTTGAGGTTCAGGCCTACAGGGACACAGGTGCCAGTGTTACCATGGTAATAGAGAAACTGGTACACCCTGAGCAACATCTACTTGGTCAACAGTACCAAGTGACAGACGCTCATAACAACACTCTTAGCCACCCTATGGCTGTTGTGAATCTCAACCGGGGGGGGGGGGTTACTGGTCCAAAGAAAGTTGTGGTTGCTTCAGATTTACCTGTAGACTGTCTACTAGGAAATTATTTGGAGACACCAGTTTGGGCAGAAGTGGAGTTGGAGGCTCATGCAGCAATGCTGGGCATTCCTGGGCATATTTTTGCTTTGACAAGGGCTCAGGCCAAAAAGCAAAAAGGACAGGGTGACTTGGATCCTGGAACAATGGACCAAGTGCTCCCTAAAGCTAGGGGTAGCAAGGGTAAATCCCTACCCACTACCCCTCCCTCTACAGAGGATTCTCCTTCTGAGGAAGAAGAATGTCCTCCCTGTGCAGAACCTTCACCAGATGAGCTGGCAGCAGACACTGCTGAGCATTTGGGTGGAGGGGGGCCTGCCAGGGACGAGCTGAGTGTGGCACAGCAATCCTGTCCCACATTAGAGGGTCTCAGACAGCAAGCTGTCAGCAGCAAAATGGGGATGTCAGTGACTCACATAGAGTTTACTGGGAGGACAACCTCTTGTACACAGAGGCAAGGGACCCAAAACCTGGAGCAACCAGGAGATTGGTCATTCCCCTGCAGTACAGAGAGTTCCTCCTAACTCTGGCACATGACATTCCTTTGGCTGGGCATTTGGGCCAGATTAAAACATGGGAAAGGCTTGTCCCCCTGTTTCACTGGCCTAGGATGTCAGAGGACACAAACGATTTTTGCAAGTCTTGCGTGACCTGCCAAGCCAGTGGCAAGACTGGTAGCACACCAAAGGCTCCCCTTATTCCACTACCTGTGGTTGGGGTTCCCTTTGAAAAGGTAGGGGTTGACATAGTTGGCCCCCTTGACCCTCCTACTGCTTCAGGCAATGGGTTTATCTTGGTGGAAGCGGACCATGCAACAAGATATCCTGAAGCAATTCCTCTAAGGACCACTACAGCACCTGCAGTGGCAAAAGTCCTCCTGGGAATCTTTTCCAGGGTGGGTTTCCCAAAAGAGGTTGTATCAGACAGGTGTAGCAAATGTATGTCTGCATACTTGAAGGCTATGTGGAAGGAATGTGGTGTAACATACAAATTCACCACACCTTATCATCCACAAACAAATGCACTGGTAGAGAGGTTTAATAAAACTCTCAAAGGAACGATAATGGGACTCCCTGAAAAATTCAGGAGGAGACGGGATGTCCTGTTACCTTGCCTCCTTTTTATTTACAGGAAGGTACCCCAGAAAGGAGTGGGCTTCAGCCCCTTTGAACTCCTATTTGGGCACCCTGTCAAAGGTCCACTAACACTTGTGAAGGAGGGTTGGGAACAACGTTTAAAAGCTCCTAAACAGGACATAGTGGACTATGTACTTGGCCTAAGATCCAGAATGGTGGAGTACATGAAAAAGGCCAGTAAAAACCTTCAGGCCAGCCAAGAGCTCCAGAAGCAATGGCATGACCAGAAGGCTGTTCTGATTCCGTACCAACCAGGACAGAAGGTGTGGGTTTTGGAGCCTGTGGCCCCAAGAGCACTCCAAGACAAATGGAGTGGACCCCATCTAATTGTTGAAAAGAAGGGCGAGGTCACCTACTTGGTTGACCTGGGCACTGCCAGGAGTCCCCTTAGGGTGCTCCATGTCAACCGCCTAAAACCCTACTATGACAGGGCTGATTTCACCCTGCTAATGGCAACAGATGAAGGACAGGAAGAAGAGAGTGACCCTCTCCCTGATCTCTTCTCTTCTCTTCTTCTGAAGATGATGC
The DNA here is from genome assembly GCF_031143425.1 of Pleurodeles waltl. NCBI lineage: Eukaryota > Metazoa > Chordata > Amphibia > Caudata > Salamandridae > Pleurodeles > Pleurodeles waltl. Next base: position 118,332,191 of record NC_090437.1, read on the forward strand.
TTTAGTGGAAGGTGTAGTTTTGGCAGACTGTCTTATTGCTGAGCAGAAAGACAACTGCATAAATCTCCTTGGACAGTTTTCTGAACTCTTTTCAACTGTGCCAGGAACCACATCTTGGTGTGAACACACAATTGATACTGGAGACAGCTTGCCTGTCAAAAGTAAAATCTATAGGCAGCCTGACCATGTCAGAGACTGCATAAAGCAAGAAGTTCAGAAAATGCTTGATCTAGGAGGGGTTGAACATTCTGAAAGCCCATGGGTCTCTCCTGTGGTGCTTGTACCAAAGCCTCACTCAAAAGACGGAAAAAGGGAGATGAGGTTTTGTGTAGACTACAGAGGTCTCAACCAGGTAACAAAAACTGATGCTCACCCTATACCCAGGGCAGATGAGCTCATAGATACACTGGCATCTGCCAAGTATTTAAGCACCTTTGATTTGACTGCAGGGTATTGGCAGATCAAATCGGCAGAGGATGCTAAAGCGAAAACTGCATTTTCAACTATAGGAGGGCACTACCAATTTACAGTGATGCCCTTTGGGTTGAAAAATGCACCTGCCACTTTTCAGAGGATGGTGAATACAGTCATGCAAGGGTTGGAGGCTTTTAGTGCAGCATATCTAGATGATATAGCTGTCTTTAGCGCCACCTGGGATGATCACCTGGTCAACCTGCTGAAAGTTTTGGAGGCCCTGCAAAAGGCAGGCCTCACTATCAAGGCTTCAAAGTGCCAGATAGGGCAGGGGAAAGTGGTTTATCTGGGACACCTGGTAGGTGGAGAACAGATTGCACCACTTCAGGGGAAAATCCAGGCAATCATAGATTGGGTTCCCCCTACACCTTAGACCCAGGTGAGAGCCTTCCTTGGCCTCACTGGGTATTACAGGAGATTCATTCAAAACTATGGCTCCATTGCAGCCCCACTTAATGATCTCACTAGCAAGAAGATACCTAAAAAGGTATTGTGGACAGCTAGCTGTCAGAAAGCTTTTGAGGAGCTCAAACAGGCCATGTGCACTGCACCTGTCCTAAAAAGCCCATGTTACTCCAAGAAATTCATTGTTCAAACTGATGCATCTGAATTAGGGGTAGGGGCAGTCTTATCACAACTCAATTCTGAAGTCCAGGATCCACCAGTTGCTTTTATGAGCAGGAGGTTGACCCCTAGAGAAAAGCATTGGTCTGCCATAGAGAGGGAGGCCTTTGCTGTGGTCTGGGCACTGAAGAAGTTGAGGCCATACCTGTTTGGCACTCACTTCACTGTTCAGACAGACCACAAACATCTACTTTGGCTAAAACAAATGAAAGGTGAAAACCCTAAATTGTTGAGGTGGTCAATATCCCTACAGGGAATGCACTATACAGTGGAACATAGACTTGGGAGTACCCAGTCCAATGCAGATGGACTCTCCAGATATTTCCACTTAGACAATGAAGAATCATCAGGTCATGGCTAGTCTTAATGTCCTTCGTTTGGGGGGGTTGTGTAGTAAAGTACCATCTTGCCTGGCATGTTACCCTCATATTTCACTGTATATATGTTGTTTTAGTCTATGTGTCACTGGGACCCTGCCAGGCATAAGTATGTGCCCTGTATGTGTTCCCTGTGTGATGACTAACTGTCTCACTGAGGCTCTGCTAACCAGAACCTCAGTGGTTATGCTCTCTCTGCTCTCCAAATTGTCACTAACAGGCTAGTGACCAATTTCACCAATTCACATTGGCCTACTGGAACACCCTTATAATTCCCTAGTATATGGTACTGAGGTACCCAGGGTATTGGGGTTCCAGGAGATCCCTATGGGCCGCAGCATTTCTTTTGCCACCCATAGGGAGATCTGACAATTCTTACACAGGCCTGCCAGTGCAGCCTGAGTGAAATAACATCCACGTTATTTCACAGCCATTAACCACTGCACTTAAGTAACTTATAAGTCACCTATATGTCTAACCTTCACCTGGTGAAGGTTGGGCGCAAAGTTACTTAGTGTGTGGGCACCCTGGCACTAGCCAAGGTGCCCCCACATCGTTCAGGGCAAATTCCGCGGACTTTGAGAGTGCGGGGACACCATTACACGTGTGCACTATACATAGGTCACTACCTATGTATAGCGTCACAATGGTAACTCCGAACATGGCCATGTAACATGTCTAAGATCATGGAATTGTCACCCCAATGCCATTCTGGCATTGGGGAGACAATTCCATGATCCCCCGGGTCTCTAGCACATAACCCGGGTACTGCCAAACTGCCTTTCCGGGGTCTCCACTGAAGCTGCTGCTGCCAACCCCTCAGACAGCTTTCTGCCCTCCTGGGGTCCAGGCGGCCCTGGCCCAGGAAGGCAGAACAAAGGATTTCCTCTGAGAGAGGGTGTTACACCCTCTCCCTTTGGAAAAAGGTGTCAGGGCTGGAGAGGAGTAGCCTCCCCCAGCCTCTGGAAATGCTTTGATGGGCACAGATGCTGCCCATCTCTGCATAAGCCAGTCTACACCGGTTCAGGGATCCCCCAGCCCTGCTCTGGGGCGAAACTGGACAAAGGAAAGGGGAGTGACCACTCCCCTGACCTGCACCTCCCAGGGGAGGTGCCCAGAGCTCCTCCAGTGTGCCCCAGACCTCTGCCATCTTGTAAACTGAGGTGTTGCTGGCACACTGGACTGCTCTGAGTGGCCAGTGCCAGCAGGTGACGTCAGAGACTCCTTCTGATAGGCTCTTACCTCTCTTAGTAGCCAATCCTCCTTCCTAGGTAGCCAAACCTCCTTTTCTGGCTATTTAGGGTCTCTGCTTTGGGGAATTCTTCAGATACCGAATGCAAGAGCTCACCACAGTTCCTCTGCATCTCCCTCTTCACCTTCTGCCAAAGGATCGACCGCTGACTGCTCAGGACGCCTGCAAAACCGCAACAAAGTAGCCTGACGACTACTAGCAACCTTGTATCGCTTCATCCTACCGGCTTTCTCAACTGTTTCCAGGTGGTGCATGCTCTGGGGGTAGCCTGCCTCCTTTCTGCACCAGGAGCTCTGAAGTAATCTCCCGTGGGTCGACTGAATCTTCCCCCTACAACCACAGGCAACAAAAGACTGCATCACCGGTCCTCTGGGTCCCCTCTCAGCACGACGAGCGTGGTCTCTGGAACTCAGCAGCTCTGTCCAAGTGACTCCCACAGTCCAGTGACTCTTCAGTCCAAGTTTGGTGGAGGTAAGTCCTTGCCTCCCCACGCTAGACTGCATTGCTGGGTACCACGTGATTTGCAGCTGCTCCGGCACCTGTGCACTCTTCCAGGATTTCCTTTGTGCACAGCCAAGCCTGGGTCCCCGACACTCTAACCTGCAGTGCACAACCTTTTGAGTTGTCCTCCGGCGTCGTGGGACTCCCTTTTGTGACTTCGGGTGGACTCCGGTTCACTCCTCTTCTAAGTGCCTGTTCTGGTACTTCTGCGGGTGCTGCCTGCTTGTGTGAGGGCTCCCTGACTTGCTGGGTGCCCCCTCTGTTTCCTCATCCAAGTGGTCGACATCCTGGTCCCTCCTGGGCCACAGCAGCATCCAAAAACCCTAACCGCGACCCATGCAGCTAGCAAGACTTGTTTGCGGTCTTTCTGCGTGGGAACACCTCTGCAAGTTTCTTCACGACGTGAGACATCCATCATCCAAAGGGGAAATTCGTAGTCCTCTTCGTTCTTGCAAAACACCAAGCTTCTTCCATCAGGTGGCAGCTTCCTTGCACCCTCAGCTGGCATTTCCTGGGCTCCTGCCCACTCTCGACACTGTCGCGACTCTTGGACTTGGTCCCCTTGTCTTACAGGTACTCCGGTCCGGAAATCCAATGTTGTTGCATTGCTGGTGTTGGCTTTCCTTGCAGAATCCACCTATCACGACTTCTGTGCTCTCTGGGGGTCGTAGGTGCACTTTACACCTACCTTACACGGTCTTAGGGTGGGCTATTTTTCTAACCCTCACTGTTTTCTTACAGTCCCAGCGACCCTCTACAAGCTCACATAGGTTTGGGGTCCATTCGTGGTTCGCATTCCACTTTTGGAGTATATGGTTTGTGTTGCCCCTATACCTATTTGCTCCTATTGCAATCTATTGTAACTTTACACTGCTTGCATTACTTCCTTTTGCTATTACTGCATATTTTTGTTATTGCGTACATATATCTTGTGTATATTTGGCATCCTCATACTGAGGGTACTCACTGAGATATTTTTGGCATATTGTCATAAAAATAAAGTACCTTTATTTTTAGTATATCTGTGTATTGTGTTTTCCTATGATATTGTGCATATGACACCAGTGGTATAGTAGGAGCTTTACATGTCTCCTAGTTCAGCCTAAGATGCTTTGCCATAGCTACCTTCTATCAGCCTAAGCTGCTAGAAACACCTCTTCTACACTAAAAAGGGATAACTGGACCTGGCACAAGGTGTAAGTACCTCTGGTACCCACTACAAGCTAGGCCAGCCTCCTACACTCCTGCCATGTCAAGTGATGTCCATCCAGTCCCTTGAAAGGTGAAGCTGGTAAAACAAAGACTGACATCCACGCATAGGACGCAGTGCGTGGAAAATTTTGATGCACCACCTGCAACGCGGCTGAACGACTGCACCATCCACTTTGTGGCTAAAATAGACGCTCCACCTGCATTGCGGCTGGGAGATCAACACATCGCGCTGAAGAAATGATGCAACACTCGCTTGCGGCTGATGATAACGACACAAACCCCATGCAGCGCAGGTTTCTGACAACGTGCGATTGGATTTATCATGCATCATTGCTGGGCGTCAAAAATCAACGCAAGCCTGCGCGGATCCGAGATGCCCGTCCAGAAATGGATGTATCTCTCTCTTGCGGGAGAGAAAAACGACCCATCGCCGACCCGACTGGAGAAGAAATGAAGCACGGTATTCACTTGCGAGTAAGAATTCACGCATCGCTGACTTCTCCGACACACACGCTCGCCCGTGCGGGTTTATTTTTTATGCAACCAGGTACTTTGTGTAACAACGTTTGCCTTGTTTTCTATGGAGTAAGGCTCTTATTTTTTTGAAAATTCTTATCTTGACTTCTGTACGTTGTATTTTTGTCGTTTTGGTCTTGTTTGATTTAGATAAAAAATGCCTATTTTTCTAAACTGGTGTGGTGTCCATTTTGTAGTGTTTTCACTGTATTACTGTGTGTTTGGTACAAATACTTTACAAATTGCCTTTGAGATAAGCCGGATTGCTTGTGCCAAACTACTAAGGGGGTGAGCAGGGGTTATCTTAAGTGTATCTCCATTGCCCTGACTAGAGTGAGGGTTCCTACATAGACAGATTGCAAACTGACTGCCAACCGGAGACCCCATTTCTAAAACAGTTACTGCAAATGCTACCCGTTGTAGGTTCGCCTTGGTGGACATACCTGTTCAGAGATAAGGACACCAAATGGGGATAGATCCTTTTTAAGATCAAGGTTGAACAACCTATATTGCTGGATAGGTACTACCCACATAGCTGAGGAAGAAGGACTTCTCTGATCTAGTATTGAGGTGCCTTTAGCACATAGTAAGACAGAGATACTTAGGAGGATCCAAAAATCAGTGCCTGACCAAACGCTGGTGGCGCCATGTCACAGGGGCTCTCATTATCCTAATGAGGCTGCTGGATTCGGGCAGCAGTATCACCTGAATTGTGGGGAACTGAGTCCAATCCGACACCATGTGACAACTGTCAGCCTAATCAGTTTCCAGCCAATAAACAGCAGCTCATCTCTGCCCAGGAGCAGGGATGATCTGTGGCAACCGGGAGCATGACAAGAATGACTTCTCAGGGAAATCGTGGTGTATCAGATCTCATCCTTTTCTCTCAGTTACATTGATCTCACACCTGCAAATACAAACAGAGGCAGAAAGTGGTGCAGCAAGATTTATTTAAGCAGCTGCGTCTTAGATAAAATGGCATGAAGTGCAATAATTACAATTATGAAACACACTTGAAGCAAAATAGTCACAAGAAAAGTGAAACACAGAAAAAGTATCACCATACTGTCACTTTGCGTACTATATGTGGTTCCTACTGAAGCTATGTTAGAGCACAGCATGATAAGCCCTAATCCTCCCCTGGGAAGACATCACCCCCACTTCCTGAGCAAGGAAGCCTGTTGTCTAGAGAGACACCATCCCCATGTAGGCCAGGGAACAGGTGGTCTCAGAAAGCAGCTGTAGCAAAGTCAATCAGCATACGGTCGTGGTCATCTGGCTGGAACATCCCTCTAACTTGCATGGGACACAGAAGTGTTTTTATAATAAAACAGCTGATGTTCAGAGAAAATGTCCCCACGTAAGGATGTGCATGTTTCTGTGAATGTTGGTGATGCAGTGTACCATTATACTGGCAACGCTATACTGCTGCAGCCTTGAGGAAAGCACAAAGTGAAAAGAATGTCTTGCTAAGCAACACAATGCTTTCCTAGGCAAAGAACAATAAGATAAAGAAAATAAAACAGCACCATGAATGTGGATGATTCTGAAATAATAAAAATGAAGCAGAATAAACTGTAATTGGGCTAAAAGGCACAAGTGGCAGGGCCTAGTTGCTAAAATAACGTGCCTAGAAACATTACTAAAATCGCTATGCAACACCTTGAATACATCAAACCTTTTAGGGACATGGAACAACAAGGATATATCCTCAAGTGATTTTATAACAAATGGGTTTTATCGAGGGGTTTACCTCCCAAAGACATAACAAATGTAACACTGTCATGCTGTGCTAGGTACAAGACAATCAAATGTCTCTCAGGAAGAAAAGAACACAAACCATCAACAATGAACAGTTGGGCATAACAGAGGTAATTTAATAATGTCTTTTGCAGTGAATGATAAAGAGCATAAATCCAGAAGGGCAATTAAGGCAGGAGTTTAGTAGACAGTGATATAGATTAGGACATAACTCCTGATAGCCAATCTCTTCTTGTATTGAATGTACATGGGCCGAGAAGCCTGATGTAATCTGCTTCAATAAAAAAACGTTTCTTGGAAAGAATAATATGATATGTTTACAAAAAACTTGGTTATTGGGGGAAAAACCTGCGTTGCCGGGTTTCATCCAAATCTATTCAGAAGCAACACCAAATAGCTCTGTATGTATTTCTGGGGGCCTATTAAATCCTCATATCTACACAAAGCATAAAAAGGGTCACTCATCTTCAAACAAAAAGCGACTGGCTTGATGCCGATAGGTTGATCTTTATAATAATAGGGAAGTCACAGGAAGCATAATAATTGTAAATGTTTGCACAAATTTAAGAGAAAATTAATACAATGCAAATTAATTCTTGGTTTTTGATGGGGATTTAGGTAACATTTGTACATTGTTTCTAATACCATGATAATAATTTAGACTGACTTCACTGTGCAATCTGAAACCTTCCTAGGAAGAAATACACTTCGGAGAACTCTTGACAACATAGAAGATAACTATGGCAATTATTTCTCAGTTTTCAAGATCCAAGTTAGTGGGAATAATGCTAAAATGCTTGGAGAACTGGAGCTTTGTGTGTTCAAATGGCTGATTCCATTCAGACACCCTGGCTAGGCAGACATTTAGGCAGGGTAGCCCTAAATGCCCCTTCTGATTACACTTTTGTTCAAGCATTGGCATTTTCCACTAATTTCGGGTTTTCAAATATTCATTTTAGTATAAGTGATCATCTTCCCTTAAGAGCTAAATGTATACTGAAAATGTCACAAACAGATACATTTATGTCACCGGATTCTGAATATCAAAACCGTATCACTAAGAGATTAAGCGACCATCATTTAAAGTTATCTGAAGGTCTACAGAGAAATATAGAATTAAACAGTCTGATAACATAGCAGGATCTGAATAGGAAAGTAAGAAAGTTGAAACCTTTAAATGATCCGTATACCGATGTTAAACTCTGCTGAGACATACAAAAACAATGTAAGGCAAGGTTAAAAAAAAAAACATAACAATGGGCAATAATATAAGGACATCTGGGAGGAATTTCATCCAAAGACAATCATAAATAAAAAGACTAGGTTTATATGTCAAAGATACTAGCAGTTACTAGAAGTCTTGGTGAAGCATTTATTGTTAATCTACAAAGGTAAAAATGATGATGGTCCATTAGATTTTTTTTCAGTTGATAAGGAGACTCTCCCTGTTCTCAGTAGCTACAGTAACATATACCATTTCTCCCATTAAATTGACAAGAGCAGGGGGTCAGATAATCTTCTGGTAATTATAGATTAATCAAATCTAGAACCGTGAGCAAGTTTTTTCAACAGGTGTAGACCCTGCAAATTGTAAAGCTGCCATCATAAAACCTATTTATATATATATTTATATATATATATATATATATATATATATATATATATATATATATATATATATATATATATATATATATAAAAATAAAAATATAAAGGGTGACCCATTGGATCTGAAATATTATAGATTTATCAGACTAATAAATGTAGGGGCAAATGTATATGCAAAAATATTACAACAAGCACTTTAACAATGGATTCAGTAGGCTAATCTGATTCCAGCAGAACAGGGTGGCTTCAAGAAGGGAACTCCACTATCAAACTTTGTTTTAGTCTTTGGGCAATAGCAAGTAAGTCCATAGAAACTGGTGGCTCTTTGTTCATCCTTTTTGAGGATCTCTATGCCAAGTTTATCTTGGCAAATTGGAAAATCTTGGAGTACAAACTACAAACTTTGAAGATTTCAACCAGTGATCTTGTAATACTGAAGTAACTGCACGAGAATAACTGGTCAAGGATTGTGTTGGTTTATAGTGGCAGCCTCTTCTAGAAGACAAATATTTAGAATGGTTTGTATCAAGACTGTGTGTTGGCACCAACATTATTTGCATTATTTTTAGCAGACCACCCTAAAATCCTATTACTCTGATTCATTCTCATCCAAATGGGGGATTCCCATGTCCCCTGCCTTATTTATGCAGAAGACCTCGCAATAATGGATAGGACCCCAAATAGCCTTGAAAGAAAACTGGCAAAGTATGATAAGAATTGGGCTAATTAATAAAGTCATATTTAGCCTGGATAGGACTAAAATGATGGCCTTGATAGAAACGAATAAAGGCATATATGGTCAAGCAAGCAGACCGGACCAGAGGACGTTTAAGAGTTTAGGTATCTGGGTATGCTTTAATAAAACGTCAACTTGGACTTCGCACATCAACACTTTAAACTCGAAAGCACTTTCATCCATTGGAGGATTAGGAATATTTAAACGTGATTATGGAGCACCTTTGTTTTTTCCTGTAATTGCAGCTAATAAAGCCAAGGCCCCCATGCAATTCTTATATGGGTTAGAATTTTTAGGCCCAGATGGGTATTTAGACTGAGGAAAGGTGGAAGGCTGCTGTCTAACGAACTTGTTATCCCTTGTGAAATGTGCCATGGCCTCAGCCATTAGAATGAGTCCGATTTGCAATCCTGGTCCTCCATCATTTTATTATAGAACGCTGAGATTTTGGAACAAATTGTTAACGTAAGATAAATCCAAAAATGCCACGTTATGTAAAGACAAAATTAACATAAGCGATTTTTGCTGGGCAATGAAGGTAAGAAAGCAGCTGTTGGATATGTCAACTGTATTAAAGGTTAATAATTTTATATCAACCATTAGCCGTATCCAAGAGAGAAATGACTGAGTTAAATTAGACAGTCTTGAGAGAAAGATCTCTGGTAGTTACGACCTAAGTCTTGAACTGCAGATTTGTGGGTGTCTTGGGAAATAAACTCTTCTTCTTTTCTATATTTACATTGTCTCTGAAACCTGTGGATATGTTGTACAATATTAAAATTTAGAATAGGGCTACATCCTCTTTACACACATCCCACCGGTGCAATTTATTTTAAGAATTCGGATTGGCTGTGTTCTTGAAGTTTGAAAAAGGAATGTACAACAGTTCATATTGTATTAGACTATCTTCACTTTTTAAACTAGTGATGAGAAGTTTTAAAACCTATCTTTTTAACACATATTGTAAATTCAAGATTGGTAGCAATGAAACATGGATGTCACTTGTGCACTGACTAAATTTTAAATGGCTTTAAACAATTTTAAACCTTGATTGTGGAGGCATTGTTGTATTTTTATGAGTTGTGTCTACTTATTGTTAAGGAGACTTGTATAATAAATATATATATTTTATTAACTTTAGAACTCTGACCTGCATGTCGGACCTTTCATCCAGAATGACTGACTGCTCCTCGTACTCCTCCACATCTGTTGAAATCCCCCCAGAACCGGTAGGGAGTGCCTGTGATGCTTCAGAGCTGGTAGCACGATAAGCCGGTCGCCAACAGGCCCAAGGAAGATGGGCCAATAGCACTGCCCAATTTTAGGTACAATTATATTGTTTTATATAGATAATGGTGATTGCTTTATTTGACTGAGAGAACAATATTTACCATTCTGTCCTATGAACCAAAGGAGCCTGCCTGGAATTTGAATACCAACAGCAAGTGGCTGTGTCTTTCTCAGTAGGTACCATATGTGAGAAAGTAAACACATTTTATCACTAATACTGCCAAGGCACTTGAATGGGGCACTCCCATGGCTGAAATTGACTTTAGTGCCATAAAGGAGCAGCCAACAAGCAAAAAGTGTTTATGTGTTGGAATGCATGAGAATTCTATTGTGATGTGTGAGAAAAACGTCTTATCCCCACCACTCATCATTCTGCAATCTTGAATTTTAGTGAATTCAGAGTTTAATAGCATTGATATATTGGAAAGTCTTAAGGTGGCTGATGATGTGCCATTAGAGTCGCAGGGAACGACGGACGGTCAGGCCCTAAGCCCATTAGTACACAGACTCTCCTTGCAATATTATGTCCTGTTTCTTTCTAGAACATTATAAAATGCTTTCTAGATAAAAGAACATTCAGATAAAAGTCTATGAGAGGGATAGATCCAAGCGAGACTGAGAGAAGGACTGGCTCAATGAGGTTGAACAACAAAGAATAGAAACAGAGACACCTGGAGGTAATCAGAGGATGAACTAATGTTCCAGTGAAAAAATGGAGCTAGTGTACAAGGACTAGGGAAAGATCGGGTAGAGAGTAAGGAATGCCCCTTAATTACAGCCGTAAAGTGCAAGGGCGACCCCTGAAGGGGAGTGATTCAGAGAGAAGTGAGTATGGACACGGATTCACTAAAATGCCAAGGGTGGCAGAAGTGACATCACACATATTGCCCTAAACCCATGACTTCACATGCTCTTTATCTCTGGTGACATTCCAGTAAGTGACATGATTGAAAAATAAACTGTTCTTCAAAATGGTAAGAAAAAGTATCTTTTCAAGGAAAATTATTCTCTGTTACAGCAGTTGTTAAGAACACACTCACAGCTGGTCATGTTACAGTACATGTATTTTATGGCACAGCAGCTTTAATTTAATACTGTTGTTGCACTTTTAAACCATGGTCTTATATTTTGTGAAGAAAAGTCACAATGTATGTAAGCATTTATGATTAGGTGGCCTGAAAGAAATCCAATTTGTTCAAGCTTCATGTCAGGCGTATTGAAACACTCAAATCCCAATACATGCAAGAAAATTGGGTCATCCTTATTGGAGAGGAAATGAAATATTAAGAAATTACGCTACATCAGACATCTGTGGAAAATATTATAAAATCATATATGGTGAAAGAGCAGTGTAGGCCTAAACTTTGTGTTGATGCCAGGGAGGTGAAGAGTTCACTTGAAAACAGAATGCATGACCAGCAAAGTTGTAGTTAAAGCAACATGTGTTTGTAAGCGTTAAGGAACTTATAGTTTTAAGCACCAGGCATGCATTCTGTTGTCTCAGTAAGTTAAAAACGTGACTGAAGAATAGGAGCAGGAGACTGAATTAACCTATGGTACGCAAAAGCTAATAGGAAATCTTGGGAGAAGAATGATAAAGCACACACACAAATAAACAAGCATTCAAGAGTAGTGAATGGTTAGTTTGTTAAGCACTGCAATAAAGAATGTGTAAGAAATAGGTTAAAGATTAAGGGTCACCAGTGCTGTGATTTTCCAACAAGTATGTAATTGATAAATTTACTGGTTAACTTTTTTGTACTGTTCAGTTTACAATACAAGGGGCAGCCTGAGAGGCAACACAAAAGGTTGATGGACGGAGTGCTGAAACTTTTGAAACACTCACCCCCAGTCACAGATCTGGGTTAAATCCGTTGTTCCTTTGCTCCACATGCCACCCCAGTTTGGACCCAGCCATATGCCAATTAGTCTTTTTTTTTTGTAAATCTTTTTATTTAACACCACGTGGCATACAATACATGCAAACAAAGGAAACTTGACATGATAGGTAGTGAACGGGTGTGACGGAGTCCAAAGTCTTTTCAGGACCTTTTGCCCACGGATCCCTTCTAGTTCGCTTCTACCTTCTCTCCTCCCACCAAGATTAAGAAATACAATCTCTACCTCCCTTGTGGCTATTTCCCTTTTCCCGGCACCCTCCTCCTGCTCATGTGCATTGGGTTGCATTCCATTGTCCCCATATCCTGTCCCGTTTTGCTGGCACCCTCTGCTTTTATAGACCACTCTCTTGGACCCGCAGCACCAGTCTATGTCTGCCACCCAGGCTACCCCCCCCCCCCCTCGGTCGGTGGGGAGCACCCCATACCCTGGCCACATTCCTCTTAGCCACTCCTGTGGCCAGCCTCAGCCATACCATTTGAGTTTTTTTCCACCCCATTTCTTGAGGGATCGACAAGACTAGCCACCTAGGGCCAATCAGGATTGGGCCTCCCACCATTGGGACATCTCCTAAACCACTTCTTTCCACAACAACTGAATCCAAGGGCAGGACCATAGGATGTGATAGAATGTCCCTGGCATCTCACACCCTCTCACACAGAGATCTGATTGGGAGCGGCCCATCCGCTGGAGTCGCATCCTGGAAAGATAGACCCTGTGCAGTATCCGAAGCTTAACCAATCTAAAGCAGGTTTGAATTGTAGTTTCTCTAGCGCTTTTCAACGCGTTGGCCCATTCATCCTCATCCAAGGGGCCTACGTCCTCCTCCCATGCCACCTGCAGTCATTCATTTGGATTAGGGGAGTTATTGGGTAGCTTCCTATAAATTATTGAAATTGCCTGTTTCTGTAGCGGCTCAGCAAGGATCCTGTCCTCAAGTAGTGTAGTGTCCTGGATTTGCTCCCCAATGTGTATGTGGCTACGCAGCGCGTGACGCAGTCGCAAGTATTTGTATCTTTCTGCCTCCTGTAAGGCAAATTCCATGTGCAGGTCCTCAAAAGATATCATAGCATTGTCCCTCAAAACGTCTCCCAGGTGTTCTATCACAATCAAGGCCCACCTAGAGAACCCCTGTAGCGCACTCACTTCCTTCAGGTAGTCACCAGTCCAGAGTAGGGCACGAGCCAACACCACACCCTCCTTCCCAAGGGGATTTGCCTCTCTCCATGCCTGCACCACAGTCAGGGTGTGAGTCAGTAAGTCCTGGGCCCTCCGCCGGCAGTATAGGACCTTCTCATAACCCGAGGCACCCATCGCTGCCCTATTGACCCTATAAGCTGGCTCCTCAGGTCCTGCAAAATCCCATTCAATGATCACCACCAGGTGGGTCGCCCAGTAGTACATCCGCGTGTTGGGAATAGCCAGTCCTCCACCATAGACCCCACATCTGAAGCTTCCTTAGCGCTATACGGGTGATCTAAGGGCCTGATTGATTTTTCGAAAATCCACCGGGGTGTTCCGAAACATGTAGAGCAGTCGGGCAGTGTCATCTTGTACAAGGCTGCCCTACCCATTAGTGTCAATGGTAGTTGCTGCCAATGTTCTACATCACTTTCCAGCCTGTCCACCTGTGGGACAGGTTCACTCGGAGGCATTCTTGCGGGTCTCTGGTAATGTATATCCCCAAGTATTTGAAACCATCAGGTGCCACAGGAATGTCTTCTTGGAGGGGCATCGGGGCTGTCTCCCCCGCCAGGGGGTACAGTAGGGATTTGTCCCAGCTAATAGTATACTTGGAGTTATCTCCGAAGGTGTGGAAAATCTGTAGTAGCCTGACAATGGAGCAAGCTGGATCTGTGATGTATAGTAGTATGTCATCTGCGGATAGAGATACGCTCCTCCTACCCCTCCCCACCGGGATTCCCCGGACCCAAGGGTCCTGTCAGATCCAGTCTGCCAGCGGCTCCACGGCCAGTGCAAACAGCATAGGGGAAAGCGGGCATCCCTGCCTCGTACCCCTCTGTAGTTCAAAGGTGTGGGAGTTCACACCATTTACTCTCACCCTTGCCAGTGGTTTCTGGTAAAGCAGCTTAACCCAGGCAGAGAACCGCAGACCCAGTTTCAGCCTATGAAGTGTTGCGAACATATATCCCCACTCCAGACTGTCGAATGCTTTCCTTGTGTCCAGGGCCAACAATGCTGCCTGGGTGCACTCCAGCGACTGCGTCATATGAAGCATCCTGTACAGTCGACTAATGTCGAGCAGAGTGCTTCTCCGAGGCATAAACCCTGATTGATCAGGTTGTACAATGGAGGTGATCAACAATTAAAGCCGGGTGACCAGCACCTTGGCCAGTACTTTCTCTTCCACATTCAATAGATATATGAGCCTATATGATGCGCATTGCACTGCCGGCTTCCCCTCCTTAGGAATGACCACTATAGTTGCTGTCCTTTGATCTTCTGGCAGTTGCTGCGCATTTAGTGCCTTGAGGTACATTTGTGTTAGATATCGGACTACCCCCCTTTTCAGCCCCTTGTAGAGCTCCACTGGGAGCCCGTTCTGGCCTACTGCCTTACCCACCTGTAGGGCACCAATTGCCTTCCCTATCTCCTCAGCCGTCAGCTCTGCCTCAAGTGACTCCTTTTCTACCTCGGTGGGGGACACCAGGGCCACGTCTTTGAGCAGGTCGTCACAGTCCTCATCTGTCATACGAGTCTTTGTGGAGTATAGCTTCTCATAGTAGCAGGTGAAAACCTCAGCTATTTCTGGGCTCGATCTTCTGGACCCACCCGATTCGTCCATTATCTCGCTTACCCCTCTTTGTTTTTGGTCTCTGTGGTCTAGCCACACTAACAGTTTACTTGCCTTGTCCCCAATGTCATATAACCTTCTTTGTGTCGCCGAGGCGTACTTCCTAGCCTCGTCCTCACGTAATTCAGTTTGCTTCGCTATTAAACGCCGGTGGAATTCTTCTGATCTGTCACCTGGCAGTTGGGCCTCTAATGCTCCTACTTCTCTCTCCAGGGCTTCGATTTGGAGGTTGTTCTTTTTCTTTCCCCCTATTAGGGCCTGGGCCTGTCCACGAAGGACCGCCTTAAATGCCTCCCATAATATGCATCTGGAGGACACCAACCCCACATTTTCTTTAAAGAAGAGGTCCGTCCCCTCCCGTAACTGTTCCCCCAATGACCTGGCCCCTCAAGTACCATGGATCTATTCTGGGTATGGTGGCATAGTCACACTTCCGTCCTTTTAGAGTTATCACCATTGGCGAGTGGTCCGAAATTCCTCGCGCCCCATGCCTGGCCTCCCCAAAGTGACCTATCTATCGCCTATGTGTGTATATGTGGTCTATCCTGGAAAAACTGCTATGTGGGGCGGAGCAGTACGTGTCTGCCCTCTCCTGTGGGTGCAACGCCCTCCAGATGTCTACCAGTGCCATCGCCTCTACAAACAATTTCAGTGGTTCACCCCCCCAATAAGGGGTGGGAGATTTAGTCTGCCAGTCCACCTCTGTGTCTGTCATCGCATTCATGTCTCACCCTAAGATGAGGATCCCAGCTGGCAGATCCAGCATCTGAGTTCCAGTGGCCGGCAAAGCCACCCTGTGCAGGTGCGGCGGGATGTGCGCCAAGGCATATATTTAACGATAGCCCCTTCCATTGTCCCGTGATTGTGACAAATCAACCCATGGGATCTGCACAGAAACATATTAGTATGAAGGGAAGTGTTTTCCTAAGAAGGATGCCCACCCCCTGGGCATCTGAGGAGTATCCCACATGTACGGAATCGGTTTAGTGCAGGTGGGTCTCCTGCACCAGGACTAAGTCTGGAGCCATACGCCTGAGGTGCTGTAAAACTATCGTCCTCTTAATTTTACTCACCAGCCCATTAACATTCCAGGACATGATGCTCAGTCCATTATACAGACAACTAGCCATCTTATGCAGTTGGGTTGGACGCTATATCTTGCTCCTCCCAGTCATTAGCTCTCTGCCTCTGCGGTTGGGTGCCCTCTGTTAGCCCAGTCCCCTCGATCTCAACTTGTGTATGTACACGCCTTACATTTAAACTTGTATGCTGCCTCTGTTGAACTTCCCTCCACCCAACAAACCCCCCTCCATTTCTGCTGCCCTGCCCTACGGGACCCCAACACCCTGCTTCAAAACTTAGCAGAGTGACTGTCGCCCCAACCCCTTCAAACCAATTTGTGGGTGTGGTTTGCGAACCATTGCAGACGGCGAGCCATAAGTCACCAGCTCCTACCTGACCCTGTTCATTAATTGCTATATAACCAGACTGATGGCAGGGGTCAACACTTAATTTTGTACGAGGTCCTGGGCTGATGTTCCGATTCCCCCCTCAGGCGCAACCCATCTCTCCTCCTGTTGCTTGGCTCAAGTCCAGACCCCCCTGGTCTGATGCACCCTCCGGGCTAGGCGTAGATTGGCCCCGCAGTCCTCTCCGTGGATTCGGACTGTCCTGAGGTTCTGCTCCAGACCGGATGGGACGTGTCTGGGCGCGTCTCGGGAGTCCCTCTCTCTCTTGCTGCTCACGGGCCCCATGGCCACACCTCTCCGTCGTGCTCCAGCCCTCTACATGTCCCATGTTTCCTCCGAAGACTGGAACCAGGACTTGCCATCTTGCACTAATTTTGGTTTGGCCAGGAAGATCATCATAGATTTGATGTCCTTGGTCCGAAGGGCCTGTTTGACCTCCTCAAACTGGCGTTTCTGCCTCTGGACCTGAAGGGTTTAGTCCGAGAAGAAACATACCAGTGCATTTTCCCATTTCAGATCACCCCTTGCTCTGGCTGTCTGCAGAATTGCATTGCGGTCTCTGATGTTGAACACTCTAGCGATGATTGTTTTGGGGGGGGGGGGGGGGAAGGGGACATGCTGGCACTCTATGTGCTCTTTTGATGGTGAAGTAGTTTGACAGACGTTTGGGCCCCAGTTGGTTTAGGATAATGTCCTCTATGAATAGTTCTGTGCAGTGTACTTCTGCCCCTACTGAGAGTCCAGTGACCCTTATGTTGTTGCGATGGGCCCTGCCCTCTTTGTCCTCCAACTTCGCCTCCATCTCAGTCTGCTTCTTTGTTAGGTCTCATATGTGCTTTTCTAGTCATTTGTTTACAGCGTGAAGCCCGTTGATCTGACCCTCTGCTGTGGTGACCGTATCAGTGTCCTTGTGAATGTCCGCGCACAATAATTTCAATATCTAGAGTCACTGCATCAATTTTTGGCTCGATGTTGTTCCTTAGCGCTTGTATGGCATCCATGATTTCTCACAGCAAAGGGTCTCCACTTTCTAGGTTTCCCCATGTAGGATCTGGTGCGGTTCTCACCGATCCTTTTGACGCAAGCTGCACTGTGTACTTATCCAGACTATTTGTTTGCGTTGCTTGTGGACCTCGGTTGCGCCCCATTTTTGCAAGCCCCTTGCAGGGGTGCTCTCCTGGTCACTGTGAGGCGAGTCGTTACGTTGTGCAACGTGGGACAAGTTCTATGCGCCTCCCCCTGGATAGCTAAAAGTGCCTACCCTCTTTCAGGCCAGTTCGCAGTCCAGTCTAGGCAACGCTCAATGTCCTCGGCCCAGTGTGATCGCCCACAGTGATCTATAGTCTACCCCATGGCTTATGGTTGTCGCAAATGGTGTGTTAACTGTTGGGAGCTCTGCTCCTTATGTTCATGGTGGTGTCTTTCAGTCCGTTTTGCCACTGGTGTCGTGGATCTCATCTCCCTGGGCCCCTCCTGTTTCCATTGGGGGCTGCCATGCCTCTGTGCTGATCATAGGCCTGATGAGTCTCTCTCGGCAGCCTCTTTCTCAGCGCCAGTCTCCCTTCCACTGCTGCTTCCACCCGGCCACTGTGGGTACCCAGGCCCACCAGGGGCACGGCCCAGGTTCCCCCGCTTGTCCCGCTGACTTGGTGCCCTCCGTGCCCCGTAGCACTTCTATGTGGTTTCACTCCTGTTGTGCAGGCTGCCTGCGGGGCTGCAGGTCTGGATCCCCCCCACTCCAGCCCCTTCCTAGGTCCAGGACGCCCCCCCTCCCTATCTCACTTGACTTTCCCTGTAACTGCTGTGAATCGGTGGGGGGGCGAGAGGGGCACACACCTCAAATGCTCCGCTCCCGGCCTTGTTTATTTTCTCCCAGCCGCCATTTTGTTTCCACCTGGCGGCTGGTTGCTTTGTGGTCCTAGGCACAGATCTCCGTCTGATGCTTCCCGTTTCGCTTTTTTTCCGTTCGAGAGGCTCTCATTTGCTGGCACGCCTTTCCCCTGCCTCTGGTCAGGATAGCAGATTTTATTGGGCCTGTAAGGCACTACTATGGAGCCTCTCGACTATGCGGCCATCTTGCGCGGCACCAGACCACACCCCCTGCAAATTAGTCTAGAGTCTGCTCTCCATGGGAACAGTCCAGCCCGAAAGGCCAGGCCAGGTCCTCCCTCAACCGGAAACAAGCATCCTGGGATCGGTTTTGAGGTATCACCTCTCATCAGCCAGGCTAGCTTGAATCCATTGGCACAGTGAGCAAGGAAGCCACATTTGGGCATACCCTGGTCCCTTTAGCTTTAGCACTACAAAAGGATGATAGACAGAGTGCTGAAACTTTTCAAACACTCACTCCCAGTTCAGTTTTAGGGTATCGGCTTTACATCTGAGCCTACATAATGCATTGCAGCTTATATTACAAACCCTTTACCCTTTATTCATAAGAATAAATTAGATACAAGTGATAAATCAGAGAATCATTATATTTTGGCTTGCCTGTTATACTTAGATTGTTTTACGGAAAACAGGATACCCTTTTGGGTCTAACAAACCACCCCTAGAAAGAAAGTATTTGTTGTCAATGGCATATGAGTCCATGGAGTAAAGAAAAGTTCTTCCTTAAAAATATTCTCTGGAGAAATTCATCAATCAAGAGTCCAAATCAGAAACCAAGAAAGGCAGGTACATTTTTTTTTTAGGTTGCCTGAAAAGTGGTTCCACTGTTGTTGCGAAACCAATGAAGGCACTGCAATCAGAGTTGTTCTGGCAGCAGTAAAAAAAATATAATTACAAGAGGCCATCAGCCAGAATGAAGTGACTACTTAGATTGACTCTTGAGAGAAGAACATCAACATCTGTCAATCATTTCAAAATCCATCTTGTGGCAGAAAAGTCTTCAGGGCTTCAATGTCTATGTCCACTTTAGAAGCAAAGATCAAAAACATATGTTTATTCAGAATCCCCGCTTTTGCAAAAGGTTAATAGTAATTTCTTAGGGCTGCCACACCTATACCAGGGAAAAGCCTTTCACTAACAATTCTCCAGATATAGGGCCTGATTACGACCTTGGGAGATGGGATACTCCGTCACAAACCTGACGGATATCCCGTCTGCTGTATTACAAGTTCCATTATATCCTAAGGAACTTATAAAATGGCGTTCAGGATATCCGTCACGTTTGTGACAGAGCCTCCCATCCGGCAAGGTCACAATCAGGGCCATAGATACATTTTGATTCCCTAGTGGCCAAAGTGTGTAACTACCCCACCAAGACTTGTGAAGAGTTGTACAGTGCACACATAATGGGCATGCTGACAGTGTGTGCGGTTTACAATAGGCATACCCTGTTTGAATATAGCAAAGCTTCTGTACGCAACTGTATGCACAGATTGTGTGTGCATACTGAATGCATGTGTACAGGTAAAGGTGCAATACACAGAGGTATTAGTGCAGGGCAGTAAGTGTGCTGGGAGTGTACACTGTGTAAATGTGCCTCTTATAGTACGGACTATTCAGGTTCTATTTTAAAAAGCTCAGGACTGTCTGTTAAAGACACGAGAAAAGGAATCCCCATAGCCACATTTGTGGCTTGCTGCATTCCTGTGAGCTGGGTGGGGACACACTGGAGGGAAAAGGCCAAGGCTCCCTTTGCTTTTCAAAAGAATGCTCTTTGGTTCAGTGATAGATGTAGGTTAGTACCCTCTTTCTTGCATGGTTACCACCATTTTCTGCCTGATCTCAGTGTGCTTGACTGTGTTCACTGGGACCCAGCTAACCAGAACCCCAGTGATTATGCTCTCTCTCCCAAAACTCTGTATTTCACCCACAACTGGCATACTAGTGCCCTCTTATGAGACCCTAGTATATGGTACCTAGGTACCCAGGCATTGGGATTCCAAGGGATCCCTATGGGCTGTAGCATATATTTTGCCACCCTTAAGGAGCCCATGCAAAGGCTTCTGCAGGACTGCCACTGCAGCCTGAGTAAAAAGGTGCAAGCACCCTTTCACTGCCATTTGCAGTGCACCAGGTCACTTATAAGTCACCCCTAAGGCAGGCCCTCCAGCCCTGAGGGCAGGGTGCAAAATACCTGTGTGAGAGGGCACCCCTACACTAGCAGAGGTGTGTCCACGAACTCCAGGCCCATTTTCCCAGACTTTGTGAGTGCGGGGATGCCATTTTATGCTTGTACTGGACATAGGTCACTACCGATGTCCAGCTACATAATGGTAACTCTGAACATGTTTGGTACCAAACAAGTTGGAATCATACTCCAAGGATTTTGTTTGCAAGCATTGGTTGTATGGTCCTATGCACTCCTGGGCTCCCAGTATTGCCATTTCAGCCTTCTGAGGTTTTCCAGGCAGCCCCAGCTGCTGCCACCTCACAGACCGGTTTATGTCCTCCTGTTGCTTGAAAAGCACAAGCCCAGGAAGGCAGAACAAAGGTTTTCCTTTGCGAGAGGGGTGTTACACCCTCTTCCTTTCGAAATAGGTGTTAGAGGCTTGGGAGGGGTAGCCACTCCAAGCCACTGGAAATGCTTTTAAGGGCACATTTGGTGCCCTCCTTGCATAAACCAGTCTACATTGGTTCAGGGAACCCCAGTCTTTGCTCTGGCGCGAAATTGGGCAAAGGGGAGTGACCACTCCGCTGTCCATCACCACCCCAGAGGTGGTGCACTGAGGTCGTCCAGAGGGTCCCTGGGTTTTGCCATCTTGTATTCAAGATTAGCAGGCAATGCTGGGAGCATCTGAGTGGCCAGTGCCAGCAGGTGACATCAGAGCCCTCCCTTGATAGGTGCTTACCTGCTTAGGTGACCAATCCCCCTTTCAGGGCTCTTTAGGGTCTCTCCTTTGGGTGGTTCCTCAGATTCGGACTGCAAGACTCCAGGAGGAATCCTCTGCATCCTCCAATTCGACTTCTCACTTAAGAAACTGCATCTGGACCCTCCAGGAACTCTACAAGCTGCAACAAAGAAGCAAGACGCCTTCTGCAACCTTGTATCTCCGGGCTCCTGCCAGCAACTGCAACAGTTTCCCGGTTGTGCATCCTCTGAGGACCGCCCGGCTTCAGTCTGCATCAGAAGAGCGAAGGAATCTCCCTTGGGGTGAAGGAGTCACTCCCCTGCTTCTGCAGGCACCAAGTGCAACGATGACAGGCTGTGTGGATCCCCTCTCCTGCATCACGGGTTGAGGACTGAAGTGGTCACGAAGGTCCGCTCTTGCAGCTGTCCCACTTTGGTGGAGGTAAGACCTAGCCTCCCCAAGCAAGACAGTACCCCGTATACGAGCCTTTTGCAGCTGCCTAGGCTTGTTGCTACCCTTTCTCCAAGTCCTTAGTGCATCTTGTAGCTTCGGTTCCAAGCACTCTATCCTGCGACCCACAGCTTCCTGAGTGGTTCTTCAGCAGAGTAGGAGCCTTTGTCGTAGTGCTGCGTGGGCCACTTTTGCAACTTTCTTGTCCCCGTGCTGTGGGACTCCGGTGTGCCCTGCCTGGTCTTCTGTGGGCTCTCCGAGTTGCTGAGGGCCCGCTGACTCCCCCTCCTGTGTAGAGTCCACCTGGTCCTGGTCAGCGCAATTTTCTGCTAACCGCGGGCCTTGCATGTGCCAAGGCTTGTTGGCAGACTCCAACGACGCAAACCCGACTGCAATCCTTCATCTGGGGAGGGACATCACTTGCACCCTCCAGGAACCAAACTTCGTGCTGACTTTTCTTCTTCACCGGTGATTCACCTTTTGCAACTTCATCCGCGTTAGCTGGGGCTCCTGCTATTCCTGGACTCTTCTGTCATTCTTGGACTTGGTCCCATTCCTCCACAGGTCTTCTTGTCCAGGAATCCACTGTTGGTGTCTTGCAGTCTCTTCTGGGTTTTGCGTAAGTCTTCTTCTCGTTTCTGTGTGTGTTCTAGGAAAGTTACTATGATTTAATCCTGCTTTCTTGGTCACTGGGGTGGGTTTGTGGTACTTACCTTTGGGCTTTTCTAGAACTCCCAGCTCCCCTCTACACACTACACCTGCCTAGGTGGGGGACCGACTTTCGCATTCCACTTTCTTAGTATATGGTTTGTGCTCCCCCAGGTCCATTTCTAACTGTTGTGATTCTCACTAATTGCACTGTTTTCTAACTGGTTTTATGCCTAGTTCTGCATGCTTGTGTATATAATTTGGGTATTACTTACCTCCTAAGGGAGTATAGTCTTTATGGTATTTTTGGTATTTGTGTCACCAAAATAAAGTACCTTTATTTTATAACACTGAGTATTTTCTTTCATGTGTGTGAGTACTGTGTGACTACAGTGGTATTGCATGAGCTTTGCATGTCTCCTAGATAAGCCTTGGCTGCTCATCCACAGCTACCTCTAGAGAGCCTGGCTTCTAGACACTGCCTACACTACACTAATAAGGGATAACTCAACCTGGTATAAGGTGTAAGTACCATAGGTACCCACTACACACCAGGCCAGCGTCCTACAATAGATCACAAGGAAGGGGCCTGGACGCATCTCAGAAAGGGACATGTTGCTGATAAGGGAATCATAAAGAGTAGGCCTGTGGGCTGGAATTAACACTTTCATGCACATATCAATGCAGCTGACATGCAGGTGTATACTCTGTCCCTCTTTCATGAAGGAAGACAAAAAGGAGAAATACCCACTTCTAAAGAAGCAGAACTCCAAAATAAAACTTCAATGACCCAGACTCTAAATTATGTTTGGTGTCTCGAAAAGGACCATACGAAGGGGCGATTTAGTCCCCAAAAATGATTCATCTGTGAAGCAGCCAGATGGGATGTGTGAGGAGGGGAAGTTCTACAAGACTTCTGCCTGGGAAATGGACTAGGGGGACAAAAGCCTACTAGTTTCCCTGCTGGGTGAGGTCTAGCCCACTGTCTGCACCTGACTGTTCCCCAAGAAAACCAGGATGCTGCTAAGGAGGCTGCATCCTCACCAAGGCTCCAATTGGGAGCTGGAGAAATTCCCCTCCTGTTTTTTCTATAAAGCGCAATTTACCTTTTGGGTCTGCCGAGCAGGAGCAGCTCCGATCACTGAAAACCAACAGCCAGCGCTGCTCGACAAAAGAGCCAGCATTGCTGGGTGGTTCTGAGTCCATTGTGAGTGGCCTAACTTCACTGTATGAGATCCAGATTTGTGAGAGTCCAAGGAAAGGACATTCACTTCACCGTTTACCACCGAACACTGTCACACCGCCGGAGTGGGTAAGTCTGACATTGGGCCTTTAAGGCTTCCAGGAGATACACTGCTTCTGAAGGTGCTTCAGCACCATAGACACTTTTGACTGAAATCCTGAAGAGTCAAAAAAGAACTGTTTAGTACAGTCCAATAGTTTACATTCTGTGATGTGGCTACCAGCTAATAGGGAATAATGCTGAACACGTTACACGAAGGAGAGTGGGAGAGTTATTTATCTGACAACTACTAGAGCCCCCATCTCAAGAGTGTCTGAATGTTGGTTTCCTCTGCATGTGCAGAGTTAGAATTAAAATAATACTTTTTCTTCTAAAAGCAAGTATTTAGCTGGACATTGATTTATTCTTCACACTGGTTGCATTTTGTGTGTTATGTTCACTTACCTATATCCACATCCTCCTGAGGGAGCCTTAACTGTGTGCCCACAACTACCACTGAGAGTCAATTGCAGCAGGGGTACTAGGTCCAGTTGAGCAGGAGGTATAGTCGGCCGGGCCAGGGATATCAGGATTAAGAAGCCTCAAACATCACAGGTGGACCCAGCAACCCCTGTGTGCCCCAGAGCCCACTGAATGGGGTTCTGACAGCGCCCAAGAAAATATAATTGAAAGGAAGTAAGGTCTCTGAGGACTCTTCTGTTGTCCTAAGGCAACATGCAAAAAGACTGTCCAAAGTCTGCTCTTTGTGTAGCATTATACTGAGTAGTACCCTAAGATACTTTAATGGCCTACGGCCAAAATGAAGTAACAGAATAAAAAAAAAATGAAACACATACATTAACTCACAAAAAAACATGCAGCAATCTATATAAAAATATTGCACAAAATACTCCACTACTGGCCTGATTACACAGAAAGAATACACAAGCACATACCATAGACAAAAACGTAAGATGGTCTGCCATGTCTAAAGGGGGAGTTCATAAATATGATAATAATAAAAATAATTATATTAAGTATAACTGCAGGCCATATATAAACAATTAAGACAAGAAAAGGTACAGCAGTAAAATTAATTGGTGGACTTGCTTGAATGCAAAATAAAACTCATAGGTCATAAGTGTTAAGTGTTATGAAAATATACAGCAGTCTCCACATATGGCAGGATGTAGCGACAATGGCTCACAAACCACAACTCAAATACGCATACATGCCCTACATGACCCATAGTTCAGCCAAGTAAAATAAACTGCAAGTGTTCTACTTCTGAGGCAGGAGGTCAAGTTACTTTCTGGTTGCTCCCAGTGCTAACTTGACTAAAGTGCAAAACTCGAGTGTCATAGCAGAAGGCCAAGTCGTTTTCAAGTCGCTGCTAGAAATGGGGTCTCTAGTTGGCAGTCAGTTTACACCCTGTCCAAGAAGGAACCCTCACTCTAGTCAGAATAAGGGAGATACACAGCTTAGATAACCCCTACTCACTGCCTTGTTAGCTTGGCACAAGCAGTCAGGCTTATCCCACGGGCAATGTGTAAAGTATTTGTGCAAACACACACAATAACAAAGAGAAAATACCACAAAAATCCTCCACACCAGTTTAGAAAAATAGCCAATCTAAATCAAACAAGACCAAAACGACATAAATCCAACATACACAAGTAAAGATATCAACTTTTTAAGTAAAAACAGAGTCTTAATCCATAGAAATCAATGTGTTGTTTTAGTACAAAGTACCTGGTATGCGTCAAAAATAAAAACACAGTGGAGGTGATGTGTCAGAAAAGAAAGCGATGCGTCCATTCCCCACGCAAAAGTGAGGCAGTGCGTTGATTCTTTCCTCACCGGGTAAGCGTTGCATAGATTCTTTCCTCGCAGGGAAGGGATGCGCAATTTCCGGACAGGCAGCCTCAGATCTGAGCAGTTATTTTAAAGTTTTGATGCCCAGGGTCGATGCATGAAAAACTCTAACGTGCTGTGCGAAGGATCTGCATAGAGAACATGCATTGCGTCGATTCTCCTGGTGCTCCGTCGAATTTTCAGCCACTGGACAGGTGCTACATTGATTCTTTTGATGCGCACACAGCAGTGCGTTGATTTCCCATCACAGGTTACCAGCTTCCACTTTTAAGGGCCCAAGGACTGGATTTGGCACCATTTAGCAAGTCAGGACTCCCAACAGAAGAGCCCAGGCACTGGCAGATGAAGTCTTTGATGTCCCTGAGACTTCACAACACTAGGCAAGCTCAGTTCAAGCCCTTGAAGAACCTTGAGCAGGATGTAGACAACAAAGTCCAGTCCTTTCACTTCCAAGGTATAAGCAGCAGTAGGCCAGCACAGCAAAGCAACAGGGAGAGTGGCAGGTCCTCCACAAGCATCCAGCTCTTCTCCTGGCAGAATGTCCTCAAACAATTCTAAAGTTGTGTGGTCGGCAGTCCAATACTTATACTCATTATGAGAAAGTAGCCTCTTTCTAGCCTTGTTACCCCCACTTTTGGCCTGTTTGTGAGTATATGTCAGGGTGTTTTCACTGTCTCACTGGGATCCTGCTAGCCAGGGCCCAGTGCTCATAGTGAAAACCCTAGGTTGTCAGTATGTTTGTTATGTGTCACTGGGACCCTGCAAGCCAGGACCCCAGTGCTCATAAGTTTGTGGCCTATATGTATATGTTCCCCGTGTGATGCCTAACTGTCTCACTGAGGCTCTGCTAACCAGAACCTCAGTGGTTATGCTCTCTCTTCTTTACAAATTGTCACTAACAGGCTAGTGACCAATTTCACCAATTCACATTGGCATACTGGTACACCCATATAATTCCCTTGTATATGGTACTGAGGTACCCAGGGTATTGGGGTTCCAGGAGATCCCTATGGGCTGCAGCATTTCTTTTGCCACCCATAGGGAGCTCTGACAATTCTTACACAGGCCTGCCAGTGCAGCCTGAGTGAAATAACGTCCACGTTATTTCACAGCCATTTACCACTGCACTTAAGTAACTTATAAGTCACCTATATGTCTAACCTTCACCTGGTGAAGGTTGGGTGCAAAGTTACTTAGTGTGTGGGCACCCTGGCACTAGCCAAAGTGCCCCCACATTGTTCAGGGCAAATTCCCCGGACTTTGTGAGTGCGGGGACACCATTACACGCGTGCACTATACATAGGTCACTACCTATGTATGGCGTCACAATGGTAACTCCGAACATGGCCATGTAACATGTCTAAGATCATGGAATTGTCACCCCAATGCCATTCTGGTATTGGGGGGACAATTCCATGATCCCCCGGGTCTCTAGCACAGAACCCGGGTACTGCCAAACTGCCTTTCCGGGGTCTCCACTGCAGCTGCTGCTGCTGCCAACCCCTCAGACAGGTTTCTGCCCTCCTGGGGTCCAGGCAGAACAAAGGACTTCCTCTGAGAGAGGGTGTAGCACCCTCTCCCTTTGGAAATAGGTGTGAAGGCTGGGAAGGATTAGCCCCCCCCAGTCCTCTGGAAATGCTTTTATGGGCACAGATGGTGCCCATCTCTGCATAAGCCAGTCTACACAGGTTCAGGGATCCCCCAGCCCTGCTCTGGTGCGAAACTGGACAAAGGAAAGGGGAGTGACCACTCCCCTGACCTGCACCTCCCAGGGGAGGTGTCCAGAGCTCCTCCAGCGTGCCCCAGACCTCTGCCATCTTGGATTCAGAGGTGTGCTGGCACACTGGACTGCTCTGAGTGGCCAGGGCCAGCAGGTGACATCAGAGACTCCTTATGATAGGCTCTTACCTTTGTTACTAGCCTATCCTCCCCACCTAGGTAGCCAAACCTCCTTTTCTGGCTATTTAGGGTCTCTGCTTTGGGGAATTCTTACCGAATGCAAGAGCTCACCAGAGTTCCTCTGCATCTCCCTCTTCACCTTCTGCCAAAGGATCGACCGCTGACTGCTCAGGACGCCTGCAAAACCGCAACAAAGTAGCAAAGACGACTACTGCAACCTTGTATCGCTTATCCTGCTGCCTTCTCGACTGTTTCCTGGTGGTGCATGCTCTGGGGGTAGCCTGCCTCCTTCTTGCACCAGGAGCTCTGAAGAACTCTCCCGTGGGTCGACGGAATCTTCCCCCTGCAACCGCAGGCAACAAAAGACTGCATCACCGGTCCTCTGGGTCCCCTACCAGAATGACGAGAGTGGTCCCTGGAACTCAGCAACTCTGTCCAAGTGACTCCCACAGTCCAGTGACTCTTCAGTCCAAGTTTGGTGGAGGTAAGTCCTTGCCTCCCCACGCTAGACTGCATTGCTGGGTACCGCGTGAGTTGCAGCTGCTCCGGGCTCCTGTGCACTCTTCCAGGATTTCCTTCATGCACAGCCAAGCCTGGGTCCCCGACACTCTAACCTGTAGTGCACAACCTTCTGAGTTGTCCTCCGGCGTCGTGGGACTCCCTTTTGTGTCTTCGGGTGGAATCCGGTTCTCTCCTCTTCCAAGTGCCTGTTCCGGTACTTCTGCGGGTGCTGCCTGCTTCTGTGAGGGCTCCCTGACTTGCTGGGCGCCCCCTCTGTCTCCTCATCCAAGTGGCAACATCCTGGTCCCTCCTGGGCTACAGTAGCATCCAAAAACCCTAACCGTGACCCTTGCAGCTAGCAAGGCTTGTTTGCGGTCTTTCTGCATGGGAACACCTGTGCAAGCTTCTTCACGACGTGGGACATCCATCCTCCAAAGGGGAAGTTTCTAGCCCTCTTCGTTCTTGCAGACTTCACAGCTTCTACCATCCGGTGGCAACTTCTTTGCACCCTCAGCTGGCATTTCCTGGGCATCTGCCCACTCTCGACATTGTTGCGACTCTTGGACTTGGTCCCCTTGTTTCACAGGTACTCAGGTCCGGAAATCCACTGTTGTTGCTTTGCTGGTGTTGGTCTTCCTTGCAGAATCCCCCTATCACGACTTCTGTGCTCTCTGGGGGTTATAGGTGCATTTTACGCCTACTTTTCAGGGTCTTGGGGTGGGATATTTTTCTAACCCTCACTGTTGTCTTACAGTCCCAGCGACCCTCTACAAGCTCACATAGATTTGGGGTCCATTCGTGGTTCGCATTCCACTTTTGGAGTATATGGTTTGTGTTGCCCCTATACCTATGTGCTCCTATTGCAATCTACTGTAACTTTACATTGCTTGCATTACTTCCTTTTGCTATTACTGCATATTTTTAGTATTGTGTACATATATCTTGTGTATATTTGGCATCCTCATACTGAGGGTACTCACTGAGATACTTTTGGCATATTGTCATAAAAATAAAGTACCTTTATTTTTAGTATATCTGTGTATTGTGTTTTCTTATGATATTGTGCATATGACACCAGTGGTATAGTAGGAGCTTTGCATGTCTCCTAGTTCAGCCTAAGCTGCTCTGCTATAGCTACCTTCTATCAGCCTAAGCTGCTAGAAACACCTCTTCTACACTAATAAGGGATAACTGGACCTGGTACAGAGTGTAAGTACCCCTTGGTACCCACTACAAGCCAGGCCAGCCTCCTACACTCATTTGACATAGGAAAACTTCAAAGGAAGTTCTCTGTAGAGCACAAGACCCTGCCTCTACCAGTCCTGGCTCCAGACACTCTAGGGAACTGGAAACTGCTTTGTGTAAGCACAGGCAGAGCCCTATTCATGTGCAAATGTCAGCTCTTCCCTCCACTCTACCCCAGGAAGACTCATCAGGATATGCAGGACACACCTCAGCTCCCTTTGTGTGACTTTCTAGAGGGAATTCACGAACAGCCTGACCCAGACGTGTATTCCACAGCCAGGCAGTGGCACATAAATGTTAAGCAAGAAAATACACACTTTCTAAAAGTGGCATTTTCAAACTTACAATTTAAAAACACAAAACTCCCCATCTCTATCTGCTCCCATTGGGAAACTGCACTTAAAAGACATCTCAAGGCAATCCCTATGTTATCCTATGGGAGAGATGGGGGCCTTGCAATAGTGAAAAAACAAATTTAGCAGTATTTCACCACCAGGACACAAAACACCCCAGTACATGGCCTATCTTTTAAATACACTGTCCCTGCCCACAGGGCTGCTTTAGGCCTTCCTTAGGGGTGACTGACATTAAGTAAAAGAGAAGGTTTGCAACACAAAACTGCATACACAGACACTGCAGTGGCAGGTCTGAGACAGGTTTACAGGGCTACTTATGTAGGTGGTACAATTAGTGTGTCAGGTCCACTAGTAGAATTTGATTTACAGCCCCTGGGCACACACAGTGCAGTTTACTAGGTATTTGCCACTAAATCAAATAGGTCAATCATAGATAAACCAATCATCAATCCACTTTAGACAGAGAGCACGTGCACTTTAGCACTGGTCAGCAGTGGTAAAGTGCCCAGAGTCCTAAAACCAGCAAAAACTAATTTAAAAAAAATAGTAGGAAGAAGGCAAAAGGTTTGAGGATAAAGGGCCGTTTCCAACAGTCGCTATCTTGAGTACTTTGAATGCAAACTGTAGGAATTTATGGACCATCTTGCAGCCCTTTGGTTTCTTATTATGGGCTAGTAGGCAGTGCAACAGTGTGCAGTCTATTTGTATATGTGTAGTCCTCTTTAAATCAGTCACTACCTTTTCCCAGTAGTCCTGCACAGCCCGACATAGCCAGGCTAAGTGCATGAAGTTCGCACCATTGGCATAGCAGCGCAGACAACTATACTGCTGTGTGGGTGTCATGCATTGCAGGTTCTTGTGGGTCAGGTATGTCCTATGGAAGAAGTTGTAGTGTACCAGCTTAAAGAGTACTTTACTAGACACTGTGTGTATAAGTCTGCAGACTTCACTCTGTCTCTTCCAGTGGAAACGCTAGATCCGATTTCCACGCGGTGCGCATAGGTCAGAGGGCCTGTTGCACGGTTTCTCATTTTACTGTACATGAGTGTTATTACCCGCAATTCAGGAAGTCATCCAATGTGTGCGTGGTTCGTGGCGTGTCAAGATAGCTAGGCCAAGTCACTTTGGCCACCTCTGTGAGCCCTGTATAGTGCAAGTAGTTCCCTGGTCCAACAGGGCGCAGCCGCCTTCCCTCCATGCCTGAAAGCCCATATTGTCCATCATATTACGTATCACCCTCAGCATCCAAATTGGGAGTTCTCTTTGAAACGTGACTCTCTTCTGAGTCGCTTCAACAAAGCAGTGCCAAATTTTCACTGTCTGACGGACTACATATGGCCGGTCCCTGTCTACACCTGCTCTTTCCATTAGCATGGTTGGCAGTTGGTCTGCAGCGATCAAACCTGCCAAGAGTCGCTTCTCCCAGTTGTACCCATCATCAAACCATTTTGTTGCCTGCTGCAAGTGAGCGGCACAATGATATAGATCTAATCTCAGCATCTCTAAGCCTCCGTCTTCGTACTCTCTGGTCATGTTGACAAGGCCACTGTACGACAGCGACTAAGCATGAAACTCATCTGTTTAAAGACCTGCTTGGGGATGGGGCAAATCGTGTTCTGTAATGTGTACAGACATCTAAGCATCAAAACCATTTTTGCTATAGCCAGCCTACCAATCAATGATAGCGGCAATGTGTTCCAGAAGGCTACTGACTTCTGTAGAGCATGTATGGTCTGTTCTATGTGGAGACGTAGCCGCTGCATCTCGGCGTGGTCCACCTACATCCCTAGGTATTGAAAGTGTGCCATTTCCGAAATTAGTCCTGGGGTGGGAGGTGATCCAGCGATGTACCCGCAACGGCAGCCAGGGGAAACAGCAGAGATTTATTACGGTTGAGGCAGAGTCCAGACGTCCGCAAACTCCTCTAGGAGTTGCAAGAGTATGGGTAGTGCCACTCGAAGAGAGGTAACAGAAAATAACGCATCGCCTGCCTACCGGTATATTATATGGCGAGTGGTACCCAATCAGATGCCCCAGTCTTGAAGTTTGAGGCATGCCCATATTGCCATCGACTCTATGGCTATTGCAAACAGAAGGGGGGGACATGCTTCTGATTGGGTTCGACCCACTGGCACTCTCACATTGGGGCTGACGTAAAGCAGCTATACCCATTCCCGATACTAGTGACCAATTCCCATAACCCTAAGCACTTTGAGGAGGTAGCCCCAGTCCACTGTGTCGAAGACCTTTTCTAGATCTATGGAGACGAGTGCTGTAGGAAAGTACCATCTTGCCTGGCATGTTACCCCCATTTTTCACTGTATATATGTTGTTTTAGTTGTATCTGTCACTGGGACCCTGTTCACCAGGGCCCCAGTGCTCATAAGTGTGCCTGAATGTGTTACATGTGTAGTGACTAACTGTCTCACTGAGGCTCTGCTAATCAGAACCTCAGTGGTTATGCTCTCTCATTTCTTTCCAAATTGTCACTAACAGGCTAGTGACTAAATTTACCAATTCACATTGGCATACTGGTACACCCATATAATTCCCTTGTATATGGTACTGAGGTACCCAGGGTATTGGGATTCCAGGAGATCCCTATGGGCTGCAGCATTTCTTTTGCCACCCATAGGGAGCTCTGACAATTCTTACACAGGCCTGCCACTGCAGCCCGAGTGAAATAACGTCCACGTTATTTCACAGCCATTTTACACTGCACTTAAGTAACTTATAAGTCACCTATATGTCTAACCTTTACCTGGTAAAGGTTAGGTGCAAAGTTACTTAGTGTGAGGGCACCCTGGCACTAGCCAAGGTGCCCCCACATTGTTCAGGGCCAATTTCCCTGACTTTGTGAGTGCGGGGACACCATTACACACGTGCACTACATATAGGTCACTACCTATATGTAGCTTCACAATGGTAACTCTGAATATGGCCATGTAACATGTCTATGATCATGGAATTGCCCCCTCTATGCCATCCTGGCATAGTTGGCACAATCCCATGATCCCCCGGGTCTCTAGCACAGAACCCGGGTACTGCCAAACTGCCTTTCCGGGGTTTCCACTGCAGCTGCTGCTGCTGCCTGCCCCTCAGACAGGTTTCTGCCCTTCTGGGGTCCAGGAAGCCCTGGCCCAGGAAGGCAGAACAAAGGATTTCCTCTGAGAGAAGGTGTTACACCCTCTCCCTTTGGAAATAGGTGTGAAGGGCTGGGGAGGAGTAGCCTCCCCCAGCCTCTGGAAATGCTTTGATGGGCACAGATGGTGCCCATCTCTGCATAAGCCAGTCTACACCGGTTCAGAGATCCCCCAGCCCTGCTCTGGCGCGAAACTGGACAAAGGAAAGGGGAGTGACCACTCCCCTGACCTGCACCTCCCCTGGGAGGTGCCCAGAGCTCCTCCAGTGTCCCCCAGACCTCTGCCATCTTGGAAACAGAGGTGTTGGGGCACACTGGACTGCTCTGAGTGGCCAGTGCCAGCAGGTGACGTCAGAGGCTCCTTCTGATAGGCTCTTACCTCTCTTTGTAGCCAATCCTTCTTCCTTGGTAGCCAAACCTCCTTTTCTGGCTATTTAGGGTCTCTGCTTTGGGGAATTCTTCAGATAATGAATGCAAGAGCTCACCAGAGTTCCTCTGTATCTCCCTCTTTACCTTCTACCAAGGATTGACCGCTGACTGCTCCAGGACGCCTGCAAAACCACAACAAAGTAGCAAGACGACTACCAGCAACATTGTAGCGCCTAATCCTACCGGCTTTCTCAACTGTTTCCTGGTGGTGCATGCTCTGGGGGTAGCCTGCCTTCACCCTGTACCAGAAGCTCCAAAGAAATCTCCCATGGGTCGATGGAATCTTCCCCCTGCTAACGCAGGCACCAAAAGACTGCAACACTAGTCATCTGGGTCCCCTCTCATCCTGACGAGCATGGTCCCTGGAACACAGCAACTTTGTCCAAGTGACTCCCACAATCCAGTGACTCTTCAGTCCAAGTTTGGTGGCGGTAAGTCCTTGCCTCCCCACGCCAGACTGCAAAGCTGTGTACAGCGTGATTTGCAGCTGCTCCTGCTTCTGTGCACTCTTCCAGGATTTCCTTTGTGCACAGCCTAGCCTGGGTCCCCAGCACTCCGTCCTGCAGTGCACAACCCTCTGAGTTGGCCTCCGACGTCGTGGGACCCCCTTTTGTAACTTCATGTGGACTCCAGTTCACTCTTCTTCTAAGTGCCTGTTGGGGTACTTCTGCGGGTGCTGCCTGCTTCTGTGAGGGCTCTCTGAGTTGCTGAGCGCCCCCTCTGTCTCCTCCTCCAAAAGGCGACATCCTGGTCCTTCCTGGTCCTCAGCAGCACCCAAAAACCTCTACTGCGACCCTTGCAGCTAGCAAGGTTGTTTGCAGTATTTCTGTGTGGGAACACCTCTGCATGCTTCATCGCAACATGGGACATCTGTCTTCCAAAGGAGAAGTCCCTAGTCCTCTTTTTTCTAGCAGAACTCCAAGCTTCTTCCAACAGGAGGCAGCTTCCTTGCACCTTCATCCGGGGTTTCCTGGGCTCCTGCCCCCCCCCCCGGACACTTTCGCGACTATTGGACTTGGTCCCCTTGCTTTGCAGGTCCTCAGGTCCGGAAATCCGTTATCAGTGCACTGCTGGTGTTTATTCTTCTTGCAGAATATCCCTATCACGACTATTGTGCTCTTTTGGGGTAGTAGGTGCACTTTTACTCCTACTTTTCAGGGTCTTGTGGTGGGTTATCTTGGACACCCTGACTGTTTTCTTAAACTCACAGCGACCCTCTACAAGCTCACATAGGTCTGGGGTCCATTCGTGATTCGCATTCCACTTTTGGAGTATATGGTTTGTGTTGCCCCTTTGCCTATGCTTGCCTATTGCAACCTATTGTAATTCTACACTGTTAGCATTACTTTTCTTGATCTTACTTACCTAATTTTGGTTTGTGTACATATAACTTGTGTATAGTACTTACCTTCTTACTGAGGGTACTCACTGAGATACTTTTGGCATATTGTCATAAAAATAAAGTACCTTTATTTTTAGTAATTCTGTGTATTGTGTTTTCTTATGATATTGTGCATATGATATAAGTGGTATAGTAGGAGCTTTGCATGTCTCCTAGTTCAGCCTAAGCTGCTTTGCCATAGCTACCTTCTATCAGTCTAAACTGCTAGAAACACCTGTTCTCTACTAATAAGGGATAACTGGACCTGGCACAAGGTGTAAGTACCTTTGGTACCCACTACAAGCCAGGCCAGCCTCCTACAGCCGTCTAGTCCTGTATAGACCCCTTGCGCTGGTTCACTTATGTGGCTTGGGGGTGGGGAAGACACCCACTGCTCCTCCTCAGTGTGTGGTGGCTTGCTTGCCATTGTGCGTACTGAGGAGACCTAGCAGCTTCATCACAATGGCAGTTTTCCGCTTCAAACAGTGCCTTGCCCCTCTCCGGCGACTCTCCCAGGCCGAGAGGCAGCGCCGCCAGCCACTCAGGGAAGGTCTGCACTGTATTGCCCAGGATCCACCAGGTTATCTCTGCTCCTGTTGAGGCACTGTGTCTGGGGGGAGTCCCAGGGCCAGAGCTCCAAAGCAGGCAAGACCTGTGGCCTCTTCCCTTGATTTCACCTCCCCTAGGGCCTCTACTCTTCTCCAGCCACAGATCCTGTGCCCCTGAGCGGACCCCAGGTGTGTCAGTGGTTGCAAAGGCGGCACACAGTTACTTCTACCAGCCGGGGGAGTTAATTGCCCAATCCCCACTGGCCGCGGGCAGGCGTGGTTTTCAGCCGCATGGTGCAATGTAGGTCTCTGTCGGGTCTTTCGTGCGGCCCTCATTGCCCTCGGCAGATTGCAACTGCCTCTCACTTCAGCCATCTGGGTGTCAATGCCTTTTGCTGCTAGGGCCCTATGACGACATTCTTTTTTAATCTAAATGCAGGATTTTGTAGTATTAAGGAGGATTAAGGAGGATTACTGTGGACGGTGGGCTGATCCTCTCAGCCATGTTGCCTGGCCAAGCCCCCTCTTGAGTAGTTCTTTAACCTTGAGGATCGATGTGTGAAAATGTGACTGGCACACTGACACATGATTCCTCATATGATAGAAACTCCTTCTTTAGTGACCTGAATAGCCTCGACATTTTAGTGGTCTATTACTAATAACCTCTTGACATTTTAGTGGTCCTTTACTAGGACCTGAAAAAAGAAGAACAGGAAATCTAAAAGGAACACTTGATCACATGTTGTGCTGAGAGGCAGACAAAAATTAACAGATTTCAGAAGGCCCTAAAGAGCCATATATAAGACTCCTGATATAATTTTTGGTTTTCTCTACATCAGTACTGAGATCAGCAGCACCTACTGATGCCGGTATAATGGTACTATCTAAAAAACATTCCACATTCAGTCTGGCGTCTGGTGGTTAAGGTTCATACTAGGAATATTTGTGAACAAATATACACCGAAGTGTGCTTTTCCTTTTGAAATTAAGCCTTAGTAGTGTGTCTGTACCTTCATTTATTATTATTTTCAGATTTATTACATTTTTACTGATGGTGCTTGCCTGATGAATTAAATAATCCATAAAGGACTATACTTAAATTTAATCCCGGGACGTCTTTATTTTAAATATATTTTTACAAAGTAAAAGCATCCTCTACTAAAGTACAACAAAAAAAACACTTTTCAGAATTGAGGTTTCTCCTACATTTCTTAGAAAGAAATATGCTTATGCAACATAGATGGAAAATGTATTTACCAAGATTAAGTGGCTTGTGGTGACAGACATCCTTGATAAGTGCGTCCACATTGGCAACTATCTGTTCACAAGGCATATGCAACTGAAATACATAATGCAAACAATACTTAATATACAATTAGGCGTGTGTGGCAAGTGCTTATCAGTACTCTTGATTACAGCTCAAAAACATACATTACCAGACGTTCACAACTTGTCCACAGTTATCATGCTCAAGGATATCTTATTCACAAACATTCAAATGTAGTGACGAAACGGAAACGTAATTAACAATTAACTTTTTCTGAGTGCAGTGGGAGAGAGGATGGGACGTTAAGGTTATTTATGCACATCTATATTTAAACGTAAATAATATTTTTATGAAACTTTTCTTTAGATGTTTTTCTTTAGCTTTCTCTTGACCCACCCCAAGCAAAATGTTTCTTAATATGTGAGGAAACTCCACCATCGCCAAGTTCTTGTGACTTTCCACACCAGCAGACCAAATCTGCAGAGGCAGAGTGCCTGCGCATGGACTGGCAGTGCTGCGCAGTTGGAGGCTGTGCTATGGAAACCTTAAAGAAACTGAGATTGATACAAAGCTGGACTGGCTGGACCGGGAATTGGGCGTTTCTCTTGGAGGCTGGAAGAGTGGTGGGGGGCTGGGATACTTTTGTTGGGGGGGTGGGGGGCAAGAGGTGATGTAGCAATGCAGCATTTTTAAAAGAACTGCAGAGCGCCTTGTATATCCAACACAAAATGCCTACCAGTATGGATGACGTGAATCCTATACCTTGTAGTCAATCAATCAGCATTTGTATAGCACAGCTCTATCTCCCCTACGGGTATACAATCAGTTTGCCACAGTCTATTTTAGCAACGATGGACTGGAGGCTGGACCTCAGTTCTAATAACATGGTAGCTGTGATATAGTTGGGGTCTGATGTCTTCAAATGTGGTGCTCTGTACTCGTCAAGCATGGGATCGGTGCAACATGGAGTTGATCTCATGTCACAGGACAGTTTGCATTGCTTTGAGTCACCTTTCCCCATTGTGGCCCACAGCAGGGCTTAGCATGCTGCTATATCTTTAATCGTTTTAAAACACACAAGGGACAACCCAGAGGTACTAAGGGACCAGGGACATGTATTTTATAAAGAAACAAGTGTGCTTTAGAAAAAAGGACTATATATTTAAATACCACATAGAATCACAATGAAGTTTATGGAAAACATGCAATTAACCAGTATATATATTCCAAACGAAAGTAAGAAAACAGTATAGTGGGAAAACAAAAACGTCTAGCAAACCATAAATCATAATTGCTCAGGCATAGCCTATAGGACGGAAAGCATTGTTAAATTTACAATTTTACAGTACTCTTGCTCATGTCAAAACAAATATTATTGTACAGAGTCCAAGTACTAAACATTGACAACATTTCGATCCCTTTTGTGATTGATGGGATTATCATCAGGACATAAAAATTATGCCTAACATCCACATAAGTAGTCACTGACTATATAACCAAGACCTGTTAAAAGCAAGGGAAGAAACAAAAAGGAGAAAAGATAAAAGGTTAAGAGAGAAAAAATAAAAAAAAATAGATTGAATTTTGCGTTATGTCAAAAATATAATACAAATGTGCTGCCACACCATGCATCACATGCAGGAAACATTTATAAAATTATGTCTGGTGATGATCCCAACAATTCATTCCTTCTGCCCTACCTGGGGGGCAGAAAGCGCACTAGGCGACAGGGACTTTAAAAAAAAAAAATATGTATAGGTGAGGGGGGCTGCCCAAAATGGGCATGTCAGTGCCCCCCACCCACCTCCAAATATGAGAGAGGCAGAAAGCCCTCTAGGCACCAGTGATTATTTTTCTTTCAAACTTTGGGGTGGGGGACTGTCCAAATGGGCTAGCCAATGCCCCCACCCCAAACATGTAAACAGTCTATCTGCAAACACCCTCCTGGTGGGGGGAGAGAAAGGGGGACTATACCCCTATTCTACCCCAGGGGGGCGGGGGGCAGAAAGCCCACTAGAACCCAGGGAAGATTTTTTTTTTTTTTTTTTTTTTTTTAAAGAAGGGGCGGGGGCATGGCCATGGCCACACCCCAAATAAATGGGGACAAAGTCTTTCAGCCCCTCTAGTGGGGGATAGGGGAATTACCACTGATTTGCACGCCCCTCCCCACTCCCCAAGGAAGCAGAAAGACCACTAGACACCAGGGAATTAAAACTCAAAAAGATAGAGGTGTGGGCTGCCCACCACCATAGGCATGGTTATGCCCCCCACACAAACTAAAGGGCGTAACATTCTACTGCTTTCATATATGGGCTAAGAGAGCTTGGCTAACTCCCAATATCGTCCACAATGATGAGCAGTTGCACTCCTTGGACTTGGGTATGTTGCCACCTGGAAAAACATACCTGACCCAGACACATCTGAAAACTAAACATCTGGGGGAGTCCAGGGTTGTTGCTTCACATGCACCCCACACCATTTTCTTACACACAATGCCATGCCAACCTCCATCTTTGCCTGAAATCATGCATTTTCCCTACATTTCTGTGATGGAAAATGTATACCACCCAGCATTGCCCCATCTGTACGGATGAAAACAATCTGCCCCACTAGTGTGGATGCTTAAAACAGTCAGCCTAAAAACATTTGGAAAAAAAACTGCCCTTCTAAACCACTTTGGCCCCCCCTCAATTTCTACACATTTGTGGCCCTTCACTGTCACAGGCACTTGGCCCACCCTACACAAGTGAGGTATCATTTTTATCAGGAGACCGAGGGGACGCTGGGTGGTAGGTAATTTGTTTGTGCTAGTGCTGTGATCCCCCACAGAAATGCGAGGAAAATGTGATATTTTTCTGCTAAATTTGAGGTTTGTAGGGAATTCTGGGGGATCCACGCAAGCCACACCTCCCTGGACTCCCTTGCGTGTCTAGTTTTCAGAACTGTATGGGTTTGGTAAGTTTCCCAGGATGGCTGCC
The DNA here is from genome assembly GCF_031143425.1 of Pleurodeles waltl. NCBI lineage: Eukaryota > Metazoa > Chordata > Amphibia > Caudata > Salamandridae > Pleurodeles > Pleurodeles waltl. The sequence goes on from NC_090437.1 coordinate 118,371,465, forward strand.
GAGCCCAGGACCAAAAACACAGGTCCCCTCTTGCAAAAACAGGTCATTTTGTGATAAATAATTTTGATGTCTCCACAATACGTTTTGGGCCCCTCCCTGTCGCGGGCACCAGGCCTATCCACACAAGTGAGGTACCAGTTATATCAGAAGACTTGGGGAAATACTGGGTGGACGGAATCTTGTGGCTCCTCTCAGATTCCAGCACTTTGCCTCACAGAAATATGAGGAAAATGTGTGTTTTAGACACATTTTGATTGCAAGGGATTCTGGTTATCAGAACCTGGTTAGAGCCACACAGGTCACCCTGTCCTGAATTGTCCTGGGCATCTATTTTAAAAAAATGTACAGGTTTGCTAGGTTTCCCTAATTGCCGGCTGAGCTAGAACCCAAAATCCACAGCTAGGCACCTTGCAAAAAAACATGTTGGTTTTCAGTGGAAAAATGTGATGTGTCCATGCTGGGTTCTGGGGGCATTTCCTGTTGCGGGCACTAGGACTACCCACACAAGTGAGGTAGCATTTTTATCGGGAGACTTAGGAGAATGCTGGGTGGAAGGAACTTTGTGGCTCCCTTCAGATTTCAGAACTTTGCGTCACAGAAATGTGAGGAAAATTAGTTTTTTTAGACACATTTTGAGGTTTGCAAAGGATTCATGGTAGAAAAATGAGGTAGGAGCTACACAAGTCAGCCCATCCTGGATTCCCCTAGGTGTCTAGTTTTAAAACATGTACAGGCTTGCTAGGTTTCTCTAGCTGCCGGCTGAGCTAGAGCCCAAAATCCACAAGCTAGACACTTTGCAAAAAATGTGTCAGTTTTGAGTGGAAAAATGTTCTGTCCACGTGTTTTGAGGGCTTTTCCTGTTGCGGGCACTAGGCCCACCCAGTGAAAAACCATTTGTATCGGGAGACTAGGGGGAATACAGAATAGAAGAGCAAGTGTTATTAACAATTGTCTTTTTCTGCATTTGCTGTTTCCAAATGTAAGACAGTGTGTAAGAAATATGTCATTTTGAGAAATGCACTGTAATTCACATTCTAGTAAGGGTACCCCAAAATTCAGAGATGTGCAAATAACCACTGCTTCTAAACACCAAATCTTGTGCCTCTTGCGGAAATACATAGGTTTCCTTGATACCTATTTTTCACTTTTTATATTTTACCAAATGAAATGCTGTATACATGGTACACAATGAAAACCCATTGCGAGGTGCAGCTCATTTATTGGCTCTGGGTACCCTGGGTTCTTGGTAAACCTACAAGGGCTATATATCCTGCAATTAAAAGGGTCCAGCAGACGTAACTGTAAATTGCCTTTAAAAATCTGCCATGGTTGGAAAAAGTTACGAATGAAAACGTAGACAGAAATTGCTTTTATTCTTCAACTCAATTTCAATAGTTTTTTTAAATTTCAAGTGTTACTTTCTATAGGAAAGACTTGAAGGATCTACACAAATGACCCCTTGCTGAATTCAGACTTTTGCCTACTTTTCAGAAATGTATGGTTTTCCGGGATCCACCATTGGTTTCAAACCCATTTCTGTCACTAACTGGAAGAAGGCTGAAAGCACAAAAAATAGGAAAAATGGGATGTGTCCCAATATAATGCTAAAGCTGTTAAAAAACGTTAGTTTTCTGACTCTAGTCTGCCTGTTCCTGAAAGCTGGAAAGATGGTGATTTTAGCACCACAATTCCGTCGATGATGCCTTTTGCAGGGTAAATGGCAGATGCTTTCTTCTGTAAAAAATCCAACTTTTAGCTACATTTTGGCTCATTTCTCTGTCCCCTCCCGGGGAATCCACAAACCCTAGATTCCTTTAGAATCCCCAGGATGTTGGAAAAAAAGGACAAAAATATGGCATGGAAAGCTTATATGGACAAAATGTTATGGGGCCTACATGCAAAATACCTCAAATAGCTAAAAAAAAATTGCTTAACACAGGAGGGGGAAAAGGCTCAGCAGCTAAGGGTTAAGGATCACAAGAAGAAAATCAATCATTCCTGGAAAGCTTGCCAGGATAAGCTGTTGGATATGTCTGTCCCTTGGCATACATTTTAGATTTGGTTTTCCTAGCAAATGACACTGGTAACCCTATCGACCCTAATATTTTGGCTGGCTGGGCCCAACGGTCGGTTGAGGCAGGAGATACTCTACCGGTCACTCACAATATCCAGGCTCCTTCTTCAGAGACCAGAGCAGGCGAAGCTCCTCAGGCTGGAATTACTGGCAGAGAGGAACTGCCTTCTACCCTGCCCGACCACAAGGCTTCCGAGGGCGATTTCATCAGGGGAATGGTCGTGGATCAGCTTCCAATACCTCTTTCTAAGGCAAGTCCTCACCTTTTTTCCCATATAGAACTAGGAGGCAGGATTCATCCTTTTTTTCATGGTCATACATAACCCAGAATGCGTGGATTCCTAAAACAGTTCAAGGTTTTCACCTAGATTTTAACGAGACAACAGTTCAGAAGTCCACTCCTCGTCCACTCTTTTTTCCAGCCCACAAGAGGCTCTTCATAGAGTGGGAGGCGGCTTTCCTCTTATAAAAAAAGAGCTATCGCCCCATGTCAACCCCATCCTATGGGTTTCTTAAGCCACATTTTCCTTGTGGGCAAAAAGGAAGAGGCTTTCACCTGGTCCTCAACCTCAAACAGTTCAACTCTCAGATTATTTACCGGTACTTCAAAGCAGAAGGAATTCACTTGTTGAGGGAATTGTTGAGAGAAGGTGACTACATTATCTACCTCACAGTACAAATTTTATGTCATCATAGATTTTTGCAATTTCAATGGCAAGAAATTTCTTACAAGTTTTTGGTGATGTATTTTGGGGTTCCATCAGCCCCTTGGTGTTTTACCAAATTACTCAAACCAGTGGTGGACTTCTTGAGAGAAAGAGTTATTTGCATGATTATATATGTAGATGATGTCCTTCTGATGTCTCACGACCACCGGGTACTCAAGAAACAATTGAGTCTCACAATTTCCTTGCTGGAGTCTCTGGGTTTTGTCATCAATTACGACAAGTCTGATCTAGTCACTGCACAGCAGATAACTTTTCTGTTTTTTTTTCAACAATTATGTCTCAAGCCTCCCTGGTAATTCAACTCCAGACAGAGCAATAAAGATGGAGATTCTCAAGTCGCTGGCCTGCCTCTCTACATTGGTTGACTCGACAGGTGGGTCTCTTGGCATCCTCTATCAAAGCCATATTTCTGGGCCCTCTCCATTATCAGGCCCCTCATTTGCATAAAGGATTGTCCTATTCACATCTGAGTGCTCTAACTTAGAAGTGTGTCAAGAATTACAGTTGTTGCTCGAACACATGGAGGCCTGGAATGGGAGGGACATTTTTGGTCTCGTTCTAGATATGGTGATGGAGTGAGATGCCAGCTGTTGGGGTTGCGGAGCCCTCTGTGGCATCCTTTCCACAGGGAGATGTTGGTCCAAAGCAGAACTTTCTTCACACATGAACTGTCTAACATTGCTGGCCAGTTCCTTTGAGATTTACTCCTTTTTGCCCCATCACTCACTGTTGTATCCTCCTGAAGGTGGACAATTTATCAGCAGTCCAATACATCAATCGTTTAGGAGGCACATGTTCTCATATCCTGCCAGAGATATGAAAGAGCTTCTGGCATTGTTGCCTTCAGCATCAGATCTCAGTCATTGTGATGCATCTCCCAGGATCCCAGAACCTAGTGGTGGACTTTGGCACCTCAAAGATTCCAACAATTGGGAGTTGAATCCGATTCTGCTCTCCAAAATCATGCAGAGGTGGGGTCCATGTCAGACAGCCCTGTCTGCTTCCTGCCTAATGCTCCAATTACCATCCTTTTCCAGTTGGAGATCGGATCCATTAGCTCTGGCAACACATGCCTGACGTGTCTCAATTATGCCTTTCTCCCCCTTTTGTATGGTGTTGAGAGTGACCCTGGACCCTCTTGGGAATCTGCACCCTTTAGTCGAGTCACTTAAACTCCAATTAGTAGCCTGGAGACTTTCCCACGACACCGGCAGGTGCCAGGATGTTCAGAACAGACTCTTAATCTCATTGACAAGGCGTGGTCAAAGTCTATCCATAAATTATACCAGGCAGCCTGGAGGTGATGGTCTAGCTGGTGTATGGAACAGGGTTTGGATCCCGTAGCAGTGTATGTGAATCATGTCAATTTTCTGGCATCTCTTGAATGCTCTTACTGTACTGTCAATGCCTATCAATCAGTAATTTCCACTGGACATCTTTCACTAGCCAATAAACGGGTGGGAGAACACCCGCTAGTATCAAGGCTTCTCAGAGGAGTACATTTTACTGTGCCTCCCTAACCTAAATATTAATCACTTTGGGATGTTTCCATTGTTGTTAGGTATCTAATCTTGGCCTGATAATCTTCTTTTAAATAGCAAATAGTTGCCACAGAAGTTGACGCTCTTGTTGTGCCCTGTCTCCTGCAAGCGGGTCTCGGATGTTTGAGCTCTGGATCTTGCAGGTAGATCGTTTACCACTGAAGGGTTTTTCTTTCTGATATCCAAACGAACCAAATCAGCAACCAGACAGGTGTTTTCTTTCACTCTGCCAACAGACAGGAAGCTTTGTGTAGTTCAGTGCTTGCAAGGCTATGAGATGATTACTGCCCTGATAAGAAATTCTCCTTCTGGTCTGTTACTGATTTTTTAGTGCACCCTCATACACCTGTGTCTTGTCCCACTCTAGCACACTGGGTGAGTAGGCTCCTTTCCGAAGCCAGAATAGATACTTCTATCATTGGAGATCATTCTGTTTGAGGAGCTATGGCCTCCAGGTACTTTGCTGCTGGAGCTAGGTTAGAGGAAATTATAAGCATGGCGGACTGGTCTCAGATTCCATGTTTAAAGAATTTCATCATAAACCAGTAAGTAATCCTTTTTCTTTGGTGGTAGACAAGTTTTAAAACTTTCATAATCCGAATCCCCAGTTTTTCTGTTTGTTTACATGGCTGGTATGTTTATAAAAACAAAGAAGAGAATGCATCATTTTTGCCCCTGTGTCCTTAACAGAATTGAAAATTCTTGTCATGAATACTAGAAAATGTTCGATTGTTCATTGGGTTCATGCTACAGAACAGGTAATGAGAGAACAAGGGAGAGCTACCATTTGACAGTGGGTAGAACACAGAAATAAGTCAGGTTAGTCCTGCGTTATAGTTGACTTTGAGAAATCTGGCTTTCCATACCTCTGTGCCTTTTAACTTTATGGCTGAGGGACATGTTATCTGGAGACAGGAATGAGTACAAAGAGCATGATTCTTACCAAGGCTCTCGTTCCACAATGATGAGAAGATCTAAAAGATTTTTTATCTTTTTAACAACTACCAAAGCCGGCATCTACAACACAATATTTAGAAAAAGCATTGTAATGTGACGCTAGATAGAGAACACCAAGAGGTGAATTAAATTCAAAGTTTCTTAAGGCTTTCATTGCTGTGACTATGTGCAAACAAACGTCTATAATAGGAATAATCAAACTCACAGCATAACACTGCAGAATAAATTAGACTTCCTGGCAATTCCAGGGAATTTTGTAACCTGATTTGCCTAAGAATTGTCACAATATGAAGGAAAGAATGAATGAGATATATAAACCATGAACAGTGGGTAAGTCATCCCAGCACTGGGAACCTCTAACTTCACAGAGAGTCAATTAAAATGGACAGAGGCAAAGAACAACAAAGTTTTAGGGTATCTCCTCAAGGATACACGATTGGGTCGACCAGAGAGCAGGGGATAGAGAGTTTCAGGAATTTAAGAATTAAAAAGATCTGTCACCTATTTTGGAGCACTGAATGACCAGGATTCTCAGCAGGTGTAAGGGTACAGGGTGTAAGGGATCATGTACTAGAAAAACAAAGGTCGAGGAAGTTGTCCTAAGAGAAGGCAAACAGCAGTCTTTTGAATGGTCTGTAGCCATGCCAACGTTTTATTGGGTAAGCCCTATTTCGGCGTTCCCATAATGAATATGGGATTAATGAGAGCAAGGGCAAATGTTTTTAAGTTGTCTGTAGGATGTAGAGGTTAGGAGTTCTCAAAGCAGGAAGCAAGAGGAGCTTATCTTCCTAATTTTAGGCTTGAGTGTGACAGGAGCCACAAAGGTTCAAATACGTTCTTAACAGTGATATACTGCGAAAGAGGTTCCCCGTGGAACAATACCTGCTCCCAAGATAAAAATCTATTTTTTCACAGTTCAATCTCTCAAGGGTCAAGGTTCATCAATAAGCAATGAAAGACACAGTAATGTAGCTGAATCCGAATTTCAGACACTTCCATGTCTAATCTAACAAGAACGCAGGTATGTTTAACACAACTGAAAATTTTGAAACTGAAGGAGCGGGCAAGTGCAACAAGAGGATTTACATACACAATTAAAGTGTGAGGCTGAGTGCAATGCCCCGAGAACCCACACAAAGAAAAGGCTTGTGGCCAGAGAGAAACTGTGGGGTACAAATAGCAGAGAGAAGGGAGAGGAACCGTGGTCGGGCACTGCCCTTTACCGCTACCTTGAAGAGGAGAATAAGAGACAGTGGGGAAGTGTTGGAGACTTCCAGTAAACGATCACCATGCTGTCCCTTTCATTAAGTTAAATCTGGTTGTCAATGAGGGCAGCTAAAAGCAAAGATTCAGTTTTGTGGCAAGGGCACAAGCTAGTCTCAGCAGCATCCAAAAGGCTGTGCTGGCTGAGCTCAATTTAGGTTCAGACAGGAGAATGAGCAAGAAATTATTATGCTTTTTGGATGGGTCAGCTTTAGGGTTTATTCAAAAGTCAGCTTCAAAGCATGAGGTGTAGCAGCAAAGCTTAGGGAACAGTTAGAGTTTTCTCTGAAATGGGGTGACCATGGTAGACGCTAGTTTAAGATTTCTAGGGGGTGTCAAGGGTCAAACGGTGACCCTAATTATGCAACAGGAGTTGAAGGATGACAATTGCTTGGATTAGAAAGATCCTGTATAGCCCTTAAAATTTCTAGGAAAGGATTTTTGCATCAAAGATGTGTGTTTTTCAATCTTTCTGCCTATGTGGCTTTGGGTTGGCACTGCACATTTTTAAAGATGCTAAGCAGATTGGCTTAGGAGGAGTCAGAGAAGTCTTTATTCCATGTGTCTAATTTTTGGTAGATTTCTTTGGAGCACAAGGCTCTCCATCTATAATGGGTCATATTAAGGAAAGAGCATTGAGAAATGACAGTCTTGAAGAACAAGTTACTTACCTTTGATACCACCTTTTGTGGTAGAGACTAATAGCAGATTCCGCACATTGTGAATATCCCCAAGCTGGAGCCAGATAAATTTCAATAGTAATTCCTCTGTACATCGGTTAATGGCATTGTGTAGCTCCATGCCGGATCTGTCCTGCCTTTGATGTGATACCACAGCCACTATCTGCACTACTTCCATATGCCAACATCTGTTTCTTTCTGTCCATGCGGTCAGATGCGGAACCCCTAGAAATTAAAGTGTGCCAGTGAGCAGATCTATAGATTGGGATCTTATTAGCAGACTGTACGAATCCATTCTACAGAATGGGAAAGTGGGTGGGTCGGTCAGAAATGTTAGATAGAGGCTCTATGAGAAGACGTTACCAAAAATAATATGTTCTTCTGGTAGAGACTTCTATTGAAGATTATCCTCTTGTGAATTGGTACCAAAACAATACATCCTAGATGGTGTATCTGTGGAATGACACAGACCTGACAACCTGCAGGACAAATCGGACAAAGCACCAGCCCTGCCAAATGTAGCTGTCCAGACAATAGTATTTTGTGAACATATGGAGGGATGTACACAAAGCAGCCTAACAGATGTCCAAGACTGGCACACCGCGCCAGAACAGCAGTAGCAGTCTTTGCTCTGGTGGTGAAATGAGCATGCAAGCCTTCTGGGGGTTGCTTCTTAGCTAGCCCATATTTTTATTAATAATAAAATCCATCAGGAGAAGATGCTTTTATGTACCACTTTGTTCTTTTTGGCTCCAGAGCAGGCGTATTCCTGTTCAAATGATTTTTTTAAATTACACAGTTCAACAGACACCCTGCCTAGGGTTAGCAAAAATAAAATAAATGAATGCGCCCAGTATCCCCACACCAGCCAAATTCACAGATTGGCAATCTTTCCTAAATGTCACAGAGGAATAATTAAATACTACGGTTCAGGATAGTACCTATAATTCAGCACTTTCAAGTTCCGGTGGGTGGTTATTGGGGCCACTAGACAAGAATGAGTGTCAGAAGTGTTTTGTAAATTCCTCAGGGGGTTTTATGATTAGCCGGCCGGACACTTGCTTTGTCTCGGGTCAACACTTGAGTATAGTTACCACATACAGTGTGGGTAAACTGTGCCAACAATGGTTATGCACTGACACCTTAGCAGCAGCTAAAGAGCACCTTAGTCTCCTATCAGAGGAAGTAGACTTGCAGGATTTCTTGATAGGTCCAAGAAAACTCCGCTCTAAACGATTCCTGTATGCCATATACAATGATATCTGGAAGGTTTCGCAAATGGAAGTCACTGTACATTTAAGGCAGATAGAGAAGGAAAATTTGGAAAAAGCTTTGGCTGTTGTCGATAATGGCATGAATACTCTGTCCAACAGAGTATACACCCTTAATAATATAGGGGGTCATTACAACATTGGCGGTAAAAGCCGCTTACTGCCGTGCAGAAGACCGCCAACAACGCCGCGGCTGCGGAATTCCGCCACAGCTATTATGACCCACATCTCGGAACCCGCCAAAATTCAGACACCCACTCAAGTCCGCCACACCAAAGGTCAGTAATAAACTGGTGAAAACAAAACCTCCACCGTCACGCCAACAGAAATACGCCCACGCTATCACGACACACGAATCCACGTGGCGGTCTTTCAACCACGGTATTCCATTGGCGGTACACACCGCCGCACTCAAAATACACACACTCTTACAAAACACAGCCACATTGGACAATTCAAAATACACATACCTGATACACATACACACACCACTCCCACACACCCAATACAATATAAAACACACACCCACATCACCCACAAACCCCTACTACTAAAAGTTGAAAACGAAGCACAGAGAGAGACACCACCAGCAAGTACAACAGCATCCACAAGCACATAACACCATCACCCACACAACGTCCACGCATCTCACACAACACACCACTACATATCACCACACTTATCACCACACACACCACCCCACACATCACCTATACCACCCTATGGCACGGCAAAGACAGGCCAGGTTCTCGGAGGAGGAGCTCAGGGTTATGGTGGAGGAAATCATCGGGTAGAGCCACAGCTATTTGGATCACAGGTGCAGCACACCTCAATTGCAAGGAAGATGGAGCTATGGCGAAGAATAGTGGACAGGGTCAACGCAGTGGGACAACACCCAAGAAATCGGGAAGACATCAGGAAAAGGTGGAACGACCTACGGGGGAAGGTGCGTTCCGTGGTCTCAAGATACCACCTGGCGGTTCAGCGGACTGGCGGCGGACACCCACCTCCTCACCCACAACTAACAACATGGGAGGAGCAGGTCTTGGCGATTCTGCATCCTGAGGGCCTCGCAGGAGTTGGTGGAGGAATGGACTCTGGTAAGTCAAATCTTAACTATTACATCCCGCCACCCTACCTGCATGCTATCACATACCCCCACCCTCGCCCTCACCCCATCACTCCAACTCCACACAAATGTACCAATATCACAAACCACACATCCCAACACCAAGCCCTGCATGCAAGAACAAAGCATGGACACCCATCACTAAAGCATGCCCACTGCACATACCCATACACCCCCCTAAGCCATCATCCCATAAGCTCCCACACAGGAATGCGAGCACTGGGGTACACGGTCACCCACCCATTGCACACCATGCCACACACAGATGCAATAATCATGCCTATCCACCCCTGCACTGCAGGACCACTACCCAACGTCACCAGACAGGAGGGTCCAGACATGTCCACTCCACCCACAGAAGAGGCCCACAGTGATGACAGCACCTCTGTCCAACTGGATCTAGATGACCAGCCCGGACCATTGAGGGCCTCAGGACAGTTGGTTCCCCTCAGGCCACCACAGACCTTCCCCCCTCTGGAAACACCAGCACAGCACCCACCCAGCGGGCCCATACCTCCGTCCCCAGGACACGTCTATCAGCTGTGTGTCCACCACTACAGGGAACCCAGGATAACCCACCACCCCAACAACAGGGAACTGGGGGCAGTGGCAGTGGGCACACGGTCCAGGGGACGGAGGCCCAGGAACACAGAGGAACTGGGAGGACTGCTGTGCGACAGGGGGCGGACAGGCCAAGGGAACCCACTCTCCACGAGGCCCTCTCCTCCATCATGGGAGCATACCACCACTCCCAGGAGACGATGGCAACGGTACTGGCCAAGTTTCAGGAGACCCAGCGCTTGCAGGAGGAACAGTATATGGGCTTCAGGGAGGAACTCAGAACCATCAGCTCCACCCTGGGCACCATCGTAGGGGTGCTGAAGGAACTTGTGAACACCAGGAGGGACACTGTGGCACTACAAGGGGCCCCTGACACTAGCATGGACGATGAATTGCCCAACACCTCTGCCGGCGCTAGTGGACAGGACTCCCCGCCACAGGACCACCACACCAGCACCCCACCCCTTGCAGAGGGAGAACCACCCCGCAAACGGTCCCTGAGATCCAGGAACAAGACAGAGCACGATGCCAAGACCCCCGCCAAGAAATGAGACCACCCGGATTGTCATCCCACTGTCCCACTTTGTCACCCTGTCCATAATTAAACTGCCCCAGCTCCACTTCCTATGCCCATATGGGCAATGCACCTGTGAGACTAATAGATTGGACTCTGCCATGGACACTCCTCCGCCATCACCCCTCACCATTTAACTTCCCCCTCCAATATTTTGCATTTAAATAAACATACCTAAAGCACAAAATGATATGGAGTCTGTCTGTGATTTCGAAATAGTGTATTTGCAATTACAGTGACAAAATGTTCTTGAAATAGTAATGTCAACATACCTATGTCACACAGCTCTAGTCCATGAGGAATCTAAGCAGATGGCACACGTTGGGACCCACATCTGTGAAACCGTAAGGGAAAGTGACAATTCAGTGACCATACACTGGGTGAAAACGACAGACAGTAGAGAGGTAGTAGTGTAAAAGTACATGTAGTAGGCAGGAATGTTTTCTCACCTGTGTTTCACTGGAAATATTGCTGGATCACTGAGTCCCTATTCTGCATGTCTTCTTCCTCTGCTTCATCCTCATCACTATCCACAGGCTCCACAGCTGCCACAACACCGCCATCTGGACAATCCTCCTGCAGAAAAGGCACCAGTCGTCGCAAAGCCAAGTTGTAAAGCATACAGCAGGCCGCGATGACCTGGCACACCTTCTTTGGTGAGTAGAATAGGGATCCACCTGTCATATGCAGGCACCTGAACCTGGCCTTCAGGAGGCCGAAGGTCCGCTCGATCACCCTCCTAGTTCGCTCATGGGCCTCATTGTAGCGTTCCTCTGCCCTGGTCCTGGGATTCCTCACTGGGGTCAGTAGCCATGACAGGTTGGGGTACCCAGAGTCACCTGCCAATGGAGAGGGACAACTGTTAGACACACACTAACCTGTAGGGATAACCCCAGACAACCATTCCCACTGTCTTGCTTCCAGGCGCTCACCTAATAGCCACACACGGTGCCTCTGGAGTTGACCCATCACATAAGGGATGCTGCTATTCCGCAGGATGTAGGCATCATGCACTGAGCCAGGGAACATGGCATTCACATGGGAGATGTACTGGTCTGCCAAACATACCATCTGTACATTCATGGAATGATAACTCTTCCGGTTTCTGTACACCTGTTCACTCCTGTGTGTGTGTGTGGGGGGGGGCAACCAAAGCCACATGGGTCCCATCAATGGCACCTATGATGTTGGGGATATGTCCAAGGGCACAGAAGTCACCTTTCACTGTAGGCAAATCATCCACCTGAGGGAAAACAATGTAGCTCCTCATGTGTTTCAGCAGGGCAGACAACACTCTGGACAATACGTTGGAAAACATAGGCTGGGACATTCCTGATGCCATGGCCACAGTTGTTTGAAAAAGACCCGCTTGCAAGGAAATGGAGCACTGATAGCACCTGCACTTGAGGGGGGGATTCCTGTGGGATGGCGGATTGCTGACATCAGGTCTGGATCCAACTGGGTACACAGATCCTGGATGGTGGCACGTCAAACCTGTAGGTGATTATCAAATGTCTTTCCTCCATTGTCAACAGGTCCACCAGCGGTCGGTACACCGGAGGATTCCGCCATCTCCTCACATGTCCCAGCAGACGGTGCCTATGAAGGACAACAGCGACCACAGAGTCAAACAACTCAGAGGTACGTACCCACAGTTTACCCAGAACACTAATCATACACAATAGGTGGCCTGTATGTGTGTTGAGACCAGGCCTAGGTATGTGTGACGCAGTTGGAAATTAGGCCATGTGGGCCCCTGAAATGGCGGCTGCCTGACCTCTAAAGTGGGACAATGGGATGTGAGGTAACTGCGCTGGCGTTGTACACCGTCACGGTAGGTGGTCGGAGACCGCGGCGCAATGCTCCACTGGTTAACATTGGACCCTATGGGTCCCAGGAGCCAATGACGATGTACACCGGCGGTGATGGTACACACCGCCGCGGACGTGACCGCCATTTTCTATCTGTTCAATCACTCGATACCTGATCTTCGACAGGAAAGGACCTACACTGCAAGTGCTGCTGTGACCTCGGTCTGGAAGAGACAATGGCTCGTGCATCTGGGGAAAGGGCCCCTGCCTTCACATCGGAGGAGTTGGAGAAGCACGTTGGGGGTCCTCCCCCAGGACACGCTACTCTACGGTCCTCCAGACAAACAGGTAAGTACACAGGGTGAATGTTGTATGGGCTATGCCTGTGTGGAGAGGGCTGGATGTAAGAATGAAGAGGGCAGAGTTCTTCGTGCATGAAAGACGGTGGGTGCATGTGCCACATGGCAAGGGTAGGAATGGGGGCCACTCACTTTTACAGTGCAGTTGTTAATGACTTGTCTTCTTCCCCTGTACATTTCATGTAGGTCAGCGCCCACCAGAAGAAAGATATTTAGCGTGCCATCGCCAAGGACGTCCGGACCCTGGGGGTCTACCACAGACGGAGCACCCACTGCTAGAAAAGATGGGAGGACATTCGCCGCTGGAGCAAGAAGACGGCAGAGGCTCAGCTGGGGATGGCCTCCCAACGTGGGAGGGGTGCCCGTCGAACCATGACCCCCCTGATGTTCAGGATCCTGGCGGTGGCCTACCCAGAGTTGGATGGGCGCTTCAGGGCATCACAGCAGACACAAGGGGGTGAGTACACTCTCATTCAGCTGACTTTGCGCGCAGTGGAGTTGTCTGGGTGGGGGAGGAGGGCTGTGGGTTTCCCTAGGCCAGGGCGAGTTCTGTAGGCTAGGCCCCTCCGTAAGGCATGGCCCTGTGGCCCCCCACCTCTGTAGAGTGCCAAGTAGTTATTCATGCCCCTGTGTCATATATGTGTGCAGATGTCGTCCATAGACTTGTAGGCCATTTCCCAGGAATTGCACTGTAGAGCCCAAGAGCGCGACGTAGTGCAGGGGGCTTCTGTGTCTGTCTTGTCCGCCAATGGTAGCGGTAATCCATGCACTCAACATGTGTTTATTCTGTCCCCCCTCCCCCTTTTTGTATCATCAGGCGGAGGAGCAGTGGCACCGGAGCACGAGGGAGCTGCATCCCACATGGCCATGGAGGGCTACACTACGGACTCAGAATTCCCCAATAGGACGGAGGGTGAGGGGAGCTCCACGGCGGGGACAGGAGCTGACACCAGCGACACGGACTCGTCCTCTGATGGGAGCTCCCTTGTGGTGGCAGCAACATCTGTGCCCCCCGCTTCTACAGGTACAGCCGCCACCCCCTCTACCAGCACTGCCTCTCAGCAGCCCCTCAGCCTTCGCCATGTGCCCGCTCACCCAGGAAGGTGGGCATCACCTTCGCCCCAGGCACCTCAGGCCCTGCCCCAGTCAACCCTGCTGCCCTCAGTGAGGAGGCCATTGACCTCCTCAGGTCCCTCACTGTTGGGCAATCTACCATTTTTAATGCCATCCAGGGTGTAGAAAGGCAGTTGCAACAAACAAATGCATTCCAGGAGGGCATTCATTCTGGTCAGGCGGCCCTTCACCGAGCCTTTCAAACTCTGGCCTCAGCACTGATGGCAGCCATTGTCCCCGTCTCTAGCCTCCCCCCTCCAACTTCCTCCACCCAGACCCAATCCCCTGTACCTCTGCCTATCCCAAGCACACCATCAGACCAGCCTGCACACACCTCACCACACAAGGGAAGCTCAGGCAAACATAAGCACCACACATCCCACAGGCACTCACGCAAGCATCAGACACATCAACATCCACTGCCTCCACTGTGTCCTCCTCCTCGTCGTCTCCCTTCTCCCTCTCAGTCTCGTCTACACACACACCTGCATGCACTACCTCTACAGCCACTGCGTCCCTCACCAGCACACCCCGCTTACGTGCAGTCACCACCCCCACTACCATTCACACGTCCCCCGTGTCCTCTCCCAGTGTGTCTGTGACGCCCCCTCCCAAGATACACAAACGCAGGCACACACCCACCCAACAGCCATCCACCTCACGACAGCCTCCAGCGCATGCACCTGCACCCAAAGTCACCAAACCTACACCTCCTACTACCACCACCTCTTCCTCCACTCCCAAACCCCCTCCAACTACCCGTCCCAGTGTGTCCCAAAAACTTTTTCTTTCTAGCCTTGACCTTTTTCCCACACCTCCCCCACCCCGTCCATCTCATAGGTCCCAAACTAGCACCTCAGCCACAACATCTCCGGGACCAGTGGTGCCTGTAGTCACAGGCACGGAGCCACAGCACAGCCATTCCCCCCCGTGATGCATCAGAAGTTGGCCAGTGCCTGGCGGGAGAGGGGGAAGACTCCAGCCACCCAAGCCACTCCCAGGGGTCCCGGGGGGAGTGTGGACTCAGCTGTGACACCTCCCAAGGTGGGGAAGGGCCACAAGAAACCCGGCAAGTCTGGGAAGAGCAGCACGGCGGAGAAGACCGACATCATCCCCGCTGCCCAGGAGGGTCCCGCCAGCCCCATCCCAGCTGCCCAGGAGGGCCCCGCCAGCCCCATCCCAGCTGCCCAGGAGGGCCCTGCCAGCCCCATCCCAGCTGCCCAGGAGGGCCCCGCCAGCCCCATCCCAGCTGGGCCATGAAGGACCGCCAGCACAAGACCCGCTGGGCCATGAAGGACCGCCAGCACAAGACCCGCTGGGCCATGAAGGACCGCCAGCACAAGCCCGCTGGGCCATGAAGGACCGCCAGCACAAGACCCGCTGGGCCATGAAGGACCGCCAACTCAAGCACCGCTGAACAGGGCACCACCAAATCAAGCACGGCTTAACAGGGCACCAGCAACTCAAGCACCGCTGAACAGGGCCCTGCCAAATCAAGCACCGCTGAACAGGGCAAGCACCGCTGAACAGGGCCCGCCAACTCAAGCACCTCTGAACAGGGCACCGCCAACTCAAGCACCGCTGAACAGGGCACCGCCAAATAAAGCACTGCTGAACAGGGCAAACACCGCTGAACAGGGCACCGGCAACTCAAGCACCGCTGAACAGGGCAAGGACTGCTGAACAGGGCAAGGACCGCTGAACAGGGCACCGCCAACTCAAGCACCGCTGAACAGGGCACCGCTACTCAAGCACCAGTAGGCCATGAGCGGCAGGGGCACTGACGCAACTGGGACCGTCACGGGTGAGTGATGCACTCTGGGCACCAGTTCCCCTCCAGAAACAGTGGAGACATGCATCCGCTACCTCTGTCCTTCACAGGATGAAGCACTCTGGGCACCAGTCCCCCTCCAGAACCAGTGGAGACATGCATCCACTACCTCTGTCCTTCACAGGATGAAGCACTCTGGGCACCAGTCCCCCTCCAGAACCAGTGGAGACATGCATCCACTACCTCTGTCCTTCACAGGATGAAGCACTCTGGGCACCAGTCCCCCTCCAGAACCAATGGAGACTGTTATCCACTTGAGAGACTATGGCTTTGCACTCCCCAGGATAATGCAGTGGGCAAGCCACCCAATGTAGAGACTTGAGAGACTGTGGCTTTGCACTCCCCAGGATAATGCAGTGGGCAAACCACCCACTGGAGAGACTTGAGAGACTGTGGCTTTGCACTCCCCAGGATAATGCAGTGGGCAAACCACCCACTGGAGAGACTTGAGAGACTGTGGCTTTGCACTCCCCAGGATAATAGTGGGCAAACCACCCACTGGAGAGACTTGGGAGACTGTGGCTTTGCACTCCCCAGGATAATACAGTGGGCAAACCACCCACTGGAGAGACTGTGGCTTTGCACTCCCCAGGATGCAGCAGTGGGCAAACCATCCAATGGAGAGACTGTGGCTTTGCACTCCCCAGGATTGAACAGTGGGCAAACCACCCACTGTAGAGACTTGCGAGACTGTGGCTTTGCACTCCCCAGGATTGAACAGTGGGCATTGAGCCCCTCGTGGATCTGGCGTCGTGCACTCATCCGGCTGAGGTGCCCCCCCCCTTCCCTTCCCCCTGAGGTGCCTGTTGTATTTCTATCTGATGCCCCTGCAGTGTTCTCTCTGTTTTGATCTGGTATCGAGTGTGGGCCTCGCCCATGCATTTTGGGCCCAGTGGTCAACGGACTATAAATGGTGCAATACCTGGACTACTATTCTCGGTGTGTATTTTTTTGTAATAGTGTATATATGTATATTTTTGCGTACTGCATTTTAATAGATTACAATGGTTACACTCATTTTCTTTTGTATTTGCATTCTTCCGGGGGGGTTGGGGGGGTGTAACTATAATGTATAGGTGAGTATTAGTGTGTGTGTGTTGTAGTGGGTGAGGGTGGGGTTGGGGGTGTTGCGTGTGTGTGTCCCTGTTTTTTTCATCCCCCCTCCCCTGTGTCGTAGGTGCAGTGCTCACCGTGGTCTTCGCCGCCGGCGTTCGTGCTCCTGGTACAGGAGCAGGAAGACTATCGCAGGTAGGATTTGGAGTTCCGGGTCCATGGTGTGTAGAGGTGAGCGTTTTCCCTTCGAAATTCCTATTTCCGCCGTGTTTTTATCCGCGGTGAATCCGCCCCGGAAAAGGTGGCGGATTGGCCTGTCATAATAGTGTGGGCGGTACACTGTCTTCCGCCTGTCTGTTGGCGGTGACCGCCGCGTTGTTTGTACCGCCGTGGCGGTCGGAGTGTTAAAGTGGCTGTATTTGTTGGCGGTTTCCGCCACGGTCGTAATTGCAAATTCTTTTCCGCCGGCCTGTTGGCGGTCTTACTGCCGCTTTAACACCGTCCGCCAGGGTTGTAATGACCACCATGATGTCTTCTGCAATTGATATCACTCACAATGGCATGTCTCTTCTACAACATGGGCTAAGTCAGCTGCGCTCCATCATTCAGTTAGGTTGGACTTACAGATTCTGAAAAATGGCTGCATGCCATGGAAATACTTTAATAGTAGTGACTTGTTCTCTGCTATTAATTTATGCAGGGAACAACAGACAATGGCAAAAAGGAAGCAAGTTACACCAGGCTCAACAATGAAAAGTTAGAAAAGCTGCCTTTCACTGTAGCAGAAATTCCATCAACAGTATGGCTTGTACATGGTATTATAAATCTGCCAAATTCCATCTTTCGTTTCACAAAATGTTTGAAACATTTTTCTGTGGGCAGATTCGAGCGATTCAGAGATAGCTATATAAAAGAAGAGTGGAAGTTGCCACTCGAGTTCAAATGTCTGAACGGCGAAACAGGTCTTTCTGAGCAGAAGCAAATGTGACACTACTGTCAGTCAATGATCTGCTAGCAGGTGTCCCTTCACGCCTTTGCAATGTGGGCCTCTTTTCTGAAGGGTACTCGTGTACCTTTGATTCGCCCAGCAATTCATATACTTTCGAATGGAAGTTATGTGGTACTGAATGAACAGAGATGTTGCAGTACGAGACAAATTGCCTACGTAATTTCAGTCTCTCAAATTGTAACTTGTGGACATGTTCTATTCCACCCCCCACACAAGAGATAAGAGTAGCAGAATTGTGGCCTCACATTGATACTACTAATGCAAATTATGACAGGCTGAGCAGACTAAAGGCACTACTGTCCCAAAAACAAGTGGGTTTGACATCGGCCAGAGAGATGTATGCTCTCCAGATAACGCCACAGACATTTCAGAAAATGTCAGACACAGATTAACACAACATCTAGTAGCCCATGGCTTAAAAGACGAGTGTGGGGATGTCACAGTTATCGTGGAAGCTCATGAGGCAAACAAAAACATTCTATTCCTGGGTTACCTTTCCTGAGAAACACACTACAACACACACATACCAAATTGCAAACGTACCACAGTGGTACAGAGCACATCAGTACATCAGTATATAGAAATACCCCTTTCCTACCGAGAACATCAAAACTGATTCAATGGCGCCCTATCACATGTAAAACAACCAATGAGATTAGGTCCTTTAAATAATGATGAACCAACGTGGCCTTTGTTTGCCACATACACACCACATCCTGGCGTACATGCTTTGCAAGAAGCTGACGTACATGCACTTTATAGTGAGCTAGTACAACTTTACAGACTATTAGTACAATTCGCTATGCGGACCTTGAACACCGCCCCAGCACGAGCTGCACCAGCTGGTCACCAACAACACATTCTATCATGGGCAAAGCATCTGCAGAACGTAAACATATTCCATTCTGGATAGCACAAAAAACTAACCACCCGGAAGCAGTGTTTCCCCATACTGGACCCCAAAAAACTATCGAATTCTCACAATGTGCTTGCCATTCAGAATGGTTCCCTCAGTGGATGACTGCACCAAATGGGGTACAGTCTTTGCTGCAATTTACACTACCACATATGGTACCCCGATATTTGCCATTTTACAAGAAGTGTTAAAAGAAATTCAAAATGAGCACGGGATGCTCCAAA
This sequence comes from Pleurodeles waltl, assembly GCF_031143425.1. Classification (NCBI taxonomy): domain Eukaryota; kingdom Metazoa; phylum Chordata; class Amphibia; order Caudata; family Salamandridae; genus Pleurodeles; species Pleurodeles waltl. Next base: position 118,390,559 of record NC_090437.1, read on the forward strand.
CCTAGATTTGGGGATGAAACTGATGCACGACTTCAACACAGTCTCTTCAATAATACTCAGTAACATTAAAGGGGAAACAGTAACGTTGGCCATACACCAGCGGCTCCGAGAGATTCTACAACTGGAAAAGGAGCGTCAACTACCGAAAATTATTTCCGATACCTATACTAGTATAGGATGGGAAAGTTTAGGAGTCAAGCCGAAGAAGTCCGAAATTCAGAGTACCACCCCTAAGGACTGTACTAAATACGCACAAGAGGATTCTAAAAAAAAAATCTGGGATAAACAAAAACAAAATAAAGACAGACTAAGTCAGAGAGCAGAATCTCCACATCCAGAGAACTCCAAAAGGAGATTTAATCTCAGAAATAGATAAATATAAAAGCTCCTAACAGATATACTGATTCACATCCCTCTTGCTCCTTTCATGACACACCGGATAGATGTAGTGAGAGAGTGGGGCCAGTAAGAGCAATGTCCTGACTACATGAAACAGAAGAAAGACTTACCGGAGTCTTCAGACAAGAAAGATACAAATTCCCACAAAAAAACCACAATTAAAAAGGAAAATGTGGCAACAATTTCAATTAAACATGCCACCAAACTTGAGAACGTTGCTGAAGAACAAGAAATGTGTACTGGCCCTGCTAGACAGCGCAGCAGAAGTCACAATATGTCACCAGAGTCTGAAAGATCATCCGGATGAGATAACTAAAGACTTTTTTGCCGTCGAGACTGCTGACGGGTGCATTTTTCCACCGACAGTGTTTATGATTTAAATATCCAGATTTAGGGAGACATAGAGCGCACCATTAATGTAATGTTTTGGTATGAACTTAATTGTGAAAGCCTATTGGCAGAAAGAGACTGGCCACCCGAACACTTCTGTAAGCTCCCAAATGGGGAATTTGTAATTATTCTTTCTTTCTCAGATCTTGTTCAGGAAGCAGTAAAAGAAGCCTATGCTGTCTACTGGGCTTTGGCACAGACACCTGCACTATACTGAAACCACGTAGGGTGGGATAGAGATTCCACTTTCCATGTAATACCTATCAGGTCTACACCCCAGCCTCAGCGCCAATACCTAGCTAAGCACGAAGCTAAATGTCCAGTGAAAGATATCTTCACTCAGCTTGAGTACCAGGGAGTAATAGAGCCCTGTGCCTCTGTAAGGAATAACCTGTTATTCCCCGTTGCGAAACCAGACCATTCATATAGAACAGCCTTAGACTATAGACACCTAAAGAACTATACACACACATACACAATACAAAATGCACACAGCACCGCATTAATTAACAACATACTGCGTAAAAAAAAAAAAAAAACACTAAACAATCTTGGATACTTCCAATGTTTTTTTTTCTGCCAAAACTTAGTACCTGAAAGTCGGGACCTATGTGCATTCTCATTTGGCTCGCAAAAACGTTTCTGCCATTTGCCCTACGGCTATAAGAACAGTCAAAGGTTATTCTCAGCCCATGTAACATCAATACTTCATGATATTGATCCTGAAGTATTGTCCTTTGTAGATTACATCTACCTCACAGATGACTATCTCAACATTTATCTTGCTAGGGTCGATCGGATCGTTCTAGGATTTGCAGCCCTTGGCAACAAATTCAATTTCAAGAAAACTAAATTAGCCTTTCGCAGAGTATTCTTCAGGGATACGACCTATCAAATGAGGCCAATAGCCTGGTGTAGGAGGCTCGACTGGCTTGTAGTGAGTACCAAGGGGTACTTGCACCTTGCACCAGGCCCAGTTATCCCTTATTAGTGTATAGGGTGTCTAGCAGCTTAGGCTGATAGATAATGGTAGCTTAGCAGAGCAGCTTAGGCTGAACTAGGAGACGTGTGAAGCTACTACAGTACCACTTAGTGTCATATGCACAATATCATAAGAAAACACAATACACAGTTATACTAAAAATAAAGGTACTTTATTTTTATGACACTATGCCAAAGTATCTCAGAGTGTACCCTCAGTGAGAGGATAGGAAATATACACAAGATATATATACACAATAGCAAAAATATGCAGTATAGTCTTAGAAAACAGTGCAAACAATGTATAGTTACAATAGGATGCAATGGGGACACATAGGGATAGGGGCAACACAAACCATATATTCCAAAAGTGGAATGCGAATCACGAATGGACCCCAAACCTATGTGACCTTGTAGAGGGTCGCTGGGACTATTAGAAAATAGTGAGAGTTAGAAAAATAACCCTCCCCAAGACCCTGAAAAGTGAGTGCAAAGTGCACTAAAGTTCCCCTAAGGACAAAGAAGTCGTGTTAGAGGAATAATGCAGGAAAGACACAAACCAACAATGATGGATTTCCAATCTAGGGTACCTGTGGAAGAAGGGGACCAAGTCCAAAAGTCACAAGCAAGTCGGAGATGGGCATATGCCCAGGAAATGCCAGCTGTGGATGCAAAGAAGCTTCTACTGGACAGAAGAAGCAGAGGTTTCTGCAGGAACGAAAAGGGCTAGAGACTTCCCCTTTGGTGGACGGATCCCTCTCGCGTGGAGAGTCGTGCAGAAGTGTTTTCCCGCCGAAAGAACGCCAACAAGCCTTGCTAGCTGCAAATCGTGCAGTTAGCGTTTTTGGACGCTGCTGTGGCCCAGGAGGGACCAGGAGGTCGCAAATTGGACCAGGAGGTAGAGGGGACGTCGAGCAAGACAAGGAGCCCTCTTAGCAGCAGGTAACACCCCGAGAAGTGCCAGAAACAGGCCCTACGAGGATGCGTGAAACGGTGCTCACCCGAAGTTACACAAAGGAGTCCCACGTCGCCGGAGACCATCTTAGAAAGTCGTGCAATGCAGGTTAGAGTGCCGTGGACCCAGGCTTGGCTGTGCACAAAGAATTTCCGCCGGAAGTGCACAGGGGCCGGAGTAGCTGTAAAAGTCGCGGTTCCCAGCAATGCAGTCTAGCGAGGTGAGGCCAGGACTTACCTCCACCAAACTTGGACTGAAGAGTCACTGGACTGTGGGGGTCACTTGGACAGAGTTGCTGGATTCGAGGGACCTCGCTCGTCGTGCTGAGAGGAGACCCAAGGGACCGGTAATGCAGCTTTTTGGTGCCTGCGGTTGCAGGGGGAAGATTCCGTCGACCCACGGGAGATTTCTTCGGAGCTTCTAGTGCAGAGAGGAGGCAGACTACCCCCACAGCATGCACCACCAGGAAAACAGTCGAGAAGGCGGCAGGATCAGCGTTAGAGTTGCAGTAGTCGTCTTTGCTACTATGTTGCAGTTTTGCAGGCTTCCAGCGCGGTCAGCAGTCGATTCCTTGGCAGAAGGTGAAGAGAGAGATGCAGAGGAACTCGGCTGAGCTCTTGCATTCGTTATCTAAAGTTTCCCCAGAGACAGATGTGAGAAGGTAGCCTCTTTCTAGCCTTGTTACCCCACTTTTGGCCTGTTTGTGAGTGTATGTCAGGGTGTTTGTCACTGTTTTCACTGTCTCACTGGGATCCTGATAGCCAGGCCTCAGTGCTCATAGTGAAAACACTATGTTTTCAGTATGTTTGTTATGTGTCACTGGGATCCTGCTGGTCAGGACCCCAGTGCTCATAGGTTTGTGGCCTATATGTATGTGTCACTGGGACCCTGTCACACAGGGCCCCAGTGCTCATAGGTGTGCATGTATATGTTCCCTGTGTGGTGCCTAACTGTCTCACTGAGGCTCTGCTAACCAGAACCTCAGTGGTTATGCTCTCTCATTACTTTCAAATTGTCACTAACAGGCTAGAGACTATTTTTACCAATTTACATTGGCTTACTGGAACACCCTTATAATTCCCTAGTATATGGTACTGAGGTACCCAGGGTATTGGGGTTCCAGGAGATCCCTATGGGCTGCAGCATTTCTTTTGCCACCCATAGGGAGCTCTGACAATTCTTACACAGGCCTGCCACTGCAGCCTGAGTGAAATAACGTCCACGTTATTTCACAGCCATTTTACACTGCACTTAAGTAACTTATAAGTCACCTATATGTCTAACCTTTACCTGGTAAAGGTTGGGTGCAAAGTTACTTAGTGTGAGGGCACCCTGGCACTAGCCAAGGTGCCCCCACATGGTTCAGAGCCAATTCACTGAACTTTGTGAGTGCGGGGACACCATTACACGCGTGCACTACATATAGGTCACTACCTATATGTAGCTTCACCATGGTAACTCCGAATATGGCCATGTAACATGTCTATGATCATGGAATTGCCCCCTCTATGCCATCCTGGCATTGTTGGTACAATTCCATGATCCCAGTGGTCTGTAGCACAGACCCTGGTACTGCCAGACTGCCCTTCCTGGGGTTTCACTGCAGCTGCTGCTGCTGCCAACCCCTCAGACAGGCAGCTGCCCTCCTGGGGTCCAGCCAGGCCTGGCCCAGGATGGCAGAACAAAGAACTTCCTCTGAGAGAGGGTGTGACACCCTCTCCCTTTGGAAAATGGTGTGAAGGCAGGGGAGGAGTAGCCTCCCCCAGCCTCTGGAAATGCTTTGTTGGGCATAGATGTGCCCAATTCTGCATAAGCCAGTCTACACCGGTTCAGGGACCCCTTAGCCCCTGCTCTGGCGCGAAACTGGACAAAGGAAAGGGGAGTGACCACTCCCCTGACCTGCACCTCCCCTGGTAGGTGTCCAGAGCTCCTCCAGTGTGCTCCAGACCTCTGCCATCTTGGAAACAGAGGTGCTGCTGGCACACTGGCTGCTCTGAGTGGCCAGTGCCACCAGGTGACGTCAGAGACTCCTGCTGATAGGCTCCTTCAGGTGTTAGTAGCCTTTCCTCTCTCCTAGGTAGCCAAACCCTCTTTTCTGGCTATTTAGGGTCTCTGTCTCTGGGGAAACTTTAGATAACGAATGCATGAGCTCAGCCGAGTTCCTCTGCATCTCCCTCTTCACCTTCTGATAAGGAATCGACCGCTGACCGCGCTGGAAGCCTGCAAACCTGCAACATAGTAGCAAAGACGACTACTGCAACTCTGTAACGCTGATCCTGCCGCCTTCTCGACTGTTTTCCTGCTTGTGCATGCTGTGGGGGTAGTCTGCCTCCTCTCTGCACCAGAAGCTCCGAAGAAATCTCCCGTGGGTCGACGGAATCTTCCCCCTGCAACCGCAGGCACCAAAAAGCTGCATTACCGGTCCCGTGGGTCTCCTCTCAGCACGACGAGCGAGGTCCCTCGAATCCAGCGACGCTGTCCAAGTGACCCCCACAGTCCAGTGACTCTTCAGCCCAAGTTTGGTGGAGGTAAGTCCTTGCCTCACCTCGCTGGGCTGCATTCCTGGGAACCGCGACTTTGCAGCTACTCCGGCCCCTGTGCACTTCCGGCGGAAATCCTTTGTGCACAGCCAAGCCTGGGTCCACGGCACTCTAACCTGCATTGCACGACTTTCTAAGTTGGTCTCCAGCGACGTGGGACTCCTTTGTGCAACTTCGGCGAGCACCGTTTCACGCATCTTCGTAGTGCCTGTTTCTGGCACTTCTCCGGGTGCTACCTGCTTCAGTGAGGGCTCTTTGTCTTGCTCGACGTCCCCTCTCTCTGCAGGTCAAATTTGCGACCTCCTGGTCCCTCCTGGGCCCCAGCAGCGTCCAAAAACGCCAAACGCACGATTTGCGTGTAGCAAGGCTTGTTGGCGTCCTTCCGGCGGGAAAACACTTCTGCACGACTCTCCAAGGCGAGAGGGATCCGTCCACCAAAGGGGAAGTCTCTAGCCCTTTTCGTTTCTGCAGAAACCTCAGCTTCTTCTGTCCAGTCGAAGCTTCTTTGCACCCACAGCTGGCATTTCCTGGGCATCTGCCCATCTCCGACTTGCTTGTGACTTTTGGACTTGGTCCCCTTGTTCCACAGGTACCCTAGATTGGAAATCCACAGTTGTTGCATTGCTGGTTTGTGTCTTTCCTGCATTATTCCTCTAACACGACTCTTTAGTCCTTAGGGGAACTTTGGTGCACTTTGCACTCACTTTTCAGGGTCTTGGGGAGGGTTATTTTTCTAACTCTCACTATTTTCTAATAGTCCCAGCGACCCTCTACAAGGTCACATAGGTTTGGGGTCCATTCGTGGTTCGCATTCCACTTCTGGAGTATATGGTTTGTGTTGCCCCTATCCCTATGTTTCCCCATTGCATCCTATTGTAACTATACATTGTTTGCACTGTTTTCTAAGACTATACTGCATATTTTTGCTATTGTGTATATATATCTTGTGTATATTTCCTATCCTCTCACTGATGGTACACTCTAAGATACTTTGGCATATTGTCATAAAAATAAAGTACCTTTATTTTTAGTATAACTGTGTATTGTGTTTTCTTATGATATTGTGCATATGACACTAAGTGGTACTGTAGTAGCTTCACACGTCTCCTAGTTCAGCCTGAGCTGCTCTGCTAAGCTACCATTATCTATCAGCCTAAGCTGCTAGACACCCTATACACTAATAAGGGATAACTGGGCCTGGTGCAAGGTGCAAGTACCCCGTGGTACTCACTACAAGCCAGTCCAGCCTCCTACATTGGTTGTGCAGTGGTGGGATAAGTGCTTGAGACTACTTACCACTCTTGTCATTGTACTTTTCATAAGAGAAAAATATACAAATCAAGGTCAGTGTATATACACATAGCCAAAAAGTTTTGCATTTCCTCTTTGCACTCTTTTCTAAGTGCTGAAAAGTACTTCTAAAACTTTCAAAAAAGTTCTTAAAAGTTTAAAAAGTTTTTTCTGTCTTTCCAAAAAGTTCTGAAAACTTTTTTCTCTTTTTCTATCACTTTAACTCTCTCTAAAAAATGTCTGGCACAGGAAAAAATGTTGAACTGTCCAAACTTGCATATGATCACCTTAGCTGGAAAGGAGCAAGGAGTCTCTGCATAGAGAGAGGTTTGAGTGTAGGGAAGAATCCTTCCTTAGAACTGTTAATTAATATGCTTAGAGTACAGGATAAGGCCATAAGTGCCCAATCTGGTGAAAAAGTAGCTAATGGTTCTCAATCTGATCCAGGGACTCCCCCAGGAAAAGGTTCAGGAAAGAAACTTCTCAGCCTGCCCATTACTAGACAGTCTAGCATAGTTGGTACAGAGGTTGAATCACACCATACTGATGGTGTGCTCTCACATTATACTGGTAGCCAAGCTGTTAGGGTGCCCTCTGTAAGGGACAGGTCTCCTTCTGTTCATTCCCATCATACCTCTGTATCTAGAAATGTCCCTCCCACCCACCCTGATGACAGATTGTTAGAAAGGGAGCTCAATAGATTGAGAGTGGAACAAACCAGACTGAAGCTCAAGAAGCAACAGCTGGATTTGGATAGACAGTCTTTAGAATTAGAGAAGGAAAGACAGAAGTTGGGTTTAGATACCCATGGTGGCAGCAGCAGTATTCCCCATAGTCATCCTGCAAAAGAGCATGATTCCAGGAATCTGCACAAGATAGTTCCCCCTTATAAGGAGGGGGATGACATTAACAAGTGGTTTGCTGCACTTGAGAGGGCCTGTGCTGTACAGGATGTCCCTCAAAAGCAGTGGGCTGCTATCCTATGGCTATCATTTAGTGGAAAAGGTAGGGATAGGCTCCTTACTGTGAAAGAAAATGATGCCAATAATTTTACAGTTCTTAAGAATGCACTCCTGGATGGTTATGGCTTAACCACTGAACAGTACAGGATAAAGTTCAGAGAGACCAAAAAGGAGTCTTCACAAGACTGGGTTGATTTCATTGACCATTCAGTGAAGGCCTTGGAGGGGTGGTTACATGGCAGTAAAGTTACTGATTATGAAAGCCTGTATAACACAATCCTGAGAGAGCATATACTTAATAATTGTGTGTCTGATTTGTTGCACCAGTACCTGGTAGACTCTGATCTGACCTCTCCCCAAGAATTGGGAAAGAAGGCAGACAAATGGGTCAGAACAAGGGTGAACAGAAAAGTTCATACAGGGGGTGACAAAGATGGCAATAAGAAGAAAGATGGTGAAAAATCTCAAGATAAGCATGGGGATAAGGGTAAAACCAAAGATCCCACTTCAAATCTTAAACACTCTTCAGAGGGTGGGGATAAAACAAATTCTTCCTCTTCTTCCCAACCTGCACACATTAAAAAGCCTTGGTGCTTTGTGTGTATAAATAGAGGCCATAGGCCAGGGGATAAGTCCTGTCCAGGTAAACCCCCTGAGCCTACCACCACTAATACATCAAGCTCTAGTGCCCCTAGCAGTAGTGGTACTAGTGGTGGGACTGCTGGCAACAGTCAAGCAAAGGGTGTAGTTGGGTTCACTTATGGGTCCATAGTGGAAACTGATGTAATCAGTCCCAAGACAGTTTCTGTCACACCTAGTGGCACTGGCCTTGCCACACTGGCTGCTTGTCCCCTTACAATGGATAAGTACAGGCAGACAGTTTCAATAAATGGTGTTGAGGCCTTGGCCTACAGGGACACAGGTGCCAGTTTCACTTTGGTGACTGAAAACCTAGTGCCTCCTGAACAACACATCATTGGACAACAGTATAAGATTATTGATGTCCATAACTCCACTAAGTTTCTTCCCTTAGCTATAATTCAGTTTAGTTGGGGTGGAGTTACTGGCCCTAAGCAGGTGGTGGTATCACCTAGCTTACCTGTAGACTGTCTCTTAGGTAATGACCTAGAGGCCTCAGGTTGGGCTGATGTAGAGTTTTATGCCCATGCAGCCATGCTGGGCATCCCTGAGGAATTGTTCCCTCTCATTTCTACTGAAATGAAAAAGCAAAGGAGAGAAGGCCTGAAAACTCAGGATCCCTCTCCATCAACAGGTAAAAAGGGTATCACAGTATCCCCTAACCACCCTACCATTCAGGATACCATTCCTGTGGTGGGAGAAACCTCTCCTGGGGTGGCACCTGTTCCAAGGGAATCATCAGCTGGCAAAGCTGGACTCCCTGACGTAGAAGTACCTCTCTGTGGGATAACTAACATTGGTGACAAAAAGAGCACCATTTTAGTTAACATGGAGCATCCCTCCAACCCTCCCAGAGAAACTTTAGTGCAGAAACCCTGTACTGCCTCACAACACTTAGGACAGCATCCCTGCCCTAGTGTGGAGCTGATAGGACAGCATCCCTGCCCTGCTCCAACCCAAGAGAAACAGCATCCCTGTTCTCTCTTCCAGCCATATGGACAAAGTTTTTGACCAGCTATGGCTTTTCTGAGACAGCATCCCTGTCTGGCATTTCCATCACTACAAATAGGTTCAGTGGACAATTCCCACTGCTCTAAACTAAAACTTACTGATAGAAACTCTGAAAATACATCTTCACATTGTTGCTTAGCTAAAAAACTTCAAACAGGGTGGTTTACATCCCCACAGGGAAGTAACCATATAGTGGATGATAAAGGGAGTAACCAGTCTATGGCAGAGCTACTCTCTACTTATCACCACTTAGACAATAAAGTCTCAACTGGCCAAGGTTAGCCTTATTGTCCTTCGTTTGGGGGGGGGGTTGTGTGAGAAGGTAGCCTCTTTCTAGCCTTGTTACCCCACTTTTGGCCTGTTTGTGAGTGTATGTCAGGGTGTTTGTCACTGTTTTCACTGTCTCACTGGGATCCTGATAGCCAGGCCTCAGTGCTCATAGTGAAAACACTATGTTTTCAGTATGTTTGTTATGTGTCACTGGGATCCTGCTGGTCAGGACCCCAGTGCTCATAGGTTTGTGGCCTATATGTATGTGTCACTGGGACCCTGTCACACAGGGCCCCAGTGCTCATAGGTGTGCATGTATATGTTCCCTGTGTGGTGCCTAACTGTCTCACTGAGGCTCTGCTAACCAGAACCTCAGTGGTTATGCTCTCTCATTACTTTCAAATTGTCACTAACAGGCTAGTGACTATTTTTACCAATTTACATTGGCTTACTGGAACACCCTTATAATTCCCTAGTATATGGTACTGAGGTACCCAGGGTATTGGGGTTCCAGGAGATCCCTATGGGCTGCAGCATTTCTTTTGCCACCCATAGGGAGCTCTGACAATTCTTACACAGGCCTGCCACTGCAGCCTGAGTGAAATAACGTCCACGTTATTTCACAGCCATTTTACACTGCACTTAAGTAACTTATAAGTCACCTATATGTCTAACCTTTACCTGGTAAAGGTTGGGTGCAAAGTTACTTAGTGTGAGGGCACCCTGGCACTAGCCAAGGTGCCCCCACATGGTTCAGAGCCAATTCACTGAACTTTGTGAGTGCGGGGACACCATTACACGCGTGCACTACATATAGGTCACTACCTATATGTAGCTTCACCATGGTAACTCCGAATATGGCCATGTAACATGTCTATGATCATGGAATTGCCCCCTCTATGCCATCCTGGCATTGTTGGTACAATTCCATGATCCCAGTGGTCTGTAGCACAGACCCTGGTACTGCCAGACTGCCCTTCCTGGGGTTTCACTGCAGCTGCTGCTGCTGCCAACCCCTCAGACAGGCAGCTGCCCTCCTGGGGTCCAGCCAGGCCTGGCCCAGGATGGCAGAACAAAGAACTTCCTCTGAGAGAGGGTGTGACACCCTCTCCCTTTGGAAAATGGTGTGAAGGCAGGGGAGGAGTAGCCTCCCCCAGCCTCTGGAAATGCTTTGTTGGGCACAGATGTGCCCAATTCTGCATAAGCCAGTCTACACCGGTTCAGGGACCCCTTAGCCCCTGCTCTGGCGCGAAACTGGACAAAGGAAAGGGGAGTGACCACTCCCCTGACCTGCACCTCCCCTGGTAGGTGTCCAGAGCTCCTCCAGTGTGCTCCAGACCTCTGCCATCTTGGAAACAGAGGTGCTGCTGGCACACTGGCTGCTCTGAGTGGCCAGTGCCACCAGGTGACGTCAGAGACTCCTGCTGATAGGCTCCTTCAGGTGTTAGTAGCCTTTCCTCTCTCCTAGGTAGCCAAACCCTCTTTTCTGGCTATTTAGGGTCTCTGTCTCTGGGGAAACTTTAGATAACGAATGCATGAGCTCAGCCGAGTTCCTCTGCATCTCCCTCTTCACCTTCTGATAAGGAATCGACCGCTGACCGCGCTGGAAGCCTGCAAACCTGCAACATAGTAGCAAAGACGACTACTGCAACTCTGTAACGCTGATCCTGCCGCCTTCTCGACTGTTTTCCTGCTTGTGCATGCTGTGGGGGTAGTCTGCCTCCTCTCTGCACCAGAAGCTCCGAAGAAATCTCCCGTGGGTCGACGGAATCTTCCCCCTGCAACCGCAGGCACCAAAAAGCTGCATTACCGGTCCCGTGGGTCTCCTCTCAGCACGACGAGCGAGGTCCCTCGAATCCAGCGACGCTGTCCAAGTGACCCCCACAGTCCAGTGACTCTTCAGCCCAAGTTTGGTGGAGGTAAGTCCTTGCCTCACCTCGCTGGGCTGCATTCCTGGGAACCGCGACTTTGCAGCTACTCCGGCCCCTGTGCACTTCCGGCGGAAATCCTTTGTGCACAGCCAAGCCTGGGTCCACGGCACTCTAACCTGCATTGCACGACTTTCTAAGTTGGTCTCCAGCGACGTGGGACTCCTTTGTGCAACTTCGGCGAGCACCGTTTCACGCATCTTCGTAGTGCCTGTTTCTGGCACTTCTCCGGGTGCTACCTGCTTCAGTGAGGGCTCTTTGTCTTGCTCGACGTCCCCTCTCTCTGCAGGTCCAATTTGCGACCTCCTGGTCCCTCCTGGGCCCCAGCAGCGTCCAAAAACGCCAAACGCACGATTTGCGTGTAGCAAGGCTTGTTGGCGTCCTTCCGGCGGGAAAACACTTCTGCACGACTCTCCAAGGCGAGAGGGATCCGTCCACCAAAGGGGAAGTCTCTAGCCCTTTTCGTTTCTGCAGAAACCTCAGCTTCTTCTGTCCAGTCGAAGCTTCTTTGCACCCACAGCTGGCATTTCCTGGGCATCTGCCCATCTCCGACTTGCTTGTGACTTTTGGACTTGGTCCCCTTGTTCCACAGGTACCCTAGATTGGAAATCCACAGTTGTTGCATTGCTGGTTTGTGTCTTTCCTGCATTATTCCTCTAACACGACTCTTTTGTCCTTAGGGGAACTTTGGTGCACTTTGCACTCACTTTTCAGGGTCTTGGGGAGGGTTATTTTTCTAACTCTCACTATTTTCTAATAGTCCCAGCGACCCTCTACAAGGTCACATAGGTTTGGGGTCCATTCGTGGTTCGCATTCCACTTCTGGAGTATATGGTTTGTGTTGCCCCTATCCCTATGTTTCCCCATTGCATCCTATTGTAACTATACATTGTTTGCACTGTTTTCTAAGACTATACTGCATATTTTTGCTATTGTGTATATATATCTTGTGTATATTTCCTATCCTCTCACTGATGGTACACTCTAAGATACTTTGGCATATTGTCATAAAAATAAAGTACCTTTATTTTTAGTATAACTGTGTATTGTGTTTTCTTATGATATTGTGCATATGACACTAAGTGGTACTGTAGTAGCTTCACACGTCTCCTAGTTCAGCCTGAGCTGCTCTGCTAAGCTACCATTATCTATCAGCCTAAGCTGCTAGACACCCTATACACTAATAAGGGATAACTGGGCCTGGTGCAAGGTGCAAGTACCCCTTGGTACTCACTACAAGCCAGTCCAGCCTCCTACAACAGAGACCCTAAATAGCCAGAAAAGAGGGTTTGGCTACCTAGGAGAGAGGATAGGCTAGCAACACCTGAAGGAGCCTATCAGAAGGAGTCTCTGACGTCACCTGGTGGCACTGGCCACTCAGAGCAGTCCAGTGTGCCAGCAGCACCTCTGTTTCCAAGATGGCAGAGGTCTGGAGCACACTGGAGGAGCTCTGGACACCTCCCAGGGGAGGTGCAGGTCAGGGGAGTGGTCACTCCCCTTTCCTTTGTCCAGTTTCGCGCCAGAGCAGGGCTAAGGGGTCCCCTGAACCGGTGTAGACTGGCTTATGCAGAATTGGGCACATCTGTGCCCAAGAAAGCATTTCCAGAGGCTGGGGGAGGCTACTCCTCCCCTGCCTTCACACCATTTTCCAAAGGGAGAGGGTGTAACACCCTCTCTCAGAGGAAGTCCTTTGTTCTGCCATCCTGGGCCAGGCCTGGCTGGACCCCAGGAGGGCAGATGCCTGTCTGAGGGGTTGGCAGCAGCTGCAGTGAAACCCCAGGAAGGGCAGTTTGGCAGTACCAGGGTCTGTGCTACAGACCACTGGGATCATGGGATTGTGCCAACTATGCCAGGATGGTATAGAGGGGGCAATTCCATGATCATAGACATGTTACATATCCATATTCGGAGTTACCATTGTGAAGCTACATATAGGTAGTGACCTATATGTAGTGCACGCGTGTAATGGTTTCCCCGCACTCACAAAGTCCGGGGAACTGGCCCTGAACAATGTGGGGGCACCTTGGCTAGTGCCAGGGTGCCCTCACACTAAGTAACTTTGCACCTAACCTTTACCAGGTAAAGGTTAGACATATAGGTGACTTATAAGTTACTTAAGTGCAGTGTAAAATGGCTGTGAAATACCGTGGACGTTATTTCACTCAGGCTGCAGTGGCAGGCCTGTGTAAGAATTGTCAGAGCTCCCTATGGGTGGTAAAAGAAATGCTGCAGCCCATAGGGATCTCCTGGAACCCCAATACCCTGGGTACCTCAGTACCATATACTAGAGAATTATAAGGGTGTTCCAGTAAGCCAATGTAAATTGGTAAAATTGGTCACTAGCCTGTTAGTGACAATTTGAATGTAATGAGAGAGCATAACCACGGAGGTTCTGATTAGCAGAGCCTCGGTGAGACAGTTAGTCACTACACAGGTAACACATTCAGGCACACTTATGAGCACTGGGGCCCCTGGTGAACAGGGTCCCAGTGACACATACAACTAAAACAACATATATACAGTGAAAAATGGGGGTAACATGCCAGGCAAGATGGTACTTTCCTACACCTGGCCCACACTTTTTAGAAAAATGTGCTCAATTGAAACCAGTAAACACTTAAGAAATTGCAGTGTTTACTTGGCTTCTTTAACTTTGGCAGAAAATACATTTCAAACTATGCACAATGCATCAAGCCATGTGATTTAATTCACCCCGATTTCTTAAGCAGACACTGGACAGTTGAACACGCACGCATCCTCAGAGGACTGCAGCAAGACATACAATAAGCAAAACACTTACACACATGTGAAAACGAAACCAACTCAGTCATCACAATAATTGCTGGTGCCATTTGATTCACCTATGTCACCTTTAATGAAGGAGACAAGGTGTCCATAGCATATAAATCACATTTATACTCAAACACAGAACAACGCTTTGCACCCACAGAAAATATTCTGACTGCTGTACAACTGGCTGTCGTCAAGGAGAGTCCACTTGCCCAAGGGAAATGCATCACTGTTGTTACCCTGGTGTCAGCCTTAGAGGCTGTAACCAAAGTAAGCATTTCTAATTCTAAACCATTACATCCACGCTGGATTCAATGGGCAACTTCCCTGACTGTCACTGATGTAGACTACATCTTTGACACAAAACTTCAAACACAAGAATTTCTCCAATACGAATAGGAGTACCCTTCACCTCTTAACATCTTGCCACTTGACAGATATACTCTCATTTACACTGATGGTTTGGCACAATCAGCAGGGGTGTGGAATTTAATCAAATATCTACTTGTCCATGGGACAGGTTGCTTCTTAAATCTACTTGTCCTCCAAAAAAATCTACTTGTCCCTTTGGTGCCATGTAGTGCGACGACAAATTATGACCCCAATCTCTTTATGTAAGAGCTCTGATTATAGCCTCTTTGATTATGCAAGAGCTACTACTATAATAGAGCTTGAATACTTGCAATTTCAATCCCTACTATAGCAATTTTCTTATTTTGCCACCTTTCCGCAGATCTACATAGCAAGGCTGGAGGAAGCAGTAAGCAATAGTTCCAGGACTGGAACGTCTAAGTCTGCAAACCTACTAAATTGCATGTTTTAAGGATTTTCACCAGCTCTTCTATAACCTTTTCCCATAATGAGAAAGGTTGGAAATGTACTCCTGACAATGGCATAAGTAGAAGTTCTTTCAGGGCTGGGAAAAAAGTGGTTGGCGGGAAAGTGAACTTGTAAACTCTCAACAGATTTTTAAAAGAGCAAATCTACACATGGATATTTGCTAGTGCTAAAATATACTTCACAAATATTTTCTATGAGTGCTATTTTGTGGTCTACTTCTATACGTTCTTGTGAATTCATGAAAGCCACTAATTCAAAGAAATATACCATGGGTGCACTTTTGTGACTTTCTTTACGAATAGGGTCCCTAATTAGGTCTGGCATTAACAAAGACATTTTGTTTTTATTAAACTTCTATTTCTCTATCTATCGTCTGTCTTTACTGTGAGGGATCACATTCGCTCTTCCACAAGGAACATACTGGCACACAAAATAGTTTTGTTCAGTGCCAGGAACTACTGTGGGAATCAGTGGCTTAACAAACCTGGAGGGGGTTCCCTGCAAAGAACATAGAGGGCCCCCCCCTCCAGACTCATTCAGGGCATTTGCTGTGCTGAGGGGGGGCCCCCCTCGATGGAGGCTGCAGGGCCTTTGTTATGCCAATGGTGGCAATGTGTGCTTTTTGAGACCAAAAACTTTTTTTTTTGCCACTGTTTGTTACAATGGTGCGGGCCTGGCAGCTCTCACAACAATAGTGTTACAAAAGCCATGTCAAAACAAGAAACGCATTGACAAAACCAAAATACTTACAAAAAAATGTTGGATTGGTTGGCTTTGTCAGTGCTCGTTTATTTTTATGCTTCCCATAATCTTGTTGAAAATGGTTACACTGACTTTCATTATGAATATATTTTGGAAATACTAGCATGCATCAACACATTTAACTAAGTGACGCTCAAAGAAATAGCACCTAAAATTTCCTACTTGCATTTTTTCTGAACATTTTATTTTGAAGGCAAAGCATCATAACTCTTGCTTGCAAGCCTCTGCAAAAACCTGCATCTAATCAGAGAGCATTGTGGGAGCATTATACTTAGCGTCATGTTTTTAAACTTTTCAAACGTGGGTACACTTTTTTTTTTTTTTTTTTTTAACTGAAATCACTGCTAGTAGTGCAGTGTGACCTTAAAATATTTACAGAGCTCACTCTAATAATGAAGGCTAATAAACCATAAATACAAGTTTGAACAGCATTAACAAATGGACACAGAAGTTACCTCAGCTTCAGACTGTTCCCTTCTCTGTAAACTGGCAGCCAAAGGGTTTGTGCTGCAGGGGGCTGTGCCTACTTGTCCCAGGGACAAAATAAACATGAAAACTGGTTGCCCTTGACCCCAAACAATATCTCCCGGGCATCGGGCGATGGGAATTCCACATCCCTGAGACTGTAGGAAAATCTCTCGTTTTGCCATGGTTAGCCCCATTTTTTGCCTGTTGTCAATGTGCTTAGACTGTTTTCACTGGGATCCTCCCAATCAGGATCCAAGTGACTGTGCTCTCTCCCTTCTCAATTTGGTTACAAGTGGCATACTTTGTACCCCAGTGAGTCCCTAGTATATGGTACTAAGGAACCCAGGGCATTGGTACACCAGGGGCTGTAGCATGTATTATACCACCCCTTGGGAGCCCATGCAAACTGTGTCTGCAGGCCTGCCATTTGCAGCCTGCGTGAAAAGGTGCATGCACCTGTTCACTGCTGGGCACTACACCAGGTCACTGTAAGTCTCCCCCTATGGTAGGACCTTCCAGACCTAATGGCAGGGTGCAGGTCCCTGTGTGCGTGGGCACCCCTGCAAGGTGCCCCTATGAACTCAAGCCCCAATTCTCTGGACTTCGTAAGTGCAGGGAAGCAATTTTAGCTATATACTGGCCTATGGTCCAGCTACATAATGGTAACTCCGAACCTTGGCATGTTTCGTATCAAACATGTTGGAATCATACCGCAATACTGATGCCAGTATTGGTGGCATAATCCCATACACTTTGGGGGCTTCTTACAGGACCCCCAGTACTGCTCCTATCAGTCTTCCAGGGTCTGCGGGCAGCCCACATGGCTGCAGCACCTGGGACTGGATTCTGTCTTTCTGCCGCTTGACCAGCTCAAGCAGGGGAAGGCAGAACAAAGGATTTCCTGTGGGAGAGGGGTGCAACCTCCTCTTCCTTGGAAATAGGTGTCACACAGCTGCAGGGGGGCCTGCGGGGGGGGGGGGGGGGCGCCAGCTTTCTTTGAACGGCACATTTGGTACCCTCCTTGCAAAATATGGTTTGCAACAGTTCAGGGACCCCCTGTCCGTGCTCTGGAGCAAAACTGCACAAAGGAAAGGAGAGTGACCACTCCCCTGTCCATCACCACGCCAGGGTGGTGCCCAGAGCTCCTCCAGGTGGCCACTTGATTCTGGCATCTTGAAATCAAGATGGGCAGAGGCCCCAAGAAGCATCTGACTAGTCAGGTTAGGTAGATGTCAGTGACCCACTCTGATAGGTGGCCACCTTCCAAAGTGACCAATTCCCTTTTTAGGCTATTTAGGGACTCCCTTGCGGGTGAGTCTCTAGATTTGGCATGCAAGACTCCACCAGGACTCCTCTGCAATGACCTCTTCTGCTCCTGTTCACCGAAACCACTGCTGGACTTCACAGGAACCAAACAAGACTGCAACACCGAGATGCATCTCCTTGCAACATTGTTTCCGGGGCTCCTGTCAGAAACTTGCAACATTTCCATGGTTGTGCATCCTCTGGGGTCGGAAAGACTTCAGCTACACCAAAGAAGTAAGAAGGATTCTCTCTTGGAGTGAAGGAGTCCCTTACCTGCATCTGCAGGCACCAAAGGCAACAACGTCTAGCTGCTGAGATCTTCTGTCCTCTGGACCTGCAAAGATTCTCCAACACAGGTGGTGGTTCTGAGGGGTCCTCTCTGCCTTCTGTCCAACTTGGGAGACGGTGAGTCCTTGCCTCTTCTTCAAAGACCGAATCCCTGTGTACAGCGACTGTTGCAGCAACCAAGGCTTGTTGACTCCTGCTCAGAGGGATCTTCAGGCTCCAAGCAGCCCCAGCCCCCAGTACTCTACCTCTGCAAGGAAAGTCTCCTCTCTGCTGCTCCAGCGAAGTGGAACTCCTCTTCAGGTGTGCCTCCCGGGCCTCACTGCGACTTACTGTGCCTGCTGCCAGTGGGTTACTCGTGGGGGCTCCGACTGCTTCTGCTGGCTCTCTTGCCTTCTTCGGGTCCTCCTGACCATGGACCCGTCTGCAATCCAGCGACTGTCTGAGGACAGCTCCTAGGCGACTTCATGGACTCCTCTGTAGCTCCTGGACTCCGCAGCTGGACTTCATCCACCACCGTCGACCCGGATCTTCACCCATAGACGGGTGGGCATTGCTTCCTGCTCCACCTGGACACTCCTGGGTAGACTGGACTCGGTCCCCTTCTTTTACACGCCCTCTTCATCCGGAATCCACCATTGTGGTCCACCCGCCTGGTCCTGTTCTTGCATTGATCGAATTTCAAGTTTCCATGTTAGCCTATGGGACGACCAGGTAACATACCTCAGCTTTCCTGGTCGTTGGGGGACTTCTAGATACTCACCTCTTAGGGTTCCATATTCTCACAGCCCTTGGCTAACTATTCCATATCCTCGATGGGGAATCCATTCTCGCATTCCACTATTTTAGTATATGGTCTGGCCCCCCATATGGCCCTTGCCATTTCTAATGTTTTATGCTAATTCCTAGTACTTATCTGTATATATTTTGTGTGTACTTACCTACATAAAGGGGATTGCATATAGTAATCTAGTTCAGTGTTACTGTATTAAAGTACCTTTATTTTTGCAACCCTGTGTGGTTCCTTTCAGGTGTGATAAGTGACTACTGTGGTATTGCAAGTGCTTCACACACCTCCTAGATAAGTCTTGGCTGGGTGCTCACCACAGCTACCACTAGAGAGCCCTGGCTTCCTAGACACTGTAACACTAACTAATAAGGATTGCCTGGACATTGTATAAGGTGTAACACCATAGGTGTCCACCACACACCAGGCCAGCCTCCTACACCTACCTTATTACCTAGTGGAGGTTGTCACTAGGTAGTTATAGTTAGGACCATGTTTCCATAGAAAAAGTGCTTTTTGACTTGCCTATATCCTTGGTGCCATTTGATGAATCTTCACAAAATTTTCCAAGATAAGGGCCCCGGAGATCCTTGTTGTTCACGGATAGTTTTGGGGTGACTGTCAAGCAGGAGCCGAGAAAAAGGAGGGGGGGGGGGGGGGGGAGGGGTAAAAAAAGTGCATTTTCCATTTCAATTCCAATAGGACCTTTAGACACAACTACAGCCTGAACAGCTGGACGGAATTACACCAAATTTGGCAGAAATCTAGCTTTCCGTAGGTAAATTGTGCTTTCGGTGTAAATTCTTTCAGTAGTTTCGGATATACTAAAGGGAAAATAGATTTAGATATTGGGCCGCGTGCATTCACGATTATTTCTAGAAAATTTGCAAATTTTCACGAATGAGCATGCGAAAAGAAGTACTGTAATCAGCGGACCGAAACCTGACTAGAAAGTTGCAGCTGCATTTTTATTTCACGGGACACAGTCCCAAGGAGTGAAAATCCTAATTGAAAGTGGCATGAGGGGTCAGGATAAAGGTACCTTGATCCCAAAGGATGTGATATAGGTATGTTTCAGGGGCAAATTATTGTTTTAAAATAACTTCTTGTCATCATGCGTGATCTTCGTGAATATTTGCAAATTTTTAGGAATTATTTGCAAAATATTCGCAAATATGAAAACATTTGGAACAAAAACCATAGACTCATTCATACACTCATACATGCATTCAGAGATGCACGCGCCCACTCACACACCCACTCAGACACTCATGCTCCCCACTCAGACTCACATACCTGCTCACAGATCCACTGACAGAGACAGGTCATATGGACAACCTACCCTATGCACAGCCAAAGGATGAGCCATGCACAGTGGGAGTTGGAATAATTATAGTAATTTAAATTACTTTACGTTAAAAAACATATAAATTCACTGAAAAAACGCACCCTAAGGTAACTATAACTCCCACATTCGCCATGCACAGCTAATTACTCCACATATTATAACATTGATAAGATCTTGTATGGCATTTCTGACATTTACAATAAAATTATTTATAAGAAAACTGCGCATGGCAAGAGCATGAGTTATAGTTATCTTAGGGTGCGAGTTATAGTTACTTGAAAGAACTAGAACTACTGAATTTCTATGGTTTTGTACGAGTAAATCTTTCAGAACCTAACTATAACGTTACTATGACCTTTGGTTTTTTCAGTAAATTTTTTTTTTTTTAATTTTATTCGGTTAACAAGTGTAGGAAGCTGACTCTGTATATACTATTGCAAAATGAGATATAGTGTGCACAGAGTCCAGGGGTTCCCCAGAGGCTTAATAGAGGCTAAAGTAGATAATACTAATGCGCTCTTGAGGCTTATCAGAGGGTAATTCAAAGCACTTGTTGTACACACACAGAAAATAGAAGAAGGACACACTCAATGACTTAACTCCAGACCAATGGTTTTTATATAGCAAAAATATATTTTTATAATTTATTTTTAGAACCACAAGATTCAAGTTACAGGTAAGTATTTCAATAGGTTCGTATTTCACACATGTATCAATAGTACTTTGAAATCGGTAAGTCTTACAGTTTTTGAAATATTGGCAATTATCTGGTTTAAAAGTTGATGGTGCAATTTTCAGAAACAGTTCCTGGTGGGAAGAAAAGTTAGTATGGTTTACAGGTAAGTACTTGACCTACCGTTCCAGTCTCCGGGGGTTAGGATGTCCACAGGTTGGGGTTCAAGTTAACCCAAAACACCAACCACCAGCAACATGGGGCCGGTCGGGTGCAGAGGTCAAAGTGGAGGCAAAATTAACATGGGTTTCTATGGAGACTGGGGGCACTCTGAATCAGGCCTGCCTGCAGGTAAGTACCCGCAACTTCGGAGGCAGACCTGGGGGTTTAGAGGAGCATTGAGGGCGCCACACGTAGGCACCCAACATACCACCCTCAGCGGCACTAGGGTGGCCGGGTGCAAACAAGGCGTCAGGTTTCCAATGCTTTGCTATGAGGGGACCCCAGGGGTCACTCAGACGTTGCAGGCGAGGTTCAGGGGGTCGGCTTGGACAAACCACAAGCTGGACAACTAGAAGGGCCGCCTGCTGAACGTTGCTGCACCTGAGGTCGGGTTCCCCAGGGCCAGGGGGCTGCAGGTGAAGGGAACCTTTAGGTGACAGATTTCTTCATCCAGAGCTTTCACAGTCAGGGGAGTCCTCTGGAATAACACTGCAGGCATCGTCGTGGGGGACAGGAGAGGTCAGCCCATGGTGGGTACTTGCTCGGAAATGCCTGAGGATCCTCTCTAGTTGGTTGGGCCACCTGGAAACGGGCGTCGGGTGCAGAGTGGTCAGGACTCACGCATCCAGAGTGGTGCTAGAGTCCTTGGGTGTTGTTTCTTCTTGGACAGAGCCACTGTCCACGGGAGTTCTTAGTGCTTTGGGGTGCCGGGCAGTCCTCTTGAGCTTGGCAGAGCTCGCAGGTCCCGCTGGATGCGTCGCTTTCTTTTTGCAGGTTTTTTGAAGCAGGAGACAGGCGGGTAGGGCTGAGGCAGTCAATTTGCGTCTTCCTTCTTCTCTGCTGGGGGTTCAGCTTAGCAGTCATGCTTCTTGTTAGGTCGCCAGGAATCTGGTGAGCTGGGTTCAGGGAGACCCTTAAATCCTAGATTTAGGGGCGTTGCAGGGGTCAGGGGCGGTAGCCAATGGCTACTGTCCCTGAAGGTGGCTGCATCCTTCTTGTGTCCACTCTCTTTGGGGAGGGGGACACAAACCTAACCCTAATGGTCCATGTCCTCCAAACCAAGATGGAGGATTCTGCAGAGAGGGGGTTACCTCAGGTCTGGACACCTTAGGGGTGGTCCTAGTTGAGGTTGTCACTCCTCCCTGCTTTCCTGCCGGACTTGCCACCAAAAGTGGGGCTTCGTTGGAGGGGGGCAACTCCACTAGCTAGAGTGCCCTAGGGCACTGTAACCTGAGGCTTGAGCCTTTGAAGCTCAACGCCTGGTGTTACAGTTCCTGCAGGGGTCAGGTGTGAAGCACCTCCAACCAGGACATGGTTTGTTTCTGGCCACAGAGAGCACACTTAGGGCTCTAAGGCCTGTTAGAGGGGTGACTTACCTATGCCACAGGCAGTGGTTTGTGGGCATGGCACCCTGAGGGGGGTGCCATGGCGACTTTGCCTCTTCTCCCCACCAGCACACAAAAGCTGTAAAGGTAGTGGGCATGTGCTTGGTGAGGGTACCCCCACAGCGGCGTAATACATGCTGCAGCCCTTGGGGACCTTTCCTTGCCACATGGCCCTTGGCACCATGGGTTCCTTTTATAAGGGATCTTACTGAGAGCCATGGGTGTGCCAACTGTGAAAACAAAGGTACAGATTTTTGGAAAAGAACACTGGTGCTGAGGCCTGGCTAGCAGGATCCCAGCACACTTTCAATCAGCGATGGCATCAACATAAGGCAAACCGTGTGGGGGAGGGGGGGGGGATGTTTACCATGTCAACAGTGGCACTTTCCTACACAGCCCCCTCAAACAAAAGAGGATGAGACTAACCTTTCTTAAGAGAGTCTTCATTTTCTAAGTGGAAGAACCTGGGAAGTCCATCTGCAGTGGCATGGGCAGTCCCAGGTCTGTGTTTCACTGTACATTTCCTGTAGGGATATGGATCACCTCAAAAGTTTAGGGTTATCACTTTTTTATTTGCATTATCCATCTGAGCGGTCTGTGGTCAGTTTGAACAGTAAAGTGAGTACCAAATAAGTATGGTCTCAGCTTTTTCAAGGACCAAACCACAGCAAAGTCCTCCCTCTCAACAGCACTCCAACGCTGCTCCCTGGAGAGTAACCTCCTGCTGATGAAAGCAACAGGCTGGTCAAGGCCATCATCATTGGTTTAGGACAGGACTTCTCCTAACACATGTTCAGAGGCATCTGTCTGCACAATGACCTGCCTAGAATAATCTGGAGCTTTTAGAACTGGTGCTAAGCACATTGCTTCCTTCAGGGCGGTAAAGGCATTCTGACAGTCAAGAGTCCAGTTTACATTTTTGGGCATCTTCTTGGAGGTCAGTTCTGTGAGGGGAGTCACAATGGACCCAAAACTCTTCACAAACCTCCTGTAATAACCAGTTAAGCCAAGGAATGCCCTGATTTTACTCTGGGATTTTGGAGCTTCCCAGTCCAGAATTGTGTGGATCTTGGGTTGTAAGGGTTGCACTTGGCCTCCACCTACAAGGTGGCCCAAGTATACAATTCTGCCCTGCCCTATTTGTCACGTTGATGTTTTAATTATGAGGCCTGCTGATTGCAAGGCCTGCAAAACCTTCTCCAGGTGGATCAGGTGATCCTGCCTGCTGGAACTAGAGACAGAAATGTCATCTAAATATGCTACACAAAAGGACTCCAAGCCAACAAGGACTTCAATCACCAACCTTTGGACGGTGGCAGGAGCATTCTTTAAGCCAAAGGTCATAACAGTAAACTGATAATGCCTTCAGGTGTAGAGAATGCTGTCTTTTCCCTTGCTCCAGCTGCCATTCTAATTTGCCAGTACCCTGCAGTTAAATCAAAGGTACTTAAAAATGTGGCTGCACCTAACTTGTCAATTAGTTCATCTACTCTGGGTTGAGGGTGTGCATCTGTCTTAGTGAAAGAGTTGAGACCTCTGTAGTCCATGCAGAACCTCATTTCTCTCTTGCCATCTTTGGTATGAGGTTTGGGACTAAGACCACTAGGCTAGCCGTGGAACTTTCAGAGTGCTCAATTACCCCTAACTCCAGCATCTTGTGGACTTCTACTTTGACGCTTTCTTTGACTTGCTCAGACTGTCTGTATATTTTTGTTTTGAGAGGTAAACTGTCTCCTGTGTCCACATCATGGGTACACAAGTGTGTCTGACCAGGGGTCAAAGAGAAGAGCTCAGCATACTGCTATAGGACTTGCCTGCAGTCAGCTTGCTGATGGGCAAGGAAGGTGTCTGAATAGACAACTCCATGAGAGGAGGTCAGGGAGAGGTTCACTCTCTGCTTCCTGATCCTCATCAATAACCATCAGCATGGTTATGTCTGCCCTATCATTGTAGAGTTTCAGGCGATTAACATGGATCACTCTCTTGGAAATCCTGCTAATGCCCAGGTCCACCAAGTAGGTAACCTAACTCTTCTTTTCCAGGATTGGGTAAGAGCCATTCCATCTGTCCTGAAGTGCCCTTTGAGCCACAGGCTCTAGATCCCAAACTTTCTGCTCTGGTTGGAATTCTACCAGTGCAGCCTTTTGGTCAGACCACTACTTCTGGAGTTATTGGCAGGCCTCAAGATTTTTGGATGACTTTTCCATCCTAGAGTGGAGGCCAAGCACATAGTCCACCACATCTTGTTTAGGCTATTGGAGAGGTCTCTCCAAGCCTTCTTTAACAAGTGCCAGTGGTCCCCTTACAGGATAGCCAAACAGAAACTCAAAGGGGCAAAGCCCTACTCCCCTCTGAAGCACCTATCTGTGGGTGAAAAGCAAGCATGGCAGGAAGACATCCCATCTCCTTTTGAGTTTTTCAGGAAGCCCCATGATCATGCCCTTCGATGTTTTGTTGAATCTTTCAACAAGTCCATTGGTTTGTGGATGGTATGGTGTGGTGAATTTATAAGTCACCCCACACTCATTCCACATGTTTCAGGTAAGCTGACATGAAGTTTGTAGCTTTGTCAGAAACCACCTCCTTAGGAAAACCCACTCAGGTAAAATACCATTTAGTGCCTTGGCTACTGCAGGTGCTGTAGTAGACCTAAGAGGAATTGCTTCAGGGTATCTGCTAGCGTGATCCACTACGACCAGTATGTACTGGTTCCCTGAGGCTGTGGGTAGCTCAAGTGGACCCACAATGTCCACACCAGCCCTTTCAAAGGGAACCTACACCACAGGAAGTGGAATGATACAGGCCTTTGGGGGGCCACCTGTCTTGCCACTGGCTTGACAGGTGACACAGGAGCTACAAAACTCCTTCACTTTCTGGGGCATATTGGGCCAATAAAAGTGGTTGAAAAGTCTGCTCCACATTTTGGTTTGCCCCAGATGCCCAGCTAGGGGGGTGCCATGGGCCAAAGTTAGGATAAACTCTCTAAACCCCTGAGGCACTACAATTCTCCTTGCATCACGTTTGGGGTCTCTGGCCTCATTGTAAAGGAGCCCATCCTCCCAATAGACCCTGTGGGAGTCACTGAAATCTCCCTTCTCTTGTGTAGCTGCTACCTGCCTCAGGCCTTCAAGAGTGAGACAGGTCTGCTGTCCCTGGCACAGCTGTACCCTTGAGGGTCCCCCTGGGTCTAATAGCTCTACCTGATAAGGCTCCAGCTCCATGGACCCAGTTCCCTCAGGGGATAAGCAACATCTTCCTGGGAAGAGAGGTCTTGTTTCTTGTGCTGTTCAGAGGCGGGTCCCCCAGTCCTCTTACCTTTTCTCTTGGAAGGTTGGGCCATTATACCAGATTCCAACACTTCTTTTTCACCCTGTGTTCTGCTTCGTGCTCTAGTTTTCACACACACATACACACCAGTTCAGGAATTCCCAGCATGGCTGCTTGGGTTTCGAGCTCTACCTCAGCCAAAGCTGAGGACTCCAGATCATTCCCTAGCAAACATTCTACTGGGATTGCAGAAGAGTCCACTACCTGTTTTAGACCAGTAATCCCTCCCCATTCCATAGTCACCATAGCCTTGGGATGGACTTTAGTCGCATTGTCCAGCCAAATACTGTCCTAGAGAAACCAGTTTCTCTGTCACCATGGTGTCACTGGCACCTGAATCCCTCAGGGCTTCTACCTTTGACCCATTAATTAAGAGGTGCTGCCTGTATTTTGCATGTTAGACGGCCAGGCTGCCAGTGTTGCTATATCCACCCCACCCTCTGAGACTAGCTTCAGTGTGAACCCTGGTTTGCTCTGCGCATACTGGTGATCTCACCTTGAGACTGGCTATTCCAGTACTAACTGGAGTAGTGCTAGGGGGATTCATTTTGGGAGAGGCCATGTCTCCAGTTTGGTGTCCATGCAGTTTACAGTTGGGACATCAGGCCTTCTTGGGATCAACGTTTTTACCCTTTTACCCTCTTGTGGACTGTGAAGAGGCTCTGGCCCTCTCTCCTGAGCAGGTTTTTGGGGCCCTTGTGAAGACTCTTTATTTTTGTCCTTGGTTGTCTCATCACCCTTCCCCTTTCTTTTGGTCTGCCCCTGTGGAAGTCTTGGTCACCCTAGTCTTGTACCAATGGTCTGTTTTCTTTCCCAATTCTGGGGGAGAAATTGGACCTAGGTCTACCAGATGTTGATACAACTTGTCATTGAAGCAGATAATTAACAGGTGTTCCTTCATAAACAAATTATAAAGCCCATCATAGTCATGCACTCCACTGCCACTTATCCAACCATCTACTGTTTTCACTGAGTGGTCTACAAAATCAATCCAGGACTGGCTCAATGTTTTGTGAACCCCCCCTGAACCTAATTCTATACTCCTCAGTGGTGAATCCAAAGCCCTCAATCAGGGTAGCCTTTATGTGGTCATAGAATTCAGCATCTGCACCATTGAGTGTGAGGGGTCTATCCCTACACTTACCAGTAAACAGTTCCCAAAGGAGAGCTCCCCAGTGAGATCTGTTTAACCTTCTGGTTGCACAAGCCCTCTCAAAGGCTGTGAACCACTTGGTGATGATATCACCCTATTCATATTTTGAGACAATCCCTTTGGGGATTTTTAGGACATCAGTGTTCCCTATGACCCTATTTATGTTGCTGCCACCATTAATAGGTGCTAAGCCCATTTCTGATCTCTCCCTTTGTATACCTAGGAGTTGTTGCTCCATAGCTAATCTTTTGGCCATCCTTGATAAAAGGATGTACTCTTCATTGAGGCTGCCCTCAATGTTCCCAGAGGAGCTGGCCTCCCCTGTGGAAGATCCAGATCGTGTGAGCACTATCCTTGGAGATCAGGATCTTAGGGCCCTGATCTCCCTAGTTAGGTGAGGAGGATGGAGGTCATCCTCCTCATCTCTAACATGTTCTCTGCCTGAGTGGAGGTCTTTTTCCTCAGCAGGGTGGTCCCTCACATACTCTGCTAAGAGGTCCTGGAGCTTGACCTTGGTAGGGTTAAAACCTGTTCTAATCTTTTTCAGCTTACAAAGGGACCTTAACTCTGCCATCCCTAGATGGAGGTAAGGGGTGAGATTGAGTTCCACAACCATTTCCCCTGAGCTACTCATTAGGTTCTAAAGTTGGGATTGCTTTTTAAGAAACTAAAAACTACTTCTAGTAACTAACCCTTAACTTTTAAATCTAAAAATAAATGCTAAGTGGGCCTTAACCAGGACCCTAGCAGAACTTTAAACAGTTAGAACATTTTGCCAAATTTAAAAATCAGTTTTCTAAAGGCAATTTTGGAATTTAGTATTCAGTATTGGCTGATTAGTCCAGCAAATGCAAAGTCGTAGACCCAACTGCTGATCCACCAATGTAGGAAGCTGTCTCTGTGTATATTACATAAAAATGAAATATATTGTGCAGAGGCTTAACAGAGGCTCAAGAAGATAATACTAATGCTCTCTTTTCTGGTAGTGTGGTGGAGCAGTTAGGCTTATCAGAGGGTAGAGCAAAGCATTTGTTGTACACACACACATAGGAAAATAGAAGAAGCACACACTCAATAACAACTCCAGACCAATGGTTTTTACAGCGAAAATATATATATTTTTTTAAGAACCACAACATTCAAGTTGCAGGCAAGTACTTCAATAGATTTGTTTTTCACACATATATCAATAGTACTTTGTTTGAACACGATAAATTATACAGTCTTTGAAATATTGGCAATTATCTGTTTTAAAAGTTGACATAGTGCAATTTTCAGAAATAGTTCTTGGCGGGAAGAAAAGTTAGATCGATTTGCAGGTAAGCACAACACTTACAGTTCCAGTCTCCGGGGGTTAGGAAGTCCACAGGTCAGGGTTCAAGTTAACCCCAAACACCCACCACCAGAGGACAAAGTGTTGGCAAAATTAACATGGGCTCCTGTGGAGACTGGGGCACTTGGCTTCAGATCTGCAAGCAGGTAAGTACCCGCGTCTTTTGGAGGGCAGACCAGGGGTTTTAGAGGAGCACTGGGGGGGCACAAGTAGGCACCAAACATACTCCCTCAGCAGCACTGGGGTGGCCGGATGCAGGGTGCAAACAAAGCGTTGTGTCTCCAATAATTATCTATGAGGGGACCCCGGGGTCACTCATATGCTGCAGGTGGGGTCCAGGGGGGTCAACGTGGGTAAACAACAGGCTGGACAGGAAGGAGGGCAGTCTGCTGAACGTTGCTGCACAGGAAGTTGGGTTCCCCAAGGCCTGGGGTCTGCGGGTGCAGTGTGTCTTTAGGTATTGGATATCTTCATCCGGAGCTTTCGCGGTCAGGAGGGTCCTCGGGATTCCCTCTGCAGGCCTCGTCGTAGAGAGGTCAACCCAGGACGGGCACTTGCTCAGAATCACCTGGAGAACCTCTCTAGCTGGTCTGGACACCTGGTCACGGGCTGTGGGCGTTGGGTGCAGAATGGTCAGGACTCTCACCTTCGGAGTGAGGCTGGAGTCTTTGGCTGTTGTTTCTTCTAGGACAGAGCCGCTGTCAAAGGGGAGTTCTTGGTCCTTTCAGGTGCAGGGCAACCCTCTGGAGCTTGGCCGAGGTCGCTGGTCCCACTGGATGCGTCTCTGTTCTTGTGCAGGTTTTTTTAAGCAGGAGACAGGCCGGGAGGGCTGGGACCAAGTCAGCTGTTGTCTTCCTTCTTCGCTGCTGGGGGTTCAGCTATGCAGTCCTCCTTCTTGTTAGGTCACCAGGAATCTGGTGAGCTGGGTGCAGGGAGGCCCTTAAATCATAGATTTAGGGGCATTTCAGGGGTCAGAGGGCAGTAGCCAATGGCTACTGTCCCTGAGGTTGGCTACACCCTCCTTGTGCCCACTCCCTTTGGGAGGGGGTCATAAACCTAATCCTATTGGGATTCTGAAGGGAGGGGGGGGTCCCCTGAGCTCTGGACTCCTTAGGGGTGGTCCTGGCTGTGCTGGGCACTCCTCCCTGTTTTCTCCAATTGTCCTGCCGGACTGGCCACCAAAAGTGGGTCTTTGTCCAGGGGGGCGGGCAACTCCACTAGCTGCAGTGCCCTGGGGCACTGTAACCAGGGGCTTGAGCCTTTGAGCTTCACTGCCAGGTGTTACAGTTCCTGCAGGGGTGATGTATGAGGCACCTCCACCCAAGAGAGGCTTTATTTCTGACCATAGAGAGCACAAAGGCTCTCACCCCATCTGGTCAGCAACTTTTCTGAAAGTACCAGGCTGGCACAGACTGGTCAGTCCTGCACTAGCAGTTTGGCTAACATAAAGGGGGCATCTGTAAGGTGCCCTCTGGGTGAATTTTTCAATACATCCCACACTGGCATCAGTGGGGGTCTATTATGCTGAGAGTATGATACTAAACTTCCCAGTATTAAGTGAAGCCATTGTGGAGTTCGTAATGACAAACTCCCAGACCATATACTCAATATGGCTACACTGCACTTACAATGTCTAAGAAGGGACTTAGACACTGGAGGGGCACATGCAGCTATGCCCTCACCTGGGGTATAGTGCACCTTGCCTTAGGGCTGTAAGGCCTGCTAGAGGGGGTGTCTTACCTATGCCAAAGGCATTGGTTTGTGGGCATGGCACCCTGAGAGGGGTGCCATGTCGACTTTGCCTTTTTCTCCCCACCAGCACACACAAGCTGCAAAGGCAGTGTAAATCTGCTTGGTGAGGCGTCCCCCAGGGTGGCATAATACATGCTGCAGCCCTTGGGGACTTTCCCTGGCCAAAGGGCCCTTGGTACCATTGGTACCTTTTACAAGGGACTTATATGTGTGCCAACTGTGGAAACAAAGGTACAGATTTTGGGAAAGAACACTGGTGCTGGGGCCTGGTTAGCAGGATCCCAGCACACTTTCAATTAAAGTTGGCATCAACATTAGGCAAAAAGTGTGTGTGGTGGGTCGGGGGGGACACACCAACAGTGGAACTTTCCTACAGCCTCCCCCTCTGCTGCCCTTCATTCAGTCATGGCCCCGCTCCAGGCTGCCATTGGGGACAGGTGATCAACAGTGTAGAGTTATTGTGCGAACTGCTAGCAGGAGTGCTAGACCTGCGAAGCGGGATTGTACTTTGTGTTTTTAATGTCGGAAAATGCCAAGGGCACTGGCCTCTCAGGTATTGAGGTCAGTCAGTTCCAACAATTCAGGGTATCGTGAACTGTGGGCCATTAAGAGTGAAGTGTTGGGCAGGCTCAGAGCATGTGTTGGAGGTCAGCCTCCTCTAGTGGGCAGCATGGGCATGTGAGGTGTGCTGTAGTGTGATACTTGTTCAGACACACCAGTGTGAGGTACGCTCTGGGCAAGATATACAATTGAATATTCTTGAAACAGGAATTACAGGAGACTTTCCTGGGGTAGGACAACACCATCTCCCTTTCTCTGTAACTCCCATCAGCATCTGAGGGGGACTAGGGTAGTG
Source organism: Pleurodeles waltl (assembly GCF_031143425.1). Classification (NCBI taxonomy): domain Eukaryota; kingdom Metazoa; phylum Chordata; class Amphibia; order Caudata; family Salamandridae; genus Pleurodeles; species Pleurodeles waltl. The sequence goes on from NC_090437.1 coordinate 118,421,210, forward strand.
CATATAGTGTTAAGTAAACAAACACAAATGATGGACGGAATGCATAACTAATCAAACATTCACCCCTAGTCACAGATGTGGGTTAAATCCATCAATTCTTTTGCTCACCATGCCACCCCAGTTTGCACCCAGCCATATGCAAATCAGTCTTGACCGTGTTCCCCATGGGAACAGTCCAGTCCGAACTGCCAAGCCAGGTCCTCCCTAGACCAGAAACAAGCATCCTGGGACCGGTTTCAGGGTATCAACCTTCATCAGGCAGGCTAGCTTGAATCCAGTGGCATAGTGAGCCCGGGACCCATGTCTGGGCATACCCGGTGCACTTATGGCGACAAAAGCAAACAAACACAAATGATGGGAGGAATGCGGAACTAATCAAACATTCACCCCTGTCAGAGATCTGGGTTAAATCCACCAATTCTTTTGCTCACCATGCCACCCCAGTTTGCACCCAGCCATCCTCTGTTGTTTTTGCTAGTGTCAAGTATGGTGCTACATAGCCAGGTTATAAAGTGGCGGCCAGGGCCCATGGTATATATTGTTTGTATAACAGGGTGGTGCTGTGCCTCAATCTCCACTGGTCGCCAAAGTGTCAGCATTGTGACACGCAGTTGTCTATGAGTGAGGAACTGCGCTAGCGGTATATTATTATTCACAGTGAATTGGTCAAACTTAAGTAATTGGTCATCTAGATATAGGTTATCCCACTATACTGATGTAATTTGCTGTCCACTCCGCCAATCGACACGATGTATAGTGGCCTAGGGGCGGGGGAAGACCACCAGTGGGATATTAGGTGCATAACAGGGTCTCGGGACACTCGAACTCATAGCATACAGGGACAGGCTAGCGATATCTGCAGATGCCAGGGGGAGGCGGGAGTCAGCTTCGGGAATAGGAAGCTACGTATAGTGATTATGTCCAAAGGGCCTTGGGGGCCAGTAGCCTCACCCATATAGCGGCCCACTGTCCAGCGTGATAACCATTGGAGATGTGTCGCCAGGAAGTAAGCTTCAAAGACAGGGGCTCACAACCCACCCCGGTTTAGGAGGAGCTGCAACTTTGCAATGGCCACCCTCTGGCGCTGTATGGCCTAGATCATAACTGTGAGAAAGTAGCGTCTTTCTAGCATGGTTAACCCCACTTCTGGCCTGTTTGTGAGTGTATGTCAGTGTAGGTGCTAGCGAGGACCCCAGTGCTCATAGATAAAAACCTATATGTCAGTGTGTTTTGCCTGTCTCACTGGGATCCTGCTAGCCAGGACCCCAGTGCTCATAGTTTGTGGCCTAATGTGTATGCCTGTGCAGTGCTTGACTGTGTCACTGAGGCTCTGCTAACCAGAACCTCTGTGCTTAGGGTCTCTGCTTTTGAATTTGTCACTGTAGGCTAGTGACTTCATTTACCAATTTCAATTGGCACACTGGACCCCCCTTATAAGTCCCTAGTATATGGTATCTAGGTACCTAGGGCATTGGGGTTCCAGGCGATCCATATGGGCTGCAGCATTTCTTTTGTCACCCATAAGGAGCTCAGACAAACCCTTACCCAGGCAATAGCTACTAATGGGTGGTTTTAAAGCTGTAATGGCGCTCTCCTTTAAATTTGACAGTGATACCTTAATATATTCAGATGGTGCTAAAACTAAGAAAACCCCCCATTCAAAACTTAGCAAGGATAACATTTGTTATCCAAACAAATAAAACAATCAGCACTCGTCGTATTTCATAACCAATAGTAATTAGTATGGCAAAATATTCCGAAATCCCCATATACATCAAAGTCAAAATTTTCACTTAAGTTGTTCTTTATTCCTCCTGACAAATTCCAATCCAAAATTTGCTCCACTTTCAGTTTTTCAGTCAACACGTGTTTTGTCTGGGGATTACCCCTCGACTTCCTCAGGACTTTCCATAACAAACAATATTCAACAAATACATAATAAATATACATAAATTGTTCTCAATATTTTCCATTTCTCATGTTCATGTAATATAACCATATGATCCCAATGTCAAAAAGTGAAAACCGTCCTACCAACGAAAATATTCACCACCAATCGTGATTTCTCAAAAGGCTTCGCCAATGTTCATTATTAAAAACCTAAGTGAATATCTTAAAAGTGTAAAGAAAAAAAGTGTTCAGAAAAAAAACGTTAAGAAAGACCTTGTTCTTCTTGTGAAATGGTGTTTAATTATATAATCTGTCTCCATTTTCAAAAAAGAGAACTGTACCTGTATTATTCCTAAAGTCACTTTCATAAATTCCATCCATCGTTTTAATTAATCACGTTATAGGATATAATAATTCACATCTTCATATCTGTTAACATGGATTCGAAGTTTGTTGATTCTTATGTTTATCCTTTGCTTTCATAATGTATTAGCACACAACTTCCTACTTCATGCCGCTTACCTGGCATTTTATAGTAAAAGTGTATCTTTCTTCAGTCTAGGATGCCCCCATAAGATCAATTTGAAAGCGCATCCTGCAATATTAAATTGTAGCTATTGAAATCTTTTAATTTGGGAACATTATCTCAACCCGTCTCTCAAAATGTATCACACGTTTTCACATACCTGTCTTTAACTCCGATCCTTCCGCGAATACGCTAGGTTCCGTCAAAGAGAGTCTGTTCTATCTTTCAACATTTAAATATCCTCCATCATTAGAAAGAGAGTGGACTAGCTCCACTCTCTATTCATGCGTATTGTACGTGAGCCTCAAACCCTTACACAGGACTGCCATTGCAGCCTGCGTGAAATAGTGCACATACTATTTCACGGCCATTTTCACTGCACTTAAGTAACTTATAAGTCACCTATATGTCTAACCTTCACCTGGTGAAGATTGGGTGCAAAGTTACTAAGTGCGAGGCACTAGCAAAGGTGCCCCCACATAGTTCTGGGCTATTTCCCCAGACTTTGAGAGTGCGGGGACGCCATTACACGCGTGCACTACATATAGGTCAATACCTATATGTAGCTTCACAATGGTAACTCCGAATATGGCCATGTAACATGTCTAAGATAATGGAATTGTCCCCCCATTCCAAATCTGGTATTGGGGAGCCAATTCCATGCATCCTGGGGGCTCCACCATGGACCCGCAGTACTGCCAAACCAACTCTCCAAGGCTTGCACTGCAGCTACAGCTGCTGCCACCTCACAGACAGGGTTCTGCCCTCATGGGGTCTGGGCAGCCCAGTCCCGGAAGGCAGAACAAACCATTTCCTCTGAGAGCAGGGTGTTACACCCTCTCCCTTTGGAAATAGGTGTTACAGGCTGGGGAGGGGTAGCCTCTCCGAGCCTCTGGAAATGCTTTGAAGGGCACAGATGGTGCCCTCCTTGCATAAACCAGTCTACACCTGTTCAGGGACCCCTTCTCCCCTGCTCTGGCGCGAAACTGGACAAAGGAAAGGGGAGTGACCACTCCCCTGTCCATCACCACCCCAGGGGTGGTGCCCAGTGCTCCTCCAGTGGTAGTCCCAGACTTCAGCCATGTTGCTTTGCAAGGTGTAGGAGCACTTTGGAGGCCTCTGAGTGGCCAGTGCCAGCAGGTGACATCAGAGACCCCTCCTGATGGGTCCATACCTGAGAAGGTAGCCAATCCCCCTCTCAGGGCTATTTTGGGTCTCTCCTGTGGGTTCTATTCAGATTCTGCTTGCAAGTTTCCTTCAGGAATCCTCTGCAACAACTTCAGCTTCCTCAGACCTCGGATCAACCGCAGCCTGCTCCAAGAAATGCTGTAATGGCAACAAAGTATCCACCAGAGCTACCTTTCTTCAGCAACCTCAGCTCCAAGTCAGCAACTGCAACTGTTTCCACGGTGTGCATGCTCTGAGGACTCCCTGTCTTCATCCTGCACCATAAGGACCTAAGAAATCTCCTGTGGAGTGACAGACTCACTCCCCTGCTCCAAGCAGGCACCTTCCAAGACGACAGCTGGTACCCTTGGACTCCTCTCACAGCGACGAGTGTGCTCCTAAGGACACAGAGGGTGTACATCGACAGGCTGTCCTGAGGTCCTGCTGACGCAATTTAAAGGAGGTAAGGCCTTACCTTCCCAGAGAGCGACGGTACCCCTGTGTACTGCGTCTTCTTCACCTCCTGAGGCCTCTGTGCACTATTTGCACAATTCCTTCGTGCACAGCCTGCTCCCAGGTCCCTAGCACTCCATCCTGCAACGCTCAACTCGCTGAGTTGTCCTCCGGCGGCGTGGGACCTTCCTTTGTTGTGCTGCATCAACTGCGTTTTGCACCTCCTTTGTCCCTGTGTCCTGGGACCTCTGGGGGTGCTGGCTGAACCTGAGGGCTCTCTAAAGTGCTGAGAGCCCCCTCTTCCTCCTCACAAAGAGTTGAGGTCCCCAGGTCCCTCGTGGGTCCATCTACGCCAGTTTGACGCAAAACGCACTTTTGTCGTAGCCAAGGCTTGTTGGTGACTTCCAACACGAAATCACGTCTGCAATGATCTTCACATCATGGGACATCCTTTGCATCACGCAGGAACTCGCCGGCATCTTCCTAGGGTGCATTTCTGTAGTCTTCGACTTACCGTGGACTCTTCTTTTGCACCCCGTGTTGGCAGGGGCTCTTGTCCTTCCTGGAACTTCTTTCGACTTACTTCTGGACTTGGTACCCTTCCTTTGCAGGTCTTCAGGTCCAGGAATCCAGCAGTTGTTATTTGTAGACTTGGTTGGCTGCTGCAAAATCCCAATCATAAGGTGTAGCGTGTCCTAAGGAAACTTGCAGTACTTTACTCCTGCTTTCCTGGGCTCTGAGGTGGGGTAATTTACTTACCTTTACTGTATTCTTACTATCCCAGCGAATCTGCACACACTACACTGGTCTAGGGGGGAATTCGTGATTCGCATTCCACTTTCTTAGTATATGGTTTGTGTTGCCCCTAGACCTATTTTCTCCCATTGCAATCTATAGCATTTCCTATTGCCTGCGTTGTTCTTTGACTATTTACTGGTCTAATTTTGGTGTCTATTGTATATATTGTGTATAATACCTACCTGTATTGTCTCTAAGATATTTTTGGTACTGTGTCACCAAAATAAATACCTTTTTTTTGGTAACACTGAGAATTGTCTTTACTTTTGTATAAGTACTGTGTAACTATAAGTGGTATAGTAGGAGCTTTGCATGTCTCCTAGTTCAGTCTAAGCTGCTCTGCTATAGCTACCTCTATTAGCCTAAGCTGCTAGAACACTACTAAATTTCACTAATAAGGGATAACTGGACCTGGTATAAGGTGTTAGTACCCAAGGTACCCACTACAAACCAGGCCAGCCTCCTACAATAGCCCCCATTAATGAATCCAGTTCCTTACAGAAGGCACGGGGGAGAAGTGGTGGGAGACAACCCTGAGGTTCACGAAGAAATATAACAGCCTAGGGAGGATGAGCATTTTAGTGAATTCTGTCCTTCCTATGGGGTGGGGGGAGGTGGGTAATACCTGCTAAAACCCGGCGATGGTTTCCTTTGTAGAGGTCCACCAGGGTGTGATATAGGCGGATTCAAATATATCAGACAGCATGTGGGGTCCACCGGAGGTGTGCCGGGCCTAGCTGTACACCAAGGCATGGATTTTCTGGGTGGAAAGGGTATGTCACAGACTTAGCCCAGTTAATTTGAAGGCCCGACAAGGTGCAAATACCTCCAGTGTGTTATAAAGTGGAGTGAGGGTACCCCCACAATAATCCACAATGAGGTACGTGTACCCGGTCAGTTAATGGGCTACCTTAATGGCTGCCCTCGTGCCGCAAGTGGATTACCACTGGCTCCATTGCCAGGGCAAGCAGAAGGGGAGACAGTGGGCAGCTCTTGGCGTGTACCCTGGTGTACAGGGAATGAGTTAGAGACCAAGTGGCCCAATCTAACTCAGGAGGAGGGATTATTGTAGAGGAGGCGAGTGTATGCTAATAAGCATTCCACAACACCCATGTGGGTCAGTACCTGAAATAAGCAGTCCCATGATAGCATATTGAATGCTTTCTCCACATTTAAAATGAGGGCTACAGCATGTGGGAAGGAGTTGCAGAGCTGATCCTGGATGTGAAACAGGCAGCAGAGTTTTTGTGAGATGTTCTGCCCTGTAACAAATCCATTTTGGTCCTCATTGACTAGGGTGGGGACTATTTGAGAGAACCGGCTTGCTAGTACTTTACCTAATATTTTCCAGGCGACTCTTAATATGGCTATCGGTCGGTAGGAACCCAGGGAGGCTGGGTCTCGATCAGGTTTAGGAATAGAGGTGAGAAGGGATTCCCAGAGGTTTCCGGGTAGAATATCCAGCTGCAATGCTTCATCATAGAGAGATACTAATCGCGGAACCAATTCACATGCAAATGTGGAGCAAAACTCCAATGGTAGACCATCTAAGCCTGGGGGTTTATTACAGGCTAGGTCTTTAATTGCCTAACAAACCTCTTGGTCTGTTACTGAAGCATCCAGGTCCCTCCTGGTAGTTGCGGGGATACATGGGATGTTGATTTGTGACAAAGTTGGCGAAGGCTCGTGTAGGGGTTGTGGCCGGGGCATTGTATAATTGTTCACAGTAGTGTTCAAATTCTTGCAGGATGGATTCTTGGTCCCAGAGTATCGCCCCTGATTGGGAGCATATTTCTGTGATTGCTGGAGTGCTTATGTCTTGTTGTGCTAACCAGGCATGCAATCGTCCGGCTTTGTCACCTTCCTGATGTATTCTTGCCGCATGTGCCATTAAGATGAAACGTCAAAGGGGTTCCAGTTGCTTGGTGATTGTTTAGCGTGCCTGGATACGATATGGAATGGTATCGGTCTGGGTGTGAGGATTCCCGTCTAGTGCTGCTTGTTGTACCTCTGCTTCGCTCAAATCACGCTCCAGCGTTCTGCAAACATCTGTGATCCCTTTAACATATACGCCTTGTGTGACAGCCCTGAATGTGTCCCTCTATATAACCCGGCCGGTGGTGAGATGCGGAATATAAGGAGTAGAGTCTGTCGGCAGGGTGCAATGCATGTTAGACATCTCTGAGATACCAGTGCTCAGCCCATGCATTAAGGTACATCACCTGGCGGTACGGTAGGGTGCAAGACAAGGGTGGGTGGGACCTGTCCAATGAGGTATCCAGAACACTGTTGCAGTCGCCCCCAGGAGCCACAGGAGGGGTCTCTTATGTGCCAAGTGCTCAGACAGGCGATCCCATAGGACATGTTGGTCTACATTGGGGGCATATATGCTGCCTATCAACAGTGGTTTCCCGTTTAGTCTGCCCTCTAGTAGTACGAAGTGACCCTCTTTGTCAACAGTGACTCTTGTTTCTTGGAATGGGAGGCCAGGCTGCACCCAGATTAGTCCCCCACATGCATATGCTGAGTAGGTGGTGGCATAGATAATTATGCGCCAGCGGCAACGGAGCCCTGGCAATTCTTCTACGTAAGTGTGTGTCTCTTGCAATAATACAATGTTGGGGTTCTGGCATCAGATATAGGAGTAGACTGTGTAACGTTTCCGTGTGGTGTGCTGGCCCCTTCAATTAAGCTTAAGGAAACAAACTGTCTTTGGTGGGGACATTTGGGTGATACATGCCTGTATGCAGGGTGCAAGAGGTGCTCTAACATGACCTCACCCTCGTGGCTAACTGCATCTGTGAAGTCATGTGGTGTCATCTTGTGGAAGGCTCAGTGTGTTGCCGTCTTGGTGGGGAAGGGTTATACATTTCAATGAAAGGACGACGCTTAAGGGGTGTTGAACAGGGGAAGCCCCTCGCAACAGACGAGGCACCCAAACTGGAAGTATATAATGTCAACTATCTCAGTAATGGGGTGATGTGGGTAAAACTGTGGGTGTAGGCTGCACGTGGGCAGCTTGCTTATCTGTGTGGGTTGACTTCTGCAGCGCGGGGACAGCCAGGGTTCCAGAGAAATCCATCTAGCCCTGCATTGGGTCTTTGAGCTATTCTGTTCAATTGCGTAGTTGATGGCAGGGTGCCTCATGAGGCACCAGACAACGTGGGTGGGGGGGGGGGGGGGGGGAGGTTCTCAATCTAGCACATTTGATATGTCCACTGCAGACTTTATGCAGATCGAGCGGCCTCCTCCCGGCCTCTGTAGTCACGGGTCCAAACATGCTGCTCAGGTGGGGGAAGGATTATCGAAGGCACTAATCATTGCCACCTTAATGCAGGTCGAGCGGACTCCTCCCGGCCTCTGTAGTCACGGGTCCAAACATGCTGCTCAGGTGGGGGAAGGATTATCGAAGGCACTAATCCAGAGTCCGCAGATCAGTCCATATGCCATCTGGGGCTTGATAACCAGTAGTATGGGTGAATCTTAGGGTGTGATGGTGGAGTCCATTGTGTCCTCATCTGTTGCCGTCCACTGAGGGGATTGTGCCCCTAGAGTGGCTACAGCAGTCAGCGCCACCTTTCTCTCTTTTATGATCTGTTTCAGGTCCCGGGAGGCAGCCAGAACCCCTCAGGAGGCCGCCCATTTACTGGGTCGGGCCACTCGACTCCGCCTCTGGCAAGGGGACCCGTGGAAGCCCTTGGTATTGCGCACTGAGGTATTACCGTCTCAACTGTTGAGCCTTGCATCACCTCTACAGGATCTGTGAAGAAGTGGGTCTTGATCCATAGACGGGCTGGTAACAGTAATTAGTACTGGAGTCCCAGTTGCCAAAGGCAGCATTTGACTGCCGGAAATGTAGAGCACTGGTGTTGGACCTGTTTGGTGTAGTCGGGAAACAGCATTACTGTTTTATCTTCAAGCCGCCCAGAGGATAGCATCTCTGTCCCGATAGGGCAGGTGCTTGATAAGCATGGGGCGTGGTGGCAACCCGGGGGGCCTATGATGGGCAAGGACCCTGTGCGCCTTCTCCAGCGTGTAGAAGGGTGTGAGATCTGAGCTAGGAGTAAAAAAGTAGAACCAGTTTTCAAGAAAGGTCAGGGAGTCCAGTCCCGCTGCGCATCCCAAAACTCCTGTTGTTGCTCCTGCAGGAGAGTCCCTCGGCATCAGCTGCGCACATCTCCAGGTGCTGGACATGGCTGCGGACGTCTCGCATCTCCGTTTGGTGCTCATCACTTGTGGTTGCATTTCGGTGAGTGTTTTTTCCCCCCTTCATAGACTTTGTCTACCAGTTTACGGTGGTCTCTGTGGCCACAGCTCCCAATGGGTCTCAATGGACTGCCTAACTTGTGCGATGGCTGCAAATACCTGCTCCAGCTTGTCTGACATCGAGGGAGTGTCTGCGCCAATCTGGGTGAAGGATGCTGTACTTGCAAGCCAAAAAGTATTTGTTGCTAGGGCCTGCGTGGTTCTTTGGGGGTGGGTGGGGGTGCGGTTGCTTGCAGGTCCTCTCTGCTCTCCTCTGGCACTGTCCTGGGCGCCAAGTGTCTGTCACTTTTAGTAGTTCTTGCAGGGACTCTGTCCAGCACAGACTCCCCAACAGGCAGGCCCCTACTGGGATTGGGGCTCGGAGGTGCATGTGTTACAAATCTGCAACTTGCATAGTTGTAATGGAAGCCACAATGTGCCATCTTTGGGGATACGAACCATACAGCGCATTCTAGTCTCAATCCCTCACCCCTGGGAGTGCCATAAGCTGGGAATCTCCCCCAGGTGGTGGTTCTACAGGGGCCCCTACGGAGCTTTCGGACGGATGTCGTTAGGTGAGTGGCCGCCCTAAGTGTCCCTCTGGGGTTAATCACTGCTCTGAGTGTACAAGAGTTGGTACAGTCTTCCTGGGCGATCTCTGCCGCCACCGAGGGGAGCAAAATCAGTAGGTCTGACTGTGCACCCCAGCCTTTTCAGCAATACTAGGTTGGGTCTCATGGTCTCAGCCGTTGCTTGCTCCTTTGGCCCACGCCCCGGGGTGGGCCCTGCTTTGTGACTCTGGCGTGGAGATCAGGGCTGGGCTGCTATCTGATGGTGCCGGCCGGTAGCTCCTGATCCGGCAGGTCGCACCTGACTGCGGCCCCTAGTTGTGCTCCTTCGCTGCCGGCCGGGCGTGAGATGCTGCAGAAGCAGGTGGGCCGCAATCAAGCAGGCCACTCTCGACCTCACCGCCCAGCAATCTACGCTCCCTCGTCGGGCAGCAGCAGATGAGTGCATCTTCTGTCTGGTTCCTGGGGCCTATGTAAATGACTATGGCTTTGGGATGATAGCTATGGCTCTGCTGATTGTGCAGCTGGGGCGCATCTGTCCAAGCAAGCCACCGCTGGCCGCACCATTGTAGGCAGGTAAGACGCACTTGCTGAGCGCCCCGTGGGAGCACAACCACCTTTCTCTCAAATCAGGCCCGCTCCCTCCTAACATGGGAGCCCTTGTGTAGCGTTGGTGGGTAGGTGCTGTCCCCGCTGCCAGGGTATCACTGGATGTTGTGGTGGCCTGCGGCTGAGCTGGCCTAAAGCACGTCCGCCATGTTAGCTGGCTTGGCCATGCCCTTTTCAGTGAATTAGATTAAATAAGTGATAACTTGCAATTGGTAGCAGGTAGGAATCTCGAGTTTGGTATCTAAAGAATTGCAATTTAAAATTTTCTTTACTGTTAAAGTCGCATTTTAAGTCACAATTCTGAAAATGGCACATTTAGAAAGTTAAATTATACAAAAAATTGATGGAGGGAATGCCTGAATTAATCTCAGAATATGGTAATTACTCTGGCAAGCATTCCGAGCTATTGTTATTTTACACACCATGCCTCCTCAGTTTGGACCCAGCTATATGCAAATTAGTCTTGGCTCTGTCCAATGGGAACAGCCCAAACCACACTACCAAGCCAGGTCCTCCCAGAACCGAAACACAAGCAACCCAGAACTGGTTTTGCCCTTGTTATGGGCTAATCAGACAGGTATTGCTTGGTTCCAGTGACATTGTGCACAAGATCCATGTCTGGGCATACCTGCATTATACAAAAAGTGATAGATGGAATGCTTGAATTAATCTCAACCACTGGTTTTAGTTGGGGTCGGTGAGCCTGAACCTATGACTTTGTCCTGGTCCAGCATGACCAGATACCAACAGTTGGCGCTTTGTGGTTCTAGGCACTATTTTTATTTAAAACTCGAACTGCATATTCCTTGTTCTACTGATACGATTTTTGTTGCTTTGAGCTCGAATAATTTATTACATTACACTCTGTTGTTCTCAAATGGTGTGGGTTTATTCTTGTGCGGTGTTTTCATTTTATTACTGTTTGAAGCACTGCATAAATACTTTACACACTGCCTCCAAGCTAAGCCTGCCTGTGGAAGATGAACACATTGGGCTAACCAAGGCAAAGATGGATGACCCTCTGATATCCCCTGGAACCAGGGAACTCGGGTTAAGGGGTGAAGGCCTCAAAAGTTTCAAATCATTAGATATTTTTGATTTTTTTCTCCAGCTTGTTGAGGAGGGGGAATGGCATGCCCCTACGGGTTTCACCGAATGCCTACCCCTTAGCCAGGGTACTGCCCATTCACCTGAGCAGGGGGTGGGCACCAGCGGAGAGAGGATATGATCATGGTTGGGGGACAGCATCAGCCAACGCAGCAAACACCGTTTCCTTCTACTAGAGAGTTACAATTGCCCATGTCACCAGTGGGAATGGTTTCCAACCTGCCAAATGTAGAGTGGCAATGTTGGGAGTTGGAGTCCCTGCCATACGGAGCAATGGCCAAAGCAGAAGATGCAAGCTTCAACTCAACATTTGACTCATTTACAGCTTACATGGATGCACCCACAACCTCACTGGTGCATCCATTAGCCTCCTTGGGGGGGCCGATGGTTAGACAGCTGGAGGAAATCAGGGCCAATAAAGACCACCAAAATCAAGGCACCTCCATTAAGTCCCCCAATGGCAGAGACCACAAGTGTGGAGGGGGTGCTAAAGTCCTACATGACCTTATCAAGGGCCCTTTTGGGCTCTGGAATGCAGAACTAAACACAAAGCAAGCTACACTTGAGGCAACTAAATCACCACTCCAACAAAATGGACATTCAAGTTCACCTGCTCAACATGATTGCAGTCTTTGTGTCCGGAACTGATGGAAAGTTAGAGAATTTAAATGCCAATATTCAAAGAGTCCAAGTTAGGAATGACAACAATATAATAGTGTGTTCTTGCAAAGAGGTGATTGACAATCTGGTCCAACTCCCAGTCCTCCTAGAGGAGATGGTTAGAGAAATTAGAAATGTCACCTATAAATCAAAAAAATCGGTAAGGAATCACTCGCTGTAATCGGACCGAGGGTCCAAAAAGTGCCAGCAGCAACAGCGCATGTCAAGCGCAGAGGAGTATCCAAGAGGAGGTACTGATTAGTATAACTACAAATGAAGGATAAAGAACAGCACCTCAAATAGAGGGGAGCAAGCAAGGGGACATATAGGTCGCTCTGGAATGGAACCTCCAAGAGAATGGGCCAAACCCCACGGTGAGCCTATTAAGGCTCTAGCACATCCCTTCCATGATGAAGCGGGAAAGGAAGCATGCAAGAAATGGTAGAAACTGGATCAACTTAGCGAGAATACCTAAGGCAGAAATCGCAGATGGAACGAAAGCACCCATATTGGTAGGTACCCTGCAAAACAAAGTGGACACAGTGCATCATGGTATCAAGGGAGCCTGGGACCACGAGCAGGAACCATCACCTGGAGCAAGGGACGCCGGTTGCCCCGAGATCTCAGATGCAGCCCCCTGTAATACCAAAGCTGACACAGCCCTAACTATCGCAGCAGAGGGGCTTGAAATAACTGCGGCAACCCATAAGTAGAACGTAGGAGGCTGGCCCAGTGTGCGGTAGACACCTGTGGTGTTACACCTTATACTGGGTCCAACCCTTATTAGATAGTGTTACAGTGTCTAGGTAGCAAGGGCTCTCTAGTCGTAGCTGTGTTTAGCAGCCAAGACTTTTCTAAAAGGAGTGTGACACACTTGCAATACTACAGTAGTAACACAGCAACTTCTCACACATGAAAGGAACCAGTTGCAGTGTTGCAAAAAGAAAGTTTTTTTTTTTTTTTTTTACAGGAACACCAAACTATATTACTGTAGGCAAACACCCTTCTAGGAGGTAAGCACACACAAAATAAAAAAAACTGGGGTTAGGAAATTGCAAAAAAAATAGAAAGGGCCATATTTGGGGGGGGGGGGGGGGGGTGGGGAGGGGTTGCAAAAAAGAGGAATGTGAGAATGAGCCCCCCACCAGAGGATATGGAGTAGTTAGCCAAGGGCTGGGAGAGTGGAAACCCAGGAGGCAAGAACAGGACCAGGACGGTGGAACCCAATGGTGGATTCAAGATTAGGAGGACCTGCAAAAAAAGGGGAGAGTGTCCAGTCCACTCAGGAGTGTCCAGGTGGGGCAGGAGACCATGCCCACCCACCAGTGTGTGAAGATCCAGGTCGATGGTGGTGGATGAAGTTCAGCTGTGAAGTCCAGGAGCTACAGAGGAGTCCCTGAAGTCAACCTAGGAGCTGTCCCTGAATGGTAGCCGGACTGTAGATGGCCCAGTGACCACTAACAAGCACAAGCAGATGCAACTGAAGCGGTGGCAGATTTGCAGAGCTGAAGAGGACCAGCAAGGTCCTGGGGAATCGACCCTTGGAGGGGGGTCCGGGCTGACCCCCGGAAGACCGGTGAGCCAGCAGAAGCAGTCAGAGCTCCCACGAGCAGCCCACTGGCAGCAGGCACAGTAAGTCACAGTGAGGCTCAGGCAGCACACCTGAAGAGGAGTCCCACATCCCTGGAGCACCAGAGAGGAGACTGTCCTTGCAGAGGTAGAGTGCTGGGGGCCGTGGCTACTTGGAGCCTGAAGATCCCTCTAAGCAGAAGTCAACAAGCCTTGGTTGTTGCAACAGTTGTGGTGCACGGGGTTCTGTCTTGGAGGAAGAGGCAAGGGCTCACCATCTTCCAATCTAGACAGAAGGAAGAGAGGACCCAGATGACCCCTCAGAACCACCACCTGTGTTGGAGAATCTTTGTAGGACCAGAGAAGAGCAGATCCCAGCAGCCAGACATCGTTGCCTTAGGTGCCTGCAGATGTGGGGGGTGACTCCTTCATTCCAAGGGAGAATCCTTCTTGCTTCTTTGGTACAGCTGAAGTCTTACTGACCACAGAGGATGCACAGCCGTGGAAATGTTGCAAGTTGCTGACAGGAGGCGCAGAAACAATGTTGCAAGGAGAGGTCGTCTACAAAGAAAGCACAGATTTCGTCACTACCCCAGGGCCGCACTCCTGTATAATATTGGACACCTTAGAATATGAGATTGTGGATCTGGAGAAAATCATTGCCCGCTCACGTAATAAATGCGCACCACGCCCTATTGGAATCCTGCCAGCCCTCCTGAAGGAAAACCTAAAGACATGGGCAGGTTTCCTGATTTTCAATGTTTAACCATATATTATTGACTGGAAACATCCCTAGAAGTTGGAAAGGGTCAGTTATTCACCCCATTTATTGCTGCAAGATCTTACTGAATGGGTAATCGATGCAAAACTGGTGCCAATGAACCAAACGGGGTCTCCAAGAAGCAGGGGACACTATCTAATCTTACAGCTGTGGGTCTTATAATGAGAAGAGGGATCGACACCAGCACCCCTCTGTTTGTGTGTTTTGTGGACTTCAAGGTGGCCTTTACTCCGTCTCCCAGGAGCTGCTGTGGAAGAAATTACAGCGCTGTGTTATCCCCCAGGAAATTACTGCGAGCAATCCAACTGGTGTACTCTGGAACATGGGTAAAGATCAAGGTTGGGGACGGCCACCACTTGTCCAGAGAAGTAAGAAAACCTGTAGGGTTAAAACAAGGCTGTGTACTAGCCCCTCTATTGTTCAATCTGCTCATCTCCGACCTATCACCGTTTCTGGACGGAGTGGGGTCACACGCACAGAGCCATGGTGGCAAAAAGCTGTGTAATATCTTAAATGCAGATGATCTGCTAATGCTAAGCAACACAATAAAAGGTCTCCAACAACTAATTAATAGGTTAGCAGAGTATTCTGTGAAAAAAGCTGAAAATCAGCTTGAAAATAAACAAAGTTATGCCTTTAAAATGCCAAATTTCGAAATCCAGGAAATGGTATCTGTAGGAGGCTGGACTGGCTTGTAGTGAGTACCAAGGGGTACTTACACCTTGCACCAGGCCCAGTTATCCCTTATTAGTGTATAGGGTGTCTAGCAGCTTAGGCTGATAGATAATGGTAGCTTAGCAGAGCAGCTTAGGCTGAACTAGGAGACGAGTGAAGCTCCTACAGTACCACTAGTGTCACTTGCACAATATCATAAGAAAACACAATACACAGATATACTAAAAATAAAGGTACTTTATTTTTATGACAATATGCCAAAGTATCTCAGAGTGTACCCTCAGTATGAGGATAGCAAATATACACAAGATAGATGTACACAATACCAAAAATATGCAGTATAGTCTTAGAAAACAGTGCAAACAATGTATAGTTACAATAGGATGCAATGGGGACACATAGGGATAGGGGCAACACAAACCATATACTCCAAAAGTGGAATGCAAACCACGAATGGACCCCAAACCTATGTGACCTTGTAGAGGGTCGCTGGGACTATTAGAAAATAGTGACGGTTAGAAAAATAGCCCACCCCAAGACCCTGAAAAGTGAGTGCAAAGTGCACTAAAGTTCCCCAAAGGACATAGAAGTCGTGATAGGGGAATTCTGCAGGAAAGACACAAACCAGCAATGCAACAACAATGGATTTCCAGTCGAGGGTACCTGTGGAACAAAGGGACCAAGTCCAAAAGTCACAAGCAAGTCGGAGATGGGCAGATGCCCAGGAAATGCCAGCTGTGGGTGCAAAGAAGCTGCTACTGGACAGTAGAAGCTGAGGTTTCTGCAGGAACGACAAGGGCTAGAGACTTCCCCTTTGGAGGATGGATCCCCCACGCCATGGAGAGTCGTGCAGAAGTGTTTTCCCGCCGAAAGACCGCCAACAAGCCTTGCTAGCTGCAAATCATGCAGTTAGGGCTTTTGGATGCTGCTGTGGCCCAGGAGGGACCAGGATGTCGCCAATTGCGTCAGGGGACAGAGGGGGCGTCGAGCAAGACAAGGAGCCCTCTCAGCAGCAGGCAGCACCCGGAGAAGTGCCAGAAACAGGCACTACGAGGATGCGTGAAACGGTGCTCACCCGAAGTCGCACAAAGGAGTCCCACATCGCCGGAGACCAACTTAGAAAGTCGTGCAATGCAGGTTAGAGTGCCGTGGACCCAGGCTTGGCTGTGCACAAAGGATTTCCGCCGGAAGTGAACAGGGGCCGGAGTAGCTGCAAAAGTCGCGGTTCCCAGCAATGCAGTCTGGCGTGGGGAGGCAAGGACTTACCTCCACCAAACTTGGACTGAAGAGTCACTGGACTATGGGAGTCACTTGGACAGAGTTGCTGGATTCAAGGGACCTCGCTTGTCGTGCTGAGAGGAGACCCAAGGGACCGGTAATGCAGTTCTTTGGTGCCTGCGGTTGCAGGGGGAAGATTCCGTCGACCCACGGGAGATTTCTTCTGAGCTTCTAGTGCAGAGAGGAGGCAGACTACCCCCACAGCATGCACCACCAGGAAAACAGTCGAGAAGGCGGCAGGATCAGCGTTACAGAGTTGCAGTAGTCGTCTTAGCTACTTTGTTGCAGTTTTGCAGGCTTCCAGCGCGGTCAGCAGTCGATTCCTTGGCAGAAGGTGAAGAGAGAGATGCAGAGGAACTCGGATGAGCTCTTGCATTCGTTATCTAGAGAATCCCCAGAGACAGAGACCCTAAATAGCCAGAAAAGAGGGTTTGGCTACCTAGGAGAGAGGATAGGCTAGCAACACCTGAAGGAGCCTATCAGAAGGAGTCTCTGACGTCACCTGGTGGCACTGGCCACTCAGAGCAGTCCAGTGTGCCAGCAGCACCTCTGTTTCCAAGATGGCAGAGGTCTGGAGCACACTGGAGGAGCTCTGGACACCTCCCAGGGGAGGTGCAGGTCAGGGGAGTGGTCACTCCCCTTTCCTTTGTCCAGTTTCGCGCCAGAGCAGGGCTAAGGGGTCCCTGAACCGGTGTAGACTGGCTTATGCAGAAATGGGCACCAAATGTGCCCATGAAAGCATTTCCAGAGGCTGGGGGAGGCTACTCCTCCCCTGCCTTCACACCATTTTCCAAAGGGAGAGGGTGTAACACCCTCTCTCAGAGGAAGTCCTTTGTTCTGCCATCCTGGGACAAGCCTGGCTGGACCCCAGGAGGGCAGAAACCTGTCTGAGGGGTTGGCAGCAGCAGCAGCTGCAGTGAAACCCCTGAAAAGGCAGTTTGGCAGTACCAGGGTCTGTGCTACAGACCACTGGGATCATGGGATTGTGCCAACTATGCCAGGATGGCATAGAGGGGGCAATTCCATGATCATAGACATGTTACATGGCCATATTCGGAGTTACCATTGTGAAGCTACATATAGGTAGTGACCTATATGTACTGCACGCGTGTAATGGTGTCCCCGCACTCACAAAGTCCGGAGAATTGTCCCTGAACAATGTGGGGGCACCTTGGCTAGTGCCAGGGTGCCCTCACACTAAGTAACTCTGCACCTAACCTTTACCAGGTAAAGGTTAGACATATAGGTGACTTATAAGTTACTTAAGTGCAGTGTAAAATGGCTGTGAAATAACGTGGACGTTATTTCACTCAGGCTGCAGTGGCAGGCCTGTGTAAGAATTGTCAGAGCTCCCTATTGGTGGCAAAAGAAATGCTGCAGCCATAGGGATCTCCTGGAACCCCAATACCCTGGGTACCTCAGTACCATATACTAGGGAATTATAAGGGTGTTCCAGTAAGCCAATGTAAATTGGTAAAATTGGTCACTAGCCTGTTAGTGACAATTTGAAAGAAATGAGAGAGCATAACCACTGA
Organism: Pleurodeles waltl; assembly: GCF_031143425.1. Lineage (NCBI taxonomy): Eukaryota > Metazoa > Chordata > Amphibia > Caudata > Salamandridae > Pleurodeles > Pleurodeles waltl. The sequence goes on from NC_090437.1 coordinate 118,439,072, forward strand.
GGTTCTGATTAGCAGAGCCTGAGTGAGACAGTCACTACACAGGTAACACATTCAGGCACACTTATGAGCACTGGGGCCCTGGCTGACAGGGTCCCAGTGACACATACAACTAAAACAACATATATACAGTGAAAAATGGGGGTAACATGCCAGGCAAGATGGTACTTTCCTACAGTATCTCCATCTCCAACATACATATACTTAGGGTTTAAACTGGACTCGAGGGGGTCATTTGTCACATAAAAGAGGGACATCTCATCAAAAAGCGGATGCACTGAACTTTGCCTTCTCAAATATAAGGAGGCATCTGCGAAATCACACTCTTAAGGCCTTACTTATGGTGGTGAGATCAAAACTGGTCCCAACTTTGTCGTATGGAGGGGAGATCATGCTAGGGAAGGACGCTGATATCATGGCAACATTAATGTTGCAAACATACAAATGGGTGTTTCAGCTGTCAAAGTCTGCTTCCCTAGCCCGAGTAGGCTTAGAGTTCTCTCTGCCATAGCAAACATTAGCTAGGCAAAGCGCATTTCTAAGATGTTTTCACCACCTGAGGAATGCTCCCAAAGACACCCTTGCACATCATGCATGGCCTGAAATTAATCTTGAACGGGGGAAACAACGCTTTGCCACCTACTTGAAGGATAGCTTAGATAATTTGAGTCTCTCTAATGTATGGGAACAGACCATCAGTGATTCCAGCTTTAAGAAAATTTGGAACACTTGCACCCAGCAGAAAAGCGGTCTAGAGGATAAAGAGTTACTTGCAAAGCAAGCACACGGGTGGTCGGTGATGAACTCATACGAAACTCGCAAGAAACAACCATTGTTTGACCTCACCTTATCAATAACCATCAAGAAGGAGCTGATGAAATTGCGTTTTGGCCTCCTTCCAACGCTTGGGTTCACACACGAGTTGCAGAAAAAGGGGCAATTGATGACTACTCTGTGCTACCTGTGTTACCAGACAAATGAAACACTTACGCACATTGTATGTTTGTGCCCAAAGTTATCAGCAGAACGTAGGGTCCTGCTGCATAAAGAATTTATGGCCCTGGGAGTATGGTCCTGTACAGCAGCGGTAGTTGCGACCCTCTGTCACGTAGGCTCTCATTATCCTAATGAGACTACTGGATTTTTGGGTGACAAGTTTGTTCACAGTGTGGGGGACTAAGTCTGACCCACGGTGAAGGACCCTTGTCACCCCAAACCCGTTTTTTGCTCCGGCTAACTAGCAGTGCCTCATCTCTCCCGAAGGAAAGAGACAATTGGGCAGCCGAGCGCATGACATCTTGGTACTTCCCAGGGAAGTCGTGGTCACTGCTTGAAACAATGCTGTTAATTGTATATATCTGGTCGGACATGGTGTGAATTCCATTATCCACAACAGCTAATGCTTTTTTTCAGATTTTCCTGATCTATCTGCCTTAACTGGGCTGCAGCCTCTTGTTGGGAAAGTTTCCATATTTCATTGTATACTTCATACAAGAAACGCTTCCTACGTGGCCTGACAAAAAAAATCTTGTAAGTCAGTGTCATTAGACAGGAGAGTGAGATGTGTCTTGACTGCATCTAGTGAGGATGATTTTAACCATTGCTGGCACAATTGTTCCACACTATATGTAGTAATTATTTCAGCATGTTCTGGTGATATATAGCGAGGGTCTGACCTACTCGTTCGGAAACCCCCCGAGGAGGTGACAAAACGCTGATGACACCCATTGGTATCTATTGGCCACAATAACCACCTGCCTGGACGTGTCTGAAGCATTAAATGTACCATTCTGGGCCCATTCAGTAAGCTCACTAAAGGTGGCATTTATGTATTTCTGCCAATTATTAATTTTTGCAGGGGGAGGTATACTAGGCATGTTCAATTCTCTGATTGTAGCTAAGCCTAAACAGCTAGTCTGTTTTACTGTCATTTAAAAAAAATAATTTGGATGGGAATGAGACATGCTCTAAACAATGTTTCTCTACCCTTTGTTTGCCAATTTTTTGTTCCCCAAACACTTTTCAAACCAACATTTTTTGACCAATATTCATAACCTTCAATTGACAATCGGAAAACAAAGGAATCCGAATATATGAATTTTGTGTTGGTCAACAACATTTGTTTATCTTTGGTTGGAGTTAACCTAAAATAATATGACTTAGCATTCTTTTGATGATGCCCAGAACAATACCTAAATTTATCAAAATAAGTTTTGGAACTCCCTTGCGGGGGAGTTGGGCAATGTTCCCATTGCGTATAGTCAAATATCGTTTTTGGACTACTTGCTCTATGTATGAAGGGGTGCCCATAATAATTATAGCAAAACATGTCATCATAATTCTCTTTAAACTGGTAAACGTCTTCATTTTCATAGACAGTATAATATTGTAATTCAGTCATCATTGAATCAACAGTCTGCACATCCCAATCATCAGATACAATGCCTGGTATTACTATATCATTCATAGACAATTTTAGTACATATGGTATTTGAATTATGTAAGTGGGACCGTATATATCAAACATTACTCTATCCCACACAATCCCATCCGGAATTGGTACTGCAGATATGTTCACAAAGGATATGTCCCTTCGAACCCTATGTGATGAAAAATGTGGTTTCAACACCTCCTCCACCTGTTCAACCGCTGATCTGTCAGGAAGAAAATGACCATGTATCAATAGAAAAAAGGTGATAAACCCAACCCAAAGAAAAAATGCTGTCATAGTCAATTGAGCCACAGTTAGTTCCATGGAAAAACAAAATACGTATCTTTAAGCCAACACATTAGCTTACGTGGACCTGACTGGTCAGTAGTCGAATAGGCAAACGAGTCCGATAGACCATTGTTGTTGTCGGCAAAGTAACCAGAGGCAGTTCGCGCAAAAGGTGTCGCCGCAATCAATGGAGGAGTTGGTGTTTCTCGCGGTGGTACACTGTAGATAGCACCATCCGTCACGTCTGTAGTCATAGTGACTTGATCAAATGTTTCTAAATTAGACGTTGTTAGTGGAACTAATGCTAGATCATCATCCACCCTCCCCAAGCTAGGAGAGGCAACAGTGTTAGTATAGATGACTTGAAGCAGAACTTCTTCTCCAGTAGTGAGAGGGATTTGGGAACTACTGGACATTCCTCTTGGTCGGCTGTGTAGAATCGGCCACATGTAACCTGACATTGTCAATAGAAACAAAGCGATTTTCTTTGGCACCTGGCAACGGGGGTAGAATAACAGTTCTCGTTCCGTGTATCCCCAACACAGGGACTGATGCACGATAAGAAGGACCAAATTATTTTTTCACTGCAACCTTTTCACGCACAAGATCCCCAACCCTGGGAATCCAGCCGGTAGGAGTTAGTGGTGTATCCTTAATTCCTGTGGAGGCAGCACTTTTAGAAGAATTATCTTCATGGAACTGTTGTTATTCCTGTAAAACAGTGACACAATCATTTATGTCAAAAGGTGTTTCCGACGCCTCCACACCAGGACCATCAAGATCCGGAACAAACATTCGTGTTCCGAACAGGCCCTCATATGAAGTACGACCCCCAAGGGAACTTCTAGGCAGGTTATTTAGTGCTCTCTGAACTCCATACAGGTGGGTTAGCCAACTATGACCCGTACCTAAGACTCTGGCTGTTAAGGACTGCTTTAAATCGCAGTTTAATCGCTCCACAACAGAATTTCCCTCGGGATGAAATGGAGACGAGTACTGAAGCTGGACCCCCAACGAAGCCAAGGTGTCCCTGAATGCCCTTGAGGCAAAAGCAGGGCCTGGTCCGAACGGAATGCCGCAACTGCATATGTACCGACAAAGACTCGCAAATCTTTAATAACAGTCCGAGCATCAGCCGAGCGCTGTGGCCACACCCACACAAATCTGGAGCAATAATCTACAACGACTAGTATATATTTGTATGCACTATCTGGTGTTAGTGGACCGCAATGATCCAAGTACACACATTGTAATGGTCTGTTAGATATTAAGAGGGGTGTCTGCGGCGGGCGCTTAGCTGTAGAAACTTTCATTTGTTGACAGATATCACAACAAAGGACGTGCTGCTTAGTCTCTTTATAGAGACCAGGCCACCAGTAACGGGCCTGCAATAACGATATTGTAGCTGCCACGCCAGCATGTGCTGATGCCACTCCCTCATGCGCTGCTTTAATAAATTGTGATCGTACATCTTTATTCGGGATGTCGCGCATGCCTACGCTAGGAATTTTAACTTCAGTGTTCAGCATACTTCCCATGAAGTATTGATATTTATTTGGAAATCCTTTTGGATAAGGCGTGCCATCAACCGTAGCCTTTATGGCAGCCATAATCTCTGTGTCTGATTTGGAACTCGAACGAGTCACTGCAGCTACAGTGGCAACTGCCACTGCCAATTTTGCGGCTTTATCAGCCAAAGTATTTCCAGCAACATGTATTCCAATGCGCTGGTGTCCAAATGTATGCACAACATGAACTTTGGGTAGCGTCTTTCAGGTCTGCTACCTTCCCCCACAGTAGTCTTTGTTTTATGGTGTTGCCTTTTGAATCTCTGAACCAATTCAAGCGCCAGTAATGTAGATATTCATTAAAAGACTGGACGCAATAATAAGAATCACAAACAATCAGAATGAACTGCGTCGGATCCGTATGTTCTAGTGCCATCAGTAGAGCCTTTAGCTCTGCCAATTGTGGTGTACAATCCCCTAGAGTTTGCGTATAGGTATGTTGGGGGCAGAATTTCTCCCCCTCCATATAGTCGCTCACTACCGTACATGTAGCAGAATATTGGTGTTTTGTTCCAATCGCCGGATGCGCAGAGCCATCGGTGTACATAACTACTTGATATTGATCAATCGCAACGTGTTGGCGGGAACTGGATATTCAACTTCATATTGCAGAAATTCCTGAGTTTGTAACTTTGGGTCAAAAATGTAATCTACGTCAATGGCTGTTAAAGACGTAGCCCATTGTATCCAATGCGGGTAAAGTGCTTTCGCGTTTGGGACACTAGCTTTTGTAACAGCCTCGAGGGCCGGAATAGGAGAAATGACAATGCGTTTCCCCTGGGCAAGAGGTCTTTCCTTAATGACAGCCATTTGTACAGCAGTGAGAATTTTCTCTGTGGGTGCAAAACGTTGCACAGCAGCAGAATACAAGTGTGACTTGTATCCTATCGGGACTGTCTCACCCTCGTTAAATGTGACATATGTAAACCCAATGGCCCCAGCTATTACCCTGATGACCAAATGTGTCTTATTGTCCCGTGTGTGTAAATGTTTCGCTGCTAGCAGATCTGCTTGTAACTCCCGAAGGGTATGTGTGTGTGTTCAATTGTCCAGAATTTCCTTGAAAAATCAGGACGTATTAATTCATATAAAGGTTTTATGCGTGTAGCATAATCAGGAATGTATGTTCTGCCAAAATTTAGAAAGCCCAACAACGATTGAAGTTTCTTAATCGTGTTTGGTGGTTGCAATTGTGCACACTTTTCTAAGAATTGTGGCGCTAGGCTCTTACCTTCATTTGACAGCTCATATCCCACGAATATGACGCTGAGGAAGGCAATTTTTTTTTTTTTTATAGTTAAATTTGTAGCCGACTTCGGCAAACCCCACAACAATGCGGGCTACCCGTCTTAAATGTTGTAGTAACTCGTCATCCGTGAGATATATATCATCCACATATGACAACGCTTCAGGGTGTAACTCGTGTAAAATAGCCGTCACACAAGCCGCAAACAGTTCCGGGCTGTTCTTATACCCTTGAGGCAAACAACAGAATTTTTTCTGGGAGCCTAGTGCACTAAAGCTTGTTAAATCTCGGCTTTCAGGAGCAATATTCTGGCAGAAGAACCCATTCGAGATATCTAAAGTTGTTTTATATTTTTTTCACACAATGTTGCTCATTAGTGCTGCGCTATGCGAGTTCTGTATAGCATATGTACAGGTATGTCCGTTCAAATGTCTGTAGTCTAAGACTATTCTATATGAATGGTCCGGTTTAGCTACAGGGAATAAGGTATTATTCATTGGTGAGACACAGGGTTCAATTACCCCCTGGTATTCCAATTGTATAAGTATTTCTCTCACCGGTGCCCTTGCTTCATGTTTTATTGGATACTGCGGTTGTGGCTGAGGATCACCTTTAATGGGAATTACATGATATGGAGAATCCCTGCCCCACCCTACGTGATTTCTATATAAGGCAGGTGCTTGTGCAAGAGCCCATTTAATCGAATAAGACTCCGAGAGTTCCTCTGGAACAAGGGGTGAGAAGGAAGGTTTAATAACCTCCTCCCCTGCTGGGCAGGTGCAGACAAAATCAGGCGGCCAATCTTGTTCGGCCAGCAAGATGTCATATATCTTAACTACACGATCCCAAAAGATTGCGTATATAGTGCGCTCAATGTCTCCTACCAAATATAAAGTCACTGCATACACCCTATCGGGTTCGGAGACACGCATATCTGCTGTTTCTACGTGTATGAAGTCATCAGTTGCTTTCACCTCCAGATGCTCTAGAAGATTCCGGCGAACTATTGTGACCTCTGCCGCGCTGTCTGGCAGTGCTAGAGCCCATGTCTTGTTCTTCAAGAGAACTCTCTTCCTGTGTAGCATGTCTAACTGAGCATGACACCACCTTTTTCTTTTTAAACTGCTGTTTTTGTTGTATCGGTTTCTCTTCCTTCTTGACAGAAACCTCCGAAGAGCGTTGTGATTCCTGTCTCGGTTTCACGTACTCTGTTCTCCGCTCTGACCGCCCATCTCTCTCATTTTTTTCCCCCGATGAGTCCTGAAAGGAACGAGAATGGCGTGCATCAGTATATTGATATCTATCAGCCGTTTTATATTAGCTCTATTTCTGAGATTGTACCCATTCTGTGGGGTCTCCGTCCGTGGAGATTCTCCCCTTTCTTTTTTCGGTGTTTGCTGTTTTTTCTCCCAGCGCTTCTTATTACCCTCAGGTTGCTGTTTAGTATTATCTTTATTAACTTTTCCCTGAAATTGGGGTTTTTGTAGTCTAGCCCCTAGGCTATCTCGACCGATACTGGAGTATGTTTCCGCTATTATTTTAGGCAGTTCCTGCTCCTGATCTTGTTGCGGGACGTCACGAAGACGCATGCACACTGCAAGTGCAACTGCTTCCCCTTTAAGATTGTTTAGGATTATTGAAGAAACCGTGGCAAAGTTGCCCATCAGTTGCATTCCCAAATCTAAGGCTGGGGCAGCCCCATATTCATCTTGAATTTGTTTAAGCACTTCCGGTAGGTTGGCTAATGTCGGTGTACCGTGTGCCGTTGTATAGAGCGCGGCAAATACTGTGCCCCATGTATTACAATGTTCCACTGTGGGAACCATCCCAAAGGGTAAACACATAGTTAGTATTCTATGTTTGTCCTGAGGTCCCGTATGGGGAAATACTGCTTCCAGCGTATTCATTTTCTGCGCTAGCCAAAATGGAGTCTCCTCCCGTTTTGCTGGTACTTTACCCATAATAGAGTGTACAGTCACCGGGTTTATACCTGGTGTTACTGCATGTGGTTGTGCTGGAGCAGCACGCGCTGGGTTTGTATTTAGTGTCTGCATCACAAATTGTACTAATTGTCTATATATTGCTATTAGTTCAGTATATAAGCGTCGAACCTCAGCCACCGCCATATTAGCAGCCGCAGGATGTGGTGTATATGTGGGCAATAAAGGCCAGGTAGGACCATCATTGCTTAGTGGACCTAACCTTACTGGTAATATTGTATGGGGTAGGGCGCCGTCAAGCCAATTATTATGTTCTTGATAAGATAAAGGTATCTCTAAGTAAGTGTACGCCCTGTACTGCCCAGGCGCGTTCGCAACTGTATATGTATGAAATGTATTTGTGTTCCCATCAACTGCTGGAAGTATGACCCAAGAGTAAAATAGTTCTGTTCTATATGCTGCGTGGGCATCCACCACAAACGTGACTGGACCACCCTGGGCCGTGAGGCCGTCTGCCAGCAAATATGCCGTGAGCGGTTGTCTCATGTTAAGAGCTATTTGTACAACCTGGGGATTCGCCATTATAAAAAAGCCCAGAGTTCAGAGAAGGCACACCAAGATGTTTTTTTTATCCTTTTAAGGTTCAAGCTTGAACAATCACCCGCTGTAATGAAAATGTCACTTACCCAGTGTACATCTGTTCGTGGCATCAGTCGCAGTAGATTCGCATGTTCTGCAATAGCTCGCCATCTGGTGTTGGGCCGGAGTGTTACAAGTTGTTTTTCTTCGAAGAAGTCTTTCGAGTCACGGGACCGAGTGACTCCTCCTTTTGTCTCCATTGCGCATGGGCGTCGACTCCATCTTCGATTGTTTTTCCCCGCAGAGGGTGAGGTAGGAGTTGAATTGTAGTAATAGTGCCCATGCAATGGAGTGACTAAGTATGCACCTATTTAAGGTTGAGATGATACATATATAAATAATTTAAGGTAACTTCCAAACTGCTACAGGCTCCCGGGGAGGCGGGTGGGCACATGCGAATCTACTGCGACTGATGCCACGAACAGATGTACACTGGGTAAGTGACATTTTCAGTTCGATGGCATCTGTCGCTGTAGATACGCATGTTCTGCATAGACTAGTAAGCAGTTATTTCCCCAAAAGCGGTGGATCAGCCTGTAGGAGTGGAAGTAGTTTGAAATAATGTCCTTAATACGGCTTGACCTACTGTGGCTTGTTGTGCGGATAACACGTCTACACAGTAGTGCTTGGTGAATGTGTGAGGCGTAGACCATGTGGCTGCCTTACATATTTCTTGCATTGGGATGTTTCCTAGAAAGGCCATGGTAGCACCTTTCTTTCTGGTTGAGTGTGCCCTTGGTGTAATGGGCAGCTGTCGTTTAGCTTTAAGGTAGCAGATTTGGATGCATTTAACTATCCATCTGGCTATACCTTGTTTTGAAATTGGGTTTCCTGCGTGAGGTTTTTGAAATGCAATAAAGAGTTGTTTAGTCTTTCTGATGTTTTTTGTTCTGTCAATGTAATACATCAATGCTCTTTTGACATCTAATGTATGTAGTGCCCTTTCAGCTACGGTATCTGGCTGTGGAAAGAACACTGGAAGTTCCACTGTTTGATTTAGATGGAACGGTGAAATAACCTTTGGCAAAAATTTAGGATTGGTCCTTAGGACGACTTTATTTTTGTGTAGTTGTATAAAAGGTTCCTGTATAGTAAACGCCTGAATCTCGCTTACTCTTCTCAGGGAAGTAATGGCGATGAGAAATGCCACCTTCCAGGTTAGGAACTGTATGTCGCAGGAGTGCATGGGTTCAAAAGGTGGACCCATAAGTCTAGTTAGGACAACATTTAGGTTCCATGAAGGAACAGGTGGTGTTCTTGGTGGTATAATTCTCCTAAGGCCCTCCATGAATGCTTTAATGACTGGTATTTTATATAGGGAAGTTGAATAGGTAGTCTGCAGGTATGCAGATATTGCTGCAAGGTGAATCTTAATGGAAGAGAAAGCTAGGTTAGATTTTTGTAAGTGAAGCAAGTAACCCACTACATGTTCTGGAGTTGTGTGTAATGGTTGTATTTGATTAATATGGCAGTAGCAAACAAACCTCTTCCATTTACTTGCATAGCAGTGCCTGGTGGATGGCCTTCTTGCTTGTTTTATGACTTCCATACATTCTTGGGTAAGTTGTAAGTGCCCGAATTCTAGGATTTCAGGAGCCAGATTGCTAGATTCAGCGATGCTGGATCTGGGTGTCTGATCTTTTGGTTGTGCTGTGTCAACAGATCTGGCCTGTTGGGCAATTTGATGCAGGGTACCACTGATAGGTCTAGCAGCGTTGTGTACCAGGGTTGCCTTGCCCAAGTTGGTGCTATCAATATGAGTTTGAGTTTGCTTTGACTGAGTTTGTTTACCAGGTAAGGAAGGAGAGGGAGAGGAGGAAAAGCGTAAGCAAATATCCCTGACCAGTTCATCCATAGGGCATTGCCTTGGGATTGTTTGTGTGGGTACCTGGATGCGAAGTTTTGGCATTTTGCGTTCTCCCTTGTCGCAAACAAGTCTATCTGAGGTGTTCCCCAGAGTTTGAAATAAGTGTTCAGAATTTGGGGGTGAATTTCCCATTCGTGGACCTGTTGGTGATCTCGAGAGAGATTGTCTGCGAGTTGATTTTGTATCCCTGGTATAAACTGTGCAATTAGGCGAATTTGGTTGTGAATTGCCCAATGCCAAATTTTTTGTGCTAGCAGGCTTAACTGCGTGGAGTGCGTCCCTCCCTGCTTGTTTAGATAATACATTGTTGTCATGTTGTCTGTTTTGACGAGAATGTATTTGTGAACTATTATTGGTTGGAAAGCTTTTAGTGCTTGAAAAACTGCTAGAAGTTCTAGGTGATTGATATGCAGTTTTGTTTGATGTACGTTCCATTGTCCTTGTATGCTGTGTTGATCGAGGTGTGCTCCCCACCCTGTCATGGAAGCATCTGTTGTTATTACGTATTGTGGCACTGGGTCTTGGAAAGGCCGCCCCTTGTTTAAATTTATGTTGTTCCACCACAGAAGCGAGAGGTAAGTTTGGCGGTCTATTAACACCAGATCTAGAAGGTGACCCTGTGCTTGAGACCACTGTGATGCTAGGCATTGTTGTAAGGGCCTCATGTGCAGTCTTGCGTTTGGGACAATGGCTATGCATGATGACATCATGCCTAGGAGTTGTAATACCATCTTTGCCTGTATCTTTTGTGTTGGATACATGCGTTGTATGATGGTGTTGAAATTTTGAATTCTTTGTGGACTTGGAGTGGCTACTCCCTTTGATGTGTCTATTATGGCTCCCAGGTATTGTTGTACCTTGCGTGGCAGAATTTTGGATTTTGTGAAATTGACGGTGAACCCGAGTTTGAAGAGGGTTTGTATGATCTGATTTGTGTGATTTGAGCACTGTATGAACGAATGGGCCTTGATTAGCCAGTCGTCCAAATATGGGAACACATGTATTTGCTGCCTTCTTATGTGTGCAGCGACTACCGCTAGACATTTGGTAAAGACTCTTGGTGCGGTTGTTAATCCGAAAGGCAGTACCTTGAATTGGTAATGTATTCCTTTGAATACAAACCTTAGGTATTTCCTGTGCGATGGGTGTATTGGTATATGGAAATAAGCATCCTTGAGGTCTAAAGTTGCCATGTAGTCGTGTAGTTTTAGCAATGGCAATACTTCTTGTAGTGTGACCATGTGGAAGTGGTCTGATTTGATGAAAGTGTTCACTACTCTGAGGTCTAGGATTGGTCTGAGCGTTTCGTCCTTCTTTGGTATCAGAAAGTACAGTGAGTAAACTCCTGTGTTTATTTGTGTGTTTGGCACTAATTCGATTGCATTCTTTTGCAATAGTGCCTGCACTTCTATCTCCAGGAGATTGGAATGGTGTGTTGTTAAATTTTGTGCTTTTGGTGGTATGTTTGGAGGGAATTGTAGAAATTCTATGCAATAACCATGTTGGATAATTGCTAGAACCCAAGTGTCTGTAGTGATTTCCTCCCATGCTTTGTAATAATGACCTATTCTTCCCCCCACTGGTGTTGTGTGGAGGGGGTGAGTGACATGTGAGTCATTGTTTAGTAGTAGGGGTTTTGGGGCTTTGAAATCTTCCTCTATTTCTAGGGAATTGCCCTCCTCTATATTGTCCCCGAAAACCTCCTCTATACTGTCCCTGGTAAGTGGACGGTGTTGCTTGTGAGGTGCTGGCTTGTGTGCTTTGACCCCAAAACCCCCCTCGAAAGGGCGTTTTACGGAATGTGCTGTAATTCCCTCTGCTCTGCGGGGAGTAGAGTGCGCCCATGGCTTTGGCAGTGTCCGTATCTTTTTTGAGTTTCTCAATCGCTGTGTCCACTTCTGGACCGAACAGTTCTTTTTCATTAAAAGGCATATTGAGAACTGCTTGTTGAATCTCTGGTTTAAATCCAGACGTTCGGAGCCATGCATGCCGTCTGATAGTTACAGATGTATTAATTGTCCGTGCAGCTGTATCTGCAGCGTCCATGGAGGAACGTATCTGGTTGTTGGAGATGGTCTGTCCCTCCTCAACCACTTGTTTCGCCCTATTTTGGAAGTCCTTGGGCAGATGTTGAATGAGATGTTGCATCTCGTCCCAGTGGGCTCTGTCATAGCGCGCAAGTAGTGCCTGGGAGTTCGCGATGCGCCACTGGTTTGCAGCTTGTGCTGCGACTCTTTTACCAGCTGCATCGAACTTGCGGCTTTCTTTATCTGGGGGTGGTGCATCTCCAGATGTGTGAGAGTTGGCCCTTTTCCTAGCTGCTCCTACAACAACAGAGTCTGGTGGCAGCTGTGTAGTGATGAAAACCGGGTCCGTAGGAGGCGGCTTATACTTCTTTTCCACCCTTGGTGTGATTGCCCTACTTTTAACCGGCTCCTTAAATATGTCTTTTGCGTGCCGGAGCATACCAGGGAGCATAGGCAGGCTTTGGTAGGAGCTGTGGGTGGAGGAGAGTGTGTTGAACAAGAAATCATCCTCGACCTGTTCTGAGTGGAGGCTTACGTTATGAAATTGTGCTGCTCTAGCCACCACCTGAGAGTACGCGGTGCTGTCTTCTGGTGGAGATGGCTTTGTAGGGTAGGCCTCCGGGCTGTTATCTGACACTGGGGCGTCGTATAGGTCCCATGCGTCCTGATCTTGGTCACCCTGGCTCATGGTGGTGTGAGCTGGGGAGTGAGATGGAGTTTGTGCTGGTGAAACGTTAATCACGGGCGGAGGAGAGGGTGGTGGTGTAATTCTTTTAACCACTTTTGGTTGTGGTGCTTGTTCCGTCTGGAACTCCAACCTTCTCTTTCTCCTAATGGGGGGAAGGGTGCTTATTTTTCCTGTCCCCTGCTGAATGAAGATACGCTTTTGCGTATGGTCCACATCAGTTGCTTGTAGCTCTTCCTCAAACCTATGCTTTTGCATTTGGGAGGTTAGCGAGTGCTCTTCTGTATAAGAGCCTGAAGCTGGGTCGCTTGCAGTTTGTTTCGGCGTCGAAACTTTGTCTGCGTGTTTTTTCGGCTCCGAGGTGACTTTTTTCCTTTTCGGGGCCGAAACCTCTCGGCGTCGATCTGTTTCGGTGCCGCTGTCTCGGCGTCGAGCCGTGTCCACACCGGCATCTCGGTGTCGAGGCTTGTCTCCAGCACTTTCTCGGTCCCGAGAAGGCTGCGTGCCGGTGTCTCGACCGGAGTCGGACGATCTCGGCACTGTTTTGGCCTTTTTCGGTGCCGACGGTCGGTCACCGAATTTATGGGTGGAGCCATGGCCTGGTGGCAGTGGCGTCCCCTGAGCCTTGTAAATGTTTCTTTGTGTGGTTTTCGACGTCTTACTCACGGTTTGTGTGTCGTCGAATCCTTCGGAATCTGAGTCTTGGATCGAGAAGGTACCTTCTTCTTCCTGTTCCTCGAACTCCCGTTGGGCTGTCGGTGCGGACGCCATTTGAAGTCTTCTGGCTCGACGGTCTCGGAGTGTTTTTCGGGACCGGAACGCACGACAGGCCTCGCAGGTGTCTTCGCTGTGCTCAGGTGACAGGCACAGGTTGCAGACCAAGTGTTGGTCTGTGTAGGGGTATTTATTGTGGCATTTGGGGCAGAAACGAAACGGGGTCCGTTCCATCGGCGTTCTTCAGCACGCGGTCGGGCCGACCAGGCCCCGACGGAGGATCGAAAAACTACCCCGAAGGGCACCGGAGCTCTTCGATCTTCGATGCGGTGTGGAATCTAAGTACGCCGATCCCGAACGCAACAATACCGACGAAAATCTTCCGAAATTAGCTAATTTTCCGTTCCGAAACTCGGAGCGACAGGAACACGTCCGAACCCGATGGCGGAAAAAAAACAATCGAAGATGGAGTCGACGCCCATGCGCAATGGAGACAAAAGGAGGAGTCACTCGGTCCCGTGACTCGAAAGACTTCTTCGAAGAAAAACAACTTGTAACACTCCGGCCCAACACCAGATGGCGAGCTATTGCAGAACATGCGTATCTACAGCGACAGATGCCATCGAACATAGGGTTACCTATACGGCGGTGGTGGAAATCCTCAGTGCCACGGACATCTCCGCTAAAGGAACTGAGGGATCATTATATTATATGAGACAGAGAAAAACCGGTGGACCCGAAAATTAGAGCCAAACCAAACGTTGGCGGTGCCATGTCGCGTAGGCTCTCATTATCCTAATGAGACTACTGGATTTTTGGGTGGCAAGATTGTTCACAGTGTGGGGGACTAAGTCTGACCCACGGTGAAGGAACCTTGTCACCCCAAACCCGTTTTTTGCTCCGGCTAACTAGCAGTGCCTCATCTCTCCCGAAGGGAAGAGACAATTGGGCAGCCGAGTGCATGACATCTTGGTACTTCGCAGGGAAGTCGTGGTCACTCAGGTCACAACGGGTTCTCTCGTACACAGTGCGGTCTCGTATATAACTGGCAAAGGCCGTTTGAGTTTTAAAGATTGGTTTAATAAAACAACTGCATTTTAGATAACAAAGCGTGAGCTGCAATAACCAGAACTATACAACACAATAGGATTGAAATAGTAACGAGGAGAGTGAAGCACAAGAATAAAGCTATCATAGTGCAACTAGATTATGTTCTCTCTAAGTTATATGTTGAGCACAGCCTGTGAAGCTCTAAGCCTGCCTTTCAGGTTCCCCCGGGAGGACATCAACCTTCATACCTGAGCAAAGGCCTGTAATCTGCATCAGCATCTGCAACGGGGCAGTCAGCGTCTAGTTGTGGGTTCCTGGTCGGAATCTCCCTCTGACTTGTAGAAGGACTAGAAAGTGTTTTTATAACTAACACGCCGATGTTCTAAGAAACATCTCTACGTAAGGATGTGTACTTTCTACGAACCCTAAAGACTAAACTTCTACCACGCCTATCGGCAATGTCCCAGACTGTATCCTTGACTGAAGCACAGAGCGAGCAAGAATGTATTTGTTTGAGAACACAGTGCTGAAGTAAGCTAAACAGTGTGATAGAATGAAATCAAAACAAGACCGTGAAACTGGTTATTGTAAAATAACAGTGCGAGGTTGAATAAAATGCATCTAGGGCAAAGTGCACAGAGGCCTAATACCTTAAGCTAACACACAAAAAGCTACATTAAAAATGGCTACACTACACCTCAACCCACAAAACCCCATGCTGAATGTGCGACTGGTGCAGTTCTGAGCCATTTTTAATAGTAAGATGAAACTGTCAGGGGCCCTATTAAGGATAGGTTGTGAGAGGAATCAGACTCATACTCTCCCCCAGGCATTAATCCATTCTATGCATGAAAGGCAATGCTTGTAAGAGGCATACTTTGTATAATGCGCTATCAAGTTATTGTGCGCTATCCAGGTAACCAAACCCAGGGGTCTTGGAAACTACCTTTGGGGGTTTTCAGGTTTATTTAAAAACAGTTGATAGTAAAACAGCCCTGCATTTATTGTTTGTACCAAGCATTTTATGAATGATTGGTTATGCTTGCCTCAGAGGTAATCCCTAATACTGTACAATTTACTCATGCACCTACTGTTTATAATAAGCACTTTATGCACAATTGGTTATGACTGCCTTAGAGGCAACCACAGTATAATGCATTCCTCACTTTTAATACCATCATGTATCATTAAACCGTGAGGGGCCATTTATAATTTTTATTTTATTTAGTTATACAATGTTTTTTGCAAAGTGACCAGGTTGCAGCAGATGGATAATGAATGCTGGGTCTCACAGCTTTGCTAAACCTTGATGTTACGATTTCAATCATCCACGCCGAATCAAAGACATTTTAATTTTTATTGAAGGTATGCTTTTAGATTTTTTATTTGTGCTTGTTTATGGTTTTAATTAACTAATACATTACAATAACAAACTAAACTGTATAAAAAGAGGATTCTTGCACTGAGATCAGCTCAACTCCATGGATAAATTCTTCATTTGGATAGGTTCGATTTTTCCAGAAACTCTTAATTAAGTATACTGTGGGTGTGAGGGCACTCCAGAATAATTTATTGGGTGAACATATTTATTTGCTTCTCAAACCATTCTGTATTTACTCATCTCAAAACTTAAAATTTCTGATGCACTTTTATCTTTGTGTAAAACCTGAAAAGTGCTTTTCTGAAAGAGTGTCTTTGAGAATAATTTTTCAGGTAATTATAAAGGCACTATCGAACAAGTTACTTACCCTTGGTAACAGGTTAGCTGGTAGAGACATATTCTAGTTGCACATTCTTTACATTAGAATTTCCCCTTGGCGTCAGACTAGATACAGAGATTTTTCTTCGGGCAGTACCCTTGTGCGCGGTCCAGTGGTGTCTGTCGACTCCGTGTCCGTCGATGGCATCGTGGTTGCTGTGATGACATTACGGTCATATACATGCGCCACCCAAACGTGCTGATCTCAGTTTATTTTCACGACTTTCCACGCCAGAAGCGCAGAGCCATGAAGAACACTGAGACTGGTGCGCCAAAACTTGAGCCCTGAAAGGGAAGTCCCTGTCCCTAGAAATCAGTCTGCAGAGCAGGGAGGATGGGTGGGTCGGTAACTGCAACTAGAAGATATGTCTACCAGATAATTTGTTACCAATGGTAAGTAACTTGTGCATCTGATAGACTTCTAGTTGCAGATTCCTTACCTAAGAATAGATACCCAAGCAATACCGTCCCCGGAGGTGGCCCTGCAAACGAAGATCATACTAAGAAGTCCTGCAGGACCGAACGGCCAAAGTAGCCATCTGTGCGGACCCGACTGTCCAGGTAGTAGTGTTTGGTGAACATGTGCAGGGATGCCCACATTGCTGCCTGGCAGATGTCCAGGACTGGAAAACTGCGTGCTAACGCAGTGGTTGCAGCAGGTGCTCTGGTGGAGTGAGCATGCAAACCCTCAGGGGTTTGCTTCTTAGCCAAAGCGTAGCATAATTTGATGCAGAGAACAACCCATCGAGAGATGGTCCATTTCTGCATCACCTTCCTTTCTTTGCACCCACGTAACCAACAAAGAGTTGACTGTCTGCCCAGAAGTCTTTGTTATGATTGAGGTTGAACGCCAATGTTCTTTTTGTATCCAGACAGTGGAGTCTCTTCTCTCCATGAGAAGGATGTGGGGGTGCATAAAAAGTAGGCAAGGTGACTTACATGAAAGGGTGAGACCACTTTAGGAAGGAAAGAGGCCCTGGTACGAAGTACCACTTTATTGGGATGGACAGAGAGAAAGGTCGCAGAGGTGATGGTAATAAGAAAAGCGATCTTTACAGTGAGAAGCCACAAAGGACAATTATTAAGGGGCTCAAAGGGAGCACACATAAGGTAGGTGAGTACCAGGTTCAGATCCCACTGCAACATTATGAACTGGGTGTAGGAAAACACCCTGCCACTGGTATGTTTCCTAAAATGCCACAGATGCACCTTTTTCCTAGTGGAATGCGCTTTAATTGTGATTAGAAGTTGGCTTTTTGCCTTAATGTAACATGTTTGAAAACATTTAATAATCCATCAAGCTAATCCTTGTTTAGAGATAGGATTACCTTTATGTGGTTGCTGAAAGGCAACAAAAAGTTGTTTAGTGTTCCTGAATTCTTTTGTTCCATCCGCATAATACATTAGAGCTCTTTTAAGATCAAGAGTGTGAAGGGCTCTTTCTGTCCTCACTGTTTGGTTTATGTGACACGAGGATACAACCTTTAGCAGAAATTTTGGATTAGTTCTAAGTACGACTTTATGTTTGTGTACTTGGAAAAAAGGTTCCTCAAGAGTGAATGCTAGTATTTCACAAACTCTTCTTAATAAAGTAATCGCTACTAGGAAAGCAACTTTCCATGTTAAAAACTGAATCTCACAGGAATGTATGGGTTTAAAACGTGGGCCCATTTGTCTTGTGAGAAATGACCGCCCCTTCATTAAATTGCTGAGATTCCACCATTGAAGGGACCTGTGTGTTTGGCCGTCTAACAGCACTAGATCTTGCAATTGACCATGTGCTTGAGACCATTGCTGTGAGAGGCACTGTTGCAGTGTTCTCATGTGGTACTACTGCTATGCAGGATGCCATCATCCCCAATAGTTTCATGATGAATCTACCAGTGTATTATTTGGCTGCATTTGCTGTGTGAGACTTTGGAACGTTTGTATCGTTTATGCATTTGGATAGGCTAAGGCTTTTTGAGTATTGAGAATAGCACCTAGGTAAGGTTGTACTTGGGCTGGCTGAAGATGGGAATTTTGGTAGTTGAAAGTGAACCCTGATGTATGTAGGGTTTCTATTGTGTATCGAGTGTCCTGCTGACATTGTATAAAATTGCTTTATTTTATTAGCCAATTGTCTAGATAAGTAAAAACATGTATGTGTTGTCTTCTTAGGTAAGCTCCTACTACTGCTAGACATTTTGTGAATACTCTTGGAGCTGCGGTTATGACGAATGACAGAACTTTGAATTGGTAATGTTTTCCTGCTATCACAAACCTTCAGTATTTTCTGTGAGCTGGACGGATGGGTATATGGAAATACGCAACTTTTAGATCCAATGCAGTCATGTAATCTTGTTTTTGTAGTAGTGGAATGACGTCCTGCAGAGTTACCATGTGAAAGTGTTCTGACAGGATATATAGATTTAGTGGTCTAAGATCTAGAATGGGTCTGAGAGTGCCATCCTTTTTGGGAATGAGGAAGTATAGTGAGTATACACCATTCCTTGTTGAGAATGTGAGACTAATTTTATTGCCGGTTTTAGTAGTAGCGACTGTACTTCTTGTTGTAATATCACAGGTTGTCCCCAGAACACAATGTTCTAACGTGGAGGGATGTTTGGAGGGGTAGAAATTCATTCTAGGCAATAACCATTGTGGATAATTGAAGCTACACATTGGTCTGTGGTGATATTCTGCCAATGGGAGTAGAACTGCTGCAGTCTGCCCCCCACAGGAGATGTGTGGGGTTGTGGCATGCTTAATTAGTCACTATTTTGAAGGGGTAGATAATTTGCCTCTGGCTCTAAAGTGTTTGCCTCTATAAGAACCTCTAAATCCCCCTCTCTGGTACTGCTGCTGTTGCCCTTGTTTAGACTGGGAGGTAGAAGCCTCTGAATTGTGGCTTGAATTCACCATTGGTTAGCTGCTTGTGTAGCTACACTCTTGCCAGCAGCATCGAATTTCCTACACTCTTTGTCAAGGGGAGGGGCATCCCCCGACAACTGACTATTGGCCCTTTTTCCAGCAGCACTCATAACCACCGAGTCTGGAGGTACTTGGTGGGTAATGTAAGCAGGGTCTGTAGGTGCAGGCTTATATTTTTTGCCGATGCGTGGTCTTAAAACCGTAGCTTTGACTGGCTCACTGAATATCTCATCCACATGATTTTATCATGCCAGGTAACACTGGGAGGCACTGGTATTGTGGGTGTGTGGAGGATAAGGTATTAAAAAGGGAATCCTCTTCCAAAAGCTCACTGTGCATAAGTACTCTGTGGTACGCAGCTGCCCTAGAAATAACCTGCGTGTATGCAGTAGTGTCTTCTGGTGGGGAAGGTTTGGAAAGATATGTCTGGGTCATTAGCATAGGATCTGGATCACACAGAACTCAAGGATCAACTGTATCACCAAGATAATATGTCTGTGAATGAGTTGGTGAAGGCAAAGGTCGTGGGCTAGTGGGTGGTAGTGAAAAAGAAAGTTGTGGTGAATGAGGGGGAGAAGTATGGATAGGTAATGGCTTCTCCTTCAGTTTGAAAATTTTTGATGGTGGTGGAGCAGTATCTAAATGTTCCTGAAAAGCCAGATTTCTCTTAGTCTGTAGAGGAGGTGCAGTAATTATTCTGCCAGTCTCTTTATGGATATGGATCCTTGACTGTCTCTCATCCATGACTTCAAGAATGGGTTGAATCTCTGTGTCCTCAGGAACATAATCAGATGGTTTCAATGATTTAGAGGACTATTCGTCATATGATTTAGAGCTCTGCTTAAGATGGCTCGAAAGTCCTTGTTCTTCAGAATAAGAAGGCTTTATCGGCTCCAAAGACGACCGTTTTTTCAGGCCTGAAAACACAGCCGGTTGCTTCGGCTCGGAGGCAGGACGTCGAGCCTTCGACTCCTTAGAGTGTGGATGCCAGCTCGCTTCGGAAGTTGAGCTTTTGGTGGACTTGCTTGACACCGGTATCGATGGAGGTGTGGCCTGTTTTTGGGCGCCTGTAGGAAAGTACCATCTTGCCTCGCATGTTACCCCCATAATTCACTGTTTATTTGTTGTTTTAGTCCTTGTGTCACTGGGACCCTGCCAGGCAGGGCCCCATTACTCATAGTATGTGCCCTGTATGTGTTCCCTGTGTGGTGCCTAACTGTCTCACTGAGGCTCTGCTAACCAGAACCTCAGTGGTTATGCTCGCTCTGCTTTCTAAAATGTCACTAACAGGCTAGTGACTAAATTTACCAATTCACATTGGCATACTGGTACACCCATATAATTCCCTTGTATATGGTACCCAGGGTATTGGGGTCCCAGGAGATCCCTATGGGCTGCAGCATTTCTTTGCCACCAGTAGGGAGCTCTGACAATTCTTACACAGGCCTGCCACTGCAGCCTGCGTGAAATAACGTCCACGTTATTTCACAGCCATTTAGCACTGCACTTAAGTAACTTATAAGTCACCTATATGTCTAACCTTCACTTAGTGAAGGTTGTTTGCCAAGTTACTTAGTGTGTGGGCACCCTGGCACTAGCCAAGGTGCCCCCACATCTTTCAGGGCAAATTCCCTGGACATTGTGAGTGCGGGGACACCATTACACACGTGCACTATACATAGGTCACTACCTATGTATAGCATCACAATGGTAACTCCGAACATGGCCATGTAACATGTCTAAGATCATGGAATTGTCACCCCAATACCACTCTGGTATTGGGCGGACAATTCTGTGATACCCCAGGTCTCTAGCACAGAACCCGGGTACTGCCAAACTGCCTTTTTAGGGTTTCCACTGCAGCTGCTGCAGCCAACCCCTCGGACAGGTTTCTGCCCCACTGGAATCCAGGCAGCTCTGGCCCAGGAAGGCAGAACAAAGGATTTCCTCCAAGAGAGGTTGTTACACCCCCTCCCTTTGGAAATAGGTGTGAAGGGCTGGGGGAGGAGTAGCCTCCCCCAGCCTATGGAAATGCTTTGATGGGCACGGATGGTGCCCATCTCTGCATAAACCAGTCTACACCGGTTCAGGGATCCCCCCAGCCCTGCTCTGGCACGAAACTGGACAAAGGAAAGGGGAGTGACCACTCCCCTGACCAGTACCTCCCAGGGGAGGTGCCCAGAGCTCCTCCAGCGTGTGAGAAAGTAGCCTCTTTCTAGCCTTGTTACCCCCACTTTTGGCCTGTTTGTGAGTATATGTCAGGGTGTTTTCACCGTCTCACTGGGATCCTGCAAGCCAGGGCCCAGTGCTCATAAGTGTGTGGTCTATATGTATGTGTTCCCTGTGTGATGCCCAACTGTCTCACTGAGGCTCTGCTAACCAGAACCTCAGTGGTTATGCTCTCTCTGCTTTCCAAATTGTCACTAATAGGCTAGTGACCAATTCCACCAATTCACATTGGCATACTGGAACACCCTTACAAATCCCTAGTATATAGTACTGAGGTACCCAGGGTATTGGGGTTCCAGGAGATCCCTATGGGCTGCAGAATTTCTTTTGCCACCCATAGGGAGCTCTGACAATTCTTACACAGGCCTGCCAATGCAGCCTGCGT
This sequence comes from Pleurodeles waltl, assembly GCF_031143425.1. Lineage (NCBI taxonomy): Eukaryota > Metazoa > Chordata > Amphibia > Caudata > Salamandridae > Pleurodeles > Pleurodeles waltl. The sequence continues at coordinate 118,460,810 of NC_090437.1, forward strand.
GAAATAACGTCCACGTTATTTCACAGCCATTCACCACTGCACTTAAGTAACTTATAAGTCACCTATATGTCGAACCTTCACCTGGTGAAGGTTGGGTGCAAAGTTACTTAGCGTGTGGGCAACCTGGCACTAGCCAAGGTGCCCCCACATTGTTCAGGGCAAATTCCCCGGACTTTGTGACTGCGGGGACACCATTACACGTGTGCACTAACTCCGAACATGGCCATGTGACATGTCTAAGATCATGAAATTGTCACCCCAATGCCAAAGACAATTCCATGATCCCCTGGGTCTCTACCACAGAACCCGGGTACTGCCAAACTGCCTTTCCGGGGTCTCCACTGCAGCTGCTGACAACCCCTCAGACAGGTTTCTGCCCCCCCTGCGTTCCAGGCAGCCCTGGCCCAGGAAGGTAGAACAAAGGACACCCTCACCCTCTCTCTTTGGAAATAGGTGTGAAGGCTGGGGAGGAGTAGCCTCCCCCAGCCTCTGGAAATGCTTTGATGGGCACAGATGCTGCCCATCTCTGCATAAGCCAGTCTACACCGGTTTAGGGATTTCCCCCAGTCCTGCTCTGGCGCGAAACTGGACAAAGGAAAGGGGAGTGACCACTCCCCTGACCTGCACCTCCCCTGGGAGGTGCCCAGAGCTCCTCCAGTGTGCCCCAGACCTCTGCCATCTTGGAAACAGAGGTGTTGCTGGCACACTGGACTGCTCTGAGTGGCCAGTGCCATCAGGTGACAGACTCCTGATAGGCTCTTACCCTTCTTACTAGCCTATCCTCCTTCCTAGGTAGCCAAACCTCCTTTTCTGGCTATTTAGGGTCTCTGCTTTGGGGAATTCTTCAGATACCCAATGCAAGAGCTCACCAGAGTTCCTCTGCATCTCCCGCTTCACCTTCTGCCAAAGGATCGACCGCTGACAGCTCAGGACGCCTGCAAAACCGCAACAAAGTAGCAAAGACGACTACTGCAACCTTGTATCACTTCATCCTGCCGGCTTTCTCGCCTGTTTCATGGTGGTGCATGCTCTGGGGGGTAGCCTGCCTCCTTCTTGCACCAGGAGCTCTGAAGAAATCTTCTGTGGGTCGACGGAATCTTCCCCCTGCAACCGCAGGCAACAAAAGACTACATCACCGGTCCTCTGGGTCCCCTCTCAGCACGACGAGCGTGGTCCCTGGAACTCAGCAACTCTGTCCATGTGACTCCCACAGTCCAGTGACTCTTCAGTCCAAGTTTGGTGGAGGTAAGTCCTTGCCACCCCACGCTAGACTGCATTGCTGGGTACCGCGTGATGTGCAGCTGCTCCGGCTCCTGTGCACTCTTCCAGGATTTCCTTTGTGCACAGCCAAGCCTGGGTCCCCGACACTCTACCCTGCAGTGCACAACCTTCCGAGTTGTCCTCCGGCGTCGTGGGACTCTTTTTTCTGACTTCGGGTGGACTCCAGTTCACTCCTCTTCTAAGTGCCTGATCCTGTACTTCTGCGGGTGCTGCCTGCTTCTGTGAGGGCTCCCTGACTTGCTGGGCACCCCCTCTGTCTCCTCATCCAAGTGGCGACATCCTGGTCCCTCCTGGGCCACAGCAGCATCCAAAAAACCCTAACCACGACCCATGCAGCTAGCAAGGCTTGTTTGCGGTCTTTCTGCGTGGGAACACCTCTGCAAGCTTCTTTACGACGTGGGACATCCATCCTCCAAAGGGGAAGTTTCTAGTCCTCTTCGTTCTTGCAAAACACCAAGCTTCTTCCATCCGGTGACAGCTTCTTTGCACCCTCAGCTGGCATTTCCTGGGCTCCTGCCCACTCTCGACACTGTCGCGACTCTTGGACTTGGTCCCCTTGTCTTACAGGAACTCAGGTCCGGAAATCCACTGTTGTTGCTTTGCTGGTGTTGGTTTTCCCTTCAGAATCCCCCTATCACGACTTCTGTGCTCTCTGGGGGTAGTAGGTGCACTTTACACCTACCTTACAGGGCCTTGGGTGGGCTATTTTTCTAACCCTCACTGTTTTCTTACAGTTCCAGCGACCCTCTACAAGCTCACATAGGTTTGGGGTCCATTTGTGGTTTGCATTCCACTTTTGGAGTATATGGTTTGTGTTGCCCCTATACCTATGTGCTCCTATTGCAATCTTTTTTAACTTTACACTGCTTTCATTACTTCCTTTTGCTATTACTGCATATTTTTGGAAGACGGATGTCCCACGTTGCGATGAAGCTTGCAGAGGTGTTCCCACACAGAAAGACAGAAAACAAGCTGTGCTAGCTGCAAGGGTCGCAGTTAGGGTTTTTGGGTGCTGCTGTGGCACAGGAGGGACCAGGATGTCACCACTTGGAGGAGGAGACAGAGGGGGCGCCCAGCAACTCAGGGGGCCCTCACAGAGGCACCCGCAAAAGTACCCGAACAGGCACTTGGAAGGAAAGTGATCCTGAGTCCACGCGAAGTCACAAAAGGGAGCCCCACAACGCCGGAGGACAACTCAGAAGGTTGTGCACTGCAGGATAGAGTGTCGGGGACACAGGCTTGGCTGGGCACGAAGGAAATCCTGGAAGAGTGCACAGGAGCCGGAGTAGCTGCAAATCACGCGGTACCCAGCAATGCAGTTTAGCGTGGGGAGGCAAGGACTTACCTCCACCAAACTTGGACTGAAGAGTCATTGGACTGTGGGAGTCACTTGGACAGAGTTGCTGTGTTCCAGGTACCACGCTCGTCAGGATGAGAGGGGACCCAGGGGACCGGTGATGCAGTCTTTTGGTGCCTGTGTTAGCAGGGGGAAAATTCTGTTGACCCATGGGAGATTTCTTCGGAGCTTCTGGTGCAGGGTGAGGGCAGGCTACCCCAGAGCATGCACCACCTGGAAACAGTCGAGAAAGCCGTCAGAATTAGGCACTACAATGTTGCTGGTAGTAGTCTTGCTACTTTGTTGCGGTTTTGCAGGCGTCCTGGAGCAGTCAGCGGTCGATCCTTTGGTAGAAGGTGAAGAGGGAGATTCCCCAAAGCAGAGACCCTAAATGGCCAGAAAAGGAGGTTTGGCTACCAAGGAAGGAGGATTGGCTACCAAGAGAGGTAAGAGCCTATCAGCAGGAGCCTCTGATAACACCTGCTGGCACTGGCCACTCAGAGCAGTCCAGTGTGCCACAAACACCTCTGTTTCAAGATTGCAGAGGTCTGGGACACACTGGAGGAGCTCTGGGAACCTCCCCTGGGAGGTGCAGGTCAGGGGAGTGGTCACTCCCCTTTCCTTTGTCCAGTTTCGCGCCAGAGCAGGGCTGGGGGGGATCCCTAAACGGTGTAGACTGGCTTATGCAGAGATGGGCACCATCTGTGCCCATCAAAGCATTTCCAGAGGCTGGGGGAGGCTACTCCTCCCCAGCCCTGACACCTATTTCCAAAGGGAGAGGGTGTTACACCCTCTCTCAGAGGAAATCCTTCGTTCTGCCTTCCTGGGCCAGGGTTGCCTGGACCCCAGGAGAGCAGAAACCTGTCTGAGGGGTTGGCAGCAGCAGCAGTGGAGACCCCGGAAAGGCAGTTTGGCAGTACCCGGGTTCTGTGCTAGAGACCCGGGGGATCATGGAATTGTCCCCCCAATGCCAGAATGGCATTGGGGTGACAATTCCATGATCTTAGACATGTTACATGGCCATGTTCGGAGTTACTATTGTGACGATGTACATAGGTAGTGACCTATGTACAGTGCACGCGTGTAATGGTGTCCCCGCACTCAAAGTCCGGGGAATTTGCCCTGAACAATGTGGGGGCACATTGGCTAGTGCCAGGGTGCCCACACACTAAGTAACCTTGCACCCAACCTTCACCAGGTGAAGGTTAGACATATAGGTGACTTATAAGTTACTTAAGTGCAGTGTAAAATGGCTGTGAAATAACGTGGACGTTATTTCACTCAGGCTGCAGTGGCAGGCCTGTGTAAGAATTGTCAGAGCTCCCTATGGGTGGCAAAAGAAATGCTGCAGCCCATAGGGATCTCCTGGAACCCCAATACCCTGGGTACCTCAGTACCATATACTAGGGAATTATATGGGTGTACCAGTATGCCAATGTGAATTGGTAAATTTAGTCACTAGCCTGTTAGTGACAAATTTGGAAAGTAGAGAGAGCATAACCACTGAGGTTCTGGTTAGCAGCGCCTCAGTGAGACAGTTAGGCCTCACACAGGGAACACATACAGGGCACATACTTCTGAGCATTGGGGCCCTGCCTGGCAGGGTCCCAGTGACACAGACTAAAACAACATATATACAGTGAAATATGGGGTAACATGCCAGGCAAGATGGTACTTTCCTACAAAGGGGACCGATCTAGATACTAGAAATATTAACATTACCTTTCTATGTTAACGAACGAGTTACTGGTCTCCAGGACGAGAACTCCACTTAAAAGGAAAAAACTGCAACAAGGACGATAGGCAAGAGAGTAATGATTCTCTGTTTAGCTGACAGAGCCTATTCATCAACACAGCTCACTCGATAAGAACAAATAAACTAAAATAACCATACAAACATATCCTTTTGTTTAGCTCTCTGATTCTACTTTTTTTTTTTTTAAATCAGCTTTTTATCAGTAGCTCTCTCTTTCTACAAGTCATTCCCTAATTAATTACATTAGGCTTGAAGTTCTTTGAATGCAATATGGCGCCAGAGATCTGATGGTGGAATGCATCCAAATTTGATTACAGGGTTTCTAATTTACAGGCTTTATTATAACAAACTATAAATCAAACCATAAGAGTGAAAAAAAATTATCCTTGAAAAAAAACAAATAAAACTGTACAAAATATAGATCTAGCCGACAGTCCCCTGTGCAAAGGTAAGACCTGTTTAACATACAAAAAGTCAAACATTTTGCCTCGATGTGCATAATAAATGTTACCATCCCATCCATGTGCTCCAGCCACTGCAGGCCAAGGTTGGTTATGATTCTTGGGGTCCCATTATCAACAGGCAGTATATTCACCTTGAACCTCTGAGGCACCGAGGTCACAATCTATGAACAGAGAACAAAGGTTTAGTGAGTTGTACTCTAAATGTAAAATATATTAGGCTGAACAGCAGACTAGAGTATAAAGAAATAGTTCAAGTTTTTTTTCAAAGATCCTGTAACAACCATTTCGCTTGGGTCAGATACTGGCAGATAATGTACCTCATGTGGAGTACTTGGCTTTTCATTCAGAGGATTTGATATTTACACACAAAAATGATCTCACGATTATCATTCTGAAAACTTCTAACAGTACACTGGGGTTTACTGTGTGGTTCATGCTGCTGCACCTAAGATTCAGAAGCAGTCTGCCTATAGAATTTTCCTATCATGATCAACACAGGCATTGTTTTACAAATAAGGTCTTTAGTTGGCAGTGGTTTGCACTCTATGCAAGTAGGGACCCTCACTTGTCTGGATAAGGGAGTCACCCAGCTATAACCCCTGCTCACCCCCTTAGTAGCTTGGCACAAGCAGTCAGGCTTATCTCAGAGACAATGCGTAAAGTATCTGTACTCAGTAACAGCGAAAAACACCACAAGAGTACTCTACACCAGTTTAGGAAAACAGCCAAGAGTTATCTGAATAAAACAAAAACAAAATGACAAAAATCCAATATACACAAGCAAATAGAATTTTGAAGTTAAATCTCAGTAAAGCACTTAGAAACACAACAGCTCCAACTGGGGCTACCACTATGTCTTGATTAAGTTGTTGCCAACAGTCCAATGCCACTTGCAAGAGAGTGTGGGTCGTTCACTGAGTCACACGACCCCCAGGCACAGTACTGTAGAAAACAATGAGGAAACAGATGTTGCATGGAGTCGGGAGGTGAAGCGTCGCTGGAGTCGGTGCAGCACTGGTTCCTTACTGCTACCGGGGAGGTGACACGCCTGTTCCTTACTGCTAGGCAGGGGAGGTGAGGTGTAAGTTCCTTACTGTTGCTGAGGGAAGTGATGTGGGTTGGTGGTGAGGCGTTGGTTCCTTATGACCTGGTAGGGTCAATGAATCCAGCAGGTCCAGATGCAAGACGTCGACCTCAAGGTGAGGCGATCACACCACTGGGCCACAGGTGCTGCGGCAGAGTCCCATGGCACAGACCTTGGTAACACGGTACTCGGGACTCACGCTGTGGCAAGACTTCGGAAGCACTGAAGCGGTTTCAGAACTGCAGCGCTGGTCACAGTCGTTTCACTCAGCGGGGACCATGGTTCCTGTGCAGGCAGTGGCGCAGATTCGGACAGTGCCGCTGGTTCCAAAGAGGCCCTGGAGTCTATGCACTTAGTTTCTTCTTGGTTGCACCAGAACTCTCTCCAAAGGGCCCAGGAACTGGATTTGGCATCACTTGGTGAGTCAGGACTCTCAGCAAGAGAGCCCAGGTGCTAGCAGATGTAGTCTTTGATGTCCCTAAGATGTCTAACAGGAGGCAAACTCAGTTCAAGCCCTTGGAGAACCTTGGAAAGCAGGATGTAGAAAGCAAAGTCCAGTCCTTTCACTCCTAGGACAGAAGCAGCACTCCAGCATACCGAAGCAAGAGGCAGAATGACAGTCTCTCCTACAGCATCTAGCTCGTCTTCCTCGTAGGGTCTCTCTGCCCAGAAAGGTTTATTAAGTTGCGTTCTCAGAGGTCCAGTACTTACACTCATTTCTGCCTTTGAAGTAGGCAAACTTCAAAAATAAGTCTCTGTAGTGCACAAGACACTTTTTTCTGCCCTGGCCCCACACACACTCCAAGGGGTTGGAGAGTGATGTGTAAGGGCAGGCATGGCCCTATTCAAGGTGCAAGTGTCAACTCCTCCCATCACTCCAGCACAGGATATGCAGGGCACACCTCAGCTCCCTTTGTGTGACTACCTAGAGTAAATTCACAAACAGCCCAACTGCTATCCTGGCCGGCAGAGGCACAAAGTGGTCAAGAAAGAAAAAAAACACTTTCTGAAAGTGGCATTTTCAAAATTACAATTTGAAAACCAATTTCACCAAAAGATGTATTTTTTAATTGTGAGTTCAGAGGCCCCAAACTCCACATCTCCATCTGCTCCCAATGGGAAATTACACTTGAGATATTTCAAGTCAATCCCTATGTTACCCTATGGGAGAGAAAGGCCTTGCAATTGTGAAAAACATACATGTCCTACCTTTTAAATACACTGCACCCGGACCATGAGGCTGCTTTGGGCCTACATTAGGAGTAGATCTGGTCTACCAAACATAAATAACTGAATTGTTTCCCTAGTTAAACAATCGACATGGTGGATGCAAGCTGATAAAGTTAACCTACCACCTGGGAGATAGGAAAGGATTTTGAAAACTCTCTCCTCATTACCATTTTAATAATGAGGGATCTAAAGAATTCTCATTCATATAATATAAAACAATACTCCATCTGTGCCTTGAAATTTATAGACCAAAACAAATTCACAAAAAAAAAAAAAGTTCCAACTTGCATCATTCTGGTGTAACCCTTATGTCAAAATAGACTGGAAAAAGATCTTCGGAAGAAGCTGGGTAGAGAAAGGAATGCTACAAATGAAAGGTCTAAGTCCACCCCACAGTTCTCTCTCTTTTCCAATGCTACACCTAAGACTTAAAATTACAGAACCATGTTTAATGTCCTAAAGCTCAAAGCCACTTTGAACAAATTAAAGCAACTAGCACACCAGGTATTAACTCTGTACAGAAGATATCTTCACTAGTAGATATAGCGGCAAGTGTCTTCAAACTTCTAGACAAAAATAATGAAAAAGCAATACATTCATTTAAAATAAATGGTAAAATGTGTCGCAAGTTGAACATACAATCCCTCTCGCCCATCATGTGTACAAATGTGTCCTAATATTATGACATTCTCTATCAAATCTAAAATATCTCCTTTATTGTTTAATGCAAATTCTGGACCATATTCCGACCATTCTGTACTCCAAAAAGGCAATGCAGGGGAGGCCTTCTATTTTATTGCAAAAGCAGACCTTTTTTGGAGGAAATTGAGTGAACTACTGTAGGAAAAGACCACCTTTTGCGTTATGCAACCCCAGTGGTTTCCCTGAACTGTTTTGATAGCTGTAGAACACTGCATTTTACCCCTGCTAAGCAGTGATAAAGTGCCTGTACTCACCTTTGAACATGTTGAAACTGGTATACACTTAATTGGCATACTAATTTGCCTGAACATCCCTCATACATGGTACAGTGTGGCCAAGGGCCTGTAAGTTAAATGTCACTAGTATATGTGCCATCGAAGCAAGCACAGACAGAAACCCAGCCAATTTATATAAAGCGCTTCCAGATTTTTGGGGACCATTGCTTACTAATGCCTTGAGATCTGTTATGACAGGCCCTCTAGTAGACACTTGGAGAGGGGCAATTATTGTCCCAATTTTTAAGAAGGGGGATAGGGCAGACCCATTATGCTATCGCCCAATCTCCCTGTTGGATAGCTCAGTCAAGATATTAGGCTGAGTGATTTTAAATAAGCTGGAAAACTGGGCAATGGAGATAAACTGTCTGTCAAAGGTGCAGTATGGGTCTCGTCTAGGGCTAGGTACAGTCGAACAAACACTTAACCTGACATTGATAGTCCAAAAATATACAAAAACAAAAAAGGGCTGTGTACATCTAGCGTTCATGGACCTGTCCTGTGCATTTGACACAGTTGACAGAGTGAAATTATGGATTGTCATGTTAAATATGGGGGTGGACAAAGATAAAATTGTTTTACTTAGCACACTTCATGCCTGTATTTCAGCACGAATCCGCTACTCCCAGGAGGGTGATTTAACTGATAAATTCTCCTCTTTAAAAGGGGTTAGACAGGTTGTGTGCTGGCCCCCTTTCTCTTTGTTCTCTATATAAATGGGTTGGAAAAGTTCCTTTGCGAAATGGGGAAGGAGTTTTGCCACTCATCAATAACTCTCCAATTCCAGTACGCCTGTACGAAGATGACGCCATACTCATTTCAAGGACAGCAAATGGTCCCCAAATTTTATTAAACACTTTTAATACATTCAAAATTAACAGATCAAAGTCATTTAGCAAAAACTAAAAATATTTCTTGGAAAGGGAAGAAATACTTAAGGTCCCATATTTTATGTATTTGGGGGTCCCCATTGATGTAGATTTTAATTGGAAAGTTTTAGTAAATGTACATTTAACAATTTCAAAGAGCCATAGATGCTCTTTTTAGATAAAAAAAAAAAAAAAAACTGGGGCACAAACCCGTTAGAGATGTTGATTGTTTTTATTACTAAACGTCGTTCTATTGTGACATTTGGAGCAGGGGTCTGGGGCCGTGCTGAATGCTCGACTCTTCAGGTCGCTGGAAACAAGTTTTTAAGGAGGCTATTAGCAGTCCCGCAATCAACCTCAAAAATGTTTTGTCACGAAGAAGTGGGCCTGAGAGGTATATCTGATTACATAAAGCTTCAACCTGTATTGTTAGGGTTAAAAATTTGGTTAAATCCTGAAGCCCACTTGTGTACAACGGTGATCCAGGACTGTCTTTCATTATCACTGTCAATGGACATACCCTGGCTCAGATACGTTCACTCTTTCTCTCTCTTGGGGTAGGGGAGTTTTTCCTCACGCCAGACCTCCTGGCAAGACAGGACATTAAAAGGGTAAATGAGATATACAGTACTGGCACAAAATTTATGACTCAAAATCAAATACAGCTACAGATAGAAATCAGGAGAGGAAGCAGTTACAGCAACCATATCCAATGTTATATTTGGTCACTATTAGTTCTGAGCGGCAAAGGTTATTACTCACCAGGCTACATCTGAATATACTACATTATTTAGTAGCATTTCCTACCTGCGGGACTTGGTTTAAGAATCTCCCGCCATGCTGTTGTGATGGAAAAACATCCCAAAGCACTTTGCACTTTGTTCTTTTTTGCACTCTTTATGATACTCCAAGAAAAAGGTTTTTACGTCCTGTCTTTTTAGCCAAAGGCACTAGAACTAGCCATCTTGCCTTCTCTTATTTATATAATTTGGGAGACGTAGAGACATTAGCATTTAAATAGGTGTGAAATGCCTCCCAACAGCAAACAATAGGGACCTAAAAGGGCATAAATGACCCCTCTGAACCTACCAGACTGTGGAACGTGGGTATATGAGCATCCTTTTAACATTACACTGCCAAATCCTGTTTGACAGGTCTGCTGGGGTTTTACATACCACCCTTGGGATTCACTTCAAAGAGGCGTCCCCGGTCACAGTAAGATGTTCGATGACACCTGGGCAGGGACGTTCTTTTGTCCCCCTCAGCTAGGCAGGCTCTTATCACAGTGGGGCACATGTTGACATTACAGTGTTAAGTTCAAATCATATTCTTTATTCATCTTTAGCAAATCAAAACCATAAATTGCATCATCAATACATACAATGTGCAGCAGATAATTTTCAGTGTGTGTGTGTGTGTGTATATATATATATATATATACATACATACATACACACACACACACATATACACACATACATATACACACACATATACATATACACACACCCATACACACACACACACACACACACATACATACATACACACACACACAGCCTCCAGGATCCATACGCCTCTAAGAGCCTACTCAGACTATAAAAACACTGAACACATACAGTGACCCTACATAGATATATCTACATTATCATAGTTCCTGCCAGGCTCCTCCACGACCCCCCCTCCAACTTTCCCTAGGTCTCCCTTCTTTTCCAGTGTCCTTATTTTGTTTCTTTCGTGTAGTATTAGGTTCTCCATCTACTCCCATCGCTCATTTTCAATCTGTCCTCTTCCTTTAGCTTTATTTCCCTTTACAACCTTTTTCTCACCTGCTGCGTCGGCTCACAAGTAAAACTTAAGAATTGCTGACAAAGAAAATATCTGGCATGACATAAATTTGTCACATCTTAAAAAGAAGCACTTGGCCCTACCCTAGCTTAAATGTACGCATCATTGTGATTGGGAGTGTGTAGGAAGGTAGCCTCTTTCTAGCCTTGTTACCTCCACTTTTGGCCTGTTTGTGAGTATATGTCGGGGTGTTTTCACTGTCTCACTGGGATCCTGCTAGCCAGGGCCCGGTGCCCATAGTGAAAACCCTATGTTGTCAGTGTGTTTGTTGTGTGTCACTGGGATCCTGCTAGCCAGGACCCCAGTGCTCATAAGTTTGTGGCCTATATGTATGTGTTCCCTGTGTGGTGCCTAACTGTATCACTGAGGCTCTGCTAACCCGAACCTCAGTGGTTATGCTCTCTCTGCTTTCCAGATTTGTCACTAACAGGCTAGTAACTAAATCTACCAATTCACATTGGCATACTGGTACAACCATATAATTCCCCTGTATATGGTACTGAGGTACCCAGGGTATTGGGGTTCCAGGAGATCCCTATGGGCTGCAGCATTTCTTTTGCCACCCATAGGGAGCTCTGACAATTCTTGCACAGGCCTGCCACTGCAGCCTGAGTGAAATAACATCCATGTTATTTCACAGCCATTTACCACTGCACTTAAGTAACTTATAAGTCACCTGGTGAAGGTTGGGTGCAAAGTTACTTAGTGTGTGGGCACCCTGGCACTAGCCAAGGTGCCCCCACATCGTTCAGGGCAAATTCCCCGGACTTTGTGAGTGCGGGGACACCATTACACGCGTGCACTATACATAAGTCACTACCTATGTATAGCGTCACAATGGTAACTCCGAAAACGGCCATGTAACATGCCTAAGATCATGGAATTGCCACCCCAATACCATTCTAGTATTGAGGGACAATTCCACAATCCCCCGGGTCTCTAGCACAGAACCCGGGTACTGCCAAACTGCCTTTCTGGGGTTTCCACTGCAGCTGCTGCCAACCCCTTAGACAGGATTCTGCCCTCCTGGGGTCCAGGCAGCCCCGGCCCAGGAAGGCAGAACAAAGGATTTCCTCTGAAAGAGGGTGTTACACCCTCTCCCTTTGGAAATACAGTAGGTGTGAAGGGCTGAGGAGGCGTAGCCTCCCCCAGCCTCTGGAAATGCTTTGATGTGCACAGACGGTTCAGTGATCCCCCAGCCCTGCTCTGGCGTGAAATTGGACAAAGGAAAGGGGAGTGACCACTCCCCTGACCTGCACCTCCCAGGGGAGGTGCCCAGAGCTCCTCCAGTGTGCTCCAGACCTCTGCCATCTTGGAAACAGAGGTGCTGCTGGCACACTGGACTGCTCTGAGTGGCCAGTGCCAGCAGATGATGTCAGAGACTCCTTCTGATAGGCTCTTACCTGTGTTGCTAGCCTATCCTCCTTCCTAAGTAGCCAAACCTCCTTTTCTGGCTATTTAGGGTCTCTGCTTTTGGGAATTCTTTAGATAACGAATGCAAGAGCTCAGAGTTCCTCTGCATCTCTCTTCACCTTCTGCCACGGAATCGACCGCTGACTGCTCAGGAAGCCTGCAAAACCACAACAAAGTAGCAAAGACGACTACTGCAACCTTGTATCGCTGATCCTGCCGCCTTCTCGACTGTTTTCCTGGTGGTGCCTGCTGTGGGGGTAGTCTGCCTCCTCTCTGCACTAGAAGCTCCGAAGAAATCTCCCGTGGGACGGAATCCTCCCCCTGCAACCGCAGGCACCAAAAGAACTGCATCACCGGTCCTCTGGGTCCCCTCTCAGCACGACGAGCGTGGTCCCTGGAACTCAGCAACTCTGTCCAAGTGACTCCCACAGTCCAGTGACTCTTCATTCCAAGTTTGGTGGAGGTAACTCCTTGCCTCCCCACGCTAGACTGCATTGCTGGGTACCGCATGATTTGCAGCTGCTCTGGCTCCTGTGCACTCTTCCAGGATTTCCTTTGTGCACAGCCAAGCCTGGGTCCCTGACACTCTAACTTGCAGTGCACAACCTCTTGAGTTGTCCTCCGGCGTAGGATCTCCTTTTGTGACTTCGGGTGAGCTCTGGTTCACTCTTCTTCGTAGTGCCTGTTCCAGCACTTCTGCAGGTGCTGCCTGCTTCTGTGAGGGCTCCCTATCTTGCTGGGCACCCCACTGTCTCCTCACGCAATTGGCGACATCCTGGTCCCTCCTGGGCCACAGCAGCATCCAAAAACCCTAACCGCGACCCTTGCAGCTAGCAAGGCTTGTTTGCGGTCTTTCTGCGTGGGAACACCTCTGCAAGCTTCTTCACGACGTGGGACATCCATCCTCCAAAGGGGAAGTTCCTAGTCCTCTTCGTTCTTGCAGAATCCACAGCTTCTACCATCCGGTGGCAGCTTCTTTGCATCCTCAGCTGGCATTTCCTGGGCATCTGCCCAATCTCGACTTTGTCGCGACTCTTGGACTTGGTCCCCTTGTTCCACAGGTACTCTCATCCGGAAATCCACCTTTGTTGCACTGCTGGTGTTGGTCTTCCTTGCAGAATTCCCCTATCACGACTTCTGTGCTCTCTGGGGAATATAGGTGCACTTTACACCTACTTTTCAGGGTCTTGAGGTGGGCTATTTTTCTAACTCTCACTATTTTTGTACAGTCCCAGCGACCCTCTACAAGCTCACATAGGTTTGGGGTCCATTCGTGGGTCGCATGCTGCTCTCCATAGCTACATTCTATCAGCCTAAGCTGCTAGAAACACCTCTTCTCCACTAATAAGGGATACCTGGTCCTGGTACAGAGTGTAAGTACCCCTTGGTACCCACTACAAGCCAGGCCAGCCTCCTACAAGAACCTCCCAGGGGAGGTGCCCAGAGCTCCTCCAGTGTGCTCCAGACCTCTGCAATCTTGGAAACAGAGATGTTGGGGGCACACTGGACTACTCTGAGTGGCCAGTGCCAGCAGGTGACGTGAGGGCTCTCCGAGTTGCTGAGCGCCCCCTCTGTCTCTTCCTCCAAAAGGAGACATCCTGGTCCTTCCTGGTCCTCAGCAGCACCCAAAAACCTCTACCGCGACCCTTGCAGATAGCAAGGCTTGTTTGTGGTATTTCTGCGTGGGAACACTTCTGCAAGCCTCATCGCGACGTTGGACATCGGTCTTCCAAAGGAGAAGTTCCAAATCCTCTTCTTTCTTGCAGAACTCAAAGCTTCTTCCATCCGGAGGCAGCTTCCTTACACCTTCATCCAGCCCCCTCCATCACCACCCTCCCCCCCGCCCCATCACCCCCTCCTCACCCCCCCCCAACCCCCCCCCAACCCCCTGGAAACAGTTGAGAAAGCCAGCAGGATGAAGCGATACAAGGTTGCTATTAGTCATCTTGCTACTTTGTTGCGATTTTGCAGGCGTCCTGAGCAGTCAGCTGTCAATCCTTTGGCAGAAGGTGAAGAGGGAGATGCAGAGGAACTCTTGTGAGCTCTTGCATTCGTTATCTGGTGAGATCCCCAAAGCAAAGACCCTAAATAGCCAGAAAAGGAGGTTTGGCTACCTAGGAAGGAGGATTGGCTACCAAGAGAGGTAAGAGCCTATCAGAAGGAGCCTCTGAAGTCACCTGCTGGCACTGGCCACTCAGAGAAGTCCAGTGTGCCACAAACACGCCTGTTTCCAAGATGGCAGAGATCTGGGACACACTGGAGGAGCTCTGGGCACCTCCCCTGGAAGGTGCAGGTCAGGGGAGTGGTCACTCCCCTTTCGTTTGTCCAGTTTCGCCCCAGAGCAGGGCTGGGGGATCCCTGAACCGGTTTAGACTGGCTTATGTAGAGATGGGCACCATCTGTGCCCATCAAAGCACTTCCAGAGGCTGGGGAAGGCTACTCCTCCCCAGCCCTCACACCTATTTCAAAAGGGAGAGGGTGTTACACCCTCTCTCAGAGGAAGTCCTTTGTTCTGCCTTCCTGGGCCAGGGCCAGGGCTGCCTGGACCCCAGGGGGGCAGAAACCTGTCTGAGGGGTTGGCAGCAGCTGCAGTGCAGACCCTGAAAAGGCAGTTTGGCAGTACCCGGGTTCTGTGCTAGAGACCTGGGGGATCATGGAATTGTCCCCCCCAATGCCAGAATGGCACTGGGGTGACAATTCCATGATCTTAGACATGTTACACGGCCATGTTCGGAGTTACCATTGTGACGCTGTACATAGGTAGTGACCTATGTACAGTGCACACATGTAATGGTGTCCCCGCACTCACACAGTCAGAGGAATTTGCTCTGAATGATGTGGGGGCACCTTGGCTAGTGCCAGGGTGCCCACACACTAAGTAACTTTGCACCCAACCTTCACCAGGTAAAGGTTAGCCATATAGGTGACTTATAAGTTACTTAAGTGCAGTGGTAATTGGCTGTGAAATAACGTGAATGTTATTTCACTCAGGATGCACTGGCAGGCCTGTGTAAGAATTGTCAGAGTTCCCTATGGGTGGCAAAAGAAATGCTGCATCCTATAGGGATTTCCTGGAACCCAAATACCCTGGGTACCTCGGTACCATTTAATAGGGAATTATATGGGTGTACCAGTATGCCAATGTGAATTGGTAAATTTAGTCATTAGTCTGTTAGTGACAAATTTGGAAAGCAGAGAGAGCATAACCACTGAGGTTCTGGTTAGCAGAGCCTCAGTGAGACAGATAGGCATAACACAAGGAACACATACATATAGGCCACAAACTTATGAGCACTGAGCTCCTGGCTAGTAGGGTCCCAGGGACACAAACATACTGACAACATAGGGTTTTCACTATGAGCACTGGCCCCTGGCTAGCAGGATCCCAGTGAGACAGTGAAATCACCCTGACATACTCACAAACAGGCCAAAAGTGGGGGTAACAAGGCTAGAAAGAGGCTACTTTCTCACACTGGAACAAAGCAGATCCACTCACCACACTGCTCTCCACCGATTACCTACTGATTTTCCTTGAGAACTCTACATCAGCGCTAGCGGGCACCCAGGCCCTACTGGAAAGATTCAATACCTATTCTGGCATGAGAGTGAACTGGCGCAAGTCCCAAATAATCCCCACTCTCCAGGGCCATCAAGGCTCACTTAACCTACAGGTGTTATTATGGGAACACAACTGTTCACAATATCTTTGGGTTAAAACATATCAAAACACTACTGACTTATCAGAAGGAAAATAGGGAGAGCAACTAGGGAACTAAACAGTTGCGCAGAATTTTGAAGCATGTTACTATTCCATGTGGCAAGCAGAGTTGCATTACTAAGATGTTGGTGCTCTTGCCGTTGTTATACTATTTTAGGGTGCTCCCAATGTGGATCCCCAGAACTGTATTCATAGAGCTGGACTCCACTGTGATACTTCTCTAGGGGACAGGGCGCAGCCAAGTGGCTTTAGCAACCCTGAAGCGACCAACAGCGACGAAGGGCTGGCAGTTCCAGACTTCGAGAATTACTACTTGGCAGCGTAGTTGTAGTGAATGACAGTTGGTGGCAAGTAGACTGTCCGCTGAACGCGAGGCAAGTATGGAGGTCACGAGTACCACTGAGCTAAAAAAAACATTTTATTGTGAATAGTACGCCTGAGTGGTCGGGACTAAACGGAGTTCAGGATACTACACTGCTGCTGGGCATGCTGCCTACAGAAAACACACACAGTTACTCTATATTCCCCAGATATCCAAAATGCGAGCCCTATTGAAGCTACCACACGGGAGAGACTGGAGGGTGTTAGCAGCATGGACGAAAGCAGGAGCACTGAAATTGGGTGACATATAGGGACAACACCCTACTCCCATTTGAAGACTTTCGATATGACTAGGACCTTTTGGACGGGCGCCTTCTGCTTCATAGAGTTTTGATGACTGCAATGAAAAAACACTGGAAGACCGGGCTCGCTAAGCTGCGGTTGCATAAAGTTTGTGAGTATGTTGTCACTCCTGTAAGGCGGTTAAAAGAAGTCACATCTTTGCAGGTCGCTTGGGGAAGACTCAATACAGGATAAGGATTGGGAGGCTATTTTAGAGAGGCCACCTAAGGCTTCAAGGAACACCCACTTCTGACTGATACACGTCTATGTGCTCCACAGGGCATACCTCACGTACGGTTAGCTCAACCGTCAATTCCACATAACCAATGCACATTGTCCTAGATCTGGGAAAGTGGGGGCGGACATTGTTCTGGGAGCAGGTCACAAATATCCTGACTGATATTATTGACTGATATTACTGAACAGGAGGTTTCTTGCACTCCACAATACTGTCTGCTTCACTGTCTAGCCACCACTTTTTGCCTGATGTTGGTGTGTCCTAGAAGTTGGTAGTGCCCAGGGCCCCTGTTGACCAGGTTCCCTGGGCCAGAGCTCTTTCCCTAAAACTGTTGTGATGCTTGGCTCAATTGGATACACTCTTACATATCACTGTAAAACCCTAGTAAATGGGTACCCCAGTACCCAGGGCATGGGAAAGTATGAGTAGGCCCCTGAGGGCAACAGCACTGATTGTGCCACACTCTAGGCCCCTGCATCCAGATGCACCCAGCACTGCCAGTGCAGGCTGAGTGTACTGGGGCAAACCTAAAAAGGCAAACTCAACATGGCACACTCCGTGTGCCCTGTCCACCCTACACTGCATATGATAAGTCATCCCTCATGTAGGCCTTAAAGCCCTAAGGCAGGGTGCACCATATCATATGTGAGGGCATAGCTGCATTAGCAATATGCCCCAACTGTGTCCTTGCCGAACCTGGGACATAGTGAGTGAACAGAGCAGCCATTTAAGTACATGTACTGGACACTGGTCAAACAAGAGTTCCCCAGCTACATGATGGCCACTCTGCACCCTGGGTTGTTTGGTAGCAAACAACTAAGAATGATACATCTAAACTGGTACAAGTCATGGATTTAACCCTAAATGTACCCAGGGGTCACCTTAGAGGTGCCCCCTGCAAATGTTGCTGACTGGTTCCATCCAGCGTGCCACTTCTAAACAGCCACTATACAAACCTGGGGGGAGAGCCATAGCTCTTTGATTTGTAAAACAATGCCCTTCCTGGGTGGAGGCGCTAACACTCCCTCCCTCAGAAATGTGCAACACCCTGGCGGTGAGCTTCAATGGGTTACTGCCTCTGAAACTCAAGCCCCCAGGCCTGCTGCTAGCAGCCAATGGATTCCCTGTACGCATATCCCGACTTTTGACAGGAGCAAAGGCGGGAAACCGGGTAGGAGGAGCAGCCTCACTGAGCATGCAAGACCCCTATGGGCTTGCAGGCAAACTAACCCCTCCATTTCATTTGCTTTCATGTTGGATGGCAGGAAAATAGCCAATGAGGTTTAGGGAAGTGACCCTTCCCATAGGAAGTGGTCACTGTAGTGGGTGTAGCCACCCAAGGGTAAGTGTCCCATTGGTCATTACCAGATTCCCCTAAAACTCTCACTAAATTCAGTATTTAGTGGCCTCCTCTAGACCAAGAACTTAGATTTATCTGGAAGAAGAGAAGACCACACCAAACAACCTGCCAGGACAAGAACAAAGGACCTGCTGCACCAGAAGAGGCTCCAAGACCCCCTGCTTGCTGCACCAGAGTCCTGACAATTGCCGTTGCAGAGCAGCTGACCACTCAAACACCCCGAGGCCCTTCAGGCTTCACAAATAGCCCGAGATCTCCCCCCTGAGTGGAGGCACCACAAAAGAAACCACAAAGAACCAACAAACCAGTGAGGGTCACTTCACCGACCGGAGGATATCTCCTCAACCAAAGTCACAGCCGGACCAGACGACACAGCAACGACAGCCCGGATGAGACCTGCAAGTGTGCCAACTTTGGTGGCACAGCGCCCTCTTGTGGCCGAGTTGTGAGAAGACGACAAGTACTGGTCAGTGCACGTTGGACAACCCCAAAAACAGCTCAACCAGAGCTGCAACTGGACCAGGAGGAAGCCCCAGTCGAGGGACTTCAGTGACACCCCAGACCTCCCACCACAGCACCCATGATGTCCTGAAAGACCCCAAGAAGAAGCCTTACCTCCAGCTCCAAAGGGACCCTTTGCCCACAGCATCCAAGACCTCCAAAACGCCCTGCACCTGGCCCCCCCGAGCCTTGCATCGCAGGTCTGCTGCGTGCCCCGGGTCCCTAATCCCTTGCAACCTCAACAGCCCAAGGGGACCCTCTGGCACCATCTTTAAATCTGCAAACCAACTCCTTTTCCAAGAGGCCCTGTGCCAAGAGAACTTCCAAAACTGCTCCCACTGGAACCGGGAGCCCCCTGAGGCTCACCAACTAGCACAAGGTGCCCACCAACTGCTGCGACCATCCTGCAAAAGAATAAACTGGTAACTCAAATGTACAATTTTTATATGCATTTTTAAAGATGGCTGTGCATGGATTCCAACGGTGCGTAGTTACGCACAGAAAGGCTATCAAAACTTTGAAAAGTCATAACTCAAAAAGTACTTAACGTATCTTAAAGATCTTGGTCTTAAAATGTATATAAAAGCCTGAAACATTTTTATAAAACCTAGCCTTGAGTTATTCATTGAGTGTGTGTGGTGCATGATTGGATTTGTGAGTACAGCAAATACTTAGTGCATCTCATTGATTAGCCTAACTGCTCGACCAGCTACCTTACAAATTGGAGCATTAGGTGGTCTAATTTTTACCTCTGGAAACCAACGTGTGGTTGCCTGGACCCCCTGCATAGTGAGCCTAGTTTTTGCACACTAGATAGAGGGCCAGCCTCCTACACATGGCCAGAGCATGAGACACATTATTAGGTTGCTTAACACAGCTGGAACCCTCGCCGCAGGGCACTCTGGAACAAACCCTTCTTCCCCTACACTAGTACCCTCTATGAGAGTGATTACATCCCCTTGTCCTAAAGCACCTATCCACTTCAGGCTTAAAGTCTCAAGATATTATGCTGCTGGAATGCGCAGAAGGGGTGAAGTGGAGGTTAATATAGTGGTTGGATGGCTGTGACTCGCTTGCGATGACTAATGTAATTACAGCGCTTGGTTTAGCTGCGGAAAACTACTGCATATGTTCTGTTTGCGAAATGCAAATAAAATCTGCTTACAAAAAGAAAATCATTGAGAGTTCTATATGGATAGAGTACTGCTCTTTCTGCTATATGCTTACTCTTATAAAACAAACTAAAAAAAGAGCATCAGAAAATGTAAAAATCTTTAATTATAAACAGTGTAATGAGCCTGACCCAAATAACTTGGATTAGATATTAAGTTGAGGGCCACAGAAGAGTTTGACCTGTCCTATCAAGATGTACGATGTGTGGCCCAAACTATGCAACTACTTCTCCTTTTTGGTGGGATGAGGAGGGAAAAAAAACTAAGGGGATGATTGGGGGGGGGGGGGGGGGGGGTAGTTGGGTGGCCAACTGGTATGGCCGTGATCAACAGAGGCTCTGCCTCTTACTCTGCAGGCCCATCAATTAGACCGCTGCCTGACTTCAACATGGTGACTGATGGCTCCCGTACACACCGGCAGCCTACATGTGCAGACGTCTCCCCCAGAGCACAGCGAAGTGAGCTACTGTTTTCAAGCACATTGACTCAGGCGCCCTACCTGCAAGGATGCTAAGCTCCTCTAGCACTCGGAGGCCCATCACATCAGAGGACTCAACATTCCTTGATCTTGGCCTAAAAGACTGAACCTGGAATATGTTACCTAACCCCAGCTGCTCTCCTAATAAGGCCAGATCAAAGTATACCCCACCCCGCTGATGCCTGCAGGTGCAGCCACTGCAAGCTTTTGCCCTCAACCAGCGCGATCTCAGCACAAACTGGATGTGGAGGATCCTGTATTCTACAGGATTGTCAGTATATGCTAAACTCCTCCTTGAGAGTGATCCTAGTAACGGGATTGCCATGCCACATGGTCACTAATGCTGGACTGAAACCACCCCCCCCACACTTTCTGATAGCCAAAGTTCTGTCCCCTCTTAAGGATTACAGAATCTGGGAATGAGAAAAGATTGTAACAGACTATCACCCACACCAATAGACTGGACCCCAATGCCCGTGGCCATTTGCTTTGAGCTGCACCCATTCTCCACCTTAAAGGCCCCTCGGCCAGACTGCTTCCTAAATCCCTGGTGGTGAACCCTGCTCAGTGCTCTGGGCCATGCACTATACAGTTTATATGCCACCTAAGATGACGCAGTCCAACAGGGTGTCAAATCATTTCTCCCAGGCGGCAGCAAAAGACATAGCTCTAAACTATGGCATGAACATGGATTTCATAAGAGAAGATCTTTTGTCCTCTCTCCATGACTTTAAGAAGTAACTTTGGGACGAATGAGACCAGATTTAACCTCCTCCCAGGAAACCCTTAGAGCAGACATCAATTCCAGGCTTTCCTCGCTAAAGGCTGAGGTGGACTTAGTGGGGGCCCAACACTGATCTTGAAACAAAATGTTGCGACTTCGATCAGTAATCGGCCCCCCTAAAGACTGAGACGGAACATATATGAACACAACTGCGGATAGACCCCCTAAAATGCGAAGACCTGGAAGAGCGCTCTGTATGAGACAACATCCGAATTAAAGGTCTGTTAAAGGGCACAGCAGGACCGTATCTGGAAGCCTTTGTAGTGGGTATGCTCACAAAACTGCTGGGAGAAGACCAAGATGAAGCACGATTGGGAAAGAGCACACGGGTCAGTCCACAGACATATGCAGAAGGGAAAAATCCTAGAGACGTTCTTGCCAAGCTGCACTCCTTCAAGACTTGAGAATATTCTTCAGGCAGCCTGAAAAAAATATCTGGTGGCATTACAAAGAGCTACATGCTCCCTTTTCCCAAGATATCACCCCGGCCACCCTAGCAAGACATCTGAAACTCAAACTGGTCACCAATCAGCAGCGCACGGAGCATGTTAAATTCCGCTGGACTTACCCTTTTGACATAGTCTTTAAACATAAGAATAAACTGCACCACTTCACGGACTTAGAGGGCACTGCAGACCTGCTGGGCCTACATGTGGCGGCACCCCAGGCAGCTAAGGGTGAGATGGGAGACAACTCTGGATTCTGCACAAAAACCAAAACTGGAAGACAATGGCAGACACAACGTAAAGGGAGACATACTTCAAAATGAAACACTTTTGACCATGTCCTACTGGGTCCTACGAAGGAAGGGAGGGGGGTGGAAGAGATATTACGGGACTCTGCTCCAGACACGCCGCCCTGAGCTTTCCTGTTAAATAGGCCTGAAATCCACTACAACAGCCAACCGAGGAACTGACCGACCCAGACATGTTTGGGGGAATACTCCTTTGGACACATTTATAAAAGACTGATCTACGGCAAGGCATCAACACCTTAGGCCGCTCAAAGTATCCTGCAGAGTATACTAGCGGACACGGACCAAAGATCCAATATCTTATGTGGTCTAAGATAAGCTTGGTTTACCTTTGGGAACCTGGGCTCCCATGTTTTATAGTTTAACGTTATTTTTATTGCATGTCCAGAGACACACGAAAGTGAGGTTGATGACATCAGGGTGGCCGAAATGCAATCACAATCGAAGCTTCGGTAACCCCGGGCCTCAGGCAAGGTAGCCATACATCTAGTCCCCACGGTTTTGAACACTTTCTCCTTGAATATTGAGGGCCTTAAATTCCCTGCTAAATGCTACAAATTCTAGAAATGTGTACTAGACCAAAGCTTTGACTTAATATCGCTGCGGAAAACTCACCTTAAACGTACTGAAGACCACAGGTTGAAACAAGTCGTACCCACTGAGCTACAAATCATCAGCAAGAACTAAACACAATAGGGTGACCTTGCATTTCCACTCATCCATGATATTTTAAATTATGGACTTTATGTCTCATAAGGAAGGGCTCCCTCAAAGGACGTGAAAGTACAATGGCCACAATTTATGCCCCAGACTGGGGCCAAGCAGATTTCCTCCTTTCTTTCCTCTCCCAACTTGGGGGTTTGTGGAGGGAGAGGGGGGGGGGGGGAGGGGGGGCGGTGTTATAGTGCTGGGAGACTTTACTCTCATTTGGGACCCCGGACTAGACAGTACTCCCCCTCACAGAACACACACAGGCATTTTTACAAGGTCTACGAAACAAGCTTTACAACATGCCATCAAAGTGGCAAATTTCACCCCATCCCAATCTCAGACCATGTCCGGGTTGAGGTCACCCTAGACAGGCAAGCTCAGAAGCCATACTTCTGCAGATGGTTCTTTCCAACCCTTTTTACACACAACCATCTATTTGGTAACAAACTCTGTAAAAACATCAGGGACTACTGCCAGACAAATGACCCAAGAGACACTAACTACTCCATGACCTGGGAAACCTTTAAGGCAGTAATGAGAGAGAAGTGTATGTCGCTTATGACCACTCACACAAAAAAAAAAAAAAAAAAAGGAGCGATTGGAAATGGAGAAAAAGCTCCTTCAAGTTAGACAGACCCATAAAGACAACTCCACTGTAATCCTTCAGTGAAAAGTGATAACGCTCAGGGGGAAACAACACCATATACACTAACAGGGCAGGATTCACTTTACTGCGCCTCAAGCAAACCACATGTGAACGGGGTAACACGGTGGGGCACTCAGCTAGCCTGGCAGCTTCAGGCCATACAAGAAAAGGACTATATAGGTCCAATTCAACGGGCTGATGGGAAAATGGTCCAAACGGAAGATGGGAATGCTATAGTCTTCAAAACGTTTTACAAAACCCTCTAAACATCAGACATCGCAAACTACCCTAAACAACTAGCGTATCTGTTGGAAGGTGGAAGGAAATCTACCTAGAATCTCATCTACCCAACACAAACTTCTAGAGGAACACATTAGTGAGGAGGAGGTCCAAAGGGTGATAAGATTCCCTCAAGATACACAAATACCCTGGACCGGACAGGTTCACTGCTCAGTTCTACAAGACATTCAGGTCCGACCTCATGTCGCATCTGACTACCCTTATTAACTATATTGTTGAGACATGCTGTGACCTCATTCAATGGGATTGGGGGGGGGGGGGGGGAGGAGTCCTAATATCGGTTGTTCAAAAACCTGGGAAAGACCCTACCAAATGTACGTCTTATCGACCAATTGCACTTTGAAACTGGACGCAACGCTGTACACCAAAATACTAGCTAATCCTTTGGAAGATGGCATGCCAGAACTGATCAATCCGGATCAATGTGGCTTCATTAAAGGACGACAGACCCCTGACAATCTAAGGAGGGTAATCCAGCTGGTACAGAAAGTAATAAAAAAAGATGCCGACTGTGCTATTGGCGCTTGACCCTGAGAAAGCTTTTGACTGAGTGGACTGGAACTTTCTCTTTCACACATTAACACTTTTGTTTCGGGGACAAATTAATAGCGATGATCTGGGCTGTTAGAAATGGGGTCTCTAGTTGGCAGAGGTATTAAGTCGCACACAATCCAAATTATCCTGTGCCCACACTCTGGTAACTTGTCACTGAGCAGTCAGGCTTAACTTAGAAGGCAAAGTGTAACTTATTTGTGCAATAAATCATACAGTAACAAAGTGAAAATACCACAAAAAAATACACCACACAGGTTTAGAAAAATAGATCATATTTATCTGAATAAAATAAATGTCAAAGTTGCATCAAATTTTCCAACGCGACAGACGATGCATGGTTTCTTTCCACGCTGCAAGGGGTTTGTGTTTTTCGGTGCGCAGTCTTGGTTACTCATTGCGGTGCGGGATATTTTGACGCCTAGGGATGAGGTGGGGAAAATCATTGAGGTGCTGGAAGAAGACATGGGCGCTGCATCAATCCAGTAGACGATGCATCTAATTTTCCGTTACAATACAGGCACTGCATCAAATTTCCAGCCAGGAAGCCGAGGCTGCGTCATTCCGGCCGGATGTGTGGTTATTTCACGCCCGCAATGCATGCTTGGCGTCAATTTCGCCAGTCAGTGCAACAATTTTTGACGCACAAGGGGTTTTCTGAAGAGATTAAGTCTTTTTGACCCCGAGACTTCAGAAAACAGTAGGCAAGCTTAATCCAAGCCCTTGGAGAGCACTTTTGGGGGCAGCAGAGTCCCTTTTTTTTTTTTTTTTTAGCAATGTCAGAGGGCAGCAGGGCAGCAGTCCTTTCCAGCAAAGCAGTTCAGATAAGTCCTTTGGGCAGCCATGCAGCTCTTCTTACAGGGTGCAGGTGTAGGTTCAGAAGTGTCTGAGCTGGAGGGGTCAGAGATCCAGTTTATATACCCAAAAATGCCTTTGAAGTGGGGGAGACTTCAAAGAGTGTTTTTTAGGTGCACAAGTTCCCCTTTCAGTGTAGTCCTGTCTGTCAGGGTCCCAGTAGAGGGTTTAGCAGGGAACTGTGTGCGGGCCTGCCTTTGAAATGTAAGTGTCAGGCCCTCCACCCTTCCAGCCCATGAAGACCCATTCAATTTTCAGATGAATGCAGGTGTGACTGAGTGTCCTGTGTTTGTGGTTGTCTGGGTGAAATGCACAAGAGAGCAGTCAACCAGCACAGACAAGGCACTGATTTGAGACAGGCTGTAAGGCACAGATGGTTTTAAGTGCAGAGAAATGCTTACTTTCTAAAAGTGGCATTTCTAAAACAACAATATTAAATCCAACCTCACCAATAAGCAGGATTTTCTATTACTTCTCTGGCCACAATAAACATGACCTGGTTATGTCATCAGGATCTACCACTTTCAGATCAGGATCTACCACTCAAAAGGTATAGGAGGGTAGCCCCAATGCTAGTCTATGAAAGGAGCAGGCCTCACAGTAATGGAAAACTAATTTAGGAGTTTTCCAGGACATAAAACACATATGTACATGTCCCGCCTTTTACCCACACAGCACCCTGCCCTCTGGGTTACCTAAAGACCACCTTAGGTGTGACATATGTAGAAAAGGGGGAGTTTAAGGCTTGGGAAGAACTTTTAAATGCCAAGTTGAAGTGACCGTGAAACTGCACACACAGGCCTTGCAATGGCAGGCGTGAGACATGGTTAAGAGGCTACTTATGTGGGTGGCACAATCAGTGCTGCAGGCCCACTAGTAGCATTTAATTTACAGGCCCTGGGCACATGTAACGCACTTTACTAGGGACTTATAAGTAAATCAAATATGCCAATTGGGGATGAACCAATGTTGCATATTTAAGGGATGCAGCATGTGAACTTTAGCACTGGTTAGCAGTGGTAAAGTGTACAGAGTTCTAAAAACCAGCCAAAACTGTGTCAGAAATGTGGAGGGAGGCTGGCAGAAAGTTGAGGGGTGACCATCCTAAGGCTGTCAGGTCCAACATGGGCACACTACACTCAGCCCCTCTCTAGAATTTTAGTAAATGGTACCGCTTCTGACTACTTCCCATTAAAAAAAAGGGTACACAACAGAGGTGTCCCCTTTCCCCTCTTTGATTTGGCGTAAGCATGGAGCCCCTACTGGCTACAATACGGGCATCCCCTCTCATCCAGGTTTGCCTTTCAGATCAGTAAACCATAAGATCTCCATGTTCGATGAAGTCCTTTTAACTCTTACTTCCCCCAAACGTAGTAGAACTCCTGGCATTTGAGCCCATTGCAGGCTTCAAGGTCAATATCCATAAATCCTTTTTACTTAACATTACTGCTGCGGCAAGGGAGATGGAGGTGATAGACTCCTCCATGCCCTTTCAATGGGTCAAAAAGGAAATCACTTAGCTAGGCATAAAGATGCCCCTCTCCCAAGGGTTGTTGACCTCTATAAAGCTAATTATCCTCCACTCTTAGGACAATTCAAGCAAGACCTTGAGAAATGGGCCTCGCTCGGCTATAAATATGACAGTATACCTGAAAAATGTATATGTCTTCCAAGGCCTCCCTATTGATGAGAACCAGGATTTTTTCTCTAATTTCTATGCTTATCACCTTTAACTACAAAATCGTACAGGCTGACTACTACATGAAGTATTGACCCTTTCTAAAGAGGCAGGGGAACGGTTATTCAGAATTTTCCCCTTCACTACAAGGCGGCACAACTATGAGTAATAACGTAATGGTCTCTGAAGGAATCCAACAAATACTGAATACATATAGACCGGGCAGTAACAGGAAGAACGATTTGGGATGTCCAATGGAAACTAAAGTCACATCACCTGCCCAATGTCTAAATAATCACTTCAACTAGAACCACTCTGAAACCCCGGATGGGGCAACTCGCTTACATGGCCTTTCCTTTCCTTCATCCTACACCCTTATGCACTACAAAAAGGCTTTTAGCCCAGCTTTAACCCCTGGACTCTTCAATTTTTGGCAAGAGGAGGGCTGCCTTATCATATCAGACCTCGTCCACTGGTGGGAAAGCCTTACGTTCAACAACTGCAATCGTAACTTAAACCGACCGGCCACAGAGCTTTACCGCTACTCCCAACTAAAGCACTGGGTAATGCAACCTGATGCTCGGCAAAGGGCCACTAGGGATCTACTTCCCCATGAAGAAATTTGTACACTGCCTGTCTGGGGTGCTCGAGGGTTGTATATCCTTCATGTAATCACTCCTGGCCTGGCCTCCACTTCTGGCACTCCCATACCTTTACACATGACTCTCTGAGACTAGATCTTAGCGACATCTATCACACTGGACCAATGGCGGAAACTCTTGAATGAGATCCCTAGATTCAATTGATCATTGGGCCTTTGAGATGCTCACTATCAAGTACCTTTTACGATTGGCCTACACCCAGAAAACTTCACAAAATATACCCAGGGACAACGGACAGATGTTGAAGAGGACGTGGGCTTTAGGGTGACTTCTGCCACATATGGTGGGATTGCCCCACGATAAGACCTTATTGGACTGCAATTTAAGCGCAGATGAGAGATATCTTGGCTACCCTCTGCCCCACATGCCAGAGTATGTTCTCCTGTGGCTGAGTGTCACATCCCTTAAACTTCAAACGGCCGGAGATCAATCCATTGTATGGTTGAGCTTGGGAGCAGCTAAGATGGCACTAGCGGCAGCCTGGAAGAAACCTGCAGTCCCTGCACTGTCACAGTGGAATGCCCACCTCTGGCAGGGTCTCACCGTATAACGTATGTCCTTACAGACTCTTGGAAAAGCTTCAACTACATATGGTGTCCCTTGGTGAGGTTTCTGTCCATTGGACTTCTTCTCTTTTTCTGCCCCACGCACACAAGAGCGCTCCACCTCTTTCAAACCCAATCCACCACACAATCCAAGGCATCCCTAAATCCTGGCTCCAAAAGCCCCTCCAAAAGCTCTCCTTACAAAACCACATCCACTTATCACAGGTTAGCCTCAATTATAACCACTCTGTACATGCAGAGTTTTGTTCAATTGTTCCCTTGATTTAGGGACTTTTGGGGGGTGGGGGTTCTACTGGGCTCTTATGTGATCAATTGTGATATGCGCTATAACTGATGTAAACAGGCATCTTGTTAATATAGGTGTACATTGGCGGACCTCTATGTACGACATTGTACTGGACTTTGAAATCTATGCAATGAATGTGGTCTCATGCCATGTGATCCTGTAAAGCATAATTTCTGTGCACAGAAAATCAATAAAAAAAGTTTGAGAAAAACAATGGAAGAATGATACTGTCCAATGTAAAAAAACAGATACCATTTTCACTAAGATAGACGCGCAACTGTAAAGAAACAGTTTATCTGGTTAGAAAATGGGAATAGTGATCAGAAGTCAAACTAGAAATCATCAGCTCCAAATGGGATGCCAATAAGAAAGTTAATACGAGATTAAAATCCCATAGAGGAATAATAAATAGAAACAAGTAAAGAAAGCTCCACCAATGCAGCCACAGTGTTTATCCATTAAGATGTAGGACCTGGTCACCATGCTGTTAGATCAGGATCACCCTTTGAGCAAGAGGGAGCGAGGGGGCAAAGTGCTGAACTCCAACAGAACAGTACTACCAAATCCTCCTCATTCAGTCTAGGGTGAGGATGCAATAGCTGTCCTCAATCTTCCTGCACCTTCTGCAAGACGAATATATTCAAACATGGAGATTCAAAGCTGGAGAAAATCATTTCCACCACTTCAAGATGAAGTTTCCACTTCTGGTCCTTTAAGGAGTGATATAGGTGCCTGCAATGCAAGTTGCTACCAGGAAAATGGCTGACTGCTGTCTACTGCCATAGTCCAGTAGCATTCTCACCCAGGGTCCTTGATTCCTACACCACCCTGCAGCTGATGTAATGGATGATAAGGGTGGCCTTATCTCAAAATAATCAGAATGTCACTTACGGAGATGGAAGTGAAAAAATCCTTCATTTCAAGATTGACCTCCCGTTGTTCCAACATATATGTTTAGATGCTGCTCCAACGTGGACCTTAAATCTTATGCACAAATGAGCACCCTAGTCGAATGAGATGGCTGTAACTACCATAGCCTGTACCCGGAGGTCTGAAGGGACGTCACACCAGCAAACTCAAGGGACAAATCCATCAGCGGCAATCCAGGACAGAACTTAAAATCTGCACTTGAACTAAGAGTCTCTCCTAATGCTAGCGCCACTGCCCTTTACACAATACGGAGTGCTCTCAACTGCCACCTGCCATGCGGCATCAGTAAAATGCATTAGGCATATGGCCTACCAGGTTCACAACTTAGTAAACGTCTGAGCAGGCACAACACAGGGCTTCCAGGTGTTGGTCATAAACCCCAAGTCACGAAAAATGTTCAGTGTGTGTTAAATACATGCTATAACCAGAGTAGGGGCCCCAACTTTATCAGCCATTTTCCCAAAAACAACACTATATGGAGTTCTAATCGCCACAGTGACACCGCTACAGTGGCCATCACCTTGGAATATACTTGTGGTGGAGTTATCAGCCCAAATGGCAGAACTGTAACTTGATAGTACTAAGACTCAATAGTAAAAAGTACATAGCATCTCTGAACAGGGAGGATTGGCAGATTAAACTGGGTATCCCGGAGAATCCGGGACGCCAGCTAACTTCCGTGTTGAGAGCCAGCAAAACCTGGCTCAGAGACAGATTCTTTAACTTGTCCTACTGCTGGTGCATGATAGCAAGGGAATGGACCTCAGGTGACTGACACACATTCTATATGAGGTGGAAGGCAACAATGATGAGATGGCTCTGGTCTCCATAGATTTGGAAAAGAATGTCAGCACTTGACTGGGGTTATCTACTCAAGGTATTGCGGGTCATGGGATTAGGGCCTCAATTCCCGAGATGAATGTGACTGCTCTACATGGTGCCCAAGGACAGAGTGCGGGTGGGACAGATTCGGTCAGACATTGTATTATTAGGCAGAGGAACACAAAAGGGCTGTACATTGCCTGCACTCTTCCGATGGAGCCCCTGGCAGTGTGGGCCAGAAAGGAATTGTGGGACCGGGGCATTGTGCTTGGGGGACACGTGACACATCCTATCACTATGTGCAAATGACACTATTTTACATCAGGGCTTCATCGGGGCCATTGTCTGAACTGCACATTAATCGAAGGAAATCATTGCCGTTTCCAATTTTTTTTTTTTTTATATATATTGTTTGTGATTTTGCGGGTATCAGATACATACATGTTCAACAATAGGGTTTAAACTACCCTTCCCCCACTGACCCCCATGTCGACTCCCCCAAAAAAAAATGTTTACAAAAAAAGTCAATAGGCGCTCCTCCCTTAGCACAGGCCCCCTTACTGACCAGCCTGATCAGGGACTGATATCTGTGTGGGAGTTTCAGTTGAGGCCTTCGTCTACATCCGTTCCAGCGGCTGATTGCGATTGATCGGACACTGGATCATGTGGGTTTCTAAGACAATCAAGCAAGCAGTCCCATTGTTGTGCTGTGTCTCTGGGTCTATAACCCCTAGCCGCCTCCCGGTGCAATATTTTCCCATCCGCATCTGCCCATTGTATTAACTCACCTTGCCAGTTTTGTAGGCGGGCCCCCAGGGCCCTTCCAGTGCATCCTAATCTCTCTTCTGGCCAGTAACAATACCAGGTCTATGTATTGGTTAGTTGTTTTTTTAGCGTTAGGTCTGGGAAAGTCCCCCAGTAAGGCCACTAAAGGAGACAGTGAGAGTTTTCTGTCCGTGACAGCAGTTATGCTTTTAAATACCCCTTCCCAATAAAGCTCAGGTTTTGAACAGCTACACACCATGTGGTCTAGGCCTGCCTCCGGCTCTGAGCAACGGGGGCATCTATCGCACCCAGTCGCAAACATTTTCGCTATTTTATAGCGGGGGGGTCAAGTAAGCCCTGTGATAAATATAGAGGTTAATGAGTTCGAAACTAGCGTTTCTAGACACTGTGTCTATGTGTGCTGTGATTCTAGCCCATCTCTGCTCATCTATGGAGGTCCCTATATCTGTCTGCCATGCCAGTCGCAGCCTGTCCAGTGGAAGAATTGTGTCTTTATGTAATGCCCTGTGGATACCACTTGCCTCTCCACTCCTTGAGTGCAAACGGCCTGGCATCCAGCATGCATAGGTGCTTCGTGTATTCCCAGTTTCCAGTGTTGTATGATTTTTATGATGGAGCCATGTAGAAACTTCGACTCTGCATATACTATCTCAAAGTGAGAGATAGTGTGCACAGAGTCCAAGGGTTCCCCTTAGAGGGTGATAGTGGCAAAATTAGATAATACTAAAGCTCTATTATGTGTAGTGTGGTCGAGCAGTAGGCTTATCAGAGGGTAGTATTAAACATTTGTTGTACACACACACAGGCAATAAATGAGGAACACACACTCAAAGACTTACTCCAGTCCAATAGTTGTTAAATAGAAAAATATATTTTCTTAATTTATTTTAGAATCAAAAGATTCAAGATTTCAAGTAAATACATAAAATGCAAGGTACTCCACACAGGTAAGTAAGGAACTTTGAATCAGAGCAGTAACATACAAAGTTTTAGTTAAAATGGCAATAAGCTATTTTAAAAGTGGACACTGCAAAAAAATCAACAGTTCCTGGGGGAGGTAAGTATTGGTTAGTTTTTCAGGTAAGTAAGGCACTTACAAGTTCAAGTTTCTGGGCATAGGCAGCCCACCGTTGGGGTTTCAAGGCAACCCCAAAGTCACCGCACCAGCAACACAGGGCCGGTCAGGTGCAGAGGTCAAAGGAGGGCCCCCCAAAACACACAGGCGCCTATGGAGAACAGGGGTGGCTCTGACCAGGTTTTTTTTGTAGAGCACTGGTGTGGGGGGGGGGGGGGGGAGTTTAGAGGGGACACAAGTAGGTACACAAAATACCCTCAGCGGCACAGGGGCGGCAGGGTGCAGTGTGCTTAGCAGGCGTCGGATTTTCAATAGGAATCAATGGAGGGACCCAGGGGTCACTCTAGCGGTGCAGGCAGGGCACAGGGGTGGCTTCTCGGGCCAGCCACAGACTGGGCTAGGCAGAGGGTCGCCTGATGGTCACTCCTGCACTGGAGTTCGGTTCTTTTGGGTCCTGGGGGCTGTGGGTGTAGTGCTTGGTCCAGGCGTCGGTTTCTTTGTTCCAGGCAGTCGTGGTCAAGGGGGAGCCTCTGAATCCTCTCTGCAGGCGTCGCTGTGGAGGTGCAGGGGGATCGTTTCAGGTTACTCACGAGGTCGTAGACGCCTGGGAGTCCTCTCTGCAGTGTTGGTTCTCTGGAGCTCAAGCCGGGGGCACTGAGTGCAGTGTGTGAATTCTCACGCTTCCGGCGGGACGAGTGAGGTCTTGAAAAGTTGCTTCTTTGTTGCAAAGATGTTGCTGTTGTTGAACAGTGCCACTGTTCTCGGGAGTTTCTTGGTCCTTCGGTTTAGGGCAGTCCTCTGAGGCTTCAGAGGTCACTGGTCCCTGTCGGATGCGTCGCTGTGCAGGTACTTTGAGTCTGGAGACAGGCTGGGCCAAAGCATTTGTCTCTGCAGGGTTTTCAGGTCAGCAGTCCTTCTTTGTGTAGGTTGCAGGAATCTTATTTCCTGGGTTCTGGGTCGCCCCTAAATACTAGATTTAGGGGTGTGTTTAGGTCAGGAGGGCAGTAGCCAATGGCTACTGTCCTGGAGTGTGGTTACACCCTCTTTGTGCCTCCTCCCTAAGGGGAGGGGGGGGGCACATCACTAAACCTATTGGGGGAATCCTCCAATCTCAAGATGGAGGATTTCTAAAGGCAGGGGGTCACCTCAGCTCAGGACACCTTAGGGCAGTGGTCGCCAAACTTTTTAATGCTGCACCCCTCTCCCCCACCAGTGGAAAAATTAAAATCATTGGGCCCCCCTCAGAATTTTTCACGATTATTTTATAAAGATGGCAATGTTTAAATAGGTCTAGACCTTACCCCCCCAGTTTGAAGACCTCTGCATTAGGGGCTGTCCTGACTGGTGGGTGACTCCTCCTTGTTTTCATCATTATCTCCTCCAGCCTTGCCGTCAAAAGTGGGGGCAGTGGCCGGAGGGGCATGCATCTCCACTAGCTGGGATGCCCTGGGGTGCTGTAACAAAAGGCATGAGCCTTTGAGGCTCACCGCCAGGTGTTACAGTTCCTGCAGGGGGAGGTAAGAAGCACCTCCACCCAGTACAGGCTTTGTTCCTGGCCACAGTGACAAAGGCATTCTCCGAATGTGGCCAGAAACTCGTCTGGTTGTGGCAGGCTGGCAGAAACTAGTCAGCCTAGCACTAGGAGTCGGATTGGTATTCAGGGGGCATCTCTAAGATGCCCTATGGGTGCATTTTACAATAAATCCCACACTAGCATCAGTGTGCATTTATTGTGCTGAGAAGTTTGATACCAAACTTCCCAGATTTCAGGTGTAGCCATTATGGAACTGTGGAGTTCGTATCTGACAAACTCCCAGACCATATACTCTTTATGGCTACCATGCACTTACAATGTCTAAGGTTTTGCTCAGACACTGTAGGGGTATAGTGCTAATGCAGCTATGTCCTCACCTGTGGTATAGTGCACCCTGCCTTAGGGCTGTAAGGCCTGCTAGAGGGTGACTTACCTATGCCACAGGCAGTGCGAGGTGGGCATGGCACTCTGAGGGGAGTGCAATGTCGACTTAGTCATTTTTCCCCACCAGCACACACAAGCTGTGAGGCAGTGTGCATGTGCTGAGTGAGGGGTCTCCAGGGTGGCATAAGACATGCTGACATAAGACATGCTGCAGCCCTTAGAGACCTTCCCTGGCATCAGAGCCCTTGGTACCAAGGGTACCATTTACAAGGGACTTATCTGGGTGCCAGGGCTGTGCCAATTGTGGAAGCAAAGGTACAGTTTAGGAAAAGAACACTGTGGCTGGTGCCTGGTTAGCAGGGTCCCAGCACACTTTCAATCATAAATGGCATCAGAAAAAGGCAGAAAGTCAGGGGGTAACTATGCCAAGGAGGCATTTCCTTACAAGCCATATGAAAGGAATGATCAACGGAAGGGTTGAAAAATAATACAGGAGTCTGGGCAATGCTACCATTTTTATCAATGCCACCCTCCCTGTCACTGACAACGTCAATGTTTTCCAAAATATAATATCTGATCGCAGCTTCTGAACTGCCCGGTGCACATTACCCTCTAATAAATCTTCAGGTTTGTGATAGATTTGTATTACCAGGTAATGAAATGTGGAGGGGGACCACTCGAGCCCCCAGTTGTTTCTCACCCTCGGGGCACTCTCCCGTAGGGGGAAAATAGGAGATCTCCGCCAATTAATTTGTAACCCCGAAAAGTCTACGAATTGTTCCCAGCAGGGCCATTGCTCCCGGCAGGTCAGTCTCAGCGTCCCCCAGAAAAAGCAGTAGATCGTCTGCATAAAGCGCAATGTGGTGCTCTTGTGTCTCAGTCCTAAGTCCCGCAAAGCAGTTGCCTGATCTCGCAGCCTGTGCCAACAGCTCCACAGCAATAGTGAACAGCAGGGGCGACAAAAGGACAGCCCTGTCTAGTGCCCCTGCCGATGGGATAGGACTCAGACACTGTCCAACCCGTACGAATGCATGCCGTAGGGTTCGTGTAGAGTAGATTTATCCACCGGATAAAGCCCTGCCCTAATCCCATTTGCAGAATCACCTGTTCTAAAAAGACCCACCGAATGCTATCAAAGGCTTTTTGGATATCTACCGCTATTAATGCGGTATCGTGCATGTTTGGGGAGTTAGAGTGTAGGATCGAGACCAGTCGTCTGATATTCAGAGCTGTGTTACGCTGGGGGATAAACCCGGACTGGTCTGAGTGAATCAGAGTGGTCAGGTGAGGTAGGAGCCTGGTCGCTAATATCCAGCTAAGTATTTTATAATCCATATTGAGCATGGATTATGGACGATAAGAGCCCACATCTGTCGCTAGTCTGCCTGTTTTCAAGAGGGGCACTACTATGGCCTTGTTCGTGGACAGAGGTAACGTGCCCTCTTCTTTCGCCTCCTAATAGAGTGTGCAGAGGGGTGGGGCCAGTATATCCAGATATGCACCCTAGCCATGGACTTCACCGCCCCCTTGATGTCCGCAGGAGTCACGGCTTCCTCAAGGGTTTGTCGGCCTTCCCCACCCCCCTTTCTCTTCCCCCCCCCCCCACAGTTGTGGGAGCTGAAGGTCTTCCAATATCTGTAGCTGCTCCGGGTGCAGAGCCTCCTGGGGCGGGGTATACAACAGAGTAGTAATGAGCGAACCTTTCATTAATGTCTCTCTGCCAGTAAAGTCTCCTTCCCATGGGGTACTCAATGTCCATTATTAATGATTGGGGCGGCAGGTGGCCCGCAAGCCAGGCCAGCAACGACCCTGGTTGGTCTCCCTCCGCATGTTGTCTGGCCCTATATTGGGTGTAGTCAAAACATCTAAATTTTTCTGTAACTGGTGCAACCTTTTCCCTACCATCTATAAGGAAGGGAGACAAATCTGGGGTGGTCGGTCTTCGACGTTCAATGTCTCTAAGGTCTCTCTCATGTGTCTGGATGTCGTGTTCTAGGGTTTTTTTTTTGTTTGGTTTTTTTTTTTTTTAAACTCCCACCACCTCGGTTATGCATTTACTCCTAATAACCATCTTAAAAGTCTCCCACTGAATGACGCGGGACAAGGCAGTTTCAGTGTTGTGTCGAAAGTATTCGCGTATTGCAGTCGCAATGGAGTGTCTAAAGGCGCTATCCTCAAGTGGCTCTGCTCTGAAACACCAGCTAGCTATACGTGGTCAGTCTCTTGGCTATGCCAGCATAAGTAGGAGATTATGGTCCGAAACTGTGCGACAGATATTCCGCCGCCTCCACTGCGCCATTTACCTCCGGGGACTCCAGAAACGCATCTAACCGGATGTGAAGGTCGTCCAGTGGAGTAAAAAGAATAATCCTGTTCTGCGGGGTGGAGATGTCTCCAGCAGTCTGAAGCACCAGTGTCACTGCCAACTGGAAAACGATTTGGCCATTCTATGGGTCTGGGAGTGCAGCAGGGGAGGATGCGATCTGTCTAGTTCTGGGTCAGGAATGCAATTAAAATCCTCGCCTATGATAGCTACCTGAGTGAGATGAGGCCCCAGAGTGTGGGAGAGCAAGAGAAGAAGGAACCTGGTTCTTGATTTGGTGCATAGATTCCTGCAATCGCTATGTCCCGGCCCTCCCATCTTCCAGTCACCAGGACATAAAGTCCTTCCCTATCT
Source organism: Pleurodeles waltl (assembly GCF_031143425.1). Classification (NCBI taxonomy): domain Eukaryota; kingdom Metazoa; phylum Chordata; class Amphibia; order Caudata; family Salamandridae; genus Pleurodeles; species Pleurodeles waltl. Next base: position 118,497,200 of record NC_090437.1, read on the forward strand.
ATGATCTCATTTGTTTTTTTTTGTTTTTTAAACAGGACCCCCGGCCAGACCCATATCAGTACTCCTCTAGCAAAAGTCGAGTAGGTCGTAGTGTATATGTGGCCTCAACATCTCTTGGTGAGGGCCCGGACTTCTTGCTTTATCAGACATCTCTCTTGAATTATGGCTATATGAACCCCTCGTCTTTTAAGTTAACTACAGACTTTATACCTTTTGCTCATACTGTGCAGTCCTCTTACATTCCAGGTAAGTAATCTGTGAGTCAAACGGGGTTCCATTAAGTGTATGTGTGTAAAGTATGGCTTTGATTAACCCCCTGTATCTTTTGGTGGTGGGCTGTTAGGAGTGCGCCTTTGACAGTGAGTAATGTGATGGATACTATACTGTTGAGGGTAACAAAACTAAGAAACATTAAAACTTGACCCTAAAACACAAACCCCCTCTCCCCGGGACTGGCATCTGTAAGAGGCTGGACTGGCTTGTAGTGAGTACCAAGGGGTACTTGCACCTTGCACCAGGCCCAGTTATCCCTTATTAGTGTATAGGGTGTCTCGCAGCTTAGGCTGATAGATAATGGTAGCTTAGCAGAGCAGCTTAGGCTGAACTAGGAGACGTGTGAAGCTACTACAGTACCACTTAGTGTCATATGCACAATATCATGAGAAAACACAATACACAGTTATACTCAAAATAAAGGTACTTTATTTTTATGACAATATGCCAAAGTATCTTAGAGTGTACCCTCAGTGAGAGGATAGGAAATATACACAAGATATATATACACAATAGCAAAAATATGCAGTATAGTCTTAGAAAACAGTGCAAACAATGTATAGTTACAATAGGATGCAATGGGGACACATAGGGATAGGGGTAACACAAACCATATACTCCAAAAGTGGAATGCGAACCACGAATGGACCCCAAACCTATGTGACCTTGTAGAGGGTCGCTGGGACTATTAGAAAATAGTGAGTTAGAAAAATAACCCTCCCCAAGACCCTGAAAAGTGAGTGCAAAGTGCACTAAAGTTCCCCTAAGGACAAAGAAGTCGTGTTAGAGGAATAATGCAGGAAAGACACAAACCAACAATGCAACAACGATGGATTTCCAATCTAGGGTACCTGTGGAACAAGGGGACCAAGTCCAAAAGTCACAAGCAAGTCGGAGATGGGCATATGCCCAGGAAATGCCAGCTGTGGGTGCAAAGAAGCTTCTACTGGACAGAAGAAGCAGGTTTCTGCAGGAACAAAAAGGGCTAGAGACTTCCCCTTTGGTGGACGGATCCCTCTCGCCGTGGAGAGTCGTGCAGAAGTGTTTTCCCGCCGAAAGAATGCCAACAAGCCTTGCTAGCTGCAAATCGTGCGGTTAGCGTTTTTGGACGCTGCTGGGGCCCAGGAGGGACCAGGGGGTCGCAAATTGGACCAGGAAGTAGAGGGGACGTCGAGCAAGACAAGGAGCCCTCTTAGCAGCAGGTAGCACCCGGAGAAGTGCCAGAAACGGGCACTACGAGGATGCGTGAAACGGTGCTCACCCGAAGTTACACAAAGGAGTCCCACGTCGCCGGAGACCAACTTAGAAAGTCTTGCAATGCAGGTTTGAGTGCCGTGGACCCAGGCTTGGCTGTGCACAAAGGATTTCCGCCGGAAGTGCACAGGGGCCGGAGTAGCTGCAAAAGTCGCGGTTCCCAGCAATGCAGTCTAGCGAGGTGAGGCAAGGACTTACCTCCACCAAACTTGGACTGAAGAGTCACTGGACTGTGGGGGTCACTTGGACAGAGTTGCTGGATTCGAGGGACCTCGCTCGTCGTGCTGAGAGGAGACCCAAGGGACCGGTAATGCAGCTTTTTGGTGCCTGCGGTTGCAGGGGGAAGATTCCGTCGACCCACGGGAGATTTCTTCGGAGCTTCTAGTGCAGAGAGGAGGCAGACTACCCCCACAGCATGCACCACCAGGAAAACAGTCGAGAAGGCGGCAGGATCAGCGTTACAGAGTTGCAGTAGTCGTCTTTGCTACTATGTTGCAGTTTTGCAGGCTTCCAGCGCGGTCAGCAGTCGATTCCTTGGCAGAAGGTGAAGAGAGAGATGCAGAGGAACTCGGCTGAGCTCTTGCATTCGTTATCTAAAGTTTCCCCAGAGACAGAGACCCTAAATAGCCAGAAAAGAGGGTTTGGCTACCTAGGAGAGAGGATAGGCTAGCAACACCTGAAGGAGCCTATCAGAAGGAGTCTCTGACGTCACCTGGTGGCACTGGCCACTCAGAGCAGTCCAGTGTGCCAGCAGCACCTCTGTTTCTAAGATGGCAGAGGTCTGGAGCACACTGGAGGAGCTCTGGACACCTCCCAGGGGAGGTGCAGGTCAGGGGAGTGGTCACTCCCCTTTCCTTTGTCCAGTTTCGCGCCAGAGCAGGGCTAAGGGGTCCCCTGAACCGGTGTAGACTGGCTTATGCAGAATTGGGCACATCTGTGCCCAAGAAAGCATTTCCAGAGGCTGGGGGAGGCTACTCCTCCCCTGCCTTCACACCATTTTCCAAAGGGAGAGGGTGTAACACCCTCTCTCAGAGGAAGTCCTTTGTGCTGCCATCCTGGGCCAGGCCTGGCTGGACCCCAGGAGGGCAGATGCCTGTCTGAGGGGTTGGCAGCAGCAGCAGCTGCAGTGAAACCCCAGGAAGGGCAGTTTGGCAGTACCAGGGTCTGTGCTACAGACCACTGGGATCATGGGATTGTGCCAACTATGCCAGGATGGCATAGAGGGGGCAATTCCATGATCATAGACATGTTACATGGCCATATTCGGAGATACCATTGTGAAGCTACATATAGGTAGTGACCTATATGTAGTGCACGCGTGTAATGGTGTCCCCGCACTCACAAAGTCCGGGGAATTGGCCCTGAACAATGTGGGGGCACCTTGGCTAGTGCCAGGGTGCCCTCACACTAAGTAACTTTGCACCTAACCTTTACCAGGTAAAGGTTAGACATATAGGTGACTTATAAGTTACTTAAGTGCAGTGTAAAATGGCTGTGAAATAACGTGGACGTTATTTCACTCAGGCTGCAGTGGCAGGCCTGTGTAAGAATTGTCAGAGCTCCCTATGGGTGGCAAAAGAAATGCTGCAGCCCATAGGGATCTCCTGGAACCCCAATACCCTGGGTACCTCAGTACCATATACTAGGGAATTATAAGGGTGTTCCAGTAAGCCAATGTAAATTGGTAAAATTAGTCACTAGCCTGTTAGTGACAATTTGGAAAGAAATGAGAGAGCATAACCACGGAGGTTCTGATTAGCAGAGCCTCAGTGAGACAGTCACTACACAGGTAACACATTCAGGCACACTTATGAGCACTGGGGCCCTGGTGAACAGGGTCCCAGTGACACATACAACTAAAACATATATACAGTGAAAAATGGGGGTAACATGCCAGGCAAGATGGTACTTTCCTACAGCATCTAAAACTATCCCTGTCCAAACTAACTAGTTCAACTACCATTATTTGCTCAGGGGGAGGTACCGATGACCAAGAGCCAGCTTCCCCGTCGAGCCATCTAACGCCCGTTCAATCAGAGTAAAATCTCACCACCCAACCAGGCACAGAGGTGCTACGGCAGTAGGACCAGTGGGAGCCCCACAGGATGGGGGGAGCAGCATCAAGCTAGTTTATAGTTTGTTGTGGGCCACTCCCGAGCCCCGACACGTGTATCAGCACAATCTCTCCGCTCAGCATTAACAAGCTAGGTGTCTCTTTTGTCCTGCGTGGGTGAGCTACAGGTGTACCATTTTATATGATGGCTGGACTCATAATATTTTGTCAGAGGTCGCCGGGTTAACCTTGGCGTTATGTCAGAGGTCACTTGCAATGATAGAGGCACTGCCAAAGTTGAACTCCCGATCCGAGGCAGCCTCAGAGGGGCGGGGCGAGCCCCAGTCCACTCGGTTCAACGCCATCGCCATGTCCACCGCATCTCCTGAAGTACCTGGTGGCGCGGAGGCGCCACCGTCATTCACTGCCTATTCTGTCTCCAGTGCGGTCATGTGCGTTGGGGGCGTTCCCGCCATTGGGTCCGGAGCGAGCAGGGCATTTGACTCCAACCATTCCCACACCTGTTGTGGAGTGGCAAACAGGTGGACTTTGTTATTCACACTGACACGCAATTTAGCCGGGAAGAGCATGGCATCCTGGATTCCCTTCTCTCCGAGTTTCTCCTTTGCCTCATTAAAGGAAGCCCGTTGCTTTTCCATCTCTCTAGTGAAGTCCGGGAATATCATAATCTGCTGGTCTCCAATCCAGATTTCTCCTTTCATCCTCGCCTAGGTCAGGATGTGATCCCTATCTTTGAAATGGAGTAGTTTGGCGACCACAGGACACTGCCGCACCCCAGGTGGTTTCGCCGGGACTCTGTGGGCCCTTTCAATTTCAAAGAAGGGTGACAGTCCCTCAGGGGCCACCATCTCTCGTAATGAAAATGTCACTTACCCAGTGTACATCTGTTCGTGGCATCAGACTGGCTTGTGCAGAGATGGGCACCATCTGTGCCCATCAAAGCATTTCCAGAGGCTGGGGGAGGCTACTCCTCCCCAGCCCTGACACCTTTTTCCAAAGGGAGAGGGTGTAACACCCTCTCTCTGAGGAAGTCCTTTGTTCTGCCTTCCTGGGCCAAGCCTGGCTGGACCCCAGGAGGGCGGAAACCTGTCTGAGGGGTTGGCAGCAGCTGCAGTGAAACCCCGGGAAAGGTAGTTTGGCAGTACCCGGGTCTGTGCTAGAGACTCGGGGGATCATGGAATTGTCTCCCCAATGCCAGAATGGCATTGGGGTGACAATTCCATAATCTTAGACATGTTACATGGCCATGTTCGGAGTTACAATTGAGACGCTATACATATGTAGTGACATATGTATAGTGCACGCGTGTAATGGTGTCCCCGCACTCACAAAGTCCCGGTAATTTGCCCTGAACAATGTGGGGGCACCTTGGCTAGTGCTAGGGTGCCCACATACTAAGTAACTTAGCACCCAACCTTTACCAGGTAAAGGTTAGACATATAGGTGACTTATAAGTTACTTAAGTGCAGTGGTAAATGGCTGTGAAATAACGTGGACGTTATTTCACTCAGGCTGCAATGGCAGGCCTGTGTAAGAATTGTCAGAGCTCCCTATGGGTGGCTAAAGAAATGCTGCAGCCCATAGGGATCTCCTGGAACCCCAATACCCTGGGTACCTCAGTACCATATACTAGGGAATTATAAGGGTGTTCCAGTATGCCAATGTAAATTGGTGAAATTGGTCACTAGCCTGTTAGTGACAATTTGGAAAGAAATGAGAGAGCATAACCACTGAGGTTCTGGTTAGCAGAGCCTCAGTGAGACAGTTAGTCATCACACAGGTAACACATACAGGGCACACTTATGAGCACTGGGGCCCTGCTGGCAGGGTCCCAGTGACACATACAACTAAAACAACATATATACAGTGAAATATGGGGGTAACATGCCAGGCAAGATGGTACTTTCCTACAATATGTTAGACCCTTCATAGACTGAGGTGATATGAGAATGAGCAGAAGTAGATCTCTCCCTAACTTGTGTAGGCCCAGTGACCTGGCCTCTGGGTGTGAAGGGTGCCCTACTTGTGTGAGAACCCTTCCCACTAACAGCTACACTATGTGATTTGTTGAGGGAAAGATTTGTGGAAGGACCCTCCCTTGGATCTTCAGGGCCCTCTCCTGAATCTACCTGGTCAGAATCTCCCTCTACATCCCCTTCTGGTTGTACATGACTATCAGGATGCTCCTGGTCATCTTGTAATAGGAGATTCAAGAGGAAACCCTTATTGAGGTTCTTCCCAATCCCTAGTCTTCTTTCTAAACAGAGACCCCTCAGACTTTTGAAGTTATGATTTTCATAAGTGGTCTTGACAACCCTGGGGGTAGCCTCTATATAAGACATAGGGGGTCATTTTGACCTCGGCGATCTTTTGTAAAGACCGCCGAGGGACCGCCGTGTGGAACACCGCCAGTGGTGGCGGTTTGCCGCTCGGCCTATTATGACCGTTGGCAGCTCTCTGTTCTTTTACGGACAGAGAGCCGCCAACAGCCTAACTGGCGGGAGGCGGGGAAGTGGAGGTTGCTTCACCTCCACCTCCACCGCCACGCCAACAGAACACCGCCCAGCGAATCACGTCCTGTGATTCGCCGTGGCGGTGTTCTGTTGGCAGTGTGTTGTCGGTGGAGCTGCCCCCATGGCTCCCGTCCCCTCCCGGAGGATCGTCGGACCAGGTAAGTTGATCGTCCATGAGGGGAGGGGGGTGTTGTGCGTTATGTGGGTGCATGGGGGTGTGCGTGTGTGTATGTAGAGGGGGTGTGTAAGTGCGTGTATGCTTGCGGCGGTGTAGTGTGTATGGGAATGAGTGCATGTATGTCTGTATGGATGTGTGCATGTATGTTTGTATGTGGATGTGCGTGTCTGACTGTGTGTGTGGATGTAGGCATGTATGTCGGCGTGTGTGCGTGTAAGTGTGTAGGTGGTGCCTGCGTGCATGTGGTGTGGGTATGGGTGATGTGAAGTTGGGGGCCGGGGTGGGGAGGGGGGCCCTGCCACCTTTAGGGGGTGGCAGGGGTGGTGGGAGGGGTAGGGGAGGGAATCGGGGTGGGGATGAGGGGTGGGGAGACCCCTATCAGTGCCAGGGATGGAATTCCCTGGCACTGATAGTGCTTACTGCCATGGATTTCATGGCGGTTCAAACCGCTGGAAATCCACGGCGGTAAGCCGGGTCAAAATACCGCCGGCGGCATAGTGATGGCGGCCGGGCTGGAGACCCAGGTCTCCAGCCCGGCGGTCGTCTCCGCCCTGGCGGGCTGAACGGAGAACCTGCGGATGACCATGGCTGGAGTTAAGTATTAAACACAATATATAAACTAGTAACCAAAATCAGGTAAGTAAACAGTCATTGAATAGTGCAAACAGTAGAAAATACAATAGATTGCAATCGGCCTAGGGGCAACACAACCCATATACTAAAATAGTGGCATGCGAATGTTGAATTCCCCCCTAGGCAAGTGTAGTGTGTAGAGGGGCACTGGGAGTGTAGGAAACCACCAAAGGTAAGTAAAGTAGCCCACCCCAGAGCCCACGAAAGCAGGAGTAAAGTACAGTAAATTTCCTCAGAACACACTACAAGTCGTGATGAAGAATTATGCAAGAACCAAGCAAGACTGCGAGCAACCAACAATGGATTCCTGGAAATGAAGACCTGTGGACAGAGGAGATCAAGTCCAGAAGTCAAAGAAGAGTCCAGGAAGAACAGGAGCCCTTGCCCACCTGGAAGAAGGTGCAAAAGTGGATTCTCTGGTTGGAAGAAAAGTACAGAAATGCACAAAAGAAGATAGTTGCGGGTTCCTGCTTGATGCAAGAGATATCCCATGTGGAGTTGTTATATTCAGGCTGTTTGCGTTGCTGGATTCCGCCAACAAGCCTTGGTTGACGCAAATATGCGATTTGCATCAAAGAGGAGCTGCCTGGACCCAGGCGGGACCTGGGGGATTTGACTCACAATGAGGAGACAGAGGAGGCTCTCAGCACATCAAAGAGCCCTTATAAGACCAGGCGGCGTGCACGGGAGGCCCAGAACACGGGGACAAAGAAATTGCAAAGTGCGGTCTTTACAGCACTACACTGGAGGATTCCACAGCGCCGGAGGACAACTCAGAGAGCTGTGAATCGCAGGATGGAGTGCTGGGGGCTTAGGCACCGCTGCGCACGAAGAACATGTGGAAGAAGTGCACTGAAGCCCCAGGAGCTGCAGAAGACGCAGTGCACAGGGGAACTGCTGCTGCACGGGGAGGCAAGCTCTTACCTCCACCAAATTTTGATAGCTGGATCTTTTTGACAGTTTGGGTCACTTTGGTCCACCACCTGTGTTCCAGGGATCATGCTCATCAACAGGAGAGGACTCCCAGAGTACTGGCTGTCGTTGCAAACAGGTGTCTGCTGAAGCAGGGAAGTGAATCCATCACTCCAGGGGAGATTCCTTTGTAGGAGGCTGGACTGGCTTGTAGTGAGTACCAAGGGGTACTTACACCTTGCACCAGGCCCAGGTATCCCTTATTAGTGTATAGGGTTGTGAGAAAGTAGCCTCTTTCTAGCCTTGTTACCCCCACTTTTGGCCTGTTTGTGAGTGTATGTCAGGGTGTTTTCACTGTCTCACTGGGATCCTGCTAGCCAGGGCCCAGTGCTCATAGTGAAAACCCTATGTTTTCAGTATGTTTGTTATGTGTCACTGGGACCCTGCTAGTCAGGACCCCAGTGCTCATAGGTTTGTGGCCTATATGTATGTGTTCCCTGTGTAGTGCCTAACTGTCTCACTGAGGCTCTGCTAACCAGAACCTCAGTGGTTATGCTCTCTCATTTCTTTCAAATTGTCAATAACAGGCTAGTGACCAATTTTACCAATTTACATTGGATTACTGGAACACCCTTATAATTCCCTAGTATATGGTACTGAGGTACCCAGGGTATTGGGGTTCCAGGAGATCCCTATGGGCTGCAGCATTTCTTTTGCCACCCATAGGGAGCTCTGACAATTCTTACACAGGCCTGCCACTGCAGCCTGAGTGAAATAACGTCCACGTTATTTCACAGCCATTTTACACTGCACTTAAGTAACTTATAAGTCACCTATATGTCTAACCTTTACCTGGTAAAGGTTAGGTGCAAAGTTACTTAGTGTGAGGGCACCCTGGCACTAGCCAAGGTGCCCCCACATTGTTCAGGGCCAATTCCCCGGACTTTGTGAGTGCGGGGACACCATTACACGCGTGCACTACATATAGGTCACTACCTATATGTAGCTTCACAATGGTAACTCCGAATATGGCCATGTAACATGTCTATGATCATGGAATTGCCCCCTCTATGCCATCCTGGCATAGTTGGCACAATCCCATGATCCCAGTGGTCTGTAGCACAGACCCTGGTACTGCCAAACTGCCCTTCCTGGGGTTTCACTGCAGCTGCTGCTGCTGCCAACCCCTCAGACAGGCATCTGCCCTCCTGGGGTCCAGCCAGGCCTGGCCCAGGATGGCAGAACAAAGGACTTCCTCTGAGAGAGGGTGTTACACCCTCTCCCTTTGGAAAATGGTGTGAAGGCAGGGGAGGAGTAGCCTCCCCCAGCCTCTGGAAATGCTTTCTTGGGCACAGATGTGCCCAATTCTGCATAAGCCAGTCTACACCGGTTCAGGGGACCCCTTAGCCCTGCTCTGGCGCGAAACTGGACAAAGGAAAGGGGAGTGACCACTCCCCTGACCTGCACCTCCCCTGGGAGGTGTCCAGAGCTCCTCCAGTGTGCTCCAGACCTCTGCCATCTTGGAAACAGAGGTGCTGCTGGCACACTGGACTGCTCTGAGTGGCCAGTGCCACCAGGTGACGTCAGAGACTCCTTCTGATAGGCTCCTTCAGGTGTTAGTAGCCTATCCTCTCTCCTAGGTAGCCAAACCCTCTTTTCTGGCTATTTAGGGTCTCTGTCTCTGGGGAAACTTTAGATAACGAATGCAAGAGCTCATCCGAGTTCCTCTGCATCTCTCTCTTCACCTTCTGCCAAGGAATCGACTGCTGACCGCGCTGGAAGCCTGCAAAACTGCAACATAGTAGCAAAGACGACTACTGCAACTCTGTAACGCTGATCCTGCCGCCTTCTCGACTGTTTTCCTGGTGGTGCATGCTGTGGGGGTAGTCTGCCTCCTCTCTGCACTAGAAGCTCCGAAGAAATCTCCCGTGGGTCGACGGAATCTTCCCCCTGCAACTGCAGGCACCAAAAAGCTGCATTACTGGTCCCTTGGGTCTCCTCTCAGCACGACGAGCGAGGTCCCTCGAATCCAGCAACTCTGTCCAAGTGACCCCCACAGTCCAGTGACTCTTCAGTCCAAGTTTGGTGGAGGTAAGTCCTTGCCTCACCTCGCTAGACTGCATTGCTGGTAACCGCGACTTTTGCAGCTACTCCGGCCCCTGTGCACTTCCGGCGGAAATCCTTTGTGCACAGCCAAGCCTGGGTCCACGGCACTCTAACCTGCATTGCACGACTTTCTAAGTTGGTCTCCGGCGACGTGGGACTCCTTTGTGCGACTTCGGGTGAGCACCGTTTCACGCATCCTCGTAGTGCCTGTTTCTGGCACTTCTCCGGGTGCTACCTGCTGCTAACAGGGCTCCTTGTCTTGCTCGACGTCCCCTCTACCTCCTGGTCCAATTTGCGACCTCCTGGTCCATCCTGGGCCGCAGCAGCATCCAAAAACGCTAACTGCACGATTTGCAGCTAGCAAGGCTTGTTGGCGTTTCTTCGGCAGGAAAACACTGCTGCACGACTCTACAAGGCGAGTGGGATCCGTCCTCCAAAGGGGAAGTCTCTAGCCCTTTGCGTTCCTGCAGAAACCGCAGCTTCTTCTGTCCAGTAGAAGCTTCTTTGCACCCGCAGCTGGCATTTCCTGGGCATCTGCCCATCTCCGACTTGCTTGTGACTTTTGGACTTGGTCCTCTTGTTCCACAGGTACCCCAGATTGGAAATCCAGTGTTGTTGCATTGTTGGTTTGTGTCTTTCCTGCATTATTCCTCTAACACAACTTCTTTGTCTTTAGGGGAACTTTAGTGCACTTTGCACTCACTTTTCAGGGTCTTGGGGAGGGCTAATTTTCTAACTCTCACTATTTTCTAATAGTCCCAGCTACCCTCTACAAGGTCTCATAGGTTTGGGGTCCATTCGTGGTTCGCATTCCACTTTTGGAGTATATGGTTTGTGTTGCCCCTATCCCTATGTTTCCCCATTGCATCCTATTGTAACTATACATTGTTTGCACTGTTTTCTAAGACTATACTGCATATTTTTGCTATTGTGTACATATATCTTGTGTATATTTCCTATCCTCTCACTGAGGGTACACTCTAAGATACTTTGGCATATTGTCATAAAAATAAAGTACCTTTATTTTTAGTATAACTGTGTATTCTGTTTTCTTATGATATTGTGCATATGACACTAAGTGGTACTGTAGTAGCTTCACACGTCTCCTAGTTCAGCCTAAGCTGCTCTGCTAAGCTACCATTATCTATCAGCCTAAGCTGCTAGACACCCTATACACTAATAAGGGATAACTGGGCCTGGTGCAAGGTGCAAGTACCCCTTGGTACTCACTACAAGCCAGTCCAGCCTCCTACATTGGTTGTGCAGCGGTGGGATAAGTGCTTGAGACTACTTACCACTCTTGTCATTGTACTTTTCATAAGAGAAAAATATACAAAACAAGGTCAGTGTATATACACATAGCCAAAAAGTTTTGCATTTCCTCTTTTCACTCTTTTCTAAGTGCTGAAAAGTACTTCTAAACTTTCTAAAAAGTTCTAAAAAGTTTAAAAAGTTTTTTTCTGTCTTTCTAAAAGTTCTGAAAACTTTTTTCTCTTTTTCTATCACTTTAACTCTCTCTAAAAATGTCTGGCACAGGCCAAAATGTTGATCTGTCCAAACTTGCATATGACCACCTTAGCTGGAAAGGAGCAAGGAGTCTCTGTGTAGAGAGAGGTTTGAGTGTAGGGAAGAATCCTTCCTTGGAATTGTTGCTTAATATGCTTAGAGAACAAGATAAGGCCATAGGGGCCACATCTGTTGAAAAAGTAGCAAATGGTTCCCAATCTGATCCAGGGACTCCCCCAGGAAAAGATTCAGGAAAGAAAGTTCCTAGCCTGCCCATTACTAGACAGTCTAGCATAGTTGGTAATGATGAAGAGCCACACCATACAAATAGTGTTGTCTCACATCATAGCAAGAGCATTTATTCACACCACAGTAGAAGTGATGTTTCTGTTAGCCAAGCTGTTAGGGTGGCCTCTGTAAGGGACAGGTCTCCTTCTGTTCATTCCCATCATACCTCTGTATCTAGAAATGTCCCTCCCACCAACCCTGATGACAGATTGTTAGAAAGGGAACTCAATAAGTTGAGGGTGGAACAAACCAGACTGAAGCTTAAAAAGCAACAGCTGGATTTGGATAGACAGTCTTTAGAATTAGAGAAGGAAAGACAGAAGTTGGGTTTAGAAACCCATGGTGGCAGCAGCAGTATTCCCCATAGTCATCCTGCAAAAGAGCATGATTCCAGGAATCTGCAAAAGATAGTTCCCCCTTATAAGGAGGGGGATGACATTAACAAGTGGTTTGCTGCACTTGAGAGGGCCTGTGTTGTACAGGATGTCCCTCAAAGGCAGTGGGCTGCTATCCTATGGCTATCATTTAGTGGAAAAGGTAGGGATAGGCTCCTTACTGTGAAAGAAAGTGATGCCAATAATTTTACAGTACTTAAGAATGCACTCCTGGATGGTTATGGCTTAACCACTGAACAATACAGGATAAAGTTCAGAGAGACCAAAAAGGAGTCTTCACAAGACTGGGTTGATTTCATTGACCATTCAGTGAAGGCCTTGGAGGGGTGGTTACATGGCAGTAAAGTTACTGATTATGACAGCCTGTATAACTTGATCCTGAGAGAGCATATTCTTAATAATTGTGTGTCTGATTTGTTGCACCAGTACTTGGTGGACTCTGATCTGACCTCTCCCCAAGAATTGGGAAAGAAGGCAGACAAATGGGTCAGAACAAGGGTGAACAGAAAAGTTCATACAGGGGGTGACAAAGAGAACAATAAGAAGAAAGATGGTGAAAAATCTCAAGATAAGCATGGGGACAAGGGTAAAACCAAAGATCCCACTTCAAATCTTAAACACTCTTCAGGGGGTGGGGATAAAACAAATTCTTCCTCTTCTTCTCAACCTACACAATTTAAAAAGCCTTGGTGCTTTGTGTGTAAAAATAGAGGCCATAGGCCAGGGGATAAGTCCTGTCCAGGTAAACCCCCTGAGCCTACCACCACTAATACATCAAGCTCTAGTGCCCCTAGCAGTAGTGGTACTAGTGGTGGGACTGCTGGCAACAGTCAAGTTAAGGGTGTAGTTGGGTTCACTTATGGGTCCATAGTAGAAACTGGGGTAGTCAGTCCCAAGACAGTTTCTGTCACACCTAGTGGCATTGGCCTTGCCACACTGGCTGCTTGTCCCCTTACAATGGATAAGTACAGGCAGACAGTTTCAATAAATGGTGTTGAGGCCTTGGCCTACAGGGACACAGGTGCCAGTATCACTTTGGTGACTGAAAACCTAGTGCACCCTGATCAACACATCATTGGACAACAGTATAAGATTATTGATGTCCATAACTCCACTAAGTTTCTTCCCTTAGCTATAATTCAGTTTAGTTGGGGTGGAGTTACTGGCCCTAAGCAGGTGGTGGTATCACCTAGCTTACCTGTAGACTGTCTCTTAGGTAATGACCTAGAGGCCTCAGGTTGGGCTGATGTAGAGTTTTATGCCCATGCAGCCATGCTGGGCATCCCAGAGGAATTGTTCCCTCTCATTTCTACTGAAATGAAAAAGCAAAGGAGAGAAGGCCTGAAAACTCAGGATCCCTCTCCATCAACAGGTAAAAAGGGTATCAGAGTATCCCCTAACCACTCTACCATTCAGGATACCATGCCTGTGGTGGGAGAAACCTCTCCTGGGGTGACACCTGTTCCAAGGAAATCATCAGCTGGCACAGCTGGACTCCCTGAGGTAGAAGTACCTCTCTGTGGGATAACTAACATTGGTGAGAAAAAGAGCACCATTTTAGTTAACATGGAGCATTCCTCCAACCCCCCCAGAGAAACTTTAGTGCAGAAACCCTGCACTGCCTCACAACACTTAGGACAGCATCCCTGCCCTAGTGTGGAGCTCATAGGACAGCATCCCTGCCCTGCTCCAACTCAAGAGAAACAGCATCCCTGTTCTCTCTTCCAGCCATATGGACAAAGTTTTTGCCCAGCTATGGCTTTTCTGAGACAGCATCCCTGTCTGGCATTTACATCACTACAAATAGGTTCAGTGGACAATTCCCACTGCTCTAAACTAAAAATTGCTGATAGAAACCCTGAAAATACATCTTCACATTATTGCTTAGCTAAAAAACTTCAAACAGGGTGGTTTACATCCCCACAGGGAAGTAACCATATAGTGGATGATAAAGGGAGTAACCAGTCTATTGCAGAGCTACTCTCTACTTATCACCACTTAGACAGTAAAGTCTCAACTGGCCATGGTTAGCCTTATTGTCCTTCGTTTGGGGGGGGGGGTTGTGTGAGAAAGTAGCCTCTTTCTAGCCTTGTTACCCCCACTTTTGGCCTGTTTGTGAGTGTATGTCAGGGTGTTTTCACTGTCTCACTGGGATCCTGCTAGCCAGGGTCCAGTGCTCATAGTGAAAACCCTATGTTTTCAGTATGTTTGTTATGTGTCACTGGGACCCTGCTAGTCAGGACCCCAGTGCTCATAAGTTTGTGGCCTATATGTATGTGTTCCCTGTGTGGTGCCTAACTGTCTCACTGAGGCTCTGCTAACCAGAACCTCAGTGGTTATGCTCTCTCATCTCTTTCAAATTGTCACTAACAGGCTAGTGACCAATTTTACCAATTTACATTGGCTTACTGGAACACCCTTATAATTCCCTAGTATATGGCACTGAGGTACCCAGGGTATTGGGGTTCCAGGAGATCCCTATGGGCTGCAGCATTTCTTTTGCCACCCATAGGGAGCTCTGACAATTCTTACACAGGCCTGCCACTGCAGCCTGAGTGAAATAACGTCCACGTTATTTCACAGCCATTTTACACTGCACTTAAGTAACTTATAAGTCACCTATATGTCTAACCTTTACCTGGTAAAGGTTAGGTGCAAAGTTACCTAGTGTGAGGGCACCCTGGCACTAGCCAAGGTGCCCCCACATTGTTCAGGGCCAATTCCCCCGACTTTGTGAGTGCGGGGACACCATTACACGCGTGCACTACATATAGGTCACTACCTATATGTAGCTTCACAATGGTAACTCCGAATATGGCCATGTAACATGTCTATGATCATGGAATTGCCCCCTCTATGCCATCCTGGCATAGTTGGCACAATCCCATGATCCCAGTGGTCTGTAGCACAGACCCTGGTACTGCCAAACTGCCCTTCCTGGGGTTTCACTGCAGCTGCAGCTGCTGCCAACCCCTCAGACAGGCATCTGCCCTCCTGGGGTCCAGCCAGGCCTGGCCCAGGATGGCAGAACAAAGGACTTCCTCTGAGAGAGGGTGTTACACCCTCTCCCTTTGGAAAATGGTGTGAAGGCAGGGGAGGAGTAGCCTCCCCCAGCCTCTGGAAATGCTTTCTTGGGCACAGATGTGCCCAATTCTGCATAAGCCAGTCTACACCGGTTCAGGGGACCACTTAGCCCTGCTCTGGCGCGAAACTGGACAAAGGAAAGGGGAGTGACCACTCCCCTGACCTGCACCTCCCCTGGGAGGTGTCCAGAGCTCCTCCAGTGTGCTCCAGACCTCTGCCATCTTGGAAACAGAGGTGCTGCTGGCACACTGGACTGCTCTGAGTGGCCAGTGCCACCAGGTGACGTCAGAGACTCCTTCTGATAGGCTCCTTCAGGTGTTAGTAGCCTATCCTCTCTCCTAGGTAGCCAAACCCTCTTTTCTGGCTATTTAGGGTCTCTGTCTCTGGGGAAACTTTAGATAACGAATGCAAGAGCTCATCCGAGTTCCTCTGCATCTCTCTCTTCACCTTCTGCCAAGGAATCGACTGCTGACCGCGCTGGAAGCCTGCAAAACTGCAACATAGTAGCAAAGACGACTACTGCAACTCTGTAACGCTGATCCTGCCGCCTTCTCAACTGTTTTCCTGGTGGTGCATGCTGTGGGGGTAGTCTGCCTCCTCTCTGCACTAGAAGCTCCGAAGAAATCTCCCGTGGGTCGACGGAATCTTCCCCCTGCAACCGCAGGCACCAAAGAACTGCATTACCGGTCCCTTGAGTCTCCTCTCAGCACGACGAGCGAGGTCCCTCGAATCCAGCAACTCTGTCCAAGTGACCCCCACAGTCCAGTGACTCTTCAGTCCAAGTTTGGTGGAGGTAAGTCCTTGCCTCACCTCGCTAGACTGCATTGCTGGGAACCGCGACTTTTGCAGCTACTCCGGCCCCTGTGCACTTGTGGCGGAAATCCTTTGTGCACAGCCAAGCCTGGGTCCACGGCACTCTAACCTGCATTGCACGACTTTCTAAGTTGGTCTCCGGCGACGTGGGACTCCTTTGTGCGACTTCGGGTAAGCACCGTTTCACGCATCCTCGTAGTGCCTGTTTCTGGCACTTCTCCGGGTGCTACCTGCTGCTAAGAGGACTCCTCGTCTTGCTCGACGTCCCCTCTACCTCCTGGTCCAATTTGCGACCTCCTGGTCCCTCCTGGGCCGCAGCAGCGTCCAAAAACGCTAACCGCAAGATTTGCAGCTAGCAAGGCTTGTTGGCATTCTTTCGGCGGGAAAACACTTCTGCACGACTCTACAAGGCGAGAGGGGTCCGTCCTCCAAAGGGGAAGTCTCTAGCCCTTTGCGTTCCTGCAGAAACCGCAGCTTCTTCCGTCCAGTAGAAGCTTCTTTGCACCCGCAGCTGGCATTTCCTGGGCATCTGCCCATCTCCGACTTGCTTGTGACTTTTGGACTTGGTCCCCTTGTTCCACAGGTACCCCAGATTGGAAATCCAGCGTTGTTGCATTGTTGGTTTGTGTCTTTCCTGCACTATTCCTCTAACACAACTTCTTTGTCTTTAGGGGAACTTTAGTGCACTTTGCACTCACTTTTCAGGGTCTTGGGGAGGGCTAATTTTCTAATTGATATTGTGCATATGACACTAAGTGGTACTGTAGTAGCTTCACACGTCTCCTAGTTCAGCCTAAGCTGCTCTGGTAAGCTACCATTATCTATCAGCCTAAGCTGCTAGACACCCTATACACTAATAAGGGATAACTGGGCCTGGTGCAAGGTGCAAGTACCCCTTGGTACTCACTACAAGCCAGTCCAGCCTCCTACAAGGGTGTCTAGCAGCTTAGACTGATAGATAATGGTAGCTTAGCAGAGCAGCACAAGTGAAGCTCCTACAGCACCACTAGTGTCACTTGCACATTATCATAAGAAAACACAATACACAGATATACTAAAAATAAAGGTACTTTATTTTTATGACAATATGCCAAAGTATCTCAGAGTGTACCCTCAGTATGAGGATAGCAAATATACACAAGATATATGTACACAATACCAAAAATATGCAGTATAGTCTTAGAAAACAGTGCAAACAATGTATAGTTACAATAGGATGCAATGGGGACACATAGGGATAGGGCCAACACAAACCATATACTCCAAAAGTGGAATGCGAACCACGAATGGACCCCAAACCTATGTGACCTTGTAGAGGGTCGCTGGGACTATTAGAAAATAGTAAGGGTTGGAAAAATAGCCCACCCCAAGACCCTGAAAAGTGAGTGCAAAGTGCACTAAGGTTCCCCAAAGGACATAGAAGTCGTGATAGGGGAATTCTGCAGGAAAGACACAAACCAGCAATGCAACAACGATGGATTTCCAGTCGGGGTACCTGTGGAACAAGGGGACCAAGTCCAAAAGTCACAAGCAAGTCGGAGATGGGCAGATGCCCAGGAAATGCCAGCTGTGGGTGCAAAGAAGCTGCCACTGGACAGTAGAAGCTGAGGATTCTGCAGGAACGACAAGGGCTAGAGACTTCCCCTTTGGAGGATGGATCCCCCACGCCGTGGAGAGTCGTGCAGAAGTGTTTTCCCGCCGAATGATCGCCAACAAGCCTTGCTAGCTGCAAATCGTGGGGTTACGGTTTTTGGCTGCTGCTGTGGCCCAGGAGGGACCACGATGTCGCCAATTGCGTCTGGGGACAGAGGGGACGTGGAGCAAGACAAGGAGCCCTCTCAAAAGCAGGCAGCACCCACAGAAGTGCCGGAACAGGCACTACGAAGAAGAGTGAAACGGTGCTCACCCAAAGTTGCACAAAGGAGTTCCACACCGCTGGAGGACAACTTAGAAAGTCGTGCAATGCAGGTTAGAGTGCCGTGGACCCAGGCTTGGCTGTGCACAAAGGATTTCCGCCGGAAGTGCACAGAGGCCGGAGTAGCTGCAAAAGTCACGGTTCCCAGCAATGCAGTCTGGCGTGGGGAGGCAAGGACTTACCTCCACCAAACTTGGACTGAAGAGTCACTGGACTGTGGGAGTCACTTGGACACAGTTGCTGGATTCAAGGGACCTCGCTCGTCGTGCTGAGAGGAGACCCAGGGGACTGGTGATGCAGTTCTTTGGTGCCTGCGGCTGCAGGGGGACGATTCCGTCGACCCACAGGAGATTTCGTCGGAGCTTCTAGTGCAGAGAGGAGGCAGACTACCCCCACAGCATGCACCACCAGGAAAACAGTCGAGAAGGCGGCAGGACCAGTGTTACAGAGTTGCAGTAGTCGTCTTTGCTACTTTGTTGCAGTTTTGCAGGCTTCCAGCGCGGTCAGCAGTCAATTCCTTGACAGAAGGTGAAGAGAGAGATGCAGAGGAACTCTGACGATCTCTTGCATTCGTTATCTAAGGAAATCCCCAAAGCAGAGACCCTAAATAGCCAGAAAAGAGGGTTTGGCTACTTAGGAGCGAGGATAGGCTAGCAACACCTGAAGGAGCCTATCAGAAGGGGTCTCTGACGTCACCTGCTGGCCCTGGCCACTCAGAGCAGTCCAGTGTGCCAGCAACACCTCTGTTTCCAAGATGGCAGAGGTCTGGAGCACACTGGAGGAGCTCTGGACACCTCCCAGGGGAGGTGCAGGTCAGGGGAGTGGTCACTCCCCTTTCCTTTGTCCAGTTTCGCGCCAGAGCAGGGCTGAGGGGTCCCTGAACCGGTGTAGACTGGCTTATGCAGAAATGAGCACCATCTGTGCCCATGAAAGCATTTCCAGAGGCTGGGGGAGGCTACTCCTCCCCTGCCTTAACACCTTTTTCCAAAGGGAGAGGGTGTAACACCCTCTCTCTGAGGAAGTCCTTTGTTCTGCCATCCTGGGCCAAGCCTGACTGGACCCCAGGAGGGCAGAAACCTGTCTGAGGGGTTGGCAGCAGCAGCAGCTGCAGTGAAACCCCTGAAAAGGCAGTTTGGCAGTACCCGGGTCTGAGCTACAGACCCGTGGGATCATGGGATTGTGCCAACAATGCCAGGATGGCATAGAGGGGGCAATTCCATGATCTTAGACATGTTACATGGCCATATTCGGAGTTACCATTGTGAAGCTACACATAGGTATTGACCTATGTGTAGTGCACGAGTGTAATGGTGTCCCCGCATTCACAAAGTCCGGGGAATTTGCCCTGAACTATGTGGGAGCACCTTGGCTAGTGCCAGGGTGCCCACACACTAAGTAACTTTGCACCTAACGTTTTCCAGGTAAAGGTTAGACATATAGGTGACTTATAAGTTACTTAAGTGCAGTGAAAATGGCTGTGAAATAATGTGTGCATTATTTCACTCAGGCTGCAGTGGCAGGCGTGTGTAGGATTTGTCAGAGCTCCCTATATGAAATGACGTCACCTGTTGGCACTGGCCACTCAGAGCAGTCCAGTGTGCCAGCAACACCTCTGTTTCCAAGATGGCAGAGGCCTGGGGCACACTGGAGGAGCTCTGGGCACCTCCCCTGGGAGGTGCAGATCAGGGGAGTGGTCACTCTGTGCCCATCAAAGCATTTCCAGAGGCTGGGGGAGCATAACCACTGAGGTTCTGGTTAGCAGAGCCTCAGTGATACAGTTAGTCATCACACAGGGAACACATACAGGGCACATACTTATGAGCACTGGGGCCCTGCCGGGCAGGGTCCCAGTGACCCATAGACTAAAATATATATACAGTGAAATATGTGGGTAACATGCCAGGCAAGATGGTACTTTCCTACAGTATGCACCTATCAAAAGGGGTCTCTGACGTCACCTGCTGGCACTAGCCACTCAGAGGTCTCCAGAGGGTCCCCACACCTTGGGATCCAAGATGGCTAACGCCAGGGACACTCTGGGTGAGCTCTGGGCACCACCACTGGAATGGTGATGGACAGGGGAGTGGCCACTCCCCTTTCCTTTCTCTGGTTTTGCGTCAGAGCAGGGACTGGGGGTCCCTGAACCGTGTAGACTGGATTATGCAAGGAGCGCAGTACTGGAGGTCCATGATGGAGCCCCCAGGGTGCATGGAATAGGCCCCCCAGTACCAGTACCAGATCTGGATTGGGGGTTCAGTTCCATAATCTTAGACACCTCACATGTGTAGGAAAGTACCAGCTTGCCTGGCATGTTACCCCCATATTTCACTATATATATGTTGTTTTAGTTGTATGTGTCACTGGGACCCTGCCAGCCAGGGCCCCAGTGCTCATAAGTGTGCCCTGTATGTGTTACCTATGTTATGACTAACTGTCTCACTGAGGCTCTGCTATTCAGAACCTCAGTGGTTATGCTCTCTCATTTCTTTCCAAATTGTCACTAACAGGCTAGTGACCAATTTCACCAATTGACATTGGCATACTGGAACACCTAGAATATGGTACTGAGGTACCCAGGGTATTGGGGTTCCAGGAGATCCCTATGGGCTGCAGCATTTCTTTTGCCACCCATAGGGAGCTCTGACAATTCTTACACAGGCCTGCCACTGCAGCCTGAGTGAAATAACGTCCACGTTATTTCATAGCCATTTACCACTGCACTTAAGTAACTTATAAGTCACCTATATGTCTAACCTTTACCTGGTAAAGGTTAGGTGCTAAGTTACTTAGTGTGTGGGCACCCTGGCACTAGCCAAGGTGCTCCCACATTGTTCAGGGCAAATTCCCCAGACTTTGTGAGTGCGGGGACACCAGTACACACGTGCACTACACATAGGTCACTACCTATGTGTAGCTTCACAATGGTAACTCCGAACATGGCCATGTAACATGTCTATGATCATGGGATTGCCCCCCCAATGCCATCCTGGTATTGGGGAGACAATCCCATGATTCCCCGGGTCTCTAGCACAGACCCGGGTACTGCCAAACTGCCTTTTCAGGGGTTTCACTGCAGCTGCTGCTGCTGCCAACCCCTCAGACAGGTTTCTGCCCTCCTGGGGTCCAGCCAGGCTTGGCCCAGGAAGGCAGAACAAAGGACTTCCTCAGAGAGAGGGTGTTACACCCTCTCCCTTTGGAAAAAGGTGTTAAGGCAGGGGAGGAGTAGCCTCCCCCAGCCTCTGGAAATGCATTCATGGGCACAGATGGTGCCCATTTCTGCATAAGCCAGTCTACACCGGTTCAGGGACCCCTCATCCCTGCTCTGGCGCGAAACTGGACAAAGGAAAGGGGAGTGACCACTCCCCTGACCTGCACCTCCCCTGGGAGGTGTCCAGAGCTCCTCCAGTGTGCTCCAGACCTCTGCCATCTTGGAGACAGAGGTGCTGATGGCACATTGGACTGCTCTGAGTGGCCAGTGCCAGCAGGTGACGTCAGAGACTCCTTCTGATAGGCTCCTTCAGGTGTTACTAGCCTATCCTCTCTCCTAAGTAGCCAAACCCTCTTTTCTGGCTATTTAGGGTCTCTGCTTTGGGGAATTCCTTAGATAACTAATGCAAGAGCTCATCAGAGTTCCTCTGCATCTCTCTCTTCACCTTCTGCCAAGGAATCGACTGCTGACCGCGCTGGAAGCCTGCAAAACTGCAACAAAGTAGCAAAGACGACTACTGCGACCTTGTAACGCTGATCCTGCCGCCTTCTCGACTGTTTTCCTGGTGGTGCATTCTGTGGGGGTAGTCTGCCTCCTCTCTGCACTAGAAGCTCCGAAGAAATCTCCCGTGGGTCGACGGAATCTTCCCCCTGCAACCGCAGGCACCAAAGAACTGCATCACCGGTCCTCTGGGTGTCCTCTCAGCACGACGAGCGAGGTCCCTTGAACTCAGCAACTCTGTCCAAGTGACTCCCACAGTCCAGTGACTCTTCAGTCCAAGTTTGGTGGAGGTAAGTCCTTGCCTCCCCACGCTAGACTGCATTGCTGGGAACCGCGTGTTTTGCAGCTACTCCGGCTCCTGTGCACTCCACGAAGATTTCCTTTGTGCACAGCCAAGTCTGGGTCCACGGCACTCTAACCTGCATTGCACAACTGTAGGAAAGTACCATCTTGCCTGGCATGTTACCCCCATTTTTCACTGTATATATGTTGTTTTAGTTGTATGTGTCACTGGGACCCTGCGAGCCAGGGCCCCAGTGCTCATAAGTGTGCCTGACTGTGTTACCTGTGTTATGACTAACTGTCTCACTGAGGCTCTGCTATCCAGAACCTCAGTGGTTATGCTCTCTCATTTCTTTCCAAACAGGCTAGTGACCAATTTCACCAATTCACATTGGCATACTGGAACACCCTTATAATTCCCTAGTATATGGTACTAAGGTACCCAGGGTATTGGGGTTCCAGGAGATCCCTATGGGCTGCAGCATTTCTTTTGCCACCCATAGGGAGCTCTAACAATTCTTACACAGGCCTGCCACTGCAGCCTGAGTGAAATAATGCACACATTATTTCACAGCCCTTTTCACTGCACTTAAGTAACTTATAAGTCACCTATATGTCTAACCTTTACCTGGTAAAGGTTAGGTGCAAAGTTACTTAGTGTGTGGGCACCCTGGCACTAGCCAAGGTGCCCCCACATTGTTCAGGGCAAATTTCCCGGACTTTGTGAGTGCGGGGACACCATTACACGCGTGCACTACACATAGGTCACTATCTATGTGTAGCTTCACAATGGTAACTCCGAATATGGCCATGTAACATGTCTAAGATCATGGAATTGCCCCCTCTATGCCATCCTGGCATTGTTGGCACAATCCCATGATCCCACGGGTCTGTAGCACAGACCCGGGTACTGCCAAACTGCCTTTTCAGGGGTTTCACTGCAGCTGCTGCTGCTGCCAACCCCTCAGACAGGTTTCTGCCCTCCTGGGGTCCAGCCAGGCTTGGCCCAGGAAGGCAGAACAAAGGACTTCCTCAGAGAGAGGGTGTTACACCCTCTCCCTTTGGAAAAAGGTGTGAAGGCAGGGGAGGAGTAGCCTCCCCCAGCCTCTGGAAATGCTTTCATGGGCACAGATGGTGCCCATTTCTGCATAAGCCAGTCTACACCGGTTCAGGGACCCCTCAGCCCTGCTCTGGTGCGAAACTGGACAAAGGAAAGGGGAGTGACCATTCCCCTGACCTGCACCTCCCCTGGGAGGTGCCCAGAGCTCCTCCAGTGTGCTCCAGACCTCTGCCATCTTGGAAACAGAGGTGCTGCTGGCACACTGGACTGCTCTGAGTGGCCAGGGCCAGCAGGTGACATCAGAGACTCCTTCTGATAGGCTCCTTCAGGTGCTGCTAGCCTATCCTCTCTCCTAAGTAGCCAAACCTCCTTTTCTGGCTATTTAGGGTCTCTGCTTTGGGGAATTCCTTAGATAACGAATGCAAGAGCTCATCAGAGTTCCTCTGCATCTCTCTATTCACCTTCTGCCAAGGGATCGACTGCTGACCGCGCTGGAAGCCTGCAAAACTGCAACAAAGTAGCAAAGACGACTACTATGATCCTACCGCCTTATCGACTGTTTTCCTGGTGGTGCATGCTGTGGGGGTAGTCTGCCTCCTCTCTGCACTAGAAGCTCTGAAGAAATCTCCCGTGGGTCGACGGAATCTTCCCCCTGCAACCGCAGGCACCAAAGAACTGCATCACCGGTCTTCTGGGTCTCCTCTCAGCACAACGAGCGAGGTCCCTTGAACTCAGCAACTCTGTCCAAGTGACTCCCACAGTCCAGTGACTCTTCAGTCCAAGTTTGGTGGAGGTAAGTCCTTGCGTCCCCACGGTAGACTGCATTGCTGGGAACCGCATGTTTTGCAGATACTCCGGCTCCTGTGCACTCTTCCAGGATTTCCTTTGTGCACAGCCAGGCCTGGGTCCCAGGCACTCTAACCTGCAGTGCACGACCTCCTGAGTTGTCCTCCGGCGGCGTGGGACCCTCTTTTGTGACTTCGGGTGAGCTCCGGTTCACTCCACTTCGTAGTGCCTGTTTCAACACTTCTGCGGGTGCTGCTTGCTTCTGAGTGGGCTCTTTGTCTTGCTGGACGCCCCCTCTGTCCCCTCACGCAATTGGCGACATCCTGGTCCCTCCTGGGCCACAGCAGCATCCAAAAACCCTAACCGTAACCCTTGCAGCTAGCAAGGCTTGTTTGCGGTCTTTTTGCACGGAAACACCTCTGCACGACTCTTCACGACGTGGGACATCCATCCTCCAAAGGGGAAGTTTCTAGCCCTTGTCGTTCTTGCAGAATCCACACCTTCTACCATCCAGTGGCAGCTTCTTTGCACCCACAGCTGGCATTTCCTGGGCATCTGCCCACTCCCGACTTGATCGTGACTTTTGTACTTGGTCGTCTTGTTCCACAGGTACTCTCGTCAGGAAATCCATCGTTGTTGCATTGCTGGTGCTGGTCTTCCTTGCAGAATTCCCCTATCACGACTTCTGTGCTCTTTGGGGAACTTAGGTGCACTTTGCACCCACTTTTCAGGGTCTTGGGGTGGGCTATTTTTCTAACCCTCACTGTTTTCTTACAGTCCCAGCGACCTTCTACAAGGTCACATAGGTTTGGGGTCCATTCGTGGTTCGCATTCCACTTCTAGAGTATATGGTTTGTGTTGCCCCTATCCATATGGGCCCCCATTGCATTCTATTGTGACTATACATTGTTTGCACTGTTTTCTATTGCTATTACTGCATATTTTGGTATTGTGTACATATATCTTGTGTATATTTGCTATCCTCATACTGAGGGTACTCACTGAGATACTATGGCATATTGTCATAAAAATAAAGTACCTTTATTTTTAGTATATCTGTGTATTGTGTTTTCTTATGATATTGTGCAAGTGACACTAGTGGTACTGTAGGAGCTTCACTCGTCTCCTAGTTCAGCCTAAGCTGCTCTGCTAAGCTACCATTTTTTATCAGCCTAAGCTGCTAGACACCCTATACACTAATAAGGGATACCTGGGCCTGGTGCAAAGTGTAAGTACCCCTTGGTACTCACTACAAGCCAGTCCAGCCTCCTACAACAACCTCCTGAGTTGTCCTCCGGCGGCGTGGGACTCTCTTGTGTAACTTCGGGTGAGCACTGTTTCACTCCACTTCGTAGTGCCTGTTCCGGCACTTCTGCGGGTGCTGCTTGCTTCTGAGAGGGCTCCTTGTCTTGCTGGACGCCCCCTCTGTCCCCTCACGCAATTGGTGACATCCTGGTCCCTCCTGGGCCACAGCAGCATCCAAAAACCCTAACCGCGAGCTTTGCAGCTAGCAAGGCTTGATGGCGGTGTTTCTGCGGGAAAACACTTCTGCACGACTCTTCACGACGTCGGACATCCATCCTCCAAAGGGGAGTTTCTAGCCCTTGTCGTTCTTGCAGAATCCTCAGCTTCTACCATCCGGTGGCAGCTTCTTTGCACCCACATCTGGCATTTCCTGGGCATCTGCCCACTCTCGACTTGATCGTGACTTTTGGACTTGGTCCCCTTGTTCCACAGGTACTCTCGTCTGGAAATCCATTGTTGTTGCATTGCTGGTGTTGGTCTTTTCTGCAGAATTCCCCTATCACGACTTCTGTGCTCTTTGGGGAACTTAGGTGCACTTTGCACCCACTTTTCAGGGTCTTGGGGTGGGCTATTTTTCTAACCCTCACTGTTTTCTTACAGTCCCAGCGACCCTCTACAAGGTCACATAGTTTTGGGGTCCATTCATGGTTCGCATTCCACTTCTAGAGTATACGGTTTGTGTTGCCCCTATCCCTATGTGCCCCCATTGCATTCTATTGTGACTATATGTTGTTTGCACTGTTTTCTATTGCTATTACTGCATATTTTGGTATTGTGTACATATATCTTGTGTATATTTGCTATCCTCATACTGAGGGTACTCACTGAGATACTTTGGCATTTTGTCATAAAAATAAAGTACCTTTATTTTTAGTATATCTGTGTATTGTATTTTCCTATGATATTGTGCATATGACACTAGTGGTACTGTAGGAGCTTCACTCGTCTCCTAGTTCAGCCTAAGCTGCTCTGCTGAGCTACCTTTTCTATCAGCCTAAGCTGCTAGACACCCCTCTTCACTAATAAGGGATACCTGGGCCTGGTGCATGGTGTAAGTACCCCTTGGTACTCACTACAAGCCAGTCCAGCCTCCTACAACATGGTCATATTCAGAGTAGTATTGTGAAGCTACATATATATTTTGACGTATATGTAGTGCACGCTTATAATGGTGTCCCCGCACTCACGAAGTCCGGGGAATTGGCCCTGAACAACATGGGGGCACTAGGAAAGGGGCCCTCACACACAGTAACTTTGCACCTAGCCTTCAGAAAGTGAAGGTTAGACATATATAGGTGACTTATAAGTTACCAGGTGCAGTGAAAAATGGTTGTGAAATAGTGTGTGCACTATTTCACTCAGGCTGCAGTGGCAGTCCTGAAGAAAGGATTGTATGAGCTCCTTACGGGTGGCAAAAGAAATGCTGCAACCCATAAGGATCTCCTGGAACACCAATGCTCTGGGTAACTAGGTACCATATACTAGGGACTTACAAGGGGGGTCCAGTGTGCCAATCAGGATTGGAATATGGAGTCACTAAACTATAGTGACAAATTTGGTACACAGAGAGAGCATAAGCACTGGAGTTCTGGTTAGCAGAACTCCAGTGATGCAGTTTAGCATAATGACAACACACATAGGCCACAAGCTTTGAGCACTGGGGTCCTGGCTAGCAGGATCCCAGTGAGACAGGAAAACCACACTGAAACAGGTAAAAAATGGGAGTAACCATGCTAGAAAGGGGCTACTTTCTCTAAGGTGCCCTCTTGATTAGATTAGGAGGGGGCAGGAGAGGGATGCGTTTATGATTTTTAGCCACATCAGTGGCTAAGCTCAGCCACATATAACCTCCAAAAATCAGTTTCAGCCATGATGGATGTTTGAAGAATGCTGCCCCCTGGGATTGATTTTAGCCACACTTCCCAGGAAGTGGTCATCACAGGGGGAAGGACCCTGCATCTGATTGAAGAACCAGGACCCCTCTGTTTTTCTCCCAGGAGCAAGGATAAATATGGCAGAGCTGGACCCACACCTCAGATCCCTACAAGGAAGAACATCAGAAAAAGGACTGCCCTGCTGGACCTCTGCCCTGCACCTGGACACTGCACTCTGAAGGACTGCACCAGCTGCACACTTGGGCTTCACCATAAGAAGGACTTGGCCTGGCTTCAACTGGTTCAAGGAGGGACTCCCTGTTTGCTACAGGTACACAATTGCTAACCAGCGTCCCCTACATCAACTCCTAAAGAAGCTGACCATTGTCCAGTGGCCAATTTGGAGTTTGCGCCAGGTGCATTCTGGGAGTTGTAGTCTGCACCCTCAAGGAGCAACTCAGAGCTTCTGGAACCTTGGGATGAGCTGTGGACTCCTAAAAGACCTTCTGGAAGAAGATCCAGAAGTTTGGAGAACTTTTTGGAAAAACCTCCGTAAAGGGACTGACCCACTGCGGCAACTCTAATCGGCTTGCCTTAACCGTGACCCGGCTTGACTTGCAGGTTTGTTTTGCTGAAGAAAATCTCAGAAAAAGTGGCTAAGTCAGAACATAGAAAGTTGACCGGGACCTCCCTCACAGGGTATCCGAAGAGGGCTCCAGGGACGTCGGATCAAGATTCAGGTTTTCCTCGGTCAAAGGATTTTCATCTCGTAAAATCATCTAAATCCGAACGTAGAAATCTTCCCAAAGGGCTCCTGCGACGCGTATCCGATGAAGGGCTCCAGGGAGGTCGGATCGGACGGGCGACTTCGTCCTGCTGAAGAAAATCTTCAACAAAATGATTAAGTCCTGAGGTAAACTTTTGGCTGAGGCTTCCCGCTTGCTGTAGTCGAGCAGTGCTCCATCGCGGTCGGCCTTAAACTTTGACTTTGCCCCAGTCGAGGTGCAACCAAAGGATCAGATTGGCGCCATTTGTTTCTAAGCACTAAAAAACACAAATTCTTTAAAAAAAAAAACATTTCTCTGGTTCCCTATATCCCTTTTTATTTGTTTTGGTGTCATTTTAAATCTTAAAATATTTCCTATTTTATATATTGGTTTTGGATTTTTCATCTGTTTCCTGTGTTTTATTTAATTACTGTTTTGTGATATTGAATGCTTTACACTCTGTCTCCTAAGTTAAGCCCTTTCACTCATTGCCAAGCTACCAAAGGGTGAGCTGGGATTAATTTATTGTGACCTAACTGAACCTAGTGGAGGTTAGTAGCCTATTGCTAGGTGTAGGTACTTACCTGCCCTTACCAATAATCTACTTTCCAACATTTGTAAAATCAACTATCAAGAATAAACTTTCCTTACCCAAACGAGGAGGTTGAGCCGAGTGTATTGGATCTTGAAGATCAGCAAGCACAGTTATAGAAAAGATCAACACATTTCCCAACAGAAATCAGTGTTTTAAAGGAAAATAAATGAGACTAAGAATCATTCATGTCGTTCCAATTTAAGGTTTACTAGAATTCTGCAAAATGCCAAAGGCATGGACATGATTATTCCATTAATAGAAAAATTGGTTCAAAAGGATATCCTGCCTGACTTTATGGCCGACATTACAATTATGAGAGCACACAGAGTCCCAGGGCAAATTCGAAATGCCCAATCGAGATATCCACAAACAGTTTTGGCGAACTTTTCAGATTACCGGATAAAAGAATGAATTTTGTTGAAGGCAAGACCACAGAAATCATTTGGTTCTACAGAAGAATTTTCCTGTCAGGTTTTTCCATGCATTATAGTGCCAGCAGCAAGGAGACACAAAGGGCTTGATTTAGATGTTGGTGGTAACCATCCCGCTGTCACTTTTTTGTCTGATTTATCGCCCGCCGTCTTGGCGGTCCGCTAGTCCTATTTAGATGTTGGCGGGACCATTGACGAAAGACCGTCTCAGTCCCGCCCAATCCTCCAGGCTTTGGATCCTGCGTCGACGGAGTAATGGGAATCAGTGGCTGGCAGTGTCACGGTTTCAGGCGGGTCTGATTAGGACTCTGGTTGGGACACCCCTTGAGGTCACTGAATATCCTAAAGAGGTAGTGTACTGGGGCAGAAGAGGACAAGCACAGGAAACAGGAAAGTGAAAGCAGAGCAACCCTTGTGTGAACAAACAGGAAACCTCCCACAGTGACAGGGAATGTCAATGCCTCTGTGCAGTTTGCTCTTACAGATAGTCACCCTTCCAGCCCCACAGAAAGGAGGCAGTAGAAGTGATTCTGTCTCTGGACCCTAGAGCACAAACAAGGATAGTACTTACATACACACAACAAGCTCTTGTGGGTCCAGCTGGAAACACAGTGGTGATTCCTGGAACAACAGAAATAGCACACTGTCACTGTTAGGCACGAAAGACAACGTATAACACTAGACAAGGATGGGGACTGTAATTGCCTCCCAGACCCCAGGAGCCAACCCCAGTACAAAGGAGGACACTTATACACTGGTGAAGACTGATAGAACACTTACCAGACACAAATAACCAAGAAGAAACTGAAACAGAAGGGAACAAACTAAGAGACAGAGGCAAGAACTGTGAACAGGCTCAGGCTGAAGCAAAGGCAGGACTAGGACTTGAAAACCGGGCATAAACGTCTGGCTGGAACAAACAGAGATAGGACTGGGAAAGTGAGAGCAGGCTCTGGCTGGAACAGGCAAGGACAGGGCTGGAATACAGGGTGAAGGAATATGCAGAAAACAGGACTGGGAAACAGAGAGCAGGTTCAGGCTGAAACAAGGCAGGAGCAGGACAGAGAAACAGGGAGCAGGCTCTGGAAGAAACAAACAGCTACAAGGCTAAGAGACAGTGAGCAGACTCTGGCTGGAACAATCAGGAGCAGGGCAGAGAATCAGGAAACAGGATCAAGCTGGAACAGAACAGGAACAAAACTGGAACACCATCCGATAAGGGGTCTGTAGCACAAAGGAATCAAACTCCAATGCACAACGGGGATCTTGAGGAAATGGCTGCTTATAAGCAGTTCCAAGCTGGGCTGCACAGGAGAGGTCTCAGGTGTGTGTAGTTTCAGACACTTGCAAGTCCTGGAGGAGAGGATCCAGTGAAAAGGAGCAACTGGACTTCTCCCATAAAAAACAATAAGAAACAGAATCCGGGCTTTCCTGACTACCAGGCTGTGCATTATGGGATTTGCAGTCCCAGGAAGCAAATGTAGTACTACACAAGTATACCATGGCGAAAAGAGAAACAAACAGGAGTCAGTAAGGGACTCTAGATAAGTGTTCAAGGTGATTCCCAGGCTTCCGACAGTCCTCTTACAGCACCCCAGAGAAATGGGACAACAGAGTCGTAACAGTATATCCCCTCCCACCAGTCTGCTCAAGAAGAGAAGGTGATCCTTTGGCTGATAAAAGTTGAAGAGGAAAAGCCACAGCAACAAAATCCAACACCAACCTTGGTGGATAAGTTTACAGTTCTGCCATAGGTGAATCTTCCAAAGAGCAAAGCATGAATTAATACCCACATGGGCTCCGATGTCTTTCCTCTTTATTGTTCGATTGATATGGGAGGAGTGCATGGAATTGGTTTCTGGTGAAGTGGATTCAGGAGCAAGGAGATCTGGAATGGCATTATGGGCGGTATTCTTTAAGACATTAGTTTCCTGTTTAATACTTTCTTTTTTGGAGGAGATAATTGGTGTATTAGTAACTGTCAGGTCTGTAACACCTTCCGACAAGCAGGATATGTCTGTTTCTGCAGCAGTATTTGCATTGGTTGTGGTCTGAGGTTTGCAAAGCATAGAGACTTGGGAGACATGGGGAACTGGTGTTCTCAAGGTAAACATGAAAAAGTCAGAATTTTCTTTTGTTTTGGATGACTTCGGAGTATCAAATTCAGGAGCAACAAGAGTTTTCAAGTCTTTAGAAACTGGATTAACAACTGAAAATGTAGAAGTTCCACAAGCATATTCTTTAGGGTGATCTTCAGACAAGACTGAGATTTCTTCATTGCAAGTTCTCTGTGGTGTATTCGTGGTATCAGAAATGGCTTCTTTGCAAAGCGTTTCTACTACAGGTAGTTGATCTTCAACTCTGTTAACACTTAAAGGTTGTTCTTTGGAAAGAAATAGAACTGAAGTCTCTTCAGAAATCGCCTTTATACTTTTACCTACATTTTCAGCTCTAGCCTTTGAATTGATGAGGGTTTCTTGCAATAGAACACTAAGAACAGTACTTATCATCAGATCTTCGAATACAAGATTCAAATTCAAGTCTTTAGTTTTAGTGGGAAATATTACATCTTTCAGTACTGGAGCTTTGGTTTCAGATTGCTGGTTTTCAGGAGTCTTTAATTTCAGGGACACAGCAGGTGACATTGGTGTGGCTGGTTTTCCATCAAGATCAGATGCCGGTAGATCAGAGATCTGTTCTTCGCTAACCATTAAGCTGGAAACAGGATACACATTGGCAGGGATCAGCAGGTCAGGATCAGTGGTTGAGGCTGCAACTGTGTCCAGTTCTAGGAGAAGGCTATCATTTTTTTATGACATTCTTTTCAGTTTCAGATTGCTGGCTTTCTTCCTTGTCTGAAATCTCTACAGTTTGCTTTGACACAGAAGAGATTTTTTGACTTTCTGAGAAGTCCATTACATTCTTAATAACTGCGGGTATTTCTTCAAGGTCAGAAAAATCCATTAATTCACTTGAAACAGGAACTGTCTCTTCATTATCTGCAAATTCTATGATATTGTTTGAAAGGGCAGGAGTATCCCCACAATCTGAAAATTCTGGTGTGTGTGTGTCATTTGAACAGCGCTATCTGCAGGTTTGTTCACCGCAGGGCAGGAACCACTGTCATCACTAGATTCAGATTCTTCAACACTGTTGCACAACTTGCCCTTACTCTCCAGTAAAGTCATATCTTGGTTTCTTATGGTGCAGCTATTGGAGTCTGTAACAGCATTGTCTTCTTCCTTTGACTTTATTTGTTCTGATAGAGTGGCTGAGACACTTCCTTCGGAAGACTCTGATTCATCTTTTGAACCAAGAGGTGTCAAATCTCCTAGAGATGTCAGAGATTCAGTCAACTGCACAGGGATATTCTCTGGAAAACTACAAGTTGAGAGAGTCTGAAGAAGAGGCTGATATATTTATAACTGGAGCAGTCTTTTGACATTCATTCATAGCAGGGAAAATCCGCTCTATAGCAGTCTTTGGAGAGGCACATTAGGTAGCATACAGTTCTTTAAGCCAAAGCTGGTGATCATTTTCTTTTTTCAGGTTTTCAAATTGCCTTGCAGTAATTTCCATCAGCTGCTCTGTTATTTCTTCTACCTTACAGATAAACAGAATGTCTTGTTCTGGCAACAGTGAAATATGCACTGATGAAAAGAGCCCACGGGCACGATTTCTAGTGTATGTTATAACATATTAACATATTCATCATAGAAGTCCAATATCTGCCTTTTAATCTGCCAAAACTGCTCTTTTAGTGGGTGTATGTCCACATT
This sequence comes from Pleurodeles waltl, assembly GCF_031143425.1. NCBI lineage: Eukaryota > Metazoa > Chordata > Amphibia > Caudata > Salamandridae > Pleurodeles > Pleurodeles waltl. The sequence continues at coordinate 118,529,732 of NC_090437.1, forward strand.
GTTATCAAACCCACTCAGAATAGAAAAGGGTTTAGCAGAGCTTTTAGGGATTGAGACGGGTGTACTGTCATCCAATTTGGGAAGAGCACAAGCCTTTTGAGTTGAATTAAGGAATCCCACAGTCTTTACTGATCCCTTAGATACAGGTTCTATCCTGCTGACTTGAAAGCTCTGAGGAGCTGGTAGGTCTTTATAAGAGTCAGCACTGCACTTTGAATTCTGAGAAACTGGCATAGATGGGCTGACGCACTCAACAGAAAACGAGGGAATCCCTAGTGTGGCCTCTTGAACAGTGTCAGGGTTCTTTGTTTTGGCAGGGTCCTGGAGGTGAACTAGGGATGCACTAGCATGAGGCAAGAAATTAACCAGTTTTTCTTGAGAGTAAGTGTCTTGTGCAGAGGTAGCAAGAGCTTTCACTGTTAGGAACATTCTCCCCTGTTTGAGGCAATAGAATCTCCAAAAACTAATTATTTATCTGTAATTCTTCTACAGACAGGGATTGGGGGTCATAATCACAGACATGATAATAGTTGAACATTGATGGATCAGCAAGCCACGCAATGTAGTACTGAATTAGCAATCTTTGATTTTCTTTAACAAGTCTATCCTTCAAACTAAGGCCATTTTTAGAGGTCTTCAGAGAATGTATAGGTTTAGAAAGGGGTGTCTTAACATTACAGGAAAACATTTTAGGTCTGAGTGTGCCTTTGCTGCCTGGGGAGCTTGACATTTATGGGTCGTGCATTCTGCCACGGATTTGGGCGGGTCTGATCAGGACTCTGGTTGGGACACCCCTTGAGGTCACCGAATATCCTAATGAGGTAGTGTACTGGGGCAGAAGAGGACAAGCACAGGAAACAGGAAAGGAAAAGCAGAGCAACCCTTGTGTGAACAAACAGGAAACGGATTACTAATGGACAAACACGCTGGGGTTGTACACAGAATAGGGCGCAGAACCTCCCACAGTGACAGGGAATGTCAATGCCTCTGTGCAGTTTGCTCTTACAGATAGTCACCCTGCCAGCCCCATAGAAAGGAGGCAGCAGAAGTGATTCTGTCTCTGGACCCTAAAGCACAAACAAGGATAGCACTTACATACATATGACAAGCTCTTGTGGGTCCAGCTGGAAACACAGTGGCGATTCCTGGAACAACAGCAATAGCACACTGTCACTGTTAGGCACAAAAGACAACGTATAACACTAGACCCCAGGAGCCAACACCCAAAACAAAGGAGGACACTTATACACTGGTGAAGACTGATAGAACACTTACCAGACACAAATAACCAAGAAGAAACAGAACGGAACAAACTAAGAGACCTAGGCAAGAACTGGGAACAGGCTCAGGCTGAAGCAAAGGCAGGACTAGGACTTGAAAACAGGGCGCAAACTTCTGGCTGGAACAAACAGATAGGACTGGGAAACTGAGAGCAGGCTCTGGCTGGAACAGGCAAGGACAGGGCTGGAATACAGGGTGTAGGAATAAGCAGAAAACAGGACTGGGAAACAGAGAGCAGGTTCAGGCTGAAACAAGGCAGGAGCAGGACAGAGAAACAGGAAGCAGGCTCTGAATGAAACAAACAGGTACAAGGCAAAGAGATAGGGAGCAGATTCTGGTTGGAACAATCAGGAGCAGGGCAGAGAATCAGGAAACAGGATCAAGCTGGAACAGAACAGGAACAAAACTGGAACACCATCCGATAAGGGGTCTGTAACACAAAGGAATCAAACTCCAATGCACGACGGGGATCTTGAGGAAACGGCTGCTTATAAGCAGTTCCAAGCTGGGCTGCACAGGAGAGGTCTCGGGTGTGTGTAGTTTCAGACACTTGCAAGTCCTGGAGGAGAGGATCCAGTGAAGAGGAGCAACTGGACTTCTCCCATAGAAGACAATGGGAAACAGAATCCGGGCTTTCCTGACTACCAGGCTGTGCATTATGGGATTTGCAGTCCCAGGAAGCAAATGTAGTACTACACAAGTATACCATGGCGAAAAGAGAAACAAACAGGAGTCAGCAAGGGACTCTAGATAAGTGTTCAAGGTGATTCCCAGGCTTCCGACAGTCCCCATACAGCGCCCCCTAGAAATGGGACGACAGAGTCGTAACAGGCAGGGAGACTGCGGCCACTGTCCCTGCTGAGCAGATTCCGATCTGCCTTCCCACCAGGCCGACTGTGGAGGGAAAACCTCCAACCCAAGGCTTGCGGATTAGGGGAGAAAAGGGGTGAAAACCCTCCTTCTCCCGGTTTTCTTTTATCTTTTCCACAGGGACACGACTAGAGGACCCCTGCCAATGCTACTGACACTTAAGCATGAAGGACACCGACCCTGTCGTCGCCAAACACAAACGTGGCCAGTACATGGGACATGTACACAAAGGAGTGCCGCTTTCCCATCGAACATGACCAGACCGTCAACATACATGTAAGTATGTTTTTATTTTTGTTGTTGGGGTTGGAATATGTGTAGATATAGCTTGTCACTTACATTGTATGCAATGCCTATATCAACATATATATCCAATGGGACACTCCCTCTCTGTCACTGAACCGCCGCTGTCACCCTGTCGGTACAACAGCAACATCTAAATCAAGTCAGCGGTACAACACCAGCCAGACGGCGTGGATTCCAATTGGCCAGCAATGAGAAACCACCGGTTTGTTTCCTAACTGCTAATATCTAAATTCGGTGGATGGGAGACCACCGACATGTCAGTCTTTTCGGACCTGCCGCTGACACGGCTTGGCCATAATACTGCCAACATCTATATCAGGCCCAGAGACCTTCGGAATCTGTTGACCCTTTTAAAGTCTTTGGTGCACACGCTTTGTTAGTGCAGCAGTCTAAGCTGAAAGTGTTGTATAAGGGCCATTTACGTTTTTTTTGCCTCTGTCGAGCAAGCACAAGTGTTTTTGAAGTCAATACATAATAGCTCTGACAATGACTGAGAACAGTGTGTCAAAACCTGACACAATGTTTCCCATTTGCTCAGTGTATGGTAAACTATTAAACTATGAGAAGGCTTTCCGTTAATATTGAACATTTATGGTTGATTTTATACACACTGGTAAAGGAGTTTTGTTTGTAATGATAGTGGGGTAGGCCCACCCTTTCCCCTGGGAGAAGCCCTGGGTCCAGTGCCATGGCACCCAATGGTGGAGGCAGCCGTCCCTACTCCCTGGGAGAGAAGGCAGGAATCATACCCCCGGGGCCTCAGGGGGAAGGGTGGGTAAAGACGGAGTAGAAAGGACAAAGAGGGTTGACAGGCCCGATAGATTGGGTGGGACAGGGAGGGTTGGATGTTTGTGGTGGGGGAAAAATTGCAGTGGTAAAAAATAGAGAAATCTTTATCTACAGATAGATGCGCTGCTTGAAGAATAATTTGTGTAACTAGAACTATAGTGGTACTCTTGCTTCGTATAGACAAGATGGATGAGATTCTTTTTTATTCTTGCACTTATGCACTTTATTCAGACACATAAGCACTTGATGTATGATGCAGTTTGCTTCCGGGTACTGTATGCACCAGCTGTAGACTGCTGGGCGGGGGGGTTGTGAATTATAATAATAATGCACGATCGCATCTTTTCAGTAGGATATCCAAAATGAGAAAAGGAATCTGGACAAGAAAGCAGGGTAGATGTGTATTCAGTTATTCAGTGATATATGGTCAGATGGGCTGCAAATATGCTCAGATAAACAGGGGCTGTAGCAATGCCACACGGTTCAGATATTTTTCAATGTTAGTAGGGAAAGAGCATTTGAAGGTTTTTTCATTTAACACTGATGGTTTGAATAACAAGTGTAACAGACGAGTGGTAGAAAAGTGGATGCTAGTGTATAGGCCAGATATATTCTTTTTTTTATTATTATTTTTTTTTATTAACATTTTGCTGATTTACAGACAGTGTCTTGGTTACAGTGTAATCGCGTATACATATTGTTTATGCTTAACAGTGTTAATATCACAGCTGTCTACACTTGGTGGTTTTACCTCATTGTTCATTAAGCATATAATTTAGACTTATGTAGGAACAGAACATGTGTGCTGATTCTTCTTGTTCGGGCTCTTCCACCTACTGGGCGCTATATCGCTGTGTTATTCTTGGTACTGTACAACAAATTTAACTTGTATCAAACAATAATTAAACTAAACTTTGAACATGATGGCATTGTGGGGGGTGGTAGTTGCTTACTCATGGGTAGGCCACACTCTAGTTTTTCCAATGTATGGGGCGACGATATTCATAGACTTTGTCTGATTTCCGGTGGATGGGGTGCCTTCCGCATCCAACCTGTCTATTACTCAATGCCCAAGGCACCATCCACTATTGACCCCACCCCTTGTTTAATCCCGGTCCCATTATTGTCCAATTTAGTCACGTCCTAGTAGGTGTGGTAGCATCCCTCCCTTCCCATTGTCTACCTAGGTTCCACTTCTGTTGGCGTGTCCATACCTGTCCCCACTCCCCTCGCCATATTGTCCCAGCTTGCCACTGCTACTTCCCATTCTGGTGCAATAGGGTGGCGGCGCAGTCCCTTCCCCTCCACGCCCTTCAGAACCTGCAGCTCGGCTCTGGCCCATGTTGTTACGTCTTGTCTCCACTTAACCCGAGGGGGACGACCCTGCGCCTTCCAGCCCCTCGCAATCTGTCTCCTATACAGGACCAGGGCCAGATCCAGGAAGCGGACCTCCACCCTACCCCGTGGCAGGCCAGCCCCAAGGCCCAGTAAACATACGTCAGGGGTCGGAGTCAGGTTCATGTCAAAAAATCTCGATAGGTCAGACATCACCTCGACCCACCCCAGCTGGATCTCCGGACAGTTCCATACCATGTGGTCGAAGTCTGCGTCTACATTCTTACATTTAGGACACGTCCTGGGAGCTCCCCCATAAATTAATGTTAGCCGGTGTGGGGTGAGGTACGTTCTGTGAAGGTAATTGTATTGTATGTATCGCAGCTGTGGCCGTGTAACCGTCCGAGGAAAAGCCAGAACTCTGTTCCACTCCGTATCAGACAGTTCCCTACCGACTATCCTTCCCCATCTCTCTCCCAGAGGCCGCAGGGAGTCTAGTGCATCCTCAATTTGAACTCGATATAGTTTAGTGATTAGATGAGTCTCCTCTCCTGATGTCAATAGGAGATGCAACACCATGTGGGTGACCGGCTCTGCATTGACCGTAATCCATTCAGTGTATGCACCAGTTTACGAAACAGAAGGAACTGCCCTGGGGGGACTCCACCATTAACAAGGTCAGTGAAGGATCTCAGCACTCCCTCATGGAACAGGTCTCCAACCGTTTCTATTCCTGCTCTCTTCCATGGCCCAAGGCTCGTGCCCCCCTGGCTCCTCCCTCCCGCTTCAATCGCAAGGACCGCCAATGGCAAGGCCGGGGAGTATGGGAGGCCCACTCCAACCCTTTTCGCGCACCTCCTCCAACACGCCGTCGCCACTCTTCTCATCAGGCTGTCCGTGTGGGGAGTGAGCTTCCTATTTGTCATTCGCGCGATGAACCGATTTATATCCTCATCTACATGGGTGGTGCACCTATCTAGCTGACTCTTACCAGTAAACCAACCGGCCACCCATTGCAGCTGGGATGCCAAGTAGTAGGCTTCAAAATCTGGGGCACCTAGGCCCCCCTGGCTGGCTGGCCTGCATAGCATTGAAAGAGAGGTGCGTCTCCGACCATCATCCCATATAAGCTCCCTGAGGAGGGTGTTTAGTTCACGAAACCATGCTGCTGTTATCAGGAGGAGCAAATGAGCAAAGTATTATAGGAGGCGAGGGAGCATGACCATTTTAGATAATGCAATTCTGGCATTTATCGTTAATTTCAGAGAACGCCAGAACCCAACCGAGGACTTCAGGGAACGTAGTGCTCTACCCAGGTTACCCTCGTGCAGGTCTGTCCTGTCATGAAATACTTGTATGCCCAAGTACTTGAAGGTTTCTTGGGGCCCAAATCATATCCCCGGGGCATGTTGTTGGGCGATCACAGCCCAGCAACATGGGGAACACGCATGTTTTACCACGGTTGAGGCGTAGTCCCGACATATTCCCATAGTCTTCCAGCTTTCCTAATGCCCATGGGAGACCCCTCTCCCCGTCCCTACGGTAAATAAGTATGTCATCGGCGTATAGTGAAATTACATGTTTGTGGTGTCCCCATTCCACACCTCTGCCCACGCCATCTTGTCGCATCTGGGACGCCAGCGGCTCGATGGCCAGAGCAAATAATAGTGGGGACAAGGGGCAACCTTGTCTGGTTCCCCTGTGAATTGGGTAGGTGTCGGACACCGTCCTACCTGTCTTTACTCTTGCCAGCGGTGACGCATATAGTAAGTCCACCCATTTTACCCAGCTTTCACCCATTCCCATACGAAGCATCACTGCCCTCAAATAGTCCCATCTGATCGAGTCGAACGCCTTCTCAAAGTCCACGCGAGCAACACCCCTGATGCGGGATTCGCATCATTGGGCATATTCAGGACCGCAAAGAGACGCCTCAGGTTCAAGGAGGTGCTACGATTCGGGACGAAACCGTTCTGGTCCTCATGTACAAGAGTAGGTATGTGGTTAAGCAAACGGTTAGCCATGATCTTACTGAGTATTTTAAAATCACTGTTCAACATTGACAAGGGGCGGAAGTCAGTCACCGAGGCCTGCCTGGATTTTGTCTTAGGGAGCGGGACCACCAGCGCCTCCCTCATGGTGCCCGGCATCATCCCATTTTGTAGTGTTTCCGTATACATCCCTACTAGCTGGGGGGCCAGCTGTTTCTCAAATTTTTTGTAAAAGTCCATGGGGAGGCCATCGGTTCCCGGGGTCTTTCCAAGGGCTAATTGTGCTATAGCTTTGCTGACCTCTGCCAACGTCACTGGGCCCCCCAGTCCATCCCTGTCTTCGGTCATCAAGCTCGTCAGAGGTATCTGTTGTAAATAATTATCAAAGACCTCCGTACTGATTTCAGCCGGTTCCCCATATAGATAGGTGTAATATTCCTTGAATGCGTCATTTATAGGGCCCGGCCTACTTCTGCATTTCCCTTCCTTATCCAACACATTTGTAATAGGCTCGGCCTCCCCACCCGGCCTCACTAACCAGGCTAGCATTTTCCCAGACCTACCCTCCTCAGACTGCAAGGAGGCAAAATATTTTTGCGTATTGTGGCATCTGAGTTGTTCTTCGATCTGGGAGTGGTCTCTCCTTTCCTGGTTGTATTCCTCGTTTGCTTGTGCGTCCGCCCACTGTCTCAGTTCCCCCTCATGTATTTTCTTCTCTAGCTTAGTCAGTTCCCTTTCAAGTGTGCGTCGTACTCCAGACGATTGTCCCAGAAAAAACTTCTGTCACCACTTTGAGGGCTCCCATTCCGTTGATCTAGAAGTGGTGGATCCACTATTGGATTGGATATGGTCAGTCAGGTGCTTTCTCAGGGCGTCCCTATATGCTGGGTCCTCAAGTGCCGCAGGGGCCAGTCTCCAAGCCGGAATAGGGGGCCTAACCTCCGTCGCCCTCCATGTTACTAGTAGGGGGTTGTGGTCGGACAGTGTACGTCCCAGATATTCTGAGTGGACTATTCCCCATGCAAGATCTGCTGTGCACACCACCCTGTCAATTCTAGTATGAAGCCAGTGAAGGCCTGAATAGTATGAATAGTCTTTGTCGTGCAAGTGTTGTTCCCGCCAGATATCCACCAGCCCCCAAGAGTTCAACCATTCACCAAGCTTCCTCGCTAGCTTGCTTGTCACTGCACCCTGTAGCGGCGGAGTGGATCTATCCAAATCTACGTCTAATATACTATTGAAGTCACCTCCAACTAAGAGCTCCCCTCTCCTCTGGCGGGTAAGGTGGCTCAACAGTCGCGTCAAAAAGGGGATCTGGTCTTGTTTGGGGGCATACATGCAGCACAGGATAATCGATGTGCCGTACAATCTCCCCTCCAGAATCACAAACCTCCCCTCACGGTCTATGTTGGAAGCTTCTATCTCGAGGGGGACTGTAGGAGGCTGGACTGGCTTGTAGTGAGTACCAAGGGGTACTTGCACCTTGCACCAGGCCCAGTTATCCCTTATTAGTGTATAGGGTGTCTAGCAGCTTAGGCTGATAGATAATGGTAGCTTAGCAGAGCAGCTTAGGCTGAACTAGGAGACGTGTGAAGCTACTACAGTACCAATTAGTGTCATATGCACAATATCATAAGAAAACACAATACACAGTTATACTAAAAATAAAGGTACTTTATTTTTATGACAATATGCCAAAGTATCTTAGAGTGTACCCTCAGTGAGAGGATAGGAAATATACACAAGATATATATACACAATAGCAAAAATATGCAGTATAGTCTTAGAAAACAGTGCAAACAATGTATAGTTACAATAGGATGCAATGGGGAAACATAGGGATAGGGGCAACACAAACCATATACTCCAAAAGTGGAATGCGAACCACGAATGGACCCCAAACCTATGTGACCTTGTAGAGGGTCGCTGGGACTATTAGAAAATAGTAAGAGTTAGAAAAATAACCCTCCCCAAGAACCTGAAAAGTGAGTGCAAAGTGCACTAAAGTTCCCCTAAGGACAAAGAAGTCGTGTTAGAGGAATAATGCAGGAAAGACACAAACCAGCAATGCAACAACTGTGGATTTCCAATCTAGGGTACCTGTGGAACAAGGGGACCAAGTCCAAAAGTCACAAGCAAGTCGGAGATGGGCAAATGCCCAGGAAATGCCAGCTGCGGGTGCAGAGAAGCTTCTACTGGACAGAAGAAGCTGAGGTTTCTGCAGGAACGAAAAGGGCTAGAGACTTCCCCTTTGGTGGACGGATCCCTCTCGCCTTGGAGAGTCGTGCAGAAGTGTTTTCCCGCCGAAAGGACGCCAACAAGCCTTGCTAGACGCAAATCGTGCGTTTGGCGTTTTTGGACGCTGCTGGGGCCCAGGAGGGACCAGGAGGTCGCAAATTGGACCTGAAGAGAGAGGGGACGTCGAGTAAGACAAAGAGCCCTCACTGAAGCAGGTAGCACCCGGAGAAGTGCCAGAAACAGGCACTACGAGGATGCGTGAAACGGTGCTCGCCGAAGTTGCACAAAGGAGTCCCACGTCGCCGGAGACCAACTTAGAAAGTCGTGCAATGCAGGTTAGAGTGCCGTGGACCCAGGCTTGGCTGTGCACAAAGGATTTCCGCCGGAAGTGCACAGGGGCTGGAGTAGCTGCAAAGTCGCGGTTCCCAGCAATGCAGCCCAGCGAGGTGAGGCAAGGACTTACCTCCACCAAACTTGGACTGAAGAGTCACTGGACTGTGGGGGTCACTTGGACAGAGTCGCTGGATTCGAGGGACCTCGCTCGTCGTGCTGAGGGGAGACCCAAGGGACCGGTAATGCAGCTTTTTGGTGCCTGCGGTTGCAGGGGGAAGATTCCGTCGACCCACGGGAGATTTCTTCGGAGCTTCTGGTGCAGAGAGGAGGCAGGCTACCCCCACAGCATGCACAAGCAGGAAAACAGTCGAGAAGGCGGCAGGATCAGCGTTACAGAGTTGCAGTAGTCGTCTTTGCTACTATGTTGCAGGTTTGCAGGCTTCCAGCGCGGTCAGCAGTCGTTTCCTTATCAGAAGGTGAAGAGAGAGATGCAGAGGAACTCGGATGAGCTCTTGCATTCGTTATCTAAAGTTTCCCCAGAGACAGAGACCCTAAATAGCCAGAAAAGAGGGTTTGGCTACTTAGGAGAGAGGATAGGCTACTAACACCTGAAGGAGCCTATCAGCAGGAGTCTCTGACGTCACCTGGTGGCACTGGCCACTCAGAGCAGTCCAGTGTGCCAGCAGCACCTCTGTTTCCAAGATGGCAGAGGTCTGGAGCACACTGGAGGAGCTCTGGACACCTCCCAGGGGAGGTGCAGGTCAGGGGAGTGGTCACTCCCCTTTCCTTTGTCCAGTTTCGCGCCAGAGCAGGGCTAAGGGGTCCCCTGAACCGGTGTAGACTGGCTTATGCAGAATTGGGCACATCTGTGCCCAACAAAGCATTTCCAGAGGCTGGGGGAGGCTACTCCTCCCCTGCCTTCACACCATTTTCCAAAGGGAGAGGGTGTAACACCCTCTCTCAGAGGAAGTCCTTTGTTCTGCCATCCTGGGCCAGACCTGGCTGGACCCCAGGAGGGCAGATGCCTGTCTGAGGGGTTGGCAGCAGCAGCAGCTGCAGTGAAACCCCAGGAAGGGCAGTTTGGCAGTACCAGGGTCTGTGCTACAGACCACTGGGATCATGGGATTGTGCCAACTATGCCAGGATGGTATAGAGGGGGCAATTCCATGATCATAGACATGTTACATGGCCATATTCGGAGTTACCATTGTGAAGCTACATATAGGTAGTGACCTATATGTAGTGCAAGCGTGTAATGGTGTCCCCGCACTCACAAAGTTCAGGGAATTGGCTCTGAACAATGTGGGGGCACCTTGGCTAGTGCCAGGGTGCCCTCACACTAAGTAACTTTGCACCTAACCTTTACCAGGTAAAGGTTAGACATATAGGTGACTTATAAGTTACTTAAGTGCAGTGTAAAATGGCTGTGAAATAACGTGGACGTTATTTCACTCAGCCTGCAGTGGCAGGCCTGTGTAAGAATTGTCAGAGCTCCCTATGGGTGGCAAAAGAAATGCTGCAGCCCATAGGGATCTCCTGGAACCCCAATACCCTGGGTACCTCAGTACCATATACTAGGGAATTATAAGGGTGTTCCAGTAAGCCAATGTAAATTGGTAAAATTGGTCACTAGCCTGTTAGTGACAATTTGAAATAAATGAGAGAGCATAACCACTGAGGTTCTGGTTAGCAGAGCCTCAGTGAGACAGTTAGGCACCACACAGGGAACACATACATATAGGCCACAAACTTATGAGCACTGGGGTCCTGACTAGCAGGGTCCCAGTGACACATAACAAACATACTGAAAACATAGGGTTTTCACTATGAGCACTGGGCCCTGGCTAGCAGGATCCCAGTGAGACAGTGAAAACACCCTGACATACACTCACAAACAGGCCAAAAGTGGGGGTAACAAGGCTAGAAAGAGGCTACTTTCTCACAGGGACCCCTGCTCGGACCCAGATCATTACTCCCCTTGTGTATGCTGAGTACTCTGTTGCGAACACCCGCCACCTCCATCTGCGTCTCAGCCTCTCAGGTTCACCAGCCGGCAGGTGGGTCTCCTGTAGCATTGCCACCTGTATATTCCTCCTCTTTAAGTAAGTCAGTATTTTGTACCGTTTGGTCGGTGGCCCGATCCCCCTAACGTTCCATGTTAAGAAATTGTATTCTGTCATGTTGGTGTTTCAGATTTATAATAGCTACCCTTTACTTCCCTTGCTATCGGCTTCCCCCTGCACACTGGTAGGATTCTGCTGTAATCCGAACATTCTTCACCCATTGCCATCTTAACTTGTAAATGCCTATCCCAACTCCCCCTCCCCAGGGCGCCTCTCGAACAGTAGGCTGCCCAAAAAACTGTGCAACAGTGCAGCTTATACCAACTTTTAGTTGCAGTTCTCGCCAGTCAGCCTGTACGGGCGAGATTCCAATACAGGGGTGGCGCTGCACAGAGGGGCCTCTCGTTCAATAGTTTCACCTTGCCCCGGGGTTGTCCGGCCAGCCTCTGGCCATCAAAGGTCGTCTGCGGTCCGTGGGGTTACTCTTGGGGCCCGTGTCGAGCTGCCCAAGCCACCAGCCGATGACATCATGGTCTCGTCCGATTCTCCTCCAGAGCACTCCGGGGGGGACCCCTCTCCACTCATACGGGCTGCTGCTTCCAATGCCGCCCTCCTACCTCTCTCTTTTTGATTCTGGGATGGCGCCAAGCGGGGGCGGCTCCAGGCACGTCGCCCTATAGGGAGCCGGCGCTCCGCCTCCAGCCGGACCCTCTCTCCCGTGCCGCCCCGTCTGGACCCCACGGGCTTCCAACCAATCCCATGCTTCCTAAGGGGATTGAAGAAATATTGTTTTACCGTCTAGTATTACTTTCAGTCTAGCCAGATACAGCAATGAGTATTGAATACCTTCTTCCCTTAGGGTCCTCTTGACTGCCATGTATGAGGCACGCTTACTCTGCACCTCTAACGTGAAATCCGGGAACAGTGTGACTTCACCATTTGCAACCTTAAATGGGCCCTCTTCTCGTGCCCTCTGTAACAAGATGTCCCTGTCTCTGTAGTGTAGCAATCTTGCAATCACCACCCGGGGGGGCCTGCCCGGCGCCAGGGGTCTCGAGGGCACAAGATGTGCTCTTTCTAGGGTGTAGAAGAGGGTCAGGCGGCCTGGCGCCACTACTGTGTCCAGCCATTTTTCAAGGAATTCCACCATATTCGATCCCTCTGCCCCCTCCGGGAGACCCACCACCCGTACGTTATTCCGCTGGCTTCTCTGCGTCCTCTGCTCTTTGCTCTAGGCGTGCCACTCTGTCCCTGAGGTGCGTCATTTCAGCCTGCAGATCTTTTTGTTTTGGTGTAATTTCAGCCAATGTGGTTTCTGTCTCTTTGACTCTGTCTGATAATTTGTGGTGGTCAGCCCTCAGGAGGCCCAATTCGACCGCGACCTGATTGATGTCGTGCTGCAGTGTTAACTTAGTGTCTTCGATCGCCCCTAATATTTTGTCCAGGGTGTCCTGTACTTTGATCTGCTGAGGGTCCTGCATGTCCCCCCTTTATGCCCAGAGGGTGCTGTACTATCCATGACTCTGGTCTTGTGGCGTTTCTTGGGGGACATCGGGTACACAGGTGATCGCTCCCTCACCGGACGAAGCAGAGTCCAGGGTGTTTGTTCGGGGGTTCCTCCACCCAGGGCTTCCGTCCCCAGCCCAATTCAGGGCCCACAGGGGCTCCCAGGTAGATTCCCAGTAGATCCGGGGACTTGTGACTGCTCCCGCCAGATTCCAAAACGCTCAGGGTGCGCTCCACTGGGGCGGGAGGAACAGCAACGAAACCAACAAGGGTAATCGCTGCTCCAGAAACCGGTCCGGTCCAGCAACAGATTACCACTTTACAGGCCACCACGCGGGGACCCCAGGCCGCTCCCATCCGATCTCAGCAGGCGGGCCCCGCCGGGCAGGCCATCCACCCCCAGCGAGACACCGCGAAGCGCTGCGTCGCTGCTCTTTACTTTCAGTCCAGTGGTCATCTACTGATGCTCAGCTCCCCGAGGAGCGCACCCCCGTCAGGGCCAGTCCGGGACCCCCACCTCTTCAGAGGCAGCTGGGCGACCCCAGGCACCCCCCGGCCCGGAGCCCACCGGGCAAGACAACAGGCCCAAGGCCACCGCACCACCTATGCGGAGGGCCACCGCAGGCTTTGCCGCTCACCAGGGGGTCTTCCTTGCCGGCCCTCCGTCCTGTGCAGCTGGGGCCCCCGACCTTCCCCTCCGTCGGGGGGCCACCTCAAGGGTCAGGTCCCACACCGCAAATCATTTGTGCCGCACAGGATGCGTGTCCGCCGCGCCAGGAGTCCCCCGGGCTCTGCCAGTCACCTCGCCCTGCTCGTTGGTCTGTTGTCCCAAAAGGCCTCCAGCCTCGCCCCGAGGTCCGGGGCAGCACACGTCCGCGCCCCACCCGCCTCCGACCTCTCCTCGGAGTGTAGGGCGTAGAGGGCCCGTTTGCAGCCCGGCCCGCAGCCGTCCTCAGTTCCCGCGGACCGCAGGAACACAATGTTACTTAGCTCCCGGTGGCTCGGTCCGCTCCGTCAGCAGCCTCTCGGGAGCCCCCCCGCCCACTACTGGGCTCCCGGCCAGGAGGGGCTTCACCTCGTCCCTCCGACCGCGACCGGTCCGACTCCTCTCCTGAAGGGCGCTGCCGCAGGGCTGGCTTCACGTCGGACCGCTCTCTTACTCGGGTCCCCGGCACCAGCGGAAAGGCAGGCCGCAGGCCCAAGAGCCCTCAGGCACGTCACAGACACGCTCGGCTGGGCTTGATCAGGGCTCCGTATGCACCCGGATCCCCCACGCAGGTCTCCGTTCCGGTTTCAGTTCAAATTGCCCCAGGGATGGCACAGGATAAACGGAGAAGTTCCGGCACCTCCGGAGCGAGGGGATTAGACGTGAGCCATCTTCGACTTCTTGGCCACTCCCCCAGCCCTGATATAATCATACAAGAAACTCATACAAATAATTATAACTCAGCAAAGTTCTCCACTTGGTCTGACTTTTTAATTGTGTCTTGTTCACAGGCAACATATAGAAGGGTGGCTATCTTCGGGAAAAAGAGCTTACAGATGGAGGTTATAACCTCGTAGGTGGATAAAAACGGTAGATGGGCTTGGGGTAATGGTTTTATAGCTGGATGGCATTTTACATGTGCCACAATTTAGGCTCCAATAGAAGATCACCAGGAGTCTTTTTCAGTCTTTCATGATATTTTCTGCATCAGTTAGGAGGCAATTTTAAATTCTTCCAGGACCCTAGTTTAGACTCTTTGGTGGCAGCTCACGGGAAAATATAAGCGCAACACCGCAAAGATTTTGGCACAATATAAGCAGAGTTTACATTCGGTGCTTCGTTGGAGAGCACATTTTCGGAGTCATTGTGAAAATTCTTGTCTCTCAGACAGATTTAATTCTGCCGCAAGACTGGACTTTTCCTTAGTCTCAGCAACCATTATCCTAAAAAATATATGCATCATCCAAACGGGTTTTCAGATCATTCCAAGCCAAAACATATTGCAGCTATTCAACAACCTTCTCCCCCCGCCACAGACGGGGTTTCAATAGCTCATACTTAAAGGAAGAACCCTGGATTACTCAAATCCAGAGAAAAATTATCCAATACGTTTATCTGAATATGCGTTCAGCAAAGCTAGTTATAGTATGGGTTGCGTTCTAGGCAACTATAAGAGCCAATATCATTTAGAAAGCTATTTAAGTTTAAGGAAGAGAATATTAAAGCACTAGAGAAAGCATCTAGCGGACCAATTAAGACAAACCTGGACAGATACATCCTTTCTAAAAACAGGCTGAATCCCCAACATTTGGAGCATGGTAATAAACAAACGTGTGATTATTATTCGAAGTGGTTATTCACAGAAATAGAGCTCGTATGCAGCAGGTCTATGAAGAGAGAGAATACTCAAGCTGCTTTTTAGCCTAGCAGACGTGAGAAAAGGTAGTTAAAAATACAATTAAACACTTGTAGATGCAGATCAGGTCACAGATAGTAAAAGTATTCAAAATAGAGTTTTTGAGCATTATAGCCATTTATATAATCCACAGCAAAAATAAGTGCTAAACTTCAATGCAACTGGCTCAAAACAAACAACCCTCAAGACAAGATATATCTACACAGACACAACAGAATATAAAAGTCTCCCATAAAAGGCAAAACACTAGATTAAAACCGAATTCACAGTGCAAAGTGTGCTAAAAAAGAATTCCAGAAAATATTCACAGAATTCTGTAAGCCAAACTGCACAGATATTTTGTAGCAAACTGAGAAATCAATATACAACTAAAGTAAATCTGTTGGATTTGTAGTTAAACTACATACAAATACAACAGCCACAACCCATTTCCTACAAAACCCACCAGAGAGAGACACATACAGTCTTCTATGCGCCTTCAAAGAACCACCACTGACTGAATTTGGTCAAAGCAAGCAAGTCTGCAAGCTGCCACTGTGACCCGTGCCAATCTTCAAAAATCTTTAAATGTTTCCAATTTTTCAAAAATATTATACTATCAACTTCTGCAGCCATCCTACTCAGAACAATCATCAATAAATCCTTAACAATAGGTGTTTTCCTTGAAGACTTAAAAAGTCATACATACGCCCTTTATTAAAAAACAAACTACCCTGGACAATTAGGACCCCCAACAACTATAGACCCACAGCAAACAGACCATTCCAGGGCAAACTTATAGGAAGGGTAGATTTTGCCCAGATGTCACAATTCATTGAAGAGAAATCCATACCTTCTGGCATCTAAACTGGATTATGTCTGGGAAAAGGAAGAGAATCAGCCCTTATCCCAATCTGGGATGACTATGAACACATGGCAGACCAGAACTGACTTGCTGCCGTTATTCTTTTGGACTTTTCAGCAGGCTTTGACACAATGGATTATAACACACATCCAAAGGCCTGTGAAAGCTGAAATAGATGGAACAGCTCTAGCTTGGATCACATTGTACCTATTCAAGGCCCAACCATCCAACCCATTCTTTTCAATATCAATATGAAATCATTACTAGATCTGATTAATTGATTTGACTTCACCTGCTATAACTACGCAGATGACACACACACAGATACTTCTGAAATTGGAAAACCTAAAGCAAATCTTCAATTGTTTCCAGTCCATTGAGCAAAGGATGACAATGAGCCACCTCAAATTGAATGCCTCCAAATACAATATACCACTCTGAGCCTGTGATCTAGGAAACCATAAATATACAAGGGGTAAGGAACTTGGAATTACCATGGACACCAATTTGTCAATGAATGCACAAGTGTACAAGATAGCCAAATCAAGCTTTCTCATATTGAAAACACTGTGGCGCATCTTCCTGCATCTAGGATTCCCTCACAAGGTTCAAGCTACCATTTAGCTTGGCCTATCTAAACTTGATTACACTAATGGTCTGTATCACGGATCACGTCTGTCAACTAGGAGAAGATTACAGAGAATTCAGAACAGTGCCACCAGACTACTCCTACATGCAAAGCCACAAGCAGACATCTTCCCTGCCTTCAGGGCCCTACATTGGCAACTAGTTGCCAGAAAATCTACCTTCAAGCTCCTTTGTTTCACATACAAAGCAACACATGGCTAAGAACCACTCTTCAACAGGAAGGAAATCAACAAATATGTACAACAAATGAATGTACACTCTAGAATGGCTCCCTGTCCTAATAATGCAAAATACAAGAAAAAAACATGGTTAGAACATCTTTCTCTGTTCTAGCAGTCATACTGTGGAATTCACTACTCACATACATAAGATCTACTCAAGAGCTGACTCTTACCGACATGGCAACTATACCCACAATACAACTGTGTACCAGCACAGCATAATCAGACATGACCAACTATGCTTACCACAGTATAGAGATGAAGTTGCTGCTATACATGTGTCATTGCGCACTGAACTATGCTTCCTATTGTAAGCACATACAGTCATATAAGGAGAAAACAGGTATATTACACCACAAGAAACGTGCATATCTGACAATGTCATAATCGCTGCTTCTATGTACAGATAGGTATATATATATATATATATATATATACTAAACATACAAGAAGTTAAAAGGACAAATCTAACACAACTAATACACATAGCAAAAATAAATCTACTAACCTACTAAATATTAACTATTAACCTCTTAGCTTGATCCTAATTGTGGGCATTTGTCCTTCCGTAAGTTTGCAAGTGTGCAATTCAAAGCTAATTTGGTTGTCAGCCATTGCATAGGAACACATCGTGACAGCAATATAGTCAAAATCTGACAAATCAACTAATTTTCTTTCCGCATTAACAATGTCAGACCTAACCACGGAAAGGAATTTGTGCTTCACAATCAAACAATTCATGATTTAATTGATCAAAGCTTCGGTGTCTTCAGAAGAACCTTCTTTCAGTTTGGTGACCTGTGTTTAATAAATCATTTTCTTAGAATCTACATTACTGACTTGGAGCACAATAGTTACCTGGAGAGAGATTCCTTCGATGATTTCCAAAATCTCTCATAGCAGGCAAGTGGCCAGTGGCAGATGGAACCATCTTTGCATAAGAAAAGGGTTGAGTTGATGCAATTAGATCGTTATTGTAGCCCTCTCTAGGATTTACCACTTTGTACTTCTGTGGAAGGCTCTGGCCCTCAACTTGCTCATTCTGGATAATGGCAGTACTTAGAGAAGCAAGAAAGGCAACAACAAGATGGTGTTACTTCTCTGAATAGGAAATATACTCCTTATGGTGCCTTAAAGGGGGTTATTAAGGAAAAATGCAAGGGAATCAACTGTGCATAAATACTTAACACATCTGATAGATTGCATATTAACATTTGCCTCCTGAAAGGTACATTTAGCAGCATTAGTTGCTTACACAAGGGTCCTCATAGGGAGATGTTTTTTCACTGCACCAGTAATAAAATGATTCCTAGAGGGAGCCAAAAGAACTGCACCACTAAAGAAGGTATCAGCAATTGCATGGAACCTTAAACTGGTGTTGACTCAGTTAATGAAGCCACCCTTTGAGTCCTTACACAAAGCCTCACAACAGACACTCACAGTAAAGA
This sequence comes from Pleurodeles waltl, assembly GCF_031143425.1. Lineage (NCBI taxonomy): Eukaryota > Metazoa > Chordata > Amphibia > Caudata > Salamandridae > Pleurodeles > Pleurodeles waltl. The sequence continues at coordinate 118,548,007 of NC_090437.1, forward strand.
CAGCATTTTGGTGGCTATAACATCACTCCGGAGAGTGAGCGAAATACAAGCTCTTACAATTTCAGGAAACATATATGTAAATTCACAAGGACAGAATTGTCAGGAGAATGTATCCACAGTTTCTGCCAAAAATAGTATAGCAATTCCATATAAAGCAATTATTCAAATACCATTTTTTTCCAAAACCCAAAAGATCAGGCAGAGAGAGCTTTACATACATTAGACACTAGGCATGCAATAATGTACTACATTGAAAGAACAAAACTATGCAGGAAGACAAAACAGCTGTCTCTTTTGCCAACAAAAACATGGGAAAACCAGTAATTAAAGGTATAGTGGCCCGATGGATCACTGAAACTAGTCAAATATTCCACACAAATGCTGGGGGAAAATTGAGCTCGAACCTGGGGGAGGAGGGGTGGGGGGGGGGGGGGACACTCAACAAGAAAGAAAGGATCAGCCATTGCCTTTTTAGCAAACACACGATTAAAGGATACTTGTGTGCAACCACATGGCCATCAATGCACACTTTGAAAAAAACACTACTGCATAGATGTTCAAATGAGTAAAGCTCAGGTGGGGCAAAAGGTACTAAAACATATATTTTCAAATACAAGTCCGTCTTCAGCCCAACCACTGCAAATCGAACATACCGCTATATAATCTATGCACAGCATTTGAATCCATAAAAGATTCATACTGCAAAACGAATAGTTTTACAGCTTGAAGAATTTTGTAGATTCACAAGTGACCCACCCATCTCCACCCAGAAGATGGAAAAAATACCTCTAACGAATCTGACGATAATGACAAAGATGGGAGCTTCCAGAAGAGGAGATGCAGCGTCACAGGAAGCACCAAGTGGGCAGATCAGTCAACGCCCAACAACAAAAACAAAAAATAAAGAAAGGTCTAGAGAACAAATAAGTAGGAAAATTCAGAACCCAACCACTAGACGGCGGAATAATGCACAGCATGTGAGTCCACAAATTTCTTCAAGCTGCAAAATTACACCTACAGCTAAGAAAGCTCCTACTACCCCACCGAAGACTTGAAGCACTTTGTGATGAGTAGCACACTCCTGGTGCTAGTTCAGCTGGGCGATTGGGGGAGTTCTTTGGTGCATGTCCCATATACTTTACATTGTGGGCCGAACGAGATATTGGACGAGATTTCAAATCTCAGTAAGGTGGATTGATTGGATCCATGTAATGCTTCTAATTTCTGTTCCTATAGAGGGAAGATGTTGGTTTTTAGTTACAAAGAAGGGGTTACAACATTGGGTGGTGATGACACCCCTCGTGTTGATCTACTAGTTATTAGTGAAGTTGATTTTGTATTACCATTTGGGGACACTTTTCCTGAAGATAGTCTTAAGGGTGAAGTGGATTTAGGACCCCAGCCACAGGGAGGTTCTCTATATAGTAGTACTGATAATTCTCTTAGTATTGGTGGGGCGGTTCCAGTTGTGCCCTCAGGAAGTGACCCACCATGTGAAAAAGATGCATTCCACTAGGGAATTGTGGAGTCCCATGGAAGTATAAATCTGATGTCATGGAATTTAGCAGGGCTCAAGTATAAACTAATTGCCCCAGAACGGCTGTCTTATAACAATGGATATGATATCTGCATGTTCCAGGAAACTTGGGTGGCAGAGAAAATACATCTATATGGTTACACTACTTACAGCGCTGAGGCCAAACTACCTGAGAAGTTTGGGATGTCTAGTGGTGGTTTGTTGATCCTTTTGAAGAATGAACTTCCTGCCACATGCAGGGTTATTCAGATAGATTTACCAGACATGCTGGGTGTCATTCTAACACTTCCTTCTGGACTGCGCATTGCTTTTATTAACATTTATGCCCGACAGGTTGCGGTGAATAAGGAATCTCCTACTCTATATTGGAAGGGGTTCTCAATACAGTGCATACAAATGGTAAACTTATAGTAGGTGGTGATTTTAACACTTCGTTGGAACCCTCTCCATTTTTGAATGAGGTTATAGATTCTGAAGATCACCTATTTTGGCAGGGAAATCTTGTTGCAACTACACAGTCTCTACCCTTAAAATAGTGTCATTGCCTGTTACCCTGGGCTTAAGACCTTGTAATGGTTGCACACTCTCTGATTTTGGGAGGGCTACCACCTTTAGATGTGGGAGTTACTCCAGTGTTACTGATTATTTCTTGTTAGATGTGAGATTATAGGCTCTTTTGGGAAAGATGAGAGTGGATACTCGTTTGGATAGCGACCATAACTCTTTGGTCTTATCTTTAACAGGGGAAACCCTGAAGAAAGTAGTTAGAGGTTGCAGTACGATAGTATCGGAAACGATTCTGGCTAACAACTGTCGATATGTTTCCTGGCCATCAGTACTGTCCAATCAAAAATTGTATTCTGAGATCTATGGCCTTTTTGTATCTTACTTTTTCAGGTTTGTTGGCTGTTCAACTGCAGATATTCCTATCCACGATATTCATAACCAATTGTTTAGTAAATTGCAGGAAATATTTTCTAAGGTGGTTAGCAACAAGCAGAGGAAGATTAAACCCCTTAGATAGTTTAACACGGATTGCAAAGCAGCCAAAATCATTTGAGAACTGTTATTAAACAGTGCAATAGAGTGGGAATTGTGGAAGCTAGGTGACACTACAACCAAGCCCTTATTAGAGATAAGAAGCAGAGGGACATTATGATCTGGCAGGACATACTGGAAGCTGACAAAAGGAGGGATAGTCGACTATTTTGGAATCTTGTATACCAAGCAGGGTCTGAAAATGAGAATTCCTACCATCATCATGTCCACCCTGACAGTTGAGTTTCTCATTTCACTAGATTGTACGAGTGAGTCATGAAGGGCCGGTAATTTTTAGTCTTGATGATACGGCTAGGGCAATCAATACTTTGAAATGTGCTAAGTGCCAGGACCTGATAAAATCCCAGGGGGCTTGTATAAGACAGAGCCATTAGTTTGGACTAGCTATATTAATCTGTTATCAAATGATATATCAGAGGGTGGAGAGGTTCCAGAGACATGGAGGGGGCATAGATAATTCCAATCTTCAAGAAAGGAGATGCTAGTATTCCCTCTAACCATAGAGCTATACTTCTCATTGACAAATACTGGATAAATTACTAGCCTGGGTAGAGGTTGAGAAAAATCTGTCCCCCCTACAGGCTGGTTTTCTCCCCATAATGAGTACTTGTGATCATGTTTTGAGATTGGCTGGTCTTCTCTGGAAATATGATATATTTGTCACGACTCACGTGCTGCTTGCGCCTGAAATTTGCAGATCTAGTGGCGTGGATCTTCGATGTTCGGCTTTGGCCCAAAAAGGGGCGACTCTTTCTGGTAGCCACGGTGCTGTAGGTGATGGAGACGCCAAGAACAGACCGTGGCCTTCAGAAAATAGCGCCAGAGGGAAAAAAACCCTTAGAACAAAAGGGGAAAAAACCTCTAAACAGGAAGACTCCTGAAAAACAAGAACAAAAAGCAGGAATCAAAAAGAACAAAATTCAGGAAACACAGAGCGATGAAATCCAGAACCAAAAAGGCCAGGAAATCAGGAGCGAAGACACTATCTGAGCAGAAAGTGTTGCAGCGCAAGGAAATGAAGAAAACACAGCCCTTATATACCAAAAGAAAGGAAGTGACCCACAGGAAGTAAAAGGACACCATATTAGACAGGGAGAGGTACATAGAACAAAACAGAATAGAAACCATAGAGAATAAGGAACAATGAATGCTGGGAAGAGAAAGGTAACCTGGGAAGGGAAGAAGACATAAAAAAAGTACAACAAAAAGACCCAAGAAAGAAGAAAAGAAAGAGGACAAGAAAGAAGAAAGAAGACCAGGTAAGAGGGGTCAGGAGACCCCAGCAAGGCGGTGGAAAACGACAGAGCGAGGCCCCATGCAATGCCTGGGGCCTCGAAAAGTGCATGAAAGGCTGGGGGCGCGCCGCGTTTTAGAAACGCGCTGTGCGGCCCCAGCCGAACGCCCGGCTTGTGCCGAACATTCGGCTCGCGCCGCACCACGCGGCGCGACAGTAGGTCCCCCTCCCGAAGGCCCAGGTTTGAGAGGAAATAAACGGTGAAAGCGTTGAATCAGGAGAGGAGCGTGAACAGAAGATGCATCTTCCCAAGAGCATTCACTGAGAGGATAACCCTTCCAATGAATCAGATATTGAAGCCGTCTGTGAAATAGACGAGAGTCACAGATTTCCTGTACCTCATATTCAGGAACATCGTTCACCAACACAGGAGGAGGACAAGGAAACTGACGAGAGAAAGGGTCAGGTACGTAAGGTTTGAGCTGGGAAACATGAAAGACGGGATGAATCTTCCAAGTATGAGGTAAGCGAAGACGGACAGTGACAGGATTGATCAGCTGAAGAATACGGAAAGGTCCGTAGTAACGAGGTGTGAACTTGTTCAGAGAAAGACGTGAGGGTAGGAATTTGGATGAGAGCCAGACTTTATCTTGCGGGTGATAGTCTGGAGTGGTTCCACGTTTCTTGTCTGCAGCCTTCTTCATATATCTTTTGGTTTGTAACAGATTGGATCGAATTAGTCTATGGATCTGTAAAAGTCGTTTGGAGAGGTAAGTAATAGCGGGCAAAGGAGAGGTGGATTGAGGAGAAGTAGGAAAGGAGGTAGGATGAAAACCATAAGAGCAGAAAAAAGGAGTGACCTTGGAAGCACTGTGGACAGTATTATTGTAGGAAAATTCAGCAATAGGGAGATAAGTGTTCCAGTTGCTTTGGGTTGAATTGCAAAAACAGCGAAGGTATTGCTCTAGTCCTTGGTTCAGACGCTCGGTCTGTCCATTGGTCTGTGGATGGAACCCCGATGACAGGGCTCTGTTGATATTGAGTGTCTTACAGAAATACCTCCAAAACCGGGAAATGTACTCGGGTCCTCTATCAGATATAATGGTATGTGGAAGTCCATGAAGGCGGAAGATATGATCAATAAATATCTGGCTTAGTTCTTGAGATGTAGGCAGCCTTTTTAGGGCAGTGAAATGAGCCATCTTAGTAAAGGAATCCACAGTGACCATGATAACCCGGTTTCCTGCTGAAGGTGGGAGCGAACACATGAAATCGGTAGAGATGGTGTGCCATGGAGCTGGCGGAACAGGCAAGGGCTGTAGCAATCCTGCAGGTCTGGTACGGGGAATCTTGACTTGAGCACAAATAGGACAAGCCTGAACATATCTTTCAACATCCTGCTTCCAGGTAGGCCACCAGAAAAACCGTGAGAGAAGTTCTTGTGTGGCCTTGATGCCTCTATGACCAGCCACCGGTGAATCATGGCACATTTGTAATGCTTTTTCTTTCACTCTGTCAGTAGGGAGGAATATCAAGTTCTGATAATAATGGAATCCTTGTCTCTTATTCAACAAAGGTTTTAGGTTCTCTACTTCGTGGTCCGATAGTTTGGTGTATTCCAGTTGTACTTCCTCCAGAAAAGATTGAGCCACTCCAATGATCTTACTAGGTTCCAGTAGATACTGAGATGGGGAAGGAGTACAATCTGGATAACGACGAGACAGAGCATCAGCCAGAATGTTTTGAGATCCAGGAATATAGGTGACGTAAAAATCATACTGACTGAAGAAAAAGGCCCAACGAGCCTGGCGACTATTCTGGCACACAAAATTCCGTAAACATTGTAGGTTACGGTGGTCTGTTCTAACCTCAAAAGGCTCTTTGGAACCCATCAGAAACTGTCTCCACTCTAGGCAGGCTGTTTTCAAAGCCAATAATTCCCTTTCAAGTACAGAGTAATGTTGTTCTGCTGTAGAGAGGATATGAGACAAATAGAAAACAGGATGTTCAAGACCATCATCCTCTTGTTGTTGGAATAAGACAGCTCCGATGGCTCTTTCAGAAGCGTCGGTAACAACAATAAATTGTTTGTTGGTATCTGGATGCCGTAAGATGGGAGCTTGTGTGAAAGCTTTCTTTAAACCTTGAAAGGCTGTTTCAGCCGCCTCAGTCCAGATAAACCCTTTCGTTAAATTCTCCTTCTTTAAGGTATGTGTTATGTGGCTAGTTTGTTTTGCAAAGTCCAATATAAACTGCTGATAAAAGTTTGCTAATCCTAAAAAACATTGTGTTTCTTTAATAGAAGAAGGAGAAGGCCAGTCTAGAATCGCTTGTACTTTTTCTTGGTCCATAGCTATGCCGGTGGAACTTAAATGATAACCCAGGTATTTAACCTCCGTCTTGTCGAACTCACATTTTTCTGGTTTGCAAAATAGTTGATGTGCCCGGAGTCTTTGAAGGACTTGTTTCACATGGGACGAATGGAGTTCAGGATCTCTGGAATAAATCAGAATATCATCTAGGTAAATGACAACTGTCTGGTTCAGAAGGTCAGAAAACACCGAATCCATAAATCTCTGGAAGATTGCGGGGGCATTAGTGAGACCAAACGGCATAACTCTGTATTCAAAGTGACCAAATGGGGTCCTGAAAGCTGTTTTCCACTCATCTCCTTCTTTTATGCGTAAAAGGTGATAGGCTCCTCGCAGATCAAGTTTAGTAAAACGTTGAGCCCCTCTAACTGCTTCTAGAATGTCCCTGATGAGAGGCAAAGGATAACGGTCTTTAATGGTTATCTTATTCAGACCTCGAAAGTCCAGGCAAGGACGAAGATCCTTTGTCTTCTTGGGTACAAAAAAGAGAGGAGCCCCGGCCGGAGAAGATGAGGGAACTATAAGACCACTCTGGACATTGTCATCCAGATATTCTTTTAGAACTTCTTTTTCAGGTTCCGTGAGGGAATACATCCTCCCAAAAGGAACGATTGTGCCAGGTTCTAAGGGAATAGCACAATCGTAGTCTCGATGTGGAGGTAACACAGGTTTGGATGGTTTTTGGAACACATCTTGAAACTCCAAATAGTGTTCAGGGACTCCTTGGACTGTATTAATGGAAGAACCAGTAATACTTTCAGTGACTATAGATCTTTTCGGTGACCAATACTTGTCGGAAGCAAAACAGTTTTCATGACAAAATTGCGAAGACAAGGAAACTGTCCGGGTTACCCAGTTCACATATGGATTATGTCTGATGAACCACGGAATTCCAAGAATAATGGTATGGTTGGGGGACGTGATAAGATCAAAAGAGATGTGTTCTTGATGGTTTCCGATCTGTAAACTTAACATCAGGGTAGTGGAGTCCACTGGACCAGAGGATAATAAGGATCCATCCACGGTGTGCACCTGTTCGGGAACTTCTTTAGATTGTATAGGAACTTGGTGAGTAGCAGCCCACGTCTGGTCCATGTATATTCCACTAGCACCACAATCTAGTAATGCCATAGTCTTTTCTTGACGACCGTCAGGAAGTTGCAACAAGACAGGAAAAATGAACAAGGAGGTTGTATTGTCATTAAAGGAGCTGATGGAAGGTATAGCTGTAGATCCCGTCCCCTCCCTTCTTACAGAGGACGGGAAGTGGCGTTTCCCGATGGCCTGGGCGGACGTACTGGACAGTTTCGAATCATGTGACCAGCAGAACCACAGTACAGGCACAACCCTTTCTTGCGTCTGTCTTCTCGCTCGCTGGCGGAGAGCGGACCTCGGGTAGTATCTACCTGCATGGGTTCCCCTTCGACGTCTCTAGCAGGAGGGCGAGGTTCCTCAGAACGCTGCAGACCAGCTCGTGAGGTACTTGGCTGGGAGAACCCTCTACTCCTTCTCTTCTCCGATCTCCGTTCCTGAAGACGATATTCGATGGACAGTGCTTGATCCATCAGGCCACAAAGATCTTCCACTCTGGTAGAATGTACTAGTTCATCCTTTATTTCTTCTTTGAGTCCTCTGCGAAATAACGTTACCAGAGTACGTTCCACCCAAGTGGTCTCTGCTGCTAGCTGACGAAAACGGGTTATATATTGCAGGACATCTTGTGAGCCTTGGTGAATGTCGCATAAGGCTTCTTCTGCAGAGGCTTCCAATCCAGGTCGACTGAACATTTGTTTGAAGCGACTCACAAAGGTGGAATAGTCCGACAAAACTGGGTCATTGGATGACACCATCGGGGTTGCCCAGGCCAAGGCTGGACCGGATAAGGCACTGATGAGATAACCCACCTTGGTCCTGTCGTGGGAGAATTGGGTTGGTCGGAAGGCGAAGTACACCGTTAATGCATCCAGGAACTCACGAAGCTTGGTTGGTTCGCCGGAGAAACGAGGGGTTGAAGCGGAGATAGTCGGAACATCACTAGTGCGGAGAGCCAAAGCCTGTCGTAACGCAGCATTTTCATTGCGTAGTTGTTGCAATTCCTGAGCTTGTTGCTGAATCGTGGTCAAAAGAGATTGATCAGAATCTGCAGCAGCTGCCACTGTATTATCCATGGTGTTTGAGGACGTCGGAATGGTTGGGCGCTGCAATCTGTCACGACTCACGTGCTGCTTGCGCCTGGAATTTGCAGATCTAGTGGCGTGGATCTTCGATGTTCGGCTTTGGCCCAAAAAGGGGCGACTCTTTCTGGTAGCCACGGTGCTGTAGGTGATGGAGACGCCAAGAACAGACCGTGGCCTTCAGAAAATAGCGCCAGAGGGAAAAAAAACCCTTAGAACAAAAGGGGAAAAAAACCTCTAAACAGGAAGACTCCTGAAAAACAAGAACAAAAAGCAGGAATCAAAAAGAACAAAATTCAGGAAACACAGAGCGATGAAATCCAGAACCAAAAAGGCGAGGAAATCAGGAGCGAAGACACTATCTGAGCAGAAAGTGTTGCAGCGCAAGGAAATGAAGAAAACACAGCCCTTATATACCAAAAGACAGGAAGTGACCCACAGGAAGTAAAAGGACACCATATTAGACAGGGAGAGGTACATAGAACAAAACAGAATAGAAACCATAGAGAATAGGGAACAATGAATGCTGGGAAGAGAAAGGTAACCTGGGAAGGGAAGAAGACATAAAAAAAGTACAACAAAAAGACCCAAGAAAGAAGAAAAGAAAGAGGACAAGAAAGAAGAAAGAAGAACAGGTAAGAGGGGTCAGGAGACCCCAGCAAGGCGGTGGAAAACGACAGAGCGAGGCCCCATGCAATGCCTGGGGCCTCGAAAAGTGCATGAAAGGCTGGGGGCGCGCCGCGTTTTAGAAACGCGCTGTGCGGCCCCAGCCGAACGCCCGGCTTGTGCCGAACATTCGGCTCGCACCGCACCACGCTGCGCGACAATATTATCTAAACAAAAACTTTATGTAGCCTTCGTTGATCTAAGGCAGCGGTTGATCCTATTCCCCGTAATTCTCTGTGGCAAGTATTAACGAATATATGTGTTCCTATGAACTTGCTTAGTTTGATTATGAAGCTTTATTCTAAGAACTACTCCCAGGTACACGGGGGAGGCAGGGAGAACTGACAGATCAAATCCCTATTAGACAAGGTGTGCATCAAGGATGTATGCTGGCACCAACATTATTCACTCTTTATATGATTGATATGGTGGAAGCACTCCTTGATTGCAGAGATTCTCCCACTGTGAACAATAAAAAATTCCCATCTTACTTTTTGCAGATGACTCGCTGCTTATTTAAAAAACCCTGATGGGATCGCAGGTCCTTATTGATAGATTTGTAGACTTTTGCTCATCCAAGGAACTGGAACTGAATGCTGGAAAGATCAAGTACATGGTCGTAGGTCAGGGCACAGTCAAAAATATTGCAATTCGAGTTGGTGGTAAAACTTTGAAAAGAGTGAACAGTTTTGATTATCTAGGGGTTAAACTAACTAATGACCTCAAATGGTCGCCAAAGCTCACCAAGTCTTCTTTAATTTTTTAGCACAGATCTAATAGTATTGTTAGATTTTACAAGAGTACTGTCTGTTGCTCTGTTTCACCTGCCCTAGCTGTTTATCATGCCAAGGCTCAAAGTGCTGCAGTATTTGGTGCAGAAATCTGGGGTTACTGCAATGCGAACTGCTTAGCTACTGCCTAGAATACATTTGTCAGGAAGTTGCTTGTTGCTTTCTGTGCCACTGAGCACTCCTTTAGACCTTCTCTTTTTGGATCTTGAATTAAGAAGAATTAAGAAGAAGAAATGTATAGGGTTCGCTTTGGACAACTAATGGAGTCATTTTAGGGATTCGCTCAGATGTGTGAAATGTTGCCAATGCTCAATGCATATTTGGGTGAAGTTTGTACATGATTGGTTGCACAGTTTGGGCTTAGGTAGGTTCTGGGCTGTGCCTGATATAGTTTGTAAAACCGACCTTGGTGTGTTAAAGACCCGGTATTAGGAATACATTCATGGACAGTGTGTTCTAAATGGGGATAATGGTCATTTAACAAGTACCTTTTTGGAGTTTAAACTCTATCTATTTTTTGAATCGCTCTTTGATACGATTACTCATCCCTTAGCTAAAAGCCTATACATTCACTTTAGGCTTGGTGCATTACCGCTTACATGTTTAACCATGAAATAGGTCAAGAGCACAGACTTAAATGTATGCCCTGCATGTGGATTAGAGAATGAGAATGAAGCACATGTTATGTTTTTTTGCCCTGAGTACTGGGGGCCTTGCAGAAGATGGATTCGCCCAATCTGTTTGTACTTAGGAGTATCCAAACATTTATCAGCTCTAAGAATTTTGAAAAGTAACACAACGGAACCAATTGTCTTTTCTGTGAGCAGACTTTTAGTGAATGTTTGGTATACATAACCACAGTTCTTAATGAGTATATGTGCATTTTTCACTGTAGCATTTAAAAAAATCTTTTTAAGATTTTAAATTGATGCATTTATCTTTGATTTTCTATAAAATATATTTTTATGGTTGTTTGTGATACTTGCTATGATGGTTTTGGAAAACTGAATAAAATGTCTTTGCTACCACTACTACTGCCGTAATCTTTTATGGTAGTTTTAGGTGTACAAACTCTAAGTCTTCAGGTGCCAGTCAGCTAAGCTCTCGGCTTCCGGTTCTGGGTGAAAAAAGTTCCCTTTCTCTATAGCAAGCAGGACTTGTTGTTTTGGCAGTTTTTGAATGCTACCTACTACCATATGTATTAGTGCTGATAACCATGTCTGTCTTGACCACTGGGGGGCAATTAAGATTAAAATCATTTTTCTTCTTTTGCATTTGTTGATCACCCTGTATCGGGGAAAAACGTATGCAAATGTCTCTGACCAGTTTATCAGCAGAGCATTCCCCAGTGCCTGGTGATGAGGTTGTCTGGATGCAAAGCAGTGGCATTTTGGGTTCCGTGGCATTGCAAAAAGATCTACTGTTGGACTTCCCTACTTGTGAAATATCCTTTTGAGTACTTTCTGATTTAGTTCCCATTTGTGTGAGCAAGACGCCTGTCTGCTGAGCTTGTCCGCCTCTGTATTGTCCTTCCCCTGAAGGTGGATTGCTGTTAATGTTATCTTCCTTTGTAAGGCCCAATTCTAGAGTTCTTGGGTTAGCTTTGATTACTGAAGGGATTGAGTCCTCCCGTATGTTGATGTAAAACACTGTTGTAGTGCTGTCTGTCTGGAGTAATATTGTTTTCCCTAATAACTTGCTCCAAGAAATATCTTCTCCTGATCTAGTATTAGGGATAGTTTATTGGTTTATTGAGAACCCTAGTGAGAATAAGGTTTATATTACCTTCTGTGTGTCGTCTTTCAATTTGTTTGCAAGAATTTGCTCTTACTAGCCAATCCTCTAGGTATGGGAAAACATGTATGCCTTAACTTCACAGCTGTGATGCTGCTAGGCATTTGGTAAACACTCTTGGGGCTGATATTATCCTGTATAACAGTACTGAGAACTGGTAGTGAATCTTGGTTATCACAATGCATAGGAATCTTTAGTAATGCGCCTTCATTGGGATGTGCAAGTAGGCGCCCTTTAAGTCTATTGTTGCCTTGTAATCTTCTATTTGTAATTGAGGGATTACCTCTTGCAATCTTATCATCTTGAATTTTGGGGTTTTATTAACTTGTTTATGAACCTGAGGTTTAAAATAGTTCAGAGAGAGACGTCTATTTTGAGATTATTTGAGTAGTTTCCTTTTTTGACCTCTTTGTTTGGAACTCTCTCTATTGCTTTTTTCCCCAGCAATTCTTCCACCTCCTTGAGGAGGCATGTTGTTTCTTCTTGAGGAGATGTGTTGTTTCTTCTTTGGAGTGAATCTTTTTCTTTGGCCCTCTTACTGGATGGAATGTTAGAAATTCGATGCAATATCCGAATTGGATTAAGTTTAATATCCATTTGTCTGATGCTAATTTCCTCCATTCCTGAAGGATTTTTTCTATTCTGCCCCTTATGGGTGTTGCATGTAGCAATAGTTCCTTGATGGTGCCTGTTAGAAATTGGGTCTCTAGATGGCAGAGGTATACACCCTTGTCCAAGCAAGGACCACAATCCTAGTCAGGGTAAGTCACAACACAACCCAAATTATCCTGTGCTCACCCTCTGGTGACTTGACTCTGGGGAAGCGCGTCCAAAAGGAAGGAGGCGGCGGCAGCAACACCGAGGGCAGGAGCCCTTTAAAAATAAACTCAGGCTCCTGCCCTGCGGGAAGCGCGTCCAAAAGGGAGGAGGCGGCGGCAGCAACACCGAGGGCAGGAGCCCTTTAAAAATAAACTCGCGCTCCTGCCCCGCGGGACGCACGTGGGCGGCGCCCGGGCCAAGGCCGGGCCCGTCCTGATCCCATCAGCGCCTGACAGAGGCTGGGCTGGGCCACCCCCCTGACATCTTTATTTTTTGGCAATTACTGGCTTTGCACCTACATATTGTAGGGACGTACTCTTTCCCAGACTGATCCTCGTATGGACCACTGGTGCCGGCTTTGTGGACAGGGGCAGGAGCCCCATAATGACTTCTTTCGCGCTCCTGCCTCGCGCCTGCCAGAGCCCGCAGGAGGTTGGGCTGAACTCATTCTGATGATATCTGGTTTAGTGACTTGCATATATTTTGTCGTGACTAGATAAGAGTGTTTAATATAGTAACCCATATACATAATATACATAATGGGGAAAAGAAAGTAAAACCAAATAGGGAACGGTATCAATAAAAAAAAACAGAGAAGCGATAATGCGATCACTAATTATCTCACAGATGCAATGGGGAAAATTAATGAAGAAATTATTAATGCTGAAGCACGTTTAGTGGCAACAAAAAATTTCTTACATGAGGCTATCATTGAAGTGAGCACTGAGGCTGTAGGTTTAATTTCTGAACTGAAATCCCCAACGGAAAAATGTACTGGGACGGATCCTAGATTTTCCTTAGGTCCTTTATTACCTATAGACATAATAGAATAAATTGATTCCTTGAACAGTACAGATGACCAAATTCCTTCACCACCAAAGAAAAAAAGAAATAGCCAGTCTGCTAAATCTAAGCTTATGCCACCATCTTCACAGTCTTCTAAAGGTAGCAAAATAATAACTGAAATGCATGGGGGTCACACAGTAGCACTATCACCAGACAACGATGGTCCCTTACAAAAACGCATGGAAACTCTTTTCAAGAAACTGCATGGCAAGCTAGACCAGATAGAGTCAAAAGTATTGTTAGAATTCAAAGAGATAAAAGAACGTATAACTAAGATAGAAGTAAGGGTTAATTCAATGACTAAAGTGGAAACTTTGTCCCATGGTTGTGACACTATATCAAATGAGAGCGAAGCGGCTGTAGATATAAGGAATAGTGCAATGATAGGGAAAGCAGATGCTAACAAAAGAAGTATAGAATATCGGCACCCCATACAGAAAGAAATTCCCTTGTCCAAGGAACCCATGATCAATCATATGGAGCAATTGGATAGAAATCATAAATGCCAGTCCTTGACTAGAAATAGACCTGTGAAAGAGGTATTACAATTACCGCCAGATGCTACACCTTATACAAGCATTCTTAAAAATGTTCCTAAATTGAGATCAAACATCGTTGAGACCTGGGCAGATTTACGGAACAAAGTAGTACACTGGATGGCAGGGAATATAGGTACTCCAGATATACTATTTTGTGAAATCTTATATGCAAGAAGAGTTGATTGGGTGGGATATTTGGAGGAAGAAGAGGGAGATTGCATTGTGGTTAATTTTCGTAATCCCCGCTATGTGGATCAAATACTAGCGGACTTGGATATAAGACATCAAACTTGTAAAAATCTGAGAAAAGAGATTATGGCCGTTCCATTAGGATATTTTTACAGAATGTTGAATATTTCAGGCACAAGAGACACGGGGGGCATAGGGAAAACACCCAGTAATTTGGAGGGGTATAACAAACCAGAGTGGTCCAATCGATTCGTTCCCCTGAGTAACATGGAGGATTTGGATTGACAGCAGGAGGACATGAGTAGAAAAGAGATCTTGCTACCTGACAAATTACAACCTATTACTGTAGCCCCCATCCCAAAATTTTCAAGCTGTAATGGTGATGCTGAGTCAGATGGGAGGTCCTTAGCAGGAGACTTAATTATACTCATGCCATGGAATATAGCTGGAGTAAAAACGAAAATGGTTGAGAAGGAATGGCAGACCATAATAAGCTCATCACATATAATCTGCCTACAAGAGACATGGCACACGGGTTCCTTTTTAATTGAAGGATATGCCATATTCTCCACCCCAGCTTCTGCCTCACCTAGTGGTAGGGCAAAGGGAGGATTAGCAATACTGATCTCAACATTGGTACCGTATATATTGGTGAGATCCTCCCTTGAAGCCCCTTACTATCAGTTTTTATTATTTTCGGTTAGATGGAATTTTAGGGATTGTTTTAATAAACTACTACAATAATAAATTTGATGGCACCAATAGAGTAGTGGCATCCACTCTTCAGGAAGAAATACAAACTTTTCAAAAGGATATAACTTCAAGCTATGCAATAATATGGGTCGGAGATTTCAACATTGGGACATGCCAGAGTACTATAGGAAAGACATGCGGATTTGTCAACGATGGTGGGAAAGCACAATCGCACTTTTTGGATAACAATTATGGAATGGCACTGAATGAGATATTATTTAGATATGATTTAGAATTGATGGAACAAGACGGGCTTAAAGGAATGAAGCTCCCATTGTTTATAGGAAGAGGACATTTCTCATTAATTGACCATATATTAATGTCTAAGAGTAATATGGATATGGTCGAATCCCTGAAGATTGAGCCAACCATCTATAGTGATCATCACCCCTTGTTATTAACTATGAGATTGGCTAAACCCTTTAATATAGGTGAATGATTGGCAATGAATATAGGCATAAGAAGGGAAAAAGGTATTGTAATTAAATGGTCTGGGGTGAATGAAATAGATGTGATGAAAAAAGTTGTGATACGACACTGTCAAGAAATTCTTACATGTGCAGAATATAACCAAAGCCCATATGAAATCTTAGAATCCTTTAACCAGCTTAGAAATGCCATTGCAGGAAGCCTGGTGAGAACATTAGGGAACAAAAAGAGTGAAAAAGTGGGGTGGTTTGATCATAATTGTTAACTAGCAAGCCAGGAATTAAAACAAGCCCTGCAGGCTCAACCAAGAAAGAGGGAAGAAGTAATTACTAAACGCTCTTACTACAAACATGCACTAATGACGAGGAAGGCACAACTGGGAGCCAGGGCATGGGCTAATCTTGAGCAAGCAACAACATTAAAAGATAGTACTTTATTCTGGAAAACAATTAATCAACCATTCCTAAAAAACAACAATGTACCCCAAATAACAGTACACGTTCCATCATCAGAATGGCTTTCACATTTTGGCTTAATTTTTAATCCAGATAATTTGACCACTCACACATCGAATATTGGGATAATTGAGATAAAGCCACCTTTTTTGGAACCAGTTAGTATAGGGGAAGTGAAATCTGCAATGGGAAGAAGCTTGAAAGGGAAGGCACCAGGCACTGACGGGGTGCCAGTAGATGCCTATTTGACATATATCAATCTATGGTGCCCTATTCTGACTCAAGTCTTTCTGAGTGTGACAAAGGGATATATTTTAACATCTTGGACTGAAAGCATAATTGTTCCTATTTTCAAAAAGGGAGTTAGAGGTGACCCCAAATGCTATCGGCCAATCTCACTTTTAGATAACTCTGTCAAATTGCTGGGAAGAGTACTCCTAGAAAGATTGGAATTATGGGCAACCAAAAACCATATACTCACAGAGGCTCAATTGGGATTTAGGCCTGGGGTTGGTGTGAGAAAGTAGCCTCTTTCTAGCCTTGTTACCCCCACTTTTGGCCTGTTTGTGAGTGTATGTCAGGGTGTTTTCACTGTCTCACTGGGATCCTGCTAGCCAGGGCCCAGTGCTCATAGTGAAAACCCTATGTTTTCAGTATGTTTTTTATGTGTCACTGGGACCCTGCTAGTCAGGACCCCAGTGCTCATAAGTTTGTGGCCTATATGTATGTGTTCCCTGTGTGGTGCCTAACTGTCTCACTGAGGCTCTGCTAACCAGAACCTCAGTGGTTATGATCTCTCATTTCTTTAAAATTGTCACTAACAGGCTAGTGACCAATTTTACCAATTTACATTGGCTTACTGGAACACCCTTATAATTCCCTAGTATATGGTACTGAGGTACCCAGGGTATTGGGGTTCCAGGAGATCCCTATGGGCTGCAGCATTTCTTTTGCCACCCATAGGGAGCTCTGACAATTCTTACACAGGCCTGCCACTGCAGCCTGAGTGAAATAACATCCACGTTATTTCACAGCCATTTTACACTGAACTTAAGTAACTTATAAGTCACCTATATGTCTAACCTTTACCTGGTAAAGGTTAGGTGCAAAGTTACTTAGTGTGAGGGCACCCTGGCACTAGCCAAGGTGCCCCCACAATGTTCAGGGCCAATTCCCCGGACTTTGTGAGTGCGGGGACACCATTACACGCGTGCACTACATATAGGTCACTACCTATATGTAGCTTCACAATGGTAACTCCGAATATGGCCATGTAACATGTCTATGATCATGGAATTGCCCCCTCTATGCCATCATGGCATAGTTGGCACAATCCCATGATCCCAGTGGTCTGTAGCACAGACCCTGGTACTGCCAAACTGCCCTTCCTGGGGTTTCACTGCAGCTGCTGCTGCTGCCAACCCCTCAGACAGGCATCTGCCCTCCTGGGGTCCAGCCAGGCCTGGCCCAGGATGGCAGAACAAAGGACTTCCTCTGAGAGAGGGTGTTACACCCTCTCCCTTTGGAAAATGGAGTGAAGGCAGGGGAGGAGTAGCCTCCCCCAGCCTCTGGAAATGCTTTCTTGGGCACAGATGTGCCCAATTCTGCATAAGCCAGTCTACACCGGTTCAGGGGACCCCTTAGCCCTGCTCTGGCGCGAAACTGGACACAGGAAAGGGGAGTGACCACTCCCCTGACCTGCACCTCCCCTGGGAGGTGTCCAGAGCTCCTCCAGTGTGCTCCAGACCTCTGCCATCTTGGAAACAGAGGTGCTGCTGGCACACTGGACTGCTCTGAGTGGCCAGTGCCACCAGGTGACGTCAGAGACTCCTTCTGATAGGCTCCTTCAGGTGTTGCTAGCCTATCCTCTCTCCTAGGTAGCCAAACCCTCTTTTCTGGCTATTTAGGGTCTCTGTCTCTGGGGAAACTTTAGATAACGAATGCAAGAGCTCATCCGAGTTCCTCTGCATCTCTCTCTTCACCTTCTGCCAAGGAATCGACTGCTGACCGCGCTGGAAGCCTGCAAAACTGCAACATAGTAGCAAAGAAGACTACTGCAACTCTGTAACGCTGATCCTGCCGCCTTCTCGACTGTTTTCCTGGTGATGCATGCTGTGGGGGTAGTCTGCCTCCTCTCTGCACTAGAAGCTCCGAAGAAATCTCCCGTGGGTCGACGGAATCTTCCCCCTGCAACCGCAGGCACCAAAAAGCTGCATTACCGGTCCCTTGGGTCTCCTGTCAGCAAGACGAGTGAGGTCCCTCGAATCCAGCAACTCTGTCCAAGTGGCCCCCACGGTCCAGTGACTCTTCAGTCCAAGTTTGGTGGAGGTAAGTCCTTGCCTCACCTCGCTAGACTGCATTGCTGGGAACCGCGACTTTTGCAGCTACTCCGGCCCCTGTGCACTTCCGGCGGAAATCCTTTGTGCACAGCCAAGCCTGGGTTCACGGCACTCTAACCTGCATTGCACGACTTTCTAAGTTGGTCTCCGGCGACGTGGGACTCCTTTGTGTAACTTCGGGTGAGCACCGTTTCACGCATCCTCGTAGTGCCTGTTTCTGGCACTTCTCCGGGTGCTACCTGCTGCTAAGAGGGCTCCTTGTCTTGCTCGATGTCCCCTCTACCTCCTGGTCCAATTTGCGACCTCCTGGTCCCTCCTGGGTCACAGCAGCGTCCAAAAACGCTAACCGCACGATTTGCAGCTAGCAAGGCTTGTTGGCGTTCTTCGGCAGGAAAACACTTCTGCACGACTCTCCACGGCAAGAGGGATCCGTCCACCAAAGGGGAAGTCTCTAGCCCTTTTCATTCCTGCAGAAACCTCAGCTTCTTCTGTCCAGTAGAAGCTTCTTTGCATCCCCAGCTGGCATTTCCTGGGCATCTGCCCATCTCCGACTTGCTTGTGACTTTTAGGCTTGGTCCCCTTGTTCCACAGGTACCCAAGATTGGAAATCCATCGTTGTTGCATTGTTGGTTTGTGTCTTTCCTGCATTATTCCTCTAACACGACTTCTTTGTCCTTAGGGGAACTTTAGTGCACTTTGCACTCACTTTTCAGGGTCTTGGGGAGGGTTATTTTTCTAACTCTCACTATTTTCTAATAGTCCCAGCGACCCTCTACAAGGTCACATAGGTTTGGGGTCCATTCGTGGTTCGCATTCCACTTTTGGAGTATATGGTTTGTGTTGCCCCTATCCCTATGTTTCCCCATTGCATCCTATTGTAACTATACATTGTTTGCACTGTTTTCTAAGACTATACTGCATATTTTTGCTATTGTGTATATATATCTTGTGTATATTTCCTATCCTCTCACTGAGGGTACACTCTAAGATACTTTGGCATATTGTCATAAAAATAAAGTACCTTTATGTTTAGTATAACTGTGTATTGTGTTTTCTTATGCTATTGTGCATATGACACTAAGTGGTACTGTAGTAGCTTCACACGTCTCCTAGTTCAGCCTAAGCTGCTCTGCTAAGCTACCATTATCTATCAGCCTAAGCTGCTAGACACCCTATACACTAATAAGGGATAACTGGGCCTGGTGCAAGGTGCAAGTACCCCTTGGTACTCACTACAAGCCAGTCCAGCCTCCTACAGTTGGTACTCTGGAACAATGTATAAACCTTAATTTAATAATAAGCAAATATACAATAGCAAGGAAGGGTCATATGTTCCTTTGTTTTGCCGATCTTAGCAGTGCTTTTGATTTGGTGAACCATGCTAAGCTGTGGAAAGTTTTAACAGATATGTGCGCACCCTTGGATATAATACGTTTCTTGGTGCAATTATATAAGCATCTAACAGCGCGGGTGAGATATGGAAGAAATGGCGAGTGTACCCCAGGTTTTAGGATAGGGAGAGGAATACGTCAAGGCTGTGTTTGGCGCCATTTCTATTCTCCCTTTATATAAATGGAGTAGATGCCCATTTAAAAAATATGGAAATTGATAGCCCTAAAATAGGAGAATGCTCTATCCCAGTCCTTTTATATGCAGATGATGCTGTACGGCTGTCACAAACTGCAAATGGGTTGCAGCGGTTAATCGAGGGCTTTGTGGAATTTATGGAGGAAAGAGATATGTTGTTGAATATGAATAAAACTGTTGTAATGACTTGTGGACAGGGAAAGGTCAGGAAGAAAGCTTTTTTAATCAAAGGCCATAAATGTGAAGAGGTGAATGGATTTACAGATCTGGGTATACAGTTTTCTAATATGGGTCATTGGAAACAACATCTAGAAATTATCAAGATGAAGTATGTTAGGACAACTGTGGCCGTTTTTAGATTCTCAAAAAAAATTGGCAATAAACCCCTAAGGAAAATGCTGCAAATCTACAAAAGTAAATCAGTTAACAGCATTACGTATGGTTCCGCCCTATGGGGTTCGATGCCCGAGATCCGTTCTTTACAAGTGCTAGAGAATAAATTCTTTTGCAGACTACTTGCAGTTCCAAATACCACCTCCACATTTATGGTACACAAGGAGTTGGTGTAGGAAAGTACCATCTTGCCTGGCATGTTACCCCCATTTTTCACTGTATATATGTTGTTTTAGTTGTATGTGTCACTGGGACCCTGCCAGCCAGGGCCCCAGTGCTCATAAGTGTGCCTGAAAGTCTTACCTGTGTTATGACTAACTGTCTCACTGAGGCTCTGCTATCCAGAACCTCAGTGGTTATGCTCTCTCATTTCTTTCCAAATTGTCACTAACAGGCTAGTGACCAATTTCACCAATTCACACTGGCATACTGGAACACCCTTATAATTCCCTAGTATATGGTACTGAGGTACCCAGGGTATTGGGGTTCCAGGAGATCCCTATGGGCTGCAGCATTTCTTTTGCCACCCATAGGGAGCTCTGACAATTCTTACACAGGCCTGCCACTGCAGCCTGAGTGAAATAACGTCCACGTTATTTCACAGCCATTTACCACTGCACTTAAGTAACTTATAAGTCACCTATATGTCTAACCTTTACCTGGTAAAGGTTAGGTGCAAAGTTACTTAGTGTGTGGGCACCCTGGCACTAGCCAAGGTGCCCCACATTGTTCAGGGCAAATTCCCCGGACTTTGTGAGTGCACGCGTGCACTACACATAGGTCACTACCTATGTGTAGCTTCACAATGGTAACTCCGAATATGGCCATGTAACATGTCTAAGATCATGGAATTGCCGCCTCTATGCCATCCTGGCATAGTTGGCACAATCCCATAATCCCAGTGGTCTGTAGCACAGACCCTGGTACTGCCAAACTGCCTTTACAGGGGTTTCACTGCAGCTGCTGCTGCTGCCAACCCCTCAGACAGGCATCTGCCCTCCTGGGGTCCAGCCAGGCCTGGCCCAGGATGGCAGAACAAAGGACTTCCTCAGAGAGAGGGTGTTACACCCTCTCCCTTTGGCAAATGGTGTGAAGGCAGGGGAGGAGGAGCCTCACCCAGCCTCTGGAAATGCTTTCATGGGCACAGATGGTGCCCATTTCTGCATAAGCCAGTCTACACCGGTTCAGGGACCCCTTAGCCCTGCTCTGGTGCGAAACTGGACAAAGGGAAGGGGAGTGACCACTCCCCTGACCTGCACCTCCCCTGGGAGGTGCCCAGAGCTCCTCCAGTGTGCTCCAGACCTCTGCCATCTTGGAAACAGAGGTGCTGCTGGCACACTGGACTGCTCTGAGTGGCCAGGGCCAGCAGGTGACGTCATAGACTCCTTCAGGTGTTGCTAGCCTATCCTCTCTCCTAAGTAGCCAAACCCTCTTTTCTGGCTATTTAGGGTCTCTGCTTTGGGGAATTCCTTAGATAACGAATGCAAGAGCTCATCAGAGTTCCTCTGCATCTCTCTCTTCACCTTCTGCCAAGGAATCGACTGCTGACCGCGCTGGAAGCCTGCAAAACTGCAACAAAGTAGCGAAGACGACTACTGCAACTCTGTAACGCTGACCCTGCCGCCTTCTCGACTGTTTTCCTGGTGGTGCATGCTGTGGGGGTAGTCTGCCTCCTCTCTGCAGTAGAAGCTCCGAAGAAATCTCCCGTGGGCCGAAGGAATCGTCCCCCTGCAACCGCAGGCACCAAAGAACTGCATTACCGGTACCCTGGGTCTCCTCTCAGCACGACGAGCGAGGTCACTTGAATCCAGCAACTCTGTCCAAGTGACTCCCACAGTCCAGTGAGTCTTCAGTCCAAGTTTGGTGGAGGTAAGTCCTTGCCTCCCCACGCCAGACTGCATTGCTAGGAACCGCGACTTTTGCAGCTACTCCGGCCTCTGTGCACTTCCGGCGGAAATCTTTTGTGCACAGCCAAGCCTGGTTCCACGCCACTCTAACCTGCATTGCACGACTTTCTAAGTTGTCCTCCGGCGGCGTGGGACTCCTTTGTGCAACTTCGGGTGAGAACCGTTTCACTCCTCTTCGTAGTGCCTGTTCCGGCCCTTCTGCGGGAGCTGTCTGCTTCTGAGAGGGCTCCTTGTCTTGCTCGACGCCCCCTCTGTCCCCAGACGCAATTGGCGACATCCTGGTCCCTCCTGGGCCACAGCAGCATCCAAAAACCCTAACCGCATGATTTGCAGCTAGCAAGGCTTGTTGGCGGTCTTTCGGCGGGAAAACACTTCTGCACGACTCCCCACGGCGTGGGGGATCCATCCTCCAAAGGGGAAGTCTCTAGTCCTTGTCGTTCCTGCAGAATCCTCAGCTTCTACTGTCCAGTAGCAGCTTCTTTGCACCCACAGCTGGCATTTCCTGGGCATCTGCCCATCTCCGACTTGCTTGTGACTTTTGGACTTGGTCCCCTTGTTCCACAGGTACCCTCGACTGGAAATCCATCGTTGTTGCATTGCTGGTTTGTGTCTTTCCTGCAGAATTCCCCTATCACGACTTCTTGGTCCTTTGGGGAACTTTAGTGCACTTTGCACTCAATTTTCAGGGTCTTGGGGTGGGCTATTTTTCTAACCCTTACTATTTTCTAATAGTCCCAGCGACCCTCTACAAGGTCACATAGGTTTGGGGTCCATTCGTGGTTCGCATTCCACTTTTGGAGTATATGGTTTGTGTTGCCCCTATCCCTATGTGTCCCCATTGCATCCTATTGTAACTATACATTGTTTGCATTGTTTTCTAAGATTATACTGCATATTTTTGGTGTTGTGTACATATATCTTGTGTATATTTGCTATCCTCATACTGAGGGTACACTCTGAGATACTTTGGCATATTGTCATAAAAATAAAGTACCTTTATTTTTAGTATATCTGTGTATTGTGTTTTCTTATGATATTGTGCAAGTGACACTAGTGGTACTGTAGGAGCTTCACTCGTCTCCTAGTTCAGCCTAAGCTGCTCTGCTAAGCTACCATTATCTATCAGCCTAAGCTGCTAGACACCCTATACACTAATAAGGGATACCTGGGCCTGGTGCAAGGTGTAAGTACCCCTTGGTACTCACTACAAGCCAGTCCAGCCTCCTACAGTTGGGTTGCCCTTTTGTGGAAGATCTAATATACACCAATGCGCTGTTGGCTTGGCATGGTATATGGTCTAAAGAAGGGACGCATTTTACCCAAAAGATTATTAAAGATTGCCTTATACTAGAATATTGGGATAGAATTCCATGGTTCATGGATTTAAAAAACTTGTTGAAAGGTATAAATCTAGTTCCAAATTTGGACAATCCAGGCATTATTCTCCAATTTAGTAAGAAAGAATTGAAAAATCAACTTATAGCATGGAGGGTTAGTGATAGAGAAAATAGAGAATGTAGGAAGTCAACAGTAGCACTTTATATCACTGAAAATAATGAGGTAATGCCAAATTATTTGCTGAAAGTAGTAAACATCCAGGATGGATTTTATCTGACTCGAATGCGTTTTAGAATGTTGCACTTTTTGGTAGCGTTCCCAAAGGTGAGGATTTGGTGTAAAAGCCTACCGAAGTGCACCTGTGTGGGACAATTTGCACAATCCACAATGCACTTTATTATATCTTGTAACTTTTATCACAATATTAGGAAGCAATTTTTAAAACCTTTATTTAATATTGACAAACTATTTTATTGTAGAGAAGCTTTTAACTACTTATGTAAATTGGATACTAATGAGAAATGTGATGCAGTGATAAAATTTATCCAAAATGCCATAGAACAAAGGAAAAAGCTATCGTACTTAGAAAATCTTCGGTATGAGAACGAATAATTCCTCAATTTGTAGTAGCAAGGGTTTTTTATTTATTTTATTTATTATCAGCAATGTTTTCTTGAAGTATTTTACTGTATATTTTTTATCGTTTTAAAGAGATTGTTTATCTTTTATGGAGTAAAATCTGAATAAAGATTGATTTGATTTGACTTGGCACTGAGCAGTCAGGATTAATTTAGAAGGCAATGTGTAAAGTATTTGTGCAATAAATCATACAGTAACACAGTGGAAACACCACAAAAATACACCACACAGGTTTTGAGAAATAGATAATATTTATCTGAATAAAATAAGGTAAAAATTATGAAAATCCAATGTACACAAGCAAAGTTAAGAATTTTTAAAGATTGAATCCCACTAAAGCGCTAAGAAAGTATCCATTATAGAGCGCATCACACTGCTTACAACACGTCAGGGACAGAGACGGCATATAAGCTGGCTTCCTACTGGTACTATACCCCAGCAAGGGTGAATGCATGGGATCCCTCTAAGTCGGGCCTTTGCTGGAGGGGGTGTGGCAACACAGGCACGCTTTTACACCTACTTTGGCACTGCCCCAAGTTAAAGAGATACTGGAAGAGCATCCTAGATGACATAGTGTGAGAAAGTAGCCTCTTTCTAGCCTTGTTACCCCCCACTTTTGGCCTGTTTGTGAGTATATGTCAGGGTGTTTTCACTGTCTCACTGGGATCCTGCTAGCCAGGGCCCAGTGCTCATAGTGAAAACCCTAGGTTGTCAGTATGTTTGTTATGTGTCACTGGGACCCTGCTAGCCAGGACCCCAGTGCTCATATGTTTGTGGCCTATATGTATGTGTTCCCTGTGTGATGCCTGACTGTCTCACTGAGGCTCTATTAACCAGAACCTCAGTGGTTATGCTCTCTCTACTTTCCAAATTGTCACTAACAGGCTAGTGACCAATTTCACTGATTCACATTGGCATACTGGAACACCCATATAATTCCCTAGTATATGGTACTGAGGTACCCAGGGTATTGGGGTTCCAGGAGATCCCTATGGGCTGCAGCATTTCTTTTGCCACCCATAGGGAGATCTGACTATTCTTACACAGGCCTGCCAGTGCAGCCTGAGTGAAATAACGTCCATGTTATTTCACAGCCATTTACCACTGCACTTAAGTAACTTAAAAGTCACCTATATGTCTAACCTTCACCTGGTGAAGGTTGGGTGCTAAGTTACTTAGTGTGTGGGCACCCTGGCACTAGCCAAGGTGCCCCCACATTGTTCAGGGCAAATTCCGCTGACTTTGTGAGTGCGGGGACACCATTACACACGTGCACCATACATAGGTCACTACCTATGTATAGTGTCACAATGGTAACTCCGAACATGGCCATGTAACATGTCTAAGATCATGGAATTCTCACCACAATGCCATTCTGGCATTGGGGAGACAATTCCATGACCCCCCCGGGTCTCTAGCACAGAACCCGGGTGTAGGAAAGTACCATCTTGCCTGGCATGTTACCCCCATTTTTCACTGTATATATGTTGTTTTAGTTGTATGTGTCACTGGGACCCTGGTAACCCAGGGCCCCAGTGCTCATAAGTGTGCCTGAATGTGTTACCTGTGTAGTGACTAACTGTCTCACTGAGGCTCTGCTAATCAGAACCTCAGTGGTTATGCTCTCTCATTTCTTTCCAAATTGTCACTAACAGGCTAGTGACCATTTTTACCAATTTACATTGGCTTACTGGAACACCCTTATAATTCCCTAGTATATGGTACTGAGGTACCCAGGGTATTGGGGTTCCAGGAGATCCCTATGGGCTGCAGCATTTCTTTTGCCACCCATAGGGAGCTCTGACAATTCTTACACAGGCCTGCCACTGCAGCCTGAGTGAAATAACGTCCACGTTATTTCACAGCCATTTTACACTGCACTTAAGTAACTTATAAGTCACCTATATGTCTAACCTTTACCTGGTAAAGGTTAGGTGAAAAGTTACTTAGTGTGAGGGCACCCTGGCACTAGCCAAGGTGCCCCCACATTGTTCAGAGACAATTCACTGAACTTTGTGAGTGCGGGGACACCATTACACGCGTGCACTACATATAGGTCACTACCTATATGTAGCTTCACCATGGTAACTCCGAATATGGCCATGTAACATGTCTATGATCATGGAATTGCCCCCTCTATGCCATCCTGGAATTGTTGGTACAATTCCATGATCCCAGTGGTCTGTAGCACAGACCCTGGTACTGCCAGACTGCCCTTCCTGGGGTTTCACTGCAGCTGCTGCTGCTGCCAACCCCTCAGACAGGCAGCTGCCCTCCTGGGGTCCAGCCAGGCCTGGCCCAGGATGGCAGAACAAAGAACTTCCTCTGAGAGAGGGTGTGACACCCTCTCCCTTTGGAAAATGGTGTGAAGGCAGGGGAGGAGTAGCCTCCCCCAGCCTCTGGAAATGCTTTGTTGGGCACAGATGTGCCCAATTCTGCATAAGCCAGTCTACACCGGTTCAGGGACCCCTTAGCCCCTGCTCTGGCGCGAAACTGGACAAAGGAAAGGGGAGTGACCACTGCCCTGACCTGCACCTCCCCTGGGAGGTGTCCAGAGCTCCTCCAGTGTGCTCCAGACCTCTGCCATCTTGGAAACAGAGGTGCTGCTGGCACACTGGACTGCTCTGAGTGGCCAGTGCCACCAGGTGACGTCAGAGACTCCTGCTGATAGGCTCCTTCAGGTGTTAGTAGCCTTTCCTCTCTCCTAGGTAGCCAAACCCTCTTTTCTGGCTATTTAGGGTCTCTGTCTCTGGGGAAACTTGAGATAACGAATGCATGAGCTCAGCCGAGTTCCTCTGCATCTCTCTCTTCACCTTCTGATAAGGAAACGACCGCTGACCGCGCTGGAAGCCTGCAAACCTGCAACATAGTAGCAAAGACGACTACTGCAACTCTGTAACGCTGATCCTGCCGCCTTCTCGACTGTTTTCCTGCTTGTGCATGCTGTGGGGGTAGCCTGCCTCCTCTCTGCACCAGAAGCTCCGAAGAAATCTCCCGTGGGTCGACGGAATCTTCCCCCTGCAACCGCAGGCACCAAAAAGCTGCATTACCGGTCCCTTGGGTCTCCTCTCAGCACGACGAGCGAGGTCCCTCGAATCCAGCGACTCTGTCCAAGTGACCCCCACAGTCCAGTGACTCTTCAGCCCAAGTTTGGTGGAGGTAAGTCCTTGCCTCACCTCGCTGGGCTGCATTGCTGGGAACCGCGACTTTGCAGCTACTCCGGCCCCTGTGCACTTCCGGCGGAAATCCTTCGTGCACAGCCAAGCCTGGGTCCACGGCACTCTAACCTGCATTGCACGACTTTCTAAGTTGGTCTCCGGCGACGTGGGACTCCTTTGTGCAACTTCGGCGAGCACCGTTTCACGCATCCTCGTAGTGCCTGTTTCTGGCACTTCTCCGGGTGCTACCTGCTTCAGTGAGGGCTCTTTGTCTTGTTCGACGTCCCCTCTCTCTGCCGGTCCAATTTGCGACCTCCTGGTCCCTCCTGGGCCCCAGCAGCGTCCAAAAACGCCAAACGCACGATTTGCGTGTAGCAAGGCTTGTTGGCGTCCTTCCGGCGGGAAAACACTTCTGCACGACTCTCCAAGGCGAGAGGGATCCGTCCACCAAAGGGGAAGTCTCTAGCCCTTTTCGTTCCTGCAGAAACCTCAGCTTCTTCTGTCCAGTCGAAGCTTCTTTGCACCCGCAGCTGGCATTTCCTGGGCATCTGCCCATCTCCGACTTGCTTGTGACTTTTGGACTTGGTCCCCTTGTTCCACAGGTACCCTAGATTGGAAATCCACAGTTGTTGCATTGCTGGTTTGTGTCTTTCCTGCATTATTCCTCTAACACGACTCTTTTGTCCTTAGGGGAACTTTGGTGCACTTTGCACTCACTTTTCAGGGTCTTGGGGAGGGTTATTTTTCTAACTCTCACTATTTTCTAATAGTCCCAGCGACCCTCTACAAGGTCACATAGGTTTGGGGTCCATTCGTGGTTCGCATTCCACTTCTGGAGTATATGGTTTGTGTTGCCCCTATCCCTATGTTTCCCCATTGAATCCTATTGTAACTATACATTGTTTGCACTGTTTTCTAAGACTATACTGCATATTTTTGCTATTGTGTATATATATCTTGTGTATATTTCCTATCCTCTCACTGAGGGTACACTCTAAGATACTTTGGCATATTGTCATAAAAATAAAGTACCTTTATTTTTAGTATAACTGTGTATTGTGTTTTCTTATGATATTGTGCATATGACACTAAGTGGTACTGTGGTAGCTTCACACGTCTCCTAGTTCAGCCTAAGCTGCTCTGCTAAGCTACCATTATCTATCAGCCTAAGCTGCTAGACACCCTATACACTAATAAGGGATAACTGGGCCTGGTGCAAGGTGCAAGTACCCCTTGGTACTCACTACAAGCCAGTCCAGCCTCCTACATTGGTTGTGCAGTGGTGGGATAAGTGCTTGAGACTACTTACCACTCTTGTCATTGTACTTTTCATAAGAGAAAAATATACAAAACAAGGTCAGTGTATATACACATAGCCAAAAAGTTTTGCATTTCCTCTTTGCACTCTTTTCTAAGTGCTGAAAAGTACTTCTAAAACTTTCAAAAAGTTCTTAAAAGTTTAAAAAGTTTTTTCTGTCTTTCCAAAAAGTTCTGAAAACTTTTTTCTCTTTTTCTATCACTTTAACTCTCTCTAAAAAATGTCTGGCACAGGAAAAAATGTTGAACTGTCCAAACTTGCATATGATCACCTTAGCTGGAAAGGAGCAAGGTGTCTCTGCATAGAGAGAGGTTTGAGTGTAGGGAAGAATCCTTCCTTAGAACTGTTAATTAATATGCTTAGAGTACAGGATAAGGCCATAAGTGCCCAATCTGGTGAAAAAGTAGCTAATGGTTCTCAATCTGATCCAGGGACTCCCCCAGGAAAAGGTTCAGGAAAGAAACTTCTCAGCCTGCCCATTACTAGACAGTCTAGCATAGTTGGTACAGAGGTTGAATCACACCATACTGATGGTGTGCTCTCACATTATACTGGTAGCCAAGCTGTTAGGGTGCCCTCTGTAAGGGACAGGTCTCCTTCTGTTCATTCCCATCATACCTCTGTATCTAGAAATGTCCCTCCCACCCACCCTGATGACAGATTGTTAGAAAGGGAGCTCAATAGATTGAGAGTGGAACAAACCAGACTGAAGCTCAAGAAGCAACAGCTGGATTTGGATAGACAGTCTTTAGAATTAGAGAAGGAAAGACAGAAGTTGGGTTTAGATACCCATGGTGGCAGCAGCAGTATTCCCCATAGTCATCCTGCAAAAGAGCATGATTCCAGGAATCTGCACAAGATAGTTCCCCCTTATAAGGAGGGGGATGACATTAACAAGTGGTTTGCTGCACTTGAGAGGGCCTGTGCTGTACAGGATGTCCCTCAAAAGCAGTGGGCTGCTATCCTATGGCTATCATTTAGTGGAAAAGGTAGGGATAGGCTCCTTACTGTAAAAGAAAATGATGCTAATAATTTCCAAGTTCTTAAGAATGCACTCCTGGATGGTTATGGCTTAACCACTGAACAGTACAGGATAAAGTTCAGAGAGACCAAAAAGGAGTCTTCACAAGACTGGGTTGATTTCATTGACCAGGCAGTGAAGGCCTTAGAGGGGTGGTTACATGGCAGTAAAGTTACTGATTATGACAGCCTGTATAACTTGATCCTGAGAGAGCATATTCTTAATAATTGTGTGTCTGATTTGTTGCACCAGTACTTGGTGGACTCTGATCTGACCTCTCCCCAAGAATTGGGAAAGAAGGCAGACAAATGGGTCAGAACAAGAGTGAACAGAAAAGTTCATACAGGGGGTGACAAAGATGGCAACAAAAAGAAGGATGGTAAGCCTTCTGACAAGGGTGGGGACAAATCTAAAAATGAGTCTTCATCAGGCCCACAAAAACACTCTGGTGGGGGTGGTGGGTCCAAATCCTCCTTTAATCAGAACAAGGAAAAGAAACCATGGTGCTATTTATGTAAAATAAAAGGCCATTGGACAACAGATCCCAGTTGTCCAAAGAAAGGCACCACAGCTCCTACCACTACAACCCCTACTGCTACACCTAGTGTCCCTACTAATAGCAGTGGTGGTGGGAGCAAACCTACTAATAGCCAATCCAAGGGAGTAGCTGGGCTCACTTTTGGTAATTTAGTTGGGGTTGGTCTGATTAGGGAGACCACAGAGGCTACTTTAGTCTCTGAAGGGGCTATTGATTTAGCCACTTTGGTTGCTTGCCCCCATAACTTGGAGAAGTACAAGCAACTAACCCTAATAAATGGTGTTGAGGTCCAGGCCTACAGGGACACAGGTGCCAGTGTCACAATGGTGATTGAGAAACTGGTGCACCCTGAACAAAACATACTTGGACACCAGTACCAAGTAACCGATGCTCACAACATAACACAAAGCCACCCCATGGCTGTTGTAAATCTCAACTGGGGGGGGGTAACTGGTCCAAAGAAAGTTGTGGTAGCTTCAGATTTACCTGTAGACTGTCTATTAGGGAATGATTTGGAGACATCAGCTTGATCAGATGTGGAGTTGGAGGCCCATGCAGCAATGCTGGGCATCCCAGGGCATATTTTTGCTTTGACAAGGGCTCAGGCCAAAAAGCAAAAAGGACAGGGAAGCTTGGATCCTGGAACAATGGACCAAGTGCTCCCTAAAGCTAGGGCTAGTAGAAGCAAACCACTTCCTACTATCCCTCCCTCTACAGTGGATTCTACTTCTGAGGAAGAAGAATTCCCTCCCTGTGCAGAACCTACACCAGAGGAGCTGGAAGCAGACACTGCTGAGCTTTTGGGTGAAGGGGGGCCTGCCAGGGAGGAGCTGAGTGTGGCACAGCAAACCTGTCCCACATTAGAGGGTCTCAGACAGCAAGCTGTCAAACAGGCTAATGGGGATGTCAGTGACTCTCACAGAGTTTACTGGGAGGACAACCTCTTGTACACTGAGCATAGGGATCCTAAACCTGGAGCTGCCAGGAGATTAGTGATTCCTCAGGAGTACAGAAAGTTCCTCCTAACACTGGCACATGACATTCCCCTAGCTGGGCACCTGGGTCAAATGAAAACTTGGGACAGATTGGTTCCATTATTTCATTGGCCTAGGATGTCTGAGGACACAAAGGAATTTTGTAAGTCCTGTGAAACCTGTCAAGCCAGTGGCAAGACAGGTGGCACTCCAAAGGCACCCCTTATCCCACTGCCTGTGGTTGGGGTTCCCTTTGAAAGGGTAGGGGTTGACATTGTTGGCCCCCTTGACCCTCCTACTGCTTCAGGCAATAGGTTTATCTTGGTGGTAGTGGACCATGCCACAAGATATCCTGAAGCTATTCCTTTAAGGACCACTACAGCTCCTGCAGTGGCAAAGGCCCTCCTGGGAATATTTTCCAGGGTGGGCTTCCCAAAGGAAGTAGTATCAGACAGAGGAAGCAATTTCATGTCTGCATACTTAAAGGCCATGTGGAAGGAGTGTGGTGTAACTTACAAGTTCACAACACCCTATCATCCACAAACAAATGGACTGGTGGAGAGATTTAATAAAACTCTCAAAGGCATGATTATGGGACTCCCTGAAAAACTCCGCAGGAGATGGGATATCCTTCTACCATGCCTCCTTTTTGCCTACAGGGAGGTACCCCAGAAAGGAGTGGGCTTCAGCCCCTTTGAACTTCTTTTTGGACACCCTGTTAGGGGTCCACTCACACTTGTAAAGGAGGGTTGGGAACAACCTTTAAAAGCTCCTAAGCAGGATATTGTGGATTATGTACTTGGCCTCAGATCAAGGATGGCTGAGTACATGAAAAAGGCCAGTAAAAACCTTCAGGCCAGCCAAGAGCTCCAGAAGCAATGGCATGATCAGAAGGCTGTTTTGGTTCAGTACCAACCAGGGCAGAAAGTGTGGGTCTTGGAGCCTGTGGCCCCAAGAGCACTCCAAGATAAATGGAGTGGACCCCACACAATTGTTGAAAAGAAGGGTGAAGTCACCTACTTGGTTGACTTAGGCACTGCCAGGAGTCCCCTTAGGGTGCTCCATGTCAACCGCCTGAAACCCTACTATGACAGGGCTGATCTCACCCTGCTCATGGCAACAGATGAGGGACAGGAAGAAGACAGTGATCCTCTACCTGATCTCTTCTCTTCCACAGATCAAGATGCTCTTGTGGAAGGTGTAGTTTTGGCTGACTGCCTTACTGCTGAGCAGAAGGACAATTGCATAAATCTCCTAGGACAATTTTCAGAACTCTTCTCCACTGTGCCAGGCACCACTTCTTGGTGTGAGCACACTATAGATACTGGAGACAGTTTACCTGTCAAAAGTAAGATCTATAGGCAGCCTGACCATGTCAGGGACTGCATAAAGCAAGAAGTTCAGAAAATGTTGTCACTAGGAGTGGTTGAGCACTCTGACAGTCCATGGGCTTCTCCTGTGGTACTGGTACCAAAACCCAATTCTAAAGATGGAAAGAAGGAAATGAGGTTTTGTGTAGACTATAGAGGTCTCAACTTAGTAACCAAAACTGATGCTCACCCTATACCCAGGGCAGATGAGCTTATAGATACACTGGCATCTGCCAAGTATCTAAGCACTTTTGATTTGACTGCAGGGTATTGGCAGATCAAATTGTCAGAAGATGCTAAACCTAAGACTGCATTTTCTACCATTGGAGGACATTACCAGTTTACTGTAATGCCTTTTGGTTTGAAAAATGCACCTGCCACTTTTCAGAGGTTGGTGAACACAGTCCTGCAAGGGCTGGAAGCTTTCAGTGCAGCATATTTGGACGATATAGCTGTCTTTAGCTCCAGCTGGGATGATCACCTGGTCCACCTTTGGAAAGTTTTGGAGGCTCTGCAAAAGGCAGGCCTCACTATCAAGGCTTCAAAGTGCCAGATAGGGCAGGGTAAGGTGGTTTATCTGGGACACCTTGTTGGTGGGGAACAGATTGCACCACTTCAGGGGAAAATCCAAACTATTATTGATTGGGTTCCCCCTACCACTCAGACTCAGGTGAGAGCCTTCCTAGGCCTCACTGGGTATTACAGGAGGTTCATTAAGAACTATGGCTCCATTGCAGCCCCTCTTAATGACCTCACATCCAAGAAAATGCCTAAAAAGGTATTATGGACAGCAAGCTGTCAGAAAGCTTTTGAGGAGCTAAAGCAGGCCATGTGCTCTGCACCTGTCCTGAAAAGCCCTTGTTACTCTAAAAAATTCTATGTCCAAACTGATGCATCTGAATTAGGAGTAGGGGCAGTCCTATCACAACTTAATTCTGAGGGCCAGGATCAACCTGTTGCTTTTATTAGTAGGAGGTTGACCCCTAGAGAAAAGCGTTGGTCTGCCATTGAGAGGGAGGCCTTTGCTGTGGTCTGGGCTCTGAAGAAGTTGAGGCCATACCTGTTTGGCACTCACTTCATTGTTCAAACAGACCACAAACCTCTACTTTGGCTAAAACAAATGAAAGGTGAAAATCCAAAATTGTTAAGGTGGTCCATATCCCTACAGGGAATGGACTATACAGTGGAACATAGACCTGGGAGTAGCCACTCCAATGCAGATGGACTCTCCAGATATTTCCACTTAGACAATGAAGACTCATCAGGTAATGGCTAGTCTTATTGTCCTTCGTTTGGGGGGGGGTTGTGTAGGAAAGTACCATCTTGCCTGGCATGTTACCCCCATTTTTCACTGTATATATGTTGTTTTAGTTGTATGTGTCACTGGGACCCTGGTAACCCAGGGCCCCAGTGCTCATAAGTGTGCCTGAATGTGTTACCTGTGTAGTGACTAACTGTCTCACTGAGGCTCTGCTAATCAGAACCTCAGTGGTTATGCTCTCTCATTTCTTTCCAAATTGTCACTAACAGGCTAGTGACCATTTTTACCAATTTACATTGGCTTACTGGAACACCCTTATAATTCCCTAGTATATGGTACTGAGGTACCCAGGGTATTGGGGTTCCAGGAGATCCCTATGGGCTGCAGCATTTCTTTTGCCACCCATAGGGAGCTCTGACAATTCTTACACAGGCCTGCCACTGCAGCCTGAGTGAAATAACGTCCACGTTATTTCACAGCCATTTTACACTGCACTTAAGTAACCTATAAGTCACCTATATGTCTAACCTTTACCTGGTAAAGGTTAGGTGCAAAGTTACTTAGTGTGAGGGCACCCTGGCACTAGCCAAGGTGCCCCCACATTGTTCAGAGACAATTCACTGAACTTTGTGAGTGCGGGGACACCATTACACGCGTGCACTACATATAGGTCACTACCTATATGTAGCTTCACCATGGTAACTCCGAATATGGCCATGTAACTTGTCTATGATCATGGAATTGCCCCCTCTATGCCATCCTGGCATTGTTGGTACAATTCCATGATCCCAGTGGTCTGTAGCACAGACCCTGGTACTGCCAGACTGCCCTTCCTGGGGTTTCACTGCAGCTGCTGCTGCTGCCAACCCCTCAGACAGGCAGCTGCCCTCCTGGGGTCCAGCCAGGCCTGGCCCAGGATGGCAGAACAAAGAACTTCCTCTGAGAGAGGGTGTGACACCCTCTCCCTTTGGAAAATGGTGTGAAGGCAGGGGAGGAGTAGCCTCCCCCAGCCTCTGGAAATGCTTTGTTGGGCACAGATGTGCCCAATTCTGCATAAGCCAGTCTACACCGGTTCAGGGACCCCTTAGCCCCTGCTCTGGCGCGAAACTGGACAAAGGAAAGGGGAGTGACCACTCCCCTGACCTGCACCTCCCCTGGGAGGTGTCCAGAGCTCCTCCAGTGTGCTCCAGACCTCTGCCATCTTGGAAACAGAGGTGCTGCTGGCACACTGGACTGCTCTGAGTGGCCAGTGCCACCAGGTGACGTCAGAGACTCCTGCTGATAGGCTCCTTCAGGTGTTAGTAGCCTTTCCTCTCTCCTAGGTAGCCAAACCCTCTTTTCTGGCTATTTAGGGTCTCTGTCTCTGGGGAAACTTGAGATAACGAATGCATGAGCTCAGCCGAGTTCCTCTGCATCTCTCTCTTCACCTTCTGATAAGGAAACGACCGCTGACCGCGCTGGAAGCCTGCAAACCTGCAACATAGTAGCAAAGACGACTACTGCAACTCTGTAACGCTGATCCTGCCGCCTTCTCGACTGTTTTCCTGCTTGTGCATGCTGTGGGGGTAGCCTGCCTCCTCTCTGCACCAGAAGCTCCGAAGAAATCTCCTGTGGGTCGACGGAATCTTCCCCCTGCAACCGCAGGCACCAAAAAGCTGCATTACCGGTCCCTTGGGTCTCCTCTCAGCACGACGAGCGAGGTCCCTCGAATCCAGCGACTCTGTCCAAGTGACCCCCACAGTCCAGTGACTCTTCAGCCCAAGTTTGGTGGAGGTAAGTCCTTGCCTCACCTCGCTGGGCTGCATTGCTGGGAACCGCGACTTTGCAGCTACTCCGGCCCCTGTGCACTTCCGGCGGAAATCCTTCGTGCACAGCCAAGCCTGGGTCCACGGCACTCTAACCTGCATTGCACGACTTTCTAAGTTGGTCTCCGGCGACGTGGGACTCCTTTGTGCAACTTCGGCGAGCACCGTTTCACGCATCCTCGTAGTGCCTGTTTCTGGCACTTCTCCGGGTGCTACCTGCTTCAGTGAGGGCTCTTTGTCTTGCTCGACGTCCCCTCTCTCTGCCGGTCCAAT
Source organism: Pleurodeles waltl (assembly GCF_031143425.1). Classification (NCBI taxonomy): domain Eukaryota; kingdom Metazoa; phylum Chordata; class Amphibia; order Caudata; family Salamandridae; genus Pleurodeles; species Pleurodeles waltl. The sequence goes on from NC_090437.1 coordinate 118,583,585, forward strand.
TTGCGACCTCCTGGTCCCTCCTGGGCCCCAGCAGCGTCCAAAAACGCCAAACGCACGATTTGCGTGTAGCAAGGCTTGTTGGCGTCCTTCCGGCGGGAAAACACTTCTGCACGACTCTCCAAGGCGAGAGGGATCCGTCCACCAAAGGGGAAGTCTCTAGCCCTTTTCGTTCCTGCAGAAACCTCAGCTTCTTCTGTCCAGTCGAAGCTTCTTTGCACCCGCAGCTGGCATTTCCTGGGCATCTGCCCATCTCCGACTTGTTTGTGACTTTTGGACTTGGTCCCCTTGTTCCACAGGTACCCTAGATTGGAAATCCACAGTTGTTGCATTGCTGGTTTGTGTCTTTCCTGCATTATTCCTCTAACACGACTCTTTTGTCCTTAGGGGAACTTTGGTGCACTTTGCACTCACTTTTCAGGGTCTTGGGGAGGGTTATTTTTCTAACTCTCACTATTTTCTAATAGTCCCAGCGACCCTCTACAAGGTCACATAGGTTTGGGGTCCATTCGTGGTTCGCATTCCACTTCTGGAGTATATGGTTTGTGTTGCCCCTATCCCTATGTTTCCCCATTGAATCCTATTGTAACTATACATTGTTTGCACTGTTTTCTAAGACTATACTGCATATTTTTGCTATTGTGTATATATATCTTGTGTATATTTCCTATCCTCTCACTGAGGGTACACTCTAAGATACTTTGGCATATTGTCATAAAAATAAAGTACCTTTATTTTTAGTATAACTGTGTATTGTGTTTTCTTATGATATTGTGCATATGACACTAAGTGGTACTGTGGTAGCTTCACACATCTCCTAGTTCAGCCTAAGCTGCTCTGCTAAGCTACCATTATCTATCAGCCTAAGCTGCTAGACACCCTATACACTAATAAGGGATAACTGGGCCTGGTGCAAGGTGCAAGTACCCCTTGGTACTCACTACAAGCCAGTCCAGCCTCCTACACCGGGTACTGCCAAACTGCCTTTCCGGGGCCTCCACTGCAGCTGCTGCCAACCCCTCAGACAGGTTTCTACCCTCCTGGGGTCCAGGCAGCCCTGGCCCAGGAAGGCAGAACAAAGGATTTCCTGTGAGAGAGGGTGTGACACCCTCTCCCTTTGGAAATAGGTGTGATGGCTGGGGAGGAGTAGCCTCCCCCAGCCTCTGGAAATGCTTTGATGGGCACAGATGCTGCCCATCTCTACATAAGCCAGTCTACACCGGTTTAGGGATTCCCCCAGCCCTGCTCTGGCGTGAAACTAGACAAAGGAAAGGGGAGTGACCACTCCCCTGACCTGCACCTCCCAGGGGGGGTGCCCAGAGCTCCTCCAGCATGCCCCAGACCTCTGCCATCTTAGAAACAGAGGTGTTGCTGGCACACTGGACTGCTCTGAGTGGCCAGTGCCATCAGGTGATGTCAGAGACTCCTTCTGATAGGCTCTTACCTTTCTTACTAGCCTATCCTCCTTCCTAGGTAGCCAAACCTCCTTTTCTGGCTATTTAGGGTCTCTGCTTTGGGGAATTCTTCAGATAACGAATGCAAGAGCTCACCAGAGTTCCTCTGCATCTCCCTCTTCACCTTCTGCCAAAGGATCGACCGCTGACTGCTCAGGACGCCTGCAAAACCGCAACAAAGTAGCAAAGATGACTACTAGTAACCTTGTATCGCTTCATCCTGCCGGCTTTCTCGACTGTTTCCAGGTGGTGCATGCTCTGGGGGTAGCCTGCCTCCTCTCTGCACCAGGAGCTCTGAAGAAATCTCCAGTGGGTCGACGGAATCTTCCCCCTGCAACCGCAGGCAACAAAAGACTGCATCACCGGTCCTCTGGGTCCCCTCTCAGCACGACGAGCTTGGTCCCTGGAACTCAGCAACACTCCCCAAGTGACTACCAAAGTCCAGTGACACTTCAGTCCAAGTTTGGTGGAGGTAAGTCATTGCCTCCCCACGCTAGACTGCATTGCTGGGTACTGCGTGATTTGCAGCTGCTCCGGCTCCTGTGCACTCTTCCAGGATTTCCTTCATGCACAGCCAAGCCTGCGTCCCCAACACTCTAACCTGCAGTGCACAACCTTCTGAGTTGTCCTCTGGAGTCGTGGGACTCCCTTTTCTGACTTCGGGTGGGCTCCAGTTCACTCCTATTGTAAGTGCCTGATCCGGTACTTCTGCGGGTGCCGCCTGCTTCTGTGAGGGCTCCCTCACTTGCTGGGCACCCCCTCTGTCTCCTCATCCAAGTGGTGACATCCTGGTCCCTCCTGGGCCACAGCAGCATCCAAAAACCCTAACCGCGACCCTTGCAGCTAGCAAGGGTTGTTTGGTGTCTTTCTGCGTGGGAATACCTCTGCAAGCTTCTTCACGACGTGGGACATCCATCCTCCAAAGGGGAAGTTCATAGTCCTCTTCGTTCTTGCAAAACACCAAGCTTATTCCATCCGGTGGCAGCTTCATTGCACCTTCAGCTGGCATTTCCTGGGCATCTGCCCACTCTCAACATTGTCACGACTCTTGGACTTGGTCCCCTTGTCTTACAGGTACTCAGGTCCGGAAATCCACTGTTGTTGCATTGCTGGTGTTGGTTTTACTTGCAGACTTCCCCTATCACGACTTCTGAGCTCTCTGGGGTTGTAGGTGCACTTTTCACCTACCTTACAGGGTCTTGGGGTGGGCTATTTTTCTAACCCTCACTGTTTTCTTACAGCCCCAGCAACCCTCTACAAGCTCATATAGGTTTGGGGTCCATTTGTGGTTCGCATTCCACTTTTGGAGTATATGGTTTGTGTTGCCCCTATACCTATGTGCTCCTATTGCAATCTATTGTAACTTTACACTGCTTGCATTACTTCCTTTTGCTATTACTGCATAATTTTGGTATTGTGTACATATATCTTGTGTATATATCTTATCCGCAGGCTTATACTGAGGGTACTCAGTGAGATACTTTTGGCATATTGTCATAAAAATAAAGTACCTTTATTTTTAGTATATCTGTGTATTGTGTTTTCTTATAATATTGTGCATATGACACTAGTGGTACTGTAGGAGCTTCACTCGTCTCCTAGTTCAGCCTAAGCTGCTCTGCTAAGCTACCTTTTCTATCAGCCTAAGCTGCTAGACACCCCTCTACACTAATAAGGGATAACTGGACCTGGCACAAGGTGTAAGTACCTCTGGTACCCACTACAAGCCAAGCCAGCCTCCTACACATAGCTAGAGTATTCCAGACCGAGATCCCTAGACTGCCGTCATATGTTATTTTGGGTTTACCCAACCCTCTCACCTTCCCTCTTTGCTCGCAGAGAGGGCGGCAGATGGCCCTGGCCCTTAATGCTGCGCTGCAGGCGATCCTACCTCTCTGGGGTTCGGACAGGCTACCGACTTATACCTCCTGGCTACATAAGCTTTGGTTTATACTGGCAATGGAGAAATTAACTTAAGTATGTGCCCTGTGTGATGCCTAACTGTCTCACTGAGGCTCTGCTAACCAGAACCCAGTGGTTATGCTCCCTCTGCTTTCCAAATTTGTCACTAACAGGCTAGTGACTAAATTTACCAATTCACATTGGCATACTGGTACACCCAGATAATTCCCTAGTATATGGGACTGAGGTACCCAGACTATTGGGGTTCCAGGGGATCCCTATGGGCTGCAGCATTTCTTTTGCCACCCATAGGGTGCTCTGACAATTCTTACACAGGCCTGCCAGTGCTGCCTGTGTGAAATAACGTCCACGTTATTTCACAGCCATTTACCACTGCACTTAAGTAACTTATACGTCACCTATATGTCTAACCTTCACCTGATGAGGGTTGTGTGCAAAGTTACTTAGTGTGTGGGCACCCTGGCACTAGCCAAGGCGCCCCCACATTGTTCAGGGCACATTGCCCGGACTTTGTGACTGCGGGGACACCATTACACGAGTGCACTGTACATAGGTCACTGCCTATGTACAGCGTCACAATGATAACTTCGAACATGGCCATGTAACATGTCTAAGATCATGGAATTGTCACCCCATGGGGGGACAATTCCATGATCCTCCGGGTCTCTAGCACAGAACCCGGGTACTGCCAAACTGCCTTTCCGGGGTCTCCACTGCAGCTGCTGCCAACCCCTCAGACACGTTTCTACCCTCCTGGGGTCCAGGCAGCCCTGGCCCAGGAAGGCAGAACAAAGGACTTCCTCTGAGAGAGGGTGTAACACCCTCTCTCTTTGGAAATAGGTGTGAAGGCTGGGGAGGAGTAGCCTCCCCCAGCCTCTGGAAATGCTTTGATGGGCACAGATGCTGCCCATCTCTGCATAAGCCAGTCTACACAGGTTCAGGGATCCCCCAGCCCTGCTGTGGCGCGAAACTGGAAAAAGGAAAGGGTAGTGACCACTCCCCTGACCTGCTCCTCCCAGGGGAGGTGCCCAGAGCTCCTCCAGTGTGTCCCAGACCTCTGGCATCTTGGAAAACCGAGGTGTTTGTGGCACACTGGACTGCTCCGAGTAGCCAGTGCCAGCAGGTGACGTCAGAGGCTCCTTCTGATAGGCTCTTACCTCTCTTGGTACCCAATCCTCCTTCCTAGGTAGCCAAACCTCCTTTTCTGGCTATTTAGGGTCTCTGCTTTGGGGATCTCACTAGATAACGAATGCAAGAGCTCATCAGAGTTCCTCTGCATCCCCCTCTTCACCTTCTGCCAAAGGATCGACTGCTGACTGCCCAGGACGCCTGCAAAAGCGCAACAAAGTAGCAAGACGACTACAAGCAACCTTCATCCTGCCGGCTTTCTCGACTGTTTCCTGGTGGTGCATGCTCTGGGGGTAGCCTGCCTCCTCTCTGCACCAGGAGCTCTGAAGAAATCTCCTGTGGGTCGACGGAATCTTCCCCTTGCAACCGCAGGCAACAAAAGACTGCATCACCGGTCCTCTGGGTCCCCTCTCAGCACGACGAGCGTGGTCCCTGGAACTCAGCAACACTGCCCAAGTGACTCCCACAGTCCAGTGACTCTTCAGTCCAAGTTTGGTGGAGGTAAGTCCTTGCCTCCCCACGCTAGACTGCATTGCTGGGTACTGCGTGATTTGCAGCTGCTCCGGCTCCTGTGCACTCTTCCAGGATTTCCTTCTTGCACAGCCAATCCTGGGTCCCCAACACTCTAACCCGCAGTGCACAACCTTCTGAGTTGTCCTCCGGTGTCGAGGGACTCCCTTTTCTGACTTCGGGTGGACTCCAGTTCAGTCCTCTTCTAAGTGCTTGATCCGGTACTTCTGCGGGTGCCGTCTGCTTCTGTGAGGGCTCCCTGACTTGCTGGGCACCCCCACTGTCTCCTCAACCAAGTGGCGACATCGTGAGCCCTCCTGGGCCACAGCAGCATCCAAAAACCCTAACCGCAACCCTTGCAGCTAGCAAGGCTTGTTTGCGGTCTTTCTGCGTGGGAACACCTCTGCAAGCTTCTTCACGACGTGGGACATCCATCCTCCAAAGGGGAAGTTCCTAGTCCTTTTCGTTCTTGCAAAACACAAAGCTTCTTCCATCCGGTGGCAGCTTCCTTGCACCCTCAGCTGGCATTTCCTGGGCTCCTGCCCACTCTCAACACTGTCGCAACTCTTGGACTTGGCCCCCTTGTCTTACAAGTACTCAGGTTTGGAAATCCACTGTTGTTGCATTGCTGCTGTTGGTTTTCCTTGCAATATCCCCCTATCGCGACTTCTGTGCTCTCTGGGGGTTGTAGGTGCACTTTACACCTACCTTACAGGGTCTTGAGGTGGGCTATTTTTCTAACCCTCACTGTTTTCTTACAGTCCCAGCGACCCTCTACAAGCTCACATAGGTTTGGGGTCCATTCGTGGTTCGCATTCCACTTTTGGAGTATATGGTTTGTGTTGCCCCTAAACCTATGTGCTCCTATTGCAATCTATGTAACTTTACACTGCTTGCATTACTTCCTTTTGCTATTACTGCATAATTTTGGTATTATGTACATGTATCTTGTGCACATATCTTATCCGCAGGCTTATACTGAGGGTACTCACTGAGATACTTTTGGCATATTGTCATAAAAATAAAGTACCTTTATTTTTAGTATATCTGTGTATTGTGTTTTCTTATGATATTGTGCATATGACACCAGTGGTATAGTAGGAGCTTTGCATGTCTCCTAGTTCAGCCTAAGCTGCTCTGCTATAGCTACCTTCTATTAGCCTAAGCTGCTAGAAACACCTCTTCTACACTAATAAGGGATAACTGGACCTGGCACAAGGTGTAAGTACCTCTTGTACCCACTACAAGCCAGGCCTGCCTCCTACACATAGCTAGAGTATTCCAGACAGAGATCCCTAGACTGCCGTCATATGTTATTTTGAGTTTACCCAACCCTCTCACCTTCCCTCTTTGCTCGCAGAGAGGGCGGCAGATGGCCCTGGCCCTTAATGCTGCGCTGCAGGCGATCCTAGCTCTCTGGGGTTCGGACCGGCTACCGACTTATACCTCCTGGCTACATAAGCTTTGGTTCATCCTGGCAATGGAGAAATTAACATAAGTATGTGCTCTGTATGTGTGTAGGAGGCTGGACTGGCTTGTAGTGAGTACCAAGGGGTACTTGCACCTTGCACCAGGCCCAGTTATCCCTTATTAGTGTATAGGGTGTCTAGCAGCTTAGGCTGATAGATAATGGTAGCTTAGCAGAGCAGCTTAGGCTGAACTAGGAGACGTGTGAAGCTACTACAGTACCACCTAGTGTCATATGCACAATATCATAAGAAAACACAATACACAGTTATACTAAAAATAAAGGTACTTTATTTTTATGACAATATGCCAAAGTATCTTAGAGTGTACCCTCAGTGAGAGGATAGGAAATATACACAAGATATATATACACAATAGCAAAAATATGCAGTATAGTCTTAGAAAACAGTGCAAACAATGTATAGTTACAATAGGATGCAATGGGGAAACATAGGGATAGGGGCAACACAAACCATATACTCCAAAAGTGGAATGCGAACCACGAATGGACCCCAAACCTATGTGACCTTGTAGAGGGTCGCTGGGACTATTAGAAAATAGTGAGAGTTAGAAAAATAACCCTCCCCCAGACCCTGAAAAGTGAGTGCAAAGTGCACTAAAGTTCCCCTAAGGACAAAATAGTCGTGTTAGAGGGAAAATGCAAGGAAAACACAAATCAGCAATGCAACAACGATGGATTCCTGACTGAGGGTACCTGTGGAACAAGGGGACCAAGTCCAAAAGTCACAAGCAACTCGGAGATGGGCAGATGCCCAAGAAATGCCAGCGGTTGGTGCAAAGAAGCTCTTACTAGACTGAAGAACTGTGAATACTGCAGGAACGACAAGGGCTAGAGACTTCCCCTTTGGAGGATGGATCCCCCACGCCTTGGAGAGTCGTGCAGAAGTGTTTTCCCGCCGGATGGACGCCAACAAGCCTTGCTACACGCAAATCGTGCGTTTGACGTTTTTGGACGCTGCTGGGGCCCAGGAGGGACCAGGAGGTCGCAAATTGGACCTGCAGAGAGAGGGGACGTCGAGCAAGACAAAGAGCCCTCACTGAAGCAGGTAGCACCCGGAGAAGTGCCAGAAAAAGGCACTACGAGGATGCGTGAAACGGTGCTCGCCGAAGTTGCACAAAGGAGTCCCACGTCGCCGGAGACCAACTTAGAAAGTCGTGCAATGCAGGTTAGAGTGCCGTGGACCCAGGCTTGGCTGTGCACGAAGGATTTCCGCCGGAAGTGCACAGGGGCCGGAGTAGCTTGCAAAGTCGCGGTTCCCAGCAATGCAGCCCAGCGAGGTGAGGCAAGGACTTACCTCCACCAAACTTGGGCTGAAGAGTCACTGGACTGTGGGGGTCACTTGGACGGTGTCGCTGGATTCGAGGGACCTCGCTCGTCGTGCTGAGAGGAGACCCAAGGGACCGGTAATGCAGCTTTTTGGTGCCTGCGGTTGCAGGGGGAAGATTCCGTCGACCCACGGGAGATTTCTTCGGAGCTTCTGGTGCAGAGAGGAGGCAGACTACCCCCACAGCATGCACAAGCAGGAAAACAGTCGAGAAGGCGGCAGGATCAGCGTTACAGAGTTGCAGTAGTCGTCTTTGCTACTATGTTGCAGGTTTGCAGGCTTCCAGCGCGGTCAGCGGTCGATTCCTTATCAGAAGGTGAAGAGGGAGATGCAGAGGAACTCGGCTGAGCTCATGCATTCGTTATCTGAAGTTTCCCCAGAGACAGAGACCCTAAATAGCCAGAAAAGAGGGTTTGGCTACCTAGGAGAGAGGAAAGGCTACTAACACCTGAAGGAGCCTATCACAAGGAGTCTCTGACGTCACCTGGTGGCACTGGCCACTCAGAGCAGTCCAGTGTGCCAGCAGCACCTCTGTTTCCAAGATGGCAGAGGTCTGGAGCACACTGGAGGAGCTCTGGACACCTCCCAGGGGAGGTGCAGGTCAGGGGAGTGGTCACTCCCCTTTCCTTTGTCCAGTTTCGCGCCAGAGCAGGGGCTAAGGGGTCCCTGAACCGGTGTAGACTGGCTTATGCAGAATTGGGCACCTCTGTGCCCAACAAAGCATTTCCAGAGGCTGGGGGAGGCTACTCCTCCCCTGCCTTCACACCATTTTCCAAAGGGAGAGGGTGTCACACCCTCTCTCAGAGGAAGTTCTTTGTTCTGCCATCCTGGGCCAGGCCTGGCTGGACCCCAGGAGGGCAGATGCCTGTCTGAGGGGTTGGCAGCAGCAGCAGCTGCAGTGAAACCCCAGGAAGGGCAGTTTGGCAGTACCAGGGTCTGTGCTACAGACCACTGGGATCATGGAATTGTACCAACAATGCCAGGATGGCATAGAGGGGGCAATTCCATGATCATAGACATGTTACATGGCCATATTCGGAGTTACCATGGTGAAGCTACATATAGGTAGTGACCTATATGTAGTGCACGCGTGTAATGGTGTCCCCGCACTCACAAAGTTCAGGGAATTGGCTCTGAACAATGTGGGGGCACCTTGGCTAGTGCCAGGGTGCCCTCACACTAAGTAACTTTGCACCTAACCTTTACCAGGTAAAGGTTAGACATATAGGTGACTTATAAGTTACTTAAGTGCAGTGTAAAATGGCTGTGAAATAACGTGGACGTTATTTCACTCAGGCTGCAGTGGCAGGCCTGTGTAAGAATTGTCAGAGCTCCCTATGGGTGGCAAAAGAAATGCTGCAGCCCACAGGGATCTCCTGGAACCCCAATACCCTGGGTACCTCAGTACCATATACTAGGGAATTATAAGGGTGTTCCAGTAAGCCAATGTAAATTGGTAAAAATGGTCACTAGCCTGTCAGTGACAATTTGGAAGTAATGAGAGAGCATAACCACTGAGGTTCTGGTTAGCAGAGCCTCAGTGAGACAGTTAGGCACCACACAGGGAACATATACATGCACACCTATGAGCACTGGGGCCCTGTGTGACAGGGTCCCAGTGACACATACATATAGGCCACAAACGTATGAGCACTGGGGTCCTGACCAGCAGGATCCCAGTGACACATAACAAACATACTGAAAACATAGTGTTTTCACTATGAGCACTGAGGCCTGGCTATCAGGATCCCAGTGAGACAGTGAAAACAGTGACAAAACCCCGACATACACTCACAAACAGGCCAAAAGTGGGGGTAACAAGGCTAGAAAGAGGCTACCTTCTCACACAACCCCCCCCCAAACAAAGGACAATAAGGCTAACCTTGGCCAGTTGAGACTTTATTGTCTAAGTGGTGATAAGTAGAGAGTAGCTCTGCAATAGACTGGTTACTCCCTTTATCATCCACTATATGGTTACTTCCCTGTGGGGATGTAAACCACCCTGTTTGAAGTTTTTTAGCTAAGCAACAATGTGAAGATGTATTTTCAGAGTTTCTATCAGTAAGTTTTAGTTTAGAGCAGTGGGAATTATCCACTGAACCTATTTGTAGTGATGGAAATGCCAGACAGGGATGCTGTCTCAGTAAAGCCATAGCTGGGCAAAAACTTTGTCCATATGGCTGGAAGAGAGAACAGGGATGCTGTTTCTCTTGGGTTGGAGCAGGGCAGGGCAGGGATGCTGTCCTATCAGCTCCACACTAGGGCAGGGATGCTGTCCTAAGTGTTGTGAGGCAGTGCAGAGTTTCTGCACTAAAGTTTCTCTGGGAGGGTTGGAGGGATGCTCCATGTTAACTAAAATGGTGCTCTTTTTCTCACCAATGTTAGTTATCCCACAGAGAGGTACTTCCACCTCAGGGAGTACAGTTTTGCCAACTGATGATTCCCTTGGAACAGGTGCCACCCCAGGAGAGGTTTCTCCCACCACAGGAATGGTATCCTGAATGGTAGGGTGGTTAGGGGATACTGTGATACCCTTTTTACCTGTTGATGGAGAGGGATCCTGAGTTTTCAGGCCTTCTCTCCTTTGCTTTTTCATTTCACTTGAAATGAGAGGGAACAATTCCTCAGGGATGCCCAGCATGGCTGCATGGGCATAAAACTCTACATCAGCCCAACCTGAGGCCTCTAGGTCATTACCTAAGAGACAGTCTACAGGTAAGCTAGGTGATACCACCACCTGCTTAGGGCCAGTAACTCCACCCCAACTAAACTGAATTATAGCTAAGGGAAGAAACTTAGTGGAGTTATGGACATCAATAATCTTATACTGTTGTCCAATGATGTGTTGATCAGGGTGCACTAGGTTTTCAGTCACCAAAGTGAAACTGGCACCTGTGTCCCTGTAGGCCAAGGCCTCAACACCATTTATTGAAACTGTCTGCCTGTACTTATCCATTGTAAGGGGACAAGCAGCCAGTGTGGCAAGGCCAATGCCACTAGGTGTGACAGAAACTGTCTTGGGACTGATTACATCAGTTTCCACTATGGACCCATAAGTGAACCCAACTACACCCTTTGCTTGACTGTTGCCAGCAGTCCCACCACTAGTACCACTACTGCTAGGGGCACTAGAGCTTGATGTATTAGTGGTGGTAGGCTCAGGGGGTTTACCTGGACAGGACTTATCCCCTGGCGTATGGCCTCTATTTTTACACACAAAGCACCAAGGCTTTTTAATGTGTGCAGGTTGGGAAGAAGAGGAAGAATTTGTTTTATCCCCACCCTCTGAAGAGTGTTTAAGATTTGAAGTGGGATCTTTGGTTTTACCCTTATCCCCATGCTTATCTTGAGATTTTTCACCATCTTTCTTCTTATTGCCATCTTTGTCACCCCCTGTATGAACTTTTCTGTTCACTCTTGTTCTGACCCATTTGTCTGCCTTCTTTCCCAATTCTTGGGGAGAGGTCAGATCAGAGTCCACCAAGTACTGGTGCAACAAATCAGACACACAATTATTAAGAATATGCTCTCTCAGGATCAAGTTATACAGGCTGTCATAATCAGTAACTTTACTGCCATGTAACCACCCCTCCAAGGCCTTCACTGCCTGGTCAATGAAATCAACCCAGTCTTGTGAAGACTCCTTTTTGGTATCTCTGAACTTTATCCTGTACTGTTCAGTGGTTAAGCCATAACCATCCAGGAGTGCATTCTTAAGAACTGTAAAATTATTGGCATCACTTTCTTTCACAGTAAGGAGTCTATCCCTACCCTTTCCACTAAATGATAGCCATAGGATAGCAGCCCACTGCTTTTGAGGGACATCCTGTACAGCACAGGCCCTCTCAATTGCAGCAAACCACTTGTTAATGTCATCCCCCTCCTTGTAAGGGGGAACTATCTTGTGCAGATTCCTGGAATCATGCTCTTTTGCAGGATGACTATGGGGAATACTGCTGCTGCCACCATGGGTATCTAAACCCAACTTCTGTCTTTCCTTCTCTAATTCTAAAGACTGTCTATCCAAATCCAGCTGTTGCTTCTTGAGCTTCAGTCTGGTTTGTTCCACTCTCAATCTATTGAGCTCCCTTTCTAACAATCTGTCATCAGGGTGGGTGGGAGGGACATTTCTAGATACAGAGGTATGATGGGAATGAACAGAAGGAGACCTGTCCCTTACAGAGGGCACCCTAACAGCTTGGCTACCAGTATAATGTGAGAGCACACCATTAGTATGGTGTGATTCAACCTCTGTACCAACTATGCTAGACTGTCTAGTAATGGGCAGGCTGAGAAGTTTCTTTCCTGAACCTTTTCCTGGGGGAGTCCCTGGATCAGATTGAGAACCATTAGCTACTTTTTCTACAGATTGGGCACTTATGGCCTTATCCTGTACTCTAAGCATATTAATTAACAGTTCTAAGGAAGGATTCTTCCCTACACTCAAACCTCTCTCTATGCAGAGACTCCTTGCTCCTTTCCAGCTAAGGTGATCATATGCAAGTTTGGACAGTTCAACATTTTGGCCTGTGCCAGACATTTTTTTGAGAGAGTTAAAGTGATAGAAAAAGAGAAAAAAGTTTTCAGAACTTTTTGGAAAGACAGAAAAAAAACTTTTTAAACTTTTAAGAACTTTTTGAAAGTTTAGAAGTACTTTTCAGCACTTAGAAAAGAGTGAAAAGAGGAAATGCAAAACTTTTTGGCTATGTGTATATACACTGACCTTGTTTTGTATATTTTTCTCTTATGAAAAGTACAATGACAAGAGTGGTAAGTAGTCTCAAGCACTTATCCCACCGCTGCACAACCAATGTAGGAGGCTGGACTGGCTTGTAGTGAGTACCAAGGGGTACTTGCACCTTGCACCAGGCCCAGTTATCCCTTATTAGTGTATAGGGTGTCTAGCAGCTTAGGCTGATAGATAATGGTAGCTTAGCAGAGCAGCTTAGGCTGAACTAGGAGACGTGTGAAGCTACTACAGTACCACCTAGTGTCATATGCACAATATCATAAGAAAACACAATACACAGTTATACTAAAAATAAAGGTACTTTATTTTTATGACAATATGCCAAAGTATCTTAGAGTGTACCCTCAGTGAGAGGATAGGAAATATACACAAGATATATATACACAATAGCAAAAATATGCAGTATAGTCTTAGAAAACAGTGCAAACAATGTATAGTTACAATAGGATGCAATGGGGAAACATAGGGATAGGGGCAACACAAACCATATACTCCAAAAGTGGAATGCGAACCACGAATGGACCCCAAACCTATGTGACCTTGTAGAGGGTCGCTGGGACTATTAGAAAATAGTGAGAGTTAGAAAAATAACCCTCCCCCAGACCCTGAAAAGTGAGTGCAAAGTGCACTAAAGTTCCCCTAAGGACAAAATAGTCGTGTTAGAGGGAAAATGCAAGGAAAACACAAATCAGCAATGCAACAACGATGGATTCCTGACTGAGGGTACCTGTGGAACAAGGGGACCAAGTCCAAAAGACACAAGCAACTCGGAGATGGGCAGATGCCCAAGAAATGCCAGCGGTTGGTGCAAAGAAGCTCTTACTAGACTGAAGAACTGTGAATACTGCAGGAACGACAAGGGCTAGAGACTTCCCCTTTGGAGGATGGATCCCCCACGCCTTGGAGAGTCGTGCAGAATTGTTTTCCCGCCGGATGGACGCCAACAAGCCTTGCTACACGCAAATCGTGCGTTTGACGTTTTTGGACGCTGCTGGGGCCCAGGAGGGACCAGGAGGTCGCAAATTGGACCTGCAGAGAGAGGGGACGTCGAGCAAGACAAAGAGCCCTCACTGAAGCAGGTAGCACCCGGAGAAGTGCCAGAAACAGGCACTACGAGGATGCGTGAAACGGTGCTCGCCGAAGTTGCACAAAGGAGTCCCACGTCGCCGGAGACCAACTTAGAAAGTCGTGCAATGCAGGTTAGAGTGCCGTGGACCCAGGCTTGGCTGTGCACGAAGGATTTCCGCCGGAAGTGCACAGGGGCCGGAGTAGCTTGCAAAGTCGCGGTTCCCAGCAATGCAGCCCAGCGAGGTGAGGCAAGGACTTACCTCCACCAAACTTGGGCTGAAGAGTCACTGGACTGTGGGGGTCACTTGGACGGTGTCGCTGGATTCGAGGGACCTTGCTCGTCGTGCTGAGAGGAGACCCAAGGGACCGGTAATGCAGCTTTTTGGTGCCTGCGGTTGCAGGGGGAAGATTCCGTCGACCCACGGGAGATTTCTTCGGAGCTTCTGGTGCAGAGAGGAGGCAGACTACCCCCACAGCATGCACAAGCAGAAAAACAGTCGAGAAGGCGGCAGGATCAGCGTTACAGAGTTGCAGTAGTCGTCTTTGCTACTATGTTGCAGGTTTGCAGGCTTCCAGCGCGGTCAGCGGTCGATTCCTTATCAGAAGGTGAAGAGGGAGATGCAGAGGAACTCGGCTGAGCTCATGCATTCGTTATCTGAAGTTTCCCCAGAGACAGAGACCCTAAATAGCCAGAAAAGAGGGTTTGGCTACCTACGAGAGAGGAAAGGCTACTAACACCTGAAGGAGCCTATCACAAGGAGTCTCTGACGTCACCTGGTGGCACTGGCCACTCAGAGCAGTCCAGTGTGCCAGCAGCACCTCTGTTTCCAAGATGGCAGAGGTCTGGAGCACACTGGAGGAGCTCTGGACACCTCCCAGGGGAGGTGCAGGTCAGGGGAGTGGTCACTCCCCTTTCCTTTGTCCAGTTTCGCGCCAGAGCAGGGGCTAAGGGGTCCCTGAACCGGTGTAGACTGGCTTATGCAGAATTGGGCACCTCTGTGCCCAACAAAGCATTTCCAGAGGCTGGGGGAGGCTACTCCTCCCCTGCCTTCACACCATTTTCCAAAGGGAGAGGGTGTCACACCCTCTCTCAGAGGAAGTTCTTTGTTCTGCCATCCTGGGCCAGGCCTGGCTGGACCCCAGGAGGGCAGATGCCTGTCTGAGGGGTTGGCAGCAGCAGCAGCTGCAGTGAAACCCCAGGAAGGGCAGTTTGGCAGTACCAGGGTCTGTGCTACAGACCACTGGGATCATGGAATTGTACCAACAATGCCAGGATGGCATAGAGGGGGCAATTCCATGATCATAGACATGTTACATGGCCATATTCGGAGTTACCATGGTGAAGCTACATATAGGTAGTGACCTATATGTAGTGCACGCGTGTAATGGTGTCCCCGCACTCACAAAGTTCAGGGAATTGGCTCTGAACAATGTGGGGGCACCTTGGCTAGTGCCAGGGTGCCCTCACACTAAGTAACTTTGCACCTAACCTTTACCAGGTAAAGGTTAGACATATAGGTGACTTATAAGTTACTTAAGTGCAGTGTAAAATGGCTGTGAAATAACGTGGACGTTATTTCACTCAGGCTGCAGTGGCAGGCCTGTGTAAGAATTGTCAGAGCTCCCTATGGGTGGCAAAAGAAATGCTGCAGCCCACAGGGATCTCCTGGAACCCCAATACCCTGGGTACCTCAGTACCATATACTAGGGAATTATAAGGGTGTTCCAGTAAGCCAATGTAAATTGGTAAAAATGGTCACTAGCCTGTCAGTGACAATTTGGAAGTAATGAGAGAGCATAACCACTGAGGTTCTGGTTAGCAGAGCCTCAGTGAGACAGTTAGGCACCACACAGGGAACATATACATGCACACCTATGAGCACTGGGGCCCTGTGTGACAGGGTCCCAGTGACACATACATATAGGCCACAAACGTATGAGCACTGGGGTCCTGACCAGCAGGATCCCAGTGACACATAACAAACATACTGAAAACATAGTGTTTTCACTATGAGCACTGAGGCCTGGCTATCAGGATCCCAGTGAGACAGTGAAAACAGTGACAAAACCCCGACATACACTCACAAACAGGCCAAAAGTGGGGGTAACAAGGCTAGAAAGAGGCTACCTTCTCACAATGTGTTCCCTGTGTAATGCCTAACTGTCTCACTGAGGCTCTGCTAACCAGAACCTCAGTGGTTATGCTCTCTCTGCTTTACAAATTTGTCACTAACAGGCTAGTGACTAAATTTACCAATTCACATTGGCATACTGGTACACCCAGATAATTCCCTAGTATATGGTACTGAGGTACCCAGGGTATTGGGGTTCCAGGAGATCCCTATGGGCTGCAGCATTTCTTTTGCCACCCATAGGGAGCTCTGACAATTCTTACACAGGCCTGCAAGTGCAGCCTGTGTGAAATAACGTCCACGTTATTTGACAGCCATTTACCACTGCACTTAAGTAACTTATCAGTCACCTATATGTCTAACCTTCACCTGATGAGGGTTGGGTGCAAAGTTACTTAGTGTGTGGGCACCCTGGCACTAGCCAAGGCGCCCCCTGTAGGAGGCTGGACTGGCTTGTAGTGAGTACCAAGGGGTACTTACACCTTGCACCAGGCCCAGGTATCCCTTATTAGTGTATAGGGTGTCTAGCAGCTGTGGCTGATAGATAATGGTAGCTTAGCAGTGCAGCTTAGGCTGAACTAGGAGACGAGTGAAGCTCCTACAGTACCACTAGTGTCACTTGCACAATATCATAAGAAAACACAATACACAGATATACTAAAAATAAAGGTACTTTATTTTTATGACAATATGCCAAAGTATCTCAGTGAGTACCCTCAGTATGAGGATAGCAAATATACACAAGATATATGTACACAATACCAAAAATATGCAGTATAGTAATAGAAAACAGTGCAAACAATGTATAGTTACAATAGGATGCAAAGGTGGCACATAGGGATAGGGGCAACACAAACCATATACTCCAAAAGTGGAATGCGAACCACGAATGGACCCCAAACCTATGTGACCTTGTAGAGGGTCGCTGGGACTGTAAGAAAACAGTGAGGGTTAGAAAAATAGCCCACCCCAAGACCCTGAAAGGTGAGTGCAAAGTGCACTGAAGTTCCCCAAAGAGCACAGAAGTCGTGATAGGGGAATTCTGCAGGAAAGACCAACACCAGCAATGCAACAACGATGGATTTCCAGACTAGAGTACCTGTGGAACAAGGGGACCAAGTCCAAAAGTCACGATCAAGTCGAGAGTGGGCAGATGCCCAGGAAATGCCAGCTGTGGTTGCAAAGAAGCTGCTACTGGACAGTAGAAGCTGAGGATTCTGCAAGAACGACAAGGGCTAGAAACTTCCCCTTTGGAGGATGGATGTCCCATGTCGTGAAGAGTCGTGCAGAAGTGTTTTCCTGCGGAAAGACCGTAAACAAGCCTTGCTAGCTGCAAAGCTCGCGGTTGGGGTTTTTGGATGCTGCTGTGGCCCAGGAGGGACAAGGATGTTACCAATTGCGTCAGGGGACAGAAGCAAGCAGCACCCGGAGAAGTGCCGGAACAGGCACTACGAAGTGGAGTGAAACGGTGCTCACCCGAAGTTGCACAAGAGAGTCCCATGCCGCCGGAGGACAACTCAGGAGGTCGTGCAATGCAGGTTAGAGTGCCGTGGACCCAGGCTTGGCTGTGCACAAAGGAAATCCTGGAAAAGTGCACAGGAGCCGGAGTAGCTGCAAAACACACGGTTCCCAGCAATGCAGTCTGGTGTGGGGAGGCAAGGACTTACCTCCACCAAACTTGGACTGCAGAGTCACTGGACTGTGGGAGTCACTTGGACAGAGTTGCTGAGTTCAAGGGATCTCGCTTGTCGTGCTGAGAGGAGACCCAGAGGACCGGTGATGCAGTTCTTTGGTGCCTGCGGTTGCAGGGGGAAGATTCCGTCGACCCACGGGAGATTTCTTCGGAGCTTCTAGTGCAGAGAGGAGGCAGACTACCCCCACAGCATGCACCACCAGGAAAACAGTCGAGAAGGCGACAGGATCAGCGTTACAGTGTGGCAGTAGTCGTCTTTGCTACTTTGTTGCAGTTTTGCGGGCTTCCATGGCGGTCAGCAGTCGATTCCTTGGCAGAAGGTGAAGAGAGAGATGCAGAGGAACTCTGATGAGCTCTTGCATTCGTTATCTAAGGAATTCCCCAAAGCAGAGATCCTAAATAGCCAGAAAAGAGGGTTTGGCTACTTAGGAGAGAGGATAGGCTAGCAACACCTGAAGGAGCCTATCAGAAGGAGTCTCTGACGTCACCTGCTGGCCCTGGCCACTCAGAGCAGTCCAGTGTGCCAGCAGCACCTCTGTTTCCAAGATGGCAGAGGTCTGGAGCACACTGGAGGAGCTCTGGGCACCTCCCAGGGGAGGTGCAGGTCAGGGGAGTGGTCACTCCCCTTTCCTTTGTCCAGTTTCGCGCAAGAGTAGGGCTGAGGGGTCCCTGAACCGGTGTAGACTGGCTTATGCAGAAATGGGCAACATCTGTGCCCATGAAAGCATTTCCAGAGGCTGGGGGAGGCTACTCCTCCCCTGCCTTCACACCATTTTCCAAAGGGAGAGGGTGTAACACCCTCTCTCAGAGGAAGTCCTTTGTTCTGCCATCCTGGGACAAGCCTGGCTGGACCCCAGGAGGGCAGAAACCTGTCTGAGGGGTTGGCAGCTGCAGCAGCTGCAGTGAAACCCCTGAAAAGGCAGTTTGGCAGTACCCGGGTCTGTGCTAGAGACCCGTGGGATCATGGGATTGTACCAACAATGCCAGGATGGCATAGAGGGGGCAATTCCATGATCATAGACATGTTACATGGCCATATTCTGAGTTACAATTGTGAAGCTATATATAGGTAGTGACCTATGTATAGTGCACGCGTGTAATGGTGTCCCCGCACTCACAAAGTCCGGGGAATTTGCCCTGAACAATGTGGGAGCACCTTGGCTAGTGCCAGGGTGCCCTCACACTAAGTAACTTTGCACCTAACCTTTACCAGGTAAAGGTTAGACATATAGGTGACTTATAAGTTACTTAAGTGCAGTGGTAAATGGCTGTCAAATAACGTGGACGTTATTTCACTCAGGCTGCAGTGGCATGCCTGTGTAAGAATTGCCAGAGCTCCCTATGGGTGGCAAAAGAAATGCTGTAGCCCACAGGGATCTCCTGGAACCCCAATACCCTGGGTACCTCAGTACCATATACTAGGGAATTATAAGGGTGTTCCAATATGCCAATGTGAATTGGTGAAATTGGTTACTAGCCTGTTAGTGACAATTTGGAAAGAAATGAGAGAGCATAACCACTGAGGTTCTGGATAGCAGAGCCTCAGTGAGACAGTTAGTCATAACACAGGTAACACATACAGGGCACACTTATGAGCACTGGGGCCCTGGCTGGCAGGGTCCCAGTGACACATACAACTAAAACAACATATATACAGTGAAAAATGGGGGTAACATGCCAGGCAAGATGGTACTTTCCTACACCCCCACATCGTTCAGGGCACATTGCACGGACTTTGTGAGTGCGGGGACACCATTACACGCGTGCACTGTACATAGGTCACTACCTATGTACAGCGTCACAATGATAACTTTGAACATGGCCATGTAACATGTCTAAGATCATGGAATTGTCACCCCAATGCCATTCTGGCATTGGGGGGACAATTCCATGATCCCCCAGATCTCCTGCACAGAACCCGGGTACTGCCAAACTGTCTTTCCGGGGTCTCCACTGCAGCTGCTGCCAACCCCTCAGACACGTTTCTACCCTCCTGGGGTCCAGGTAGCCCTGGCCCAGGAAAGCAGAACAAAGAACTTCCTCTGAGAGAGGGTGTAACACCCTCTCTCTTTGGAAATAGGTGTGAAGGCTGGGGAGGAGTAGCCTCTCCCAGCCTCTGGAAATGCTTTGAAGGGCACAGATGCTGCCCATCTCTGCATAAGCCAGTCTACACCGGTTAAGGGATCCCCCAGCCCTGCTCTGGTGCGAAACTGGACAAAGGAAAGGGGAGTGACCACTCCCCTGACCTGCACCTCCCAGGGGAGGTGCCCAGAGCTCCTCCAGTGTGTCTCAGACCCCTGCCATCTTGGAAACAGAGGTGTCTGTGGCACACTGGACTGCTCTGAGTAGCCAGTGCCAGCAGGTGACGTCAGAGGCTCCTTGTGATAGGCTCTTACCTCTCTTGGTAGTCAATCCTCCTTCCTAGGTAGCCAAACCTCCTTTTCTGGCTATTTAGGGTCTCTGCTTTGGGGATCTCACCAGATAACGAATGCAAGAGCTCATCAGAGTTCCTCTGCATCCCCCTCTTCACCTTCTGCCAAAGGATCGACCGCTGACTGCTCAGGACGCCTGCAAAAGCGCAACAAAGTAGCAAGACGACTACTAGCAACCTTGTATCGCTTCATCCTGCCCGCTTTCTCAACTGTTTCCTGGTGGTGCATGCGCTGGGGGTAGCCTGCCTCCTCTCTGCACCAGGAGCTCTGAAGAAATCTCCCGTGGGTCGACGGAATCTTCCCCCTGCAACCGCAGGCAACAAAAGACTGCATCACCGGTCCTCGGGGTCCCCTCTCAGCATGAGCGTGGTCCCTGGAACTCAGCAACACTGCCTAAGTGACTCCCACAGTCCAGTGACTCTTCAGTTCAAGTTTAGTGGAGGTAAGTCCTTGCCTCCCCACGCTAGACTGCATTGCTGGGTACTGCGTGATTTGCAACTGCTCCGGCTCCTGTGCACTCTTCCAGGATTTCATCTTGCACAGCCAAGCCTGGGACCCCAACACTCTAACCCGCAGTGCACAACCTTCTGAGTTGTCCTCCGGTGTCGTGGGACTCCCTTTTCTGACTTCAGGTGGACTCTGGTTCACTCCTCTTCTAAGTGCTTGATGCGGTACTTCTGCAGGTGCCGTCTGCTTCTGTGAGGGCTCCCTGACTTGCTGGGCACCCCCACTGTCTCCTCAACCAAGTGGCAACATCGTGAGCCCTCCTGGGCCACAGCAGCATCCAAAAACCCTACCCGCGACCCTTGCAGCTAGCAAGGCTTGTTTGCGGTCTTTCTGCGTGGGAACACCTCTGCAAGCTTCTTCACGACATGGGACATCCATCCTTCAAAGGGGAAGTTCCTAGTCCTCTTCGTTCTGGCAAAACACCAAGCTTCTTCCATCCGGTGGCAGCTTCCTTGCACCCTCAGCTGGCATTTCCTGAGCTCCTGCCCACTCTCGACACTGTCGCGACTCTTGGACTTGGCCCCCTTGTCTTACAAGTACTCAGGTCCGGAAATCCACTGTTGTTGCATTGCTGCTGTTGGTTTTCCTTGCAGAATCCCCCTATCACGACTTCTGTGCTCTCTGGGGGTTGTAGGTGCACTTTACACCTACCTTACAGGGTCTTGGGGTGGGCTAGTTTTCTAACCCTCATTGTTTTCTTACAGTCCCAGTGACCCTGTACAAGCTCGCATAGGTTTGGGGTCCATTCGTGGTTCGCATTCCACTTTTGGAGTATATGGTTTGTGTTGCCCCTAAACCTATGTGCTCCTATTGCAATCTATTGTAACTTTACACTGCTTGAATTACTTCCTTTTGCTATTACTGCATAATTTTGGCATTGTGTACATATATCTTGTGTATATATCCTATCCTCATACTGAGGGTACTCACTGAGATACTTTTGGCATATTGTCATAACAATAAAGTACCTTTATTTTTAGTACTTCTGTGTATTGTGTTTTCTTATGATATTGTGCATATGACACCAGTGGTATAGTAGGAGCTTTGCGTGTCTCCTAGTTCAGCCTAAGCTGCTAGAAACACCTCTTCTACACTAATAAGAGATAACTGGACCTGGCACAAGATGTAAGTACCTCTGGTACCCACTACAAGCCAGGCCAGCCTCCTACATAGATGTACTCCATACTTCTCAGTTGTATGTTTAATAACCTGGTTATACATGCCTGTACTGTTGGGGGAGAGGGCCCCGAGGAGTAACTGTTACCACTTCTTCTGAGGAGTCTGTATCGAGCTCCTGCCACTGCTCCACATATTCAGCTTCTGAGTCCTGATATGTTTCAGCCAGATGTTCCTCCTCTTCCTCATGGAAAAGGTCTTCTTCCTCTTCTTGGGGCTCTGGAGTAAGGGGAGGTTCAATTTCCTCAACCTCTTTCTCCTTCTGCTCTCTCTCGGCATCAAAGTATTTTGGGGTATGTGGAACCCCTTTAGGCTCTCGTCAAAATCCCCCCTTTTCTGAATAAGGGCAGGCATTTCGGCCTCAAGACGCCTTCTCTTTTGCTCTATCTCTGCCGCCTTGTCTTCAGCGTCCCAACTTGGTGTCTTCCTCTTCGGCGTCGAAGAGTTCTTCGAATACATCTCAGTCGTCAAACTTCATCGTTCCGCTTGCGGCCTGACTGGTTTTGACGGCGAAGCATCTTTTCATCGACCGTCTTTCGATGGCTTGGATTTGTTGAGTCTCCTGCGAAATCTCCTTTGAGGGATCCCAGAGGCTCTTTTTGTTGGGGCATGCCTACGGTCAGTGAGCTCTTCTATGCCAAGGCTTCGTTTGACGTCCGTAAGTCCAATATACATGACTCAGGCTGTTTTTTCAAGGTTGATGGCTTTTACCTCTGGTTTCTTTGTCGTATGACCTTCAACATCGACGATCTTGCCTTCAACTTCCAACATTTCTCCCTCTGCTTCCTTGTCGACATTGTCCTCCTCTTCGTTGTAGTGGCCCAGATCCCTTAGGGATGGTGTTGCCTGCTGGTTTTGCATGATGTTATGGGCCCGCCTCGTCTCTCTCCCTCTCTCTGACCATCAGTGTCTTCAACGTGAAGACGAGCAGGTGTTGCGGTCCTCACTCTGATGGTTCATGGGAAGACAGAGGTTGCAGACTGGGTGCTTGTCTTCTGGGAGAAGTGGTGGTGGCAGGTGGCAGAAAACTGTAAGTATGTCTTATCTAATTAGGCCCTTCAAGGAGCAAAATCCTCTCCTTTCTCCAAATATTACCCCTGTACCTCATTGAAATAACTCAGATGAACTTTGATGGTGGGTGATGGGAATTTCTTCCAAAAAAAAAAAAAAAGTCTTCCTTGCATTGGAGCTTGTTCTGCAGGCTTCCAGACCCAATGGCACAAAAAAAAAGAATCTGAAGATGGCGACAAAAGGTGGGAGCTTCCGGAGGAGGAAATACAGCGTCACAGGAAGCACCAAATGGGCAGATCAGTCGACGCCCAACAACAAAAAGGAAGGACTAAAGAAAACGTAAGAAGTTGAAAAATTCCAGACCCCACCACTAGATGGCAGTATAATGCACAGCAAGTGATTCCAGAGGATTCATGCTGCAAAAATACAATCCTCCATATAATATTTATCAGGCTGACTGTCATCTAGTTGCCATGTCATGACATTTGTGCACATTTCATCATGCCATCATTTTTGTAGGCTAGATCTTGCTACATACCAACAGTGTTTACAAGGAGTGTAGTCAAGAACGACAGAGGAGCAACCTGTTGGAAGCAGTTAAACCAGCAAGGATTAAAATATGGAGTTTACCCAGGAGTGACAGAGAACTTTCCCATTGGAGGCACTGTTAAGCCACCAAGGAGTACTATATGGAGTTTACCTACGAGAGACAAACAAGGAACAAGTTGGAGGCACTGTTGAATCATAATGAAGTATTCTACACAAACTACCAGCAAGACGGGAGCAAAAGAAAACCAAACAATTGTAATCACTGGTAACCCTCCAGGAAGTATTATATGGAGTCTACCAAGGAGCCCAGTATTGACAGAGGGGCAGCCCATTGGAGGTACCATCAAGCTACCAAAAATTATTATATGGAGTCTATCGGTGTAAAATAGAGAAACAATCAAATGGAGGCACTGGTAAAACCACCAAAGACTATCATAAAGAGCCAACCCAGGAGCAATCAGGAAGGAACTCATTAAAGAGATTGTTAAGCGATCTAATGAACTGTGTATGGTGCTCACACAGGATTAAGTTGGGAGGGCTAAAGGGAAGGACAGGAGAAAGTCAGAGATACGAGATATGCCCCAAGCCCCAACCAGTGACATGATGAAGGTGCCACAAGAGGATGCCCTCAACTTTCCACCCCCACTTGGTCACCCTGGCTGGACATCCTCAAACGAGGGGATTATTTAGGCAGAAGGAGGTAAGTACAGGAAAGTATAATGAATGGTCAAAAGGGAGAGGGGAAGTCCTACACTACACAGAAGGAAGGACTGCTTGTAGTTTGGGAAGGGAAACAGAAGCAAGAGAAGAAAGTAAAGGCTGCGACTGGAAGAGGAAATGAGACAAAAAAGAAAAAGGGGATAGAAAAGGGAGAGACGCAGAGGGAGGGAGAGAAAAAAGGGAGGAAAAGGCCAGAAAGAAGAATAACCAAATAAATGGTGAGCACTAGCAAAATGGGAGAAAGTAAAAAGAAGCACAAATAAACAATAACAGCACACATATGAATGTTGCTAAAATTGAGTTGTTTGTTAGCAGCTCCTTTCCAAGGAACAGGTGTTGTTTGCCTACTGTAGGTCTTTAAAATTGTTTCCCAGATTTCTTTCAGGGACAGGTGTGTATTTCATTTGAAGAACAGGGCTTCTGGTTTAAGGCTTTTACAGGCCCAAACAGAGCCAAACAGTGGAGATGCTGTTTACCACAAATGCCCCCAAAACGTAGGATGCCCTGGTGATGGGAAACCCCGGGGAATGTGAAGAAAAAAACCTAGAACCTTGTGACATGAGCTTTTCAGATGGCGCAGCAGGGAAGATTTATCAGGCAGATACACAAAACCAGACAGAGCTGCTTCAAAGCTCCGGACTACTGCCAAGGATTGCTAAGTGAGGCACAACACATTGAAAAGGTGAGATTTAAGGGGTTGATGCCTTCTGACTTGTGCCACTAAACAAACTTAGTCCAGTAGCTAGTGCAAATGAATTTAGTAGTATACTTCATGGCTGCTACAATAACATCTGTTATCTGATCAAAAAGACAAAAGGAATCTAACGGCCTCCGCTGAAACTCCATTCATGTAGCTACATTCAGGGATTGGGATCTAAACCTAACTATTCTGCTACAAAACGGATCTGCTCCCCTCGGGAGAGGAAGTGGTGACCCAATGCTGAGTGGCAACAGATCGGCATACCAGACCCTTCTCGTCTAGTCTGAGATAATTAGAACCAGCTGTACATAGACCTCCTGACCTTACATAGCATGTTGGATAGAATCACGGTTGGAAGAAAGGCATGAAGTAGATTGAGAG
Source organism: Pleurodeles waltl (assembly GCF_031143425.1). Lineage (NCBI taxonomy): Eukaryota > Metazoa > Chordata > Amphibia > Caudata > Salamandridae > Pleurodeles > Pleurodeles waltl. The sequence goes on from NC_090437.1 coordinate 118,608,529, forward strand.
ATCCGTTGAACCTGAAAAAGTTGCCTTGGGAATTATTAAGAGGGAAACATATGGCACAAAATCAAGAACAATTCCCATTATGGGTCATGGCAAAGAGATCCATGAACGGAAAGACCAATCTGGATTCATATTACCACCCTCGTTCCAGATTGTAGCTCCCAACAGGGCTTTCCGGTGAGAGGCAACTGACAATATTTGCCATCACACTGAGGGAGCCTGCAAGTTGAGTCTCTTCTTGGAAGACTTTCCAATGCTGGGACCTCTTCCACAAATTAATTTCTTCCCAATATAATGGCTACAGACCCCATACTATTAATCCACACTATTAATATAATGGATGGTGTCTGACAGAAGATCAATGACAGTTCCTAACATTGAAGTCAGATATCCCTTTCTGGCAAGGTGAACTGCTTGCAGCTCTAAAACATTCATGTGCAGATGCTGCTCTCCCAAAAACGACCCCGATCCTGCAAAGAAGCACTTATGACCACAGTAGCCTGAAAGTGCAAGAAACCAAATGGGCGAGTCCTCAGAAGGATGGAGGTCCATTTACCAGTGCAGAACCTGACACACCTACTGGAAAATCTGCACTTGAGATGAGAGACTTCTTTGGCGTTGCAACCACTGTCTAACTGGGCAACGATGGAGGGCCCTCATTTGCCACCTGGCGTGAAGCACCAACATGAGTCACAAACCCATGAGGCCTGAAGGCACAGGAACTGCATAACTAGGCTTGAGTCAGACATGTTGGAATAATTATGGTGTAACCAGAAGGGGTAGAAGGTTTTTTTTTTATCATGAGGAAGGTTGCCTTATCGCCCCATGAAAGTCAATGCCCAATACCAAGGAAGAAACCTATCAGACAGAACTGAGTCTGTTAAATCCTATTTCCAAATCAGAGAAAAGTAATAAGTGTTTCCCTTTTTTAACGGACTCTCACCCTCAACATTTCTGTGTGACATGCTTCCTCATAGAGTCCTCAACCAGTAGATATAACATTCCTGACAAGCAGAAACCCACTTTTGGAGGGAACGCATTGATGGTGTTTTTTGGTATGGGTTTGCTGATATTTTTTCCAAAGTTAAAATGCATGCAAGCATTTTAATCCTTACGGTCACTATAAAATCTCAGGCAGATTTAAAACAAAGAGGACGTAATTGGGGTCATTATCTCCTATTTCTGAAGGGTCAACATGTTTCAGCTAGAATTTTTTAATGATTAGAGTGTTAGGTTAACCGGTTTTCGCCAGGACCAATAGGATCTCTAATGGATTCGTTTTTATAACAGTCCCTTAATATTAAAGACTCCGAAATGCATTAATTTCAAGCATATACACACAAATTACAACACCTGGTTCTCAGTATGTCCTTGTGCTTGGTAATCAGGGAATTCCCAGTATCTTAACATGTGAAAATAGAAACAATATAAAAAAAACACTTATTTTTTTAAATACTCAGGGTACTCACATGTGATACACTGCAAGCCCTAGCAATAAATGTGTAATAAATTGTACCCGACTACGAGTATGTAGAATATTGAAAACAGACACCATATAATTTATATCTATTGTTAACTGCTTCCACTTGTGTTTAAGAGAAACCACACTTGAGCTCTCATGTTGGCGGCAAAATGTATTGTGCATCCATACATGAACATATCCAATGTGGTCCTGTGTGTAGGCTTAATATTAGGAGGACAAGCTAAGAAGCGCATGGACCCCGGTTGTTTAATTTAGTTGAATTTACCACTCGTGAACTTATGAATGAAAATGGGGCATCATAATTTGGTACCTACAATTGATATGGTTGTATGTCCCTATAGGTTGGTTACAGATGGGCCGAGCCTCAGCGTCACACTGATTGGAAAGAAATATATAACCTTTTGTCAGAGTGCTAGATCGAAATTCTTTTCAGACATGGTCATAAAAATAGTGATTGATATGTGGAAATGTGTCCTACTCAATATTCCGCGAGGCACACCCGGTGATTACAACCAATTCAGATCCTGTACCACCTGCATAGTGGAGTTACTTCACCGGGAAAGTTTTTTTAGTCTAACGTGTGACCCATGTAAGACAACAAACCGTTGTCATAGATGGACTCTGGCTCCTAGGCGACATTGCTGGTTTAGGGATGACAGCACTTTTGTTTATAGGCAACTGAGTCACTCATACAACAACTCGCAACTGCCTGCCCAACCCTCCCGGCTCACAAGCAGTACCTCACCAAAAACCAAAACAGTAACAGTAGAAGGTGATTTCTGGCATGGACTCTAGATAAGATTTCTCAGGGAAGCCGTGGTGGAACGGAAGTTATCCTTTTCTCACGTTAGCAACAAGTCTCAGTCACACACAGGCAATAAATGACATGCAGGAGGGTTTTCAATTGGTTTATTGAAAAGGCTGCAATCTACGATAAAATGCATGAGCTATAATGATTAGGATAATTAACAGTAAAAGAAGCATAATTGTGAAGATGAGAGTTGTGAGCACAAAAACCACCACCATCTTGCAATAAACATGAGATGGAAATTCCTAGCAAAGAGAACCTAATCTCTAACATAATGATAACCTAATATGCCAGTACCATGCCAGTGAGAAGCGCGGCCCAATCCTCGTTACCTTGGAAAGAGGTCTCCAGGTCAGACTCCGTGGTGACACACAGGCTGAGTTCTGCAGCAAGGTGACTTGCAGTGTAGATGGCATCGGGAAGGAATGCCTCTAATGACCTTGTCCTTGTGAGATTCATTTATATAGATCATGTATGAACACGGACACAGGTATGTTTCCCGAACAACTGATAAGGAGGCAAATTTGTGGCGAAAAGTATATAAACAATCCCCAATAAGTGTACATTATG